>NC_143147.1:53938620-55188620 GCF_059928025.1 Delphinapterus leucas | reverse complement strand
GCATTATTTCATTCTTTTTAATGGCTGAGTAATATTCCATTGTGTGTGTGTGTGTGGTATGTGTGTGTATATACACACACACATACCACACTCCACACACCACATCTTCTTTATCCATCCATCTGTCAATGGACATTTAGGTTGTTTCCATGTCTTGGCTATTGTAGATAGTGCTGCTGTTAACATAGGAGTGCATGTATCTTTTCAAATTACAGTTTTTGTCTGGGTATATGCCCAGGAGTGGAATTGCTGGATCATATGGCAACTCTGTTTCAGTTTTTTGAGGAACCTCCATACTGTCTTCCATAGTGGCTGTACCAATTTACATTCCCAACAACAGTGTAAGAGGGTTCCTTTTTCCCCACACCTGTTCCAGCATTTATTATTTGTAGACTTTTTAATGGTTGCCATTCTGACTGGTGTGAGGTGGTACCTCATTGTAGTTTTGATTTGCATTTCTCTAATAATTAGCAATGATGAGCATCTTTTCATGTGCCTATTTGCCATCTGTATGTCTTCTTTGGAGAAATGTCTATTTCAGTCTTCTGCCCGTTTTTCGACTGGGGTGTATGTGTGTTTGGTTTTTTTTGAATTGTATGAGCTGTTTGTATACTTTGAAAATCAAGCCCTTATCAGTCACATCATTTGCAAATTTTCTCCCTGTTCACAGTTTGTCTTCTCATTTTGTTTACAGTTTCCTTTGTTGTGCAAAAGCTTATAAGCTTAAGTCCCATTTGTTTATTTTTGCTTTTATGTCTATTGCCTTGGGAGACTGACCTAAGAAAACATTGGTATGATTTATGTCAGAGAATGTTTTGCCTATGTTCTAGGAGTTTTTATGGTGTCTTATATTTAAGTCTTTAAGCCATTTTTAGTTTATTTTTGTGTATGGTGTGAGGGTGTGTTCTAACTTCATTGATTTACATGTGGCTGTCCAACTGTCCCAACACCACTTGCTGAAGAGACTGTCTTTTCTCCATTGTATATATTCTTGCCTCCTTGAGGAGATTAATTGTCCATAGGTGTGTGGGTTTATTTCTGGGCTCTCTATTCTGTTCCATTGATCCATATGTCTGTTTTGTGCCAATACCATGCTATTGATATTTTGATTACTGTAGCTTTGTAGTATTGTCTGAAGTCTGGGAAGGTTATGCCTCCTGCTTTGTACATTTTCCTCAGGACTGCTTTGGCAATTTTGGGTCCTTTATGGTTCCATATAAACTTTAGGATTATTTGTTCTAGTTCTGTTAAAAAAAAATGTCATGGGTATTTTGATAGGGATCACATTAAATCTGTAGATTGCTTTGGGTAGTATGGCCATTTTAATAATATTCTTCCAATCCAAGAGCATGGGATATCTTTCCATGTCTTTGAATCGTCTTTAATTTCCTTTATTAATGTTTTGTAGTTTCCAGCATATGTCTTTCACCTCCTCAGTGAGGTTTATTCCTAAGTATTTTATTTTTCTTGATGTGATTTTAAAAGGGATTGTTTGTTTACATTGCCTTTCTGATATTTCATTGTTAGTGTAAAGAAATGAAACCATTTCTGTATGTTAATCTTGTATCCTGCCACCTTGCTGAATTTGTTTATCATTTCTAGTAGTTTTTGTGTGAAGTCTTTAGGGTTTTCTATGTATAATATGTCATCTACATATAATGGCAACTTTACCTCTTCCCTACTAATTTGAATACCTTTTAATTCTTTTCCTTGTCCGATTGCTATGGCTAGGAGTGCCAATACTATGTTGAAGAGAAGTGGTGAGAGTGGGCATCCTTGTCTTGTTCCAGTTTTTAGTGGGAAGTCTTTCAGCTTTTCACTGTTGAATATTATATTGGCTGTGGGTTTGTCGTAGATGGTTTTTATTATGTTGACATATGTTCCCTCTATACCCACTTTCATGAGAGTTTTTATCGTGAATGGATGTTAAATTTTATCAAATGCTTTTTCTGCATCTATTGAGATGATCATGTGGTTTTTGTCTTTTCTTTTGTTGTTGTGGTGTATCATATTGATTTTGCACATGTTGAACCATCCTAATAACCCTGGGATGAATCCAACTTGGTTGTGGTGTATGATCTTTTTTATGTGTTGTTGGATTTGGTTTGCTAATATTTTGAGAATTTTTGCATCTATATTCATCAAAGATATTGGCCTGTAATTTTCTTTTTTGGTGGTGTCTTTGTCTGGTTTTGGTATCAGGGTGATGGTCAGCCACCTGTTTTTATAAAGTCTTTTTGGAGGACAGTCACACTTGTTTATGTATTGTCTATGGCTGCTTTTGCACCACAACAGAGTATTTGCAACAAAGACCATAGTAGCCTACAAAGCCTAAACTATTTACTATCTGGCCCTTTACAGAAAAGGTTTGCCAACCCCTGCTTTAGTAGATGACTACACCCTAATGGTGGTTAGGCCAGAGACCAGTAATTTATATATTAGTGTCTCACTGGTCCAAAAGAATAAAAATCCTTCACAATGTACCCAGTTTGGCATTTACTGAGCGCCTACGATGTGCCAGACTCCATGGTAAGAAGTAGGGATACAACCGTGGACAAGAGACCCATATTGCCATTGCCCTTATACTCCAGCAAGAGGGAGCCCTACCAGGGAGTCCTCACTTTAGAAGGCTATGCATATTACAAATACACACAGACACAAATTTATTAAAGAATACATGTTGCTTCTGTCACTTGAGCCCTTGTGCTCAGCATTGGCAGAGCATGACCTGTAACTCTAAGCAACTACCCTTTGCAGCTCATTCAGGCCCCAGGAAGATGCTTCATTACATCCCTGGCAGTATGTCCTCAAAACTATAGATGACTGTGTCAGGGCCACAGAGGTTTGTGTGTTGTGCCACTGCTAATGTTGGAGCGACACACTTCTTTGGCACGCAAGGAGGATTTGAGCAGTGGAAGGTCTTAAATAAGAGACAAGACAAATATGTTCTCAAATCCTCCTTTCAGCATGAATGCAATAGATTGGTGCAGAGTGAAGTATGATTTCCCAGGGGGGTTGAGAGTCCATTTTCTTTTTAGTATTCTTCCAATTTACAGTTCTCAGAGTACTTATAAAATAGCATGATATTAACTATGTTAAATAATTTACATTATATTTGTGCATTTGTAGGTCTAGATATACTATATGAAGAGTGATACCAAATCTTTACATTGTCAACTAATAGGCATTGCACACTAGAATTGAAATCCTTTATGTATATAATAAGATTTCATTAATTTTTCACAAAATTAAATTTTAAATTTAGCTTTTTTTTTTTTTTTTTTTAATTTTTTGGCTGTACCACGAGGCACGTGGGATCTTAGTTCCCTGACCAGGAATCAAACCCACACCCCCTGCATTGGAAGTGCGGTGTCTTAACCACTGGACCACAAGGGAAGTCCCTGATTTTGCCTTTTTAATGCATGGTTTTGAATAACTTAGAAGAAAAATAACATATAAAATCATGTTTTCCTTATTTTTACTTTAATTTACTTTTTTTTTAAACATCTTTATTGGAGTATAATTGCTTTACAATGATGTGTTAGTTTCTGCTTTATAACAAAGTGAATCAGTTATACATATACATATGTTCCCGTATCTCTTCCCTCTTGCGTCTCCCACCCTCCCACCCTCCCTATCCCAGCCCTCTAGGTGGTCACAAAGTACCGAGCTGATCTCCCTGTGCTATGGGGCTGCTTCCCACTAGCTATCTATTTTACGTTTGGTAGTGTATATATGTCCATGCCACTCTCTCGCTTTGTCACAGCTTACCCTTCCCCCTCCCCATATCCTCAAGTCCATTCTCTCGTAGGTCTGTGTCCTTATTCCCATCTTACCCCTAGGTTCTTCATGACATTTTTTCCCCTTAGATTCCATATATATGTGTTAGTATACGGTATTTGTTAATTTACTTTTTTGATGTAAGTAATCCAAATTTTTTGTTACTTTTAATACAATTTTATTTTTAATCCTTTAGATTATTACAAGCAATTGAACACATATTATGAAACACATATTGTGAAAATCTAGATTATAACACGATTGGTGATTTTGCCAAAACGAAAACAAAAATAAATTTTACAAAATAAATAATACGATAGTTCTTAAATTTTGTGTCACTTTTGTTACTCATCTAAACATTGGTCTATCAGTGGAATACTCAGACATTCACAATAATAATTAAATTGTCTTTAATATTTTGCCAGCTTTTAATCATATCAAAATAATAGCTTGATATGTATTTTTCACCATATATGAAGGAATACTTGTCAGGGTAACAGTATAAAGTTATTTTATTTAACGGTTTGCTAGCTTGTAGTTTATAATGCTTAAAAATTTAGACAAATGATACACAGGACTTTATACTCTTGCCCCAGGGCCCTCTATAATGGAGGAGCAGGTCTGCAAGGCAGACCCACTCTTTGTCCTTAAGGAGCTTACAGTCTAAAGGGAGAGACTAGTAGGCCCTTGTAATTATTGTTGTGATACAACAATAGAGTGCTAGGGAAACATATACAGAGGATGGGATGTAGTCAGGGAGGACTTCCTGGAGGAAGTTATTTCTAGGCTAAGAGCTGAAGGATAATTAGATGTAACCAAGTGAAGGGAGGGAAGGATTAGAAGTGGAAAAGGGACATAAGATGAGGAGAGTTCCAGGCAGAAGGAATCGTGTATGGCAGGGGCAGCAAAGTTTTTCTATAAAGGACAAGATAGTAAATATTTGAGGCTTTGCAAGCCATAAAGCCTCTGTTGCAACTACTCACTTCCACTGTTGTATGTAATAATACGTTGTTATGTGTGTTGTAGACAAAACATAAATGAATGGGTGTGGATATGTTCCAGTAGAACTTTATTTACAAAACAGGCAGCAGGCCCGCAGATCCTAGTTTGCCATCTCCTTAGTATATGGGAAGGCCCAGTGTTCAGAAAAAGCTTATTTGAGGCACTGACAGTCAATCAGTATGGCTGCTGCAGAGGGGATGACGGAGAAGCAGGGAGGGAGGAGTCTGGGGAGTTAAAAACAAAGCTGCAGAAAGTGGATGGGTGGAGTCTGGATGCAGAGACCAGAGAGGTTGCTGCCTAGGCATCCTGGGCTAGGGTAGTAGTGGGCGGAGGGAGAAAAGTGAATGGTTTAGGGAGAGATTCAGTGAGTGGTCATAGGGAGAGGGAGGGTCAAGGCCGACTCCCAGACAGGCAGTGGGTGGGTAATGCTGGGGGGAAGTGGGAGACCTGGGGGAAGCAGATTTGAGGGGTGGGTTGGGGATAGGTGATGGGATCTATTCCCCTGAGGGCTCAGTTTAGTGCTTGCCATACACACACACACACACACACATAATTTTTTTTGTCAGAAATGTGGCTGGCAGTTTCTATGAAAATACAATCTATAAATCCTGCGAAAATCAGAAAGAAGCTGAGCCTGCAGAGCTAAATACCTTTGTAATGACAATCCTGGGGAATAATTACTATTGACAGGTTTTTCTCTAGCCTATGAGGATTGTAGGCTTCAGTTACTTTGGTTCCCTTTAATCACAGCTAATTTAACAACAGCGCAAGGACCCAGTATCTGCTAGTAACAATAGCCAACTTGGTCAGGAAAGACAGCTTCACCCAGGCAGTAAATCTGGTCAACCAGATGGATTGGCACTTGGAACATCAAGTGCCTCAAGATGCAGGATTTGCTGCTGGCTTGTTGGGGGGGGTGGTGGCATTGCTACCGTCCCTGGCGCACAGCCAGCCTGGGGTGGTGTCCTGTGTGAAATGAGGGTGCATGGGGAGGGGTGGGTGAGGGAAACAGGCTTGCTGAGCACTCCTGACACATACTCTCACCAGGGTGGGTTAGCTGTAAGCCTTGCTCATCAGGCCAGAACAAGGGTAGCATTTTCATCACTGAAACAATTTAGAGATTCTCTGGATGTGAATTGATGGACCTGTGGCATTTGTCATCAATCAGAAGCACATGCATAGAACACCTGCCTTAGAACGAATGCTGCTGGGGCTCTTTGAGGAGCGGTGACCCAGATGACACAGTGGGAAGCAGGTGCTGTGGGATGTCTCTTAGGGCTCCAGCTAGAGTGTTGTAGGCCTCCATCATCTCACCTGGATGACGGCCTCCCTGGTTCCCCTCTTGCCCTCTTCCAATCAGGCTGCCTGAGTGACCTTTTTAAAATGTAAATTGGATCTTGTCACTCCTCTGTTTAAAAACCTTTAACGCTTTCCCATTGCATTTAGGAGACAATCCAGGCTCTTCATCATGGCCTGCAAGTCTGCCCAGTGTGGCCCAGGTCTCCCTCTCCAGGGTTTCTCCCCTAGAATTCCTCCAACTCAACTACACTGGCTTTCTCTCGGTTCTTCCAATACCCCAAGGTCCTTCCCACTTTAGGGTCCTTATATTCCCTTATTCTAGAAAGTTCTTTGCACCCACCCCCACCCCTAATGTGGCTGGCTCCTTCTCATATTTCAGATATCCACTTAAAAATCACACCTCAGGCCTTCCCTGGTGGTCCAGTGGTTAAGACTCCATGCTTCTACTGCAGGGGGCACGGGTTCGATCCCCGGTTGGGGAACTGAGATCCCTGCATGCCACATGGCAAGGCCAAAATAAAAAAAAAAAGAAGAAAAATCACACCTCAGAGGGACTTTTCCTGACCACCCAGGCCTCCCTCTCTTATTCTATCTAGCATTGCACTATGGTCTTTTTTTTTTTAATCATAAAACTTGACATAATTTATAATTTTACAATGATTTATATGTTTGCTTATTTATTGTCATCTCCGCGCCCCCGACTCCCGCCCAGTAGACTGTAAGCTCCTTGGAGGCAGGCACCATAATTAATTTATTCACCACTGTATTCCCAGAGACTAGCACAGTGCCTGGCACATGCATGCTCCATAGATACTTGTTGAGAAATTAATGTCAGTAAATAAAAAGCCATTCAATTGATCCATCAATGGATGGATCCATCCATAAGTGTATCTGTCCATGCATGTAAATGTATAACTTCTGTTCTGGTTACACACCACTGAATTTAATGGCTTAACACAACAACTTATTATCTCATGTTCTGTGTGTTCAGTGGTCTCAATTGGGCGGTTTTTCTTGTATCTCATGTGGTTGCAGTCCAGTGGCAGCTGCTGCTGGAGTCATCTGAAGTGACAGTCAATGCAGGCTGTCAACAAGGAGCAGAGCTGGGTTGTCAACTAGAATGTCAACACCTGGATTCCCCATGTGGCTTGGGCTGCTCACAGCTTGGTGGCTGGGTTCAAGAAGGAATGTCCCAAGGGAGTATCTCCTTTTGTCTAGGAGACCAAAGCAGAAGCTGCAAGGCTTCTTATGACCTAGCTTCAGAAGACCCACAGTGTCATTTAAGCCATATTCTAGTAGTGGCAAGTAAGTCACAAGGCAACCCAGATTCAAGGGAGGAAATTTTACAACGGCATAAAGGGCTGGTGCTGAGAAGTATGGTTCACTGGGGGCCATCTTGGCAGAGTAGCTGCTACGATCTCTTCTATCATGATTATGTAGGTGCCTCTGTTCCTAGTTTACTTTCCTTTGTTTATTTCTCTTAGGCCCTTGCCCTCACCTTCTATAATTTGTGTCCTTTATTGCAAGGACACTTATTGGTAAAGGTTGAGCATCTCTTCTGCAAGTTTTCAGAGGACTGACACTAGTCCTTCAATTTCAAGTTACTCCAGGAAACTGCTGTACGTTTTGGAGGCTAACTTGCTGTGGGAGGAGCAACAGTCTTTCTGCACCTCTTGGTGCGGGTGGAAGAGAGGCCGGTGCTGCTGGTTGACATCCAGGAATCTTGGTGCTCACTGTTCATCGCCAAGAGCAGTGTGCTGACCCCAGCCAGCACGCTCGACTCGACACTGAAATCACTGGCTTTGAGAGCCAAGCCCGAGGAGAAATTGAGTTTGGGATAGTTTCAAGGGTGGGAGATGCCAGCCCTGTCTCAGTTTTGCCTTGGAGCTAGTTTTTTAATCCAAATGTGAAAAACTCTCCCTCTCCACCTCTCTTGCACTCCCACACCCCCTTCTCCCCGGCCTTTTCCAAATATCCTTCCAGCTGCTATTTTCGATTCTGGCCTCAAGGCAAATGTTTCACTGTAGCAGAATTACTGTAAAATTCCTTCCTGTGCTCCCACAGATAATGGGACAATTCCCTAGAGAACCCCCGGGAACCTACCACTTCAGAAATGGCCCAAAGGCAATCCCAAAAGGCAGATCTGAGGAAACAGAACTATTATAAAAGGTTATCATCAGAGAGTCAAACAATATGATTGTTTTTAATGGCACTGGCTGAACCTAGGGACATTTTCTTTCTCTTTTGTGTATGATCTCTTTCAAAGCACCAAAGACAACTGAGGGGCAGAAAATAGTATTATGAAGTTTGCTAATGAGCCCATAAACATACAAACCTAGGATATAAAAAGAACTTCAGTGGGTAGTGTAAAAACACTGGGCTTTTAAACATGGAGAAAATAAACAAGGAGAAAATCTTATCCAGAAACAACTTGGAAAACTGCAGAGGGAGCAGCATCCTTGAAAACAATGAGTCATAAATCTTTTATTCTTTTTTTTTTAACTCCTCTGATGGGCAGAGAATACAAAAAAGGGCAGCAGTGAATACTGATGATGTGTGTTTCCATTTCACTGCTATTTCAGCATGTCTGGGGAAGGCATGAGGACCATCTATGTCAAGGTTAAGAAATAATGCCTCTGAATCATCATGAGAAGGAATCCTCCAATTAAACACTTCTGGAAATTTGTGTGTTGTCTTGAAGCAGTGCCTCTGGTTGCTAATTGGTTTTTCCATCATGCTTCAGCTATTGAACTAGACACTTCACTTCAAATTCATTAGTTCAGTACTAAGACAAGTTCAGATGGACACCTTTATTGGATCCATTTTAAAGTGTAAAAACAGGTTGTTTACTGTATAAGAGAAAAGATAAAAGTCCTTCCTAAGCAAGTCAGAATGTAATTTACAAAAGTTACAAAAATTGATGACAGCCAAGTGTTTCCTGCAGGACTCTCCCAGGAGACAGACAAGTAGAAAGGTTAAAGACATATGAGGACAAATGTATAGGTGTTGAGTAGATTTGGCCTCAGTTCCTCATCCCTCACTCTCTCCATGCCCCTTGCCATGGAATTTTGCAGATCCTCCCCAAGAGGGGAAGAGATTTTCCTACCCTTTGAGTTTTGTCATCTAATTTACTTGGGCCAAAGGAATATTCACATAGATGGTACAACTAGAGGCTTAAAAAAGCACTTGCTCCATTGGACATGTTACTCTTCTACCTCTGCCATTGCCAAGAGAAGAATGTGCCCAGGCTGGCTGGCTGATCCCAGGAGGGGGGATGGAAAGACACATGGAGCAGAGTTGCCCTGCTAAACTCAGCCTGCAAGAGAGCCCCTAGCTGACTGCCCATGAATGAGCAAGCCCAGTCTAGATCAGCCAACCCCAACCAATCCCTAGATGCATGAACTGTAATAATAAAGGATTATTATTACTATGGTTGGTTACTATTGTTGTGCAACAGCAACTAACCAATAGAGGTGTTATGGGGTCATATTGGCCCCCCAGTTAGTTCTATAACCTCAGAATAGCCCTAATATCATAAGGGTTAATAACCAAATGAATCAACAGAGACAGTAGTGGATAGTTGCATAATAGGCCCACCATTCCTATCCAGAACCACAGAAAGCCTTCCTTAGCCTAAAGAAAACTCCTGAATCTTTACCTGAAACCTTCATCTTGCCTTGGGGACCTCCACAAGTTGACATGGAGATAAGGACTCAAGTGCAAGTAGTTTAAGTGGTGTAAGTGTGGGAGTGGGTAATGCAAGGGAGGAAAACTTGACGATAAATGGTGTGTTACTAAGCCAGCTACTACGAGCAACTGGAGCTTAATCCCATCGGGAGAGCTGAGAGCCAGTGCAGACCATGCCTCGGAGCAATCCCATCCAAGGGGTGGGGAGCTGGGGTGCTGCTTCAGCTCTGGCCAGTCAGTCACTGGGGGAATAATATCTGGGTACTTCCAGCCAGCAACACTGGCAGCCAGAGAACACCCTCAGACAAGGAAATGCAGATGCTGGCGATCAGAAGTCTGGTCGTCATCTACTGGAAGTGATAGGCAAACGGATAAGGGTGGGGGGCACTGATGTGTCTGCTGCTCCTCCGTTTGGGTTCTGCCTCAATTTGGGGAGCGTGAAACCATGGTAGGTTGAGTGCTAGGCAGGTCAAGCATGTGCTGGTCAGATTGGAGCACAGGGGACCCCATGTTCTCCTCCATGCCAGTATTTTTTTTTTAATACTTATGTACATTTTCCTGTGGCTTTTCCAGTCCTTTCTCATCCTTTCTATCGCTTTCTAGGGTGTCCATTCCACTGGGGTGAAGACAGGTGGCAACACCCATGACTGGCTTTTATTGTAGCTGCCCACAAGTCTGACAGTTCAGGTCTGTTTGGTCTGGGGGGCAAAGAGATGGATGCTGTCTATGAAATTGGAAACACAGGCCCTGCAATTTTACAACATCTACAGTGTCAAGACTTCCATCTGAAAAGTATAACATCTGTGTGATAAGGACAGTCACAACTAACACAGTAGCTGTGGCTTGAAAATGCAATGTGTATTGATCAATGCTCCCCAAACGTTTTCATGAAAGTTCCAGTACCAGCAGAAGACGTTAAATCGCGTACCCCTAACCCTGCTGGTAGACCAAAGTGGGTTTATTTGAATATAAAATGTTTTAAATTATTGGACACTGAGTGTAGTGGACCTGATGGCTTTCTGTGCCAGCATCCTTTCCTTGGGGGAAATCACTGTCCACCTACTGCATCATTGCCAGGGGGCTGTTATTCATAATGGCTTTGATCCCTTGTCACAGGGCTAAGATGCTGACATGGGCTAGGGAAAGCACCAATTTCCTACCAGTCATGGCACCCCACTGGCACATATCTCAAGCAAGGCACAACTGCAGTGTCTTTTCATAGGTGTATGGATATAAGGAGAAAGAAGTTCTTTTCCTTGTGGTTGGCTAAGTAAGGTAAATAAGGATCCTGAGTTGCCAGCAATCAGCTTAAGTGTTGGAGAGAGCCTGCATATAGAACGAGGCCAAGCAGAGCAAAAAGATGGAAAGAGAGCTAGAGTTCTGACATCATTGGAGCCCCTGTATATCCAGCCATATCTGAAGCTTCATGGGCTTCCCAGACAAGTGAGCCCCTCCAAGAAAAGGGCGGTAAGTTTGCTTAAGCTAGTTCATGTGCAACTGAAAGATTCCAAAATTGTTTAGTAAAATAGACATTCCAGAAAAAGTGCCTTGTTTATCCTGTGGCTTCATATTTCCCCCGGCACATTGTCATGTATCCCTTAGGAATGTGTGAGGCCTTATAATCTTTATTTCAGAGATGCTTTAACTGCATCTCTAACTATTCTTCAAATCCGCATTGATTTGGAACACTTTCGCTCTAAATTTCCCCCAGCCCCTCCTCAACCTGAGCTGCCTGTGAAGAGTTTAAGCTCTTTGCTGTGTCATATCCCAACTACCTGTTCCCCCCACGATTCTCCCAACACTTACAGGTTTGCTCCCATGCCTTCTTGGGTCCTCTGTTATCTACTTAATATCACTCTTTGCAGATCTCACTCTTCCCTGCCTCCCCACCCTTGCCATCTTGATTACGGACAGTCTAACCTTTGGAAAAATCAAATTCATGAGATGTTAGGAGAGAAACTTGTGACAGATTTCTGGGGTCAGAGCAGAGAGGAATATGCCAGGGTGGCATGCTGTCACCAGAGCAGTCTGGGAAAATCCCATGAAGTGGAAGCAGTGAGTCTGGTTTTCAGGAACAGAAGGCAAAGGCAGGATCCCAACTCCAATACAGCCACCGTGAAACCTTCCTCTTTTATTAAGAAACTAGGGGCTTCCCTGGTGGCGCAGTGGTTGAGAGTCCGCCTGCCGATGCAGGGGATGCGGGTTCGTGGCCCGGTTCGGGAAGATCCCACATGCCGCAGAGTGGCTGGGCCCGTGAGCCATGGCCGCTGGGCCTATGTGTCCGGAGCCTGTGCTCCGCAGCGGGAGAGGCCACAACAGTGAGAGGCCTGCGTAATAGGAAAAAAAAAAAAAAAAAAGAAAGAAAGAAACTAGGTACCTATAGCACTATACTTAAATGCTATAGAAGTACACAAAAGAGGTAGTAGACAGGTCCTAATTTCAAGGCAGTTTTAATTTAGCTGAAGGATAAAGTAAAATTTAGAGAATGGTCACGAGGTAAAACATCACAGTGCATGGCAGAGCAGAACAGAGAGCATCAGACTAGTAATCAGCATATGTGGCGTAAGGAACGGCTGAGGGCCTGGAAGTTCCTGAAAGAGGGAGTCTTGCAGGAAATGAATCTGGAGCCAGGCCCTGAAGGAAGTAATTGACAAATGTAAACTCTCCAGCTGGCCACAGGGGAAGAGGCTCTTTCTGCAGGGGTTGTGTAACTCAAATCTGCTCTGACCTGTTTGTGAAGAGGCAGGCCAACTCTGAAGCTATTTAGCCTGCATCTGTAAGGCTGCACAAAACCACTGTTTTGGTCAAAAGAATTCAGTAGTTTGGCACTGGGCGCACCCTGTAGATGATATCATGTCTGTAGATCAAAGTCGGGCTAGTGTCACCTGCAAGGAAAAAAGAGTTGAAAAATAGTTTCTGTTATGGGTGGGGTGTTTTGTTTTGTTTTGTTTTGTTGCCTTCTGTTTCCAAAGTTAAATTATTTTATTTAATTTATTATTTTTTTTTGGCTGCTTTGGGTCTTCATTGCCGTGCGCGGGCTTTCTCTAGTTGCGGTGAGCGGGGGGCTACTCTTCGTTGTGGTGAGTGGGCTTCTCATTGCAGTGGCTTCTCTTGTGGAGCACAGGCTCAGTAGTTGTGGCTCAAGGGCTCTAGAGCGCACCAGGGAAGTCCCTCCAAAATTAAATTTTAAGATAAAGATTTTCATCTTGATTACAGCTCTTGGTAAATAGACGTCATTTTAAAAGTCTGATTCCTTGCAGTGAAATGCAGAACTTATGGCCATACAAATTCTTTTTGATATGTTAAATGTGCTAATTGAAGCAGAAGTCCTCTATAAAACACAAACAAACCTACTTTTTGCCTTAGGAGCAGAAAGCTAAAGAGAGACATAATCATCGAGGTTTGCAGGTTATTCTCTCCTTGCAGGAGATATAAGCTGAAACAGCTAAAATGTTTTTATAATGAAAACACATTTTTAAGTTTCTTATTCTGGCAAGATAAAAACAAGTTGTAAAGAAACCACTTCCGTCAAGACTAGAAGCTTTGGCCTTCTTGCCATTGTTAAAAAGCAATCCAAGAAATACTATTTAAGGTTAATTTTGCTGCCCTTTTAAGAAGAATTTTGAAACCATAAAAAGCCTGTAAGGGAAAACAAAACAATAAGCTGAATTGGAAGGGTGAGTTCCTCTTTGGCAGTACGCGTCACATTACAATGTCCCCTGTCTGAGGATAAAACAGAGAACTGTGCTCTTGGAGGCTGCCAACATCTAACTTGACAACCACTACAAAAATCTAACAGTAAGTGAAACTGACAGCCTACTTCACAAGCTTGAGAATACATCTGGACTTCTCCAGAAAGACAGCCGGACTAGAGTTCATTTCCCTGGAGGCTGGGCTACAGCAACACCTAATGAAAACAATGATGGGCACATATTTATTTCCAAGGCATTTGTAGCCTGCGTTCTGGTTCCAGTCTTACCGCAGAAGCAAGATCAACTTTCACATCTTTTCACTAAATGGATGGGATGTGAAATTACTCACATTGACCATCAGCATTCTCAAGGGCTCCAGTAATTACATAGCCCAGCACAGCAGGAAGGAGGCACTAACAACAGCACATAGACAATTGGTTACCATCAGTCTCCTCTGGTGCTGGCACATGTATCTGCAGTAAGAAATTGAGGTCTTGGGTAAAACTTACACCTTCCAAATCCAACCAGCAGAATGCAGTTCGCAGGTGATTTCTTCTCCAGCCATCTTTGGAAAGTTCATGCACCCATATCTAATCATAGCCAGGATTTGTGGGCTGAGAAACCAAGGGCCTAACCTCCTGTCTCATAATTTCTGCCTACCCTCCCCCATCTCACTCCATTCCTCCCATTTTTTATTCTGCTCCATTTGTGAGATGAGAGCCAAAGGACCTCTTTCACAGTGGACCATAGTGGACAGCTTCTTTTTCATCTTCATCTTTAAAGTTTCAACCTGTGTAGGATGCTCAGATTGGAGACAGCTCCCGGCTCCTGCCTTCTTAATTTTTTTGTCTCAAATACACCAGTCTATGTTACAGGGACAAAGAATGAAGACAAAAGTAAGCTACTGTCAAGGTAAATTAGGACCCAGGTAGAGAGCCTGTGGAGTATGCATGTGAGAGAAACTGCTCAGAGTTTCCAGACCTCAGATTTGTCTTGCAGTCACCAAAAGCTGATCCAAGGCTAATGAAACATCATACTCAGGAAGGTGCCCATAAGGTCAACTTCCTCACTATTATAAGAGTGATTTATTTCCTCTAAAAGATTCCATCTAATTCAACCAAAAGCAAATTTAATAAGAAGCCCTTTATGTGTTTGTATAAATATAACTTAAGTCGGAAGTTGCTATTTTGACAGTTTGGGAATAAAGGTATAAATGATGGGAAACAATTCTCATGAAGTACATTAAAATTTGGATTAAAAATATTACAAGATCAGGTTCACCTTTTGGAAGTTTTGGTTCAGTTTAGGATCTGGGCTGTCGATCTATCAATAGAAAGGCACATTTCTTTCATTCCTTTCCATGTCCAAAGTTAAAATAAATAATAGTAACATGTTCCTATCCATGTTTGGTATCAAAGAATTTCCTTTTTGCAGTCCCAGAAAACCAGATAGGAGAAGAAAACCAACATTTACTGAATGTCAGGCATTATTTAGGTACTTTACATACAGTATATATTTCATAAATGTTATCTAATTTAATTTTTACAACACTGAAGAATTATTAAACCCCAGAGTGTCTGGTTCCTATGCTTGAGATCCTCCCTCTGTATTCCATATGGCACACGGTTTGCCAATTTTCAGAGAAAGAGAATATAACAAAATTTACTTGACAGTAAAATCATAATGAAAAAAACTTGATCTTCTATTGTGATCAAAAAGGCACTTTATCTCAAGTTTGATTTCTCTAAACAGCAACTATCATGGCTTAGCTTTATCTTATTTTTTTTTTATTATTATTTTTTTTTGGCGGTACGCGGGCCTCTCACTGCCGTGGCCTCTCCCGTTGCGGAGCACAGGCTCCGGACGCACAGGCCCAGCGGCCATTGCTCACGGGCCCAGCCGCTCCGCGGCATGTGGGATCCTCCCGGCCCGGGGCACGAACCCGTGTCCCCTGCACCGGCAGGTGGACCCCCAACCACTGTGCCACCAGGGAAGCCCAGCTTTATCTTATTACTTTCACATACATCATAGTTAAAAATAAAACAGGAGTAGGTAAGTCTGCAACTATACTGATTCTACGTCATATTCTAATATCAAATTATTTAATTAATTGCTTTTTCTAATAAAATGAGAGGCCAGAAAGAAAAAAAGGTAGTTATTTGAGAATTTTGGTTGTGTGGATTCCATATAGTATTTGCTATTATTTACCTCTTTGTGTAGATCCATTATGGCCTGCTCTCAACATTTGGCCATAAGAACTTTAAGCAAAACAAAATTACGGGCCTTAATTCTCCCAAACAAATGTTTTGTTTTCGAGTTAACTATGACCTTAAATAATAGTCGAAAATATAAACAGGTTCAAGAAGAGTTGATAAAAATTTGTGGATCTCAGCTGCCTAACAGATTAAGAGGATTTAAGTAATTTGGGGGTACATCCCTAATTTCTGAGAGCATTATCATGGAAAACCACCACTCTTCCCTCAGAGAATATTAAGAGAAAGACTGCATTTTTAATGCATTTCTCAAGTTAATTTCCATCATCTTTCCCTCAAAACCCATTTTGCTTCTTAACTATCTAATCTGTTAATTTTATCATCACTTTTTAAGTCTCCCAGGATAAAAATCTTAGAATAGCATCTCCCAAAATGAATTCTGTGAAATACTAAGGCCTGTGATATAGTCATAAGGTTCTACCAAATGAGGAATCTCTTTCGGGAATCCTAGATTAAAGAAAATTATACAGGTTCCACTTCCAGTGATGGCCCAGGAGCTCATGTTAGAACAACGCTTCTGCAGAGAAAAGCTAAATTCTTGAGAAAATATAATTCTTGAAAACTATAAACAAAAACTGGAAAAACTGAATGCAAGCAGATACTGAACGTGGCCAACACTATGAAGAAGGGGATGGCACGGGATGAACTTCCCATTTTTATAGCTGTTGGCCTTGGTGTAAAGCAGGCCCCTACAGACAGCTGTGCCAAGCAGAGTGGCTAAAATTCAAATAGAAACTCAGTATTACTGAGTTGAAGAACTAGAAGACACAGTTCTGGGTGACCACAGCAGCTAGAAAACGGAAGGCATTTCAGAAAGGAGAGAACCAGAAAGGGGGAGGCCCACATTCTTTATATAAACTCTGCCCAAATCTCTGTCTGATATTTGTACCATGCATGCATGGGGCAGACTCGAAGCAGCCCGGCTAAGACTAAAATAAATAAACTGAGATTTTAGTTGATGCCCTTCTCAAGGAAGATAGTTTGCAATTTGATTTCAGCCATGTTATCTTTCTGCTAAAACAAAAACTGAAAACTCTTTAAAGGAACATGATAGAATTCAGAGTATCTACAGTGTATTATTCTCAATGTCCAAGGATTATAAAAGAAAGTAAGCTCACAATGAATGAAAAGATATGAAATCTCAGCAGAAAAATAGAGATTCTAGAACTGAAAAATATATCTTAAAATGACACAGATTTCTTTAATGCACATTTTAAAAATGTGTTCATGTGCATCATGAGGGAAATGACCTATGGAACTGTTTCCCAAATTTCATCACAGAACTGTAAAGAACACAATAGAACATAGTTTGAATAATACTACCTTAGACATTCAAGTTAAGGTGTCTGTGATTAGACTGTAAACAAAAGCTTTAGGGCTTTGGTTTGACTCTGGTACTGAATCAGTATTCTGTAGGGTAGATATAATTCTGAGATATGGGGCAGAGAACAACTTTGTATTAAGTGCTTGTTATGTGCCAGGCCGTATCATTTCATAAAATAAGTTTTATTGTTCTTGGTTTAATATAAAGTATTTTACTAATAAGAAAGTTGAGCTAAGAAAAAGAACTTCTGTGTTCAAGGTCATCAATTAATAAGCGTAGACCAGGATTCAAACTCAGTTCTGCCAGAATTCAGAGTCCAGACTCTTCATTCTATTCCCTTGATACTCAAAATATGGGGTGTGAACCAGCAGCAGGAGAATTATCTGGGAGCTTGTTAGAAGTGAATCGCAGGTCCTGGTGAAGACCTACTAAATCAGAATCTGCATTTAACAAGGTGCTTGGGAAGTTTGTATGCACATTAAAGCATACATATGCTTTGAGAAGCATTGGTCTCTACCAGTGGTTCTCAAAGTGTAATCTCTGGACCAGCAGCATCAGTATCACCCGAGGACTTGGTAGAGATGCAAATTCTTGGACCCAATTCTAGAACTATTAAATCAGAGCATCTGTGTTTTAACAAGCTCTTTAGGTGATTTGATGCACACTAAAGTTTGAGAGCCACTGGTTGATACCACGCTGCCTCATATTAAATTACTGAAAATCACAGAACCTGTCTAGTTAGGAGAGTGAGTAAAAGGCAAAAGTGAGTGAAACTTGGATGGTGAGTAGGATCCAAAAATAAACTAAGACCTGGTAGGATAAAGTTTCAAGTAATAACCTATATGAAGAAAAGCATAAAATATTACTGGAAAACATAAAAAGTTATTAAGTCTAAATATGGAGGAAATGCCAATGCTTTACAGATTAACATTCCCATTTAATATAATTAGAATTACTATCCTTGTAAGAAGATGCTTAACAAAGGAATTTTAAACTTCATATAATAGAATAAACAAGCAAAAATAACCAATAAATTTTTGGAAGAAAAAGGCTAATTCTAGCAGAAATGAAAGCATGCTATAAGGCTATAATAAATAAAACACAAGAATTTATAACTAGATCAATGAAATAGTTTATGTGACTCCCAATGTAGTGATTTTCAAAAAGCGGGGCTTTTTCCAACAACGCATGCCATTCATTGGAAATTCTAGTATGCCTCCATTTACAACCCTTCTTGTAAATCACTGCATGTTATGAGTTTGAATTTTGTGAAAACAGAAAAAATACTAAGAGCCACTTCTCCATAATAAGAATTTTATATATGATTAAAAGTGTATCTCAAATTAACAGGGGAAAGTCTATTCAATAATTCATACTGAGGGAAATGGTTAATTATTGGGGGAAAAAAATGTTAGAGCTTCCCATCAGAATTTGTACCACATATATTCCAGGTTTTAAAATAGTTTAAAAACACACAACATAAAAGATAGATTTGGTTACATAAAAATTCAAACTTCTGCATATCAAAAAAAAAGCCACAAAAAATTTAAAAGACAGTAATAACACAGTTTGTGACAATTATGGAGAAAAGGTTAACAATCTTAATATTTAAAGCATTCTTACAAATCAATGACATAATCAATGTCTCAGTAAAAAAAAAAAGAGGCAAAGAACACGAACAGATAAGTTGTGAAAGAATACAAATGTCAATAATTGTAATTTTAAAAAATAAGAACAGGGTTAGAGTAAGCTGTTTTGATAACAAAGATTAGAAAGAAGGATGTCATGTTTCCCTTAAAAATTTCTTTTCACAGAAAAATGCTCAATGTGAATTGTATTCCTTACTATGTCATATTTAAATATTTGTTTTCATTGCCATATAATTGACATAACATTATACAATATATATTAACTTAAGGTATGCAACACAATGATTTGATAGTTTTATATATTGTAAAACAATCACCACAATAAGTCTTGTTAACACTATACATAGTTACAATTTTTTTCTTGTGATGAGAACCGTTAAGATCTATTTTCTTAGCAACTTGCAAATATGCAATAGAGTATTATTAAACATAATCATTATGCTATACATCACATCCTCAGTACTAATTTATTTTATAACGGGAAGTTTATACCTTTTGACCTCCTTCACTCATTTCACCCATTCCCACCCTCCACATCTGGCAACCACCAATCTCTTCTCTGTATCTATGAGTTCACTTTTTGTTTTATTTTGTTTTAGATTCCATGTATAAGTGAGATCATACAGTATTTGTCTTTCTCTGTCCAGTTTATTTCACTTAGCATAATGCCCTCAAGGTCCATCCATTTTGTTGCAAATGGCAAAATTTCCTTCTTTTTTTATAGCTGAATATATTCTACCATATATATATATCACATTTTCTTTATCCATCCATCCATCGATGGACACTTAGGTTGCTTCCATATCTTGGCTATTGTAAATAATGCTGCAGTGAATATGGAGGGTGGGGTGCATGTATCTTTTCAAGTCAGTGTTTTCCTTTTCTTTGGATAAATGCCCAGAAGTGAAATTGCTGGATCGTACACTAGTTCTATGTTTAATTTTGTGAGGAACCTCTATACTGTTTTCCACAGGGACTACACCAATTTGCATTTCTACCAACAGTGCACCAAGGGTTCCCTTTTCTCCACATCCTCGCCAACACTTGTCATTTATCTTTTTTTTTTCTTGTAACAGCCATTCTAACAATGATGAGGTGGTATCTCACTGTGGTTTTGATTTGCATTTCCTTGATGATTAGTGATGCTGAACACCTTTTCATGTACCTGTTGTCCACCTGTATGTCTTCTTTGGAAAAAGGTCTTTGCAGATCTTCTGCCCATTTTTTAATCAGGTTGCTTGTTTGCTTTTGAGTTGTATGAGTTCTTTATACAGGTTGGATATTAATCTCTTACCAGATATATGACTTGCAAATATTTTCTCCCGTTTGGTAGGTTGCCTTTTCATTTTGCTGATGGTTTCCCTCGTTGTACCAGGAACTTTTTAGTTTGATGTAGTCCCACTTGATTTTTGCCTTTGTTGCCTTTGCTTTTGGTGTCAAATCCAAAAATTTTTCATCACCAAGACCAATGTCAAGGAGCTTATCGCCTATGTTTTCTTCTAAAAGTTTTATGGTTTCAGGTCTTTCATTCAAGTCTTTAATCCATTTTGAAGTTAATTCTTTTGTATGGTGTAAGATAGGGGTCCAGTTTCATTCTTTTGCATGTGGCTGTCCAGTTTTTGCAACACCATTTATTGAAGAGACTGTCCTTTTTCCATTGTATATTCTTGGCTCCTTTGTCATAAATTAATTGATAATATATGCATGGGTTTATTTCTGGGCTCTCTGTTCTGCTTCATTGATCTATGTGCCTGTTTTTGTGACAATACCATACTGTTTTGATTAATAATTATATTCTAAAATATAAACTAATAATAAACACAAATTAAAACACATGTTTTTACTTAAATTTGTTTATTTAAATTTGGTTAAGATTTTGCCAGGTAACACATACATACCAGAAAGTTTCTATATGGAATGGCAAAGTAGCAGAACTTTTCTAGAAAGCTAGTTGATAATGACTTCATCCAGTAATCCCACCCATGGAAATCCTAACCAAATAATCAGAGTTTATCCCATAAAAGCAAAAAATTAAAAACGGTTTAAATGACAAAACTCAGAAAAATAATTATAGATACATGATAGTAGATTCATTAGCTATAATATTATGCAGCCATCAAAGTCATGCTTTCAAAGAAAATTTAATGATGTAAAAATAGCTTAATATAATGTTGGGTTAAAAAAGGCAAGATAGAAAGTTATATACCATAGAATTTAAATTTTGTACAAAGTGAAAATAAGCTAAAATATTAAAGGTGATTTTTCTCTGAATAGTATAATGAGGGTGATCTAAATTTTCTCCTTATTATTTTCTCTTTAACAATAAACATTTATTACTTTGATAATGTGGATTTTAAAAAGTACTTTTTAGTAAAATAGTAAGAAGGGGATTCATGAAAACTCATTTTTTACCATTACTACCAGTGCAAAAAGAGGGCTATTTCTTATAGAATCAATCAATTAAAAGATATTTATTGGACCAACCACTGAGTTATATGCTACTAGGGGCAAAATAAAGAAATAGTCACTTTCTCTGGCCTCAGTTATCTTAAAATCCCAAATGGAGACATTCTCTCCAGTCTGTATTTTATGTGTACATATGTGATGAGAAATAAACAAGCAAACAGTGCCCAAAAATAACCCCCAAAACGAATTTTCACTGATGTTACTGATTCAAGACACGAATTTTCACTACTCTTACTGATTCAGGACACTTCTATTACTGTGAATCTCAGAATTCTGATCTTAATCATTGCTCCCTGCTGACTGTTCTGCCCCCTTTGTTCCCTCCTCCTTTCCCTGTTGATTGGCCCCAGTTCTCTACTTCTTCCAGACTCCTTTCTAGCCACACTTCCCCCACATATATTGATATTTTTCCCCCATGCCTTCCATTAAGTGTCTGCTAATATAGAACAACACATATCAACATTTGTCAAATTGGTTGACAGTTCTTATTTTTACATTTCTTTTTGCTAAGAACTGTGATGGCTCTGAGATTTCCCCCCACTTGCAAATCAAGAAGTTAGCCTGTCGCAGTTTCCTGGTTGCTGGCAGAAGATGTAACACTCCAAGGTCAGAGACAAAGGATTTTATTATTCATGGGACATCTGGCAGCATGGAGCTTCATGATTCCATTGGTTCCTCTTGCCCCCAAAGTCTCAAAGAGTGACACAAAGTGGTCTAGGTGGGTGCTGTGCACGCAGTAGATGTGCCTCAAAGCTGAGGAACCTTAAGTTTAGGGGATCTGAATCTTTAAATGGACTACAAGCAATCCTGCCCAAACTTTGCCCTGGAGGGAGACATTATATTATTATACTTGACAGTAAACAAACTTGTCCTTTGCACCAGAAGGGGATACAATCTCTATCTTCTAAGGCTCTTTAACTTTACAAATATCCTTGAAAAGTTAGACTGGGACAAAAGCTATCAGTGCCTCTGCTCACAAGATAGAAAGAAACATGCAAGACCCATGGAAAATTTTCTCCCAGCATCTTTTCCAACATTTTTTGGCAACTTTTTATTTTGATACAATTTCAAACTTAAGTTGCAAGCAAGAATAGTTCAAGGAAAGCCATTATACCACTGTTTGCTAATTACATGTTGTCACATTTGCTTTATCAATCTGTGTGTGTGCATGAGTGCACACATGCATTTTCTGAGCAACTTGACAATAAGTTGAAAACATCTTGCCACAGGGTGGAGGTTTGTCCCAATGTTGGTGATGTTAAATTTGATCCTTAGGTTAGATAATGTCTGCCCAATTCTTCTACTGTAAAGTTATTCCTTTTCCCTTTGTAATTAGTAGTTTATTGGGAAATACTTTGAGACTAGGTAAATATGCTGTTCCCCATAAAAAATTTACCCACTGGTTTTAGCATCCATTGATGACTACCAAACTTCATCATTTCTTCTATATTCTTATTGCCTTGCTACTATAAAGAAGAGCTTTCTCCTCTCCCGCATTAATTTTTTAATTTATTTATGTCTGGGCTCATAGATTCCTATTGTGCTAAACAGGTAATAATCTATCACTATCATTATTTATTATGACGCTCAAATTGTCTCATATTTGGCAACTAGGGGTGTCTTCAAGCCCTCTCTAGTACAAGATCTTCTAGGCTCATCTTATACTTTTCCCATTTCAGACGTGGAATTAGTCTTTTTTCCAGTGGTTGCTTTCAGTATTTTGAAATCAAGATCTTAGCTCTTAATGTGCTCATTGCTACTGGTGTGATGTTGTTTCTGGGCTCTCACAGCAAGCCGTCTCTCTCTCTCTCTCTCACGCACACACACACACACACACACACACACACAAAATCATAAGTTAATACTCATATCTCGAATTCCAAACCAACTCTTTTTCTTTATTGAGATATAATTAATATGTAACATTGTATTAATTTTAGGGGTACAACATAATAACCTGATATATGTATATATTGAGAAATGATTACCACGAGTTTAGTTAACATTCAACATAATAACCTGATATATGTATATATTGAGAAATGATTACCACGAGTTTAGTTAACATTCATCACCACAGTTATAAGTTTTTTCTTGAAAAAATAAAAGATGAAAACTTTTAAAATCCACTCTTAGCAACTTTCAAATATACAATATACTTTTGTTAACTATAGTTACAATACTGTACATTACATCCCCAGAACTTAGTTCTCTTATAACTGGAAGTATGCATCTTTTGACCACGTTTATCCAGTTCCCCATCCCCCTAACCCCCACCTATTGGTAACCACAAATCTGATCTCTTTTTCTATAAGTTTTTTTCTCCTCCCCATTTTAAAAAAGATTCTAAGTGATGTCATCATCATACAGTATTTGACTTTCTCTGTCTGATTTATTTTACTTAGCATTATGCCCTCAAGATCCATCCATGTTGTTGCAAATGGCAGGATCTTCTTCTTTTTTATGGCTGAATAATATTCCTGTGTGTGTATGTGTGTGTGAGTGAGAGAGAGAGAGAGAGAGATCACATCTTCTTTGTCCATTGATCCATCAGTGGACACTTAGGTTGTTTCCATGTCTTGGTTATTGTAAATAATGCTGCTATGAACATGGAGGTGCAGATATCTTTTTGACAGTGGTTTTTTCCCTTTGGGTATATTCCCAGAAGTGGAATTGCTGGATCCTACGGTAACTCCATTTTTAACTTTTTTAGAGGAGACTTCATACTCTTTTCCATAGTGGCTGTACCAGTTTACAATCCCATCAGTAATGCACAGGGATTTATTTTTCTCCCCATCCAAGCCAGCATTTATTGCTTGTTTTTTTTTTTTTTTTTTTTTGCACGATGCGGGCCTCTCACTGTTGTGGCCTATCCCGCTGCGGAGCACAGGCTCCAGATGCGCAGGCTCAGCGGCCATGGCTCCACGGCATGTGGGATCTTCCCAGACCAGGGCACGAACCCATGTCCCCTGCATCGGCAGGCAGACTCTCAACCACTGCGCCACCAGGGAAGCCCTATTGCTTGTCTTTTTTTTTTTTTTTTTTTTTGCGGTACGCAGGCCTCTCACCGCCGCGGCCTCTCCCGTTGCGGAGCACAGGCTCCAGATGCGCAGGCTCAGCGGCCATGGCTCACGGGCCCAGCAGCTCTGCAGCATGTGGGATCTTCCCAGACCGGGGCACAAACCCGCGTCCCCTGCACTGGCAGGCGGACCCTCAACCACTGCGCCACCAGGGAAGCCCTGCTTGTCTTTTTGATGATAGCCATTCTAACAGGCATGAGGTGATAACTCATTCCGCTAATGATTAGTGATGTTGAGACTCTTTCATGTAACTGTTGGCCTTCTTTGGATTGTCTATTCTTGCCCATTTTTAATTGGATTATTTGGGTTATTTTGCTACTGAGTTGTATGAATTCTTTTTATATTTTGAATATTAACCCTTTATCAGATATATGGTTTGCAAATTTTTTTTTCCCAACGCATAAACTGTCTTTTCATTTTGTTGATGGTTTGCTGTGCAGAAGCTTTTCAGTTTGAAGAAGCCCCACTTGTTTGTTTTTAATTTTGTTGCTTGTAGTTTAGATGTCATATCCAAAAAAATCACTACTAAGACCCATGTCAGGGAGTTTTTTCAGTATATTTTCTTCTAGGAATTTTATGGTCTTTGGTCTTACATTTAAGTCTTTAGCCCATTTCAAGTTAATTTTGTGGGGGAAGATAGGGGTCTAGTTTCTTTCTTTTGCATGGGTATATCCTATTTCTCCAGCACCATTTATTGAAGAAACTGTATTTTCTCCATTGAGTATTCTCGGCTCTCATCAAATATTATTTGCCAATATATGCATGGGTTTATTTCTAGGCTCTTGATTCTGTGCCATTGGTCTATGTATCTGTTTTTACACCAATACCATACTGTTTTGATTACTATAGCTTTATAATATAGCTTGAAATCAGGAAGTGTGATGCCTCCCAATTTGTTCTTCTTTTCTCAGGATTGCTTTGGCTCTTCAGGGTCTTTTGTGGTTCCACATAAATTTTAGGAATGCTTTTTTCTACTTTTGTTTAAAAAAATGCTGTTGGACTCTTGATAGGGATTACATTTAACTTATTGATGGCTTTGGGCAGTATGGGCATTTTAACAATACTCTTCCAATCCATGAACTTGGGATACCTTTCCATTTATTTCTGGCTTCTTCAATTTCTCTCATTAATGTCTTGTGGTTTTCAATGTAGAGATCTTTCACCTCCTTGGTTAAATTTATTCCTATGTATTTTATTGCTCTTGATGCTATTATAAGTGGGATAATTTATTTTTCAGATAATTTATTGTTAGTATATAGAAACACTACTGATTTTTGTATGTTAATTTTGTATCTTGCAACTTTACTGAATTTGTTGATTAGATCTGTTTTTTGGTGGAGTCCTTAGGATTTTCTATATATAAAATCATGTCATTTTCAGATAGAGACAACTTTACTTCATCCTTTCCAATTCAGATGCCTTTTCCACTTTTTTTTTTTCCTCCTCGCTAACTTCCCTAGCTAGGATTTCCAGTATTATGTTGAATAGGAGTGAGAATAGGCACCCTTGTCTTGTTCCTGACCATAGAGGAAAAACTTTCAACCTTTCACTGTTGAGTATGATGTTAGCTATAGGCTTGTGATATATGGCCTTTATTATGTCAAATTACATTCTTTCTAAACCTAATTTGTTAAAAGTTTTTTTTTAATCATGGATGGATGTTGAATTTTTTCAATTGTTTTCCTGCATTTCCTGCATCATATTTTTCTTTCATTCTATTAATATGACGTATCATATTGATTTGCCATCCCTGTATCCCAGGGATGATTCCCACTTGATCATGGTGAATGATCCCTTTAAAAATGCTACTGAGGGACTTCCCTCATGGCACAGTGGTTAAGAATCTGCCTGCCAATGCAGGGGACACGGGTTTGAACCCTGGTCCGGGAAGATCCCACATGCCATGGAGCAACTAAGCCCATGTGCCACAACTACTGAGCTTGTGCTCTAGAGCCCGCGAGCCACAACTACTGAGCCCATGTACCACAACTACTGAAGCCTGCGTGCCTAGAGCCTGTGCTCTGCAACAAGAGAAGCCACCACAATGAGAAACCCATGCACTGCAACAAAGAGTAGCCCAAGCTCGCCGCAACTAGAGAAAGCCCACATGCAGCAACAAAGACCCAATGTGGCCAAAATTAAAATAAATAAATTTATTTTTTAAAAAAATGCTACTGAATTTCATTTGCTAGTACTTTATTGAGAATTTTTGCATCTGTTGTCATGAAGATAATGGCCAGTAGTTTTCTTTTCTCGTAGTGTCCTTTTCTGACTTTGGTAGCAGGTAATGCTGGCATCGTAAAATGAGTTTGGGAATGTTCCCTCCTCTTCAATTTTTTGGAAGAGTCTGAGAAGGATTGGTGTTAATTCTTCTTTAAATGTTTGGTAAAATTCACCCGTAAAGTCATCTGATCCCGACCTTTTCTTCATTGGGAGATTTTTTTCTCCATTATTCATTCAATCTCTTTACTAATAACTGGCCTGTTCAGATTTTCTGTTTCTTTCTGATTCAGTCTTGGTAAGTTGTATGTTTCTAAGATTTTGTCCATTTCTCTTAGGTTATCCAGTTTGTTGGCATATAGTTTTACATAGAAGCCTCATGATCCTTTGTATTTCTGTGGTATCCATTGTAACATCTCCTTTTTCAGTTATAATTTTGTTGATTTGTGTCCTCTTCTTTCCTTGGTTAATTTAGCTAAAAGTTTATCAATTTTATCTTTTCAAAGAAATAACTCCTAGTTTTGTTAATTATTTCTATTATTTTCCTGTTCTCTATTTCATTTATTTATGCTCTAATCTTTATTATTTCCTTCCTTCTGCTAACTTTAGGCTCAATTTGCTTTTTCTAGTTGCTTAAGGCATAGAGTTATGTTGTTTACAGTCTTTCTTGTTTCTTAATGTAGGCATCTATTGCTATGAACGTCCCTCTTACAATGGCTTTTGTTGCATCCCGTAAGTTTTAGTATGTGTGTTTCCAATTTCATTTGTCTCAACACATTTTTTTACTTCCCTTTTAATTTATGCTTTGATCCATTGGTTGTTCAGGAGAGTGCTTAATTTCCATGTATTTGTGAGTTTTCCAGTTTTCCTTCTGT
Organism: Delphinapterus leucas; assembly: GCF_059928025.1. NCBI lineage: Eukaryota > Metazoa > Chordata > Mammalia > Artiodactyla > Monodontidae > Delphinapterus > Delphinapterus leucas. Next base: position 55,161,273 of record NC_143147.1, on the reverse strand, counting down.
TACTGATTTCTACTTTCATACCATTGTAGTCAGAGAAGATACTTGGTATGATTTCAATCTTCTTAAATTTTCCAAGACTTCTTTTGTGGCCTAATATACGGTCTGTCCTAGAAAGTATTCCATGAGTACTTGAGAAGAATGTGAAGTCTGCTGTTATCTATGGTGTTCTGTATGTCTGTCAGGTCCATTTGCTCTATTGTGTTGTTCAAATCCACTGTTTCCTTATTGAGTCTCTGTGTGGATGATCTCTCCATTGTTGAGAGTGGGGTATTAAAGTCCCCAACTACTATTGTATTGCTGTTTATCTCTCCTGTTAGCTCTGTTAGTTTTTGCTTTACATATTTAGGTGCTTCAGTGTTGGGTGTGCAAATATTTACAACTGTTATATCCTCTTGTTGTACTGATTGCTTTATCATTAATGACCTTTTTCTCTTTTTACCATTTTTTATTTCAAGTCTGTTTTGTCTAAGTAACTGATAGCTACTGCTATACCATTGTCTGATAAGTCTGATAGCTACCTCTTTTGTTGTTGTTGTTACCATTTGCCTGAAGTAACTATCTCCATCCTTTCACTCTCAGTCTGTGTGCTTTAAGGCTAAAGTGAGTCTCATGTACGCAGCATATCGTTGGATCTTGTTTTTATAATTATTCAGCCATTCTGTGTCTTTTGATAGGAGAATCTAATTATTAAAGTAATTATTGATAGGTCAGGGCTTACAACTGCCATTTTGTTAATTGTTTTCTGGCTTTTGTAGATCCATTATTCTTATACTGCTGTCTGTGTGTGTGTGTGTGTGTGTGTGTGTGTGTGTTTTGATGTTTTTTGGTTTCAGTATGCTTCGACTTCTTTATCATGTTCTTTTGCGTAATTATTACAGGTAAATCTCCCTTGTGGGTACCCTGACACATAAAATATCTTAAAATTATAACACCCTATTTTAAAGTGATAACAGCTTCAATAGCATTCCTAAACTTTACACTTTTCCTTCTCTTCCCCCTCACGTTTTAGATTATGATGTTATAGTTTACATACTTTTATATCATGTAACCAATAAGATTATTGTAGTTATGCTTTTTTACTATGTTTTTGTTTGTTTGTTTGTTTGTTTTGCGGTACGCGGGCCTCTCACTGCTGTGGCCTTTCCCGTTGCGGAGCACAGGCTCCGGACGCGCAGGCTCAGCGGCCATGGCTCACGGGCCCAGCTGCTCCACGGCATGTGGGATCTTCCTGGACTGGGGCACGAATCCGTGTCCCCTGCATCAGCAGGCGGACTCTCAACCACTGCGCCACCAGGGAAGCCCTACTATGTTTTTTTACTTTACTTTTACTTTTTAAATTTTTATTGGTGTATAGTTGATTTATAATATTGTGTTAGTTTCTGCTGTACAGCAAAGTGAATCAGTTATAGATACATAGATATCCTCTTTTGTAGATTCTTTTCTCACATAGGTCATTATAGAGTATTGAGTAGAGTTCCTTGTGCTATACAATAGATCCTTATTAATTATTTTATATATAATACTGTGTATATGTCAATCCCAATCTCCCAATTTATCCCCCATTCCCCCTGGTAACCATAAGATTGTTTTCTAATCTGTGAGTCTGTTTCTGTTTTGTAAATAAGTTCATTTGTACCATTTTTTAAGATTTCACATATAAGTGATATCATATATTTGTCCTTCGCTTTCTGACTTACTTCACTCAGCATGACAATCTCTAGGTCCATCCATGTTGCTACAAATGGCATGATTTCATTCTTTTTATGGCTTAGTAATATTCCATTGTATATATGTACCACATCTTCTTTATCCATTCTTATTTTGATGGACATTTATGTTGCTTCCATGTCCTAGCTATTGTAAATAGTGCTGCAATGAACATCAGGGTGCATGATCTCTTTGAATTATGGTTTTCTCCACATATCTGCCCAAGAGTGGGATTGCTGGATCATATGATAGCTCTATTTTTAGGTTATTAAGGAACCTCCATACTGTTCTCCATAGTTGCTGTACCAATTTACATTCCCAACAAAAGTGTAGGAGGGTTCCCTTTTCTCCACACCCTCTCCAGCATTTATTGTTGGTAGATTTTTTGGTGATGCCCATTCTGACTGGTGTGACGTGATACCTCATTGTAGTTTTGATTTGCATTTCTCTAATAACTAGTGATGCTGAGCATCTTTTCATGTACTTTTTGGCCATCTGTATATCTTCTTTGGAGAAATGTCTATTTAGGTCTTCCACTCATTTTTTGATCTTTTTTTTTTTTATATATTGAGGTGCATGAGCTGTTTGTATATTTTGGAGATTAATCCCTTTTTGGTCTCTTCATCTGCAAATATTTTCTCCCATTCTGTGGATTGTCTTTTTGTTTTGTCTATGGTTCCTTTGCTGTGCAAAAGCTTTTGAGTTTAATTACGTCCCATTTATTTTTATTTTCATACTCTAGGAGGTGGATCAAGAAAGATCTTGCTGCGATTTTTGTCAGAGTGTTCTGCTTATGTTTTCTTCTAAGAGTTTTACAGTATCCAGCCTTAAATTTAGGTCTTTAACCCACTTTGACTTTATTTTTGTGTACGGTGTTAGGGAGTGTTCTATTTCATTCTTTTACATGTAGCTGTCCAGTTTTTGCAGCACCACTTATTGAAGAGACTGTCTTTTCTCCACTGTATATTCTTGCCACCTTTGTCATAGATTAGGTGACGACAGGTGTGTGGGTTTATCTCTGGACATTTTGTCCTGTTCCATTGATCTATATTTCTTTGTGCCAGTACCATACTGTTTTGATAACTGTAGCTTTGTAGTATAGTCTGAAGTCAGAGAGCCTGATTCCTCCAGCTGTGTTTTTCTTTCTCAAGATTGCTTTGGCTATTCAGGGTCTTTTGTGTTTCCATACACATTGTAAAATCTTTTAATTCTATTGGTAATTTAATAGGGATTACATTGAATCTGTAGCTTGCTGTGGGTAGTATAGTCATTTTGATAATATTGATTCTTCCAATCCAAGAACTGGTATATCTCTCCATTTGTTTATATCATCTTTGATTTCTTTCATCAGTATCTTATAGTTTTCTGATTACAGGTCTTTTGCCTCCTTAGGTAGGTTTATTCCTAGGTATTTTATTCTTTTTGATGCGATGGTAAATGGGATTGTTTCCTTTCCCTTTCTGATCTTTAGTTGTTAGTGTGTATGAATGCAAAATATTTCTATGTATTAATTTTGTATCCTGCAACTTTACCAAATTCATTGATGGGCTCTAGTAGTTTTCGGTTAACATCTTCAGAATTTTCTATATATAGTATCATGTCATCTGCAAACAGTGACAGTTTTACTTCTTTTCCAGTTTGGATTCCTTTTATTTCTTTTTCTTCTCTGATTGCCATGCCTAGGACTTCCAAAACTATGTTGAATAAAAGTGGCCAGACTGGACATCCTTGTCTTGTTCCTGATCTTAGAGGAAATGCTTTCAATTTTTCACCATTGAGAATGATGTTTGCTGTGGGTTTGTCATATATGCCCTTATTATGTTGAGGTATATTCCCTCTATGCCTACTTTCTGGAGAGTTTTTATCATAAATGAATGGTAAATTTTGTCAAAAGCTTTTTCTGCATCTGTTGAGATGATCATATGCTTTTTTTCTTTAGTTTGTTAATGTGGTGTATCACATTGATTGATTTGCGAATATTGAAGAATCCTTGCATCCCTCGGATAAATCCCACTTGATCACAGTGTATGTGTTGTTGGATTTGGTTTGCTAGTATTTTGTTGAGGATTTTTGCATGTATGGTCATCAGTGATAATGGCCTGTAATTTTTTCTATGTGGTATCTTTGGTTTGGGTATCAGGGTGATGGTGGCTTTGTAGAATGAGCTTGGGAGTGTTTTTTCCTCTGCCATTTTTTGGAAGATTTTCAGAAGCATAGGTGTTAACTCCTCTCTAAATATTTGATAGAATTCTTCTGTGAAACCATCTGGTCCTGGACTTCTGTTTGTTGGAAGTTTTTAAATCACAGTTTCAATTTCAGTACTTGTGATTATTCTGTTCATGTTTTCTATTTCCTCTTGGTTCAGTCTTAGAATGTTGTACCTTTCCAAGAATTTGTCCACTTCTTCTAAGTTGTCCATTTTATTGGTATATAGTTGCTTGTAGTAGTCTTTTATGATTTATTTATTTATTTGGCCGCACTGCACGGCATGTGGGAATCTTAGTTCCCTGACCAGCATCGAACCTGTGCCCTCTGCAGTGGAAGTGCAGAGTCCTAACTGCCAGGGAATTCCCTCCTCTTTCATTTCTAATATTATTGATTTGAGTCCTCTCCTTTTTTTCTTGATGAGTCTGACTAAAGGTTTATCAATTTTATTTATCTTTTCAAAGAACCAGCTTTTAGTTTCATTGATCTTTTCTACTGTTTTCTTCATCTATATTTCATTTATTTCTGCTCTGATCTTTGTGATTTCTTTCCTTCTACTAATTTTGGGTTTTGTTTGTTCTTCTTTCTCTAGTTGCTTTAGGTGTTAAGTTTAAGCTGTTTTTTGTTTTTGGCTTTTTTTAATTAATTAATTTATGGCTGTGTTGGGTCTTTATTGCCACACACAGGCTTTCTCTAGTTGCAGCGAGCAGGGGCTACTCTTTGTTGCAGTGCATGGGCTTCTCATTTTGGTGGCTTCTCTTGTTGCGGAGCATGGACTCAGTAGTTGTGACACACAGGCTTAGTTGCTCTGCGGCATGTGGGATCTTCCCAGACCAGGGCTTGAACCCATGTCCCCTGCATTGGCAGGCAGATTCTTAACCACTGCACCACCAGGGAAGCCTGGTTAAGCTGTTTATTGGAGATTTTTCTTGTTTCCTGAGGTAAGATTGTACTGCTATAAACTTCCCTCTTAGAACTGCTTTTGCTGCATCCCATAGGTTTTTGATCATCGTGTGTTTGTTGTCATTTGTCTCTAGGTATTTTTTGATTTCCTCTTTGATTTCTTCGGTGATCCATTGGTTGTTTAATAATATATTGTTTAGTCTCCATGTGTTTGTGTTTTTTACAGTTTTTTTCCTGTAATTTATTTCTTATCTCATAGCATCGTGGTCAGAAAAGATGCTTGATATGATTTCAGTTTTCTTAAACTTACTGAGGTTTGATTTGCGGCCCAAGATGTGATCTATTGTAGAGAATGTTCCATGTGCATTTGAGAAGAAAGTGTATTCTGCTTTCAGATGGAATATTCTATAAATACCAATTAAGTCCATCTCATCCAATGTGTGATTTAAGGTTTGTGTTTCCTTATTAATTTTCTGTCTAGATCTGTCCATAGGTGTAAGTTGGGTGTTAAAGTCCCCCACCATTATTGGGTTACTGTTGATTTCCCCTTTTATGGCTGTTAGCATTTGGCTTACATATTGAGGTCCTCCTATGTTGGGTGAATATATATTTACAATTGTTATATCTTCTTCTTGGATTGATCCCTTGATCATTATATAGTGTCCTTCCTTGTCTCTTGTAAAAGTCTTTGTTTTAAAGTCTATTTTGTCTGATATGAGTATTGCTACTCCAGCTTTCTTTAGGTTTCCATTTGTATGGGATATCTTTTTCCATCCCCTCACTTTCAGTCTGTATGTGTCCATAGATCTGAAATGGGTCTCTTGTAGACAGCATATATATGTGTCTCATTTTTGTATCCATTCAGCCAGTCTGTGTCTTTTGGTTGGTGCATTTGATCCATTTACATTTAAGGTAATTATTGATATGTGTATTCCTACTGACATTTTTCATTGTTTTGGGTTTGCTTTTGTAGTTCTTTTTTCTTCCCTTCCTCTTTTGTTCTCTTGTGATCCGTAGTGTTGTGTTTGGTTTGCTTTTCCTCTTTTTTGTGTGTATTTATTGTAGTTTTTGGGTTGCTGTTCCCATGAGGTTTTTGATATAGCAACAGACACACACACACACACACACAAGGTTGTTTTGTTGTTTTTTTGTTTGTTTGTTTTTACAAGGTTGTTTTAAGTTGATGGTTTCTTTCACGCCTAGAGAGTTTCCTTTAGCATTTGTTGTAAATCTGGTTTGGTGGTGCTGAATTCTCTTAGCTTTTGCTTGTATGTAAAGCTTTTGATTTCTGCATCAAATCTAAATGAGAGCCTTGCTGGGTAGAGTATTCTTGGTTGTAGGTTTTTCCCTTTCATCACTTTAAATATATCCTGCTACTCCTTTCTGGCCTGCAGTTTCTGCTGAAAAATCAGCTGATAACCTTATGAGGATTCCCTTGTATGTTATTTGTTGCTTTTCCCTTGTTGCTTTTAATATTTTTTCTTTGTCTTTAATTTTTGTCAGTTTGATTAATGTGTCTTGGCATGTTACTCCTTGAGTTCATCCTGTATGAGACTCTCTGCACTTCCTGGACTTGATTGTTTCCTTTCTCATGCTAGGGAAGTTTTCAGCTATAGTATCTTCAAATATTTTCTCAGGCTCTTTCTGTTCTCCTGTGACCTCTGTAATGTTAATGTTGGTGCATTTAATGTTGTCCCAGAGATCTCTGAGACTGTCCTCATTTCTTTTCATTCTTTTTTCTTTATTCTGTCCTGTGGCAGTGATATCCACCACTCTGTCTTCCAGCTCACTTATTTGTTCTCCTGCCTCAGTTATTCTGCTATTGATGCCTTCTAGTGTATTTTTAATTGTTATTGTATTGTTCATCTCTTTGTTCTTTAAATCTTCTAGCTCCTTGTTAAACATTTCTTGTGTCTTCTCAACCTGTACCTCCATTCTTTTTCTGAGATTTTGGATCATCTTTACTTACCTTTACTCTGAATTCTTTTTCAGGTAGATTGCTTATCTCTTCTTCATTTAGTTGTTCTTGTGGGTTTTTATCTTGTTCCTTCATTTCCAACGTATTTCTCTGCCATCTCATTTTGTCTAACTTTCTGTGTTTGTGGTCTCCTTTCTGCAGGCTGCAGGATCATAGTTCCTCTTCTGGTGTCTGCCCCCTGGTGGGTGAGGTTGGTCCAGGGGCTTGTTCATGCTCCCTGGTGGGAGGGACTGGTGCCTGCCCTCTGGTGGGTGGAGCTGGGGCTTGTCCCTCTTGTGGGCAGGTCCATGCCAAGGGGTGTGTTTTGAGGTAACTGTGAGCTCAGTACAACTTTGGGCAGCCTGTCTGTTAACGGATGGGGCTCTGTTCCTGTCTTGCTGGTTATTTGGCCTGAGGTGTTCCAGCTCTGGAGCCTGTAGGCAGTTGGGTGCGGCTGGGTCTTGGTGCCAAAATGGGGACCTCCAGAAGAGGTCATGATGATCAGTATTTCCTGGGGCCTCCGCCACCACTGTCCTTGCCCCCACAGTGAGCTATAGCCAACCCCTGCCTCCCCAGGAGACCCTCCAAGATCCCTAATTAGGCCTAGCCCTGGTTCCTATGGAGGTATTGCTTTGTGCTGGGTCCCAGTGCATAAGAGGTCTTGTGTGCACCCTCCAGGAGTGGAGTCTCTGCTTATCCCAGCCCTGTGGAGCTCATGCACTCAGGCTCTGCTGCTCTTCAAAGCCAAATGCTCTGGGGGTTCTTCCTCCTGATGCCTGACCCTCAGACTGTCTTCGAGGGCTATTTTTATGTGGGAACGTCCCTGCATAGCCTGTGTGGGTTAATAATTTTTGGTGTGAGGGCTGTTTTTAGTATGGATGTCTGCCACTTCTTTCTTCAGTGTAAGCTGGCCATTATCCCCTTGATAGGAGGTGTGACTGATGTTGTGGTGACCTGAGCCTGCACTGGATATTGAGTGGGGCCTCTCCTTTGCTCTGTGGTTGTTACTGCCCTGTCAGGGGCAGGGTCTGCTCCCTAGTTTTTGGAGTAGAGGCCCCCAAATCTGTTTCTGAGCTGTGTTTCTGATCTGCGGTGCGAGGTGAGCAGGATTGGAGCACTCCCACTGGGAGAGAAGCCACTGAGTATTCCTCCGCTGGAGCTGTTCACCTGTGAGTGCACTCTGTTGTGTCACTTCTCACCTGTTTTACTGGCTCACAAATTACACTGCTGTTGGAACTGCTCTCAGTCCCACCTTAACCATGGGTATGTGGGCAGTTGGCTCTGGTGTCTCTCAGACATTATTTTCACCAGGCCACCTGTGCAGATCCACCAATGTCAGGTCCCAGAACTGCAGTAGTCGTGCACCTGGACCCGCTATGGGGGCTATGGAGGCAGCTCAGATTCTGGCCTGCTCCAGTCCCTGCGTTTACATGCCCACAAAGCCCACAACTGCTAAAGCTAGACCCATCTCAGATATAGGAGCACTCATCCATTTGGATGTTCTACAGGTGCTTAGTTTACAAAGCTGGCAGTGGCGGGGGTGGTGGTGGTGGTGGTGGCGGGGGTGGTGGTGGTGGTGGTGGTATAAATCTGTGGTTCCTGCAGCTGCGTGGAGAGATCTCAGCTCTTCTTCCTTAGTAGCATGGCCCCGAGGCTCAGCTATGGTTTCAGCCGCACCTTTGCGTGTGGGCCTCCCACCAGCATCTGCTCCCCGAGGCTGCCCCAGAGCACACATGCATGCCTGCCCAAGTCGGTGGAGGCTGAGGCAGGGATGGGCAGGGCGCACAAGCCCGCTGGGGCCAGCAGGGGCAGAGGAGGCAGTGGCAGTTTTTTAACTTTTAAACTAGAGTTGTAAGTGAATTACACACTGCCATTACCATATTACAGAATCTAACTTTGACTATCTATTTACCATTACCAGTGAGTTATACGTTACCTTCTTATGTTTTTATGATGTTAAGTGGTATCCTTTTACTTCCACTCGGAGAACTCCCTTTAGCATTTCTACTAAGGCTGGTCTAATGATGATGAACTCCCTCAACTTCTGTTTGTTTCAGAAAGTCTTTATTTCTCCTTCATTTCTCAAGGACAGCTTTGCCTAGTATAGAATTCTTGGTTGAGAGGGTTTTTTTTTTTTCTGTCACTGTAAATTGTATGTAAACTGTAATAACATAACTTAAAATGTTAGGGGGAGGAGAATAAAAAGTGTAAAGTTTGAGAATTCTATTGAAGTTATCACTTTATAATAGGGTGTTATAATTTTAAGATATTTTATGTAAGCCTCATGGTGCCCGCAAGGGGGAAACCTGTAGTAATTACACAGAAGAATAAGATAAAGAAGTCAAAGCATACTGATATCAAAACACATTCAAAATATTTTGAAAATATCATTCCATTCTCTTCTGGCCTAAAAAGTTTCTGTTGAGAAATCTACTGATAAACTTATGAGGTACCCTTGTATGTAACTTCTCTCTTTTCTCTTGCAGCTTTCAAAATTCTTTCTTTCACTTCTGACAATTTAATGATAATGTGTCTTGGTGTAACCCTATTCAGGCTCAACCTATTTGAGGTCCTTTGGGCCTCATGGGTCTGGATGTCCATTTCTTTCCCCAGGTTTGGAAAGTTTTCAGCCACTATTGTCTTAAATATACTTTGTTCCCTTTTCTCTCCTCTTTCTGGAATTCTCATAATGTGAATATTGCTTCTGTTGTGTCCCATAGGTCCTGTAGGCTTTCTTCACTGTTCTTCATTCTTGTTTTCCTTTTGCACCTTTCAAATGTCCTGTCTTCTACGTCACTGTTTCTTTTTTCTGTGTGGTTGAGTCTGCTTCTGAAATTCTGTTGAATTCTTCAGTTCAGTCATTGTATTTTTCGGCTTTAGGATTTGTTTGGTTTTTGATGGTTTCTGTTTCTCTGAACTTCTGATTTTGTTCATGCATTGTTTTCCTAATTTCATTTAGTTTTCTAATCAGTTAAAACAAAAGTTTGGGTTTTTTTGCTGTCTGGGTGATTTTTTAAATTTTTTTTAAATTGGAACATAGTTGATTTATAATGTTGTGTTAGTTTCTGCTGTAGAGCAAAAAGTGAGTCAGTTATACATATATCCACTCTTTTTTAGATTCTATTCCCATATAGGTCATTACAGAGTATTGAATAGTGTTCCCTGTGCTATACAGTAGATTCTTATTAGTTATCTATTTTATATATAGTAGTGTGTATATGTCAATCCCAGTCTCCCAATATATCCCCCCCTTTTCCCCCTTGGTAACTGTAAGTTTGTTTTCTACATCTGTGACTCAATTTCTGTTTTGTTAACAGATTCATTTGTACCATTTTTTTAGGTTTCACATATAAGCGATATCATATGATATTTGTCTTTCTCTGTCTGACCTCTTCACTCAGTATGACAATCCACGTCGCTCCAAATGGCATTACTTCATTCTTTTTTATGTAGTTTTCTAATCAGTAGATTGGTATCACATTTCCATATGAAGAACAGCATTATTATGGCAAATAAATCATAATTTGTTAATGACCAAATATACTTCTTTAAAAATAAACTACTATTTCCTTTTTGGTTAGTTTTTAATAATTACAAAGTGAAAAATACATTAACAGAACCAATAAATGATGTTCTACCTAACAAATTCCTTTTCTTGGATCCTCAGTAGGTAATATTTTTCTAGTTATAAACTCTCTTCTGGCCTGTTTAAAAGGCAAATTTAAATAGCACAAAGAAAAAATTCTAAAACACTGAAAGAAGAGGCTAGTATTATGTGTGTGCTATGAAACATGCTTGATAAACTGCACCTGTGAGGATTTCCAGTTGTATATGTGTGCACATGGGTGCACAGTGAAATTCACTGCCTGAGAGAATGGGGATGTATAACACAGCTTTTTAAAAAACTAGTAAACAGACACACTAAGATATTTAGGAACCGTGTCCTTAAACATAAAGACGTATATAGGACATAGGGAGAAACACCTCAGTTTTAGGAACTGGGTAGGCCTAATTTTGAATCCCAGCTCCACTACCAGCCAATTATAACTCCTCTGAGCTTCAGTTTTCTTACCCATAAAGTGGTGGTAAGAATACCTAAGTAGCAGAGGTGTAATGAGGATTAAATGACACTAAACGTTAGGGACTTATGGTTAGGAATCAGGCTTTCACTCATCACCACAGCCAGGGATGTCTGTCTGCTTTCCTGCCTCCATCCACTCTTAAGGGGGTAATGTGGTCTCAAAGAGCATGAGTTTTGGAGTCAGTTCAATTCCAGCTAGGAGTCCTGGCTTTGCTTCTTAAAAACTTGTGATCTCAGGCAAGTTAATGTCCCTGAGCCTTATCAGAGATAAGGATACCCACCACATTTAGATCAATGTACAGATTCAATCATATGGTTATATTTAGCTCCTACCACAGCAACTGGTAGGATATAGTCAATGCAAACTGTATTGCTACAGCATGTGCTTCTTAAATGTGAATGACCTTACATGCCATAGGTAAATGGGGAATTGGTATAACATGGAAGTCATTTTGGTTCCTATGCAATTTTTTTTCTAGCATGTTAATATTCTGAAGCAACCAGAGGCAAGCTTTCTCATAATCATTACCTTTTTTTTTTTTTTTAATTTTTGGCTATGTTGGGTCTTCGTTGCTGCATGCGGGCTTTCTCTAGTTGTGGCGAGCGGGGGCTACTCTTCGTTGCAGTGCGCAGGTTTCCCATTGGGGTGGCTTCTCTTGTTGCAGAGCATGGACTCTAGGCACACAGGCCTCAGTAGTTGTGGCACGTGGGCTCAGTACTTGTGGCTCGCGGGCTGTAGAGCGCAGGCATAGTAGTTGCGGTGCATGGGCTTAGTTGCTCCACAGCATGTGGGATCTTCCTGGACCAGGGCTTGAACCCATGTCCCCTGCATTGGCAGGCAGATTCTTAACCACTGCGCCACCAAGGAAGTCCCAGTAACTACCTCTTTAATAAGAGAAAACCTTAGCACTCTGTGAAGGCCTTAAGGAAAAGCTGCCTTTTTTAGCTGCAGAAAGCAACTGATTCAGTGACTTTAAGAATCACTGTTATCCTTATGTTGTGCTTTCTGGAGAAGCCGAGGGTACTGACGATGAGTCTGTGAAGACATGTCCCTTTAAGCTAGGAGAGATTAGTGAAGAACACTACTCCTTAAATCACGTTTAATTTTGATGGAACTGATCCCTATTAGAAATGAATGTCCTCCAGAACTTATATCTCAAAAGAAGCCCCAGGGCTCAAGGGCAGAATGCAGCCTGCAAATATTCAAGCTAAGGTTTAGTGGGGGCTAATATTTTGCTAATGTTGACATTGTTTTTGTTTGTTAGTGCTTGGGTTACAAAATTGCATAGGCTATTTTTTGAGCGGTCTGCCCAACCCTATTTTTTTTCCCAGCAGCCCAATTTTTTTCAGTGGGCTATTTTGTAGACCATGGAGCTTTTCAGGAACACATAGGTGGTGTTATAGCAGGGACATCTGTATACGTTCCCTTTCCCTCTAATGTTTCTTTCTGAATAAAATCTAAGTAATACAAAATGTAATAATGAAAACAATGGCTCACATTTATTGTGTACTCTTTCCAAATGAGTCAACCCTCATTTAATTTTCAACAATCCTGTGAACCAAGGGCTGCTGTTACACCCATTTTATAAATGCGGAAACTGAGATTTATAACAATTTATAATTTGTAAATTATAATATAATTTAATATAAATTATAAATTTATAGATTTATAAATAATGAGTAAACTGAGATTAACTTGCCCAAGGTCACACAGCTAGAAAGTAGTAGAATGAGAATTTAAAAACCTGTGCATTTTCTGTGCATTGAACCACACATCATATTGTTTTGTCAGTCTTTTAGCATACCCGGGATTATACTTAAATTGTTTAATTTTACAGGCACTGCCCTATTTAGACAGGCCATGTAAAGGAAAGCTGTTAGTAATTCACAGCTATTTACATTTCACAAGATTTGTGTTCCATTCCAAGAGATCAGGCTCATCAATTATTTGCATTTGGTAACATGTTAATTATACAGATAATTAGCCTTGAGACTAGACTAGAAAGTATAATGAAAGTATAATGACTGAAAGTATAATGAATAGTTATGCTAATTGCTCTTTTCTGTTATGGACAGTCCTTGATCTGAAGTATTAACAGCGCCAGTATTCAGCTTGCTAAATTCTCCTAACTTTCACTTTGTGCAAAAGTCCAAATCAAGGATGACAACTAGATTTCCTGTGTCATGCCAACTCTAACCCGTTGATTATGACTACTGCGAGCACTGTGTTGAGAAGCTTTGGAGGGGGCGTGGCATCTGGGCCCCAGGGGCATTGCGTGGTGATAGATGAGTCTGTTCACCACAGGTGAGTGTGAGTTCACAGCCTGGGAGCCAGAGATCTGCCATCTCTGGCCTGAGTGTTGGGAAACTTACTTCCGCCTTGGAGGTCATAGCTTCTTACTTCCTGCTCCCTCGGACAATCCTACGAGTAAGCTGTGTTCTGGGCTAGGAGTATCAAAATGAACCAGACATGGATTGTCTCCTAAATGGTCACACACAAATTAAAAGGTACTAAGTGCTCTAAAAGCAATAGATAGTGTGACACAAGGGATCAGAGGAGAAAATGGATTGTTTATAGTAACAGGGAGGCTGGGGCAGAGGTGGATCAAGTGTCCCCCCTTTGAGGTGAGCCTTACAGGATAGGTAGAAATGGGTGGGGGCTGACGTGAGGAAGGCTCAGCGTTTTTTCCCTTTTTTGGGCAGATACCTGCTGTAGAGAAAAGAAGGAAATGTGAAATAGGGGCAGGTACAAGGGAAGAATTCAGTGTGCCTGGAATGTAGGAAAATAAAGGAAGGTAAAGTCGGGAAGCAAGGGCAGGCCCAGGTTGCGAAGGGCCTGGGAACACCAGATTAGGAATGCTTTAGAACAATATCTCTCAAGGTGTGTCCACAGGATGTTCACAGTTTTCACGTAATAAAAGGATCCTGTTGTCACTGTTACTGGATTAAAAACAGGTTTCTATATCACAGGAGTTTGAGCTTCTAAAATGCTAATGTACACTATGAATTTCCAAGAGGGACTTGCAGTTTGCAAAAATCATAGTGATCATAGAATGTTTCTTGGAGCACCTCATGAGGTTAGCGTTCTGCAGGAGCTTTATGCAAGGAATGATACCCGCAGAGTACATATTCAACATTACCTGCTAATTGACCAACTGACTGATCTTCTAGGAACCTGTACTAGTGTTACAGGGATACAGAGAAAATTATTTGCCCAGGAGGAGGCATCAACCCCCTCCCTCCCTCTCTGGTTATCCCTTCTGCTTTATTGTCATAAGGATCTGTCTTCAGCCAGGCTCAGTTGTACTACTCTCACTCCTGAGGCTCAGATCCCCTTCCTGATAAAACCTTGCCTTGTTTCAGGGCTCTGATGGTGCCCTGTTTTAAATCTCCTATCTGTCATCCTGGATCCCAGACGTGCTGCCTGCCTTGCCCTCAGCTGCCTGATGTCCCAGCCCGCCTGGACTCTTTCTTAGCCACTGCTCTGACATCCACATACTTTGAGCGCTTCCGGTCCTCCTGGTAAACCTCGAGATATCCCGTCTCCAGCCGGTCACAGCCCTGGGGTGACTGTGGATCTGGCTTCTGCTACTTGTTCAGAAATGAGGTGCCTGTGTGCTACCTTCTGGGGAGCTGAGTTCATGTGTGTCTGGTAAACATCCTTCTTCCACCTTTCCTGGTTGTCACTGCTTCCAGGTGAGATTCCATCATTCTGCTTGGGAGGGATAAGCAAGCAACCTCTAAATTTATCACTTAATTATCCCCTGTGGAAGAGGAAGAGAAAAATTCTAGCAGTGACACATTAGAGCTGCAATCCTGAGAGGCTTGAGTCAATTTTAGGTGGGATCCCCCGACAATCTAGAAGGGGCAGTGAAACCTCTAAGTGTTTAGAGCTCATCCGGCCCTTCTGGGTGTTGAACAAGAAGCCAACGGGGGTGAGATCAAATGAGGCTGGGTGAGTGGGCAAAACCTTGGCAGATAAACTTTGCTCAGAATAAGGGCATGACAGGGAGGAAAAGTACAAACTATAGAAGGTGAGACGCTGCCCACTACAAACCGGCTGTTGTGACCCAGAAAAAGGACTTGGGGTTCAGTGCAAGAGTGTGCAGCAAAGACTCTGGCCCCCAAAGTCCTACCAGTTTTGCAAAATTATTAGGAAGAATGAGGAACAAAAACACACAGAAAATATTACCTTTATAGGGAACGTATAGCTCCGGTTGATGCATTATAAGAAAGAAATAATGGAGGTGACAAGGCATTTGAAGTGGTCCAAACTAGACAGGCTTCTGTTTGAGGCCAGGGTGACAGGGGATGTGCTACAGTCTAGAAAATTATGAACATAGACCAAAACCCACTTATTAGAACTAGGAAGTATCCTGAGACAGTCTCAAGATTTCAAGCAAGTAAAAAATGGTTACCGAATGTATGGCATTCATTACCCCCTCCCCCAAAGAGGTAGCATAGGCTGAAAATAGAAATAGCTTCCAAACTGCTTACATGATGTTGTGGCCGCTGGAACTATCATAGATGACTGAGTGAAATCTGATTGTTGTAGATGAAATGGGCCAACTGTGTCTTCCTAACACACAGCCTTAGCCTCACAGCATCAGTGGAGAAGATCCTGGGTAAGACTTACACATGCCAATCTTACCTTTTTTTTTTTTTTTTTTAAAGTAAGTTGCCTACATGAAAGTGGATATTGTCATATTATCAGGCACCTACCTTCTGTTGGGCACCAGCCAGGCGCTTTATATACCTGATCTTTAATCCTTACAATAATGCAAGAGGTAATAATTATCCCTATTTCATAGATAAGAAATTGCTCAGATAGGTTCAATAACTATTCAAGGTCACACAGCCAGTAGAATGGAGGAGCTGGAACACTCTTAATCCTGCCTCTCATCTCATCTCATCCATTTCTTGTTTTCCTGTCCTTCATGCCTAAAGTTAGTCTAAGGCTACCAGCCAACAATCCCTCAAAATGCTTTTATCCTTCGCTCATTACTAAATAAAATGACCTCAGTCATTATAGGATCAGCACATTTGTTCATATTCTTCAAAAGTTCAAAGTACCCAGCAGGAAAGAGGGAACAAGTGGGGTCCTGGGGCTGAGACAGGAAGGGGAATAAGAGCTGGATAGGGCTCAGGCGTTTCATGTGCTCTGACATGTAGTTCTCACAAAACCCATTTTAATTTCCATTTTGGTGATGAGAAGACTGAGTCCTAGACTATGTAAAAGACCTAAGAGCCATGGTGCATAGTCAGTGGGTTCACTATGTGAAACAAAATGTGTCTAATGCCAAAGCCGCAGCCCTCCATCTCTGCTTTCCTTCCTATAAGGAGGCAACCTCAGAGGTTCCCTCCATTGCCACAGACCCCAGGGGGGAATCTCTGCTCTACACTTGCTATGTCATTGCTGGTTCTGTGCATACAGAAATTCCGGTTGTCTATTGAATGGATTTTCATCAGTCCCACCCTTTACCTTGTCAACATTTCTCCTAATCGGCTATAGTGCTTGTTTTTAACAAGACAGATGGTTCTTCTGATTCTCTAACGCAGGGTTTCTCAAGCTCGGCATACTGGCACTGTGGGCAGGTTACTTCTTTGGTGTTGGGGGCTGTCCTTTGCCTAAACATCGTAGGATGGTTAGCAACATCTCTGGTCTCTGCCCCCTGGTTATCAATAACATCCCCCTCCCCCACCACTATGACAACCCAAAATGTCTGCAGACCTTGCCAAATGTCACCTGAGGGGCAAAATCATCCCTGGTTGAAAACCACAGCTGTAACTCAAGGGGGCTACATGGTCTCCTTGCCTTTCTACCAAAAACCCAACAAACCAATTCACTCCTCCCAGGAATGTCAGCCAAGGAGAAGTGGTCCAGTGACACCTGTGGGTGGAGCCTGGCTTTTCTGGTTTGGGGGAGGGAATGCAGCACACAGATTGCTGGCCCTGCACTTACTTGATGCCCCCGCAAGACGTGAAAAATGTAGAGCTTTCAATGTGCAGATGGCTTGTGCTGCTTAATTTCCAGCCGAAAGCATGCTAACATTTTCCTCCCTCTCTCTGCCTGCAAGCCCGCCAGGAGCAGTGAAGGCATTAACAGGGAGCGGTTGCCCTTTCCCGCATCCTTATCGCACACTATTTTATTCTAAAGAGACAAAGTAGAAAGAATGTAACATATGATTCTGACTACACTTTTTTTTTTTTTTAACTGTCTGCTTTTCCTAGTGACTAGAGCATAGGAGCTGGTTGCTAAGCAACTGGGAAACTGCAGGCTCCTGTACTGGCCATGCTGGTTTCGGAAATGAGCCATAAAAGGAATTCCCCAGTGAGAAGGGATCCCATACCATTGCCTGGTTGCCATGGACACCATATATAAGTGATGGATCCTGGGTTATAGGCCCTGCTTAAGAAAAAATGTTACCCCTGTTTAAGGCTTGAATGGTATAAGAAAGGGATGGAAGCTGTCTTCCTCCACATTATCCACGTGGGCACTTCCCAGCCTCTTCCCCACGTGCTCCCCCTAAAGAGAGGTCTGAATCTAAGTGGCTGAGACATTCCATCCAATTTCAGCTCTGCTCTTATTTAATATGTTCCAGTCTTTGCTAGCGTTGGAAGGGAGTCTGCAATCTGGAGAACAAATTTTTAAGCAAGAAAAGATGCCTCGGGTGGCAGACAGGCTGTCTATCATCCACCCCTGTTTGGGGGCCACACAGCGCCCAGATCAAGCACAAGGGCAACTCTCTCTGTTCACAGGTTCTATTGGAATTTTGCAAAATGAGATTAGTGGGGAAAAAGACAATAGCTGTGACTCCAAAATGAAATTGGCATGTCATGCAGAGCGAGGCACACAATGGGCCACTGCAATTCTGTCAGAAATTAGAAACAGACTTCAGATAATAGGAGTGAAAAACGTGAGGCAAATTTAAAGACGTGGAGCTTAACATACAAAGATGTGCGGGTTTAACCAGGCTTCATACACTAAACAGTAGAAGAGATGGGCCTTGTTGTAACCTCACAGGCTACATCTTCACGGACAGAAGACTTGAGACACTAGACTCTAAGCCCAAAGCCTCCCAGATGAGGAGACTGAAGCCCAAACAGTAGCAGCGATTTGCTCAAGGTCATAGAAGACACACATTTCTGAGTGGGGGTCTGTAAAGGACAACTCTGCATTTTTAATATTGCTGCATAAAAAATTACCCCCCAAACTTAGCAGCTGAAAACAACGCAAACATTTCACTACTATATATAAAATAACCAATAAGGACCTACTCTATAGCACAGGGAACTACACTCAATATTTTGTAATAACCTGTAAGGGAAAAGAATCTGAAAAAAATATATATGTATAACTGAATCACTTTGTTGTAAATCAACTGTACTCCAATTGAAAAAAAAAAGTTATCTTACAGTTTCTGTGGTTCAGGAATCCAGGAGCATCTTAGCTGGGTGCCTCAGACTTGGGGTCTCTCACCGGCTACAGTCAAGATATCGGAGGGGCTGCAGTTGTTTCCAGGCTCCACGGGGGGAGGATTACTCACGTGGTGGTTAGCAGACCTCAGGTACTTGCTGGCTGTTGGCTGGAGATTTCAGTTCCTTGTTACATGGGCCTCTCGGTAGGTCAGTTTACAACATGGCAGCCAGCTTCCTTATAGTCAAAGAGCACCTAAGGTGGAAGCCACAGCTTTTTTTAACCTAAGCTTAGAAGTGATGTCCCATCATTTTGGTCATATTTTATTCATTAGAATTGACTTACAAGGTCCATCCTGTACCAAAAGGGAAGGGATTCCACGAGGGCATGGAGACCAGTAGGTGGGGACCATTGGCCATTGCAGAGGCCACTGACCACAATAACCAAGTATGCTTCCAGGATCCAAGGTGGCAGAGGGGAGAGCAAGGGGGCCTAGGAAGGGGCAGCTTAAGGGAGGTGATAGATAAATACGAGGAAAAGAAATATATAGTAGCAGAGAAGAGAAAGAGAACCTGGTAGAATGGGAACAGAGAAATGGTGGAGGAAGGGAATCAGGGAGTTGGAATGAGGGACATAAGCTGTAAGAAAAGAGAAAATAGTTCCTAGGTTTTGGCACCAAAAACAAACAAGAAGTGAAAATAGGATGGAGGATGAATTGGGAGTGGCAACAGGGGAAGAGAGCTGGGAAGCAAGGAGCAAAGAGCTCAAGCAGACAGTGTAAGAGCCCTGAGGGCACAGGGGCTCGTTCCTCAGATCCCCACAGAGCCTTGCACTGTCTTCAGCAGGTATTCAAAAAACTTTGTGGCACCAAACATTCACTTCTCCTGCATCCAGTGAGAAATTCTGCTGCTTTCTTAACTAACTTCATGCAAAGTGAGAAAAGACTGGCTCTCTCTCAGCCCAGCTCTTGACTCCCTGTTTGACTCTGGGTCAGTGACTTAACCATTCTGGAATGTAGGATCCTTATCAGCAAAATAGACAGGTTGGCTGGATGATCTTTAAAGTTTTTTCTAGCTCTGAAACCTCACAAATTACGTATCAGGGCCTAGAATTAGGAGTCAGAGTAGAAAAAGTCCATGGATCTGATACAGATACAGGCTGCCACTTAGGTCTGACACAAAACTGAGCTGAATTCCATCTTACCAAGATGGTAGTCCATCAATATGCCTCTCAAGGGAAGTTCAGCTCCACTCTTTTGTGGCATCTGTGTGCAATAGAGACTCCGTGAGCTTAATTCTCCTTAGCACCAAGATCCCCATCTGATGCTATGTTAGGAACTTAGACTCATCAACCCTCAAAACAGTAGGAAACCAACCAGGGCATGATTGGTTCAGCTGCCAGAGTGCCATTAGGAATAAAGACAGTAGCAGGAGTCACCAGGAACACGAGGGTCCAGGGCCTCCAAGATATGGGAGTTAGGATGCCTGGATTTAATCACTCTTTTCAGTTGTCAGTGTTTGGAGCTGGTACCTATGAATAAAGGACAGCATCCCATACCTCTGTTTGACCCCTGCCCTCTTGGGCAAGTTACAAGTGGTCTGCCTGCCACACCATGGTCCATGAGGTAACCAAGGATATACAGGCACTTTGAAAAAGCATCTAAGATTAGCCTTTGCTAATCATGGAAATCCACTGATGGTGGAATAAAAACAATCTTGAGAATAAAGGCTGTATATATTTGCTTCTATATCCTCCATCCACTGAAAATGATGGATGGGAGCATTTTGAAAAGGCTTGATATTAATCTATTGGTTGTGGCCACTGGTTCCATTTCCTAGTATTTCTGTATAAAGAAAATATTTTGAAGGAAATACTTCACTTTCCTAAAAATAAGTCTCTCAGAACCTTTTTTGATTTGCAGAAAATGCATCTAGAAGACACTTACCAATAAAGAAGAGTTGTTGCAGTGACACTCGGGAGCAATGGAGAAGCCACCTCCTCACACGTATTCCGAGAATCTAAGTGTAGCAGATGTGCTGGTGTCCTGCCCACAGCCATTTACGTTTCAGCCACTTACATTTGGCTTGGCTTCCAACTGCCAGCATTTACCATCCAAGAGCTTTCTTGGATTTCGATAGCCCCTCCCCAAGTAGAAGGTAGAGCGCTAGGATATTATTACCCACCTGCTCCCCAGAAGCAGCCCTCCAACAGTGACTGAGGCAGGCAGTATATAAACACCCCAGGTTCTTCGCCCTCAGGTGCCACAAATCTGAGGTGTCTTTCCACTGTTTCCTAGAGACCCCCCCGCAGGACTGAGCATTCCTTGCCTAAGTAGTAACCTGCTCCATGACATACCTTGTGTTGACTTTCCTTCCCTTCCCACTATCAATTCCCTCTCCTACTGGTGTTCCCTGGCATGAACTCCCTAATACACCATTTGCACTTAAACCCTTATCTCAAGGTCTGCTTCTAGGTGAACCCAAATTTCTGCTAGGGCAATAGGAAGGAACAGGAAAAAAAAAAAAAAAGACTTATTTAAAAGAAGGATTTCTGTAAGCGCTGTGCTCCCCTGGTGCATTTAAGAGTTTGTTTACCGCTCATTACCTTCCTTTACAGAAACGCTATGGGACAGATTAGGTAAGAAGTGCTACCAGCGAAAGACCGGCCAGAAATGAAGATGAAGCATCTCTGAAATGGTCATGGAGGTTGCTAGGAGTATTGACTCGATTTACAAAACTTCTGTTTACTCACGACTTTCCCGGTAGGAGAAAGGCAGGATGCCTGTAGTGATAGCCAACTGCAGCATCCCTAGAGACGCATGTCCACGGAGTCATCCGGAAAAACACACTGGGGACAAGGGGCTTTTCAGAGGAGACAGTGCTGGAGCTTGGCGGTACCCACACTGGATTGTCTGGTTTTCCTCCAGCAGCATTTGGTCCCGAGGCTGCCCTGCGGCAGAGGAGTGGGGGCAGGGAGAGCCGAGACACCAAAGCTTGAAGGGCAGCTGAATAGGAAGCAGCTTACAGCATGTGGGCTCAATTTTCCTCAAAAAGCTCATAATATAACTGTCAAAAATGGCACTATGAACCCCAATTGTAAGGTAATTATGTTCAGTCCCAAATTCAACACAATAAACGTTATTTGCTCGCAAGCCCTAGCAACCATCTCATAAGGGGGAGAAAAATACTGTACAAAAAACAAAATGTAAACTCGCAAGGCAGTAATAAAAACAGGCACACAACTATTCATTTCAAGTCTATTTTGGAAAGCCTTTGATAATACCAGTAATTCCCCATAAAGCTCATATTCTCCTGCCACAGTTCCCTGCTGGAGATAGAAAAAGGTTTTGCTGTTCTACAGTCACTCCATTTCTTAAAAAAAAGTTAAATCCCTAACCACCTATATCCAGCTAAGCCTACCACCTAGGCAGGGCTCAGGGGCAGTATCCATGTGACTACTTCTTGTTTTGCACAACAAAATTCATTCAGCGGTCTTAACAAGGTGCTTAAATGGAGTCCAAGAGCCTTGTCCACAAGGTACTGAAACGTTCCCCAAAAGGTAGAAAATTCAACCAACCGTCTGCCCATTTCTAAATATCCTGATGCTTCTGAGCACGCCGGCCAGGTGGTCTCCCTTTTACATCCTGGCTGACACGAGGGAGGCTGAGCAACTCCTCCGGGCACCACTGGCAGGTGTACCTACAACAGAGGAAGGAGGGGGTAGGGGCTTGAGATACACCTTTGGTTGCAAGAACAGAAACCTACTTAGACAAGTAAGAGGGCGATGGTTATATCCTCTCATGGACCCTGAGGAAAAGCTGAGCAATCGGGCCTCGGGGAGAGCGGGAACCAGCAGCAATTTTGGTGGGGGAGTGAAGTGGCAGGGAAAGGACAGGCAGGGCTGTGTGCAGGGACAGAGGCCCCTAGAAGGGACTGGGCATGTGGGTAATTAGTCCCTTTAATACAGGAAGACAGAAAGGAAAAGAAAGAAGAACAGAAGGTGGGGGATGAAGTAAAATAATAGGAACCAAAGTGAAAAGAAAGATAAGCATTAACTGAGTGAAAAAAATGTCATCAACAAATGTTTCAGCCAGCAGTCAGCAGCTCCCTGGTGCTAAAGGTCAGCCTGTCCCCTTCAATCAATCAACTAAAGCTTAGACTCTGCCTACTGTCCGAGCCCCTTCGTGGATATGCATGTACCCACAGCTTAAGAGTCCCCTAATTTTGTTGTTTGGAGAGACACTTCTTTGGGAAACAACCCCAGTGTTCTTATTTGCTGCAAGTAATAATAAACCCTTCATTCTCCCAGGGCGGGGGTGGGGGGATCAGCTGTCCCTAATGTAGAACCAGCCTGTGTAGTACTGCAAATACAAAGCCCTTCTAATTTACCCACGTTGGTCATTCTGATTTACATGATTTATATTCTGATTTTACGGACTAATTGTAAAGAGAGAAAGTTGTATTCATTGAAAGGATGTGTATGATCTTGATGAAGTCCATGTACTTTTCACGCTTCAGTTTTAAAAACTTGGCTTATACATACAATAAGCATAATCCAAAATTGTATTGGGGGCACACTGATGTTTCCTGCTACAACTGATGTGAACATCAGTTTACTTCACTAGGTTTATCTTTACATATATGGCATCAATTCTTTGTCCCAAGGTGTATGCCCTAAACTTTAATAAATCGTTGTCTCAATTCCACTTCAACTTTATCAGAAACGTTTCCTGAACACCTATGATGTTAAAAGCATTGTTTTAAGCACTTATGTTGTCACAGAGTCGAATAAAACATAGCCCTGTCTTTATGGATCTTGTCATTTGAAAGTGGAGGAAGTGAGTAGAAGGGGAATTAGGCACAATCCCCTATAGACATAAATCCCCTAATTTATGTCTATAAATTAGACCTATACACAAGAGACTATAAGACAAGACTATGTCTATACTACTCTACCCAGCAAGGCTCACGTTCAGATTCAGCAGAGAAATCAAAAGCTTTACAGACAAGCAAAAGCTAAAAGAATTCAGCACCACCAAACCAGCCTTAAAACAAATGCTAAAGGAACTTCTCAGGGTTGGGGGGCGGTGGAGGGGAGGCCACAACTAGAAACCACAAAATCACAAATGGGAAAGCTCACCAGTAAAGGCAAACAAAGTAATAGTACGAAATCACCCCCACACAAATATGATATCAAAACCAGCAACTGTGAGGAGAGTACAAATGCAGGAAATGGGAATTGCATTTGAAATTAAGAAACCAGCAACTTAAAACAACATTGTATATATACAGACTGCTGTATCAAAAACCTCATGGGAAATGCAAACCAGAAAACTACAATAGGTACACAAACAAAACAGAGAAAGCAACCCAAACATAACACTAAAGATGGTCATCAATCCACAAGAGAACAAAAGAGGAAGGGGAGAAAAAAGAGCTACAAAAACCTAAAGCAATTAAGAAAATGTCAATAGGAACATATATATTGATAATTACCTAAATGTAAATAGATTAAATGCACCAACCAAAAGACACAGACTGGCTGAATAGATACAAAAACAAGACCCGTATATATGCTATCTACTAGAGACTCACTTCAGACCTAGGGACACATACAGACTGCAAGTGGAAAAAGATATTACATGCAAATGGAAATCAAAAGAAAGCTGGAGTAGCAATACTTATATCAGAAAAAATAGACTTTAAAATAAAGACTGTTCAAGAGACATGGAAGGACACTGCATAATGATCAAGGGATCAACCCAAGAAGATATAACAATTGTAAATATACATGCACCCAACATAGGAACACCTCAATATATAAGCCAAATGCTAACAGCCACAAAAGGGGAAATAGTAACACAATAATAGTGAGGGACTTTAACACCCCAATTACACCAATGAACAGATCATCCAGACAGAAAACTATTAAGGAAACACAACACTTAAATGACACATGAGGGCTTCCCTGGTGGCGCAGTGGTTGAGAGTCCGCCTGCCGATGCAAGGGACACGGGTTCGTGCCCCGGTCCAGGAAGATCCCACATGCCGCAGAGCGGCTGGGCCCGTGAGCCATGGCCGCTGGGCCTGCACGTCCAGAGCCTGTGCTCCGCAACGGGAGAGGCCACAACAGTGAGAGGCCCGCGTACCGCAAAAAAAAAAAAAAAAAAAAAAAAGACACATGAGACCAGAGAGACTTAACTGGTATTTACAGGACACTCCGTCTGAAAGCAGCAGATTACACTTTCTTCTCAAGGGCACATGGAACATTCTACAGGACAGATCACATCTTGGGCCACAAATCAAGCCTCGGTAAATTTTAAAAATTAAAATCATATCAAGCATCTTTCTGTTCTGACCACAATGCTATGAGATTAGAAATAAATTATAGGAAAACTGTAAAAACACAAAACATGGAGGCTAAACAATGTTACTAAACAACCAATGGATCACTGAAGAAATCAAAGAGAAAAAAAATACCTAGAGACAGGGGCTTCCCTGTTGGCGCAGTGGTTGGGAGTCTGCCTGCCGATGCAGGGGACACGGGTTCGGGCCCTGGTCTGGGAGGATCCCACGTGCCGCGGAGCAGCTGGGCCCATGGGCCGTGGCCACTGAGCCTGGGCGTCCGCAGCCTTTGCTCTGCAGCAGGAGAGGCCGCAGCGGTGGGGGGCCCGCGTATCGCAAAAAAACCCCAAAACAAACAAACAAAAAAATACCTAGAGACAAATGACAACAAAAACACGATGATCCAAAACCTATGAGATGCAGCAAAAACAGTTCTAAGAGGGAAGTGTATAGCAATACAGTCTTACCTCAGGAAACAAGAAAAATCTCAAACAACCTAACTTTACACCTAAAGCAACTAGAGAAAGAAGAATAAACAAAACCCAAAGTTAGTAGAAGGAAAGAAATCATGAGATCAGAGCAGAAATAAATGAAATAGAGACAAAGAAAACAATAGCAAAAATCAATGAAACTAAAAGCTGGTTCTTTGAAAAGATAAAGAAAATTGATAAACCTTCAGCCAGACTCATCAAGAAAAAGAGGGTGAGGGTGATGGCTCAAATCAATAAAATTAGAAATGAAGGGGCTTCCCTGGTGGTGTAGAGGTTAAAAATCCACCTGCCCATGCAGGGAACAGGAGTTCAATCCTTGGTCCGGGAAGATCCCGCATGCCGTGGAGCAACTAAGCCCATGAGCCACAACTACTGAGCCTGTGTTCTAGAGCCTGCAAGCCACAACTACTGAGCCTGTGTGCTGCAACTACTGAAGCCTGCATGCCTAGGGCCTGTGCTCTACAGCAAGAGAATCCACCACAAGGAGAAGCCCACGCACTACAACGAAGAGTAGCCCCCACTTGCTGCAACTAGTAAAAGCCTGTGCGCAACAATGAAGACCCAATGCAGCCAAAAAAAGAAAAGAAAAACACATTTACAAATGAAAAAGAAGTTACAATGGACACCACAGAAATACAAAGGATCATAAGAGACTAGATAACCTAGAAGAAATGAACAAATTCTTAGAAAGGTACAACATTCCAAGACTGAGCCAGGAATAGAAAATAGAAACAGACCAATCACAAGTACTGAAATTGAAACTGTTATTAAAAAACTTCCAACAAACAAAAGTTCAGGCCCAGATGACTTCACAGGTGAATTCTATCAAACATTTAGAGAAGAGTTAACACCTATCCTTCTGAAACTCTTCCAAAAAAATTGCAGAGGAAGGAACACTCCCAAGTTCACTTTATGAGGCCACTATCACCCTGATACCAAAACCAGACAAAGATACCACAAAAAAATAAAATTACAGGCCAATATCACTGATGAACACAGACACAAAAATCCTCAACAAAATACTAGCAAACTGAATCCAACAACACATTAAAAGGAGCATACACTGTGATCAAGTGGGATTTATCCCAGGGATGCAAGGATTCTTCATTATTTGCAAATCAATCAATGTGATACAACACATTAACAAATTGAAGAATAAAAACCATATGATCATCTCAATAGATGCAGAAAAAATCTTTTGACAAAATTCAACATCCATTTATGATAAAAATTCTCCAGAAAGTGGGCATAGAGGGAACCTACCTCAACATCATAAAGGCCATATACGACAAACCCACAGCAAACATCATTCTCAATGGTGAAAAACTGAAAGCATTTCCTCTAAGATCAGAGACAAGACAAGGATGTCCACTCTCGCCACTTTTATTCAACATAATTTTGGAAGTCCTAGCCACAGATATCAGAGAAGAAAAAGAAATAAAAGGAATCCAAATTGGAAAAGAAGAAGTAAAACTGTCACTGTTTGCAGATGACATGTTCCTATACATAGATAATCCTAAAGATGCCATCAGAAAACTACTAGAGCTTATCAATGAATTTGGTAAAGTTGCAGGATACAAAATGAATACACAGAAATCTCTTGCATTCCTATACACTAACAATGAAAGATCAAAAGGAGAAATTAAGGAAATAATCCCATTTACCACTGCATCAAAAAGAATAAAATACCTAGGAATAAACCTACCTAAGGAGGCAAAAGACCTGTACTCAGAAAACTATAAGATACTGATGAAAGAAATCAAAGATGACACAAACAGATGGAGAGATATACCAGTTCTTGGATTGGAAGAACCAATATTATCAAAATGACTATACTACCCAAAGCAATCTACAGATTCAATGCAATCCCTATCAAATTACCAACAGCATTATTCTCAGAATTAGAGCAAAAATTTTTACAATTTGTACGGAAACACAAAAGACCCAAGTAGCCAAAGCAATCTTGAGAAAGAAAAATGGAGCTGGAGGAATCAGGCGCCCTGACTTCAGACCATACTACAAAGCTACAGTCTTCAAAACAGTATGGTACTGGCACAAAAAAAGAAATATAGATCAATGGAACGGGATAGAATGTCCAGAGATAAACCCATGCACCTGTGGTCACCTAGTCTATGACAAAGGAGGCAAGAATATACAATGGAGAAAAGACAGTCTCTTCAATAAGTGGTGCTGGGAAAACTGGACAGCTACATGTAAAAGAATGAAATTAGAACACTCCTTAACACCGTACACAAAAATAAACTCAAAATGGATTAAAGACTTAAATGTAAGGCTGGGTACCATAAAACTCTTAGAGGAAAACATAGGCAGAACACTCTCTGACATAAATCGCAGCAAGATCTTTTTTTTTTTTTTTTTTTGGCAGTACGCAGGCCTCTCACTGCCGTGGCATCTCCCTTTGCGGAGCACAGGCTCCGGACGTGCAGGCTCAGCGGCCATGGCTCACAGGCCCAGCCGCTCCGTGGCATGTGGGATCCTCCCGGACCGGGACATGAACCCGTGTACCCTGCATCGGCAGGCAGACTCTCAACCACTGCGCCACCAGGGAAGCCCAGCAAGATCTTTTTTGATCCACCTCCTAGAGTAATGAAAATAAAAACAAAAATAAATGGGACCTAATTAAACTCAAAAGCTCTTGCACAGCAAAGGAAACCATAAACAAAACAAAAAGACAACCCACAGAATGGGAGAAAATATTTGCAAATGAAGCAACCAACAAGGAATTAATCTCCAAGATATACAAACAGCTCATGCAGCTCAATATCAAAAAAACAAACAACCCAGTCAAAAAAATGGGCAGAAGATCTAAACAGACATTTCTCCAAAAAAGACATACAGATGGCCAAAAAGCACATGAAAAGATGTTCAACATTACTAATTATTAGAGAAATGCAAATCAAACTACAACGAGGTATCACCTCACACCAGTCAGAATGGCCATCATCAAAAAAATCTACAAACAATAAACACTGGAGAGGGTGTGGAGAAAAGGGAACCCTTCTACACTGTTGGTGGGAATGTACTTGGTACAGCCACTATGGAGAACAGTATGGAGCTTCCTTAAAAAACTAAAAATAGAGCTACCATATGATCTAGCAATTCCACTCCTGGGCATATATCCAGTGAAAACCATAATTCAAAAAGATACATGCTCCCCAGTGTTCATTGCAGCTCTTTTTACAATAGCCAGGACATGGAAGCAACCTAAATGTCCATCGAGAGAGGAATGGATAAAGCAGATGTGGTACAGGACTTCCGTGGTGGTGCAGTGGTTAAGAATCCACCTGCCAATGCAGGGGACACGGGTTCAAGCCCTGGTCCGGGAAGATCCCACATGCCGCAGAGCAACTAAGCCCATGTGCCACAACTACTGAGCCTGTGTTCTAGAGCCCGCGAGCCACAACTACTGAAGCCCACGCACCTAGAGCCCGTGCTCCACAGCAAGAGAAGCCGCTGCAATAAGAAGCCCGCACACCGCAACAAAGAGTAGCCCCCGTTCCCTGCAACTAGAGAAAAAGCCCGTGCGCTGCAATGAAGACCCAACGCAGCTAAAAATAAATTAATTAATTTTAATTAAATAAAAAAGATGTGGTACATATATACAATGGAGTATTACTCAGCCATAAAATAGAACAAAATAATGCTGTCTGCAGCAACATGGATGGACCTAGAGATTGTCATACTGACTGAAGTAAGTCAGACAGAGAAAGATATCATATGATATCACTTATATGTGGAATCTACAAAAATGGTACAAATGAACTTATATACAAAACAGAAATAGAGTCACAGATGTAGAAAACAATCTTATGATTACCAGGGTGGAAAGGGGAGGAGGGAGGGATAAATTGGGAGACTGGGATTGACATATACACACTACTATATATAAAATAGATAACTAATAAGGACCTGCTGTATAGCACAGGAAACTCTACTCAATACTCTGTAATGACCTATATGGAAAAGAATCTAAAAAAGAAGGGATACATGTATATGTGTAACTGATTCACTTTGCTGTACAGCAGAAACTAACACAACATTGTGAGTCAACTATACTCTCATTTTAAAAAAAAGAGTAGACAAGAGTATTACCTGCTTCAACCCACATTCTTTAAACCTCTTCCAGCTCTCTGATCGGAGCCTTTGTCGGCCCCTCATCTGTTATACCTCCCAGTCTTTCTATCTACATCTTACCCATCCTTTCCTGCTACTCATGCCATAACCATACCCTCTTGCGAGATCCTCCCGTAGCATGTGATCTCTTTGGAACCTCTGCAGCCTTTGTGTATTCCAGTGTGATGGAAGTTATCACTGGAGGTTAAGTGGTGCCTTTAAGATACGCTGAGTCAACGGACTCTGTGAACATGCCCCAGGGAGACCCTGAACACAGGAGATCTGCCTGAGCTGGTGGGCGCCCACACCACTTTTGCTACTCAGACACTTACTCTGCTCTCATTTCTGGTTTCATTTGGGACTTCACATTTCTGATTCCTCCCATAAGAGTTCTCCATGCTTTGATCAGGCTGGAGAGAAAGTGTGTATGTGCACACACAAGTGTACCAAAGGGGAAACGATAACTGATGGGTTTGCCTTCATTTCTTCTCTTGCCTTCTTGTCCTCAGCTGCCTCTTAAAAATTCAGGTGCGGGACTGCAGGTGTTGAGGGGCCCACACACCTCCATCAGCCCTGTCCCTGGAGAGAGGCTTGGCCAAGGACAGGATGAGCCTGGTGCCTGTGGAGATACTCTGTGGTTGGCCTTACAGGAGGGTGAATCATGCTGGAAACCCTGTCCTTGGAGATTTGGGTCCTGTAGCTCCTGCCTTTGTTCCCTCTGCCCTGATTCTGATGGTGATAGGGATCAAATGTATTGCTGGCATCAGTGCTTGCCGATTACTCAAGGATCCTCACAGGACACCTCTGACCGGCAGCCCAAGTTCCATGGGGGTAGTAATAAACTCTTACTGCTTTGGAAGTGCAGCCCTCAGCTCAGACCCTGACCAAAAGCAGGTGATTCTTATCAGAGGCTGAAGGACAGGTTTTACCAGAGTTCCCATGCCCGAACTTGAAAAGCAAGTTCAGCTGCCCCTTACTCCACTCACTTGGGGTTCCATCCTATTTTTGAGAAAGGGTCAAATGCTCTACCTCTTTAATGACTCTTGAGATCACCGTGTGGCCTAGTGACCACTGGCTGCTGGTCACTGAGGCTGACCAACTATGCTGGTTTGCCTGGGACTTGGGATGTTCAGTGCTAAAACCAGGAAAGTCCCAAGCAGCCAGCGACAAGTTGATCAGTTTGTATTCAGAACCCTTGTATGTACAGGATAGTTTGTCCCCCGAGACTTGGATGGGGAAGGAGCAAGGAGGACCAGGACTTTTCATGATCACCATGTACCTGGACTGTATTCTAAGTCTTGTCAAAGTGGGATTTTGATAGTTATTTGTAGGTTGAGGACTGTATGACTGGTCCAATTGGGCCAGTCTGAACCAGTCTGGAACAACCAAACTTCCCTCCACCATCCGCTCCTTCCTACAAGGTCACAAGGGAAGCTATACTCACTGAGGATGAAGTGAGGCAAAGGGACACTTACTCTGGCTGGCACTTTGGCCCCAAACCCTATCGTCAAACTCCAGTGAACTGGCTTGAGTCACTGATAGGGCTTCCTCTGGCTGAATCACAACGAAAGCACAAGCCCAAACCTCAGGTCAAACCACGCCAACGTGAGGAAGAGCCGTGCCAGCAAAGTCACCTGTGAACAGAGCCAAAGAAGGAGGCAGGGGTACGTGAGAAAAAGAGTATTTGCCCCAATGGCCAAAATCGGGCGGGTCTCATGGCCAGGGCCGGGGGAGTACCAGTTGATCCTGACACCAGGACCTCTTCTACCCCTCAACCCCCTGCAAGCACTGCCATCCAAAATCAGATAGCGACTGGGTCTCCAGGCCATGCCTTATTTTTCTGGAATCCTTATAGGCACAGGATCCAAACAGAGACTATGCATGTGCTCTGGGATCTTTAGCTATTTTTAAACCTCTATCTCT
Organism: Delphinapterus leucas; assembly: GCF_059928025.1. Lineage (NCBI taxonomy): Eukaryota > Metazoa > Chordata > Mammalia > Artiodactyla > Monodontidae > Delphinapterus > Delphinapterus leucas. The sequence goes on along the minus strand of NC_143147.1, from coordinate 55,130,111 downwards.
ATGTCTGTGGCCCATTAAAATGCTCTGATTTGACCAATTTACTGAGCTTGCCTCCTTTGCAGGGGGAGATGAGTTTTCCTCTGCTTTGGAAACCATTATTGTGTAAGTATTCACAGGACTGGTGGCTAAGAGCCCCGAGCTTTAGTATTTTTAAAGATATCTGTGATTGGCTTAAGGTGAAACACTGAACTTCTCAGTTTCCTTGCCTATAAAATTGACTGGACTAAATTTTGGGTACTGAGATTTCTTCCGGCTTTGTGATTCATCTCTCTCTCTCTCTCTCTCTCTCTCTCACACACACACACACACACACACACACACACACACACACTTACTCTGCATCATTTCTGGATGTTAACTCCAAAAGCCATGCCAAACTATATTAGAGCCTGAGGTAAAAAGGAAAAATCAGTAGTACTTGTCCTCTATTTAAATACTGATATTTTGTTCATGGGTGTTTTTGCATTAATTTGGATTTTAATGCACTATTTAAAATCTTGACTGCTTGGGACTTCAGGCAGTGGTTAAGAATCTGCCTGCCAACACAGGGGACATGGGTTCAATCCCTGGTCCGGGAAGATACCACATGCCGCAGAACTAAGCCCGTGTACCACAACTACTGAAGCCCGCGCTCCCTAGAGCCCGCAGGCCGCAACTACTGAGCCCATGCGCTGTAACTACTGAAGCCTGCATGATCTAGGGCCCGCGTGCTGCATCTACTGAGCCCCTGTGCTGCAACTACTGGAGCCCACACACCTAGAGCCCGTGCTCCGTAACAAGAGAAGCCACCGCAATGAGAAGCCCGTGCACCACAACGAAGAGTAGCCCCTGCTCACCACAACCAGAGAAAGCCCACGTGCAGCAATGAAGACCCAATGCAGCCAAAAATAAAAATAATAAAAAAATTTTTTTTTAATCATGACCATAGAGAAACTAATGGTCATGACAGATCATTTAAAAATAAATAAAATAAAATCTTGGCTGCTGGATTTTGGGTACCCCCTTAACTTGTGTGCCCAAGGCAAGGCCTCACTTGCCTCAACCTAGTTCCAGCCATGTTAGCCCCTCTCTCCCCCTGGGTGATGAGGGAAGAGGGACTGCCACAGACAGGCAGAAAGAAGAGACTAATTCAGCTCGCTCTACGAAGTTACCAGGGCCAGCGGTAAGGGTTATTTTATGATTGGTAACCCACCTATAATTTCCAGTTGTTTATTTTGTTTCCCCCAGACTAATAATTCTTTGAGTATGGGGACCCTCATATCTATTTTTTTTTAATTCCTGCCCCCTGCATACCAAATGCCCAGCACAGAGTTAAGCACTGAATTATTAGAACAAAATGACAAGACACACACTGAATTCTAGACTTCACACCCACCCTTCTCTTGATCTTCCAGAATACGACTATCTGTCATTAAAATTATTTTTAAGTTCAGACAATAAAAACACAAGCAGCTGGAAAACCAGAAACGTAAAACAGTGGCGTTGGTGCAAGGTTATCAGATAACGAGAAAGAAATTTGGGTTTTATTCCTCGATTTTTTCTTGCAGAGTCAAGAGGAGCAGAGGGAGGTAAGACCTAGACAAACAAGCCTCATGGGACTAAGATGATTCCAGAACGTCCTCACTCTGAGGAGGGGCACCATTCTTTGACCTAACAAACCAAAGAATGCCTGTTAACCACTGGCTTGAGGTAGGATCTGCAGGAAAACCTTCTAACCGCACTCACCGGGGCTTGGGATGGAGCGCAAAGGACTTAGTATTGCAATAGGATCTGTGAAAAGTCTGCATTAGAGGACATTTCAAAGGAATTTTATTTCTTTTAATTAGATGCACTAATAAAGACTAATAGCTATAAAAATGGATACGTGCTGAAGTGCTGGCATGCCTTTATCAAAGTCAATAAGAGATGATTGGTGTTTGGGTGCTATTGTGAGGGAAGGCACTGAACTGAATTCTCTACTTATTTGACCGCTAATTGGCTGTGTGCCCTTGAGCAAATCGCTTGCCCTCTCTATACTTCATTTTCTTTATCTGTAAAAGAAGGTGTTGGACTATTTGGTCCAGCTGCTAAGATCCCCTTCTACCTCTGATATTATATAGGAGGGGCGCTATTCAAGGGCTGAGGGAAAGTTTGTTTGTTAAATATTCCCTCCTGTTGTCTTTCTGCCCTGTTGGCCTTTTTTCTCCGGGAGTGTCAAATTCTTAATTAGTAGGTTTCCAACCATGAAGGATACAAAGCTTTACTGTACATCTGGTTTTGGTTTTTTGCTTATTTGTTTTTGTACATTTGGGAAGAATGGAGGTTTACCTTTGAAAGCAGAGAAATAGAGCTCGCTTAGGAAATCAAACTGAAGTCACACCCCCCATGAAAATGAAATGGAAGCATGAAAGGTCCTGAAAATCTGGGACGCCATGCAAGGAAAGAACAAGAACCGTGTTGGTATTTTTTTTTTTAAAAGATTCTCATTTTATTTGCAACATCTCTGTGCTTCCTTTGTGGATTGCTCCATCTTTTTCAACTCTACAATGAGCTATTTTAAGACTCTGTTTTCCTTCTCTACAGTAATACTGTTCAGATAGGCAATTTAATTGTCATCATACTTTTTCTTAGTCTTTCAAGACCTTTCATTATGGTGAAATAATTTTAGGCACACCAAGCACAGATCCATTAAATACATTCCTTATTTCACTAACCAACTATTGTGGGTGGTAAAAATTAATTTCATTCCACCCATGATACTCACATATCTGTTCAATTTTTATAGCTGAGAAATGAAGGTTGCAACTAACTGAAGGCAAATGAGAGTCTCCTCTTAAAATGTTAAGTCTGTTGTTTCATTTATGCCAAGATGTATCCGAAGGAAAAAATCTATAAAAATACTTCACAAAATGAAAATGGCTCAGCAGTTCCAATCTCAGGGCGGACGCTGCAGAAGCTTTCCAGCCTGGATATGCTTAGGAATTAGAAGGCCCCTGTGTTAATGCGCTGGAAGAAAATCTGAGCAGATGTGTTTAAGCTCATCCCAGTGGGCAAGTCATTTCCACGCTTGCCTGGTACCAACAAGATCAAGGTCCTGGGTTAAATCGCCACTCAGCTCAGCCAATGTCACTCAATTCCACAGCTCAGGCTGTGGCCCTGACACCTCCCTGCCATTTCACACACCCCTATGGGAGGTCACAAATGAGAAGGGTAGGGGATGTGGAAGGAGTCAGTCAAACCCTTCCCTTCCAAGCTCAGGTCCTACTAACGAGGGCCAAGGAAGCCACCCTGACATTCGAGGGACAACACAGCATAACAGTGACGGGTCAGACCCATTAACTGCGGTTGGAAGGTGCACTGAAAAGGAAAACAGAAATCATCCCATCACACTGACAACAATGATCCCATTGGTAAGGGGTGTGGGTGCGGGGGATGTGCCTTTAGAGAAAAAGGGCAAAAGCCAGAGTTCTCTTTAGGGGGACAAGACAAGTGTCACAAGGCAAGAAAGGTCTAAGAACTGTCCCTGAAGATAAATACTTACAGAACCACCAAGGGCCTTGACTAATGTGAAATTGGGACTGACTGGTAAGTGCTTCCTTATTTACAAGTCCCTTCCAGAGCCAACTCTGATTTACTTAACATCAGTGCCTCAGGTAGAAGAAGCGGTGTGCCAATTTTTCTTTAGTCAGATTTAATTCCAGTTTCTGCCTTCAAATGTGCGCAAACTGCTCCAAAGGGTGCCACGAGCCTGGTGCTGGAACCCTGCTACTCTGTTTTCCTTCATCTCTTATTCTGCACTTTCTCATTTCTCTCCACCTTTCTTTCTAAAACCCAAATGGTTGACTGACGAGAGGACACGATCACTGATAAGAAGACAGTCAAAGAGGAAACAAGCAAAAAGCCCCCAAGTCACGTCCTGTGGCCCTGACATAAGTACTCAGGAGAGTCTGATGGAGTTCATACCAATCCTGAGTTTAGGGCTTAACAACATAACCAGGAAGATCACTGATGACTTTAAAGAAAAAATGAAGAAAAGGGCAATGAGAAGGCAGTTATATTTTTTCAGTCTATAAAAACCATGATTTCATTGTACTTCCATTTATACACTTACACAACACAACCTGATACCTTTATTTTTTTTTAATATATTAAATGGCGGCGAGCCATGTTAGACTGCAGAGAATTATAAGTGGAGTCTGCCTTAAAAAAGGGAAAAAAGAAGGTTTCTCTCAAGTGACAGTAAATTGGATAAATGCTATTTTTAGATGAAATATATCTAACTAATGTCCAGATGTGATTCTACCACATGAAGAGGAAAATGAATCTATCTAAAGCACTGAGCTGTACTTGAAAACATTTTGTGAAGATTTCTGGTAATAACGATTTATCATGGAAAGGCTTAGACACATGGTACTGACCAGCAGCCTCTGCGGCAGTTCCCTTGGGAACAACATCTGCACACATGGCTTCAACATGTAGATAATCCCAAGGTTTACATTCCTGATTTAATTGTTACTAACTCTCTGGGCTTGCAACTCATTGGCAGTGTCTCTCCACATGAGCAGAAAGGAATAGGGGAAGAAGAACACACGAATCAGGATTTCTGTGCTCAGCCAGTGGGGTGCTCACGTGGTTGGTGTCATGAGAGCTCATCTGCTTGTTCAAAGGATGCTGCTCCTGCTCCAGACATTTCTGGACATCCTACTCATTCACTCAACAAGTATTATTTAAATGACCTCTTTTTTTTTTTGACCTCACTGTGTGGCTTTCAGGATCTTAATTCCCTGACCAGGGATCGAACCCATGCCCACTGCCATGGAAGCTCAGAGTCCCAGTCACTGGACCGCCAGGGAATTCCCCCAACAAATATGATTTAAGTGCCTACAGTCATCAAGCTGAGCATGAAGTGATGAGCAGAACAAACACAGTCCCTGCCATCATGGTTATAGTCTAGTGGAATTTCTTTTGGTCCAGATTACAAGTTACAAGAGAAAATCAAATCTTATTACTTTGGTGACACAAACAGTGGTGCCATGTTTGATCATGGTCTTTGCTATTGTGCATGACCCTGAATAATGTCTGGCCATTTGAAAAGTCAACCCCTGAAATATAGTCACTGAAGATGTTTAAAATAACATGATATTGGCTTTAAAATAAGAGTTACAAACAAATCACTGGGCAGTGGCATCATCACTAGAATAAAGGCATGGCCTCTCCAAGTGATTCTCTCTGCTGTTTCTGCTCCTACAAGGGAGTGAGGACATCTGCCTGAGGACAGCAGCAAGGTGGCAGGGAGGAAGCAGCAGCAAGGAGGAAGGTGGAGCAAGTAAGGCAGGTAAAGAATCCCTGGATAGAGGAGGGAGTACAGCTTTTATTGGGGGATAAAAGCAATAAATGAGGGGAGCTTCAGAGCTGAGCCCAGCTGCTTTAAAAAACCTTGGCCAAGTGTGTAATGGAATCCATCAAAACAACTAGATGGGGAAGCGCAGGAATTGGCCTCACCTAGGGCTGGGGAAGGAAGTGGCTTCATGGGGCCATGGGCGTGTCAGGCACTTCTACTCTTGGTAGGAGTGGCCACAACTACCTTAAAATCTTCAAGACTGTCTGATTGGCCCCACCTTTGTCCCGAGAAGAGGATGAAGCCACCTAAGGATAACTATGTCCTCATTATGGACAGTCAATAAAAGGTGAAGATGGAACAGGGACTAATGACTTTATCTGACATGACTTTCTAATGATTTCTTAAATATCCAGTAGCTATGTGAAGTTGCATACATACGAAAAAATCCCCTTTTTATAACTGACAAATCATATGCGCCATTTTGCAGTTTAAGTGGTTTTCATTTTCCGGTATTAGAGATGGATTTGCATGTAGCCCTCTAAACTCTCCTGCTCGAAGTCTCTCGCAAGTAGCCCACTCTGCAGAGAATAGCTGCAACCTGGGGTGTGCCTCATAGGCATGAAGTCGAGCCGTTGAAGATATCAGGCCTGCAACATCAGTTTCACTCACATTACCCTCTACAGCTCAACTAACCAGGACAGGCCAGAGCTGGCTTCCTTTCCCTCCTCAAGAGCCACCCCACTGGGATAATCTTTTAAGCCAGAAATATACTTATTGTGTGCTTCCTGGCACCTTGGGTGATGCTGTTCCCCTGTAGGGACTCTAATGGAGTTGATCTCTTGATCTCCACCCCAATGCCCTGCTTTACACGGGTGGTTTTAAAATATACCTCAAGTAAAGCAATTATACTCCAATAAAGATGTTAAAAAAAATAAAAAATAAAATATACCTCAAATATACATCTATGGGATGGCCTGGTGGGTAGGACCAGGCTTTCCCACTTGGGTACATACAGAGCTGCTAGCTAGCTAGCTAGCTAGCTAGCTATTTATGGCTGCGTTGGGTCTTCGTTGCTGTGCACGGGCTTTCTCTAGTTGTGGCGAGAGGGGGCTACTCTTCATTGCAGTGCACAGCCTTCTCATTGCGGTGGCTTCTCTTGTTGCAGAGCACGGGCTCTAGAGCTCAGGCTCAGTAGTTGTGGCGCATGGGCTTAGCTGCTCTGCAGCATGTGTGATCTTCCCGGACCAGGGCTTGAACCCGTGTCGCCCGCATTGGCAGGTGGATTCTTAACGACTGCGCCACCAGGGAAGTCCCTAGAGCTGCTATTTAAAAAAAAAAAAAAAAATCAGTTTCTTAAACTTGTCTCCATGCAAGATTTTGTTAGATAAAACAAAAAATTCAGAGGAGTTTCTATTATACATATTTAAAGAAAAAAAGGTGGGGTGCTTGAAATAGCTATTCTAGACCAAGAGTCAGCAGTCATTTCAACCATATATGGGATGAACAGGGCTAGACAATGGGGTAAGCAAATTCCTTCTGTAGTCTGTTAAACCCAAGGCAAGGACAAGAAAGAAAAAAACATGGGAAATTAATAAAAGAAGAGGAAAGTCAGAGAAAGAAAAGGATTAATTGCTGTAGTAGTGGTTTGGGGCCTTTCTCCCCAGAAAATGCACACTTACACATATTCACATAATACTTTGCAAACCATCCGTCAGGTTCTGTGGACTGCGGAGTCCCTCACCTAGGGCCCAGGTTGAAAATCTCCGTGGGAGGCCTCACCCACAGCAACAACCTTAAGTTACCCTATCAGTTACATAGTGTATCTGCTGTGAAGGCAAAATTCTGGATTCTTCATTTCTCTTTAATGCCACTCTGATCATATTCCCTAATTATCCGCATATGGATGCTGCTATGATCCACAATGAACCATACCCAAAATTTTGGACATGGGCTTTCAAATATTTTGCTCAGTATTCATCTGATTTATTAGGCTTTATCAGCTACTGTCCAATCCATATCTATAGATCTCTAATCAAAAGAAATAACATAACCTGTCAGCTTCAGGTGAAGTCTACCACTTGCCAAATGTGTTTCAACACGTCATATAAATAGCTCCCCTTAGAAACATAAACAATTGAGGTTTTTGCTGGAGACATCTAATATTACTTGGTTACTTTAACAGCACTAGCCTCCTGGTGTCATCCTTAGGCCTCGGTGGTTGTTGCTGAAACTTTTAATCCACCTTCTATTTAGAACCCTAAGACCAAGTAATCCACCAAGTTGTTACCCTATCGTGCTTGATCATTACCCAAAATAATCACTGCGTTTCTGGCCATCCGTCCTCTCTTGCACTAACAGAGCAGGGTTTAATTCCAGCACAGACTTTTCCTTCTGAGTTCCAGACTCACATATCCAGTGGCTTATATGTCCCAGACACCTTAAACTCAACATGCCTGAAGCTGGACTCTTCTTTCCTCCAGATCGACTTCTCCACCTGTCAACTTGCACCTACCATCATATAAACCATGCTTAAGACAAAGTTATTTGGACTTCTTCCTTCTTCTCCGCTCTCATATCCAGTAGGTGATAAGGTCTTAAGGAGTCCACCTCCATAGCCAAGCGCTTTAGTTCAGGTCTCCATCTTCCTTCTGGATTACTGCAGCAATCCCATTGGACTTTTAGCCCCTCTCCCCTCAATATGTTGCCAATGACCTTTCAAAATTACAAATCTGATCTTGGAACCATTTCTACTTAAAATCCTTCAGTAGATTCCCCTTGCCTTCAAAATACAAACCAGACTCTTTAGCATGGAATTCAAGGCTGTACCCATGCTACCCTTCACTCCCCGAGGCCAGCACCCAAAGCTTGGACCCAGTAAACCACGTGCTATTCCTCTTAATAGGAAAGGGTGATCAAGAGGGAAAGGCCATCTTTCCTCTTGCTTAACACCTATGCGTTCTTCAAAAATGCATGGAATGTTGACACTGGCACTATGTTGCTGTTGAATGCACATTTTATCATTTCTAATCCTCCCAACAACCCCCTGGGACTTGCAGAATTTGCTGAAAGTCACACAGCTAATGAGTAGCTAAACAAAGATTCAGATCCAGGGCTGCTTGATTCCACTGCATACAATCTTTCCATGAAGCCAAGATGCCCCACTTCAGAGCTGCACTCAGATGTCTTCTTCTACAGCCGCACCACCCCGCCACCCCGCCCGGCCCCACATCTGGCCTGTTCTTATAGCGCCCCACCTGGGCTTTCCTCTAACTGCCTCAGTAATAGGCAGTGCAAGTGTTCCTGAGTCTCCGTCCTACGTTGTGAGCTTCTAGTTGGCAGAAGTTGGGCCTTTCAACTAGAAAAGAATACCTGTTCACAGAAGCTAAAATTTAACTAATATATCAGACTATGAGTAGACCCACCCCCACCCCCAGTGCAGCTTCTTACAAGTAACCAATGTTAACCTCCTTCTTGTATAACCTTCCAGAAATGTTCATGACTATGGAAATATACATACAAATACTCTTTCCGCCAACAGATGGGCTCATACTGTATATACTTCTCTGCAATTTGTTTTTTTCCTTAAAACTACATCTTAGACATTTTTCTACATCAGTATGTGTAGATCTACATCTTTTTTTTATAGAAATAAATCCATGTATACTACTTTCACAATTCATATAAAGGAATAAAACTCACTGTTTAAAGGTTATAAAGTCAGTGCGGAAAAGAAAAATAAGTCTAGCAATGTGCTGTTTACAAGAGAAACACCTAAAACATGAGGCAGAAAGATTAAAAGTCAAGGGATTCACTCCTACACTGTTGGTGGGAATGTAAATTCGTGCAGCCACTATGGAGAGCAATAAGGAGGTTCCGTAAAAAACTAAAAATAGAGCTACCATATGATCCTGCAATCCCACTCCTGGGCATGTATCCAGAGGAAACCATAGTTCAAAAAGATGCATGCACCCCAATGTTCATTGCAGCACTATTTACAATAGCCAAGACATGGAAGCAACCTAAATGTCCATTGATAGATGAATGGATAAAGACGACGTGGTACAGAACTAGAACAAAAAAATTTCACAATTCGTATGGAAACACAAAAGACCCAATAGCCAAAGCAATCTTGAGAAAGAAAAACGGAGCTGGAGGAATCAGGCTCCCTGACTTCAGTCTATACTACAAAGCTACAGTCAGCAAGACAATATGGTACTGGCACAAAAACAGAAATATAGATCAATGGAACAGGATAGAAAGCCCAGAGATAAACCCATGCACATATGGTCACCTTATCTTTGATAAAGGAGGCAATAATATACAGTGGAGAAAAGACAGCCTCTTCAATAAGTGGTGCTGGGAAAACTGGACAGCTACATGTAAAAGAATGAAATTAGAACACTCCCTAACACCATAAAAAAAAATAAACTCAAAATGGATTAAAGACCTAAATGTAAGGCCAGACACCATCAAACTTAGAGGAAAACATAGGCAGAACACTCTGTGACATAAATCACAGCAAGATCCTTTTTGACCCACCTCCTAGAGAAATGGAAATAAAAACAAAAATAAACAAATGGGACCTAATGAAACTTAAAAGCTTTTGCAGAGCAAAGGAAACCATAAACAAGATGAAAAGACAACCCTCAGAATGGGAGAAAATATTTGCAAATGAAGCAACTGACAAAGGATTAATCTCCAAAACATACAAGCAACTTATGCAGCTCAGTATCAAAAAAACAAACAACCCAATCCAAAAATGGGCAGAAGACCGAAATAGACATTTCTCCAAAGAAGATATACAGATTGCCAACAAACACATGAAAGAATGCTCAACATCATTAATCATTAGAGAAATGCAAATCAAAACTACAATGAGATATCATCTCACACCGGTCAGAATGGCCATCATCAAAAAATCTACAAACAATAAATGCTGGCGAGGGTGTGGAGAAAAGGGAACCCTCTTGCACTGTTGGTGGGAATGTAAATTGATACAGCCACTATGGAGAACAGTATGGAGGTTCCTTAAAAAACTAAAAACAGAACTACCATATGACCCAGCAATCCCACTACTGGGCATATACCCTGAGAAAACCGTAATTCAAAAAGAGTCATGTACCAAAATGTTCACTGCAGCTCTTTTTACAATAGCCAGGACATGGAAGCAACCTAAGTGTCCATCAACAGATGAATGGATAAAGAAGATGTGGCACATACATACAGTGGAATATTACTCAGCCATAAAAAGGAATAAAAGTGAGTTATTTGTAGTGAGGTGGATAGACCTAGAGACTGTCATACAGAGTGAAGTAAGTCAGAAAGAGAAAAACAAATAGTGTATGCTAACACATATATATGGAATCTTAAAAAAAAAAAAAGAAAAAAAATTATCAGAAGAACCTAGGGGCAAGATGGGAATAAAGATGCAGACCTACTAGAGAATGGACTTGAGGGTACAGGGAGGGGGAAGGGTAATCTGGGACAAAGTGAAACAGTGGCATGGACATATATACACTACCAAACGTAAAATAGATAGCTAGTGGGAAGCAGCTGCATAGCACAGGGAGATCAGCTTGGTGCTTTGTGACCACCTAGAGGGATGGGATAGGGAGGGTGGGAGGGAGGGAGATGCAAGAGGGGAGAGATATGGGGACATATGTATATGTATAACTGATTCACTCTGTTATAAAGCAGAAACTAACACACCATTGTAAAGCAATTATACTCCAATAAAGATGTTAAAAAAAAGTTAAATAAAGTAAAAAAAAAAAGAAGATGTGGTATATATATACACAATGGAATACTACTCAGCCATAAAAAAGAATGAAATAATGCCATTTGCAGCAACATGGATGGACCTAGAGATTATCATACTAAGAGGAGTAAGTCAGAGAAAGACAAATATCATATGATATTGCTTACATGTGGAATCTAAAAAAAAAGATGCAAATTAACTTGTATACAAAACAGAAATATACACAGAGACATAGAAAATAAACTTATGGTTGCCAAAGGGGAAAGGAGGGGAAGGATAAATTAGGAGTTTGGGATTAACATATACACACTACTATATATGAAATAGATAATCACCAAGGACCTACTGTATAGTACAGAGAACTATACTCAGTATTTCATAATAACCTATAAGGAAAAAGAATCTGAAAAAGAATATGTATGTGTGTGTGTATAACTGAATCGCTTTGCTGTAAAACTGAAACTAACACAGCATTGTAAATAAACTATACTTCAATAGAAAAAAGCACAAAAAAAGGGGAAAAAAGACCAATAAAAGGCAAAACAAAACAAAAAGATGTTCTAGAGAGCCCTTTAAAAAAAAATTCGAGGGATTCATTGAATAAAAGAATACATGAATCTCTGTGTGTGTGTGTGTGTGTGTGTGTGTGTGTGTGTGTGTGTGTGTGTTTAAATAAATAAATGGAGGAGAAGGGAAATTTCTGCCTAACAGAAAAAAACTAACCAGTAAGTATGGGAGGAATGTTGGAAGTAGAAAACTGCCATTTGGCAACCATCATAGTAATAACTGATTCAAGCAAGAATCATTAATTTTTTACTAAAGGGTAAACATTTGAGGAATAACAGCTTATTTACAATTGTCTCAAAATCCCTCTCCACAAGAAAGAATGAATTTACAAATTACAAAAGGAAAAATAAGAACTTTCCAATGAAGATATTGACAGGCACCACCCTAACCAAGTGATCTAAATTAGCAGCACAATTAATGTGCACATCATCTGATATCAAGCACTAAGAAGGACACAGCATTACTTCTGGGGTAGTTCTGTCAAAATATATAACCTGAATATCATCATGAATAAACATCAGACAAACCCAACTCAAGAGACATTCTGCAAAATAACAGGCCAGATCCTTCAAAAATGTCAAGTTCATGAGAGACAATGAAAGCACTAAGGAAGCATTTCAGATTTAGGGTAGCTAAAGAGATGTAACAACAGAATGCAACCTGTGATTCAGGACTTTCTTTTGCTATAAAGGACATTACTGGGACAAATCTCAATGGCATTCCAAAATTACAAATCTGATCTTGCAACCACTTCTACTTGAAATCCTTCGATAGATGTCCTTTGCCTTCAAAACATAAAGCAAACCTGTTAGCATGGAATTCAATACTCTTCGTAACCTGTCCCATCTGTAAATACTTCGGTATGTATCTCTAAGCAATGACTTTCTTGTTGTTGTTAATGTAGCCATAATTTCAGCCAGGGCTGGATGTGGGAGCTATCAGAGACCCAAGCAGGGCCTGTGTACCAGCCTCCACCATCTGGAAGCACAGGGGTGCCCTTGCTATAGATGAGCTGAATTCTGGATCTCTAAGAATGATGCTAGTTGGTACTTTTAACCCCCCTTCCCTCCAGGTGATTAAAGTGTGTAGTTGGCCCCTGCCAACCACTCCATTCTCCTCTCCCACCCTCCACTGTTGAGCTCTGTGAGATCACAAACCATAATTCTGGGGACCCTCAGTCTTTTTTTTTTTTTAAATATATTTTAATTTATTTTTCATTTTTGGCTGCATTGGGTCTTCGTTGCTGCACGCAGTCTTTCTCTAGTTGCGGCGAGCAGGGGCTACTCTTCGTCGCGGTACGCGGGCTTCTTATTGCGGTGGCTTCTCTTGTTGCGGAGCACGGGCAGTAGGCATGCGGGCTTCCGTAGTTGTTGCACGTGGGCTCAGTAGTTGTGGCTCGCGGGCTCTAGAGCTCAGGCTCAATAGTTGTGGCGCATGGGCTTAGTTGCTCCACGACATGTGAGATATTCCTGGACCATGGCTCGAACCCATGTGCCCTGCACTGGCAGGCGGATTCTTAACCACTGTGACACCAGGGGAGTCCCATCTGGTTCCTTTTTCTGTGTGTGTGGTACACAGTCCTCTCACTGTTGTGGCCTCTCCTGTTGCGGAGCACAGGCTCCGGACACACAGGCTCAGCGGCCATGGCTCACGGGCCTAGCCGCTCCACGGCATGCGGGATCTTCCCGGACCAGGGCACGAACCCATGTCCCCTGCATCAGCAGGCGGACTCTCAACCACTGCGCCACCAGGGAAGCCCCATCTGGTTCCTTTTTGCTTAATAATTCCTTCTTCAATTCATCTCTCCCCTTCCACATTTCACTATAAGTACTCAGGAGGAACCAAGCTTTTCCTTCAATAGTTTCCTTAGAAATCTCAGCTAAGCATCCAATTTTATCATTCACAAGTCCTACCTTCCACAAAACACTAGAACACAGTTCAGCTAAGTTCTCTGCCAAATTATAACAAGGATCACCTTTCCTCAAGTTTCCAGACACCCGTTTCTCATTTCTGTCCCAGATCTCACCAAAACCAATTGTAACATATTTCTAGCGTGCACCTCAAAACTCTTCCAGCCTTTACCCATTACCCAGTTCCAAAGCTGCTTCTACACACACAGGTGTTTGTTACAGCAGCACCCCACTTCTCCGTACCAAAATCTGCTTTAGTCAAATTGGGCTGGTGTAACATAGACTGGGTGACTTACCCAAAATTTATTTTCCCACAGTTCTGGAGACTGGAAGTCCAAGGTCTAAATACAACAGGGTCAGTGTCTGGTGAGGCCTCTCTCCCTGTGTTGCAGAAGGCCATCTCTTGCTATGTCCTCACATGGCAAAGAGCAAGCAATCTCTCATTCACTCTTCTTCTTATAAAACCAGTAATCCCATCATGAGGGCCCCACCTTCATGACTTCATCTAACCTTAATTCCCTCCCAAAGGCCTCATCTCCAAATATTAACACATTGGGGGTTAGGGTTTCAACATATGAATACGGCTCACAGCATTGTCTAAACTTTTTCTGTCTTGCTGGGCTGCTCCTTTTGCAATCCTTTGGGTAGAGACAGCAGGCTTTTGTTGAGGTTTCCTTGTCTGCTCCTATTGGCGTTTCCAGGTTGCAGGCTTTCTTCAGCTCCAAGTCTGGGGTGTATGAGGAAAAAAAGAAAATCCAAGAAACTCACCGCCATATTGTTTTTCAGGTCCCAAAGTCCCTAGCCATTCTGCCTTTTCTCCACCTTTCAGAGTCTTCTTTTGTTTTCTATATAGTGTCCAGTGTTTTCAGTTATACTTAGTGGAAAGAATAAGGAGAAGTATATCTACTCTACCTTCCCTGTTACTTTATTCTTTTAAAGAACTCTACTAGGGACTTCCCTGGTGGCACAGTGGTTAAGAATCCACCTGCCAACGCGGGGGACACAGGTTTGTGCCCTGATTGGGGGAGATCCCACATGCCACAGAGCAACTAAGCCCGTGTGCCACAACTACTGAGCCTGCACTCTAGAGCCCACGAGCCACAACTACTGAGCCCACGTGTCGCAACTACTGAAGCCTGTGCACCCAGAGCCTGTGCTCCGCAACAAGCCACCACAATGAGAAGCCTGTGCACCACAATGAAGAGTAGCCCCCCCACTCGCCACAACTAGAGAAAGCCCGTGTGCAGCAGTGAAGACCAGATGCAGCCAAAAGTAAATAAAAAAATAAATATATTTTTTTAAAAGAGCTCTATTGGAGGGCTGTGCCATAATTTACTGATGACCATTTAGGGTTGGTAATAAATGTCACTTTTTCCTACTGAAAACAATGCTGCAATAAACAAGGGAGTCGACTGTTGGGGTTTTGCTTGTTTTTCATTTCTCTATACCAGGGCTCAGTAGTGCCAAGCCACATAGCAGGTAAGTAATAAATGTTTATTGAATGAATAACTGCATTGACTGAATGGCTTCATTCTTTACCTCGTGTGCCCTTAAATGCATCAAAGATTCTTACCACTTAAAAACCTCAACAATTCGAACTGATTTGACTAAAAATTAGCTTATTAATTGATAAAGACTTGATCTATGCCTTCTCCATCAGTTGTTGCACTTTATGACTGAAAGAACTTAGCTTTCTAGGTATGGGAGCAAATATGATTAGAAGGAAATTCATCAAAACAAAATCCCAATGTGAACTCTGGGATTACGGGTGATTTACATTTCCTTACCTTCTAAGTTTTCTACAATGATCACACTTTATATCTGTAAAGAGTAAAACAATAAGTTATTCTTAGAGTGAAAAGCTTTTAAAACTCAATGGCCTGAAGCTGTGGTCATCGGTGGAGGGTCTGGAGTCTCCATAAATAACATCATGCTGTGGGTATAATTACTGGTAATCCTGGCCCTGCATTAACTTGGAAATAGATATGGGAGTATAAGTGAAATGTATCACTTCACCAAAAGCATCATGGCATGTAAGGGAGACAGGCCTACAGGTAAACGCACAGAAGATTCACACAGCTGTACCCGGTGTTGGTCAGATGAGTGAGCAACTTGGGTGGCAGATGAATGATAAAAGCTGAGATTTGTTGAGCCCTTACCTCATGCCAGGTACTGTCCTGGGTGCTGTACATGAAGCGATGGCCTCAAAACAACACCTATTCTGAGATGAGAAGATGCAGGCAGAACTGCCTTATGTGATTGCCGTAAGTCACACAATGCAAGCAGAGGAGCTAGGATTCAAAGCACAGGAAGCATGGCTTCAGAACCCAAACTCTGAATTTCAAGGGTGTCAAGATCTCCTCTGCTCTAAAAATACCTCCTCCTCCAGCTGTTTCTTGATTTGTCATACTTGCCAAAAGCAGCATTAAAGTGCTTCTGGACGAAGGGTAGATGCAACGGATCTTGTCCATGGGAGTCCTGTGTGGGCACATACATCCCCATGGCATTTCCCTGATGGCTCACTCCCACTGTTTCTGGAACACACCCCATGATTTGCCTTCACCCTTAACTCCTGACCATCACTAGACCTTTGCCTTCGGAATGGGTCGCAGCCACCTCACACCTCATCAGCTGTACATCACGCCTCCTCGGGTCCCATCCTTAGGTGCCGGTGTAGCTGCTTCTCATATTCATTCACATACTTAGTCCCTCTGCTAGGGCTTGACAATATGGGATTTAGTTCTCTGGTTTTGGTCCCTGTGAAAACATAGTATTCCTGGAGAGATGCACCAAGTCTCATTAGTATTTTCTCCAGTAAACTCATGCTAAGGCATAATTACCTGGGCCAGAAAATAATAGGCTATGAATCTGTTAAAAACGGAAGGGATGATTTTGATGATGTTGGTTACTTGAGTGACACCTATGAGGTTCTAGACCCTTCACATGTATCGTCTTCTATAATCTTCACAGCCTTGGCAATGATATTTCCCTTTTACAGATGGAGAACAAAAGGCTCAGAGAAGTTAAATAAGATTATATAGGCAAGACTCAAATCCAGGTCTGTCTGGTTTGCAAAACTAGAGTTCTTCCCCCATTTCTGTGCTTGTACACAGGGGCGGAGGATTGGGAAAAGAAAGTAAAAAGTTGAGGACTCCATGTACTGTCTATATATACAAATATACTATAAGCCCATTACTGGGCATCATCTACCAGTTTTTTGGCCATTAAGAGACATTCAGTGGCTCACAAACTTTAGGTGATATATTTATATACACACACACACACACACACACACACACACACACTATATATATATATATTTCTTGAAAAATAAGAATGATATCCTGCCAAGAACCACTGCGGGAAAAAATCTAAACAAAATTGACTCTGCCCAATGAATTAGAACACTGACTTCAGTGTATAATATTTCTTCTGTGCCTTCTAAATCATTTTTGCAGAAAACTAAGTTAATATTTCACATTTGGGAAGCAGAGATTTCTAATTCTATTTGGTCTTTCCAAGGCTTGAGCTAAACAGTATGGGTTGTATTTGTTTGCTCTAGGCCAGTGGCTCTCAAAGTGTCGTCCATGGGCCTTGGGGATCTCTGAGACCCTTCCAGGGACGCCCACAAAATTAAAACTCTTTATAATAATACCAAGATGCTATTTGCCTTTCCTCTGTGTTGAAATTTGCACTGATATTAAACAACGGTGGGTGAAACTTCTGGTGTCTTAGCATAAATCAAGGCAGTGGCACCCAACTGTACCAGTATGAAAGGTTCATTGATTTTAGAGAATGGAAAGACAAGCCACAGACTGGGAGAAAATATTTACAAAATGCATATCTGATTAGAGACTAGTATCCAAAATATACAAAGAACTCTTAAAACTCAACAATAATAAACAACCCAATTAAAAAATGAGTAAAAGATCTCAGACACCTCACCAAAGAAAATACAGACAGCAAATGAGTACACGGAAAGATGCTCAGCATCACATGTCATTAGGTAATTGCAAATGAAAACAATGAGATACTACGATATCCCTATTAGATGGCTAAACTTTTTTTAAAAAAACAAAACTGATAACACCTAATGGTGGCAGGGATGTGGAACAACAGGAAATCTCATTCATTGCCGGTAGGAATGTGTAACGGTTCAGCCACTTTGGAAGAGAGCCTGGCAGTTTCTTACAAGCCTAAAATAAACAGTCTTACCAGAGCACCTAGCGATCACACTCCTTGGTATCTACCCAAATGAGCTGAAAACTTATGTCCACACAAAAACCTGCACACAAATGTTTATAGCAGCTCTGTTCATAATTTCCCCAAACTGAAAGCAACCAAGATGTCCTCAAAAGGTGAATAGATAACAAACCGTAATACATTCATCAATGGAATATTACCCAGCTATAAAAAGAATTGAACTCTCAAGGCATGAAAAGACATAAAGGAATATCAAATGCATATTGCTTAGTGAAAGAAGCCAATCTGAAAGGGGTGTATACTGTATGATTCCAACTGTAAGATGTTCCGGAAAAGGCAATACCATAGAGATCATAAAAAGATTAATAGTTACCAGAGGCTCGGGGGGAGAAGAGAAGGGACGAGTAGGTAGAGCACACGATTTTTAGGTCAGTGAAACTATTCTGTATGATACTGTCATGGTGGATACATGACATGAATTTGTCAAAACCCATAGACCTATATGCCACAAAGAGTAAACTCTATTGTAAACCATGGACTTTAGCTAATTATAACATACCATTACTGGCTCATCAATTGTAACAAATATACCACACTAATGCAAGACGTTATAACAGAAGAAACTGAGAGGGAAAAGCGTTTATGGGAACTCTCTACTACTTGCTCAATGTTTTGTAAACCTAGAACTTCTCTAAAAATGTCTGTTCGTCTAAAAAGTAATAAACGTCCACTGATAGGATTTCAGATTCCTTATTAAATTAACCTTTAAGAAGCTACCACTTGTTGAGTGTGGTTTTGGTGTTCAAAGAAGAATATTCATAATTATTCGAAAAGGCTGTTAAAATACTCTTTTCCAATTACATATCTGTGTTGGGCCAGATTTTCTTCATCTACTTTAACCAAAGCAACATATCACAACAGACTGAGTGAAGAAGCAGATATGAGAATCTTCTTTCTATTAAATCACACAAAATCTAAAAATAATCCCTCTTCTCACTAAATTTTTTTAAGAAAATAGTAATTTTTCTTTTGAAATGTTATGAATGTTACATGCAATGTTTAAGTTATTTTAAAACAAATAAATATTTTTATATATATTTTTAAATGGTCTCAGTTTGCATTTCTTATACAGTAAATACTGATAGATATAGTGCACACAAAGGAAAGCTCTTTGGGGTCTTCAAAAACATTTTGAGAGTATAAAGGGGTCCTGACGAAGTGAGAGAGTAGCATTGACCTATATACACTACTAAATGTAAAACAGATAGCTAGTGGGAAGCTGTGGCATCGCACAGGGAGATCAGCTCGGTGCTTTGTGACCTCCTAGAGGGGTGGGATAGGGAGGGTGGGAGGGAGATGCAAGAGGAAGGGGATATGGGGATATATGTATATGTATAGCTGATTCACTTTGTTGTACAGCAGAAACTAACACAACATTGTAAAGCAATTATACTCCAATAAAGATGTGAAAAAAAAGGGAGGGGTGGTCCTGAGAACAAAAAGTTTGGGAACTGAGGCTTCGGGCCTATGTGGTCTGATTAAACTTTAACTTTTAGGCTATTTTCTGGACCATTTAACAAGTGATATACTAATAGCAACTGCATCTAATAGTTAAGTGGAAGCTGCCAATATCCAGAAAGTGGCCATTAGGGCTGTCCGGGCGTATGCAAAAAAGATATGTATGCTAAGCATATCTTTTTTCAAGTGTGAATTTGGAATTTGTTCAATTTTCATTCTTCTGTTATCTTCCTTTATAATGAAACATTGCAAAGAATATAATAAAACATGAAGATAAATAAAAAAACAGTGCAAGTCAAATTTATGGTGTGGGAACATAAGGCTTGCTATTACAGCTTTTAATGGCAGAGAGTTTACAATAAACATTGGGCCTAGCCTGGTAGAAAATAGTCACAGACAGGAGGTAATTACTTGTCCATCTCCAAGCATCAGAAGCTCTGGAGTCCCTCCAGCTGAATAATGCAGATCTGCCAAGTGTCACTCACTTGGACTAATGCTTTTTTTGGTGGTTGTTGTAATTAAATTGGAAAAAAAGAACATAAGATAAACCTCCCTCTGAAAGTGCTAAAATTCCACGGATGGATAAATCCATGGCCCATCCTTTTACACTGTATTAGTCTTGAGTAAATCACAGAGGCTCCCATAAATAGAGTCACAGAGGGGAATGGAATGTATATGGTGTTAGAAAGGGCTTGTTACCAGCAAATCTGAATATTACAGTGACGGTTCTATAAACAGTAAGAGAAAAACAGCTAGATCCCCATACAGATAACAAGAATATAAATGGACATTTTAACGAGCTTTGCATCATCACATATGAAATAATAAATACACCCAAACAGAGATAAAAAGAGGAAGAGCAAAATCATGCAAAAACTCTGTCGTTAAGATTTGTGGGCAGCCTGGCTCAAAATAGAAACGAAGCAGCTTTCCAAAGACTCGAAGGTTTTAGATAAAGAAAATACAATCGCTCTAATTCTTGTTTAAACTTGTTGCCTTCAGATTTTGTCAGAAACTCTTACCCACCTCTGGTTATTTGAGGACAGGGGAACTGTTCACAGAAATATACCTGAAACAGATTCTCACACGTAGAAATTCTAATTTTAAGCCTTTTACATTTAAAAAAAGAACCATGGCAAAATTCAAGGTTATGTGTAAGGAGAATAGCCAAGATACAAATGCCATGCATATTTTACGTTAATCTCCAATATGCTTCACAAATAACTTACATTTATCTTTGCTGTATACTTTGGATTAAAGGGTAATTTAGCGTCAATTCTTAACTTGTTAACGAGAAAGGCTTCAGGTGTTATTAATATCTTCGATTATTTGAAATCAAGGGCTCTTGAAGTCACACTGTGTTTTTAGCCAGGATGTTTTCTTCTTGAAATAAAGAATAAGGGTAAGAGTCATTCTAATTTTTATTTGGATTATCATTTCATTGGCTAAGAGGTTGCCCCAGGACTTCAATGGAAACTTCCATTTCATTTCACAGTGAATGAAAACATTTTTCCTTATACAGCCCTGCATAGCAGAACTAGCTTATCCCATGGCAATGCTAATAATAGCCTGACTTGTTATATGTTCAAAAAGAATTTAAAAATAAATAATGCTAGATCTTAGGAACTGTAATGATCTCTACTTTCAATTTCTGATGAAAATGTATGACATATCACAGGAGCCAAACCCAAAAGAAGTAATGTGGACAGTGAGAAAATGAATAAAATTTAAAAAGAAACTGAGGTACTGAAACGGAGCAAGACCCTATTGTCCTTCCCCACACCCACCCCGCAACCCCCGTCTTCCTCCTGCCTTTTTTCTGTAGAACTTTAGCCAAAGAGAAATGAGAAAATACAGAAGCAAAGGAAAGCAGTCAAACTGGACAAAATAATGTTTAGTTATTAAGCAAAGTCAAGGACCTTTAGTTCCTCCTCAAGGGCTATAGATAATATTCGGAGCCATATCCTTTGAGCTGTTTTGTAGATACTGAAACTCCCACCAGGTGGAAGAAGTTAACTACATGATGACCAGACTGTAGGCATGACAGAAGCTGCCACCATTCTGAGAACTGGCCTCAAGGAAATGGGGACAAACCGACTGTGGAACTGAAGATGAACTGTTCTTAAAACAATCAAGGTGATGTTGATCAGACCAACACATGACCAATTTCAAAATGACTGTCAGAGCTGGCTGTGCTGTCTCTGCATGTAGCCCCCTCCCTCCTCCAAAGGCTCTTGCCCACTGGTTGTCGGGGGTGGGGGGGAAGAGGGCGCGGGGAGTTGGCCTTTGGACAGGAGTGTGAGCACCCCAGCCCCTTGCCGGCCTCTGAAATAAAGCAAACTTTCGTCTCCACCAAGCTTGACTCTTTACTGTCTTCAGAGCTGTGAGCAGCCGGACCCCACTTTTGGGAACGGTACTACTTTTCTACTAGTTTTCGTTCTGGTACTGATGCTTGCTTTCAACAGCTTCACAGGGTCAGGGCAAAAGTAAGCATGATGGCATGAGACCAACACTGTGTAAACCAATAAGACTCAATATTGAGTACGAAGAAGTCCTAGATTTAAATAAAAGTTTGCACTCGGAACGCTTACAGGTAGAAGAGACCTCATGAATGGACTTTATCTGACCTTTACAGTGTTTTTCCAAAAATTGAATTGATTGCCGACATTCACAAATCCGGATATTTCACAAAAACAGAAATAAACAAAGACCTACATTTCTGTCTTCCGGAGCAACTGAGCAATCAGCAGTCCTGGCAACACAGCACCAACATTGCTGCACCCTGGCAGAGGGACAGGAGCTGGGCCTTGGCGGTTCTCCTCCCAGGGGCTCAAGAGTTCCCCCAGCCCACTTTGCGCATGTGCACGTGCATTTCCTGCTTGGCGTTTGGCTATATTTGCATGTGAGGCCCCTTTGGATGAAACACTTGCTCCACCTGTGAGTCAGTGAAGACACCTGATCAGACTCCGGTGTTAGCTTCTTCTGGGTTCCTCCCTATCCTTTCCAATAAAATCCAATATTCACTGTAGAGTTTCAGATCCTGATTGAATCTAAAATGAGAGGCATTTAGGGCCATTGCTCCAGATCAGAATCACTTCCAAGTTATCACTGATCTGGAGATTTTCTAGGAAGTAAGGACTCAGAGCCTTTACTACAAGTGTTTGTCTAATCTAGGTTGAGCTGGGTAATGTATCTCGATTCAGAGCAAGAGTAATTCTGGGACCAAACAGGAAAAAGACTGGTGATGGAGGTATCATTGAAATGTCTCTCTGTATACGAGGTGGGGAAGAGAAGAATTCCTGGATTCTGGACCCCACTCTGCCTCTAACAACCTGTGTGACCTGAGGTGAGTCACTTCATCCTTAGCCTCTGTTTCTTCACCTAAAAAATGAAGGGGATGTTTCTGCGTTCAGAGCCCAGGCCATACATTAGAATCACCCGGAGGATTTTTTTAAAAAATACTGATGGTCCAGATCACCTGAGTCTGATTCTCTGAGATGGGGGTCCAGGAATCAGTATTTTCCTGACACTCCCCTCTGTGATTCTGAGGTACAGATAGGGAAACGGTGCAACATTGTCTCCAAGGAGAGACATGATTCCACCGGATCTCCAATTTTCCTTCCCATTCTCCAATTTTGTGGTCTCAGGCATTGGGAGTGGGTGCTAGGAGAATAGCCATTTGTTCTGTTAATTTCTCCTTTATGTCCGATTGCTGGCAAAGGCTATACATTTCACCCTTAAAAAAAATTTTTTTTTTTCATTAAATCACTAAAAGAAGCCCGGACTAGAAGCCCCAATTCTAACACCCACTCCCTTAAATTCACTCTCCACAACCTATTCAGGGATCACTTGTTCAAGGTGCACTGATTCTCATATTGTAAATATTTTTATCCTGGGGAAGGTGTCGAAATTGTTGCCATTTAAAGATACCAAGATGCAGCCACTATGGAGAACAGTATGGAGGTTCCTTAAAAAACTAAAAATAGAACTACTATATGATCCAGCAGTCCCCCTCCTGGGCATATATCCAGAAAAGATGAAAACTCTAATTCAAAAAGACACATGTGCCCCAATGTTCATAACAGTACTATTTACAATAGCCAAGACACGGAAGCAACCTAAATGTCCATCGACAGATGAATGGATAAAGAAGGTGTGGTACATATATACAGTGAAATATTACTCAGCCATAAAAAAGAATGCAATAATGCCATTTGCAGCAACATGGATGGACCTAGAGATTCTCATACTAAGTAAGCCAGAGAAAGACAAGTATATGATGTCACTTATATGTGCAATCTAAAAAAATGATACAAATGAACTTATTTCCAAAACAGAAACAGACTCACAGACATAGAAAACAAATTTATGGTTACCAAAGGGGAAAGCGGGGGTGGGGGGGATAAATTAGGAGTTTGGGATTAACAGATACACACTACTATATATAAAATAGATAACCAACAAGGACCTACTGTATAGAACAGGGAACTTTATTCAATACCTTGTAATATCTATAATGGAAAAGAATCTGTATTTATATATGAATCACTTTTCTGTACACCTGAAACTAACACAACATTGTAAATCAACTATACTTCAATAAAAAAAAGATACCAAGAGCTTCACAGTATAATAAGGTAACTGCCAGCCACACCCTCTGCATGAACACCTGGAATGTGATGAGTCCCGATTGAGATGCACTGGAATTGAAAAATATACACTGAACTTTATGTATTTAGTACCAAAAAAGTAAAATATCTCATTAATAATTTTTATGTCAATCACATGTTGAAATGCCAATGTTTTAATAGTGAGTTTAATAAAATATATTATTAAAATTAAATTCCCCTGTTTGCTTTTACCTTTCTAAATATGATTACTAGAAGATTTGAAATTACTTAGGCTGCTCCCATTATATTTCTACTGGACAGTGCCGATTAAGAGGTGTCCACTTTCTGAAACTTCCATTGACGCTTACAGTGTTTAAAAGAAGAATGAACTCCTCAGAATGAACTAAGCTGGGGTTTGAAAAACATTTTATTTCCAGTCTTTACTGCCCAGGCTCCTACAAGGGGACGATTCTTAATAGAACCTACACAACTTCATCTGGATGGGGATACACAAATAAAATCAAAAGCAGTGCTCTGGCAACAGGACACTCTTGTACAAATAGGGCCCTTGGGAGAATCCTAATGGGAAACTTCAAGGGAGGATGATGTGAAGGTTAGTGGTCACTTCCTCCTTCCTTCCACCCAACATCAGGAATCTAATTTCACTATATGTACCGGTCCACGATGCTTTCCCGTTCATGCACTCACGCGAATTCTGTCCTGAAGCCGGAAAAATGCAAACCATAAAGAATGAATTAAACGAGTGAGTGCATTTGGAGGGGACAGCATCTGTAGGTCCCACTCACAGCAACTTTGTTTTTCCATCACTGGTGTCTCAAACGCTTCAAAGCAGTTGTTTCTGCAGCCTTGTGGGATTTCCAGCCAAAAGGTCTCAGATTAGCAGTAATCTGGCTCCCACCCTTGCCTTATCATGCAGCCACAATAGAGGGCAGGGAGGGAAAAACACGTAAGACTGAATGGAAAAACAAGGCCAGCTTCAAGTGCAGAAAGAGCAGGCAACTATCCAGAATCTGGGAATTCAGAGGTGCCAGGAGCGCTCCAGCACACTCAGGAAAATTTTGTTCCGTAGCTGGCCGAAGCTCTTTACCCTTAAGGCTTTGAAGCCTGGTAAATGCACGTGCTCCCAGGTGTCCCCCATATTATTCATTCATACCTTAACGTGAATACCTTTCAGGTGAGCTCGATTTGATACGTATTGATGGACCACCACGTGCAGCTGCCCTAAGCAGAATTTGATAAGACAGGGAGGGAAAGGAACGTGGGGGAGGGAGGAAAAGGGCAGAGACGGAAGGCGGGGAGAGCTGACGGACGTCCTCTAGCTCTGACGGCGCTGTGAGAAATGCTTCCGCCAGAAAGGACTGACGCACCAGCAGGCAGCACTGAGTGGGACCTCTAGCAACACTTGGAGGCACTTCATTCCTCGCAGTGAGAGCCTTCCGTCTTTCCGTCTCCCCCTCCCAGTCTCCCAGGCCCACACACTCACTCTGCTGTGGGGCTTGCTCCACCGTCTTACTTTCCTTCCTCCCGCGCAAGCACAAAGACTGCGTCTTATTCCTCTAAGTCCGTGGAACCTAGCACGGCACTTGGCACTTAAGTGCTTAATAAATGTTTGATGAATGAATCCGTAACGGCACCGCCCTGCCTCATGGTGGGGGGGGGGGGCGGGGGCCGGGGCACCAGGAGAATCTATCATCCTGCTGGTGGCACTCGGTTCCAAACCCCTGCATCGAACTCAGCCTGTGTTTCTCACCTCTGGACACAACATTCTGAAACAAAGACAAAGGGGAAGAGGCCTGAGACAGGTCGGGGCATGAACATACCGCCAGCTATGTGCACACATACCTATTGAGATGCTGCCAGAACGTTGCTTGGCCTTTTCTCGTGGACACTTGCGTTACTGTTTTATCCCTGACCTCAGTAGGTTTTTTTAATGAGAAAAAAGCATTATTATGACTTGTTTTGCTCTATCCTGTATCAAAGTAAATAAAAAGCAGAGTATCTCAAAACCCTACCCCACCATAGTAGATTATTATACTTTTTAACAAGCTGAATCATCACCGTTTTCCAGCACTTGTGATGTGCAGCATGTGAGCGCCTGGCACTCAGAAAGCCCACGGTTCCAGTAACAGTTGTGTGGCCTTGGATAAGGGACACAGGGAGACTCTTTGTCCTCTGGTTTCTTCAGTGTATTAAAGGAGATAATGGTATATTCAATGGGTATGAAAAAAGCTTAACACTCGTCTGCACGAAACTCTTTGAAATGCATGAAGGGCCCTACAGTGTATAAATATAACACTTGCCCTATAGTGTTCACTTAGAACCCTTGTCCGAACATTTATAAAATCTCTCTGTGGATGTGTACACACACACACACACACACGAATATATTTAAAATTGCTTAATTGCTTTTAAAGTTTTAAAGTAAACACACTGAAATGATTATAAGGCATCTGTACAGTGTATCCAAAATGCAAGCCTGCCACGATAAGAGCTATTTGAGAAGCTAAATCACATCAATTCAAGAATAGCAATGAGCCAATTGATGAAATACTGCATTAGCAGCAGCCTCTGACCCCATATGAGGCCAACCAAACGCTTTTTCCTCTCTTTGTAATTTAATCATTTTCAGTTAAATTAATTTCTTAAAATCCACTCAGAGAAGCTGCCTGTGTTAAACACACACACACACCCCTCCAGGTGTAGGTGAAATAAAGGACAAACTGCACCCTAGTTGTGACTCTCTCCCTCTGCTTGATTTTGGTAATGGACAATATCCTGTTCCTTTTTTCTCTATCTGAAAGAATTTTCCATAACTTCTTCCTGCTAATGTGTGATGTCAAGGGCCCCCCATCCCCCAAGATAGAGACCCAGTCACCATAATACAAAACTATGAAAATGCAGCCGTAAGAGACCCCACTGTGTCTCTGGCTTTTTTTTTTTTTTTTTCTCTTCATGTTTTAAAAACCGAACACACACTAACTGGCTCGGAAGGTGGTTTTGTAAAGGTAGCAACTTTGAGAAGAGTGCTGACAAGCCCGCCCTGCACGTTTGTGCTCGGGCTTGCTGGTGGAGCATATTCCACACACATCCAGGAATTTGTTTGAGGACTGAGCGTGGTTTAGTCATGTTTTAAGAATGTTCTCTCATTATCCTGACTCAGAGGGTGCAGCGAGCCAAGAAGGGAGGCCGCCCAGTGATACCTTCTGTTCCATCTGGTTTTCAAGAACTGCCTTCCGTGGTCCTGATGCCCATGGACTGATGTCACCGAGGT
The DNA here is from genome assembly GCF_059928025.1 of Delphinapterus leucas. Lineage (NCBI taxonomy): Eukaryota > Metazoa > Chordata > Mammalia > Artiodactyla > Monodontidae > Delphinapterus > Delphinapterus leucas. The sequence goes on along the minus strand of NC_143147.1, from coordinate 55,102,933 downwards.
TCATTCCTTCACATGTTCTTTTCACAGGGCTCGAGCAAGAGAGCTTTTTCCTGTTGACGTGTCTAAAACTGAGTGACCTCGGGTTGGGCTGGCTGAGGGAGGGGAGAGGTGAGGGGAACCAGAGAAGTCTCTAGCCTGGAAGGAGAGGAGAGAACCAGGGACCAAAATGACCAGCCAAGAAATTTGTTTGGGAAAATAGAAATCTAAGAGCTGCAGTTTGGCAAGGTACTCTGACTCTTAATGAGAAAGGCAGAGGGAGAAGAGAGGGGAAATGGGATGAGGTGGGCAGGGGGAAGATGAGGAAGGAGAGGAGGAGGAAAGCAAGACAGGAAGAAAGAGGCGGGAGGAAAAGGAGCATGACTCAGTGTGGGACAGAAATGCATCTCTAAGGGACATCGTGAAGAAATGCACTGAAATGAGACTGGAAGTTGAAAATCAGGATATACTACCCAATATGGGAACTCTGGTCTTGTCAGTGTCCTGGAAGTAGGAGAAATAGCTCTAATAATTCATCTTTAAGCATCTTGTGCCACTGGCCAAGCACATGCTTGAATGACATTTTGAAGTTTCCTCAACGGCTGGAATAGGCATCAAGTGGTCACATCTACCAGTTCTGGCAAGGGACCTCCTCACAGGTGTCCACATGATATGGCAGACATGCACACACACACACGCACATGCACACACTTGCACACACACGTGTACACAGGCACACGTGCTTTAAAAACCACCCCATGGCTTTCCACTGTACTTAGAATAAAATCCAACCCTAGATCTTGCAACCTCACCAGCCTTCCCTCTCAACAGTTTTCCAGCCATACTGGCTTCTTTTCAGCTCCTTGAATCCCCTGAGCTCTCTCTCACCTCGACTTTCCCAACGTTGTTTGCCCCACCTGTGCCCCTTCTCCACCCTCTGAGAGCTGGCTCCTCTCCATCCTTTGGGTCTCACCAGAGAGGCCATCTTTGACCACTTTCTCTAAATAGGTTCCCACCCTCCCCATTGCCACCCCCAATATTCTCTGTCACTGCACCCTATTCGTGTCCTGGTGCTAATTACCATTGTCAGCATGTATTTACTGATTTGTCTACATGTAAATTGTGCTTGACACCTACCACTCAAAGATTTGTTAAGTGAACAGACAGAATGTTCTAGATTTATTTGTTTGGGGTGCACAGCTTGGAACACTGGCAGCAGTCCCAAGTAATCCACCTTCAGTGTCCCCTCCTCCTCCCCGCTGCGCCTCACCTAGTACCCACCTAAGTCTTGAAGCCATTCCCACTGCCTGCGGAAACTCTGAGAGGGCTTCCCCCCACCCAGCCCTCGCTAGAGGGAAGGGAAGCATCTGTCCTTGGTGGGAGAGGCAATGAGAGGCCACAAAGGGTTAAAGAAATAAATTAGTTAGCCGCTAATCTGATGCTACTTCCATATAATTAGAAAAACAGAAAGTGAATCATAAAAGAAAGAGTCCTGGGACTCCCTGGTGGTCCAGTTGTTAGGACTCGGCGCTTTCATTGCTGTGGCCCCAGGTTCAAATCCCTGGTTGGGGAACTAAGATCCTGCAAGCCCCGCAGCATGGCCATAAATAAATAAATAAATAAATTTTTAAAAAGTAGTCCTGAAGAGAAGAGTGTGCAGGCATTAGAAATATTCTATGTCAGAGACTTCCCTGGTGGTCCAGTAATTAATACTCCGCGCTCCCAATGCAGGGGGCCCGGGTTCGATCCCTGGTCAGGGAACTAGATCCCGCATGACACAACTAAGAGCCCAAATGCCGCAGCTAAAGAGCCTGCATGCCGCCTGCCACAACTAAGACACGGCACAGCCAAAATAAATAAATAAATAAATATTTAAAAAAAAGAAATATTCCGTGTCAGGGATGAATGCTCCTCTGTGTGGCATGGTCATCTGATGGATCACTACTCCGTCCCTGTGATTACAGAGGACACTTCACAGAGAAAAACCTCCATGGCTGCCAGGATCAGGAAACAGATTAGAAAGGAGCTCCCCCCGCCCCTCGCTGCCCCTGCTCCTCTAGCAAGCTGCCTTCGGGTTGTTGCTCTGCGCTCTCTCTCACTTGCTCGGCATTTCTATCCAAACAAAACATCACCAAGTAACATCCATTTCATGAAGGTCCACAAGCTGCTCAGCGCCCTGTTGATGAGAAGGATTTTTGTTGTTGTTGTATTTGGCCTGAATATTCATCTGTCCAGAAGCATGTTTAATAATCACATGAGATCCCTGATGTAGCTTTTCTGAAGCCCGAGTCTTGTTCAGAGCTTGGTGATCGGTCCACAAATTAAACTCTTGGCCAAACATATATGGCTTGAGTTTATCCAAAGTCCAAACAAATCAGATACCCCTTCTGGACAGAAGTCAAGTTCTTTCCTTTGGTAATAATTTCTCAGAAATTCAGAAAAGCAGTATGTTTTATGTTCTCAAAGTTCTTATAATCACATCCAATCCTGTATCAGCTGCATCAGTTGCCATAATGAAGGGTTTCAAAAAGTCTGAAGCTTCCAAACTGGATAAAGAAATCACAGCCTGTTTGAACTCTTGAGAAATATCCCAGCAAACTTTAATGAGTTTGCTCTCTCTTTGTAAAACAGCACAACAGACTGGCTACAATTCCAAATGAGGAAAATTCTAAGGGATCCCCCAAAGGACATGCTGTTTTAAACTTAATTGTAGAGAGTTTGCCAATCTCTAGTAGAGTCTACTTTATTCTACAAGAGAATCGTATCTCAAATATTTGACCTATGAAAGCCCAACAGGCATTACTAAATTTCAAATAGTTCACAGATGGCTGCAAGCCCCAAATTGGACACACCCTCACGATTAGGTATGAGGTCACAAAATGTCACTCCCTGAAATTCAGGATAAAAAAAAAAAAATCAATCTAAAATTAACCACCATGATATTAGCAACATAAGATTAACATTTTAAAAAAATAACAAGCTTTTGGAGATGTTTTATAAATTCATGGGGTGACGTACCTTGATGTATCCTCAGACTTCAACAAGGAGAATTAAATCTACATAATACAAATAATCATGATAGCTACCATTTGCTGAAGAAGCTATCATGTGGCAGGTTCAAGGCCAGAAACTTTGCAGTTGCTATTTCATTAATCCTCACACCAAGCTGGTGAGGAGGCTCTGACTGTTCCCATTGTAACAATGAGGATCTCAAGGTGTGAAGAGGGATAAAAGTTGTTCACTAGCATACAGCAAGGGCCATCGATGACATTCAAACCCAGGGCTTCTCAACTCCAAACTATGCTGTCAATGGCGTAAGTGGAAGAGAAATGGTCCCATAAAGTTGAGTAAAAAGGCAGTTAACTGGGCTTCCCTGGTGGCGCAGTGGTTGAGAATCCGCCTGCCGATGCAGGGGACGCGGGTTCGTGCCCCGGTCCAGGAAGATCCCACATGCCGCGGAGCGGCTGGGCCCGTGAGCCATGGCCGCTGAGCCTGCGCGTCCGGAGCCTGTGCTCCACAACGGGAGAGGCCACAACAGTGAGAGGCCCGCGTACCGCAAAAAAAAAAAAAAAATAAAAAAGGCAGTTAACTGAAACAAAGATGGGGTAAAAAAAAAAAAAATCTAAAGCTTTGAGGTGAATAGTCCAAATCAGTTATCTGGACTGAAACAGCTCTGGAGGGAAGGAAGGTTATTCCTTAAAGCCTCCTCAGCCTGCTAGATATATCACTCAAGAACACTCAATCCCCTTTGATTTAATTCAATATTCACCGAACCTTCAGATCTTTAATTTGATCTCCCAGGGATGCCTTTCCACCAGGAGGAAGTACCTTGTGCGGAGGAAGTACCTTGTGCATATGACCAGGGCTGCCAGCTTTAGTCTCTGGGATAAAGCATCAGCTTGGTCAGGTGGAGGACATTTAGTCTCTGCTGAGTGGAATTACTGGGGATCAGTTCCTATGAAGATCAGCGCTGAATTAACTAAAATGGCATTTCCGATCTTAAAAGACCAAGGACCCAATCCTGGGTCTTCAGTGACTTCCATCAAAATGTATACATAGCCTAGAGGGTTCACCTTGAAACAGCCTACTAGGCTCTCTAGCCACCTTAATTACATCAATAAAGGAGCACTTTTAATGAGTGACGTTGAGATGATCACATTGCATACCCACAGTCTGGCCAAATTATCTCTATGGGATGAATGCAGAATGTCACAACAGCCCATGCCATATTCAATAAGCCGTTAGCTAGTTTTAAAAATTAATCAGATGAAACAGACTTATGGTTACCAAAGGGGATAGGAGGGCTGTGGGGGAGAGAGATATTAGGAGTTTGGGATTAACATATACACACTACTGAATATAAAATAGGTAAACAACGAGGACCTACTATATAGCACAGGGAAGTATACTCAATATCTTGTAATAACCTATGATGGAAAAGAACCTGAAAAAGAATATATATATTATATATGAATATATTTTATATAAATATATATATATACAAAAAACGGAATCACTTTGTTGTACCCTTGAAACTAACACAACATTGTAAATTTACTAAACTTTGATAAAAAATTTTTTTTAAATTAATCAGATGAATCCCCTACCCAGAGGGGTTCTGGAGGAGAATCCATGAAGCTTTAAAGAACTACGTGCCCACAGTCCCCTTCCCAGGAAAGCCACTCCTGGAGAGTCTATCTGTAAACAAGCTGCCATGGCCCACAGCTGGTGCATTGAATGAAGGCAACGTCACCTCATCGGCCTCAGCTGATGAGGACAGAAGCCTGTCAGTCACAGTGAGGCCCAGGTCAAAAAACGACCATGTTGTTTATGACGGAGCCCATCTCCTTCTGGGGCCACTTGGCCTGAAGCTCTATGCCCATCAGGGGAGCTCCTGATTGGATAATGACAAAGCGACCTAGTTAGACTCTCTCTTAGGAAGAGGAAATGCTCAGTGGACAAAGAGAGCATGGGTTGTTCCAGATCAAGTGAGTAGCTGGGCCAGGTCTCATGAGATGCCTAACACTTGGGAGGCTTAGAAAGCATAGCTACCCCTCTGCACAGCTTACTCTTTGCAATGAGTTCAACATTGCCCTCAAAAATGTGATTTCCAGGGCTTCCCTGGTGGCACAGTGGTTAAGAATCCTCCTGCCAATGCAGGGGACACGGGTTCGAGCCCTGGTCCAGGAAGATCCCACATGCTGTGGAGCAACTAAGCCTGTGTGCCACAACTACTGAGCCTGCGCCCTAGAGCCTGCAAGCTACAACTACTGAGCCCGTGCACCTAGAGCCCATGCTCTGCAACAAGAGAAGCCACAGCAGTGAGAAGCCCGCATACCGCAACAAAGACTAACCCCAGCTCACTGCAACTAGAGAAAGCGCGCGTGCAGCAACGAAGGCCCAACGCAGCCAAAAATAAAAATAAATTTAAAAAAAGTGATTTCCAAAACCTAATACAGAGTCTACTTCTGAAATTTTATACTTGAAGTTGCCCTTTGCAGAACTCTTAGATTAAACTGAAAATTTTCTTGACACTTATTTGCAAACACCAAATATCTCAGTCATTAGAATCTATTATCTACTTAAGTTGGTTTTTTTCCTTAATTTATTTATCACCTATTAGGGACACCGTGCAAAGAGCAATGAAGAGTAGGATCCTTTCCCCAACCAGGAATTGTGTTTCTTCCTCACTTTAATATTTTACTTTCTTGGCATTTTGCTCTTTAAAGCTAGAATGAATCTTATTGGTAATTTACATGCCAAGCTCAAGTTTACTCACTACACACTGAACCAGGAGTTGCTCAGTAACTTTTTACAGGCTGACCTCTGGCACTCTCACCCTCTTTCAAGGGCACCATGGTGCTTTTCATAGAACTTAATTTTCAGAAACACTTGAAATGTAGAAGAGTTTAAAACTGAGACATGAAGTGATGTCTCCAAACTTTGTTATTTAAAAATCTTAAAAAATACATGATTGACACACATACGCATTAAATAAAATCTTAAAATATGCCTCAGAAAGTAAAGCTACTGATTACTGAGTGCTTCCTGTACACCAAGTATGATGGTAAGTGCTTCACTTGTCCTGTCTCACTGAATCCCCACAGCAACCTTTTGAGGTAGAAACTATTATTTTATATAGATGTTGAAGTAAAAGGAGAAAAATCTGGGTCCAATATGTACCAAGATGTTTTTCTTACTAGGTAGGTAACATCAGGGATTTGGGAATGGGAAGCCCTGCTTTTTTATATATATATAAATTTATTTATTTTTGGCTGTGTTGGGTCTTCATTGCTGCGTGCGGCGTTCTCTAGTTGCGGTGAGCAGGGGCTACTCTTTGTTGCGGTGCGCGGGCTTCTCATTGCGATGGCTTCTCTTGTTGCGGAGCATGGGCTCTAGGCGCACGGGCTTCAGTAGTTGTGGCACGTGGGCTCAGTAGTTGTGGCTCACAGGCTCTAGAGCGCAGGCTCAGTGGTTGTGGTGCATGGTCTTAGTTGCTCTGTAGTTGTCCGGATCTTCCCGGACCAGGGCTCGAACCCACGTCCCCTGCACTGGAAGGTGGATTCTTAACCACTGCACCACCAGGGAAGTCTAGAAGCCCTGCTTTTGAGCCCTGGTCTTCCACTTACCATGTGTCCTAGGGCAGGTCACTTCTCTTCGACTATCTCACCTGCCTTTCAACTTCCTTCACTGTTAATCATTAATCGTTATAATTATTTTTATTTGAGGGGGGCGTAGCTCCAACAGAACAAACTCTCTACCTACCATTTCACTATTATAGTTTCAATGCAGTGTGTCTTAAAGATTTTGCGTTTTTAAGCATTTCCTTTTGAAAAGCACAAACCATGGGGAGAGGTCTTAGGTTAGTACTTACCAGTTAATGCTTCAATTATCAGTTGATGCCTTAATAAGGATTACTCGATAGCTAGCTGAGCACAAGAACAGAATGTGGGTTGGGCTACTGGAGATGGAAAGGTACTAGGGGTTACGGAAGGACTAATAAAGGTTGGGCGACAAAGTGCCCAAAACAAAGACTTCACCTAAGTACATTTGATCTGGGCTCTGCTTGGCTCAGGGTATGCCTTAGAAGTTGATATAAAGTCAGGGAGTAATATTCAGTGTGTAATAGAGTCTCATCTGGCTGAAGTATGATTGAAGAAGTGCTGAATGAGGAAAACCAAGAATGTGAGCCCTGGGGAAGGGATTTCACTCCCCAGGGAGTAAGGAATTTTGAGAGCTTCATAACATGGGGCCAATGACATTGGATCTATGCCGATTATGGAACAGGGAAAATGGTGGCGATAGGGTGTGGAAGACAGGGGCCCAGGGTGTGGATAGGAGGCCCTTCTAATAATCCACTTAAAAGGTCATGCAGCCTAAAACTAGAGTGGTGGTGATAAGAATAGAAAGAAGGGTGTGATGCTGCAGGAGACATGGACGTCAGCTGGGTTTGTGGGTTGCTGAGAAGACACCCAAACCACAGACACCTGGGGATTCTGGGCACTCATGAAAGGTCCAAGAATTTCTATTCTCCTTTTTCCCTATTCTCTACCCAGTCAAAAATGCCCTAACTTGACACCAGTTGGCAAGTTATCAAGTGCCTAAATGTGCACAATAAATGAAAGAGAGTCATCTTTGCCTGTGAAAACCACAGACAGAAATAAACCTGGCAGAGGGTGTGTCTAGCACAGGTTCCAGTGCCTTCTTTCTAAACCTGTGGGCACTAGTCTAAGCCTCTAAGAACCTCCTACCTTGGGAAAGGCAGCCAAGATTACTGATAACCAAGATATAACTGGGTTCCTGTCTCGTTTCTGCCACTGATGGGGTGCCTCCCTTAATTATTTATTTCTTCCTTTTAATGTTGGATCAGATATTTCAGAGATCGCCTGCACAGCTCAAACTGCAGGACTGCACTCTTTCCCTCCTCTATCCGTGTATTGCCTTTAATATTATTTTATTCAGTTAAAAATACTTTCCCCTCACGTTTTCTAATCTCATTTTTTGTAAATCACAGCACTGAGTCGGGGTAGGAGTGAAGGCCTCCGTATCTGGGCTTTGGACTGGGCTTTGCACTTCAAGACAAAGCCATTCCGCCTCCTCCTGCTCGCCGCCATCACCGCTTTGCCTTCCCGACCGCATCCCGACTAGTTCCCAAGGCAACCGGCGCAGCGCCCACGTCCGGTTTCGGGACCGCCTGGCCGCAGCCCAACCCCGCCCCCACGGCCGCGCTCCCCGCACCCAGCTCCCGCGCGAGGGAGGAGGACCGGGTTGCCAAGGAAACGGGAGGACGCCAGGCAGCCGCCCCCACCGCCTCCGCCCCTAGAAAGCCCGGCCGCCGCTAAAAGCTGCCTCCGGGGAGGAGGAGGAAGAGGGGCCCGTAGAGGGAAGGGAGAAGAGCGAGGAGAAGGAAAAGGAGCACAGGGACGGCCCCCGCACGATTGATGGGCTGCTCCTCCGCCCTGGACCAGTCCGCCTGCCCCGCCCCTCGGCCCCTTTAGCCCCTCGCAGGGGGAAAAGACTGACCCGAAAGGTAACGGCCCGTCTCGGCCCGGCCCTCCCCAGCCCTGCCCCCGCCTGATCCTCCGAGAAAGTCGGGGCAGTAGCGGGGGGACCACCTCTCCTTGCGACTTCTACGATTCTGGAGGGAAATCGGGCCTGAAGCCTGGGAGCCTGGCCGCTCCCTCCTTCCGGCTGACCAGAGCCTCCGTATTTTTCTGCCTCAAAGAGACAGGTTTGGGGGGCTCTATGATCATTTATTTGCCCCCTGGCAGCGGCCCCTCACGTACATAACTTCCCCGCAGACTACCCTTTTCTGCAGGTCCAGGAGAGGTATACGGATCACGGCCTTTCCAGCTCCTGAGTGCGAAATTATTGATACTGTTGAGAGCATCGAATTGCTTGTCCAGCCTGTGACATCCCGGCCCAGTCCCAAAGTTAACGAATTACACGTTGAGTCTCTCTTCTGGACTTGATGGTCAGTGTATGCCCGCCCAGCTCTTTCACGGTTACACAATAAAATGAAGAGTCACCGCCAAAGAGCTTTTCTCATAAGCCCTTTATAGCACAGCACCTCCCACCCCGCCCCCTGATTTCCTAAGCAAATTGGATGGAACCAATCTACCATCTACCCCGTCTTTTTCTTTGGTCACAGTATTCTCTCAGAAGTGCAGTGTTAGGAAGATTGAGCCCAAATCACTCATCTTTGTTGCTTATAACTCAAAATATTTTTATAAGTTAAGATTTAAAAACTCTTTAGACTTTATTTTTGTTCGGATTTTCAAAGTTCTAAGATTTTTGAAAGCTAAACAAATTCTGTAATCTTTGTCATTACATATTAATTAATATTAGTTGTGTAAAAGGATGAATAAGGTCTCCTGCAATGCTTCTTCCCAGCACCCAGTTATGGAAAGGGGGGTAATTTATAAACCTGATGGTCAAGTATAAATATAGCCATTTAGATTTTGGTTCAAAGGAACCCTCAGCCGAAAGAGGGGCTTACATTTACGTTTTTCTTTATAACTGAACCAACAAAATATTCACTTTAACGACATTTCTAATATGAGAACACGGTAAGAAAACAGTGAAATCGCTTGATTGTTAATAAAATGAACTCCCTTCCAATCAATTCGTTTGACAAACGTAGCCATAGAACAGAAAGACAGCGCATATAATTGTTTTTTAGAGAACTGAAATATACTCTGCCATCAGATTTTGTTCTCCTTAGGGAAATTCAGTTTGAATTCATGGGAAGTGTACACTAGAGAGGAAGACATATGTCACAAAGTTCTTAGAATATTCCTCCCTAGAATTTTGAGGCCAAGATGAATCATTCTCACTTTTAGCAAAGCAGGACTTCCTTTCCCACATGCCTCCTCCTGCCTTCTCCTCTCCTGCTCCCTCTCCCTCATTTAACATGGCTTCTTACGTAGATTTCTAAAACACAAAATTGGCACATTATCACCAGAGACTTAAAACAGAAGCGTGCATAACCATGAGTGGATAGTAAATTGAAAAGCAGTTCAAAGGTGAGAAACGGAAGAGAATACAGAATGCTATTTTAGAAACATGCGCCCTGCCCACATTTTATTATCACTCTCCTCCCCTCCACCTGTCTGTATTTGCTAAGAAAAAAAATTTTTTTTTGGCTTCAAATGGCCATCTGGTTGAGGAAGGCCACAAAGCTGAGATCCACGAATTAAGCATGATCTCATGTGGATTTATTTCCATAGAGTTATTTCCGTTTCTTGTTCCTCCTGGTCCGTTTTTAAACCTGAAGTATAGTATGAAGTTCAAGTGACACTTGAGAATGTTTGCCTAAACTGTGGTGATCTACCTACTATCTCCTTGATCTGTCTCTAATAATCTGTTTCCTTGGGGCCTGGAGTATTTGTTTAATCCCACAAAGCACTGACGTACTTAAGAGATTAAATGTGGCACCATGATGCTTCTAAATATTCATTTTACAGTAGAGTACAATAATAGAGAGTTTATGGGAGGGCAAAGAGACTTTTGCAGGCAATTTTAAAGTCCTTTATTTGTTCGGTGATTGTGAAGTCAGAGGTAACCTAGCAAGGAGTAATTCAAATAGTGTTATTTCCTACCTATTTAGACAAAGTGACTTCATGCCTCTTGATTTAGAAGCCTCCTTAAAATTACACTACATTAAAGCCAGGATAGATTAGCTGGCTTTTCTATGTTAATTTTGTAACCAAAATGTATCATCCAAGTGGACTCTGGGATGTGCTCCCTTAGTGACCATTAACATATTTTCATTATGAATCCTTATGTGCTCTGCCTGATTAATATTCAGACAGGTTTTTCTTTCCAACAGTAGCAGCAGGTGTCCATCTTTCTGCCGGTTTTAACAACATCGTTTTCTGAAAAGCGTGGGAACATAACTTTATTCTATGCAGGTACAAATTCACATGAAAAGTTAAAAGTGGTCTTTTAAAGTAGAGTTCCATAAATGACTATTAAAATGCTCAGAGACAAAATTTAGATTTTGTGTGTCATCTGTGGAACTACCTATCAGAATGTAGTTTTAGATTCTGACTCACAAAGACCAACCTTCTATAATTGAGAGAAAATATTCCCCAAGGGACCAGAACAAGTTCTTAGATGATATTGTTTGGGGCTCATGATAAACCTTTTAAGAGTTCATACTGACCAGACCAGACACTGGGCCACCATGAGTCAGGTGCAACCTGATTCTGCCGATATCTGCACAAACGGAAAACAAAAACAAAAACAAACCGGAAAAGGGAAAGAAAGCTATAGAATGTAGTCACTTGAGGTCAGGGATGTTGTCTGTCTTATCCTGCTGTTTCCCCAGAACCTAGAGCAGCACCTCTCACATGGCTGTCATTAAAAAGTATGTATAGGAAAGAAGAACCAAGCTGGAGAGATCACGCTTCCTGATTTCAAACTTACATTACAAACCTACAGTAATCAAAATAGTACGATATTGGAAGAAAAACAGACACACAGATGACTGCAACAGAATAGAGAATCCGAAATAAACCTATTCATATATGGTCAATTAATTTATGACAAAGGAATCAAGAATATACAATGGGGAAAAGACAGCCTCCTCAATAAATGGTGTTGGGAAAACTGGACAGCCACATGTAAAAGAATGAAACTGGACCCCTATCTTACACTGTACACAAAAATCAACTCAAAATGGATTAAAGACTTAAACATAAGAGATAAAACCATAAAACTCCTGGAAGAACACATAGGTAGTAAGTTCTTTGATATCGGTCCTGGCAACGATTTTTTAAATGTGACATCAAAAGCAAAGGCAACAAAAGCAAAAATCAACAAGTAGAACTACATCAAACTAAAAAGCTTCTGCACAGCAAAGAAAGCCATCAACAAAATGAAAAAGCAACCCACAGAATGGGAGAAAATATTTGCAAATCATATATCTAATAAGGGGTTAATATACAAAATATATAAAGAACTCAACAGTAAACAAACAACTCAATTTAAAAAGTGGGCGGAAGATCTGGACAGACTTTTTCCCAAAGAAGATACACAGGTGGCCAACAGGTACATGAAAACGTGTTCACCATCACTAATCATCAGGGAAATGCAAATCAAAACCACGGTGAGATATCACCTCACACTTACTCGAATGGCTTTTATCAAAACGATAAGAAATAACAAGTGATGGCGAGGTTGTGGAGAAAAGGAAACCCTCGTGCACTGTTGGTGGGAATGTAATTGGTGCAGCCATTTCGGAAAACAGTATGGAGTTTCCTCCAAAAAATTAAAAATAGAATTACATGTGATACAGCAGTTTCACTCCAGGGTATTTACCCAAAGGAAATGAAAACATTCACTAACTCAAAAAGATATATGCGCCCCTATATTCACTGCAGCATTATTTACAATAGCCAAGACACGGAAACAACTGATGAATGTAGACAATGTGGTGTGTATCTATAGTGGAATATTATTCATCTACTAAAAAAGAAGGAAATCTTGGCATTTGTGACAACATGATAGACCTTGAGGGCTATGTGAAATAAGTCAGAGAAAGACAAAATACCATATGATCTCACTCATACGTGGACTCTAACGAAACACCGAACTCATAGATACAGAGAACATAAAGAGAACATACAGAGAACAGACTGGTGGCTGCCAGAGGCATGGAGTAGGAAGTGGGTGAAATGGCTGAAGGAAGCTAAAAATTACAAACTTCTAGTTATAAAATAAATAAGTACCGAGGATGTAATGTACATCATGGTAACTATAGTCAATAATACTGTATATTGTCAAAATTGTTAAGAGAATAGATCTTAAAAGTTCTCATCACAAGAAGAAAAAAATCGTAATTATGTGGCTGACGGATGTTAACTAGACATACTGTGGTGATCCTTTTGCAATACATGCAAATATCGTTGTACACTTGTAACTGATATATTGTTATATGTCAGTTATATCTCAGTAAAAAAAATATGTAGAAATAGGACTTCCCTGGTGGCGCAGTGGTTGAGAGTCCGCCTGCCGATGCAAGGGACACGGGTTCGTGCCCCGGTCCGGGAAGATCCCACGTGCCGCGGAGCGGCTGGGCCCGTGAGCCATGGCCGCTGAGCCTGCGCATCTGGAGCCTGTGCTGCGCAACGGGAGAGGACACGGCAGTGAGGGGCCCGCGTACCACAAAAAAAAAAAAAAAAAAAAAAGTAGAAATAAATGAAAGAGCTTCACTGGACAATAAGCAGGAATAGCGTGGGGCCTTTAATGACCTTACAGATGAGGTCTAGTAGACTCACTATGAACAGTGCCATTCACTAACTCAATGTTTTGGTCATAAATGTAGACAACACCAGTCAGAGACAAACTTCTTGAAAGCATCGTTTCCACGTCCTTACCTCCCATTTACACAACTCAATGCAATCTATCTTCAGCCCTGTCATGCCACTAAATGCTCTCACCAAGGTTACTAATACTCCCCTCCTTGAAGCTTGCACTTGGCAGCATCTATGAAACTGCACCCACCTGATTCTCAGTTTTCCTCCTGCCTCTCTGGCTTCTTTCCAGAGCTCCTCTTCCGCTACCTACCTGTTCTTAAGATCCAGTGGTCCTCAGAATTTTGTCCTGGGTCGTCCTCCTTTCTTCAATAGCTATCCTGCCTTCAATTTCAGTTGTCACCAAAATGCCAGCAACGCCCAATTCTTTTCTTCTCTAATCAGCTCCAGAGCCCTACGTCTAACTGCTTACTCAACATCTCCATTTGCTGTCCCCCAGCCCCTTCAAAGTTCACATTACCTTCTCACAAACTTGCTCGTCCCTGCGGGTTTTCTGAAGGGAATGTTGGCATCGACCAGCCAGCTGCCCAAGCCGGTAACCTGGGCCTCCATCTCCCATCTCATTCGTATTGTCAACAACTCCTGATGATTCCCTGCCCTGAGTATCCCTTGATTCCATCATGATTAGAGCGTGGGCACTGGCATGAGACTCTCTGGGTTCAAACCCCAACACTTGCACCTACCAGTTCTGTAACCTTAGGCAAGTTACTTAATCCCTTTGTGCCTCAGGTTCCTCATCTGCAAAACAGACATAATTCTTCTTTTTTGATTTTATTTTTAAAATTTTTGTCTGTGTTGGGTCTTCCTTGCTGTGCGCAGGCCTTCTCTAGTTGTGGCGAGCGGGGCTACTCCTCGTTGCGGTGCGCGGGCTTCTCATCACAGTGGCTTCTCTTGTTGCGGAGCACGGGCTCTAGGTGCACGGGCTTCAGTAGTTATGGCACACGGGCTTCAGTAGTTGTGGCTCGCAGGATCTAGAAAGCAGGCTCAGTAGTTGTGGCGCGCGGGCTTAGCTGCTCTGCGGCATGTGGGATCTTCCTGGACCGGGGCTCGAACCGGTGTCCCCTGCATTGGCAGGCGGATTCTTAACCACTGTGCCACCAGGGAAGTCCCTAGAGATATAATTCTTGCCTCAGTGTGGCTGTGAAGATTGCTTGAGCTAATATGTGTAAATGTTTAGACCAGTACCTAGCACTTCCAGAGGCTAAATACCTCCCCCTCCCTCCCTCCAGTGTTGAGACCCAAGTCTGGGCACCACCTTATCGGGATTAGTCTAACATATCCCCAGTGGCCCATCCACTTCCCTTCGTCCTCCGCCGCCCCCACGCTCCATCCAGTCTCTATACTACAGCTGGAGGGGCCTCTTTTTTTTTTGGCCGCGCCCTGCAGCTTGTGGGATCTTAGTTCCCTGACCAGGGACTGAACCCGGGCCCTTGGCAGTGAGAACGTGGAGTCCTAATCACTGGACCGCCAGGGAATTCCCTGGAGGGACCTTTAAACATGTAAATCTAATCATGTCCTCCCCCGATTGGAACCTTCCAGTGGCTTTACATGACTCTTTGAATCACGACCTCCAAGGCCCCTCATGAGCCAGCCCCTGCCTATCCTACAGCCCTTCCGTTACTGTTCTCTCCTCTCTCTGCTCCAGCTGTACCAGCCCCTGAAGCCCTGAAGCCTCTGTACCTGCTGTCCTTTCTGTCCCAGATCCTCTCTGTTCCACTTCTGGCCCAGCTCACTCCTTAGCAAACCCAGTGTCATTTCGTAAGGAAAACCTTGCCTCCCCCTCCCCCAATGACACTTTCTCAGAGGACCCCGTATTTCTGCTCCATCGCACTTATCACCATCAGGGTCCACTTGTCAATGTTCAAAGACTTGGGATTTGAACCCAGAGAGTCTCACGCCAGTACCCATGCTCTGATCATGATGGATTCCAGGGATACTCAGGGGAGAAAATCATCAGGACTTGGTTTTTATACAGATGGGGCAGGAGAAGGAAGTGTGAGGAAAACTGCCCAGGTTACTGGCCGGGCAGCCGGCTGGTCGATGCCAACATTTCCTTCAGAAAACTCGGAAGGAGGAGCAAGTATGTGAGAAAGTCATGTGGAGTCTGAAGGGGCTGGGGGACAGCAACATTCATTGCCGTTCTTCCAGGCTAGATGGTAGCAACACGAAGGCCAGGGCCATGTCATCTTGCCGACCGCCGTACCCCAGTGCCCAGCGGAGTGTCTGAGTTGGAATAGGGGTGTGATCATTTGTTGAGTCAATGAATTTAAGTCACCAGGGGCTCAGAGCTTTGATCATTGCTGAGTTAGCTAGGTTCTTGGGTTTTCTTTTTTGTCGTGTGGTAGAACTGCTTCTGAATCAGGTGTCTGCCAGTCTAACTCCCTATGACTAACCAGAACAGGCTCACTGAAGCCAGCCCATGAAAGTGGCTGCATTATTTATGTCTGGAACAAGACGGCTGTAAAGGCATCGACACCCATACAAAGGGTCCTTTCAGTCTGAAAGGAGCATCTGTGCCTTTCCAACAATGGATATTAGATTAATAAGAGAATAAAAGCAATTAT
The DNA here is from genome assembly GCF_059928025.1 of Delphinapterus leucas. NCBI lineage: Eukaryota > Metazoa > Chordata > Mammalia > Artiodactyla > Monodontidae > Delphinapterus > Delphinapterus leucas. The sequence goes on along the minus strand of NC_143147.1, from coordinate 55,087,074 downwards.
ACTAAGAGAAATCCAAATATGGCAAAGCAACAAAGGATGATATCACAGCACATTTATTTATCTTTTATATGCAGGTCACGGATTAAGAATCATGTTGCATGAAGCAAAGGACAGGCAGAAGTTCGTCAGTGATGTTCAATATCTGTGGGACATGCAGCATAAGGCGGACTCAGAATATCAGGTAATGGCAGGAGGTGGGATTATCTTCTACTTTCACTTACGGTATTAGGAGAGAATTCAGGCTACAGTATCAGTATATGATAAGCAGTAATAGGTTTCTAAAATCCAAAACCCACACTTACTAGCTGTGTGACCTTGAAAAGCTACTTTACCTCTCTGAGTCTCAGTTTCCTCATCTGTACAATGGGGATAATAGTCTCCACCTTATAATATCGTCATGGAAATAACATTTTTCAACTAGTTAGCACAGAGCTTGGCACACAAACGTTATTAACCAATGACATGGGGCTTAAACTGGATAAACCAGCAACCAAGAAAAAAGACATTAAGGAGTTAACCGGGTTACCTTACCATTTATAAAATAACACGCCCTTCCTGTTGTCCTCCGGCCAGAAGAAAGGTGGTTAGCGCATTCTACAATAAGCTAACTCTTCGTCACCCTAGCTACAGTGTTTACAGGCAAAACCAAAACAGACAGGGAGCCTGAGGAGTCATGATGTAATTACCCAGAGCTGGCATAGGACAAACTTGCCAGGCTGGGTTGTGGGATTCTGGGAGCAGTTAGAAAGTGTCACTCAGCCCGCTGGCCGGAGGTCAGCCCTCGCCAATCAAGGAGGCAGGTCCTCAGCCTCAACTGAGGATCGAAAAGCGCTCCTTCCCTAAGGAAAATACAGGCCTGCCGTCATCAGGTTTTCCTCCTTCTTAGCAATCTCAAATATAACTGAACCTCCCGGGGCACCAAGGAAACCAGAGCGATCTCAGTAACCTGATTTCACCTGTGTAGCACAGCTTAGCTCTGGGCCTGGAAATGGAGCCAGCAACTTCCTCCTACACTTGCCAGTCCACCTCCAAGGCTGTAAAGTTGAGGGAGTCTCTACAAACTAAATAAGAACGTAAACATCTAAACGGGTCACACTGGGGGACCCTCTCCTCTCCACAAAGATGCCTCTGCCACACAGCCCAGGTTTGGAAATACTTGTCTGAAATTGTCTCTAGAACAGGCACGTAAGAAAATCAATCTTATTATTTGACGGTCTCTGCTGAAGAAAACCGCACAACTGCATGGCTTGGAGCCACTGCAGCTTTATTTTCTAACTTCATCTGGGCTTTCAACACTGTGCTTGTTAATAAGGACACTTTCAACACCGTCCTTATAAATAATAATATTTATTAAATGCCTACTATGTCCTGAACAAAGTCGCCGCTCTCCCGGAGTTCTTATTCTAGGATTGAGAAACAAACTACACACACAAAGTAAAGTAAATATGTAAGACAATATAATGTATATGATAAATATAATGAGGCCTATAAAAGCAGAGGCAGTAGGGCTGGGGTGATGCTCCTTTACACAGGCAGGGAAGCCTCTTTGACGAAGTAGCATTTGGTCGTGGAGGTAAATGATGGGAAAGAGCCAACCAGAGCGTCCTGAGCAGAAAGAAAGCAAGCGCAGGGGCCCTGAGGCGGGGACTAACTTGGAGCGCTGGAGGAAACCAACGAAGGCCAGAGCGGCTGGAACACCGAGGCAGAATGCGGACGAGGTGGCTAGGACCAGATCGTGTGGAGTCTCTCAGGACAAAGCTTGGTCTTTGGAGTTTCTTCTTAGCCCAGCGAGAATTACCGAATGAGTTTGAGCAGGGCGGTGGTGTCATCTGCTTTGCCTTCTTTTTTTAAGATCACTCTGGCGGCTGTGTGGGAAAACAACCGAAAGGGGCAAGAGAAGCAGCAGAAAAACTTGTAAGGAACCTGAGAGAAATTTAGGAGAGACCAGCGTGGTGGGAGCAGGGGTGGCGAGAAGTAGCCCGAACCAGGACATAGAAGCAGCGCAGACATCTTGCTGATGGACGGGGAGGCGGAGTGAGGGAAAGAGAGGAATAGAGGATGACTCGCTTCAACATGTTTTCTTGTCCATTAGCTCCCTCTGTTATCACAGTTTAAACTTTACTTTTTTCAAACCTCCCGTCCCCATACTTTCAACAAGGACCGTCTCTTCCTGTTTTACATACACGTGTAACCAAACAGAGAATCTGAGGCCGTCAGGTGGGGAGCCACTCAGCTCTTCCCCTTCTATCCCAGGCTGCATGCCCGTCCAGCCCTCAAGTCTCGATGGGTGAAGGACAGTCTCCCTCCTGGTGCCGGACCTGAGATCTTGGTCCGTGCCCCTCTGTCTCCAGCCCCTCTCCATCCATGGACCTCTCTGCTGCATCCTTGGAATTTCTCTTCTTCTTACTGGCTCAGCCCACAAACATGCTCAACTCTCTCTCATACTGAGAACAAAAGAACAAAGGCGTCTGTGGACAATGTGTCCTTTTCTAGCCACAGCCCTGGCACTTCCCAGTCTCCAGATGTCCCCAAACAGTCAGCTACACTTCTGTCTCCACTCCGCCCCGCCATCCCATTCATGCCCTCACCTGCTGCAGCCTGGCGGTCTCCTCACCTCCCCTGAAACGCTGCTCGCCGAGGTCAGTAGCGAAATCAGCAGACGCCTTTGTAGTCCTTGTTTTCTGAAGCTTTACCTGCATTTGGCGCCATTACTCTTTCCCTCTCGCAACATTACTTCTCTGGCTTTCTGACATCGCACTCTCCTGGTTTTCCTCCTGTTTCACTCACCTTCCTCTCCCTGCCCCTCACAGGTTAATTCCCCGAGCTTTCCATCAGCCCAATTTTCTCCTAATTCACAATGCCTGAGGCCCATCTCATCCCCTCCTATGTTTGTAACCACCACTCATACACTGATGACTTGTAATCCTGTGTCTTCTCAAAGTGTCAGAATCCCATGCACACCTGCCTGCTGGATGGTTCCATCTGGGTGTCACACGGGCACATTGAATTCAGTGTGTCCACAGTTGGACTCCATGTGTCCATCCCCTGCCATCCTCTTCTGTAGCCCCTCTCTGAAGACAGTGACCCAAGCCTTCCCTGACTCCTTCCTCGCCCTCACCACCCATATCCCCCAGCTACCAAGTCCTGCTGAGTTTACCTCAAACCTCATGAGCTTGTGCCTCCCTTCTCATCCTATGGCCATCGCCCTGGTTGCAACGTCCATAGTTTAGCTCCAAGACTATTACAACGTCCTCATAACTGGCCTCCCGGCCTCCAGCCTTGCCACCTTTCAGACTGAAATTTATGTAAAATGCAAACTATGTAATTCGGTTGTTTCCTCTCACGTAGAGGTGTGTCCCAGGCCCAAGAACCACAGCAAGACCAGTCCAATCCTCGACCGCTTCTCTAACCTCCTCTTCCCTCTTCCCTACTCTCTCGACAAGGGTGGTGAAGACCATAGTTGTTTGTTTTAATATTTATTTATTTGTTTGCACTGGGTCTTAGTTGCGGCAGCCAGGCTCCTTTAGTTGCAGCTTACAGGCTCCTTTAGTTGCGGCTCACCAGCTCCTTAGTTGTGGCATGCGAACTCTTAGTTGTGGCATGCGGGATCTAGGTCCCTGACCAGGGATCAAACCCAGGCTCCCCTGCATTGGGAGCATGGAACCTTAACCACTGCGCCACCACGGAAGTCCTAAGACCATAGTTTTAACTTAGAACTAAAGGGAAACTCTGTATTCCCATAGCACCCTCTTTAAAAAACAAAAACAAAAACCCCTTATTGAGGTATAATTTACATAGCATAAAATTCACCTGTTTTAAGTTTAAATTGACCAAATTTGCCATCATTGCCATCACCTGATTTTACAACGTTTCCATCAGTCCAATACCAAAGCACCCTTTTCATACCTCTTTTTCATTGCTGATGAAATTGTATTGAAATTGTCTTTTGTGTGTTTTCCTATCAAACTGGACTGCAGCTTCCTAAGGGCAGGGACAGAGTCTCACTCTCCTCTGTGGAACCGAATGCCTTGTCATTGATGAAAGCCAGCGTTACCGAACTTGACCACCAACTCTGTTTATCAGACATAGATCCAGCTGACTTGTAACTAATCCTCAAAGTTAAATCCACCTTCACTGAGCATTTTCAAAACCACTCACCACAAGGTCTGCAAAGATAAATATGGTTGTCTTTCATATGTTCTGAGGATTGTCGAATTAAGTATATAGAAACCCACAGAAACGATTACTTTGACGGGAACAGCAATGAGTTATATTATTGACTCTGTCCCTTGCCTTGTTCCAGAAAAGATTTAAAGTTGGGGTTTAAGAATTGCATGGCTTTAATGACCCCTCAGTTACTTGGTCCATATACGACCTTTGTGTATTTAGATTATTTACTGAGGTAGAGTTTGCACTGAATGGATATTGAAACCTTGGGCCATTGATGAGCTTGGCCGGTTACTCGTGGACATCCCAGCTTTCATGAGCAGCCCAGCGATGTGCAAGGGATTCCCTGTTTCAGGGTGTACAAATAGTGTAAGACCTACTAACCAGATGTGACTCCCAAATCATAGACATTTGCCACACATGCCTTCCTGAGATGGACTTGCCTTTAATGAACTGACTCAGATTGAGGCCCTTAGAAACCTCCTGTATACACTATTCCTGCTATAGCCTAAAATATGCTATGGGTTGGTAGGTACCAAATTAGCAGTGACTTTATAGGTCTGTCTGCTAGTGGCAGGAGAGGAAGGTTAAACCCACCCTGAATTATTTTGATGCTACTCCTTTCAGTGGTTGGGTGGGACCCGTTTGGAAAAAACAAGAGGAGATAATTTGGCATATTACATGCTATTTCAGAATCTGGTAACTAGTACATAATTATACGACATCTCAGAATTTGGCTATATGTCTTCAAGGGTGTTCATGCTGCATAGCTGTTTTTCCCCTTCTTTCCGTCAAATGTGTTTATGTAACTTGTGGCGAAATTTAGCCATTAATGTCCACTGAAAGCTAGAGAGAAAGATTACACTTGGAGTTTCAGGATGATTTTCTAGACTATCAAATGTGTTCAAATGGGTTTTATTTTATGTCGCTTATTCATTCTGATTCTTTCAAGTGCAGATCAAACAACTAATATGATGATATAAACTTGTTCAAGGACGTGATGGGTGACTATACCAGGTGGCGAGGGTTTGGGGACTGTCCACTCAGGGGGTGGGCAGTAGGAGTCATGGGGAGGGACATGTGACATGTGTGTTTCTCTGCTCTTCACAGAAGAGAAAAATAAACTCAGTCGAGGGGAATATCATGTCAAACTTTTTACACCTTTGATGTCTTAACCTCTTAAAACTAATGAACTTCGATAATGTCCCCAGTGATAATTAAAACCCCAAACCCTGAGACATGTTGGATCATAAAAAAAAAAAAAAAAAAAGAAGCAACTGAAGGCAAGTCCTACTTCCCGAAACACTCAGAGTTCAAGTAACAATAACCTTGACAGAGGCCACTGCTGATGAAGAGGTGCAGTTGGGTCATAGTTCAATGTGTGTTTTTTTTTTTAATCTTTATTGGAGTATATTTGCTTCACAATACTGTGTTAGTTTCTGTTTTACACCAAAGTGGATCAGCCATATGCGTACATATGTCCCCATATCCCCTCCCTCTTGAGCCTCCCTCCCACCCTCCCTATCCCACCCCTCTAGGTCATCACAAAGCACCGAGCTGATCTCCCTGTGCTATGTGGCTGCTTCCCACTAGCTAACTATTTTACATTCGGTAGTGTATATATGTCGATGCTACAATGCTTTTTAGGCCAGAACCATGAGGCTGGGAAGTGTCCCTGTGGTGCATGGCTTCTTAAGGTACCAGGAGCCCGGATGATGACTAAAAGAATGGGGCTGGTAATAAAGGGAACAAAAGAAACTTTGAGCATTGCTGTGGGTTCAGAAAGCTGTAATTCTGAAGAAAAAGCAGTTTGCAGAGCTCCCTCAGTTGGCTTCCTGGGGGAACGGGCAGTCTTAGGAAACAGACCTCTACTTCCAGGGGAGAAAAACAAGGATGAACTTCAGGCCTGCAGGCCTTCGGGCCTTCAGAAAAACAAGGATGAACTTCAAGTCTTTTTTCTTCCACAGCCAAGATCAGAATCGCATTATTTAGCAAAGGCTGAGTTTAGAAAAAGGAGTAAACCAAGAAATGGGATTGGAAACAACAGTTAAAGCCTGATGGTGGTGGTGGTGGTCATGATGATGAACAGTTTTATTGAACGCTCACCGCGAGCCGGTCACTCTGCTAAGCGTCTTACCAACAGTGCCTCATGCTCTCCCGGCAATCTTGCAGCACAGAGGCATCTCCCTCTCACAGATGAGGGAAGCAAGAATCCATGGAGTTAGTCAGCCTGCCCAAGGTCACAATGCTAGAAAGTGGCAGAGCTGTGGTTTGTCGTGTTTACCTGTACTGAGTTACGGTGAGTCACAAAACCCATGTCATCCCCCACAGGCACAGATGCACATTCTGTGTTCTGCCCTACAGTGGTAGCTTCTGCACAGAAGGCAGCCTGACCGCGAGCACTGCAGTCAGAGGGACGGGCTTGGGGGGAGAGGGGGCGCGACGCGAAAGGAGGAAGCCCCGATTCTCCGCAGAAAGAAGAAAGAAGAAGTTACTTGAAGCCTCCCGTTTCAAGACTCGGCCAGTTTTGTCACATGAACAGAAACTTATTTATAGCAATCTAGCTCCAGACACGTGAAATTGAAAGGGAAATAAAGTTCCAGAGTAAGGGGAGCCCCTGGTGATGATGAATTACAAATCTGTTCCTTCTCCCCTTCCTGTGGATTTCAGGCGCCTCTGCCCCTGTCCCTTCAGGACCCTCCAAGCAGAAACAAAACCAGCATCAAAAACACCAAAAACATCATTCACTTTACAAATAACAAGAAAACCAGCCCCTGACGGGGGTGCGGGGGGTGGCATGGCTAGGTTCTTGCTGTTTCTAGGACTGGAAGTCCGAACTTGGCTCTGTCCCCGTGTTCCTTCTCAGCGAAGCAATAACTTGGAGAGGGCTAACGTTTGATTTACACGGAAAGATTGCTTGGCTGTTTCAAGATAAAAATTAGGAAGTACCTACCTTGCCACTGGTTTCTTCTCCTGGTCCTCTGTGAGAGGAAGGATAAGGAATCAGAGGGGAAAAAAAATTTCTTTTTTCAACGTTGCAAACCATTCTATTCCTCCTCCCCTTTTGGTAAAGAAATACTTAAGTTGCATGCATTCTTGGAGAGAAGTTTCAAAAAACACTCCGCCCACAGGAATTCTGTTCATCCCACCAAGTCTGCCTCGGTCCTGCGTGCAATAGCTAACACAGGCTCCTCCACTTTCAGCCCATCAGCATTTTCTTCTTGTGCCTTTAATACAAGTGGGTTAGGATAACAGAGACATCTGTGGCTCCAGGAAACAATACTCTACTCCAGGCCAGAGCTCCCCCCTCACCAGGGAGCTCCAATCTGAAGTCATCGTAAAGGAATAAGAAAAAAGAGGCCCATATTTAGTTGAACTCCATTAAACTCTCCAGCTGGCTCTCTTTAGTTTTACCTTGGTTTATTCTATTACTTGGTGTCTGTTTGTGTAACTTATTTATTATAGTTACTACTATTCAGCACTGAGTGGTGGGGGGGACTTCTTATTTATTAAAACAAACACTATCCAGGATTATTAAAATGGGTTGCTGTCTATACGGCATCGTTTTTGAAAATAAACCCAAGGGGAAAAAGAACCCCACCATTTTGGGGTGCTCTCCCTTTCCAAGCAAGGCGGGGTGAAACAGCACCTTTCTCTTGGGAATCCAGGATTCCACTAGCTGTGGGTAACTGATTCACTGTTCCCAAGTCCAAGTGGTAAATGTTTTATTAATATCAGGTCATTTCTACTCTTAACCTTGTAGCAGAATATTGGCTTTCTCCTTGGCCGTGAAATTCTGGCAAGTCCTTCTACATCAAGGAAGGAGATGCATTTTCTAACAGAGGGGAAAAGATGGAGAAGGAGTCTTTCCTTTCTCAACACAGGCAGGAAGAGGGAGATGGAGGGCCTAGTTGAGAACAATAGTGTCCGTCTTTACACTGTACTTCTTTACAGTGGGTAATTTGGCCCTGGTAGGACAAAGGTGAGTTCAGTCGTTGGATCTATAGAAATGCTGCAAGAAGTTTTGCTATTTTGGAGTATTTGAAATATCAGTTGAAAGGGAATTAAGCCAGGGACTTCCCTGGTGGCACAGTGGATAGGACTCCGCACTCCCAATGCAGGGGGCTCGGGTTCGATCCCTGGTCAGGGAACTAGATCCCACGTGCATGCCACAACTAAGAGTTCACATGCCACAACTAAGAAGCCAGCGAGCTGCAACTAAGGAGCCATAACTAAGACCCAGTGCAACCAAATAAATACATAAATATTAAAAAAAAAAAGAAAGTGAATTAAGCCAGATAGAGAAAGACAAATAGCATGATATCACTGATATGTGGAATCTAAAAAAAGATACCAATAAACTTATCTACAAAACAGAAATAGACCCACAGACATAGAAAACAAACTTATGGTTATCAAAGGGGAAAGGGGGGAGGGATAAATTAGGAGTTTGGGATTAACATATACACACAACTATATATAAAACAGATAACCAACAAGGACCTACTATATAGCTCAGGGGACTATATTCAATATTTTGTAATAACCTATATGGGCAAAGAATCTGAAAAAGAATACGTATATACATGCACACATATATATGTATGTATAACTGAATTACTTTGCTATACACCTGAAACTAACACAACATTGTAAATCAACTATACTTCAATTTAAAAAAGAGAGAAAGAGAACAGAAAGAAGTAAACGCAGTGTATTGGGTACTTCCTTAAGACGGCAATTGTTGGGTAAGTACTTAACAAAATGCCTCTTAGTATGTCTGTTGTTTGAACTTATTAAGGCAGTGACTAATATTTTTTGACCTGACATTTTGGGCAAAGGGAGGAGGGAGTGATGCCTGGGTGAGTGTCTTCACACCTGGTAACAGGTATTGATGAACACTTAGAGATGGACGCCTGTATTGCACGTTCCTCACAACAGGAATTAAGTATAAAGTTATCAAAGCTAGCTGTGGACCTAAACCAAAGAAACATCTTTTTTTTTGTTCTGCAGGCTTGCCTGAGACGACAGGAATACAGAAGAGACCCAAATGGGAAGAAACGAGATCAAGTTTGGGGGCAAGAGACAAATTTTGAGAGATCCCGGTTTTCAAGTGGGTCATCTTCCAAACAGGTACTCAGAATGCTGGGAGACACTCTTTTCCTGCGGGGTGTGTGTGTGTGTAACTGACTTAGGAAAAAGCCAGCCCCAGAAGGAGATGCTGAAGAATCTTAAAGGGCAGGGTAGGGAGAGGCAGGGGCAGGAGCTCTCGCCCTGGGTGCCACCCCTGCCCCTCCTCTGCTGTGCGACCTTCCCCCTTCACCCTGGTTGGGCCTCACTCTTCTCTCCTGTAGACCAATGGAGATGGTCTCTGAGGTACCACCCAAATCAGAAATGCTGCAATTCTTTGATTTTAAGAGTCGGAAGCACCGGGCCTTCTAAAGCACTGCATCGTAATATATCTATATACCTATATCTACACCTACTTGATCTGTCTACATTAACGTAGACATACATATATATATATGTAGGCTTATAGTCTTACCCATTGCATTGCTTAGTATAGTTTTTATTTCAAATCGAGTAAAATGCAGTAATAATTGCATCATGTAATAACTAGAAATTGTTCAAATATTTTTGTCTGGATGATAACAATAAATAATAAGATCAGTATAATGTGATAACAATATGAAAATGATGATTTACAGTAGCAGTAGTTACCACTACTTGAGTGATTACAATGTCCCAGTACCGTGCTAGGCGCTTTATACCTATTCACTTATTTAATTCTCATAAATCTCTATATATTTGCCTCATTTTACAGATGAGAAAACTGAGCCCTAGAAAAGTTAAGAAACTTTACTTAAGATTTCACAGCCAGTACGTGGTGGAGTAGAGTTTTCTTTCTAGGCAGTCTGACCCCTGAGAGGGTGCTCTGAACCCCTGAGCTATATGATCATATTTCATGTTTAAGATCTTATCTGTGTAAGAGTTTTACTTATCCTATGCAAGCACTGAATACCGCAAGCTGCGTTCAACAATGGTTGTTGGTATGGCAAACTAAGACGAGTAATATGCCTTTTATGAATTCTTATTTAATGTTTTATGCCTGAAATATACTCTAGAGGATGGACTCTCTTTTCTATCACTGGTGTGGATCCTCAAGATAGATCCTGGATACCTGATATCAATCAAGTCCTTGTTGGGGTTTCTTCTTTAATCGAGGAGGTTCACATGGTGGTTATTTCATGTTCGAAGGACACCTTAAAAACATCAGCGATTGATGTTTATGGATGTATCCCTGGGAGAGATCTATATTCCCTATTAAGGAACATAAAATCACACAATAAAATATTCCACCTAAAGGCTGAAGGTGAAAGAGACTATCTCACAATGTCGGCAGCGCTGAGAACACATTGCCTGCACCTCTTCACGTTAGCCAAGGACTAAATATAATGCCTGCTGCTGATTAAACTTAGGGAGTGAGATTAATCCAAAACTTAAATCTAGTTTGGCTCGAACAACACATTTTTAGCATTAAGATAAATTCTCACGGTTTTGCACTTAGAAACAAAAATCAAGGACAGATGAAAAAAATGTAATTTCAGTCAAACAGTAGCATGAAGCCATAGTCCTAGTTTGGAATTACTAAACAGATGGGCAGCTGGGTTCTTCTGTTTTCATGCAAAGACTCATATACAGAGTCTTGGCCATTTCGCATGGCAACACTCATGCATTTGGGATATTCTAGAACTTGAAGGTTCACGCTCCTCTCCACAAACTGTGTTTAGGGGACAAACTGGTGACAGATTCCTGTAGTTCCCTTCTTCATGCTACACAAATTACTCATTCTTTAAGGCATCATTGCAAAACACTCAGACCACATCTGAAAAAGGATGCAGCTGTACATATAAAAGTAATTATGAAATAAAGACAAAAATATGTGGTAAAGTGCATAAAACTGGCAATTTCTAAAGCACGCGAACAGGATTTTTCATGTTTGCTTTATGTCACCGCACCTCAGTTTGTCGGAGAACTTGGAACAACATTACTTGATACTCTCGATTTTTTCCAGATGATGCTATCCCAAGGGTTTGGGTACTGACTGTACAAGTAACTTCCAAGTTGCACCTTCTCTATCAAGAAGAGTGACAAGATTCGAATTTTCCACAGTGAATTTCACCTCTGCTTTGCTCCCTGTATTACAGATATTCTTTGGGGGATACTGGAGGATTTTGCCTCTGGATACAAAAGTGCAGGAAGGTCAGGGTGAGGGGAAGTGTCATGGAACGCATCCTTGTCAACAGCCATCAGGACTGTGTGTTTATAATCCCAATCCCTCCTCACTCAATCCTTCGACTTTTGCCTGGTACAAGTGAAGCCAGAGAGCCCTTATGACATTCAAACCAGAGCCCAGAAATCTTCAACTCCCACAGTCATGGGCTAGTTTGAAGATTTCTCCTCCCAGGTTTGGACCCCCACCCAAATTCTGTGAAAATCTGGTTGTTCTTAAACCTTCATAATCTGGGGCTGCCCTGCTCTGTATCAAATCCTGAGGGAATGCAGAATTTATGAAACCTCTTTCTACAGGGTCCCCAAGGCCAGGGAGATCCTAGAGCTAGTTTCCCAGGATAAGAATGCTGGCACCAGGACTTCCCTGGTGGTCCAGTGATTAAGACTCTGTGCTCCCAATGCAGGGGGCCCGGGTTCGATCTCTGGCCAGGGAACTAGATCCCACATGCATGCCGCAACTAAGAGCCCGCATGCCACAACTAGGACCCGGCACAACCAAATAAATAAATAAATATTAAAAAAAAAAAAAAAAAAAAAGAATGCTAGCACCTCCCAAAGGAGAACCCAGGCCGGACTGATGCAATTTCCAGAGCTTAGTGTATGGAATGTCACATCAGGCACTAGAGCTGCGAAAGATCCTCGGTCAATCAGAAAGTGGCAGGAGAAAGATATAGTCCAATGAGACAGTGTAAACCCAACCCAAGCCCTCTTACCTAGGGAACATTTCCCTGAGTATTTTCCTTCTAGAAATTGCTGTGGCTGAAAACTCAAAAGAACATTTTATCCCTGATTTGAGAAGGCAAGTTCATTCCCTGATTGAGTGGGTTGTGTGACAGTGGATTGCTTAATCCATGGAAATTTTTCCACTGTACAATCATGATGTGAAGCATGCTACCACCAAATTTTGACACTTGTATTGCAACTTCCATCACTTGTTCATTCCTTAACCCAGTCTTAGACCATCACAATGCTGATGGGCCTGGAAAAAGTGAGGCATTTACCATCAAGTAATAGATCCAGCATCAAGATGCCATTTCTAAACACCTGCCTGGGGGTGGGCAGATCCCCAGATAAATGCACAGTTAACATGGTAGCCCCTCCCTTATGGCACAACCTCTTCACTCCGACCCGTGGCTTTAACCGTTGGTTATGCAGAGATTGTGTTCAATCTAACACCAAGATAAAGCAATCACTACCAAGCCTGTGCTGAGGGGTTCTTTAAAGCGTCACCTCCCAGAAAAGGGAACCCTCCTATATACGTTGTTGGTGGGAATGTAAGTTGGTGCAGCCACTATGCAGAACACTATGGATGTTCCTCATAAAACTAAAAATAGAATAACCATATGATCCAGCAATCCCACTCCTGGGCATATATCCAGACAAAACTATAATTCAGAAAGATACACGCACCCCTATGTCCATAGCAGCACTATTCACAATAGCCAAGACAGGGAAACAACCTAAATGTCCATCGACAGAGGAATGGATAAAGAGGATGTGATACATATATACAATGGAATATTACTCAGCCATAAAAAAGAATGAAATAATGCCATTTGCAGCAAGATGGATGCAACTAGAGATTATCATAGAAGTGAAGTAAGTCAGAAAGAGAAAGACAAATACCATATGATATCACTTATACATGGAATCTAAAATATGGCACAAATGAACTGAAATAGAAACAGACTCAGGGACATAAAGAACAGACTTGTGGTTACCAAGGGGGAGGGGCTTGGGGGAGGGATGGAGTGGGAGGTTGGGGTTAGCTGATGTAAGCTTTTATAAATAGAATGGATATACACACTGCTATATTTTAAATGGATAACCAACAAGGACCTACTGTATAACACAGGACCTTCTGTATAACACAGGGACCTACTGTATAACCTACTGCTCAATATTATGTAACAACCTAAATGGGAAAAGGATTTGAAAAAGAATAGGTACATGTATATGTATAACTGAATCACTTTGCTGTACAGCAGAAATTAATACAGCATTGTAAATCAACTGTACCTCAAGTTTTAAAAATTACAAAAAAAATAATAATAAAGCAGCACCTCTTAAATACATTTAAGTTAGTTGTGTGACACAGTACAAAGAACACTTATCATCAAGGGTTCCCTCATTACAGTGTGAATTCGGACAAAGCACTTTACTTCTAAGTACTTCAATTTCCCGTCAAGGAGATCCTTATTATTATGCTATTATCTCATAGGATCATTGTGAGAACGTGTGAGATGCTCAAGCGTCATACTAACATTAGATTCCTTATAAGTTGCCTTGGTGTCCAGCTATGCTTGCAAATGATGCTCCAACATTTATCGATAGAGGAGCAGCTCCTGAGGCTTCTAGAATACCTTCTTTCCTCTCAGCCCCATCTCAGGCCACATTTCTAAGAGCTAACCTAACGTAGCAACTTAATTTCACACCCTTTTCAAAGTTACCTACAACCCTGTGAGCTGTTTAATCAAATTAGAATTTAACAGGGAAATAAACAGCAGCTCTACAGAACCAACTACACCTTGGATGATTTAGTACATTAAAAAGCAAAGCAGTCTCTCAGTATGAACAGGAAACAATGTCCCTGGTACACTGCTGGCCCAGAGGAGCCTGCTGTGGTGCCAGGGGCACCAGGATATTTTGACCTCTCAAAACTTCACAGAGGGGACTTCCCTGGTGGCGCAGTGGTTAAGAATCCACCTGCCAATACGGGGGACACGGGTTCGGTCCCTGGTCTGGGAATAACCCACATGCTGCGGAGCAACTAAGCCCGTGCACCACAACTACTGAGCCCTGCGCTCTAGAGCCCACGTGCCACAACTGCTGAAGCCCCTGAGCCTAGAGCCCACGCTTCGCAACAAGAGAAGCCACCGCAATGAGAAGCCCGTGCACTGCGACGAAGAGTAGCCCTCGCTCACCACAACTAGAGAAAGCCTGCGTGCAGCAATGAAGATCCAACGCAACCAAAATTACATAATAAAAATAAGTTCAAAAATAAAAATATTTTTAAAAAGAAATTGAATTTAAAAAAAAAAAGACTTCACAGAGAAGGGCCAGGACCCCCAACTTCCCCAGAGAAAACGATGAAACTGATTAGCTCAGGACTTGGGGGACAGCAACCCTCAATGAAGAAAGTCATCGTGGCCCCTTCTCATCTTCCAAGATCCTGCATCCTTGCTGGATGGGCCACTTCCAAGAGCACAAATCTCAAGGACTGAGGACATGTGGTCACTATATTTGGCAAAGAAGGTGGGCACCAGCCCTCAGCTTTTCAAGAGCACCGTTCGCTCCGATAATAGGAATAGGATTGTCATCCTTTCACCATCGGCAACCGAGCGGCTAAACGTTTAGATTCCAGGTCACCAGGACCCAGCGTTACACTGGAAGGAGGCGGCTAACCTGCCACCAGCAGCAGCCGGCTCTGCCCCAGGCCTGGCTCAGCAGGATGGTTACATCCGTGAGATCGCCCGAACCTCCCAGAAGGCAAGGTAAGCTTAAGTGTGAAGGCGGTTACCCAACATAAACATCTTAATTGTTTTGTTCGTGATCATCCACACAAACGTTGGAGGTTGAAATGAAAAATAAAGCTTCTTCAAGTAATCTGCAGTGGCTTAAACAGTCAGAAAGTGCATTCATACACGAGGGCAGCAAAAGCCTAAAACTGTGCTGTCCAATACAGCGGCCACTAGCCATGTGGGACTATTTAATTAAAATAACATTTTAAACGCAGTTCCAGGCTCAGGAGCCACATGTGGCCCATGGCTGCCATATAGGACATTTCCAACACTGAAGAAAATTCTATAGGACAGCACTGCTCCTGTTTATGGTCAAGTCCAAAAGATGAAACAAGACAAGATCCCACGGGCCAGCAAGGGGTTTTGTTTCCCAGAAACCGTCGTCACGTACTCCACACTACAATGCTTTTGCCCACCGCAGCTCTTTGCAAACGTTTGCTCTCCGTTGCTGAGTCAGGTGTCCGCGAAGGCTGGCTCGCTTTGCATTTGGTGTTTTCCTCCAACTTGGGTATATTTGCATGTCTCCTTTCATTACCTGCCTCTCCAGCCTCTCCTGCCTGTGAAACCTGCAGCTTCTCCTCTTTCAAACCGCTCTTGGGGAGCTGTTTGTTCTCCCATTAATCTGTCAGTGTCAACCTACCAACACCCTTGATGGTGTCACGGAAGCAGCCAGCTTAGCACACGGCATATGCGTTCTGTGACTCACACTTTTAATTTTCTCTAGCTTCTACCTGTCCATTGTCAGACTCCCCGTGGGCCGGGCCTCCCTTCGTTCTGGCCCCGGGCCTGTGTGAAAATGAGGCAGGTCACACACATACATGCTGGCTGTGACTGCCGGGGGGGGGGGCCCCCACCTGGGAGGCTGTGAGTCATCCCTAACACCTGGCCAGGTGTGGTCACCGCCGCCCGCCCCCTCGACTCTAGCGCAGAGTCCGTGCCCTCGAGGTGCACCTGAGTCACAATGCAGCTCCACACCCAGCATCTCGAGCCCAACACGGACGTCAGGAGGCAGAAAGTGCAGCCCACGGTTTGTCGGGAATTTTCGTTGGAGTTTGTTTTCCATTTTAGCTGTTGGTCTGTCCTCCTTGGCCTGTCCCACCACCCCCTCAGACTCGAGAGGCTGAATCCATTGTCTTCTCCCCTCAGATTGGTTCCTCTTCCTGAATTCATTGCTGCCCAGGCCGGAATTCTGGAGATTATCTCAGACGCCTCCTTCTGTTGCCCCTTCTCAACTTCACGGCCGTCAGACACCAGAGTTAGACTGTCTTCCCTCCTCTCTCTTGAATCTGTCCACCAGCACCTTCCTTTGCAGGGCCCTGTCTTTTTTTTTTTTTTTTGGCCTGGATTATTGTAGGAGCCATTTTCCTGATCGTTTTGTCTTTACCTCACCCCTTCCGGCCAGTCTCCTAGGCAGCATTATGAGTGGATCCCTCTAGAAGCAAACTGGAACATGCCACTCCTCTATTAAAAGCTCTCTAGTGGTTCCCCATGTCTTTGGGATCAAGTTCAAACACCTTAGCAAAGTGTTTGATGGCTCTCAAGGCCCTGGATGGCCTGACCCTCAACTCTGAGGACACTTCCTCTGGGAATAGCTGCTCCTGGGGGTCAGGTGGCTTTGTTCTTGTCCCTCCTTTGTATTCCCCAGAACACCGTCTGGGCTCAAGCCCATCTTAGGATACGTCTTCCTGTCTGTCTCATCCTTAGGCTGGGAGCCACTCAGGCGCAGGCACTGGTTATTGCTCTTTTTTGATGGTTGGAATTTGCTTTAATAGACTTCAGCAAGAGGAAAAAAGAATAAATGAAGTAAATGTGCGAAAAATCATGCCAATTTTCGAATCTGAATGATGGGTATATAGGAGTTTATTATTATTCTCTCTACTTTGCCATGTTTCATATTAAAAAAAATCCGAGACAAAGGCCCCACCCAGGGGCAGGAAGTTATAAGGCAGGACCCAGGTGAGGTGCCCAGGGAGGGCACAGGGCAAGGGAGATGGAGGGACAGAAGGAAGGAAGAGATGGTGCAGGGGGCCTGGAAGCAGAGATGGTGCTGTCCCTCAGAGGGTGGCATTCTCTAGGACCTGCTGTCTTGTTGGGCAGGTCACCTCCCCACCAACAGCTCTCTGAGACTTCATTCTTCAGGACTCACTTCCAGACTCTTCCAGAAACCAAATCTGCTGGCACCTTGATCTTGGACATCCAGCCTGTAGAACTGCTTGAGCGGGAACCGGTCCCAGGCGTTGGTGCACAGGGCGATGGCCAGGTGAGGGGCAGACAGGAGCACCCTGCTGAGTACCGCGGCCCGCATGTGCACGGGCAGGAGCGTGTGGATGGTGTAGATGAAGAACACATTTTTTTGTTTTTTTTTAAATCATAGGTTCACAGCACAGGAAAGGGACCTTGAAGGACATTTAGTCTAGTCACCCATTGCAGTTTTAGACACACTAGTTGTTAGAAAGTTCTTTTTTTTAAAAATTATTTATTTATTTATTTTTGGCTGTGTTAGGTCTTCGTTGCTGCACGTGGGCTATCTCTAGTCGTGTTGCACGGTCTTCTCATTGCGGTGGCTTCTCTTGTTGCGGAGTGTGGGCTCTAGGCACACAGGCTTCGGTAGTTGTGGCATGCGGGCTCCGTAGTTGTGGTTCATGGGCTCTAGAGCGCAGGCTCAGTAGTTGTGGTGCACGGGCTTAGTTGCTCTTTTTTCCACCACACGCTAGGAGCTCCATGAATGTTTGATGACCGCCAATCACAGGAATGTTTTAGGAATGTGCACATGTTGAAATCACAGCAGTGTAGCCCCAACCGCCAGAGCAGGACCCTGTCTCGAGCGAGAGAAGAAGGTGGGCACCGTTACCACGAGTGGTGGGCAGACCCGGGCCTGGCCTGAAATCATCAAGAAGAGAGTGGTTTGCTGAGACCGCCAACGCGCAACGGCCAGTTTGGGTCTGAAGACTGAAACCGCAATCAACCATTTGGAAACCACCTCCTCATCGGTGGCGACCAGAGTGACTGGCTAAAGAGAACGTTCTTTTCCTGGCCTACCACTCCGCAAAGCGACAGGTGGCTTCCTTAAAGCTCTGGGTAGGTTCCTTTTGTCACAGGTGGGCAAGAACACAAAGACAGAAGCAGCTCTCCGTGGACAGAGGAAACTCAGAACAGCCCAAAGTTGACCCAGGACTCACTCGCACTTTATAAGAGGTCATCTTGGTGTGCTTAAATGTCCCACCAGGTAACTCACCAGACTGAACTGAAGGTTTCCTTTGTGATCATATTATAGAGTAATTGGAAGACCTGGGGTGCAGGCCCCTGGGCAAACCAGGGTCCTAGAAGCCTTTCACAGCAGTAAATGGCACAAACGAGTGATAATTGGTCTGGGCAAAGCCGGCAGTGCTTCATTTCTCCTCCGTTTCTGTGCTTTGCCTGAGTTCCACTAGGTAATTTAAAAATAGGGCATGGCAGGAAAATGGGGCAACCGTCATTTTAAATTGCAGCTGCTTCCAGAATGTCGTCCTGCCTTTTGAACAGATAAGCAGGACGGCCTAGAGTCAATCCTTCCACGGGGTGATTCTGCCACTCGGCCCAGCGAGACAAACACCAATTGTCATCCCAGCTCAGTGAAATCGCCGGTGCCGAGCAATGTTGACCTCTGACCCCAAGAGTTCCCCGTGTTAATTAGACTCAGCAGGTCAGAAATTGCACGAGTGAAGATTATGAGAAAGTGGCTTTTTTCGCATTTTATGTAGTGCTGTATATTTCAGTTTACAACATCTTATTAAAATCCCCTACTTAAAAAAAAATGGTTCTAATTGCTTTTTAAAACCAAGAAACTTGTTAAAAACCTATTAAAATTCAGATATCAAAATTTAAAATTTTTTCAGTCAGTTGCGAGACATGATTATTCAGGGGCATACTCGCATTAAACATAACCTATAAATACAGCATTCCACCCTAAAACCTTCTTTTGTTGACAACAACAATTGCCTTATTTGTTAAGGAATTATAAATCACTGGTGTCCAAGACACTGTGTTGGGTGGTATGGGGAGATAGTAATGAATAACCTCTGGTCCCTTGGTTCCTCTCCCTTTGTCCTTTCATTGTCCCCTCTGTACCAACTTTTCCCTTCCCAAGCAGCCTATGTTCTGTGCTTGATCCTCTTAACACTTCCCTTGCCCTTCGTTTTGTTGACACACCTCTCTGGCCAAATCCTGCCCATCCACGGTCTCTGGGTCTGCACCCATACCACTGGTGACTGCCGGAAAAAAATCACCCAACCTTGAAAAATGGTGCCCCTGGAAGGTCACGGCCACTAACCTCCTGCAACTCTTCGATGCTGCCCAGTTTCCCTGGTCAACTGTCCCTTCCACTTCAAGCCTTCTTCCCTTTCCCCAATCCCTCCTCTCTTCCACCCCACTCCACAGTGGTCCTCACGTGGAAGCTCCCTCAGCTCGCTGCTGCCCAACCCATCCACCCCTTTCCCTCTGCACCACCCTCCCCTCATTCCCACCCAGTCACCAACCCTTCCACCTCTGCTCAGGACCCTCACTCCATCCACTGTCCCTTCCATTCCCGCACCTCCAACTCTGTACCAGAGCCTTCCCTTCCCATCAGCATTTAATCATGATCCAAGGTTTCCTACCAAAAATCATGAGAGCAACAGAAGAGACCTTCCTTGAGCCCCCATCCCCTCCACTTACTGCTTCTCCCTCACAAAGCTCTCAAAAGAATCATTTACGCTGACTGACTCAGTTTCCCCACCTCCTACTCACAACGCAACCCACTGCAATCTGGCTGCCACACACGTCATTCCACAGAAACGGCTCTTCGTCAGATGCCTTCCACGTCTGTGATGCAGGGCGTCTCTTGCAGTCCTCACTGCACTGCACCTCTCGGCAGCTTTAGCTCGCCTGGCCACTCCACTGTCCTCAAAATGCTGCGTCCCCGCGCTTCTGCAAAGCCACGTTCTCCTGGCTTCTCCTCCTTCTCGGCGCTGAGTCCTGGGATTCCTCCAGGCTCGCTTCTCTTCTCACTCTACACCTGGGGGTTTATCCTGGTTTTGTATCACAGGCCTCTTAGGCAATACGGATGACCTCTCTGGATCCTCTTCTCACAATAATATTTTCAAATGCATAAAATAAGATGCACAGGATTTCAAAGGAAACCACAATCCTTGAAATAATCATCAAGATATTTTTAGAAATCTGTGACTCAGTAATATATGTGCTTCTTTTTTTTTTTTTTTCTGTACGCGGGCCTCTCACTGTTGTGGCCTCTCCCGTTGCGGAGCACAGGCTCCGGACGCGCAGGCTCAGCGGCCATGGCTCACGGGCCCAGCCGCTCCGCGGCATGTGGGGTCTTCCCAGACCGGGGCACGAACTCGTGTCCCCTGCATCGGCAGGCGGACTCTCAACCACTGCGCCACCAGGGAAGCCCAGTTCCTTTTTTTAAATGTATCAAAATTCACTTTTTTAAACGAGTTTTGATAAATGCATGTAACCATGTTTCGAGTTTCCATCACCCCATGACCCTTTCCAGTCAATTCCTGTCTCTGTCCCTCTTAGAGGCAACCACTGTTCCGAGTATTTTCCCCATAAATTAGTTTTGCCTTTTCTTTTTCTATTTCTTTACACTGTTTTCAGTTCAACTTTTAAGTCACTTTTTAGAAATTGGTGGAATATAGATTCTAAATAGATGAGCTAAATAAATGAACCTACTTAATAATTAAATTAGGGGACTTCCCTGGTGGTCCAGTGGTTAAGATTCTACGCTTACACTGCAGCGGGCACGGGTTCGATCACTGGTTGGGGAACTATCCTGCATGCCACATGGCGTGACCAAAAAATAATAATAATTAAATTAAAATTACATACAAGTTACAGATTAAAACTATAGTCTTTTCCCAAAATGACAAAGTCGCTTTTAAAAAGATAATATGTAGTTGGAAAAGTTATGTAGAAATTGGCATTCTCATGTACGTCTGGAAATGTAAATTGGTACAGTGTTTCTGGAGGACAATTTGGGAACAAAATATTGTCAATCTTTGTGATGCTGTTAATCTACTAATATAAATTCCCACTTTGGGAACTTAAAGAAATAATTGATGATGTGCATAAATATATAAGAATATTCATCATAGCATTATTTATCATAGAAAAAGTTGGAAGCAACCTAAATGACCAACAAAAGTAAGTATGACAGAGCCATACAATAGGAATATATTGTAAAGACAAAGAGAACTGCCAAGAAAGAATAAAGTTTACTTAATGGGTTTATTCTTAGAGTATATTTGTACTGTGATTCTGAAATTATTTCATGTTCATTACAGAGTAAAACAAATGAATACATATATTAATATAATTAAGGAATAAAGGTTTTAAATTGAATACATATATTAATATAATTAAGGAATAAAGATTTTAAATATAATTAAGGAATAAAAATTTTAAATAAAGATTTAAAATCTTTAAAAATAAAGATTTTAAAGATTTAAATAAAAAGATACAAATATAAAACAAAAGAAAGGAAGGGAAAACCCCTTCCACTAAACATGTATTAGTGTTAAATACATATTTCTAATTCATTCCATTGAAATGACTTAGGAACAATGTCCCTCTAGGAGCAATGAACACACATAGCATGAAGATACTGATTTCTAAATAGCTTTCTAAACTAAAAGGAACCAGAGCTTACTGGGAAAATAGCTGATTCTAGGTCTGAGCCAGGTAAAGTACAAGGTGAAGCTATGAAATTTTATTGTGCCATAAAGCGTAGAAGTGCTCGGAGACTCAAGTCAGAGCAAACTTGAATGAACTCCCATTCACCAATTTTGGGACGATTTGAGCCTCAAAAGATGTGATGAGATGATTGAATAAAATGTGTCCTTGAAACCACAATGATGATGATAACAAACAAAGAGGCAAACAAACAAATAAGAAGGGAGGAAAGTTCTTCTTTAGAGAAGAATGCCAGCTAATAATTGTAGAAGAAAGGATAGAAATAGAAAAAATCATCATTTTGCTACCTTGATGTAATTATCAATTCAGGCAAAGTACATCAAAAGATGCTAAATCACTGGGTAAAATGTATCATGTATAGGGTATTTAGTGTCAACGAATCGTCTCACAGATTTCTGACTAATTACAAAAGGGAAAAATGTACTTTTATAGTGGAAAAATCTGGCAGTCACCACCTTACCCTAGAGACCAAACAGCATTGTTAGGCACTGAGGTGATATTATAAAGAGGGATACCACACCACCTATGGAATATTCTAACCCAAAATGATTAACCTGAATTTTATTATGAGAAAGCCATCAAATTCAGAACGGTTGACCTTCTATGAGGCTGGGACTCTTCCAAAGAGTAAAAATCATGGAAAGACAAAAGGCCGAGAACGAAAGAGACATAATAACTGCGTGCAATGGGTGTATCTTGATTGGATCATAGATCAAAATACACAGCTAAAAAGACATTTTTGGGACAGTTTGGTTTGAATATGCTCTACATAATAAATAATGTTATGGAACTATTAAATTCTCTTGGGTAAGATAATGGTATTGTGGCTTTGTAGGAGAATGTCTGTTTTGATAGGAGATGCATATTGAGGTATTTAGGGGTAAAGTATTATGAAGTCTAGAGAGAGGGAGGGATGGGGAGAGGGAGAGAAAGCCAACTGGCAAGGTAAAGGGTAATGGATGTTATTTGTACTATTCTTTTAACTTCTCCATTGATTTGAAAATTTTCAAAATAAGGTTGACAAAATTATAGAAAGGTATCTATTGATGCAATGTATTGTTAAGTGACAACGTATGTATGGCTCAATTCTATTTTTGTTAAAAAACAATATTTATACAGATGCATAAATATATGTGCAAGAGTAATGTCAGCTGCTATAACAAAGGGACCAAAAATATGATGATTCAATCAAGAAATAATTTATTTCTTGCACCTGTGATGGCCCAGGTGATCAGCAGGCAGCCCTCCTCCACTAGGACTTACAGGGATTCAGGCCAATGATGGTTCTCTTGTCTTCAACACATGGCTTTCAAAGTTGTTGCCTCTCCAGCCGAGAAGCAGGGCCAGAGATTATCTCTGAAGCAGGCTGTACATGTCAACTGTGCTCCCACTCCACTGGTGAGACTTTCCTCCTGAGGCCACACCTAGTTGCAGTGGAAACTGAGTCATTCAGTTCAAGGTGGGCAGCCACATCCAGCTGTAGCTCTTGTCACTTGAGAAGGGATTTCAGTGGAAAGCTAGTAGTCTCCATCACGCTCATTTGTTATACAGCAGAAACTAACACAACACTGTAAAGCAATTATACTCCAATAAAGATGTTTAAAAAAAGGGGGGGGATGTCTGAAAGAACACAGACCAAGCTATTTGCAGTTTTTATTTCAAGGTTAATGGAGTTTTGAATGCTTTAAAATTTCTCTCTTTGTCTTTAGTTTTCCATTATGAACATGGATTTTTTTTTTTTTTTTGGCAATAAAGAAAAGACTTACACTTTACAAAAATAAGCCATTGAAACTACAAAAAGATGCTTTGTTTTCTTCCTCTGAAAGAAACATACAAGCTAATCTTAAGTACCACATTAAGCATTTTTCTTCTCAGAAACCTTCAGTTGGACCCTATTCTCCATCACATTAACTCTCAATTCTTTGCTTGACTCTCAGAGCCCCCCACAATCTGACCCCAGCTTGCCAGCCAACTTTGTCTCTCACCTCTCCTTCTCACACCCTCTGCTCTGGCCATACGCCTTGCTGCCTGAGAATCACGCCGTGGGTGTCACTGCATCCGTACCTTGGCTCCCATGCTGCCTCCAGCCGAAGCTGGTCCCTACTGCTCCTTGAGTTCCTAGAAAACACCATCCCCTTCATGAAGCCTCCCTTGATGTCTCACTTTTTTGCTGTGAGTTTCTTTGAAATTTAGAATTGGTGCCACCCAATGTATCACTTAATTAAACTTTGTTTTGCATTTTGCTACTATGGTATAAATTGTGTCTCTCCCATTGCAAGTATCTTGTCTTTATATGGGGTTGAAGACACAGTAGATACATATGATGCTGTTCAATTAATTCCCATGTTTTATGACCTATTATTCTGAGTAGGAGGTATTTTCATGGATGACCTCCATTTAATGGCCAAGTCTTTCATGTTCTTCAAGTGTTCCTCTCAACTAAAAGGAGAATATGAATTCAAATAAAGAATGAAGGAGAGGGGCTTCCCTGGTGGTGCAGTGGTTGAAAGTCCACCTGCCAATGCAGGGGACACGGGTTCGTGCCCTGGTCCGGGAAGATCCCACATGCCGCGGAGCGGCTGGGCCCGTGAGCCATGGCCGCTGAGCCTGTGCATCCGGAGCCTGTGCTCCGCAACGGGAGAGGCCACAACAGTGAGAGGCCTGCGTACCGCAAAAACAAAAAAAACAAAAAACAAAAGAAAAAAAAAGAACGAAGGAGAAATACATTGTAGCAAAACCACTCCTGAAAAATACCCAACGGAGGGCAGTCTCAACGTGCTACTAAACACTACACCTTAGTGCTCACATTTTTTACATCCAACAATTTCCTGGCCACATGCCACTTCCTTACCCACTGCCCACCACACAGAACTCCATTTCAGAGAATACTACACATACTTGTCCCCCAAAGCATGAAAATGTATCGTCACCACCCATGTAAACCAACCAAGATTTCTGCAGCACACGAAGGATTCATTTGCATTTTAAGAAATACTAGCAAGTGTCATAAAACATGTCATATTTGCCATTTCAGTAGTTTGCAGCTCTGTTTCACCCAGAGGACCTTCCCTAGTGGGATAGCTTGTAATCAGGAAGCAAGTTCTATTAAAGTCCCACGTGCCTCTCCCTCAGAGAGCAGCCCCAATGGTGATAAAACATTATGAAGACTTTAACCACTGAGGCCACTGTTGCTCTCAGACCAGCGTCTCAGGCTGGGTCATTCCAACTTGCTGGCATGAGAATCAGAGAGAAGGTGGCAGGTAGGAGAGAGTTCTCTACAGAATTCATTGGTAGAGACAACTGCCCATGAAATTTATGCACATGGCAGCCCAGCCAACTCCCAAAAGCTTCTTGTGGCAAAGTGGAAAGCAGGGGCTTCTACTGCTGAGCCTGGTCTTGCCCAGCCCCACCTGGGAGCCACGTCTCCAGGTGGGGAGACACAAATGGGGTTAAGCAGCAGTTGGATTCAGGTGAGTGGTACCTGAGTCCAAACCCCGCCCCCAAACTACTAATCCATTCTGTATTGTTGTTCAAGTTTACAATCCTGGTAAACTCAAAATTGTCCTGAGGGCTCCCCTGGTGGCGCAGTGGTTGAGAGTCCACCTGTCAATGCAGGGGACATGGGTTCGTGCCCTGGTCCGGGAAGATCCCACATGCCACGGAGCGGCTGGGCCCGTGAGCCATGGCCGCTGAGCCTGCGCGTCCGGAGCCTGTGCTCCACAACGGGAGAGGCCACAGCAGTGAGAGGCCCGCGCACCACAAAAAAATAAAAATAAAAATAATTGTCCTGAACATGGGAAGGACTTTGCTGCCCTTAGTTTCTTCTAGAAGAGAGAATGTTTAGCCAGCTTTGGGATATAACAGGACTCTGTGTAGGACATGCTAACTTTATATTTCTTGAATCCATAGAAGTCCCCATCCTGTCCAGAATGCTATTTATACAAGCTGCCCTTAATTCCCAAAGGCCATTTTTTGTGTTTGAGGCACGATATGAATGTGGACTTTGGGGACAGCACTCTGAAGATACTCATTTGCACCCACAGTTCCTTGGTCACCCTTCCCATGTTGTGACCGTTTGCATGTCGAGGTTCACAGCCTTGATCATTCTCTTTCGTGATCTCGGGAGAACGTTTTATCTCAAATGTAATAAACACAGCGTCTTTCTCTGGCACCAGCCTGACACTACTCTTTGTCTGTTTTCCTATTCAGAGCAAGTCGTGTCCTGATCTTTACACTATGTCATAAGATCCACTCAGCTCAGCCTTCCATCACATGACACGTGGCTACAATGCGTTTTGTACACGTCCATCAGAATTCATCAGCACACCTTGTGGGAGGGAGGGAGCTGGCATACCAGTTGAGAACCAGCTCTGTAGATCTTGGAAATGAGCCATCAGGCAAGAGCTGGAAAATGACTTGGTCTTTTCTGTCCCTGACTACTTCTGCCTCTTTGCCTTTCTGATCATCTGTGCTCACTGTCACCCTGCCATTTCAGACTCAACATTGTCAGGACCCAGTTTAAAAATCTAGGCCTTTTCTCACCTTCTGAGATGGCCCACACTCTGTCTGTGGAGTGTTTCTCTCTCTAAATAAATCCACTTCTTACCACTTCGTCTCTCACTGAATTCTTTCTGTGATGAGACATCAAGAACCTGGACTTCATTAAGTCCTGAAACCAGAGCAATGTACAACATCCAGGAAAGAAGAGCTTTTACTTTCAGTTTTAATATTGGAATGGGTGACCAGTGCTAGAGACTGGGTAGGAGTCGTCAAGATTGAGGACTGTGGTCGAGAATCCCAGTTCATACTCCCCACAACGTGCCCTGCCACTCATTATCCAGCACAGGACTTGACCAGGCCTCCAGGTTCTGAGTGACATGGAGAGCAGAAATCAACTGGAAAAACAAGGCAGAAGCCATCCCAGGATAAGAACAATAAAAGTTTTTCTCCCACATATCCAGAACCATGAGGTGTCCTACATCTAAAATAGTTCCAAGAAGTTCCAATATCATAACCATGGTGGTGTTGTTTTAATTATATATACACTCAAAGACAGAAATATTAAAAAGAACTGCATTAAATACTAATGAAAGCTGTGTTTAAAAAAAAAAAATCTAGTCACTCTAACGTCCCTGAAGAAACGCATCCCACTTGGCAATCCTTGGGTCTCCATCATCCAGGAGGTCTAACTAGAACCATTGTCATGTTTTGAAGTCGCTACTGCAGTGCCCAATTCCCTAATGTAAGTCCCTTCTTTTCCTAGCGTGAGTCTTGCTCTGAACTTTTGAGAGTTTCTAGCAAGGTCATATCCCTACTTTATTATGGATGATGCCAAAAGAGCAAGTTGGGGATCTTTGGAAAATGTTGACTGAAAAAACCATAATACTCCAGAAAAATATTAATTTTGACAATAACTTCTTTCAGTTAATGTGGCTTTATTAGGACGCTCATCAGATTACCAACAGAGAACTTAAAGTCTACACATGGGGCTTCCCTGGTGGCGCAGTGGTTAAGAATCCGCCTGCCAATGCAGGGGACATGGGTTCGAGCCCTGGTCCGGGAAGATCCCACATGCTGTGGAGCAACTAAGCCCGTACGCCACAACTACTGAGCCTGCGCTCTAGAGCCTGCGAGCCACAACTACTGAGACCACGTGCCACAACTACTGAAGCCCACGTGCCTAGAGCCCATGCTCTACAGCAAGAGAAGCCACCGCAATGAGAAGCCTGTGTACCGCAACGAAGAGTAGCCCCTGCTCGCTGCAACTAGAGAAAAGCCCATGCGCAGGAACGAAGACCCAAAGTAGCCAAAAATAAATAAATTAAATAAATAAATTTTTTAAAAAAGTCTACACATGTATTATGTAGTCTGGGTTTTTTAGTTTAGTTTTTTTTTTTTTTTTTAATGTTTCAGGCTTTGATTTTGAAACACAGCGCTAGTTTTCTTCCCCTAAAGGAAGAGCAGTATGCTCTTGCCTCCACCTCCATGTGACATTTCAACTTAGGAACATATGGGGGAAGAAAATTGTAATTACTCTTCAAAATTGCGAGAGGAGGAGACAGTTTTAAAATCAGCTTAAAATCAACATAATTTAATTTTTATTGTCTGATAATCTTTAAATGTTGTTAAATGTTTGCCATTAGAACTTTACTGTCTGAAAGAGAACTTGTACCACAGAACTGCCCCACCTTGCTGTCCATTGCTCTTTGAAGTAGGTGACAACCCATTTGAATTTTTCAGTGGGGTTTATGGTTTTGGTTTCAACAGCAGGTAGTTAATTTTCAGCAGTTAGCTGGTTACTTTTTTAAATGGCTGAACATGAATGGCTAATTGCAAAAGCCAACACTTACATGGCACTTTCTCAGTGCCTGGCACCACTACTCTTGGTGCTATAAACATATCTTAACTCATTTCATCCTCACAGAACCACCAAAAAGAAGGCACTATTGTTCACAGATGAGAAAATCTGAGAGGCAAAGAGATGAACTAAAACTAATCCTATGTCACACAGTCACTACGTGAAACGCCAGGATTCACTCCCAGGAAGCTGGGCTCCAGAGTCTTAAATACTGCATTTTAGTGCCAGAATGAGTTACTTCAACTTCTTTCACCCAAGGAGCATCCTCCTTGGATAATATAATGGGCTTTCATAAGAGAGGATACATGAGAATGGCTGAATACATGACAGGACACGAATGAAGATACAAAAAGTTGAAGTGATTGGCTTAAGATTACTCAAAGCAAGCACAAAAAGACCCAGTAGCACATTCATAAATATGATAGTTCTCACCATTGTGGCTTTAGTTTCCAACTGACAAAACACCCACTTCCAGCTGTAATTTCTGGACTCAAGGGTGATTCCCAGGGACTTCCCTGGTGGCTCAGTGGTTAAGAATCTGCCTGCCAATGCAGGGGACATGGGTTCGAGCCCTGGTCCGGGAAGATCCTACATACCACGGAGCAACGAAGCCTGTGAGCCACAACTACTGAGACCACGCACCTAGAGCCTGTGCTCTGCAACAGGAGAAGCCACTGCAATGAGAAGCCTGTGCACCGCCACGAAGAGTAGCCCCCGCTCTCCGCAACTAGAGAAAAGCCCACACGCAGCAACGAAGACACAACGCAGCCAAAAATATAGATAGATAGATAGATAGATAAGATTTGCAACTGGAAGTAAGGTTGATGGAACCAGGAACCAGAGAAGGATATACTTGGAAGGCAGGTGCATGATACCATATGTAATTGGCATGGTTTAATTGGCCAAGTTTTCTTCCACCTTTGGTGCTATTAATGCTGGAGGTACAATGAATGGGTGAAAGAAGGATAAACATGGCTTAACACCCCACCCAATAAAAAGTCTCTTCACCAATTCCTCTCGATTCACCACTGCCTGGGGTAAGCAAAGAATTCTAGTCCTGGCTGAGGGTGAAGGGGACGGACCCACCAGGAGTGGACACTATTACTGCTCCTGATGCTGTAACCATGGATATTGGTAGTCTTAGCCCAGAGCATCTTTCCTGCCTTTCCATTGGCTGAAAAACAGATGTGTGAGCAGGCTTCTCCATTCGCTAATGTAAGTTGTTTGTGTTGAGCAGTTTGTGGAAGAAATTCAGTCACATGTTCACCTCTGTTCTTCTTGCCTTATGACCATCTTAGGCACCAGAATTAAAATTTGCCCACATTTCCTTTTCTGAGAATGGAAAGCCTATCTCATGTTCAGAAATGATCTCATGTTTCATCTTTGACATTTCAGAATCATTTTCAAGGATTTCTGTTAAATTCCAGAACCAAAAGGGAAAAGGGAGAACAACCAACTCATTATGTCCTTTCCTTTTTCCCGTCCCTTTATCTGAGGGTGGTCTGTTTTCTGAAAATGCAGGGAGAAACAATAATTATTTGTTTGAAGGCTGTCACCAGGCTCTAAGTGACCAAACATGATTTCTAATCCTGGAGAATAATGATCTGTCCACCTGTAGATTTGTACCGACATCCTCGTAGAAAGACTGGCAGGTAGGGGACTTTTCTGAGAGTGTAGTTTGTCTTACGTTACCCCAATAATTCAAAGCTATTCAGAGTATTTTCCTGAGTCGAAGGCTTAAAATGAAAATGCCACAACTGTCAGAGAGGACGGGAAGCAAAATCAATACCAATTGGCACCGATGGGGAGGCGTGGAGGACGTTGATTTAGCACTCTGTGTCCACAGAGGATGACACTTTCAGAGGACTTGCCGATATAGACCACTGTGCAGTGCAGGAGTATTTACTGACCCTGCCCCTGGGGCGGGGGGGAACCCTGTGGTTTTGTTTGTTGGGTGCATCGCCTAGCAAATCATATTAACACCAGGATCTAAGACCTTAAGGCAGGACTTAAATCGCCCTTCAGGGCCAAGTTTCTCCTAATTGTTGTTTGTTTTCATTCATTTCTTTGGTGGGTGTAAGTGTGGCAAAGTGTAAAGCTATTGAATGCCTGGATAATTTTTATTGCGTCTGCAAGGCTGTGTTGAGATATTCTGACACCGCATGAGTCAGGATTTGTCCGTGCATAGATTTATACTGACTTCTTTATAGAAGACTGACAAGTAGGGGCCTTTTAAAAAGATTAATCTGGACTTCCCTGGTGGCGCAGTGGTTGAGAGTCCGCCTGCCGATGCAGGGGATGCAGGTTCGTGCCCCGGTTCAGGAAGATCCCACATGCCGCGGAGCGGCTGGGCCCGTGAGCCATGGCCGCTGAGCCTGCGCATCCGGAGCCTGTGCTCCGCAACGGGAGAGGCCGCAACAGTGAGAGGCCCGCGTACCGCAAAAAAAAAAAAAAAAAAAAGATTAATCTGTCTTATGTTGCACCCAATAATTCAGAGTATTAAACTGAGGTCTCATTGATTCAGTCCCAACACACTTATCTAAATTTCCTTTTCATTGTCAAGTATATGATTAACATAAGGAACATTTTTCCTCCCCCTCCCCCCAAAGTAGTTCAAATAACAAATAGCAAGAAGTTTAAATGCATGGATGGTTTCTCCTGTTTTCATATGTAGCTCTTAACGTGAGCTGTTTATTGGTCATCCGATTACTTAAGGGTCAGGAATTCATTCTTTTCATAATGTTCTACAAAACGGACTCATTAACTTTGCTATTATTTCTAAATTGATACGCCCAGTCCATGAAAATCTGATGAAATCTGGTGAAAGGGCACATTGAGCTCGCAGGATGCTCCAGTGTCTTTGTTGAGGGGTTGCTGCATTTGGCTTGTCTCTTCTTCCTCTGCCCAGCCAAGATGGCCTATTGACCACAGATACTCAGACACCTTTCATTTTCGGCAGAGTTCTGGTGAGAAGGATGCTCTAGCCGAACCAGGATTATCTGCCAAGAGTTCTGCGCGTAAGAGTGATTCCAGACTTCCAGCAATTGACCAAACATCAGTCAAGCACAAACATAAAGGTACCATGACTCCAAAGAAATCAGAGAACGCGGGCCCCAGCAAACCCTCTCCAGGTGAGTGGCGGGTTTATTGAAATTCACAAGGTCTAAAATCCCGGCATCAGAGGGAAGGACAGCAATCAAATTCGTGGTCCCGATTACACCTAGTGTTTTCCAAGCGGCCAATTCAGGTTTTGCAGGGTCTGATGATCTTATGCAAATGATAAAATCCATTTCGGAGTAGACCCTCAGGTCAAGGAGGTGTGAATTATGCAGAGTAACTGTCTCCACTGCCCACATTTTCTGCCCAGTCATCGGCTTTCTGTGGCACTGGCCCAGAATGGCTGCCTTTTCATCTTCTTCACCCTTCTGGGAGGGATAAAGGCATTTGGCCCCAGGTATCAAATTTTATGACTCAGTCCAGAGCATGAACGGATGCTTTCAAAAGCATCTGAATGGCATAATTTACTGCTGAGAAAGTCCTCCAGTTCTGGGGTTGTCCTCTCTGGGAAAAAAAAGGGGGGCTTGGTAAATCTTCCCCTTTGTGCAATTTGGTAAATAATTCACTCTTTAGCTGCCTTTGAAGCAAAGACCGGTCCTCTGCTTAAGGCAGGAGAAACTTAATAGTATCCAGAAAGGGGATAAATGCAACTGAAAGTTTAGAGTCCCTCAGGCTCATCCCCATTAAAGCCAACATCTGTAGGACAAACTTGATTCCCCTGGGAACTGACGTGGAAGTTGGGATAACGAGGCAGAAAGGTCTGCCTTCTGCTTGCGGTGGAATGGAAGCGATCCAGATGAACTGCGGAAGAATTCGTAAACAGCATGCAATTTGCTTAAATCCAAATCACGATGACTTTCTAATCCTAAACAGCTCCTGTCGTGCAACCACCCGTCTGGTTAAGTCTTAATGCATTTTTAGACAATGGCAGCTCTCACTTAGATTAACCACCCACATTTTATAGCTTTAATGAAGTTTAAAGAAAAATTGACTTCCGAAATGATGTCCGTTCAGACAAAGCCCCAACTCTTTTTCCTTATTTAATCAGGGGAAAGTATCATCGTAGTTAACAACTTCTCATTTTGAAGCCTTTTAGTAGGAATTAGGACTTTAATTCAGCTGTTTAAGAATGAAACAGGGCAGGGGCTTCCCTGGTGGTGCAGTGGTTGAGAGTCCGCCTGCCGATGCAGGGGACACGGGTTCGTGCCCCGGTCCGGGAAGATCCCACATGCCGCGGAGCGGCTGGGCCCATAAGCCATGGCCGCTGAGCCTGCGCGTCCGGAGCCTGTGCTCCGCAACGGGAGAGGCCACAACAGTGAGAGGCCTGCGTACCGCAAAAAAAAAAAAAAGGAATGAAATAGGGCAGATAGATCATTCCCCCAATATTTCAAAATCCATGTTGTCATGTATCAAATTGAGGATGTCTTTAATAGAAAAAAATAAATGTAAGTAAGGCAACACCAGTCACTCGATATAATTTTTAGCCTTCTTGCTAAAACTAGGTAGCTGTTTGCATGATGTGCTTTGTCCTCTGTAGAGATAAATCATTCTAATGGACAGTTTAGGCCCACTCCATCTTAGCTTGTCTGATTAATATAGATGTTCTTCCGACTGAGCGGACTCCACACGGAACTTACAACACTGACAGAAAGGGAGAATTAATTCACTTTACTTTCTATAAAACCTCAAATTCAAAGAATTACTAGACTAGAAAGCACCAAGGTTTAGGCAAGAGAGCCAAGTTGGCAGAAAGATATCTATTTCACCACATAAGAGATGTTACTTGTAGTAAACAGCCTTTAAAAACCACCAGCTTAAAAATAATGATAATAATAAAATAAATAAATTTTAAAACACCAGCTTTATCACCATATTATAGCTCTAGGCCGCGTCCAAGCCCCATGCAGCCATGAGCTGGACTGTGGCCTGGCCGTCCAGCAAGTGTAACAGCCCTGCTGGTTGATGTCAGTTACTACAGAAGCCGACTCAGTTCTATAGCAAATTGGGTTGATCATGTGAGCTAAAAGCAAAGCCTTGGTGTGTTAAGATCCATTCGTTTTACATGTATAGTCTCACCCTCAGAGTTTCTTCATGAGCACAGTGAAATGACAGACCAGGGACATGGCAAGAATTTAAGCTGAGTCCATTCAGGCAAAGTTAAGTCCAGTGGTGGTGACAACTCAGAAAATTCAGATAAATATGCTGCTATTATAGAAAAAGAGTCTTGGGGAGCTGAATTATCTGGACACGTTGATCCAATTCACTGGGTAAACTCATAGGTTCCTGCTTTCCTTCACCTCTGTAGGGAAAATATTTTTCTAAAGCATTTTGTGGGGGGGGGGTCACCCAAAGTTGGCAGTAAGTCACCAAAACTTCTTCCCATGTCAGACCTGAGTTCTGTGCAAAACTGAAGCATTAAGACAGTGAAATCCCTTTGCAACATCTGCCTAATAGGCTAACCTTCCATACTGTGTTACGCCAGACCTTTCCTGAATAAAACAATACAGCTGGGGAATGTGGCTTGACTTACATGCAAATCTATGTAATGATAATCCATTATAATCCTTCTATGTGAATGATTATCTGGAACGCCTAAAACAGCTATTTATCAATACAACAGAGGAACCATCAGTGCCCTCTACTAATAGATTTATAACTGAGATTTTCATTGTACTTCGCACTCTGTTAGAAGAAATTCACGCATTTTAAATTAATTCATACATTCCATGGAACTATTTCTAAATGAGTTGGCTTGTGATTCTCCTTGTTATCTCCCTCCGTGCAGTTTTGGGCAAGTGCTTTAGCGTCAAGATGCTTGGATTAGCATCTGAGCCCCATTTCTCATCTGCTGTTACTTGGAGCAAGTAACTTCCCTGTGCCTCAGTGTTTTCATCTGTAAAATGGCAGAGCCTGGGCGTCAGCACAGATCCTACCTGCTGGGATGGCTGTGAGGACTCAATGATAAACATATGTTCAGCCATTAGAACGGCCCCCGACACCATAGCTCATACATGACAGCCTTAAGGTATCGGGTACAAGGCAGCTGTATTCAGTAGGGAGAATGGACCAGAAAACTTTGTTTTCTTTGTCTTCACGTTACCTCCTCCCCACCTCCCACCCCAATCTTTTCTCCTTTACCAAAAATCAGGGTTATATTTTTAAACTCCTAACACAAACGCAGGTACAGACACTTCTACTGTGCCCCGAATTTCCAAAGCAAAACACCAAATGGAAAAAGATGAACAATCAGAAAGCATTCACCAAGCGAGAGGTTTGCTTCCCCCCCAAAAAGACATGGAAAACTCAGGCAGTGAGTCAAGACCCAGCTGGGTCTGATGTGCAATTGATTCAGAAATCCTATTTCATGATCAAGGTGAACACTGACACAGGGTGAGAAATAAGCCTGGCCGAGTTACATATTCTTCTTTCAAGCAGAGGGAGGCTTGGGGATTAACCTTTACCGAAAGCCCAGTCTGTATGCAGGATCTGCATCCTCCCATGAATGAAATCAGGGGGAAGCAGAGCTGACAGCAGGCCCCGTGAGTGCAGGGAGCTATGGTGGCCATCAGCTCCTGGACTCCTGCCTGTTCCCAAAACCCCTACCAGCCCCATCCTGCCTTGGAAAGGAGCCACCTCTCCTTTCCAGGACACGCAGAGGCATCCAAAGGCCATTGTGCTGTGGGGGTCTGGCACCTGGAGTCCTAAGTCACTCTTGGTCCCCGTGCCAGGCTCACAGGAAGTAAGTACCCTCTCCTGCCCTTTCCTCTCACCTGGAGCCCGGGCAGAGTCCTACTAGTTATGTGCCAGGAAAATGGATCTGGATGGAGTCTGGTGAGCCTGCTTCCAAAATCTTGCCCTTTAAAACAAAGCCAAATGTTCTGAAATTCTCCTCACTCCTTATTGAGTTCAGTGTTAGTCATTACCAGATTCAAATTTGTAGGAGTAGCAAAACCTAGTCAGATTAATAGTGGCTTATAGTGGAGACTGTAAAACTAAGAAAAAGCAGTAAACTCAGATTTTAAAATGTACACATCTAAGACAACTGTGGTCTCTTTTGGATTGGGAACTATTCATTTGAAGAGCAGCCTGGAAGGGAAATTTGAGGGCAAATCCCAATCTTCATGACTTACCTGGCAAATAAATTCTGTTGAAGATGTCCTCTGAAAGGCCAAGATTGATGGGTTTCCAGGCAAGTCCACTGGCATCCAACAACTTTCCAAGCTGTCTGCCCAAGTTAGAAAACAACCAACATAAGCAAATGCTCCCACATTTGTAGAGAGAACCATAATTCTCAGTCCATTTACAGTAACGCTCCTAAGACAGAGGGGCCTGGGGCATCACAGAGCCTGGAATTTGAAGCTCTGGCTCAGATTCCTGGTCTACCACATACCAGCCCTATAAATGTAAACTGGCAACTTCTCCAAACTCTGTTTCCTCGTCAGTAAAATGGAGTTGTTACCAACCCCACCAGGTAGACAGGAGGACTGAAATCCTGGGTATAGACTGGGCTTCAGGTAAAGGTTAATCCCGAAGCCTCTCTCTATGTATGAAGCCTGCTTCCAACACCATAGACTGCTCCCAGGTTAGCACCTTTATAAGAGAATAGCTCAACCAAAGAAATTTTAGTTTGAGATGTGAGAGGTCATAACTTGGTTATTAAAAAATTTACCTCTTTGATTACCAATAAACTCATCCATTTGTACCCCCAGTACCTATGGGATGTTAGCATAGGTACATTCAACTGCCCCACACAGAGGACCTGCCCTCCAGGGGCTCACTGCCTAGTGGGAGGGCAGGACACCAACACGCCCCAGCCAAGGCAAGTTCTAAGGATGTGTGGGGAGGGGCCGGTGGGGTGAAAATCCTGAAGGAGGGGATTGAGCCAGGGCCCGGGGAGGAAGGCGAGAAAGGTGCGCCCAGCAGGAGGTACCGAGGGTGCGAAGGCATGGAGGAGAGAGCAAGGAAGAGGGGGAAGAGATGACAGACAGACAGACATGGAGGAACTACAAAGAGTCTAGGGCCTCAAAGTATCCCCAGACTAGGGGCAGAGGCATCACGGGAGAGCTTGTTAAAAATGCATGAATCCCAGCCCAGGCTTACTGACTCAGAACCTGCATTTAACAGGGCCCCTGGGAGATTTGTGTGCACATTTGAGTTTGAGAAGCGCTGGTTTAGGGTCAGGCTATAAGTTAGGAAGCGTAAAGTTGACGCCCTATGTGTAGGCAAGGACCAGGCCACCAAGGGCCTTGAACGTCATGCTGGAGGCGATGGAGCATCAGATCGGCATCGTTAAAAGCTGACTGTGTTGGGCTTCCCTGGTGGCTCAGTGGTTGAGAGTCCGCCTGCCGATGCAGGGGACACGGGTTCATGCCCCGGTCCGGGAAAATCCCATATGCTGCGGAGCGGCTGGGCCCGTGAGCCATGGCCGCTGAGCCTGCGCGTCCAGAGTCTGTGCTCTGCAACGGGAGAGGCCACAACAGTGAGAGGCCCGCGTACCGCAAAAAAAAAAAGAAATCTGACTGTGTTCATGAAAGGGGGCTGGCTGGGAGGGTGAGGGCAGACAGAAGCCGAGAGACAAGCTGCAAGCTGCTGTGGACCTGGAGAGAAATGAGAAGGGCTTGACATGAAGCAAAAGCAGAGGGAGAGGGCCTGGGCTGGAGGGATGTTTAAGGACGTAAGCCTGGCACAACTTGGTGAGCACTGGGGATGGGGAGAAGGAAAAAGGAGGAATCAAAGAGATCTTGGAGGTCTGGCCCAGAAAACTAAGCCAATGGCAGTTGCCTTTGCAAGGCTGACAAAGCAAGAAGTAGGTGGGGCCCATCCTGTGGCCGTTGTCCGTGAATGAACAGCCAGGATGGGCCAGGAGGAGACGCCAGGAAGCACCTGGGTACACAGGTCTGCCGCTCAGCAGAGAACTCTTGGCCACCGGAAGGAAGCCAAGGGCCTAGAGTGAGTAAGAGGTGGCTGAAACTACAGGAAAGTCTCCCCTGCGAGAGTGGACAGGGTAACGAGAGATGATGAAGGAACCTCGGGAAATACGAACACCTGAGGAGGGAAGGGAGAAGACAACTACGGAGAAATGGTCCGAGAAGTAGGAGCCACTCCAGGAGCCAAGGGAGGCCTTTGGAAATGAGTGGGTTAGAGTGTCAGCTCCTACAGCGGATTCAAGTAAATAAGGACCGAGAGCCCTCCATTATAGGTAATGGTTTTCAACCGAATGGCATCTTAGCATAGGAACTGAGTTCAGCCGCAGCATTTCCCCAGGTTCTCTGATAAGAATCGCCAGGGAGGTCCTTAATAAAACACACACACCTGGGTCCCGTCCTGACCCAGAGCATCAGACTCTCCAAGGAAGGGGCCTGCAGAGCTGGTTTTCCACAAGCTCTACAGCTGATTCTCATCCCAGAGGTTTGGACCTCATAGCCTTGCTTCTCAAACTTCAGAAGTTCTTGAGAAATACCTGGGGACCTCAATCAACTGCAGGTTCTGATTCGGTAGGTTTGAGTGGGTAGCAAGGCTGCACTTCTAAGAAGCCGCCAGGTGACAGCCATGCTGCTGGTCTCAGGACCACCCTGGCAGGAGCAGGGCTAGAGAAAACAGGTTTTGAGGAGGTAAGCCGTTGATCCAAGGTGACCCGGCTTGGCTAGTGGCAGAGCTGAGAGATCTGTCATGCTTGAGGGGTCTCTCTGGATCGTGACTGCATCACGTGCCCATATTCTGCGTCCAGCAAGGATGGCAGATGGAGTGTGAGGTTAGCGAACAAATCATTAACTTCACTTGGACACCTCCCCCGTCCACCTGCTTCTCCCTGCTTGCTCTCTCTCCCTTGCCGTGAGCCCACCAGGATCTCTCTGCTCCTTTCTCTTTCCCCGAGCTTCCCCTCTGCAGCAGAAAGGCCAGATTAGGGCATGACCACAACCTCCCAACCCGGGGCATCTGGAAAATCGGGGGAGAGAGCGTTAACGAAGTGAGACCCAGCGGGCCACCATATGTTGCCGCCAGAATAGCTAATTAGACTGGCTGTGGGAGGGGAGAAGGGCCCACGAGCTTCCACATGGGAACTTAGTGGGAAAGAACTTTCCTGCATCTGTCAGGGACGCCGGAGACCATCGGCTGGAGAAGGGTGTGATGGTGATGCCATTGCCCTGGTTAGCTCTTCAGTGACTCTGAGCTCCAAGCCAGGCACCTCCTGGGCAGGAGCCAGGCCGGCTGCCCCCAGGCCACCTTGACACACCACCCCCCAGCCCCCGAAGAACGAGTTTTGAGTTTAGATTCATTCACAGCCTTTTCCAAATGTCCTTTCCCACCGTGAGGGCTGCCTCCTGACTGCTCTTTTTCTTTCGTGCAGGTGACAGCAGCCAGCACCCCCTGTTCTGTGTTGAATATTCCCCTTACTGCTCCGTCTTTGCTTTCTCCCCCGTCCTGCAGCCCAATACGAACTTCTGCAGCCTCCAGCTGCCCCTACTGCCGCCCACCTCCCCGGGGGCCCGGGACTCTTCCCCCCCGCTGCCTCCGGTCTCCTTTCCCTCCCCTCCGGGCCCCGCGCCCGAGTCACCGGCAGCCCTGTGCTACTTCCCCATCTCCTGCCCCAGCCCGGCCGAGACCCCTGTGCTGTGCCTGCCGGACCCCCGAAGGCCCAGTAGAATTTACCTCGTGTGGTAAGTCGCCCTCGGCGAAGGACACAGCACAGTGGAGTCAGGGAGTGGGGACGGGGGGACGTTAAGCTTCCGGAGGGCAGCGCCATGACCGACGGCAGGAGGTGTAACGTGCGGGGAAGCAGGAAGACCAAGACAGCTGCTCCCACTTCACTCGGCCTTCTTCTAGCACTTAAAGGAGTGAGCGACCAATAAATGCCCGTCCTCTCTCGAGACTCATCTGATTTCTTCACTCCCGCGTCTGGCGCAGTTTGGATCGTTAACCACCAGAAACGGATCAGGCTCCTCCGGGTCTACTCGTAGCCTTGGGGGTGTGACTATGCCTGCCGAGCCGGCCCTGAGAGGGTGGCACCAGGGACAGGCCTCTGGGGGAAGCCCACGCTGGATCTGATTGTTGGTTCAGGACCACACGGAGGAGAGACAAATTCAAGGGCTCAGTCGCTGCTTACGGTTTCTTTCCTGACTCATTAGGCCCTACACCTTCCCAGATCAAAAATCCCACCTCCTGGGGCCCCAAATAAAACATATTTATGGTGCATAATGAAGCTTTAATTAAGAGCTCCTCTGGGGATGCGAGACAACACTCATTTCCAGCACACTCAGACTGGCAAACAGACAGGGCCTGTTATTTGTGACTGTACCGAAAGCTGCCTACTACACCAAGGCAACAGCAGCTCCTGCGATTAAGCTGTAATTCTTCCCACGATCTGAAAGAAGCAATAAATCTTTTCAAAAGGCGTCTCAGGCAGAGCCTTGGCACCTCCTGGGCACCGGGCATCGAAGTGAAGATGGTGTGGGGTAGGGTAAAGGTTCAGGGAATTGTCTTTTTCTCTTCACCTTGCTTTTCAAACTTGGCCTATCCAGAACCGTGTCTGGGTACAGCAGGTGATGTGAGGGGCGGAACAATGATCAGGTGCGTGGAATTAACGTGGACCGTTAAATGGACTCGGTTCTCAGCCATCAGAGTCTTGTATAAATATAAGGTTTCTACCTTTTTCTCCCTTTCCTGGTCAAATTAAGAACAATTCAGTCAACAATTAGTGTCCCAGCACTGTCAAGAGAACTGAGGCAGGACTACCCTGGTGGTGCAGTGGTTAAGAATCTGCCTGCCACGTGGGGAGGGGGAAGGGTAAGTTGGGACAAAGTGAGAGAGTGGCATGGACATATATACACTACCAAATGGAAAACAGCTAGCTAGTGGGAAGCAGCCGCATAGCACAGGGAGATCAGCTCGGTGCTTTGTGACCCCCTAGAGGGGTGGGATAGGGAGGGTGGGAGGGAGACGCAAAAGGGAGGGGATATGGGGATATATGTATACGTACAGCTGATTCACTTTGTTACAAGGCAGAAAGTAACACACCATTGTAAAGCAATTATACTCCAATAAAGATGTTAGAAAAAAAAAAAGAATCTGCCTGCCAATGCAGGGGACACGGGTTCGAGCCCTGGTCCGGGAAGATCCCACATGCCATGGAGCAACTAAGCCCGTGCACCACAACTACTGAGCCTGTGCTCTAGAGCCCAGGATCCACAACTACTGAGCCCGCGTGCTACAACTACTGAAGCCCGCGCGCCTAGAGCCCGTGCTCCACAACAAGAGAAGCCACTGCAATGAGAAGCCCGCACACCGCAACGAAGAGTAGCCCCCGCTCGCCGCAACTAGAGAAAGCCCGTGTGCAGCAACGAAGACCCAACGCAGCCAAAAATAAATAAATAAATAAACTTATTTTAAAAAAGAGAGAGAACGGAGGCAGACACCTTCTATGTAAACAGCTGCTTGGTTTTTTTGCTACTGGAGTTACCCCTTTGCCCAGATACTAGAAGGCGTGGGCTTCACGGTGCCCAAAGCAAGCCGCAGTCTTCCCCAAATTCACCTACAAACTTCAGGATGTTAGGTTGGCTGGCAATGAAACTCCTGAACACAACCCCCTCCGTTCTCTGTAAGGCAAAGCGTCTGTCCTCCTACCTGGAGAGGAAGTTACATTTCACCTTTCAGTGTAAATATAACTTGGCCTTCCTGTAGATTAATATATGTAACATGCCACGGTGAGGACCATCTTAGAAAGGTCCCAGAGGTCTGAGGTTTGGTTCACTTTGGATGCGGGTAAGGTGATTAGGAACTGGAATTCATGGACATACAAACTAGGCAGCTTAGGTCACCTCATTTGTAACTTCAGTTGCAGATGGAGAAGAAGGAATAATTCCCAGGAGTTTGCTTTCCACTGAACCTAAAGCGTATCACAGGGAAGAAGTCAGTGGTGCAGCCAAGTTAGATTATAATCTTTAGGCCAAAATGTGTTACTCATCTCTGTGAACCCTTGGATCATTACATAGCAAAGGCACACGGGTATTTGTTGAACAAATTATAATAAAAAACAAGTTGCTGTTTGCCTCTTGGATTTTATAACAGGATTAAGGAAGAGAGCAAGAATAACACAGGGGCTTCCCTGGTGGCGCAGTGGTTGAGAGTCCGCCTGCCGATGCAGGGGACACGGGTTCGTGCCCCGGTCTGGGAAGATCCCACATGCCGCGGAGCGGCTGGGCCCGTGAGCCATGGCCGCTGAGCCTGTGCTCCGCAACGGGAGAGGCCACAACAGTGAGAGGCCCGCGTACCGCAAAAAAAAAAAAAAAAAAAAAAAAGAATAACACAGAAATAAAGGCTGCTGAATAAGTTATTCTCAACCTATAAAGCCTGCATAATAATAAATTTCTGGTCAAATTCAGTTCTCTCAGGGGAGTGACTTCAGATTCCCAGTTATTAGTAGTAGTAGTAGAGTCACTATTGTGGTGGAAGCCGTAGTTACCGTTTGTAGCAGCTCATAAGCACCAGACACTGAGTTAGAGCATTTACATGCATTATCGCTAATCTTCACAATAACTCTACAAGATGGGAATAGTCGCACCTCACAGGTGCAGGTACTGAGATTCAAACTGCCCAGAGTCAGAGGACTCTTGGAGTACCAGCAGTGTTTTTCTCACTGCCGGACCTGGTCAAACAGCCTCTAGTGCTTCAGCTTTATTACTTTAGTTTGCCGAGAGCTCAGAGGAGACAGGGTTATGGAAATCATTTAAGAGATCTGACGCTTTGAAGAAAGTACTTTTTGTGAACAAGAAAACAGACTAACCTTTTATCTTAAGTCATCCTTGGTGTTCAGCACAAGAAAAAACAAATGGTTCTACTTTTGGAATTTCCCCATAGTTTCAGCTGAATACATCTTCTCAAGGCCTGCTAGGCGATTATGATTTGCCCTGCAGTAGAATTTGAGGCAACACACAGGCTGGCTACGAGAGGGTCCTCACCCTTAAGGAGCTTACAGTCTAGTTGGAGAGAAAAGACACACACCTGAGGCAATTTTGGAATATTTAAATGCTAAAGGCCCTAAGGACCCTGAACGTTCTGGCCAAAGCAGACTCCTAAAGCTGGAAACAGACCTCCAGGGACTTGCTGGCTGGCACTTGTTAGCGCAGGCGGAAGAAGAAAGGCCCTCTGGGAGGGCGTTCACTCCCCCGAGGGTGTGCAGGTGTGGAGCAGGGGGAGTAGGGGGCTGCAGGCAGGGTGAAGTTCTGCTGCCTGGGCTGTGAAGGAAATTTGAATATTCTGCTGGGAATCAGAGTAAAATCCTTGTGACAAGGACCTTTGAGCCAGGTCCTGAACACACACTGGACTTGGCCTGTGCCCCAAGCCTGGCCCTTCCCTGATCCTCCCTCTGTTTCCCCCTCAGTAAGTAATAACCCTGCTGCTTTCTCCCCGGTCAGCCAGGTGCTTAGGCAGGAGGCAGCTGTTGACTTCTGAGCGCTGGACAGGAACGAGGCCTCAGGTGATGGGGAGAAGCCTGTGGACCAGAGGAACACAGCTCCTGGGGCTAAGTGCCTCCCCACTCTCCACCGTGCCCGGTCCCTTAGTGTAAAGCCCTTGATCCCGCCTCCTCTCT
Source organism: Delphinapterus leucas (assembly GCF_059928025.1). NCBI lineage: Eukaryota > Metazoa > Chordata > Mammalia > Artiodactyla > Monodontidae > Delphinapterus > Delphinapterus leucas. The sequence continues at coordinate 55,044,362 of NC_143147.1, read as the reverse complement.
CCCCACACTTGGTCAGTGAGATCCTGTCTAATCACGATCCTACACCATCTCATTTCCTGGAGGATTCTCTTCTCTCCTTTCTGGTCATGCCCACAACCTCTCTGGGCTCCACCGACGTGCCCTAAGCTGGAACCCACACCACCGGCAGCTCCCCCTTTTAGTAAGTTCCCTGTGGAACACGATCCTCTCTGTCTTAGAGCACAGAACCCACTGCCTTCCCCTACCAGGGCCTGTCAGGGAAAGTAGGTAGTACCTAATCACTGTTTTAAATGAGGTTTCACGGACTGCCAAGGAGAGCTTTCATTCCTTCCCTGAATCTGGATGAAAACTATTCACCCAACCACAGCTTACACCATGGAACATAAATTCAGTTGTCTTCACGTGCCAAGAAAGGCTGTTCTCTCGCACAGGACTCAGGGACCCTTCCCAGCTTGACCCCCGTGGCCTGCTGGCTATGGCTATTTGTGAAATTTCTGAACTGTCCAAAAGGGGATGAGCCAAGCAACTTCTCTTGGAAGCATTTAATCTAGATATTCACAATTTAACTGCCTGTGAACTCGAGAACTTGTAGAGATGCATGGAAAATAACAAAACTCTTTCCCTAAACTCACGTGCACTGACACTTAATACGTGTGAGGAAGAAACTTGAGATTATTCATACTAATTAGCAACCTAATTCAAAATGTGAATCTTAAAAAAATATATTGGGAACTCAATCCAAGTTAGCACTCCAGCTACCATCTTCCTGTGAGTGTATCATCTCAGCCCAGTGGTGGGTAGCACACAGGCAAGAGAAAGGGTATATGGTCCCCAGATGCTTGGAACCTTTCTGGAAAGCCAGATTAGCTGCTAAAAAACAACCTGAGGATATGAATATGCAGGTGTAAAATAGGTTGTGATTCAAACTTGGATGAACACGTGGGGAGCAGGGCTTGTGGTGTGTCCCAAATGTAAAAGGCTCGTGACGGTTTTACCAACAGGCCCATCCCAACATCTAAGAACTGGAAGCTAGAAACTTCTTAGTCAAAGGAAAAACCCCCTACAGACTCCACATTGCAGGTGTCAGGGGTGCTCATTAATGGTGATAAAAGCCTTGTGAAGTAGGTACTATTATTCCCATGTCACAGGTTGGAAAACTGAGGCTTCCAGAAGTGATTTGTCCAAGCCCACATGGCTACAAGGTCATAGAACCAGATTTCAAATCCAGCTCTTCCCTGACCTCCTGGGTCTATTTCCTTAAAAGCCTTCCCCACCCTTTGAGCATTCTTTCTACAGAAGATGTTTTCCTGTAAAAATTATTGAAAAGATTTTGCATCTTTCAGCAGCCCAGGCATCGCAGATTTTATCAAGGAAGAAGAGGCCAAACCTCATAGTCAGCCCAGAAATGCAGAGCCCGAGAGCGTCTGGGGACAGAAGCAGAGAGAAACTGCAGCTGCCCGGGAAGGCACCAGCCCTCAGGGGAGTAGGTAAGGACCTGCAGCTCGTGCACCTCCGTCCTCAGAGAGACCGACTTGTGCTGTAACCTGGTGAATTCCGTGTGGTTTTTAGACACTTCCGTTTTTATGGGAAGAGTGTGTACCTTACAGTGAAACACTTAAAAGCAAACTATTGGATCCAATTTCCTTCTCCAAGGGAGGCTGCTGGGAAAAGGCAGGGCAGGGAGGAGTTTTAATTTTCTCTGCCATTACTCCATAAGTGAGACTGTGCATGGTTTTGAGTGGGTGCCCGCCGTCAGGCTTCTGGAGAGGGTATTTGGGTGGTGGGTGGTAGGTGTTGGGGGATGGGGTGGGGGTGGGGGGTGGAGAGGCAGTCTGCAGCCCAGGGATGTCTCACCTGGCCACAGTTCCTGCCCACTTCCCAGGAGAGAAGGATAGGGGAGTCTGTGGATGGCAGACGACTCACCTCCCACAGAGATCTTCTCCCCTCTGATCCAAGGCGTCAAGACCTTACCGTGTAAGAAATAACATCGAAGCAAATATATGCTTTATTTCAAAGGCCTGGTTGGCGGATACCTCCTCTTTCAGTCTTGAGCGTTCATCCCAAGACCTAAGCCACACTTGTCTTCTCCTGTGGTGGCAGAAGGAAAGGAGGAACAGGTCTTAAGGACCCCCCTTGGGATTCAAGGAAAGGGATGCTTGGCAGCTCACCTTGCCAAGGATCTGTTCTTCCCCTTGGGGAAGCCACCGAACATCACACTTCCTTGCTACCCGATAAACACAGGAGCCTTTATTTTAAAATATGATATATACTGTGGTGGACACACGCAAATATAGAACATGTATTTGGATGGCTTGAAGTTAGGGACAATTAGAGCATATGTGAATCCCTAGCAACTAGATGTCCACGGGCTCCCAGTGATCTAATGCCTTCTGTTGGGAAGGGCAGACCTCACTTCTAATTCCAGCTCTTCTTCCTCCCAGAGGTGGAGTCTTGGGTGGTCAAGTAGCCAGTCTGGGTTACAGTTCCCTTGTCTTAAAATAAGGATAATGATATCTACCTCACTGCATTGCTGTAATAACTAAAGGAGATAATAGTCTGACCATGACTTGACTATAGTGGGCACTCAACTCCTGTAAGTTTCTCTCCTGCCATCTCCCCAACAGTCCCCAGTGAACTGTAGACTGTTATTTGAAAGGTGAGGTTCCCTATGCAGCAGACGTTTCTGAACCCAGGAGGCTCATCTAATCCGCCACCTGCACCCAGAAGACATCTTCCATGATCCTGAGATTCACTGAGATTTTGTCCCAACTTTCTATTATACCAGGACTCCTTATCTTCCCCCAATTATTCCCTCAGTCGTCTCTCTGTAGTCCTTTTTTTCACATTCTAAGTGGTTTGCATAAGTGGGAGTAGGAGCCACATGTTTGAATTGTACCAGTGAGAGATTTGAAGCAAATGGGACAGAGAGGTAATACATAGAAAGCTCTTACAAATCAATAAGAAAAACACAAATGCCTAATAGAAAAGCTGGGGAAGAGGCACAGCAGACAATTTCACAGAAGAAGAAATACAGATGGCTGATAAAATTGGAGGGGAAAAAAGTTCAAGCTCACTCAGTAATGAACGTAAACTTACATGAGATAAATTTGGCCTAACTTAGCTAGGCTAAGGTTTTTTCAAATAATGTTCAATACTGGTAGTGAAACTAATAACTAACATTTCCTGGGCACTGATGTGTCAGGTGCTTGCCAAGCCCTTGGCATGCATTCCTGATGACACAGTTATGAGAGATGCTTTCATAGTCTACCTGTAGGGTAACTTGGTACAAAGTGGAATTTGGCAACATGTGTCAAAGTCTTCAGAAAGCTTGCAATTCCACTCCTATGAATCTATTCTAAGAAAATAAGACATATGATCAAGGAGTTATAAGCAAGGACATCTATCCTGGTGTAATTTGTGGCAGCAAAAAAGCTTAAAATAATCTATATACCAAACAATAGGAGAAGGGTTATACAAATTATGATATTTTATATAATGTACCCTTGCAGTATAATTATTATTGTGTTCTTCACAATTAATGGCAGGAGATAATGCTCACAATAAAATGTTTAGGGAAAGGAAGCAGGACGTAAAGTTGTATATACCCAGATATCCCAATTTTGTTTTTTAAGACAATATTTCTAGATAAGAGAGCCCTGGGTTGTAAATTCAAATGTCTTCAGGAAACAGGCAGGTATGGCAGGAGAAATACATGACAAAGGCTGTGGGGCCTGTGGTGAACCAGACATGCTCCCCCAAAGGCAGGTAACTCAGTGTTCGAACACTGAGCCAGCAGACGAGTACAGGATGAAAATAGCCCATGGGTCCTGAGTTTGCAACCCACCTCTGAATTCCAGAACAGTAGCAATGGTCTTCTGAGTTTTGGATATTGGGTGATTTTTATTTCTTCTTCATCCTCTTCTGTGTCTTCCAAATTTCCCACAATGGGCATCGACTACTTTTTTAACCAGAGGAAAACAAAACTCTATGGCTGTCGGAACGGACGAAACTGTTGGTCAAGCACATGCGGAAGTCTAGGCCAAAGACATAGTCTTAGGGCAGAGAGATGCTTTTTCCGGTTTCATCTCACACCCACAACATTCGGTTGCACCTAGTCGGACTCCTGGAAACGGCAGGCACTCCAGTCAGGGCTGGAGTCTATGCAGGGCCTCAGAGAGGCATTCAGCAGCGTCTGCAGGGCCTAGTCTATGAAGAGCATATCCCTGGCCTACCCAATCGAGTGTTTATTCACTGGCCTAGAGCTGCGAAATCTGCTCCCTATTTGATAGACACAAGAAAAAGGATTAAAATAACACAAATATAGAATAGCACGGTCTACCACCTGTAGGGGAAACACACACACAGACACACACAGACACACACACACGCACACACACAAGGGATTGAATTTTTAAAGAGGAAGGCTGTTGTGATGACAAGAAAGGGTGGAGATGCATTCCCAGGGTGTCTCCAGAATCCACAGGAGCTGCAGGACAGCACTTAGCCTGTGACTTCTCCTGCCCCAGAAGCCAGTGTCACCAAGTGACAGCTCGGTGGCTTCTGTGAAATAAGCTATGGTTCCTGCTGTTTCCAGTTTGTGAGTTTCAGAAGCTGCTCTAGCTGATTCTTTTGCCTATTAGGGGTCTCCCAAAGCCTGACCTAAACAGGCTGAGGGCAGAGGGGGCTCAGGTGCGTTCAGGGAACAGCCAGAAGATTCAGGTCCCAGCACTTGTTAGCTAATCTCTGAGGCTCTTCATCACATTCAAAACAAAAAGTAGTTGGTCTCTCACTGAATTCTTTCTGTGATGAGACATCAAGAACCTGAGCTGCTTTAAGTCATGAGACCAGGTGTGTGAGCTCAGTTAAAGGACTGTGGATTCAAGTCCCAATCTGGATTTTGGCTGGGTTCAAGTCCCGGCTCGTGGGTTCAAGTCCCAATCTGACTTGCACGGTTTCAGCTGGTGACCACGAAGGGACAGTGATAAGACTACAGCAAATTGGGAGGAAATTTTTGGAAAAAAGTGAGACGGACCTTAAGATCTTGGCACCAAATATTGTTGACTCTATCATTGTATAGAAAATTTCATCTCTAGAAGCAAGAGGAACTACAATCCTGCAGCCTGTGGAACAAAAACCACATTCACAGAAAGACAGACAAGATGAAAAGGCAGAGGGCTACGTACCAGATGAAGGAACAAGATAAAACCCCAGAAAAACAACTAAATGAAGTGGAGATAGGCAATCTTCCACAAAAAGAATTCAGAATAATGATAGTGAAGATGATCCAGGACCTCAGAAGAAGAATGGAGGCAAAGATCGAGAAGATGCAAGAAATGTTTAACAAAGACCTAGAATAATTAAAGAACAAACAAACAGAGATGAACAACACAATAATTGAAATGAGAAATACACTAGAAGGGGCTTCCCTGGTGGCGCAGTGGTTGAGAGTCTGCCTGCCGATGCAAGGGACACGGGTTTGTGCCCCGGTCCGGAAAGATCCCACATGCCGCGGAGCGGCTGGGCCCGTGAGCCATGGCCGCTGAGCCTGCGTGTCCGGAGCCTGTGCTCCGCAACGGGAGAGGCCAAAACAGTGAGAGGCCCGCATACTGAAAAAAAAAAACAAAACAAAAACAATACACTAGAAGGAAACAATAGCAGAGCAACTGAGGCAGGAGAATGGATAAGTGACCTGGAAGACAGAATGGTGGAATTCACTGCTGCAGAACAGAATAAAAAAGAAGGAAAAGAAATGAAGACAGCCTAAGAGACCTCTGGGACAACATTAAATGCAACAACATTCGCATTATAGGGGTCCCAGAAGAAGAAGAGAGAGAGAAAGGACCCGAGAAAACATTTGAAGAGATTATAGTCGAAAACTTCCCTAACATGGGAAAGGAAATAGCCACCCAAGTCCAGGAAGTGCAGAGAGTTCCATACAGGATAAACCCAAGGAGAAACACGCCAAGACACATAGTAATCAAATTGGCAAAATTTAAAGACAAAGAAAACTTATTTAAAACAGCAAGGGAAAAATGACAAATAACATACAAGGGAACTCCCGTAAGGTTAACAGCTGATTTCTCAGCAGAAACTCTACAAGCCAGAAGGGAGTGGTATGATATACTTAAAGTGATGAAAGGGAAGAACGTACAACCAAGATTACTCTACCCGGCAAGGATCTCATTCAGATTCGATGGAGAAATCAAAAGCTTTACAGACAAGCAAAAGCTAAGAGGATTCAGCACCACCAAACCAGCTCTACAACAAATGCTAAAGGAACTTCTCTAAGTGGGAAACACAAGAGAAGAAAAGGACCTACAAAAACACACCCAAAACAATTGAGCAAATGGTCATAGAAACATACATATTGATAATTACTTAAACGTGAATGGATTAAATTCTCCAACCAAAAGACACAGGCTTGCTGAATGGATACAAAAACAAGACCCATATATATGCTGTCTACAAGAGACAGACCTCAGACCTAGGGACACATTCAGACTGAAAGTGAGGGGATGGAAAAAGATATTCCATGCAAATGGAAATCAAAAGAAAGCTGGAGTAGCAATACTCATATCAGATAAAATAGACTTTAAAATAAAGAATGTTACAAGAGACAAGGAAGGACAATACATAATGATCAAGGGAACAATCCAAGAAGAAGATATAACAATGATAAATATATATGCACCCAACATAGGAGCATCTCAATACATAAGGCAAATGCTAACAGCTGTAAAGGGGAAATCGACAGTAACACATTAAAATTGGGGACCTTAACACCTCACTTACACCAATGGACAGATCATCCAAACAGAAAGTTAACAAGGAAACACAAGCTTTAAATGACATAAAAGACCAGATAGATTTAATTGATATTTATAGGACATTCCATCCAAAAACAGCAGATTACACTTTCTTCTCAAGTGCACATGGAACATTCTCCAGGATAGATCACATCGTGGGTCACAAATCAAGCCTCAGTAAATTTAAGAAAATTGACATCATATCAAACATCTTTTCTGACCAAAATGCTATGAGATTAGAAATCAATTACAGGGAAAAAAACATAAAAAACACAAACACATGGAGGCTGAACAATACGTTACTAAATAACCAAGAGATCACTGAAGAAATCAAAGAGGAAATCAAAAATACCTAGAGACAAATGACAATGAAAACACAACGATCCAAAACCTATGGGATGCAGCAAAAGCAGTTCTAAGAGGGAAGTTTATAGCTATACAGGCCTACCTCAAGAAACAAGAAAAATCTCAAATAAACAATCTAACCTTACCCCTAAAGGAACTAGAGAAAGAAGAACAAACAAAACCCAAAGTTAGCAGAAGGAAAGAAATCATAAAGATCAGAGCAGAAATAAATGAAATAGAAACAAAGAAAACAATAGCAAAGATCAATAAAACTAAAAGCTGGTTCTTTGAGAAGATAAACAAAACTGATAAACCATTAGCCAGACTCACCAAGAAAAAGAGGGAGAGGACTCAATTCAATAAAATTAGAAATGAAAAAGGAGAAGTTACAACAGACACTGCAGAAAAACAAAGCATCCTAAGAGACTACTACAAGCAACTCTATGCCAATAAAATGGACAACCTGGAAGAAATGGACAAATTCTTAGAAATGTATAACCTTCCAAGACTGAACCAAGAAGAAATAGAAAATATGAACAGACCAATCACAAGTAATGAAATTGAAACTGTGATTAAAAATCTTCCAACAAACAAAAGTCCAGGGCCAGATGGCTTCACAGGTGAATTCTATCAAACATTTAGAGAAGAGCTAACACCCATCCTTCTCAAACTCTTCCAAAGAACTGTGGAGGAAGGAACACTCCGAAACTCATTCTATGAGGCCACCATCACCTTGATACCAAAACCAGACAAAGATACTACAAAAAAAGAAAATTAGAGACCAATATCACTGATGAATATAGGTGCAAAAATCCTCAACAAAATACTAGCAAACAACAGTACAAAATCCAACAACACATTAAAAGGATCATACACCATGATCAAGTGGGATTTATCCCAGGGATGCAAGGATTCTTCAATATACGCAAATCAATCAATGTGATACACCATATTAACAAAGTGAAGAATAAAAACCATATGATCGGGCTTCCCTGGTGGCACAGTGGTTGAGGGTCTGCCTGCCGATGCAGGGCACACAGGTTCGTGCCCCAGTCCGGGAAGATCCCACATGCCGCGGAGTGGCTGGGCCCATGGGCCATGGCTGCTGAGCCTGCATGTCTGGAGCCTGTGCTCCGCAATGGGAGAGGCCACAACAGTGAGGGGCCAGCATGCCGCAAAAAACAAACAAACAACAAACAAACAAACAAACAAAAACATATGATCATCTCAATAGATGCAGAAAAAGCTTTTGACAAAATTCAACACCCATTTATGATAAAACCTCTCCAGAAAGTGGGCATAGAGGGAACCTACCTCAACATCATAAAGGCCATATATGACAAACCCACAGCAAACATCATTCTCAATGGTGAAAAACTGAAAGCATTTCCTCTAAAATCAGGAACAAGACAAGGATGTCCACTCTCACCACTATTATTCAACACAGTTTTGGAAGTCCTAGCCACAGCAATCAGAGAAGAAAAAGAAGTAAAAGGAATACAAATTGAAAAAGAAGAAGTAAAACTGCCACTGTTTGCAGATGACATGATACTATACATAGAGAATCCTAAAGATGCCACCAGAAAACTACTAGAGCTAATCAATGAATTTGGTAGAGTAGCAGGATACAAAATTTAATGCACAAAAATCTCTTGCATTCCTATACACTAATGATGAAAAATCTGAAAGAGAAATTAAGGAAACACTCCTATTTACCTTTGCAACAAAAAGAATAAAATACCTAGGAATAAACCTACCTAGGGAGACAAAAAACCTGTATGCAGAAAACTATAAGGCACTGTTGAAAGAAATTAAAGATGGTACCAACAGATGGAGAGATATACCATGTTCTTGGATTGGAAGAATCAATATTGTGAAAATGACTATACTACCCAAAGCAATCTACAGATTCAACGCAATCCCTATCAAATTACCAGTGGCATTTTTTACAGAACTAAAACAAAATATGTTAAAATTTGTATGGAGACACAAAAGACCCAGAATAGCCAAAGCTGTCTTGAGGGAAAAAAGACAGAGCTGGAGGAATCAGACTCCCTGACTTCAGACTATACTACAAAGCTACAGTAATCAAGACAATATGGTACTGGCACAAAAACAGAAATATAGGTCAATGGAACAGGATAGAAAGCCCAGAGATAAACCCACGCACCTATGGTCAACTAATCTATGACAAAGGAGGCAAGGATATACAATGCAGAAAAGACAGTCTCCTCGATAGATGGTGCTGGGAAAACTGGACAGCTACATGTAAAAGAATGAAATTAGAATACTCCCTAACACCATACACAAAAATAAACTCAAAATGGATTAGAGATCTAAATTTAAGACCAGACACTATAAAACTCTTAGAGGAAAACATAGGAAGAACACTCTTTGACATAAATCACAGCAAGATCTTTTTTGATCCACCTCCTAGAGGAATGGAAATAAAAACAAAATAAACAAATGGGACTTAATGAAACTTAAAAGCTTTTGCAAAGCAAAGGAAACTACAAACAAGAAGAAAAGACAACCCTCAGAATGGGAAAAAATATTTGCAAACGAATCAATGGACAAAGGATTAATCTTTAAAATATATAAACAGCTCATGAAGCTCAACATTAAAAAAACAAACAACCCAATCAAAAAATGGGCAGAAGACCTAAATAGACATTTCTCCAAAGAGGACATACTGATGGCCAAGAAGCACATGAAAAGCTGCTCAAACATCACTAATTATTAGAGAAATGCAAATCAAAACTACAATGAGGTATCACCTCACACCAGTTAGAATGGGCATCATCAGAAAATCTACAAACAACAAATGCTGGAGAGGGTGTGGAGAAAAGGGAACCTCTTGCACTGTTGGTGGGAATGTAAATTGATACAGCCACTATGGAGAACAGTATGGAGGTCCCTTAAAAAACTAAAAATAGAATTACCATATGACCCAGCAATCCCACTACTGGGCATATACCCAGAGAAAACCATAATTCAAAAAGACACATGCACCCCAATGTTCATTGCTGCGCTATTTACAATAGCCAGGTCATGGAAGCAACCTAAATGCCCATCGACAGATGAATGGATAAAGAAGATGTGGTACATATATACAATGGAATATTACTCAGCCATAAAAAGGAACGAAATTGAGTCATTTGTAGAGACGTGGATGAATCTAGAGACTGTCATACAGAGTGAAGTAAGTCAGAATGAGAAGAACAAATATCGTATATTAACGCATATATGTGGAACCTAGAAAAATGGTACAGATTAACCAGTTTGCAGGGCAGAGATAGAGACACAGATGTAGAGAACAAACATATGGAGAGCAAGGGGGGAAAGCAGTGGTGGGAGGGGTTGGTGGTGTGATGAATTGGGAGATTGGGATTGACATGTATACACTGATGTGTATAAAATGGATGACTAATAAGAACCTGCTGTATAAAAAATTAAATTAAAAAAAAACAAACAAAAAAAAGTATTTAACCAAAGCCTACCCTTCCGAATCCTCCATATCATTTTTTTCTTAAAAAAAAAAAAAAAGGGCTTCCCTGGTGGCGCAGTAGTTGAGAGCCCGCCTGCCAATGCAGGGGACATGGGTTCGTGCCCCGGTCCGGGAAGATCCCACATGCCGCAGAGCGGCTGGGCCCGTGAGCCATGGCTGTTGAGACTGCGCGTCCAAAGCCTGTGCTCCGCAACGGGAGAGGCCACAACAGTGAGAGGCCCGCATACCGCAAAAAAAAAAAAAAAAAAAAATATATATATATATATATATATATATGGAGAGAGAGAGAATTCAGATTGTCACATAGAAGCATTTGTTCCTTAAAACGCCATCAGCCCAGCCTGGGTGGGCACACAGCTCCAATCCTTTACATCCATAGCCAGACGCCCAGAGCATCCTAGGATCACTGCTACGTCTCTTACTGGGGTTTATAAAACCTAGGAGGGGCCTGATAAGAAAGCTTAACTGATTTCTAGAAGAGCTGATGAGTAAAGATTCTCACTGCGTCCCTGATTGTCCCATGCAGTTAACAATAAAAGGAGGCTTATGGAGTATCAGGATGTTGGAGATGCAGACTGCTGCTCCCGAGAGGCGCCTCCACTAAAGCAAGTCTGTATTGACTTGGTCTTCGGCTAAGCCAGACGCTTGGAGGATTTCTGTTTCACCTGCCTGAGCTGTTACCACACAGGCCCTGCCAAAGCTGTGGAGTCCTGTCCACTCTACAGGGTGAACCGCTTTGGGAGCCGAACGATAAGGATGGCAGCGCCTCACCAGATCCTACAGGATAGCAGAGGGGGGAGCAGAAGGGGGTGGCCAATGGCAGGAGGGAACACAGGACAGTGGCATCAGAGAAGTAGGTCCAGTGTCCTATCCACGTTGAGAGGGTAAAAACCCTCAACAGTGCACACACTAGGAATTAAGTGGATTCTTGTTTTTACAAGGAAATTGTTAGTCCAGCCAGTGTCTTCAGGAGTAATGCAGGGTAGTGGTTACAAATTGCAGCATCAGGCAGATCTGAGTTCAAATGTTCACTCCATCACTTACTGGAAATAGGATCTTGGGCAAGTTATGTGACTCCCTAAGCCTCGGTGCTCTCACTTATGATGTGGTGTGATTGTGGCACCTGTTCCACAGGGTTGTGAGCCTAACTGTGTGCATGTAACACAATTAGCATGGTGCCCTCAATAGTGCTTATGCATTATTTTTATAAGGCAAGCTTTGACCAAACCATTTCACCCATAGACATTCCTACCCCTTTGGGCACTTGACCTCTCTCCTCTTTCAGGGGGCAACGGAGAGGAATTCTATCACAGTCAGAGGTTACAAACTGACTAGGGGCTAGTGGCAAAGAGGAGATCGTGATTTCATCAGAGGGTTATGATTTTTATTTGCACTGAGTAGTAAATGTAACCATGATCATCAATTTAACTGGGCAGCAGCTTCTAGAGCCTTCCTCCCAATCTGCCAGAGTAGACTGTACATTTCTTAATGTTTTGTAAAGCTGTATGTGAAGCAGGAGTGTCCTGAATGTATGTTGAACAAATTGGGATGAGAAAGCACTGGTGGGTTTTGTAGTAGTCATTCTTGGAGTGTTGGTTTTCCTTCTCAGTAAATACTGTTATGGAAACCATCATTTGAGAGATTTTACCCATCATCAGCCCTGACTGATGTGGGGCTGGACAGTCTTCCCAGAGCTTCTGCAGAAAGGATCTGTATCCTCAGGGTCATTGTGCTGCCCCAGGACCAACCTGAGCTCCACAAGTGTACAAAAGAGAGTTCATAGGGACTTCCCTGGTGGTCCAGTGGTTAAGACTCGGTGCTTCCATTGCAAAGGGCAAGGATTCGATCCCTGGTCAGGGAACCAAGATCCCGCATGTCACACGGCACAGCCAAAAAAAAAAAAAAAAGAAACAAAAACAGAAGAGAGCTCATACGCGGTAAACTGAAACTAACTGTCCTGTGCTCCTTCAGTACCTCCAGTCATTTTAACCATGCCCGTTTTCCTCTCCAGGGCTTGTTTGTTGCCTTATGGGACCCTCACCCTTGGTGTTAGAGGTCTCTCATCTGTGAGCACCTACAGTAAAATGATAAGCTTATCTTTTCTCAATACAGATCCAATCGTTCAACAAGAAGGTCCAATGTGGGCAAGTGACACCAAGCTGAAGAGGCCAACTCGAGAGAGAAGAAACTTGGTCCCATCCTCACAGCTAATAACGGTGATGGAGAATACCCCCGAGAAAGCCAAAAAAAAAGACCTGAGTGCTCTCTCCCAGAAGGAACCACACCCAGCCCTATCCCAGGCCTTCCAAGGAACAAACAGTCCTCAAGAGTTGACCGAGTCCTTGGGGCCACCACTCGTAGCTACCACCTTGGAAGGGCCAAGAAGAATGATGTTTCGGTTCAGAGATGAAGATTTTTATTCCGTTTTATCCTCAAACTCTGAAGAAGAAAATGATGACACTGAAGAGGAAACCCATGTAGAGGAAGACCTTTTGTTGGCTGCTATGCACCCGCTCCGTTCTCCTTCCAATCATAAGAGAAGTAGATTTCTTGGGACATTGGCCACTCAGGCCAAAAATAAAAGTTTTGAAGAAAATCCTGCCAATTGCAGAGCGAATTCTGTAAGGAGAAGTGAGTCCAGTCATGGCTCATTACGAATTAGCAGTGCAATGTGGCTAGTGACAGGGCAGCCTTCCATCTGGCAAGGGATATTCCAAGACCCTGGGCGGCCTGACGGGGGGTCTGCTAAAGAGAAAGACAGCAGTGACGGTGAAAATGAGAAGACCTTTCATTCATGGGACACCAAATCCAAAAGCAGTCTGGAGGATGACCTTAATGCTGAAAATGTATTTCGTGAGGTTACTTCTATGGAAGACAGGCCTGGAACCCATGATTATGAAAGAGATTGGCAGGCCCATTTAAGTGATTCTAATAATCCTCTTGGCTGTTTTCTTGCTGGTAGACCAACAGCTCCAAGATCATCAATGGATTCATCTTATAACACTCCAGGATCATTCATGCATTCTGCTCTGAGAGACGATACTCCAGTAGACCTGTCCACATCATCTACCTTAGCTCCCAGTTCAGACTCGGAGGGAAGCTCCAGGTTTAATGTTCGTCAACCACTGTCCCCCATTAGAAATAGGAATCTATTTGCCAGTGCTGAAAACCACAGTTATTTTCCTGTAAACAGTGTGCATGAATTTGATGTCAGGGGAGCAGAACATATTACTTTAACAAGCCAATCTCAGGAGGCTCCATTACATACAGAAGATCTCTTACTAAATTCTCAAAGCAGCTTGTCCTTGGTGGAGTCTTCCAGCTCCTCTCCATCAGAAACGAATTTACAAGGCCACTTGCATGTGCCCAGGTCCCTGCAAGAAAATACACCTTTTAATTTCTTTGCAGTGTCTGAGTTCCCAAATCAAAATGACAATGGGAGCAGAATGGAGGTCCCTGGCGTCACCGATGAAAAGGAAGCCACTAAAATAAAGGCAGACCCTGAGAAACTCAAGAAATTACAAGAAAGGTGAGGAGTTTTCATAATTATATGAATACACATATATATTTCTAAATTCTATTCCTCTAACACGAAAATAAGCAGTGCTTTCCTTAAAGGGTCATGGGGATTCTAAGTCAAGGGAGGCCCTTCCTTGACATTTTAATGATTTCTTCTTTCAAGAAAATTGTCTAGTTTGTTGCTTTTAAAATATATGTCTCTACAAAGAAACGTTCAGTGTTCCAGCCCAATTTCTTCAGTATTCCCAAAGTGTTTTTTTCCTTGAATACCATAACTTTAAGAAAGGCAAGCAACTATACTGCAATAAAAAATAAATAAAATTTTTAAAAACAAAGAAAATAAAAGGCAAGTTTGCCAAATATAAGGGTTTTGGGGGTTTGCTTGTTTGTTTTTGGCCGCACCTTGCAGCTTACAGTTTCTTAGTTCCCCGACCAGGGATCGAACCCGTGCCCCCTGCAGTGGAAGCATGGAGTCTTAACCACTGAACCGCCAGGGAAGTCCCAAGGGTTTCTGACTTCTACATAGGGCTTCCCTTTCCCCCTAGCAATTAGGAACCAAGATTTTTTTATGAAATGGTTGTCATCTCCCCAGAGAAGGAGCCATTCAGCACTTGGAAGTTCACCAGCTCTCCCCCATGAGCTCTGCGCAAATCCAACCAACAGTTCTAGAATTTGAACCTTCCAAACTAAAAGGCCGGTCTCCAACAGTTGCCATAGCTACCTCAGTTCTCTGAAGGGCCACGCTGGGGTGACCACTGCTTCCATTTTATGTGCTGCTTCTCATGCACAAGAAAGAGAGAAATAAGATCTTTTTTGAATTGCTCTTTTCTTTGATCTCTCCTTTCTTGTGAGATGATTTTGGGATATTTCACAACTATGAACTGCAATACTTTTTAAAGCTGTCGTTAAACACCATGTCGGGATTTGACCATTTAATTTATGATAGGTGTTACCATGCCCTGATATTGGCTTACTGATCTGGAAAGTGATTCTTTGAATGCGAGCCCTCTTTTTTGTGTTAGTATGGCTCACTGGGTCATTAATTATCCCATTGATATTCATCTGTAAGTGGGAAAATTCCATGGCAATGAATCTGAATGCAAAAAGGAGGAAAAGATACGACTTAGAATGCTCACACACTCTTGTCTATCATTCGACTGCAGGAATGAAGTAATTTCCTTGTTAGCAGCACCTTTTTTTTTTTCCATATCAAACAAACTACCAAAAGACAGACCCAGGGTTAAGGGCCAAAAGGTCTCAGCACCCATCCATCCTCACCTACCCAAAAATACTCTTCAAACCCACTTGGCAGGGGTCTGGACCTCCACCATCCCAAAGCAATGCCTTCGGGCCAAAAATGACTTCTTTTAAAAATGCACCCACTTCTAGGTGTAGTAATGCATTAAACAGCTATTATTTGTGTACTTCGTTTATCACTCTTTTTTCTGTATACAATAAACCTTATGCTTTTCTTATTATTTCAAAATTATTCATTTTAGGAAGTATTAAAAATATAAACTTAAAAGAAAAATCACCAATAACCCTATAATCCAGAGAAAAGCACTGTGAAAAACTCTTTCCAGTCTTTTATCTTTGCATATAAATGCAATTTTTAGTAAACATTGGTTCATATTTTATAATATGCCTTATTTTAAGATTTCAAGCCCATTTCTCAATGCCACTTACACTCTTTAAAATGTTCGCTTGAGGGCTTCCCTGGTGGCACAGTGGTTGAGAGTCTGCCTGCTGATGCAGGGGACACGGGTTCGTGCCCCGGTCCGGGAAGATCCCACATGCCACAGAGCGGCTGGGCCCGTGAGCCATGGCCTGTGCTCCGCAACGGGAGAGGCCACAACAGTGAGAGGCCCGCGTACTGCAAAAAAAAAAAAAAAAAAAGAAAAAAAAATGTTCGCTTGATTCATACAAACAAGCATATAACATACGCACCCTCTAGAGAATTAGAAGCAGAACAAAACCCGGGCATCCCTGTGCCCACCTTCCAGCGAACAGAACATCACTGGAGCTTGGGAGCCCCTCACTCACTCTATCTCCTCATCTCCCTCCTTCATCTCCTCCCTCCCAACCCCCTAAACCCTCTGGAAATCATTCTTGCATTGCAATTATCATTCCTTTGCTTTTTAGTTTCTTGTTGGAAGTTTTTTTGCTTCATGGCTTCACCATACGAGCATATGTATTCCTAAACAACATATTGTATATATTTTTGAATTCTGTAGAAATGTTACTATTGTTTTTGAACTCCCTAGAAATGGAATATCTGTTCTTCCGTGACTCGCTTTTTCCCTTTACATCGTTAGCCAGATGCATCCTGGTTGATATTTTGGGGCTTTAATGCATTTGCTTTCATCACTACAGACAATTTCGCCATTCTCCTGTCGATGGACATTTGGGTCCTTTACTGTTTTCTGTACACAGTGCTGCATGAACATTCTTGTAAACGTCTCCTGGTGCACATGGGAAGAGTTCTCTAGGATATTTATGCAGGAGCGGACTTGCTGGACTGGCGTGTAGCACAGCTTCCACCATACAAGTAATGCCAATGTATTGTCTCAACAGTGATGTATACTGTTGTCCATCCTTGTCAGCACTTGTATTGATTGGCTTTACAAATTGTCACCAGTCGCACGGGAGTAAAATGATACCGTGGCTTTAATTTACATTTTCATGACTGTTAGTAAGGTTGGGTGTTCTGTTGGCTCTTTTTAAATTTTTTTTGGCCACGTTGTGTGGCATGCGGCATCTTAGTTCCCTGATCAGGGATCGAACCTGTGGCCCCTGCATTGGGAGCAGGGAGTCTTAACCACTGGACCACAAGGGAAGTCCCTGTTGGCTCTTTTAAATGTTAAATGACCATTTCTATTTCTTCTTCTACAAAATGCTTATCTATGTCTTCTGCCCATTTTTCTTTTAGAATATATAGATATTTAAATCCTTTATATAGTCTAGCTATTAATCTGATTCTCTGACAGTTATGTGTTGGAAATATCTTTTCTCAATTTGTAGTTTGTCTCTCCTCTTTCTTGATGTTTTTTAATGAAAATAAATTCTTAATTTTAATGTAGCCAACTGTATCCATCTTCTTTACAGATTGTGATTTGTACCTTGTTGTCTTAAGAAATCCTTTGCTAACCTGGGGTCATTATGACATTCTTCCTATTTTCTTCCAAAATCTCTACAGTTTTCCTGTGCACGTTTAGGACTTCATGTGAAATGAATTTTGGACTTAAGTGTGATATTTAATTTGTGGTGTGAGGTATGCATTGTGAATACCAATGTGTCCCAGGATCTTTCCCCTGCAGAGCCACATCTGTCACATAACATAACTATAAATATATAAGTCTGTCTCAGGGCTCTCTGTTCTGTCTGTTCTGTTTTTTTTGTTGTTGTTTTTCCCTAAGGCACACCATCTCAATGACTGAAGATTTATAAGTTTATAAGTGCAAAAGCCTCCCTCCCCACTTTGTTCCTTAAGAGTCCTTGACTATATACATTTAAAAATCAGCTTTTGGGGATGTTCATTGGAACTGCATTGAATCTATAGATTATTTGGGAGAGAACTGACATCTTGGAGACATCGAGTCTTTCTTTGGTAAACATGGCATATCTCTTCTTTTATTTGTGCCCACCATGAGATAGTATAATTCTGTTCCTTTTCATTGAACTTCCCTTTCTTGGGGAGAAAACTCTTTTAAGACACTGAGCATACACTCCTATATCCACAGTAATGTCCATTTCTTCCTCTCCTTTGATTTTAGTCTCTAGCCAGTTTTGCTTTCCTTGACCAGAGAGTCCCTAGGCCCATGAGGATTCTAAAGAACAAAAAATTAGCCTTAGATTCCTCAAAAGCCTCCCTACAGAAACATCAACCAGCTATTGACTCACCATTTATGAGACACAAATACGTTTGCTTACATTTTCATTAATTCCATGTTCATCACATTCCAGCAGCTTATATTCTGGAATGTTAGCATAGTTTATTGGCAAGGGTTGAGTTACTGGTGAGTTCACGTCCAAGTTCACTGGTTCATCACTCATCCCAACCAACATCTACCGAGTGGTCTCCACATGCCAATACTTTACCAGACTCCAGATGCACTTTATTGTCTGCACAACAGGTTCACCCTCATCACCCCTTCCAGGCCGCCCCATGACCCTATAAGTGGGTAGCAGTAGTCGGATCATCATGGCTTTACACATGAGGAAACAGAGACCTGGAAAGCTCAAGCACCTTGTCCAAAGTCATCAAACTCACAAGTTTTAGAAGCAAACCTCAAAGGCAGGCCCTGGCGGGTGCGGGGAGAAGAGCTCCTAGCCTCTGGCTCAGTTTCCCTCTGGAGCTCTTGCCCAACCTTTGGATGTGTGATAGGAGCGCTGATGCTCCTGGTTAGCTCACACGGATCAATAACTGCAAAGGAGCCTGACTTAAAAATCGTGAACCTAGGGACTTCCCTGATGGTCCAGTGGTTTAGACTGTGCGCTTCCACTACAGCGGGGGCAGGCTTCGATCGCTGGTGAGGGAATTAAGATCCCACATGCTGCGGGGTGTGGCCTAAAAAAAAGGAAATTAAAAAAAATTTTAAATACCTCTACCACCTGCCTGCTGCGGCCTAAAAAGAAAAGAAAAAGAATCCCTGACCCTGTTATCAGTAACCGTCATACCGGGAAGAATCTTCAGCAGGGTCAGAGGGAGCAGTGGGTTAGCCCCCAGGACGGCATGGGGGCGGGGGGGCTGGCTCCCTTTTCCTCCCCGCCCCACCCTACGCTCTGGGAGCTGGTATTTGCGGAAACTGCAAACGTGTGGACTCCTGGTGACGAGGGCTTGTTTTCCACTTAGTCTCCTGGAGGAGGACTCTGAGGAGGAGGGAGACTTGTGTCGCATCTGTCAGATAGCCGGGGGTTCCCCTGCCAATACCCTCGTGGAGCCGTGCGGCTGCGTGGGAAGCCTGCGGTCTGTCCATCCGGAATGCCTGAAAAGATGGCTTAAAGTGAAAATAACATCAGGTAGGTGGGAAAGGCGGAACGACACACGTGCCGAATACTTAACCCGAGGCGCCGCCCTGTGGGACTCGCAGCCTTGATGACAGCTCACGGCAGCAGTCGCTCGGGGGGAACGGGGCCCTTGCTCACAGCCCCCGAAGGACAGGGGCAGGACTAAGCTGCCTTCAAATTATGGGAGGGAAATGAGTTTTGTTTTGTTTCCAAGGCTCAGGGAAGAATCCCGGAACGTGCTGTCGAATTTTACCCCTGCTCGAGGCCTGAGCAGAGATGCTAAGATTGCCTCCCAGGAGGAAGGAAACTAGAATTGGGTCTATGGCTGGGTCTCAGCAAACACACAGCGGCCACAGCAGCTGGTAGACAGACCAGTTCTGCTTCCTTTTACTTGGGGAGAGGGGTTGGGGTAGCACCTAGGAGCTGAGCCCAGCTGCCCTTTTGCGGCAACGAAAAGAGCAGTGATCTAATTTTTCTGCCGCCATATTAGATAAAGAGAGTCCCATTGTGCTCATTTTGTCAGCTCTGTCTTTAACAGATCTTGTAACTGGGTGTGAAACCCCGTTCTCAACTCCCGAGGGAGGTTATAACCTAAATACAGCCATGTCAGTAGGTCGGCTGTAGTTTCCTTGGCAGAGAACAGGAGATTTCTTCAAAACATTTAGGAACAAGAGCAACTTGAATAACAACAACAAAAAAAATAGGACGCCAGGGCTTCCCTGGGGGCGCAGTGGTTGAGAGTCTGCCTGCCGATGCAGGGGACAAGGGTTCGTGCCCCGGTCCGGGAAGATCCCACATGCCGCGGAGCGGCTGGGCCCGTGAGCCATGGCTCCTGAGCTTGTGCGTCCGGAGCCTGTGCTCCGCAACGGGAGAGGCCACAACAGTGAGAGGCCCGCGTACCGCAAAAAAAAAAAAAAAAAAAGGACGCCAATGCAAAGAACACTTCACTTCAAAAAGACCTAAGGCTTTTAGACTCCCCTTTCTGAAAACTTTTTACCCCAGAGCCAGATGCTGTTTCGCTTCTCCTCCATGTTCTCCTCCTTGGTTATCATTGTGCCAGACAGCCCAGGAGACCTAGAACTTGACCCTGTCCCCGTGGCGTGTCACCGCGCCCCCTCAGCAAGCACAGCACACTGTTTAATCAGGCAATGAACACACAGGATGACCCCGTTAACTCTCTCCTCCCTGAGGCCCTTTCTCCACGTCTGCAGGAGAAATGTAGGAGCGCCCACTGCCCGAGCTACTTAAATGCATCTCCACACAGTGAGCAGGGTACCCAGCCATTCAGAGAGCAAAGAACAAGTGGATCTCAGCCGCTAATGACTATGCTGTGCAATGCTTTATCTTACGAGAAATTTGGGCTAATTAAACATCTAGCACAGAAAAAATTACTCATGAGATGTGTGATGAAAGTACTGCTAAATGCTTGTAAATGCTAATGCTGGTCTGGGTGTGATCTGGCAGGATTAGATTGGAGGACACATGGGACCTTCCATAGCCTTAAGTATTATAGAATGATGCTTAAAAAAAAAAAAAAATCAAGTCAACAAAATGCAGATAAGGGATCGCTGTTCATCCTTGTCTTTTGAAATTCTCTATTATTTACTACTTCTTTGTATCCCCAGTGGGGAAAAATAGAACTGGGGTATAAAACCCTATTAGTCCTCTGTTTTCTTTTTTTTTTTTGGCTGTACCTCTTGGCTTGTGGAATCTTAGTTCCCAACCAGGGATTGAACCCGGGGCCCCCTGCAGTGGAAGTGCAGAGTCCTAACCACTGGGCCGCCAAGGAATTCCCAGTCCTCTGTTTTCTAATGCATAAAATAAACACTAGTACATCATTAGCCAAACTGCAGCACCTACACCAGGGGGAAAGGGCATATGGTAACACGCTTGCTTAGACATAACAGCCACAGATCTGCATCTTCCACTTTTGCACTGGGGAATAGGATAAGCAGAGGAAAAAGTGCTGATCTAGAATTCACGTTAAAAAAAAAAACCAACAAACCAGCAACAAAGGAAGCCTTCTCCTGTTTCTTTTCCCAAATGAGGCTGAACTCAGGCTCAAGCATTGGCCCCAGATACTGCCATACCAGTGCCCACACATGGCCCCAGGGTCCCTCACTCTTCTCAGGTGGCAAGTCACCTGGGCAGGAGTAAAGACAGATTTTTAAGCCACAGATCGAGGATAGCTTCTGCCACCAATTCGGTCCTTACTAATTTATTTGCTTGGACCAGTGTTAGATCTGCCAGGAAAAACAACAGTAACATAGACATAATATTCACTCTTCTGGCAAACACTTGTGTTACCGACTCTCAGCCTCCATGTAGTAATTCTAATTTTATGAACCAATATGTTTATATTTAAACACAAAGCAAGACCTGTTATTTAAAACAGGTGAAATTCCTGGGAATTTCACTCACAGGAAGCTTGCATAATAATGAAAATGATGACAAAGGAAATTTTTTGGATCTCAGGTTCAAGGTCATTTTCTACCTTGAGCCTGAAGAAAAGAAAACTGACTGACTTTAAAAAAGAAGGCCACTGAAATGCAGAATTCCTAACACACACACAAATTCGCTCGCAAAATGTCAACACCAAAAGGGTTACGTGTAACAAAATTCTTTAATTTAAGGAGCAGATCTTGGCACTGTGAAGACCTGTGAGATGTGTAAACAAAGCCTGCTGGTCGACCTGGATGATTTTAATGTGGCCGAGTTCTACCAGAAGCACCAGCAGTCCCGGGTAAGAGCTGCTCACACCCGCTCTGGGTCCACAGGCTAGAGTCGGGTAGAGGCACAAGGTAGGAAGAAACTTTCCCTGATACAAGGAATGTAGAAGCCCTGTGCAGGGGGTGAGTCTGGGAGTCTCCTAATTTAGCTCGCTTCTCTGAGAAGGTCTGTTACTAAATTGGACCACTGGAGGGTTGGAAGACTTGGTTGCCCTTGGTTGCTTGTTTGCTGAGGTCCCACTGCTGTCAGGGACAAAGTAGGAAGCTACAGTAGCTGACTGGACACACAGAAACAGGAATAGTCTGGCAAGCTTCATGCCCAAATTTGTTGAAATAATTTAATAACAAGAGAAAAAAATTAGGGTCTTGGAGGAAACAGTCTCCAATTTATATATCAAGTAACTCTGGGGTAACAAGGAACTGCTTTGCTCAAGGTTTAAAACCATGTAGTAAGCACCTAATGTGTGCTTTTTTTTTTTTTGGCTGTGCTGCTCGGCTTGTGAGATCTTAGTTCCCCGACCAGGGACTGAACTCAGGTCCTTAGCAGTGAAAGCACCGAGTCCTCACCACTGGACCACCAGGGAATTCCCCTGCTGGTTAAAAAGGTGCTTTTTAACACCTCGTGAATTAATTCTCCTGGGGCATTTGGATTGAAGTTCTAATACTGTGAAAGAGTTAACCTTAGGTGGGAAGGTGATTTATGCCCAGGATAATAGTTCACTGCCCAATTCTCAGGCAAACTATCTTCTATTTAGAGCTGTACTGCCCAATATAGAAGCCACAAGCCACAGGTAGCTCACGAACAAGTGGTTACTTCCAGCTGAGATGTGTTGTGTTATACACCAAATTTCAAAGGCTCAGTATAAAAAAAAAAGAGTAAAATATCACATAAATAATTTTATATTAATTATGTGTTGAAATGATGACATTTAAAATATACTGGGTTAAATAAAATATATTACTGAAATTAATTTTACCAGTTTCTTTTTACTACTTTAATGTGGCTCCTAGAAATTTTCAGGTTACATATATGGCTTGCATTGGTGGCTCAGATTGTATTTCTACTGGGTGGTGGTGCTGATCTGGAAGATGCCTTGAACCACATAAGCAGTCAGTAGATATTTTATCAAAAGAAAAGGGCCCATCATTACCATTAAAATTCAAGACTGACCTCCCTCATCACACAATTAGGAAAAACATGATTAATAATCACGACTGTAAAGCACATAATTTAAAAACTATAAAATCATTGTTAGCAACTAAAATGTCACTCTTCAGAGGAGTCACTTTGGCTTTCAGATCATTAGCCTGTCTGTATCCAGACCTTTTTTTGCAAAAAGCACAGCTGAGTCAAAATGGTGCCCGTGAGTGTGGGCAATCCTGTAGTTACCTTTTTAAAATCCTAAGGTTGCTAGACAAGAAAGGAAGAAAGGATGAAAGGAAGGAAGGAAAGGGAGGGAAGGAGAGAGAGAGAGAGAAAGAAGGAGAGAAGGGAGAAAAGAATGGAGATTTGAGCAGCACAACCAATAAGTGTGATATAATGGACATAATGCCATCCCAGCCTTGAAGATTAGGCGTCAGGAAGTTGAGGGGAGGGAGGCGGAGAGAAAGGAAGAAAAAAGTAGTTTCCTGAGAAAACAATTCAGTATTTTGAGTCCCTACATTTTGAGGCCTGAGGGTCTCAAATCACTCAGTCATAAACCCCAGGCACTGAGATCTGAGATGAGAAACAGAAGCGACTCACATTCTTGGACCCTGAGGATGCTGCAGTCAAACAATTGAAAGGAACCAGGCCCTCTTGAGTGCCTGAGGTCAGGGTGCCAGCTAGATGCAGACAGCTTCTCTGAGGTCATTTCAAAGAATAGATTATTTCAGGGAGTGGAGCCTGCGGGTCTTCCCGGGAAGGACAAGACCAGGCAAGGCCGGGTTACCCGGATCCCACCAGCACATCCTGCAGGGATCACCACCTCCATGCAGCCCAGGGGAAAGCCTTGTCTAGTAAAGACCCCTGTTGGTCCCAAGCTTTTCACCTTGTTCTCCCTCTGCGAAGCTGCTGCCGCCACCACATACTGCTGGCTCACCAGTGGCACTTGTAGAACTGGCTCTCTAACAGCAGCTTTTTCCAGTTGCACAAAAATGTGTGCATGCATGTAGCCCGAGGCAGCCCACCCCGCCAAAAAGCACACCAACTTTGACTAAGATGTGAACCTAAATCCTATTCCCTTCCCCAGAGTGGCCCTGTGACCTTGAGGAAACTACACCAACTCTGGATATCTCAGTTCTCTCATCTGTAGGAAGTGGGAGATGATAATTCCTACCCCGAAGGATTGGATGTAGGAAAGGACCCCAGTACATCACCTAAGACAGTGCCTGAGCAGAGAAGATTCTTGGTGAATGAGGACTGTCATATTACAGCCCCAGAGATGCCTGACCTCTTTAGACTCAAGGGAGAAAGCTAAGGGTACCCGGACCAAGCCAGAATCCATCACGGAACAAAGCCAACTGGCCCCCACAGGGGTCATACCTGTAACCTCGGCCTCACTGCATCCTACCAGCTGAGAGAATGGGCTATGAGCATATTCTAAAAAGAACCGTGAAAGTAATCGTGTCAGCCAGGGTCTGGGCAGGAAAGAGATGATGGCACATGCACAAGGGGCGAGTAATGAGAGCTGAATGAAGGGCCAAAATGTGGATAGTAAAAGCAACAAGGAATGATTAGGCACTCTGGGACAGGCAATTGACCACCCCTAGGCCTGGAGTGACAAGGGGAGGGGGCAGTTATCAGGAGGGCTGTGGCTACAGGAGAGAGTCACCACCAGCCTGCGACCTTCAGTAGGGGAAAGCTGCCATGGCCACACCACTGCCCAGCAGAGAGGGAACGAGGGGAATAACTACCCCAGGCCCTCTCTCTTCTCCCGCCCTCTGGTCTCCAGCTAGGGTCTCCCATTGGTTGAACCCAGTGGGGAGCCAGAGGACAAGGGGGCCTAGTTAATGCAATCCATTGAGATCATCCAATGATGGGCCACAGAGCAGGGTGGAAAGTGTATCTGGAGGGGAAAATGGAAAATATCCAGCACAGTAATTACACGACATAGAGGCAGAAGAGAGTTCAAATTAGTTTCAGTGAGAACTTGACAGGCTGTCAAAGCCTTTTGAAAATGCCCTTCATTATAATCACAGGAAGAAACGAGATTGACAGACCCACCCTGGTGGGAGAACAAAGGTCCCAAGAACCAATGTGCAATATTTACCTGCTGATGGAAAGCAGTTCGGCTCGCACTTTTACAGCAGTTCTGTTCCGATGGCCCGTGGTGAATTCACTGCTGTCTGTTTGCTAACAGTCTGAGTTAAACTTGAGACACTAGGGAAGTGTGACTTCGACAAGTTCAGAAACTCTCCATGGATGAAGACCAGAGTAACTGTCATTTAGCACAAAGATAACAAGGATGGAATACAATCTCCGCTCGTCCCCAGGTGGGAGACCCTTGACCCTTGGAGGCTGATGTGCACACCTGTGCTTCTGAGGTCCAGGCCCTTCTTCCGACTCCCAAACCCCGGTTCCTCTGGGCCCTCTAAGCCAACCCTCAACGCCGTTCACTCCTTGGCAAATGGGTTCCCTTCTTGAGAAGTGGGGTAGCCGATGCCAAACGCAGACATGGACCCAGAGAGGGTCAAAACCAGAAGAGGCTTAGAACTGGTTTCCGCTCAGACTGGCCTGCACTTAACCTCAACTCACTAACCAGCAAACTAACTCACTAACTTATTTTCTTGTGCATTTTTCACATTTAGATTCTTTTTGGTTTTCCTTAGTTATAAAAATCACAAACACACAAAAGTCTCCCATAATTGAAATTAACATTTAGCTGCATGTGTTTTTTTTTTTTTTTTTCCTATTAAAATACTGATGCCTGGGCTCAGCCTCGGAGATTCTGATTTAATTAGTCTGGGATGGGACCAGGGGTCAATTTTTTTTTTTTTTAAGTGTGGAAAAATACACATAACACAGAAGTTTAACTCAATAACTTTTTTTTTTTTTTTTTTCCCAGCACGCGGGCCTCTCACCACTGTGGCCTCTCCCGCTGCGGAGCACATGCTCCGGACGCGCAGGCCCAGCGGCCATGGCCCACGGGCCCAGCTGCCCCACGGCACACGGGATCCCCCCGGGCCGGGGCACGAACCCACGTCCCCAGCATCGGCAGGTGGACTCTCAACCACTGCGCCACCAGGGAAGCCCAAACTTTTAAGACACATGTTGAGTGCCTGCTGTATGCCAGATACTGTGCTGGGAGATACAGCAGTGCCCACGGTCAACACAGTCACTGACGTATAGTGGGGAAGTGGACCAGCAGGCAGGGACCCCGGTGTGGGAGGATCAGAGCAGGGGGTGGACGAGCAGCTGTGGACACAGCGCAGAGAGGCCTGACCTGCTCTCAGGACCAGAGAGACCCTCCCCACAGAGGAGCCATTTAAGACCGGAGAGGAAAAAGAGTGAGCCCTCCACGGCAGAGGCTCTTGAGGGCAAAACCCTCTACTCACGTGGGAGACAGACACCTCACCCAGCCTCTGACCACAGGCTGTGGACACACCCAGCAGGTGCCCAGTCCGCACTCTCAGTGGTCTCTGAGGTGCGCATGGGCTCGGATTAGTGTATGTTTTCCTGGTTTGGTTCATTGCTGCCCGTGGCCTCTAACACTGAAATCCGATTATCCCTCCATCTCTCAGACACTGAGCGGTTCCCTTGGGCCCCATAGGGTCAAGGCTTGTTACCAGACTTGGAGCAGCTAGATTAGGAGCTCCTATAGGCCTGGAGAGCGGCCCCCTGAGGCTAAAGCAGCCGGAGTGGGGGGGTGCCCAGGACCTGGACTAAGCGCCTTGGGCTACGGGCATCCAGTGGTCCAGTCACTGGCTGGCAGCAGTTCACCCCCGCCCTAACTCAGAGATGCCTGAGGGCTTCCCTGGTGGCGCAGTGGTTGAGAGTCCACCTGCCGATGCAGGGGCCGCGGGTTCGTGCCCCGGTCCGGGAAGATCCCACGTGCCGCGGAGCAGCTGGGCCCGTGAGACATGGCCGCTGAGCCTGTGCTCCACAACGGGAGAGGCCACAACAGGGAGAGGCCCGCGTACCGCAAAAAAAAAAAAAAAAAAAAAGATGCCTGAAAATTCAGCCCAGCAGGCATTCCACACCCACCGCCCACCTCCCAGCAGTGCTGCCCGCGAAGCAGCCCCACATCTTCCCATGTGCTCTTTAACCTGGATGTGGGACTCACGCTTGACTGACTGGTTGGTTGATTGGTTTCTGAGTGGAAGGAAGAACTCCAGGATGACAGCAGGTAGAGCTCCAAGGAACATTCCAGGTTGCAAAGTGGACCAGGAGAAAACAGGTTTAAGAAAAGTTTAGGTCACAGATTGTACACTCAAATGCCATAGAGGCCAGGCAGATAAACAAATGATCAGAATCTCCCAAGTGGCATCAGTTGGGAGTGGTGGCCATTGTGACAAAATTGCGAATACTCTGTCCAACGGAAGAAGTTCATGTCTGTCCTTCTTTCCTTCCTTCCTTCCAACCAGAGCACATCCACAGGCCAGATTCAGCTTACTGGCTACCAACTGTTGATCCTTAGTTTAAAGCAGGAGTTCTCAAAGATGGGTGGTCCCCAGACCACTAGCAATAGCATCACCTAGGAATTCATTAGAAATGCACATTCTTGGGCCACACTCAGACCCACTGAATAAGAATCTGGGGAAAGGGGTGCCCAGCAACTGTATTTTAAAAGGCCTTTTCAGTAATCCTGATACATGTTAAAGTTGGGGCCACTAGAGTCAACAGTCATCACTGGTCCAAAATTATACATTTTTTCCTCATTCTTTCATCTGTGCATACATTTATTGAGCACATACCATATACCAGGCATGGGCTAGGCACTAGCAGCACATGGGAAGGGCAGGGGCAGGCAAGGCACATGTGGTCCTTGCCCTGAATCCTAGCTTTAGCTCTTGCCTCTTGTTGGATGTTTTCTCGGTTTTGCAAAATACCATGTCCACTCGTATTAGCTCATTTTGCCATAATGCCTTGAGAAACAGGCAGAACAGAGGCTACTTCTCCCCGTTTATCAATGGAGTCCCTTTGTCCATGCACAGTTAAAAGTCTGCCCAACATCGCAGGGCATGGTGGACCCAGGCTGCCTATTCTGGGGGCCCAGGCCCCCTGTGTGATGGAGACGTGCCCTTGGCCCTGCCGCACAGGAGGGGCTCAGAGGGCCTCTGGCTGTCATTGCTCAGAAGCACAGGCCTGACTCGCTCCATCCTGGCCTCAGACAGATGTCCTTGGACACACGCAGTCACCTGATCACCCTCACTCCTGGGAGCATCCCATGAATATATCTGAAGACTTGACAGAACGTTCAGCCAGGCTGTCTGTTTCTTCGAGTGGATTGTGTTGAGAATTTTCACCCGTAGCAAATCTCTTGACTGAAGTGAATTTTAACAAAATGAAGGGGCAGGAGAATAGGAAGAAAAACATCTGGCAGGTGGGCTGAGTGCTCCCGAGCCCCCGTCCACTGCTTCACATGCCTCTCCCTCCCCTGAAAGTCTCCCAACGCCCATCCCCACCTCTGCTGCTGCACGTGGGCAGGAAAGGGTGATGCAACTGGGTTGGGGCTGGGAGGGGAGGGAGCAGCTCCAGTAAATAACGCTCCAAAAACTAGCTCATTCTGCCCTTACCGAACAAATACCATGGACGGAACTCTTTCTGATAACAAATCCCTCCCACTTGTGGCTCCGAGTATAAAGGATGACTCTGAGCTGACTATGAAATGCCTGCACTGATTGGCTGGCCCGGCCCTTTTGTCCAGCATCACAGGCTCTGCAAAGGGCACACATAAAGGAGCCGGGCCAGTGAGATTTATGGCACCGAGTAACAGTTTCCCTCCCACAGACCAGAGAAGAGACACAATCTGCTGGAAGTGACTTTTCAAATGATCTGCAGAAAACATTAGTGGATATTTTCCCATCTGCATGCCTCCAGGTCTTATGGAGTCATAAAAAGTAAATGATTTCCCTGAACGCTGTGACAAACCTGAGAGTTCCAAGCCATTTTCTAGCTGATTGATTTGCCATTACGCATCGGAGTGTCTGTGAGCAGAAAGGCTTCCTGGCGAAGTGAGCGCTGGGGAGAGGGAGCCATCGGGAGCTCACAGGAGGCCACCGCACCAGGAAAAGCGAATGAGGGACAAGGCTTGGTTTGTGTGGAGGAGCTAAACAGTAGGTAGTCTGGGAAGGCTTCCCAGAGGCAGTGGCTCCTGAGAAAGACCGCAAAGGAGGCACCAGCTCTTGGGGAAGATGGGAGGAGGCCATTAACACAGAAAAAACGTAGCAACAAGCAACTTCCTCTCTGCCTGCTCTAGGCCAAGGTCAGGAGAGAAAGGCTAAAATAGGAGGCAAACCGCTCAGGACAGTTGACTAGAGCCTTTAAAGATGGGTCTGTCTGTAGGGTGGTGGAGGGGTCTCGAGCAGTGACCTTGGGGCCAGCGGTCACCAAGATCTGGAGCTGGCCCCAATGCAGAAGGAAGAGCAAATCGATCTTTGCTCAGCTTGGGCACATTTTCGGGCTGCTGTTTCGTCCTGGAAGAGGTGTGTTCTGCGCCAGCTTCCTGAGCTGCCCTCGACGGGATGGGAACAGGATGATGGGCCTGTGAAGCACCTCGGGCCACCGAAGAAGGAAGGAGGAGGCACTGAGATGCTCACTGGGTCAAGTCCGAGCTTCGGTTCTCCTGGGAAAATGGTGCCGAGCTTTCCCAAGGGTGATGTCAAGGGCCATGCCCTCTGCAGGGGATTTTACTCCCCCAGGGCTTCCTGAGCACCGTCTGGCCCATCCCCGACCCTCCCACCCTGGAGATTGGACATGAGGACAGATGGGGCAATAAAGTGGCAGGCAAGGAGGAGTCATCACTAATCCACGAATTTACTGAGGGTCGATGCAGGTCCACAGGGTGAGGCTCTGGAGGACAGATGCCCAAAGGAGCCGAGGACAGAGGCACTGTGGTCATCCAGACAGCCAGATCCTCCCTGGGAACCTCCCTGTGCTCTCAGCACCAGTGAGAAAAATACAACCCACCCCACCCACCGAGAAAAAGCAAAAACATTAACAAGTGCGAAATGCTGTGTACAGAGTAAAGACAAATGCTTAGGACTCAGGGGGGGAATGACTAGATCAAATGAGGGTATCGTCAGGAAGCCTTCTGCAAGGAGGTGACACTGTGACAGCTGTAGAGGAAGTCGTGCACACAGCCTTAGAAAGGTGGGGAGCGGCAGAGGAGCATATGCACAACAGAAGTACCAAAACAAGCCAAGAGACCACACAAGACAGAGCATGAGCAAAGGCCCTGAGGTTCACAGGGCACGCCCTCTCTGGGGGTCAAATGATCATAGAACAGCCAGGGCGGGTGGGGAGTCGGGGAGCCCCTAGGTGAGACCATCGTTAAGCCCATTTGTAAAGGGAGAAACGTACAGAACTAAGGCCTGAGGCCCTTTCCCTGGGCAAACGAGGGATCTAGGAAAATCAAGTGCCCCCTCCCACCCCCGTGGCACCTGTGCCCCAGATTCTCCTACAGACAAGTCTGCCTTCCTAAGACGCACATCTCATCGTGTTTACCTCTCTACTCAGAGGCCAGCAGCTACACACATACATATACATAGCATGACGTCCAAACACCTCAGTTCTGCCTAACATGGTCTCCCACCTTACCATCTCCCCGGCCCATGCCAAGATTTTTTAAAAATTCAAAAAAAACACCCTCCCCATATACTCCAGCCACACCAGTGAGCAGAGAATTTTGCCCAACATACGCTCTGCCCTCTGTGTGTGTGCCAGCATGCAGTGCCTCTGTCTGAAGGGCCCCAACCGCCCCCCATAGCCACCTACCGAAGTCCCTGCCGTCCTTTAAGGACCAAAGATGCCATCCCCCACGTCACACGCAACCAGGCTCTTTCTTCCCCTTCGCATATCCCTCGTGGCCATTGACACATCCAGCTGCTACCGGAGCCATCTATGAATGAGGCGCTCTCTCCCACATCACAGGAAGGGGTCCCAGCAGGGAGATGAGACCTTTTGCCCTATGTTCTCCAAACACCCAGCTTAAGGCCGTGGCAGGTAGCTGCTCAGTAAATGTCTACGGGGACTCCCTGGTGGCACAGAGGTTAAGAATCTGCCTGCCAATGCAGGAGACACGGGTTCAAGCCCTGGTCCGGGAAGATCCCATATGCCGTGGAGTAAATGTCCATGGCCTGGGACTAAGCCTGGAGCTTTTTCAAGCATCTTCCACTAGGCAGTAAAGGATTCCAGGATGGCTGCCCGGCCTCCACCCTGGATTCCCCTTCTGCTCTGTTCTCTGGTCCTCCAGGACAGGGCTTGCCTTGGGGCTTGGGCTCTTGTCCTATTTCTTGTCCCCCCTTGGCCTGGTACCCTCCACCCCATGATTTAGACCATGTATATTTTACAGATGAACTTAAGAGCTTCCTTGTCCACATGTAGGCACAGAACGAGCTGATGAATTCAGGCTTGTGCCTGGTGCTGCTGCTTCGTCTCTATGAACAGAGGTTTGCAGAACTCATGAGACTCAACCACGGTCAGGATGCAAGAGAGAGGGTGAGTCCGGCCCTGCCTGGACCGTCGGGCAGCAGTCCCACCAACCTTGCCTTGCCGTTTATTAGATGTGCATCCACTGAGGTCCTCAAGGTCAGCTGGTGGGATATGGCACTGTCATCATTAGGACTAAGACTTAGTGGCTGCTAGGTGTAGGCACAGTGGCCCTCTGGCTGAAAAGTAAGTGACAGTCACGTAATTGTTAAACAGGAGTCGTAATTAAATGGTCATGAATGGTCATATAAGCAAGTGAGTGTCTAGGGATATTTGCCCCCCCAGAATAGAGGCCAGCAAGGTTGCGGGGTCTGGGTGTACATTACGTGTGGATGCCCCCTGCCCAAGCAAGGAGGATCCATGAGAAACAGGAACCCTCCCTGCCCCCAGCCAGGGAAGCTGTTTATTTTGCTTTGGATCCTAGGGTGTGTTATTCCAGCGTCTGTGTGTGTGTATGCCAAGAAACAAAGGTGCTGATGGGGTCCCATCTGTCATTAGAGAAGTGACAGTGTATTTACCAGAAATGATCATCTGTGGCTGCCCTTCCTTTAATAAGAGAACCGAGGCCCTCCAGGAGGCCCTGTGGCGTGGAGAGAGAAGCCTAGATCCGCTACTCTACCAAAATGCGGGCGACGGACAGGCCGACCTCTGAAATGTACAAGCACACTTGGCTGTTGCCGAGTCAGAACCCTGAGCCCCAGGGGACTGCCCTCCTGGTTAAATGCCTCCCTGTGGCCAGGCCAGGAAAGAGCACTGGCAGCTCAGGGGCACCTCCCTTACCTTAAAGCCACGCCAGGCGCTGACATTTTCTTAGTTGCGGGGTTGCCCATACACCCCTTGAGGCTTGGAACTCAACCTCTGCTCACATCAGAAGGTCACCAGTGGAAAGAAAGCCAGTATGGCAGTGGGCAAGCCACTGACGGGGCCGTGAGACAGCTTTAGTGATGCTCTGCCCCCTTATCTGTTCCTCTCCTCTTCGCTTTCCTCTCCGTGTCTCTCCTCTTCTACCTCAAGTGGACAAGAGGCATCTGTCGGCACCAGTCACTGCCTGGAGGCTGGACCCCACTGGCTCCAACCCAGTCCTCCACCATGGCCCCAGTCCTCACACCACTGGAGGCCGAGGTGATCCGTTTGGAGCCGTCCCCTCTAGAAATGCTGGGTTCAAACCATTAATCGTAAGAACTTGAGATCTGTCCCTACATCTTTCTGACTTCAATTCTCCCTTTAGACCCTAAGCTCTCAATTAAGACAAAAGGCTGGGTCTTTGCCAAAGTTGTCTCCTCAGGAATCTCACCCTCTTTCTGACCCAGGCCTGTCCTTCCTTTCACTCTTCTGTAGTTTTAGTGGTGACATAAATTCCTCAGAGAAATACATTTTTTTTGAGAAAGAAGTACAGGAAGCAGGAAATGATCCTTTGTTTAACATGTCTGTAACCTCATTTTCATGATTCCACATCTTTTGAATGAACTTTTTATTGCACGCTGAACTTCAAAGCACCTAGGGTTTGAGAGAGGTTACAGATGGCCACAACATCAACAAACAGATGCAAGTGACATTAACCTCCAGGACTGCAAAGCACACGCAAGAAGGCAACAAACAGCACAACCCGTTGGATGAAAACCTAGGCCCTAAAGCATTGGCTCTAGAGAACGTTCTGGTAAAAACTATCCTAGAGAAGCAGTAAGTGATGCCAGGAGCAGGCCGGGAGCCAGAGAGGAAGGAAGCAGAAGGGACAGGGCAACACTCTTCTCTCCCCACAGGTTTACATGTAATTTGAGATTCCCTGAAATAGATCTCACCCATTTAAACCACCAAGCAATAACCGGCACAAATAATCAGTTAAGACGTACCCGGAGGGCTTCCCTGGTGGCGCAGTGGTTAAGAATCCACCTGCCAATGCAGGGGACACGGGTTCGAGCCCTGGTCCGGGAAGATCCCACATGCCGCGGAGCAACTAAGCCCGTGCACCACAACTCCTGAGCCTGCGCTCTAGAGCCCATGCTCCGCAACAAGAGAAGCCACCGCAATGAGAAGCCCGCGCACCGAAACGAAGAGTAGCCCCCACTCGCCACAACTAGAGAAAGCCCGCGTGCAGCAACGAAGACCCAGCACAGCCAAAAATAAATTAATTTTTTAAAAAATTAAAAAAAAAGAGGTACCTGAATGGAACTCGGAAGACAAGTGCCTTCTGTCAAATTCACACTCTTCTGGATTTGAGTCTCAGTATTTTCTTGTAGAAAACACCCACACTCTAAGGGTAACGTTTAGCAAAAGAGAGGCACTACGATGGGAAAGGAACACTCCTTCCCTCTCCTTTACCTACCAGAACTAAAAAAGCCATTCATGCCAGGCTTCTGGTTGTGTCTCA
Organism: Delphinapterus leucas; assembly: GCF_059928025.1. Classification (NCBI taxonomy): domain Eukaryota; kingdom Metazoa; phylum Chordata; class Mammalia; order Artiodactyla; family Monodontidae; genus Delphinapterus; species Delphinapterus leucas. Next base: position 55,010,470 of record NC_143147.1, on the reverse strand, counting down.
ATAAGCCACCCAGTGATGAGTGCCTGTCAACGGTAGTGATCATTCATTCACTCCTTTATTCATGCCCTGGCCTGTATCAGATGCTGAGATGGGAATCTGGGAAAGTGGCTACCAAACATGATACCATGATGTCCCTTTCTTTGAGGAGCTTATGATCAAGTGGGAAGATGTGACTCACATATTTAGAAAACCAGTTAATAATCAGAAAGTAGCCCTTGGTCAAGAGAACCAACGAGACCCACTGAATTCCCAGAGGCTGTGATATTGATAACCCAAGATCTTCCCTGACTGTGGCTTCCTGGGGTTTCCAGTGATCCTATAAACAAATAATTTGCCTCCCCATTGAGGCCGTGAGCTGTTTGAAGGCAAAGCCAGATCTTCTACACTTGTCTCCCATGATGCTGGGCACACAATGAATAATATTTGACTGATGACCAAGTCCCAGGCACTATGGATGCCAGGAGCACTGAGTGCTTACAAACTTGCTAAATTTTGTAAATTTTGCTAAACTGTCAGATAAGGATGCGGTCTGCTAAGGGTTGCAGAGGTGGGGTGGGGGGAGGACGTGGTCACTGGCAACTTGGGACATGGACCCCTTATCTCTTTTGTACATCACAGTCCTCCAGTGCCTAGAAAATGCCTGGCACATAGTAGGTGCTCAGTAACCTTCTGATACTCAAACAATGAACTAATGAACCAATACCTGCTTCTTCCAGGAGGCGCGTCTTGAGTTATATTTTGGAGAAAGTGACAGTACAAATTTGTGGAGAGAAAAAGGTATTCTAGGTAAAGGAACACTCCCAAGTTCAAGGCATATTTATGTATTCAAAGATTTTCTGCGTGCCTACTATGTGCCAGGTTCTAAACTAGATCCTGGGAATACAAAGATGATCAAGACAGGCTTTGGGGACTTCCCTGGTGGCGCAGTGGTTAAGAATCTGCCTACCAGTGCAGGGGACACGGGTTCGTTCCCTGGTCCGGGAAGATCCCACATGCCACGGAGCAACTAAGCCTGTGCGCCACAAATACTGAAGCCCGTGCACCACAACTACTGAAGCCCGTGTACCTAGAGCCCATGTGCCTAGAGCCCGTGCTCCACAACAAAGAGAAGCCACCGCCATGAGAAGCCTGCGCACCGCAACTAGAGAAAGCCCGCACACAGCAACAAAGACACAACGCAGCCAAAAATAAATAAATTAATTAAAAAAAAAAAGACACGCTTTGCCTAAAAGGGACTCAAGAGTCTAAAGAGACAGACATGTAACCAAGATTATCAAAAAATGTACCTTGTGTTATGACAGGAGATGGAGCCATATGTGGAGGAACACAGAACAGAGTTAGAGGATGGGAGGGCCCCCTGTTCTCACCCCCTCCTTCCACTCCTTCTCCAGGACAGACTCTCCAGTCAGGGCCTTCAGGGACACAAGCCAACGTTTCAGAGGGCTTGCTTTTCACCCAGTTAGGTTGTACTCTTTGCCCTCAGTCTTCCCACTGCTTTGGGAGCCTGGTGGCAAAGCTGCTTCCATTATTGCTCTTGTCCACTGATCAGCTGAGGGGATGATGCTTGAGCTGAATCTCGGACCAGGGTTGCTGGGGAGGGAAGGGCATTCCACGCAGAAGCGAACGCAAAGGCTCAGAAAGGAAAAGACTTGCGCGTCTGGGAAAGTCAAGGAGCTGAGCGAGGCCGGAGCTGGCAGGAAGCAAGCAGGATGTGAAGGGTTTGTGTGAAGCTCTGGGAGGCCACTGAAGGCTTTCTAGCCTGGGGCTGGCAGGCCGGGAGATCTGCGTTTCCGAGAGAGAACTCGAGCGGCCATGTGGAGGGTGGGCTGGAGGGGGAAAAGCCCAGCTGGGTGGCTGATGCCCTGGGACAGGGTGAGAGGCCCCACGTGGGGAGCACCGGAGGTGGGGGGCAGGTTTAGGAGGGCACAGAGTGAGGTACAGGCTGAAGGGAGCATTGCCTGTTATTCTCTGCAAATGCCCAGCAGGAAAGTGGCCTTTTCTCACTTCAGCTGTTCACGGTGGGAGCGTCTCCAGAGAACACAGCGCCCCACCAGCCTCACCTGATCCCACTTGGGCTCACTCTTTAGTGGGGACACAGGGCTGTCCTGCGGGGTGAAGCTAAATGGGCTTGCCTTTCCTCCCCGTTCTCCCTTTCCGTGCCTACGCGGGACACTCCAGTATTCAGGGCCTACACCCCAGGGCCCCTGTCCTGGGCTTCTTCCTAGCCCTGGGCTTTGTCTGTACCACACTCTCGATTCCTCCCAATGAAATGACCCGGGACCCCGAATTCCTCTCCCTGCCTGCCCATAGCAGCTCCCCTAAACCCCTCAAGTCCCTAATCTGCTAGACTAGGTAAAATAGAAAGAATCCCTGTCAGTGTGTCAAAAGGCAGAGCGCTGAAGGGACCCCAGGCCTTCCATGAGGCCCTCCTGGCGTGAGCACCCGCCTCTGTCTTCTGCCCCAGGTGCGCTGCACTAACACCTCCCCTGTAGGAAAATGTTCACCTGGAGGGGAGGGGAAGGGATTGCAGTGGCTGGCCTGGGGGGCAGGGAGGGTCTCGAAGTAGCTCTGCAACCCCACTGGCCCATTCACGAGTGAGGCTAGACGGACTTACTCTAGGCCCTCCCCATTCACACCTTTTCTACAAAACCGAAAACCCTTGCCTCAGAGGACCGAATCTACCCAAAGGATGCAAGGCCCAGGCTTGGCCCACAGTTGGGAAAGCTTCCCCACTCACCGAGATGGCGCTTCCTGGTGGCGTGTGAGAGTTGGTTTAGAAAGATGCCATCCCCTGGCATGGAATCTAGAGGCAGGATGAGGTCATCCTAGCAGCCTGGAGAAAATGGAGGCCATTGCTAGCACAGTCCTGATGTATCATTTACCAGGTAACCAGGACTGCTGCTCTAGAAGAAATTCCATCCTTCTCCTGCCCTCCCCCTGGCCTTCTGGTGAGAGGGACCCAGAGGCCACAGCTGCCTCCACGCTGGCCAGGCAGTTGCCCTAGTAACAGTGTCCAGCACCCCTTATTTTGTCCCCCAGCCTGTCACAAAGCCCCTCTTCCCCCTGGGGGAAGAGCACCGGCCCCTCTGCAGCCTGGCACAATGGGCTCCCGTGGAGTACACAGTGTTTCTTATTGCGGCATAAAAGGCCATAAAGTCAGAACAAAGAGGGAGCCCAGAGCCCTGATGGGCCCGCTGCTTCCTGCCGGGCAGAGAATACAACCGATTGTTTAAAAGCCAGTGGTGAGGCAAGTGGCCAGTTAGCACGGCCTTCACCCCACGGCCTGTAAATGCGATTTGGACCATCAGGATGGGATTCTGCTATTCAGATCAATTGCTGAAAGGAAGCAAGTCTGTTCACACTGCCAAATTTAGAAGCCCCGAACCAGCGACGGTGACCTGGGCTATGGCCGAGGCTCTCATTAGGATGAGCCTAAGCCTCACAGGTGCTGATTATCAGCACTGCCCTTGGCACCTCCACGCATTTACTCTGCCCCTTTAAGGTGACGTAAGGGATTCCTAGAACATCCCCGAGACTAGGGAATTAGACATCTGTTCACAATTGCTTTGGAAAAATGATTCATTTTTCATTGTCTCCTTTCTCATAGTTGTCAAGAAATTACCCACAACCCAGATCGGAAGAAAATGAAAGTAGGTTTGGGGATCAGTCCTGCCATGTTGCGGGTGTTTGCTAATTTGCTCTCTTTCGGTGACTGTGTTGAACCTAATGGTGTGGAAGGAAGTAATGACCACCACCCAGAGGCAAAAATAACCCCACAAAGCCTGGGAAACTCTAACTGCAGCAATCGGGAAGGCGTGTCCAAGTATGCTGGATGCAGAGGAGATAAGGATTTTAATTCATCCCGAAAGCGAGGGGAAAGGCCAAGAAAGGGAGGACAGCCTCCTCGGGTGTAGGTTAACTTGCTACAGGTTTTTTCCTTTCCCTTTGCTGGGATTCACCAGCGTCCAGCCCTTGGGGAGCCCCTTGGGTTTTCTTCTAAACCTTGGAAAGGCATTGTTTAGCCATTACCTGAGGGGACAACAGTCATTCACAAGCTAGTACTGGATTTTCTCACTATTTGGCCCATTCAAGTGGGCCTGTTGGATTCAGAAGTTGAACAAGGAAAACAGGTGTCGGGCAAAGTCAAAGGCGGCGGGACAGCTGTCTTCAAGCGGGTTCATTATCCCATAGAAAACCCAACTGAAGAAAACGTGCTCAATTAAAGCAGGCGGGCTGGCAGTCAGACTTGGGAAGAACTTCTCCATCAGCTGGGAGAACAAACATTACAGTGAACTGGGGGGGTGACAATTCCATGCCCAGAGGCTGTTCTGGCGAGAAATTTCACAACTGCCTGCCTTCGAAGGTTTAGAACAGCGATTTCCACGCTGGCTCCGCCATGGGAATCACCTGGGGAACTTACCAAAAGTACAGATTCCTGGGCCCCTCCCTGAGATTCCGTTTCAGGTGATGGGGTGGGCCCCTGGTGATCCTGATGCAGCCGGTCACGGTGATGCTTTGGGAATGGGAACCCCCAACAGACCCGTCTGCAGGAGAAGCTAAACCAGCTCAGAGCTCCGCAGGGTGGGGCCCAGATGACGACCCTACAGCACCCAATCTATTATTCAGGGCGCGCAGTCCTGAGAACCCGGGCTGACCATTTTCAGAGCCGGGGGGAGGGCCCTTCCCTCCGTTCACAAAAGGAACCCGCAAAGTCCCAGTCCCGGGCGCCACCGCGGGGGTCCAGCCGAGCCGGGTGAGGGCCCAGCGCCCCCCTGCGCCCTCGCAAGGCCCTGGGGCCACTCGGGGCGGCCGGCCCGACCCCCGGCGCCGTCGCCTGGGCCAACCCCGAGCGGCTGCTCCCCCTCGGGCAGCCGGGAAGGGAGAGCGGGCAGGGAGCTGTGAAGTCTAGGACGGACCATTGTGTGCGGGCGCACGCACCCGCTCTGCGCCCGGCCTTTGGCGAGAGCCCCTGCTCCGGAAAGGGCCCCCGCGCCTCGGCCAGGACGACTCGGTGGCCCGAGGCACCGGACAGGGTCTCGGCGCCGCGCCCGGCTGCACCCCTCCCCAGCGCACGCCCCGGAGGCGCCCGCGGTCTTCCCGGTTGGAGGAAACCTGCTGCTGCCGGGCGCGCCCGGGTGGGTCTGGCTGGGCAGGGGCGACCCCTAGTGCCCAGCGGGGGCCGCTGCCGCCCTGCTGCCCGGGGAGGCCCTGAGCAGGATGGAGAGCCTCCCACCCACACCCCAGCTTGGGGATGGGGAAGGGGCACCCCGGCTCCAAGCCTGAGCCCCAGGGAAGGGGGACGTCTCTAGAGGGCAGGAGAAGAGCACCTCTGGGGTGGTGCTTAAAAAGGAGTCTCCGCCGAGGGCACCCTGCCTTCCCGTGTTGCTCTGAGGCAGATGGTCCCCTGATGTCACTTACATCCCTCTTCAGGAAGCTGGGACTAGCTCTAGGATCCACCGCTCCCCCGTCCCGGTCCCAATGTAGGGGCTGCCAATTCTCCCCTGGAAACAGGTCTAGGCCCTCTCTACCTGCCCTGAGCCCTGCACACACCCCAGACGCTGGCAGGGGCAGCCCTGCACAGACACCATCCTGGCACGCTGGTCGGACGCCGCCGTTGCCTGGCTTCCCGCCCGAGCCATGATCAAGACAGGAGCCAGGGCAGCCAGAGGCAGATCCACATGCCTCCCGCCCTCCCCCGGGGCCACCCTTCTTTGGTCTCCGGCAGCCTGGCATGACTCACCTGGTTGGCAGCGCCTTGTTAAGTTGGGTTGTCAGAGCTGAGTCACAGCTGTGACCTGCTGCCCTAGCTCGATGCAGGTAAACAGGGAGGGAAAAAGGCAGAACATCAGGGCACACCAGGTGACACAAAGAGATGCCAGCCTCTCTGTGGCTCTGTGGTGCCCATGCCAACCTCCTCACCCTGTCCCCTGCACCTGGGAACCGAGGCCACACACAAGATGCCACAGGTGGCACAGAGGTCAGGGCAGCTGGGGAGAGTCCCTGGTTGGGTGCGCCTGGGTCTAACAGCCTGTCACACAGCTCTGTACCCCAGCGCCCCCCCCCACCGACAACCGCTCCCCAGTTGGCACGAATAACTGTCACCACAGCCACGTCCGAGTCCAGGGAGGGGAACAATGCCTCTGGCAGCCACCAGGACAGGTGTGACAGGAGTAGGCTTGAGAGCCTTCAAGCCAAAGGTTGGGCCAGAGCTCCTCCCCCCCATACATAAGAGTCAAGGCAACTAGATTTGGGGGAAAGAACAGGAGGAGTGAAAGAATGGGGGCAGCTCATGGGGCTGGGGCCTCCTTGTGGTGGAGGTAGGTGCTGAGAGGGTCCAGGTAGGGATGGAGGGATAGTAATTACTCCTGCTCCCCTGCCCTTCTTCACCAGTCAGAAACCGCTTCCAAATAGTCAGGGAGCGCTCACTCAGGCCAATGGGGAAAGAAATGTACTGAGAACAAGAGTTTTCCCCAAGAATAAAGAAAAGCCCGCACCCCACCCCACATCCTCCACTCTGACCCCACTGCCATCTCCCTGCCTCTTTGCCCTCCTGCCCTCCCTCCCATCACGTGACCATCTGTTTCCAGCCAATTTGATCTCTGAAAGACTGGGGTTCCTCTTCTCCGCACTGTTCCGGGCACTGTAGTGCACATGCGCACGTGTGTGTGTGGGTAGGTGGGGGGTCACTGGGGCTGGCGGAGGAGGGGGCAGAAAGGGCAGAGATGCCACGCCCATCCATGCCAGATCCCATGGCCTGCCGTGGCTCCACAGCCTGAGAGATGCTCTTGCTTTCCAGGTTCCGAGTGGAGAGATGGGAATGAAAGTAGCATTTGTGAAAGCAACAGCCAAGTGGTCTAGCAAGGGAGCTGGCCATGGAGCTGGGCGGAAACCTCTCCCCCCAGTAGCCCTCCCTACGTCCCCACATGCCTCCCTTCCTGCTCCTCTCTACTGAAACTGAAACCAATGCGTTGGCAATTATCTTTTTCAACCTTCTGCCACTCTCTTCTTGGGGTCTGGCTTGAGCATCTACAGACGGCAACAGCGACCAGCCTAGTCCCAGACAGCGCAGACCAAGTGACCTGGGCTTGCTGAGCCCCCTCAGGCTGCCCTGCTGCTGCCCCTCAGCCCAGAAGCCCAAGGGGACCCAGCAGCCCTGGCGGGCCCCGTGGCCTCAGGTGCCCCTGCTGAGGGTACCCATTCAGGCCTCACTCCACCCCGAGTAGAATCAGTAAACCGACTTTATTCACCCAGCTTCGTTTTGTGCTCATTCCAGTCTCCTTGGACAAAGGCTCAGGGCCTCAACTTCCACTTCTCCTTGCTCCCCACCATCACTGCCACGACGGATGACACATCCTGGGGCCCCACGGGCAGGGACAGGCTAGCTGGCTAGCCGCCCTCTGTAGGTGCCCACTTAAGAAGTTTTGGTACATGGACTCCACGCTTCTCTCCTAATTATGTCTTAAGGCCCAAAGACCAGATCAAGAGTTAGGATGCAAAAAGGGCAGAGAATTTAGTAAGAAAAGTGTGTGTGTGTGTGTGTGTGTGTGTGTGTGTGTCAGAGAGAGAGAGAGACAGAGAAAGAGAGAAACAAAGACAGGTCAAAAAAAAAAAAAAGATGGAGGGAATGAACTGCTGATACCTGCAAAAACATTAAGTGAAAGAAGCCAGACACGAAAGACTGCATACTGTATGATTCTACTGAAATGCAATTTCTAGAAAAGGTACAACTATAGAGACAGAGCAGTGGTTGCTGGGGGTTGGGGAGAGGAGCGGAGATTGACTGCGTAAGGGCTCAAGGGGACTTTATGGGGTGATGAAGGGGTTCTAAAAGCTGGTCCGTGGTTATGTTCACACAACCGGATGCATTTACTAACGCTCATTGAACTGTGTGCTTAACACGGGCGAACTCTGTGGTATAATTGTAAAATATGCCTCAATAGATTTGAGAAAGGGTGAGAGAGAGAGAGAGAGAGAGAGAGAGGGAAAAAGGTGAAAGGAAGAGGAAGACGGGCTTCCCGTCCCACCTTCAAGACCCGCCCTTCTCAGACCAGGAGTGACCATTGAAGATGTTGCTGCCAAGGGAGTCCCCCAAATAAATTATGATGCCAATAGGGTTTAGGAAAGCTGGCCTTGAATTACATCAAAATCTTGTCCCACTTCTCTGATCTGTTCCACAGTTAGACAGAGACTCAGGGACTGCAAACAAGTAGATTCCACCAAGATCCATGCGCCAAACAAAGGGGCATCTTTGAATGTGAATAGAGCCTAGAAGAGCCACTCAAGTTGAAAATATCTCCATGCTGTACACAAAATTCCTAAAGCCTCAGGTTCCTCCGTTCACAAATGGAGCCCCAAGCCCTGATCATTCTATGAGAAAATGGGTCTTTATTTTTAACCGAACTTTAAGGTTGACTGAAGATAAAAGATCTGTCCAGGAGCCAATACTGAGAAACATCTAAGAAGGGACAATGCATATTTTAAAAATAAGGTTTATAGAGAGCTTGATGGAATGTGAGGCAGTCGGGTAAACATTCCGACAGGCCAAACCCCCAGTAAGATGTGGCAGGGTTTGAGGCAGCTACCCTGAGACCGTTACAGGTTCATCAGTCAATGTTGGGTTTTGGGAAACTATATGAAGGATTTACGCACGCAAGCAGGAGTGCCTCCTGTGAGGCCTGGGTGGGGAGAGATGCAACAGAACAGACATCTACCTGCACCATCAATTCAACATCACTGCAGCCCAAAGATCTGCCGGTGGGGCTTCTCATGGCCCGAGGTGCCCTAAGGACCAAGTCTCATTTATTAAAAGACAGTGATGAAAAGGGCTATCTCCCCCCTCTATAACTGGCTAAATATTGACAGAACCTATTAGAGGTTGAGTCACACTGGATAGGACACAGGGTCTTTCTAAGCCTTTAGCTCTTTAGGCAGTTTTACCAACAATTAACTATGTGCTATGTTGTGAGGACACAGGAAAAATGCACGATGCCCATCTTCTTGGAGCTCAGTCTTACTGGGACAGCAGGACATATACAGAAAAAGTCAAGCTGAGGTGACAGGAGCCCACATGTGCCACTTCCTAGGAGCTGAGCCTGGGGATAAGCATTTTATATTTATCTTTAATCCACACAATAAGCCTATGAGGCAGATATCAGTAACCCCATGTTACGTGGGAGGAAACGTAGATTAGGGTTCTCCAGAGAAACAGAGCTAATAGGATAGAGAGAGAGATATAAAGAGATTTATTATGAGGGATTGGCTCACATGACTATGGAGTTTGAGAAGTCCCACAGTCTGCCATCTTCAAGCTGAGGACCCAGGGAAGCCAGTGATGTGGTTCCAGTTCAAACTGGGCCTGAGAACCAGGACAGCCAGGAGTATGAATCCTGGTCCAAGTTCCAAGGCCCGAGAACCAGAAGTGCTGAGGGCAGGAGAAGATGAATGGCCTAGCTCAACAGAGAGAAAGTGTGCCCTTACTCTCCCTTTTTGTTCTATTCAGGCCCTCGATGCTCACCCTCACTGGGGAGGGCGATCTTCTTTACTAAGTTTATTGATTCAAATGCTAATCTCCTCCAGAAACACCCTCACAGACCCACCCAGAAATAATGATTTACCAGCTATATGGGCGTCATTTAGCCCAGTCAAGTTGACACAGAAATTAAACCATCATGAAAACTAACCTCAGGGAAGTTAAGTGATGCCCCCAAGTTTATAGGGTGAAGTCAGTCTACTGGCCAAGGCCATGCTCCTGGCCTGCCCGAAAGAGAGGACAACATCCCTGACCAGCCCAGGAAGCCAGGGGAATAGGTGGTCCCCAGAGCCAAGGGGTGCAGAAAAGGGCCTTGAAGGATGGTGGAGCCCAGGCAAGCAGAGGGGTGGCGGAGAGAAGGGAAACAGGGAGCCCACACAGATGAAGGGCATGGTGGGAGCAACCAGCTAGAATGGGGTTGCTGGGCAGGGGAGCTGGGGAGCCCCCAGGCCAGGTCAGGGAGCTGAGGGTCCACACATAGGCAGCAGGGAGCCACCAAAAGCCACACCCAAGCAGGTGAGATGAAGAAGAGTCGGCAGGAGGAGAGAGAGGAGAGCACGCTGTTGCTGCAGTGCCTTGGGGTGAGTTGACTCCCACTGGGGAGGTGAGTGTGAGCTTTAAAATATCCATAATAGTGTAAACGTCTAGTATACACACCAAACCCCCACTTCATTTCTATGCATACTACACAATTCTCCGTTTTTTTGGCTGCACCACACTGCACGTCATTCCCCAACCAGGGCTCGAACCCGTGCCCCCTGTGGTGGAAGCGCTGAGTCTCAACTACTGGACCGCCAGGGAAGTCCCCATTCTATGCAAGGCTATCGAAGTCTGACCCCAGCCCAGGGTACCCAGGTGTCCCTCGTCCACTGCCTTGGGAAAGGAGGCCGTAGAAGAAGAAAAGTAAAGAGGCCACTCAGCCCTTATACTCAAAATAGGCTTCTGAAACTCGGCAGAGATGTCTCAGATTGAGACAAAGTTCTTGAGCCTCAGAGGCTGACTATAGGATCACAGAGGGGTTCTCTCCAGTTGCCCACCCCCCAACCTCTTTACAGAGCAGGGAGGATGGAGGAGAAGAGGCATGGCAGGTCCTTCCCCTCTCTGTGCCTCTGTTTTCTCTTCTGTAAAGGGGGACAGTAGCACCCAGCTGATGATGCGTTGAGAGGATAAAATGAGTTAATTCATGGTAAGAATTAGTTAGAACAAGTCCCAGAGAGAGATACAGACAGGCCTCCTTGCATAAGCTAATAGGGCCATGCAATGACTGAGGGCCAGATCCCCAGACACCCCACAAGACCTCAGAACTTAGAGGTGCTGGGCAGGAAAGAAAAAAAAAGCCAACTGGACTAGAAAAGCTGAGCTGACCAGGATTTCCCTGAAATGGCTAAAACTACAGTCCCGCCACCAGCCAATATCAGAAGCCAGTTAATTTTTTCACACTGACTGCAGCAACGGACCCACTTCAAGGGGGAAACGCCTGCATGCTGCTTCGCCCCTTTCCTTTCTCCAGGGCTGGCACCCCGCCTGCTTTTCTGCACAAGGATTGAGATCCGCAGCTGCAGCAGGCCGATTCTGGGGGAGAGTCAAGTCTGAAGTCAGCCTTCCCTGGGCCTCTTGGCAGCCCTGACCCCTGAGATAAAGGCCTGAACATCTGGGCACTTTCATCTCATGCTGGTCTTGCTTGAGGCCCCTCCATGTTCCCTCCATCTCCTTTCCCTTTCCTCCCCCTTCCTGCCTGCCTTTCTTGGGGTTCTCCCTCTGGATGCAATTCTTTACCTTGTCCCTGCAACAGACTCCAGCCCTAGTGCTCGAGGCAGCTTGGCAGGGCCCGGCCAGCCCCGTTCCCGGAGAGCCGTGTGATGTGGCTGGCAGACTCCTCACCCCGCAGCCTTGCAGCACTGCCCGCTGGGCCAGGTCAGCTCTGCCAGGACACCTGGGAGGAAGCCATCTCTGGCTTGACAAGGAGAGGTTGTGAGAACGCCTGACACCGTTCTCTGGAGAGCCGCCCGTTCGCCCATTCATTCATGGATTCAGCGAGCTGTCACGGCATCCAGGTGGCCAGAGCTGAGCCGGTTTAGCCCCGCAAGTGCAGGTTGGGCTCAGTGCCTGGGATACAGTGCCCTTTGCCCAGGCCTCTGGGGCTGGGTCTCAAGGCATCAAAGATGGAATGCAGAGGAGGTGCTTAACGCTTATTACATCGAAATGAGCAAAAAGAAAGGAGTTTCTGCCACGGACTGTACCAGAACCAGCACTGGCCTGGAGCCAGAGGCAGATGGCCCCGGGCCCAGAGCCCTCCTCCTGTCCTACAGAGAGCTGCCCAGAGTCCCCCTGCCCTCCTCTGGGCAGGCAGGAGCCCGCAAGCAGAACAAGGTCTACGGGGAGCCCCCAGGTGCATGCGAAACTGTTTAAAAAGCTTTTGGGTGGGGTTCAGGGCTCTGGTGAGGACTAAAGCCACCTGAGGGAAGGAGAGAGGAGTGGGGACAGGTATTTCTGGCGTGATTTAAACCTCTGGACACACACCAGCTACTGCCCTCACTATTTGGGTTCTCACTCTCTCAGCTGCTCCTCCCACCCAGAGCCCGTGCCCCTGCCTTCACCCCTGGGCTTTTCTTCTCTCTCAGGGCAAGGGTCAGCTGCCAGCTTCCCAGGGGGCTTCTGCCCAACGTGGCTCCCTGCAGCCTGGTCAGGCGACCTTTGAGCTGTGGGTAATGGCAGGGCACTTAACTCACAAAGGGAGCTGTTCCCCAGTTTGGAGAACTAATCACTTCAGGGTGAAGTGGATTAATCGTTCAGGACCCAGGGACTCCCTGGTGGTCCAGTGGTTAGGACTTCACCTTCCAATGCAGGGGGTGCAGGTTCAATCCCTGGTGGGGGAGCTAGGATCCCACATGCCTTGTGGCCAAAAAACCAAAACATAAAACAGAAGCAATATTGTAACAAATTCAATAAAGACTTTAAAAATGGTCCACATTTTAAAAAAAAAATCACTGGGGCTTCCCTGGTGGCGGAGTGGTTGAGAATCCACCTGCCAATTCAGGGGACATGGGTTTGAGCCCTGGTCCGGGAAGATCCCACGTGCCACGGAGCAACGAAGCCCGTGCACCACAACTACTGAGCCCGCGTGCTGCAACTATGGAAGCCCGTGCACCTCGAGCCCGTGCTCCGCAATGAGAAGCCACTGCAATGAGAAGCCCGCGCATTGCAACGAAGGGTAGACCTCGCCTGCCATAACTAGAGAAAGCCCGCGCGCAGCAGCGAAAACCCAACAGCCCCCAAAAATAAATTAAAAAAAAAAATCATTAAGGACCCGCCACAGGATTGGGGCTCCCTCCCTGAAGCTGACCAGGCCCCTCCATGTTTCCTGCTGCTGCTATAGAGACAGAAGAGCTGGATGGAGGAGGGCCTCGGGTTTGGCCTCAGCCTTGGCCTCAGAAAACTCAGGAGCTCACAAACCCTCTCTCAGGGCTCCCCGACTCAGTAAATGGCACCCCGTTTACCCTACTGTCCAGGCCAAAAGCTTTGGACTTCTCAATGTGTATCTTTTTATATCATTTGGGTTTAGGCTTTGAACAATGTGACAGTATTACCTATTCGGAAAATTATAAACTTAAAAAAAAAATCACGAACAAGGCAAAAACGCACGTGCACGCATGCGCACAGAATCTTACCATTTGCCGCAGTCCGGATCCAAAGCACCATCTGAAAAGGTCAGACTAGCTGTTCCCACTGACTTCCTGCTCTGCTTAACATCCACACTCTCTACCACTGCCCTCAAGGCCTCGGGCAATCAGGCCCCGCCCAGCTCCCCTGCCCCCTCCCCCACCATCCCTCACCTCCTCAGGTGCCAGTCTCACTGCCGCTGGTGAGATCCTCCCCAGCCACCCCGTCCAAACTGGCCCGGGCTCACGCAGCCCCCTCGGCCTGTGTTAAGCCTCCTCACGGCACCTAGCGTGACCTGGCATGGTTGACCAACCTGGGCTGGCAGGGCCTTCTCTCTGTTCATGGCTGTCTCCAGCTCAAACACCCTAAATCATTGGGTAGATGAGTCAAGGTGGGCGGGGGGAGGTCCTGTGATCCACTGCCCCGCCTCCTGCCGGTTCCAGAGCCCATGCTCCCCAGGGACGAAGGTGCACTCGCTTTCTCGAAGCTCAAATGCAGGTCTGACTGCCTTGGAAGGATGGTGGTATGCGTCCCCCACCCCTGGCTGACCTGGGCGCCTCACACCCTCCCCTGGGAGCTGCAGCCCAGAAACAGCAGTAACAGCTGACGTTTATGGGGCAATTACTGCACGAGCTCGCAGGCGCCGACTGCTTTGCACAGGTGATCTCATTTAATCCTCAAACATCCTTAAAGGAACCCTAGGAGATGCGTCCTGTTCTCCCGTCTTACACATTGAAAGGTGAGCCAAGTTGCACAAGCTCACACTGTTGTCCAGCAGCTCCAGAGCCCTCAACCCTCACACATATCCCCAGGAACAGAGAGAAGGGTGTGGTCCCGAGGTAGAGGCAAAATGGATGCAAGCCCCCCAAAAAGACATTTATCTTGAAAAGATATGAAGGACAAGGCTCACAGCGGGACAGAGCAGGAACCCTTCTCTCTCAAGCCTCTTAAAGGTGTTTTATTTGTTTGCTTTTCTTTTTTCTCTTTTTTAAAACAATAATGGCACATTAAAAAAATTAAGAACTACAAAAAAGGACCATGTCTTCGAGTCCATGTTCACATTGTCCTGGGTCGCGGCACCAGGACTGGTGACTCCTGCTGGGATTTCGGCCTCTTGGAAAGGTGCTGGGTGGCTCGGCTCCACCCGCATGGGGCCACTCCGGGGACTCAGGCGCTCTTCTTCTGGGCCCCACTAGAGGGCGTCCCTGGGCCCTCGCTTCTGAAGCCCCTAGGACCCTGGCCAAACACCACCTCTCTCTCCAAACTAGAGCCAGGAGCTGGAAACGTTAGGGAACTTATTTTGGTCCCCACAGGGGACTCTTTAGGGACACAGCCCTCCCCCGGCCGGCAGGAGATGACACCCAGCCCAGCCTGGTCACCCCCAGGAGGTCAGGGTGTCTCTCCCCTGTCCTGTCTCCAGCCCAAGCCCAGCTGTCGCCACAGTGATGCTCTTGTTCTCCATCCGGCCCAGGCCCCCCTGCCATGTCCCACGGCCACCCCAGCAGGCACAGGAGTGACAAATGCTCGGCCCCCTCAGCCGACCCCCACCAAGAGCAAGAGGACTCCCCAAACCCCAGGGCCCTGGCTCAGAAGGGAGGGCTGTGTGACAAGGGGGGCAGGGAGGGAAAGGAGCTGGCGTGAGGGGCTCAGAGCTGAGGCTGCCAGGGAAGGAGAGAAGCAAGAGGCCGGCTGAGGGCTCAGGGCAGGTTCCTCAGACTCTGCAGCGAGAAGCAGGTCCTGGGGCCTGGGGCACAGACCTGGGCAGGCGGGCCCGGGGAGGAAGAGGCAGAAAGGGGCTCCCGTCCTGCCTCTGGTTACCATGGGGGCACAGGCCTGGGTGACAAGACCTTAAGACCACCCCCCCCAAAGGGAAACGCCACGCTGCACTCAGCCAGGTCTCAGCCCAGCCCTCATGGGAGGGAGGAAGCCCACCAGCCCAGGCCCTGCCAGCCCCAGCTCCCCACGGCAGCTCCCAAGGGCACCCCTCCATGGGCCGACTGGACTGTAGCTGGGGGAGGGCCCGGCGGACCCAGCTCCTCCTGCCCCGGCCCCGCCCACGCCCTTGGCTCTACTCCTGCTGCTCGTTCATCTCCATGTCTGACACCAGGATGTTCTTCTCAGTGGCCTCGCCGGGGCCGGAGGAGCTGCGGCTGTAGCGGGCGCCCTCGAAAGCCCCGCGCTCGACGCCCTGTCGTCGCCGGTAGAGGATCAGGGCCGCCGTCAGCAGGGCCAGGAGCAGAAGCACCGCCATCAGCACCACCAGCAGGGCCGCAGGGCTCCCCGGGAGGGCTGCTGCAGCAAGAAGAACCCCCGCTCAGAAGCCCCGCTATGGCACCCACCGCCTGGAACAAGGGGGGGAAGGAGGACAGGGCTAGTCTCAGCCCTGCCTGTGACTCACCTGATGGGGAGAAGCTGCTCTCCTCGGCTGCGGCAGAGGAGGAACCAGTTAATGACAGTAGCAGTGATAATATGATAATAATAAGCAAACATGTAAGAACATTTTCTGCAGGCCCAGGCACTTCATTTGCTCATTTAATCCCCTTATACGTACTCTTATTACCCCATTTTACATATGTGTAAACTGAGGCCACAGAGTTTGAATGACTTACCCAAGGTCACAGAGTTGGCAAATGGTTTGGCCTGGGCTTGAACCCCATCCCTGCCTTGAACCACTACAAAATGACGGGTTTGCTGTCTAGTTTGGAAATGTGCAGCAAGGCCCAGTCCTACAGACTAATTAATCCCAGGGCAAGGTCCCGGCGGGCCCCAGGCCTGTCTGTCTATTCTCTCCCATCCACTGCATTGTCTGCAGAACGAGAAGCAGTCGGGCCCCCAGCCAGCACCAGATGCCTGGGGGTGGCAGGAAGCCGCGGGTGTGCCTGCCGGGCGCTCACCTCGAGGGAGCTTGCAGACCACACCCATGGTGATGTTGGTGCAGGCGCCCGGGCGCCACAGCCCGCTGCTGCTCTGGATCCAGTAGCAGCTGTTGTGGCTCAGCATGCTGGGGCCCAGGCCCGGGGGCCCCCAGTTGGAGTAGTTCACAGCTGTGTTGTCCTGCCAGACCAGCGTACCTCCTGGGGGAAGAAGGCACTGAGGGGGCATTGCAGGGGCGGGTAACAAACTGGAGCAGGTGGGAGAGAGCAGGCCTGTTCTAGGATCAACTCCCACCTTCCTCAGGCCCTCACCTCCACCAAGCCCCGCTGGAGGGCATCGCCCCTGCCGCCTGAGGCCTCCCCATCCTGATCCTACACACAGGGACCCACCTTTGGGGTTGAAGTTCATGCCCAGCCAGGCGCCCCGACTCTGGCCCTCAGAGCTCTGCAGATGCTCCCAGACAAACACGTTCTCCATCTCATCCAGGATGGACAGGACCACCCCACCCTCTGGACACAAAGGAGGCTCACGTCAGGGCAGACGGGTCTCCCCGGGGTAGCAAAGCCCCCCAGAGAGGCCCCCGCCCTCTTCCCTGGCAGCCAGAGGAGACGATGGCGTGGAGTCGTGCGTGGAGGGAAGGGGGTTATAGTCACACACGTTATGTCACGGGTGGTCTGTGCATATTGCAACGTGAGGGGCACTTATGCGTGAGGGCTGCCGACAGGTAGACCGCAGCACGGGGACTGCATTCACAGGGGCTTTGAGTGTCCACGAGAGGGGTCGCCACCTGGAATGCCCACATATGGGCTCTCACCCACCCGGCCCACCTCTCTGGCAGCGCTGCAGCGCCTCCTTGTGGCCCAGCAGCAGCTCCATGTGGAAGGAGTAGCAGTGCTCCCGGAAGGGAATCCAGGCCGAGTCCGCCAGCCCCTGGGGACAGCTGCCGTGGTAGCTTATTCTTCGGGGAGGAGGGGGCCCTATGGGGGTGCAGGATTGAGAAAGTGGCCCAGGGTCCTCCCAGGGTCAGCCTACCCCCAGCCCACCCCTCGGCCCCAGCGGGTGGGCACTCACCTCCGTTAACTCCACACACAGCCCCCTGCAACTTGGTGTCACAGCTGGTGGTGCGCCAGGCCCCATCCATATCCACATAGGCGCAGCCCCCCGGGTACTGGGGCTCCCAGTCCTGCCAGCTCACATAGCTCAGCGGCTCCTCCGAGACCCAGGAGTACCGCCGGGAGCCCTGGGCACAGACAGCCATCAGGGTGGGAGGAAGGGGACCAGCCGGGTCAGGGAGCAGGTAAGGCACAGGGTTAGGGGGAGGCAGGGAGGGAAATCAGGGGAGTGGGCCCAGCCCGGTGCCCACCTCCTCACTGGCCAACCCGATCCAGAGTGGCGTGCGCAGCCCTCGGGCAGCCTGCGTGAGGAAGGCCTGGGTGTAGGGGTCAGGCACGTGCGCCAGGCTGGCGTTGCGGCTCTCACACAGCAGGAGGGCATCGTGCCAGCGCAGCGGCTTCTGCAGCAGCCGGAAGGTGCCGTTGAGGTAGGAGAGCTCAGTGCCCGGGGCAGGGAGCGATGCTGCTGGGCATGGGCTCAGGGAGGGGTCTACAGGGAAGGGGGCAGGGCTCAGGCCGGGCTCTGCCCCCATCACCCCATCCCCAGGCATGAGGCCGGGAGGGGGGAGCGCCGGACATCAGGCAGAGACCAACTCTCCTCTGGGCACAGTGCCTGGCTCAGTGTCGGTCATTGCTGTTATTAGTAACAATACGTTCTTGCTGATAAAGGGATGAGCAACCTAGAGCTCGACCATGAATCCAGGGCAGAGGGACCCCTGCACGGAGCTGCAGGAGCCTCAGACACAGAACCTCAGGGCCCCTGCCACCAGGCATGCCCAGTGTCTAGCTCTCCCTGGTCAGCCCTCCGAACCCCAAACCTTCCTCCTGAGACCCCTTGGTGCCCACTGCCTTTCCCTCTGATTGGCGCCTGGCCTTTCTGCCCATCTGCTTCCCAAGCAGACTAGACTCTGGGGGTGGCCCCAGGGGCCCTCTGAGGTCAAGGACCATGCCTCATTCCTCAGGGCATGGCCCACGGAATCCAGTCCCGGGCTGGGGTTTCCAGGTTCCCCGGTGACACGTACCCGTGCCCTTCTGGCAGATGAAGCCGTGTGTCTCCTCTGCGCAGTTCCGATCATCCCAGCGGCCAGTGAAGTGAGCTGAGGGGCTGTGCAGGACCACCGCACAGCTGGTCTGGGGGGAAGGAGCTGCTCAGGGGAGCCCCGGCAGCTGCCCGCTTGTGCCACTGCCCCCAGAAAGCTGTACTATGAGCAAAGAGGCTGGAAGGGGGTCCCCAGGCAAGCGCTGCAGGGCAGGGTGGGGGTGGAGGGCAAAGGAGAGAGTGGGGAGGGGCTTCCTCACCGGTATGTTGCCGCTGGGGGCAGGGCTAGGGCCAGAGGGCTCCCCGGGGGCCCAGTTGGTGTACCGCAGAGGCTCCTGCTCTACCCACTGGAAGTCCCTCTGCGAGGCATGGAGGCCAATCCAAAGGTCAAAGGTCACATTGGGCAGGCTGGCTGTGACGAATGCTACAGTCCCCCAGAAGAGAGAGTGATGAGCGACAGGGCAGCCCCCTCCTTGCTCTGCTCTAGCCCTCTGGGGGGATGGTGTCAGAGGATCACGGGGCCTCCCCATGGGCTGGCCCTACCTTGCTCTAAGGGGTTTGCAATGGTGACCAGTTGGGCCTCTTGCTGTTCACAGGAGAACTGTGCCTCTGACCACTTCACCCGGTCCTGGGGGTCCTGGCCCTGGATTCGGAAACACTGTGGGGCGGAGGGGGAGGCATGGCATCCTGCTCCACCTCCCTGTCCCACACACCCAGAAACTCTGCTGCGGAGCCCTCGGTCACAGGCCCTGGGGAGGCTCGGGGGCTGTGAGAGAAAAACATGAGAACCAGGACATCTGGGTCTCCTTGACCAAGGCTCCGGCACCCTCTCAACTGGGCACAGCGGATTCACGTACACTTGCCCACACTCTGGGGAATTTTTAAGTGGGAAGATTTCTCCGGGCCACCAAATGCTCTACTACTTGTGACGGCACCGCCTGGGCCATGCCTGGGGACAAGGTCTGTCTGGCTCTCAGCTTCGCATACTCCAAAGGTTTTTGACAGAGTTACTGTATCATTACAATGATGCTAACAAATTAAGCAAAGGGCCAATTACATGTATGAAATATATATTTTTTTCAATTAGGTGGAAGAAGTCATAATAATCTTTTGGATAAGTTTAATGACATGGGGAAATGCTGAAAATATAATACTGAGAAAGAAAAGCTGGCTACACAATTGTGTTATTTAGTATAATCTCAATTACATGGAAAAAGTCAGGAAGTAACAAATATTGATAGTGGTCATCTCTGGAGAGTATGGATGAGTTTTAGTTTCATTTTTTGTTTTTTTCCCCAAGATGTTAATAATACACGTCTTACTCTCTTTTTTTTTTTTTTTTTTTTTTTTAACGCAGAAAAGGTGTAATATTCGCTTGGATATTCTGAAGACAGTGAGAGCTCCAGGACACTATGGGCGGGCTGCAAGCCAACGTATGACAAAGATATATGGATTACGTTATCTAGTGTTAACTAATCTAATCCTCACAATAGGGGTTAAGTGGTCTTACAATGTCCTGCAAAGAAGGCATGGATGGAAGCTTATACTAATGATGCCAGCGCAAACCACAAGGAAATAGTGCCCTTCTCTGTCTGGGGTAAGCGCTTTCAGCCACTAGGTAAAAACAATGAAGGTCTAATCAGATCTGATGAATGAGCCCCAGGGTCAGGAAGTAACCACTTTCGGAAAGAAACTCACTCTCTAGAGGGAACATTTTGAAAACGCATTTAGATGCATATCCATTCTAATTCACTTTATTGTCTCAAACTTTCCTAGCTGCACACTCAAAACACTTGGGAAGAGAATTTTCTAAATGTTTTTAAAAAATCTTCCAAGGATTTTTTTTAACTCTTTTAATCAGCTCTTCTGATTAGTTTATAAGGCAGATTAGTTTAAATGCAGAAACGGACCAATTTTTAAACAAAAACCTTTGTTTAATTTGTAGAAGGACTGGAAAATAGGGAGAAGGACTTAGAAAGCCCAGCCAATGATGGATGACCTTTCTTCATCTTGATCTATTTGTCTTCGTGAGGTAATCTTTCCGTCTACAACAACCATTCAATCCATGTGTTAAAATAATCTGAACTTCAGGGAACTTCCCTGGCGGTCCAGTGGTTAAGATTCTGTGCTTCCAATGCAGGGGACGTGGGTTCGATCCCTCGTCGGGAAACTGAGATCCCACATGCCACATGGCCGGAAAAAAAAAAAAAAAAATTGAACTTCAAACAAGACCTGTGAAGTCTGAATCACAAAGCGTCAAACCAAGATTTTTTCAAATAATGAAGTATATGCAATCACTTTGCTCTTATCAAAATTATTTAAATAGTAACAATTATTATAATTGATAAATTTTGAGTGAGCGCAAAAATTTTTTCATACCACTAAAAGGAAAATTTTGAAAACTTGAAAATACTATTTAAAAATCTCTAGCTCGTGGTTTATATTGTTTTGTTCTTGTGTATATTTAACTACATATGACATCAGTCACATTAGTATGTAAGTAAATATATATTTACTTACACGCACATATGTAACGCACACATACGTACTTTGTATGTTCAACATTTTAATAGGAATTCATTATCAAGGTGTTTGGGGACTTTCCTGGCGGTCCAATGGTTAAGACTCTGCGCTCCCAATGTCAGGGGCACGGGTTTGATCCCTGGTCGGGGAACTAAGATCTCGCAGGCTACACTGTGCCTCCAAAAAAAAAAACAAAAAACAAAAAAAAACCAAGCAGATGTTTGGCGACCAGGGATCTAGGAAACTCACCGAACTATATGGGCAACCTCATTACCTGGTGAATGAGAAAGTGTTACTACGCTGACTTAGTTTCCAAGGAGTCTGGCCCTGGCACTGGGGCCATGCAGAAGAGAGGGTGGTGGGTACAGGCAAGAGGCCATGACTTTGCTGCTGCCAAAGGGCGAGGACTCCTGAGGCTCAGCCTTCGCCTTGGGTGCCCCCCCTCCACCTCCTACCTTGTTGAGGAACTGGCTCCAGCCAGGGGGGCAGCCACCTGTGGGTTGTGGGTCTGGGGGCTGCTGCTCTCTGGTGCTGTTGCTGCGCTTGCAGATGTAGGGCAAGGCTGTCATGCACCTCTGGTCCCCCCACTCCTCTGCAGAAAGAGAAGAGCAGTCACCCCAAGGGCAGGGCATGGCTGCCAGCACCCTGGCCTCATGCCCTGAGAGGAGGTGGCGCTGGGGCTCATGTCCCTGTGTCCAGCTCTGAACTCAAGTCCTCTGTGGCTGCTGGATCACAGGGACAGGCCCTCCCCTCTCTGGGTCTAGCCCTTCTTGGGTTGTGGGAACAGAGAGAATGAGAAGAGACCTAGGGCCCCTGCGCAGGCTCACCCCACTGCCCCCAACACCCACCCTCCCCTCAGCTTCTGCACCCTCTCTGCCCCACCTTGTGCTCACCTCGGCTGGCCATCATGTACACGCACTTCTTGTCCTTGCCTATGGGCCGAGGCTTGCCGGGTGCCCAGGAGATGAAGTTTATAACGGAACCATCTGTCCATCTGCAATGGCACCGAGCAGGGGTGACTCCAGCACTGGGCACCGTGCTCCCCTGTATGCAGCAATGAGGGGGCAGGGACCAGAGCCCAACACCAGGGGCTCAGTGGCCGTAGGCTGAGGAGTGGGGCTACCGAGCTCAGTGCAGCTAGAACCCAAGGACCTGGCGCCTCCAGGTAAGGGCCAGCCTTCCTGGGCATCCGTTTCTCTAACTAGAAAAGAAGTCTAAGGATCCCAGAGCAGGGGTCCAAGGGCAGCGCTATGCTCAGACACCTATGTGCTCCTGGGCCTTCCAGGCCTCACACATGGTAGGTGGGCCGTGAATACAAAGAGGCCCCTCCGGACCATCCTATGTTCTTGCCCATGTCCTGAGGGGACCTTATTCATGAGTGACCCCAGCATAATAACGAGCTGTCATCACTTAGTGCCCGATAACGTGCTGGATGCCATGCTAAGGGTTCACATACCTCATTTCTAATTCTCACAATGATCCTACCAGGCAGGCCTCGTTTCATTCTCAGGTGAGAAAACCGAGGCCCAGAAAGGTTAACTCACTTGCTCAAGGCCACATAGCCAGTGCAGGGCAGCGCTGGATTCAAATCCAAATCTGTCTGTCTCTGTATGCTGTGCCGCCTGCCTCCCTCCAGCCTGGGTTGAGGCTCGCCATCCACGCATGCGCCCCGCTGCCCATCCACACCCGCTGCCCCGCCAGGGCTCCCACCTGAAGCGCCCGTCGCTCTCTGAAGTATGCAGGCCGATCCACCAGTGCTGCTCTTGGCCCCGAGAAAACTAGGGGAAGCCGGGCAGGCAGGTGAGGGGTGGCAGGCCCTTTCCCTGGCTCCCGGGCCTGCCCTCCCTGCTCGCTAACCTGCCCACCTTCTGCAGGTTGTGCCCCAGGAAGTCCAGCTCCGCCTGGCTGTGCACGGAGACCAGCTCGGCCAGGAACCACGTGCATATGCGCTGCGCCTGCGCCCACGTGGAGTGGTGCTCGAAGAACTTATACTCCGCCTCCTGGAAACGCAGCCATTCCCGTCGGCCTGCGGGGGCGGAGGGGGTTGTGGGGATGGAGGCCAGGCTGGGGCTGCCTGCCCGCCCAGCCCAAGGAGGACAAGGCGGGTCCAGGGCAGCCTAGGCAGGCGGGCCTGCGAGCCCATCCGACCTGGGCCAGTAGGGTGCCCCCATCACCTTTCCCTCGGCTCAAGCCCTTAAGCCCCTTCGTTCTGTCCCGGCCAGGCCCTGCCCAGGAGGTGACGCCCCTTCCCCCCTCCGGGCCGCCGTGGGGAGCGGGGTGCCTCACCTTGCGGGCTGCCGTCAGGCTCCCGCACGTCCGCGCCTATGGGGACAACAGGGACAGAGACGCTGCAGGGAAAGGTGCCCCTCCCCTGGACCCCCGCCCCCTCCGCCCTTCGTCCCATGCCCGGTCCGCCAGCGCCGCCCCACCCAACCTCGAGGGATCTTGCAGATCCAGTCCAACTGCGTCTCGCACTGCATGGCTACCCACTGCAGGGAGGCCAGGTCGAGCACTGCACAGCCCCGGATGTCGTCATCGTCGTGCCGGCTCCGGTCAAAATTGTGGTAAGAGAACTGATGAGGTCGGAAGGGGAGAGGGGTTTCAGGCACCAGGCGCAGGCTGCACCCACCCCCCCAGAACAGACCAACCGGAGACCTGGCATAAGCTAGGAACCCCCAACCTGGGCTAGACGGTCCCCACCTCCTTTCCCTTACCTGCCAGCTCTGGCCAGAGGCGCTGCCTCTACTAAACCTCGCGCACCTCCAAAAGACCACGCCCACATCCAAACCTCGCCCGCCCAGGCTCCGCCCACCTGCCCCGCCTCCTCCAGGCCCCCTCACCCCTAGTCCATCGCTCCAGCGCCAGCTGTGCCCCGCTCCGGGGTCTCGACGGTTCAGGCCGATCCAGAACCAGTGCTGCTCGTGGATCTCGGGCTCTGACTCACTTTAGCACAACCCGGGGGTGAAGACAGAAGACATGGGGATGAGAGTTATAGGGGCCCCTTGCAGTTGTGACCTGGGCCGTCCCAAGGACCTGGGGCCTCTCGAACTGGGCTTCACACTCACCGGGCAAAACACTGTTGGGGCCACCCTTAAAAAGCTCTCCCCAGAGAGAACTGGGCTAGCTGGGCCAGGCGCCACGCTCGCTGCGGGCAGGTGGCCTTGCTCCCTTCCCTTGCTTTCCTTTGGGTGGGGTTTGCCCTGCCAGCAAGATGGCAGGCTTTCACTTTAGGCAGCCAATGGGGACGGTGAATAGACCTGGGGACGTGGAATCAGATACACCTGGATTCCGGTCGTGGGTCACCCAGGGACCAGCTCTGTGACCTTGGGTAAAAAAACCCAACCTCTCCAACAGCCCGCAAGCGATAGTGTCTACTCAGTAGGATTGAGAAGAGTCTTGAACGTGGATTAAATGTTTAGTGCAGTACCTGGTACATGGTGAGAAGCAACTGACACGAGCTATTATAATTACTAGTCAAATAATGTAATTGTGCTGTTTGCTGGGAGGAGATATCCCTGGAATTAAGATGTCAGGAAGCCTGGATCCATTTGGATTTTTCCCAAGGCTAAGGGACTGTAGGGCTGTATGTCATAGGAACCCACAGGACAGAGACAGGGATCTGGAGGGACCCCGCGGGCAGATGCTCACTTTTGTAGCCTTTCTATTCCTGTCTCTCAGAAAAAGCTGTTTATTGAGAAAGCGTGGGCTATTATGGGATGGTGTAGGGTTGCAGGAGGGGGCGCTCACTTGGATCAGCTTGGAGATTTTGCCATGGAGAAGGAGGGATGGTGAGGACGGTTACTTGTGTAAAAGTCTGTGAGTCTCAGGGGGTGTTGCTGGCCCTGGTGAGCAACCCAGGGTCTCCGACTCCAGGGAGACCGGGGTTACTTGAGGGGGGATCAGGATGGGCCTGGCATTAGTAGCAGATGCACAGGTCATTCCAAGCCCTGGAACCGACCGCCCTGGGGTCGCCTTCACCCTGCCCAGCAAAAGCAAAAGCCCGACTCATGTGCATATGGGTCACCGCCCCAGGCTCAGTACCCGAAGATCTTGTTGAGCATATTGGCCACAAAATGTTCCTCCTCATAGCTGGCCAGGCTCAGCAGCTGGGCCCCCAGCTCCTGGCAGGCCCTCTGGGCCTGGACCCAGCTCTTCTTGTCCTGCAGCCGCTCCACGCTGAACACCTGCAGGAGCAGAGTCCAAGCTGTTCCCCAGCCCAGCTCCCCACGGGACACCTGCCCTCCCAGGACATGAGTGGGGAAGGGGGCTGGGGCCTCACTGGACAATCCTGCTCATCAGAGAGGGAGCCCCAGGGGAGGGGAACTGGCACAGCCATCTCCCAGAGATGGTCCCCCTAACCAGCGGGGCAATCAGGGCTCTTATCCCAGCAGAGCCACAACTTGCTATGGGCAAGTCCCTTCCCCTCCCTGGACTTCAGCTTCTTCCTGTAATTAAAAGACCCTGGACTACCTCAGTGGCTCCCAAACCCAGCAGGGTTTAAAAACACAGATTACCAAGCCCCACTACAACCCACTGAATCCCAATCTCCATAGTGACAGACTGGAAGATTTGTTTAAATCGGGCTCCCCAGGCAACTCTAAAGAGCAGCCAGCCTGGCCCCAACATTTGGGAACCTCCGCAACCGATGGTCTCTGTGGTTTTTTCAACTCCTCAAATATTTATTGAGCACCTACTATGCACCAGGCCTCAGATGCCACTGACAAAAGGGTTTCAACAGAAAGTACCTCTGTCTGTTGTCTGTAAGTTTCTCCAGGGCCCGCCTGCCTGGATCATGGCTGGGTCCCACTGGGGCCACCCACCCTGCCAGGGGTGCTGCCTCTTTGCTCTTGTTTCTCTCCCCCGACCCCAGGCCAGCAGGCTGCCTACCTTATAGCAGTGCCGGAGTTTGGGGTCTGAGCCCCAGCCCTGGGGGCAGGCGCCGGTGAGGCTGGGTGTGGGGTCTGGTCCAGGCAGCTCAGGCGTCACTGGCGTGCCCAGGCTCTGCCGGCAGATGTAGCGAGCCCGGAACGACGTGCAATTCTTCACCTCCCACAGCCCCATGGCGCTGCCCGTGGCCAGGGCCACGCAGCCCCCACGGCTGTACCCTGGAGGAGGGAGAAGGGAGACCCACATGCTGAAGAGGACTCACCAGTCCTCCCTCACATCCCCGAGGGGCACCACCACGGCCCTCGCACCGGGAATCAGCTTAGCCATCTCTGCAGGGACATGCTCTGTGGAGTCGGGGCCCAGTGGGGAGGAAGGAAATGGGAGCAGAGGCCTGGCTCTATGTTTGCTCCTGTGAGACCTTAGGCAACCTGCTTAACCTCTCTGAGCCTGTTTCACCATCTGCCTCATCAGGTTCTTGAAAAGGTTAAAGAAGACGATGAACTTAAAATGGTAACAGTAACAGCGAGCAGCTGTATGCTCACTACTCTAAGGGCTTTACGCGTATTAACCCATTCAAGCCTCACGTCAACCCTGTGAGGAAGGTACCATTATCCCCATTGGACAGATGAGGAAACTGAGGCTCAAAGATGCACAGCTAATAAACTGCACAATCAGGATCTGAGCCGGGCAGTTTGGCTCCAGAGCCTGTCCTCCTATAACCACATCACCACACTGTACGAATGATCTGTTTCCTATGAAGCCCTGGGTCTCGGTCGTGGCAGGGCCGGTCCACCGCGGCCTCCTGGCTTCACCAAGGAAAGTCCAAGAAGGGGGCTGAGCGGGCGCTGTGGAGGAGGGGCTCACCGGGCTGGTCCCGGTTCCAGTGGGTGTACATGACCTCATCCCCGCTGAGCCAGCGGAAGGAGCCGGTGAAGTTGAGGTCCTGCAGGGCCGTCCAGAAATACTCGCCATCCCAGTTGTAGATGAGGCTGCTGACAAAGGCCTGCTCGAACCTGCGGGAGAGAGGCTGGTCGAGGCAGGGAGCTCGCCCCCCACCACTCCCTGGGCTACAGGCCAGATGCCCTGCTCCAGGAGCCTGGGTGCTGCACCCAATCAGAAACTTCCTCAGGGGGCTCCCTGGGTGGCGCAGTAGTTAATAATCTGACTGCTAACACAGGGGACAAGGGTTCGAGCCCTGGTCAGGGAAGATCCCACATGCCGCAGAGCCAACTAAGCCCGTGCGCTACAACTACTGAGCCTGCGTTCTACAGCCCGCGAGCCACAACTAGGGAAGCCCGCATGCCACAACTACTGAAGCCCGCGCGCCTAGAGCCCGTGCTCCGCAACAAGAGAAGCCACTGCAATGAGAAGCCCGCCCATCGCAACAAAGAGTAGCCCCTGCTCGCTGCAACTAGAGAAAACCCGTGCACAGCAATGAAGACCCAATGCAGCCAAAAATAAATAAAATAAATTAATTTTTAAAAATTAAGAAATGCTTTAAAAAAGAAACTTGCTCAGGGAAGTGGGGACCCCTGGGGACCCTGCAGCTGACACACAGCAACCCAGGTCCCCTTCTACTGTCTTCACCTCCATGCCTTGCTGAGGAGAAAGATAATCAGACACAGCCAAGGTCTCTTTGGGGCATCCAGCCCACACCTATGCCTGCCCCTGCCCCTGCCCCTGCCCAGGACCTGTCCCATGCTGGGGTCACTTAATAAACAGGAGTCATTCTGGTGACAATATTAGAAAAAGGCCCTGGAGCCTGTTGAAGCTCAAAGGACTCGAGTCCCTCTGCACTTGATGGCAGGATGCTGCCCCGTTTGGAGGAGGGACCACATTAGGCCAGGACATAGGGGAGGGCTGGTCCCTCTCCTGTACCTGTTGGTGATGGTGACCAGCTGAGAGCCGTGGTCGGTGCACAGGCGCCGGGCCTCACTGTAGGTCACCTGGTCCTCTCCCAGCCAGTAGCAGGATGGGCTGTGCCACGTCCAACCCTGGCTCAAGAGAGTGGGCAGAAAAGGGGTGTCTGGGGGGAGGACTCTCCTTTCTCACCCATAAATCCTGGGGTGCAGGTGCCATCAGTGGCACCACTGAATTTTCTGCAGGCTTGGGCACAGAACAGAGGGGACTAGTTTGACACCAGAGCCGGCTCTCCCTGTGCTGTGTTCTGCACCTTGTCACTCCACACTCCCCTCCCTACCGTTACCCACAACTGCCAGGCCCGGGGTGTAAGCATGGCCCACGGGTGGCTGATTGGGAAACAGCCAGTCACCCGGCCTGTGGCCTGGCCACGAAAGATGAGTGGCCCACCGGATTCCTCGCTTGGGTGTTTGAACCAAGAGACGCAGTGGGAAAACTGCCAGTTGGCTGGGAAACCAGAGCCGGAAAGCTGGGAGAGCTGCCAGGATGTGGAGGGGGCTGGGCAATCCTCGGGGGCCTGGAAAAGCTGGAGGACACGGAGGATGCGCCTGGACTGCGAGCAGGGGGGACAGACCCTCGGCGAGGGGCAGCAAAGCCCCTCCTACACGGCTGGCTCGCTACCCCCGTCCCCATGAGGCCGGGGAGGCTTCACCCCACCGACCCCTTGTCCCCTGGGCCACCCTGAGGGCCTCTCTGCTCTTGCCTTGCAGGTGAGGACCTGGGGCTCAGAATTACGTGGCTTGATTTTGCACAGACAGTGCAGGCAGAGCCCAGACCGGAACCCACACCACAGAGGTTGTGTCTGTCCCTGCCACAGCCCTGTTCCTCCTAAGATGACACCAGGTGCCTGCCAGGGCCTTTGCCTCCAGGAAGCCTTCAAGTGGGATCCCTGGGGGTAGGGGCTGGAGCTTGGGAGAGACAGCGAGGCAGCCCCCAGGGCAGGAACCAGCGCAGAGGAGAAAGTGGCATGTGTGTGTGTGTGTGTGTGTACATGTGCGTATGTGTGTGTACATGTGTATGTGTGTGTGTGTACATGTGCATGTATTTGTGTGTATATGTACATGTGTGTGTATTATGTGTTTGTGTGTGTATATTGTGCATGTCTACGTGTATATGTGTGTATGTGAGTGTGGCCTCTGCAGATGGAGCCGCCAGGGGCCAAAACACAACCAAGTGGCCTTGAAGAGCAGCCTCCCCATGTGTGTCCACACTGCTCACACCCCTGCTCCTCTGTGGGCGGCGAGGGGTGGGGTGGGCGGGCGGCTGGAGGAGGGAAACAGATCCATCACCCATCCTCACCCTCTTTCATACCTCTGCCCCCCCGACTGATTCATTCCCCCCATTCAGTCCTAATCCCTTCCCTCCCTGGGGCTAGAGCCCAGGGACGGAGACACAGGATGGCCCCATTCCTCCTGAGGAGACAGACAAGCACACGCTGTGCCAGCAAGTGAGGTGGGAAGATGGGGCCGGGGTGCACAGAGGGCCAGGGTCTCCCCAGCAGCCTCTACTCAGGGGATGACTGAACCAGACTGGGGGGCCCGCCCACCGCCACCTCCGGGTTCTCCGTGGCTTTCCATGGAGGGGGGCTCAGGGCTAGGGGTGGCGGGGGAGCTCTGCTTCTTCCCAACAGCTTCTCCCCCACACCCCACCTCATCCAACATCACTCCTGGAACGGAGCAGTTTGGAGAGCGGAGGAGGGGGCATGCCGAGGAAAGGACGATGCCATGGGAGGCTGCGGGCTTCCACCTGCCCTCCTGCCCCTGGGAGCTCCTCTGGTTGGCCTCACCCAGGGCAGCTCCAGAAGCACCCTCACCTTCCGGCAGCCATGGTCCTCCTCAGCGGCCCCCTGGCTCAGCTGGCCTGCCTTCTTGCAGATGGATGGCAGGGACTGGTTACAGGGACTGTCATTCCAGCGACCTTCCTAGGGACACAGGGTAAGGGGGAGTCTCAATCTATCTCCCCCAAATCTCCCAAACCCCTTCAGTGAACATGGTTTCCAGACCTGGCCGTGCCTCTGACTTGCTGTGTGATTCTGAGCAAGAAGCTTGACCTCTCTGTGCTCTAGGCTAGAAAATGGGGGGAGCAGGATTAGTGCTACAAGCCTCACAGGGCTGATGAGAGCACACAGAGTTGATGCGCAAATGCCTCGAAACTTTGACAAGCACTGTCTAAATGGAAAAAGGTGCTCTCTTAAATTACTTACAGCTCATTTCATAAACATGAAGGACAAGCTGGCTAAGACTGTTAGCAGGACAGACAAATGAGATTCCCAGGTCGGCAAGGCGTCCAGCCAGTACCTGCAGATCCAGGGCGAGCAGGGGCCGTGTGCCCAGACCCTCACCTCAGCTGACGGAGCTGAAGAGGAACTTAGTCCTCGGCCCCTAACGGCCTTAGCCCTCCTGTGTCCAGGGCACCCAGCCAGCAGTTTTTGTCTGCCTTGAGCTGCATCTGGAGGGCAGAGGTGTTAATATGTCCCAGCCCCCAGGAGAATGCCTGGCACATAGCAGATGCTCAATAAATAACTGTTCATAAATTTTCAAATAGCATCCTCTAAGCCAGATGTCTCCACAGTCGCTGGCACTGCTGGCTGTATCTCACGGTAGAATGTCCTGTCTCTGGAGTAAGTAGTCTGTCCCTACAGCTTTGTCCATTCTTTAAGGGCCAGACTTATCTCTGCTTGAAGCCCTGGATCAATTCCTTCATCCACCCACACTGTCTGAACCAAAGCCATGGCAAACAGTCACAGCTCCATCATTTCTTGAGGGGGCAGGACCCTGGGCTGGGTAGGACTGGCACCGAGCAGTCCTGCCTGCGGAGCATGTCCACATAATGTGAGTTCTGACGCCACCTGCAGGCGGGGAAGTGCAGCTGGCAAGAGACCAAGATCGCACCAGGCACCGTCCTAAGGCTTCACAAGAAATAACTCCTTTAATCCTCCCAGTGACCCTCTGAGGTTGGCACCATTAGAGTTCCCCTGACAGATGAGGAGACTGAGGATAGGTCTGGGGGCCCCGTGACAGGGAGAGGGGGTTCTCACCGGCCCCCAGATGGTGACACAGTCCTCCAGGCTGTCCCGGAAGTTGTTGGGCTCAAAAGGATGCCAGTGGGTGAAGCTCACGAGGCTCCCGTCGGACCACTCAAAATTCATCTGCAGTTTCAGATCGTTGAGACCGATCCACAGCTCCTCCACCTCTGGGGTGCGGCCGGGGAGAGGGGAGAGGGGACATCGGGAGGTCAGCCTCAGTCACCGGCAGGGAGGGACAGTCCCTGGGCCTCCGGGCGGATGGGATGGGCGTGGGGGAAGCAGCCCCTCACCCTGCTTGATCTGCTTGGTGATGAACTCCAGTTCGGCCACGCTGTGGATGCTGAGCAGGTCGCCCCCGCCCCGCAGACACATCTTCTTGGACTCTTGCCAGCTGCGCTTCTCAGCCTGCAGGCGGTAGCAGTGGCCCTGGAAGGGCTGCCAGCTGGGCTCGCACTCCACCTTCACGTTGGCCCACACGTCTGCGGACACCAGAGAGGCCGCTGCTCAGGGACCGAGCTGCCCAGCCCGGGAACCGACCCACTGGGTGTCAACACAGGCAGGGGCCTGGAAGTCACCTCCTCCCCAAACCTGTCACAGATCCGCCCTTCCCACTAGGACAGGTCTGAATACCGAATGATGCTGAAAAGACAAAACTCCCAGGGTGGCTGAAGCCCCAGGAGGTGGTGGCAGATTCCACCCAAGACAGGACGGCCCCCCCAAGCTGGGGCTCTCACGGAGAGATAGATGGGGATTCAGGACAGACCAGCCCCAGGAGCCTCAGTTTCCTCCTCTGTAAATGGGGTTTCCTGCTGTAAGATTACAACTTAGCTCGTGTCCACCTCACTTAATAAATGACACAGCCGTCATTGTCTCAAAGAACATCTATGGAGTGTGGCTCCATCAGTCCGGGATGAAGCGGGTGGGGAAATGGGGCCTCCCAGGTCAGCAGCTTGTGAACTCACCGCTGCCTGACAGGCATCCCCTGGCTGGGATTTTTACTCTTGATCCTCCCCCCCCCCCCGCCACCCCCAGCTCCTCTCCCTGAACCCTAGGGCTGAGAAGCCAACCGGTCTTAGGCCCTTCCTCACTCCCATTTCCATGCATTTCAAGATCACCCTCTAGGGATCAGGGTCCGCAGACACCTGATGCAAACAAGCTCTCACTTGGGTCTTGGCAAGAGAAAACAAGACTTTACCAAACCACCCACAACATCAGGCTTGGACAGGATTCTGCTGGCTGGGCAAGAAAGCATGTACCCACTTGAAGCATCGCCCCACTGGGATCCACTCCATCCTGGGAGATGCTCCAGGGTCCAACCATACTGTCTCTTGGAGACCTGGCAGACTGGGGAAGGGCTGAGAGCCTGAGCAGCCTCCCTCCTTGGCTCAAGACCTATTGATCATCTCTTGTCAGCCACTGAGCTAAGACCCAAGGCTGCCTCCTTGGACAGAAGAGTTTAGTGGGTGTGCAGACCCAAGGGCTGTAGGAAGAAGGGAGTTTAGGAAGTGAGGACGCTTTGGGGGCATGACGGCGCCTGCCTCTAAAATGACACACTTTGAGTGATGACTTCCAGGAGGCAGAACCGCCCAAGAAACTGCTTAGAAAATACACCTCGTGCAGAGAGATGTGAGCCAGGATGAAAGGGGAAATCCACGGCTAGAGACATACCTGCAGGTCCGTGAGGCCCCAGAGGAGAACTCCCCACAGCAGCCACTCTGGGCAGATCCAGGGGACGGAGGACTTGGTGAGGGGCCAGTCCCGATGGGGGCCACAGAGAGGCCTGCCCACACCGGCCCTGTGGCCCTCCTTTCAGAAAGGGAAGCCCTGGAACTGGTGCCTGCGCCAGGCTCCCCCTGAGCTGGAGGTGAGGTGCCCTAGATGTGGGTGCCAATGTTTGAAACCTTTGCTCCTGACCCCCGAGGGGGTGAGGAGGGACAGTGGTGGCCAGTGACCCTGAATCAACCTTTGGCAACACTTCAATGGTCAGAAGCAGAAGTTTTGCTCTGTAAGCTCTTACTTTCTGTTTTGTGGATTATTTTCTGGTTTTGCTGTATTTTCCGTGTACAAATCCCGTCTTCACCCCATGTCTACTGGACTCCTGCAGTAGCCCCTCCAACCTAAGGAGACGCTCCTTTAAGCCAGGCCAGGTCTCCAGCCTTAAAGCAACCCTGCAATGGGGTTGAGCTTATCCTCAATTTGCACCTCTGAGACTAAGCTGCCGACCCAAGGCCACACCCCAAAGCAGTACCGGCCTCTAGAGCTATCTCGGTGAATCACAAACGTGAACCAGACACTCCCTGCCTTAAAAGTCTGCAAAGGCTCCCACAGCCTACCCGGCCCCACCCAGATTTCACCCAGAAGCCAAGATCCTTCAGGAACTGGCTGCAACCTGCCTTTCTGAACCGTCTTGTTCCCATGCCCTCTAATCCAGTACTTTTCAAACTGTACCTGCACATGAATCGCCTAAGGATCTTGGGAAATGCAGGTTCTAATTCAATTAATTGGTGGTGGGGGGGGTGCACCTGAGATTCTACATTTATAACATCACCCGGGAAGGTGACGCTGTGCTGCTGGACGGCGGACCACACTTTGAGTAGTTAGCGCCTATACTCTAACCCTTAGTTAGGGAGCAATACTCCCCGCCCTTAAAGCTGCTGTGAACTTCCAGGCCTCCGTGCCTTTGCACCTGCAGTCCCCTCTGCCAGGAATGCCCTTCCCTCACACCTCTTTATGCCTTTTTAAACTTACGCTCAACTTGAAAGGCCCAAATCCAATGTCACTTCCAGGAAACCTTCTTTAAGTCTCTGGAGCTTAATCAATTTCTCCTCTAGGCCTCTCTGATATTTATTATACACGTGTTTTATAATAGCACATAACTCAGGATACTCCAATTGAATGTTGAGATGTCTGTCACCTCCAGCAGGCTGTGACCACCATGAGGACACGGTGAGTCCGGAGGTATTGACCACTGTGCTCAACGAACGTTCCCGGAACGAATTAATGGCACATTTCAGTTTGTTCAGACTTCAGCTGAACCATTAAAGAATAGAGAGGATCAGAGCCCCCTGTGCTGGGAGGCTGAGCCGCCGGCAGCTGCGGCCCTGACGAGCCCCACCCACGCCCCCCGGCTGTCAGGCTCACCGGGAGGCGGGGGCTCGGCGGCCGTGGCATTGGGCTTCTTCTTGCAGACGTAGGGCAGCGCGATGCTGCAGTCGCGGTTCTGCCAGCCGCCCGACGACTCCGTGCGGATCACTCCGCAATTCTCCTCGCTCGGGTTGTCCGGCTGATCTGTGGGGAGGGCAGGGCGCCAGCGCCCCAGGCGAGAGAAACTCACCCCCTGGCCCGGGAGCCCTACCCCTAACCTCGTGCTCCCTCGGGAGACCTGAGCCCGCTCAGATGCCCAGCGCCCCGCTTCGGCCCTCCTGCTGCCTCACCTGGGCCCACGTGGTCCTGGTGCCTCTGCGCAGCAACCCGTTCCAGCCCCGCCCGCCCGCCCGCCTGCCCGCCCACCCTGGCCAGGCTGCTGGTGCGCTCGGTGCCCCGGTGCCCGCGGCTGAAGGGGTGCGTGGAGAATAAGATCCAGTCCCCCTCCCAGGCCCTGTGTCCCGAGGAAGGGGCATCGGTTCCTAATTCAGACAACACACGCCATGGACCAGTGGCGCCCAGTCCAGAAGGGAGTGGAAATCTGCCCCCACCCTCACTGCTCTCCTTGAGTAGGGTACCAGCGAAGGAGTAAATAAGAGACCAAGTGCCTGTGCGGAGGTCCCCTGGCCTCCCTGCGCCCCAAACCCCGCGCCTCACCACTCTCCCAGTTGAGGTACTTGAGAGGCGAGTTGTCCGACCACTGCCAGCCTCCGCTGGTGTCCAGGTCGTTAAGGCCAATCCACAGTGTGGAGCTATAGCCAGTCAGCAGCCCTGACAGCAAGATGGCGACAGTGAGGAAGGGGTCGCCCCATCCCTGGCCCTCCACCCTCTGCCCCACCACCAGCATCCTTACCCCCACCAGCAGAAAGGGCTCAGGGCCCTCCAAAGGCGAGGCAGGTCTCAGGCGCCTGCCCCCCGCCCTGCCCCAGCCTCACCATTGATGTAGGTCTGCTCATGGATCTCCGTGATGCTCAGCAGATCCGCCCCCTGTTGCTCACAGCTGGCCCAGGCCTCCCTCCAGGACAGCGTGGACTGGAAGTTAAACTGATAGCAGCTGTCCGTCAGCTGGTCCTTGTCCCAGAAGGTCTCACAGTCGTTACCTGCCACCACGATAGCCGAATGTGGGTCCCTCCAGGAGTGCAGTGACCCCACACAGGTTGCCCCGTGCTACGAGGAGAGGCCACTTCCCCACTCTACCCTACAAGTTTCGCCACCCGCACGCGCCCCCCAGGGCCAGCCTCCCGCCATTCCCGCCCGCTCCACTCTCACTCTTGATGGGGCAGAAGCCCCAGCGCTCGTCCTTGCCGTAGTCCTGGGTGGTGGCGCACCACAGGTGCCCGTCCTCGCGGCCTGTGCTGGTGCAGCCGTGGAACCACTGGTTGTCATACTTGAAGGGGATGGTGCACGGCTTCCCGTGGGAGTTGCCCTGGATGGTGTAGACCTCTGCAGGAGAGGGGAGCCAAGACCTTGGCATCTGGACCCCAGAGGCTGCCTATCCCTCAGACAAAAACCCTCTATAACCCTGGAGCCGGGGTGGGCAGGGGTCAGCAGAGAGTGGGAGGGGCAGTGGCACCAGACTGTGGCTTTAACGCTCCCTCTGCCGTCAGGTCAGCCCAGGAGCCTGGGAGAGGGCCTACTGCTCATCCCATAGGGCTGGGAAGGGGGCCCCGCAGTGCCCCTTAATGCCTGTCCAAAATCCAGCTGGGCCTCACGCCAAATTCTATCTTGGAACTCCCAGAAAAGGACCCTTAGGATGAAGCTGCCCACCAGGAAAGGCCCCCCTCACTGCGTGACTCTGGTTCCTGTTCACCCCTGCAAAATGGGGATCAAGACACCTGTGGAGGATTACCCTGGGGTCTCCCCGGAAGAGTGGGCCTGGGGGAAGGGATTTCTCATTTGATTTTACGTTATACACTGTTGTACTGTCTGAGGTCTTTACAAGAGTGTATTAACTTTGTAACTTTTTAAAAAGCAAATTATATGCTTTGAAGTTCATTTTCTCAATTATTCCAAAATGCTTCCCATTGCAATGAAAGAGGTGACTGCCAGAGGTCTGCGGAGGCCAAGGTTTTGTCACCCCAGCATCTGCCCTTGTGGCTCTAGGCCCCGGACACGAGGAGCCCCAGCCCTGCCCTGCCAGCAGCCTCTCACCATAGTAGGGCCGAGCACACAGATCCTCATCGCTGCCATAGATGCGCCACTGGCCACTGCGGGTCTGGTCGCCGCGCTCAGGGGTGCCAGCCTTGGACGTGTTGCTGGAACGGCCCCCCAGGAGCAGGGACAGCTGGTCACCCAGTGTGCGACAGTGCCAGCGAAGATTCAGTGCCTCCCGGTCACACTCGTACATGCCCAGGGAGGCGGTGGTGTTGGTGCCCGGCCAGCCTGTGCCCAGGCACTGCATGGTGCCCAGGTTGAAGAGCCGGTTTCGGGAGACCCACTTCCAGCGCTGGGCAGGAAGGCTGGCATTGCAGGCTGGGGAGACTCGGACTTGCCCACCTTGGGTCTCCAGGCAGCCCTGCAGTCCATGGCTGAAGATGAGGAAGACGTTGGGTTCTGGAAGGGAAGGCAGGACACGAGGCCATCACAGGGGTCTCCTGGCCGCCCTTGATGGCCAGGCCGCCTGCAGACACTGACCGTGATCCTGGTGCTGGGTTGTGAGCCTTCTCTCATATGATAAATCACTCAGCCTTCACTACTGGCCCTTTGGGTGTTGGCAAGAGGCACTGCTGTCCCCCTGTGCCCAGTCAAGGCAGAGCCTAGGCGACCAGCCTCTGTTCTAGCCCCATGCCACCTGAAGGTAGGACTCAGCCTTCCGTCCCACCCCTCTAAAGCAAACCCAACTCCATATGGCAAGTTGGGAACTGTTTAC
Source organism: Delphinapterus leucas (assembly GCF_059928025.1). Taxonomy (NCBI): domain Eukaryota; kingdom Metazoa; phylum Chordata; class Mammalia; order Artiodactyla; family Monodontidae; genus Delphinapterus; species Delphinapterus leucas. Next base: position 54,973,888 of record NC_143147.1, on the reverse strand, counting down.
TTTTCTGAAGATCTTACGAGGACGGTGAAGGTGTTCACGTCACACACCACGCTGCAACCTTTATCCCAACCTCTGTTACGTAGCGCTGTTTTTCCGCCAGAGTTCTCCAGCCTGGAGTCGTTTTGTCTCACTCTCCCCTCCTGCTCCTCAGATGCAGTGGCTCCATCTTTTCCTCTCATTTAGAATCTTCCCAAACCACTCACCACACCCGCCCCCAGCAAAACCCAACCATTCATGTCCCATAACCATCTCACTCCTTAGATTTTAGACAGAGCTTAGCTCTCTGGCTTCCCCAATCCTGCATCTTCTCACCCATCACCTCACTGAGCAGACACTCTATGAAAGACATTGGAATCCAACCTGCCCCCAGCACACCTACTTTACAGATGAAGAAATCAAGACTTAAATTTAGAGGAGGTAGATCAATGGTTGCCTGGGGCTGGGTTGGGGTGATGGGAGTGGGGAGTGACTGGGGAAAGGTACAGTGTTTCTTTGGGGGGTGACGCAAATGTGCTAAAATTAGATTGTCATGATAGTTGCACAATTCTGTGAACATACTAAAACCCAATTAAAGGCACATTTTAAATGGGTGAGTTTTACGATATGTGAATTGTATCTCAAAGCTGTGATTACATCTTAAAGTGTTTGAGAGAGAGAGAGAAAGGGAGAGAGAAAGGACGAAATTGACGTGAGTTTGAGCTGTGACGTGACCCACTCATGGTACCAAACAGCCAGCGAGCGAACCCAGGTCTCTGTGACGCCCACGTTCCACCACCTCCTTCTTGTTCCTTAGCTGCCACTTAGTACATGACACACACAGGCAGCACATCTCAGTCTCCAGAGCACGTCTGCATCCACTGGCCCTTCAGGATTCTTTTCATGCCTTGAAAGCGTGAGTCTAACTGCTAGGGTTCAAATCTCTGCTCTGCCACTTAATGTGTGAGTTGGGCACGCTGCTTGGTTTCCTCATCGTGAGACTACTGTAAACGTTGAACGAGATAAGACACGTAAAGTGTCTGGAGCAGGGTCTAGCACACAGTACGAGCACCATAAATGTTGATGACGATGGTTCCATATTATAGGCAAAGTATTTGACTAGGGGGAGTAGAGCAATTTGACCAGAGTCACAAGGCTGAAATTTGGCCCCAGTCTTCCAAGTCCAAATCCCAGACCTTTCTGTTCCACCATGCTGGCCTTCGCATTCCTCTATAAGTCATTCTTCATGGCCAGGCAGCATGATCTTTTAAAGATGTAAATAAGTTGTAAAAAAAATTTTTTTAAATAATATTGGAGTGTTGAAGGTCATAAAGAAAACAGCAATAACTTCAATAACATAATAATTTTTTCATGGCATGAAAAATGCCATAAAAAATCAAAATTCAAGTGACAAAAATATGTGTAACTTACTAGAGGCAAATAGTTTATTGCCTAAAATGAAGAGCTTTTATAAAAAATACAGTAAATTATGAGTAAAATGGCACCAAGGTAGCAGAAAATGAATAAAAGATAAGTATACACAGCTAAAAAAAAAAAAAGAAGAAATGCAATTGGTTCTTAAATATTTGAAATGACAGCCTCTCTCATAGTAAAAGAAAAGCAATATAAGTCAGATTAGTCTCTCTCCTGCCTTCAAAGGCAATTCATCATTCTGCAAATAAAATTCATACTACTTACTATGAGCCACGAGACCCTACATGTTCTGGTCCTGCCTACCAGTCTGATCTCATATGATACTACTGTCCCTTGCTCAAGTCAAGGACCTCCTTGCCCCTTCTTGAACAGGCCTCTTTCCTGCCTCAGGGCCTTTGCACTGCTCCCTCTCTGCCTGGCATTTCACATTTCAAAAAAAGTCACATCTTTAAAGAGGCCCTCCCTGATCTCCCAATCTAAAGTGGTAACCACAGTTATTCTCTAGCATAATTCTCTTCACAGCATTTATCGTTATCTGGTATTTTTTCCAACATCTGGGTTATCTGTGAGTCTGGGCCTACTGACTATTTTTTCTGTTGATTATGTGTCACTTTTTCCTGCTGCCTGCATGTCTAGTAATTTTTATTACATACTGGATATAGTGGATAATGTTACAGGGAGTCTGGAGTTTTTTTTGGCATATTGGACTTGTAGATGACATGTTACAGGGAGTCGGGATTGTTTATCTTCCTAAAAAGAATGTTGAGCTTTGTTGTGGCAGGCAGTTCAGTTACTGGTGGATCATCTTGATCCCGGAGAGGCTTTGGTTTTACGTTTTGCTAGGGTGGGGTTGTTCAGTCTTTAAGTGTGGCCCTTAGCCTTGGGTTTAATCATAGATGAGGCCTTCTAGAGTTTTCAAAGAAAACCTTAGGCGATTACTCAGCTCCTCTAACTTGGTGGAACTTGAATTCCAAACTCTTGTTTCCTCAGCACCAGGCGGGAACTGCAAGCTCTTCCTCCCAGCTGCTGTTTCTTGCTGGGTTCCTTAAAGCTTCACTCTGCCCACGCACAGTTTACAAGCTGCCAAGGATTTGAGGAGAATTTGTAGGAGGACGTCTCCTGCCTTTCCAGGATTTTCCCTCTTGATTTTTAGCTCTTCTGGTAGCCCCACACTCTGACCAGTAAAGATGATTGAGCTCCTCAGCCTGGGCAGGGCTCTCAGGAGGAAAAGCTGCTGAAGTGAACCACTCGCTCATGAGCCTCTTCTCTTTCAAGGACTGTTTCCTCCCCAGCATCTGTCTGGTTTTGACTGCTCTCAAACCACTGTATTTTATATTTTGTCCTTAGTTGATAAGGACTCTTGGCCAGAGAATTAGACTAATACAAGCTAACCTGCCATTTCCAGAACCAGAGCTCATGATCTGACGTGGTTTTGTTTATTTTCTGTCTCCCCTCTTGTTCAGAAGCTTCCAAGGACTTCATCTTCACACTATATTCCCCAGTACCTATAACTCTGCCCAACACACGGTAATACTTAATAACGAATGAATGAATGAATTTCATGCCTAAATAACAATCACAACCAACCCGTCTAACTTTCTGCTCCTTGTCCCGGCTGCCAAATTCATTTTCCTAAAACAGAGCGCCCACATCTCCTGTCGCTGCGTGTTTGAAACTCCACGGTGGGAAGGCCAGTGGGGAGGGACACTGGTCACTCTATTCTCTGACACACCAGGATGGGGGTCCTCTCGGGGCAAGACACGGGTGACTTCTTAAAGGACCAACGAGGGCGACTGCCACAGCTAATCCTCCCCCGCTGCCCTCACCCCAACCCTCCCTTCCGGCCCCCCTCCAGGAACCATGAACTGGCCCAGGACTTGATCCAGGCCTGTCTGAGCGTTTGATTGGATCGGGCATTTGATTCTCAGAAACTCCACTCCAGCGAGGAGAGTCAGTAATAACAGAAAGTGGCCCTTGGCAGGGGGTAGGGAGAGGGCGTGGGACCGGAAAAGTAGTGCTTGCTTTTATAGGCGCTCTTGGAGATGGGGCTGGACATGCAGCTCAAAACGTCACAGGAGCCCACAGCAGCCCAGGGGGACAGTATCTCCCCTTCCTCCCTGACCAGAAAACCCACGCATGGTCTACATCAAGCCGTAACAAATGGCAAATGCAGGGTCTGAAAGAGGCCCATGGGGTCGGGAGGCGCCACCTTCTCACCTCTCGGCAGATGAGGAAACTGAGGCCCAGAGAGCAGGATGCCCAATCGCAGTACCTTTCAAGGCCTCCGTTTCCTCCTCTGTCACATGGATCACTGCTGCAAGTCCCCTCCTCACTCAGCTGTCCTAGGTTCTGGGTTCAAATCCACATATCTACCTGGAGCGCCTGCTATGTGCACGGTATGTCCCAGGCAACGCGGGGAACACGAGGAAACACACAGCACCATCCTAGTTAGAGAACAGGGGGTTTGGACGCAGCAGGACATGAGGGCAAACGAGCCCTTCAAGTCCAGGTGTCTGGGGGTGGCGGAGAGAGCTGAGTCTTCAGAGTCTGAAGTCACTGAGGATCCGCAGGAGGCAGAAGGTGAGGAATGCGGGTCACAGAAGTGCCTTGGCGGCAGCAAATGAGAAAAGAATAAGGAATTTGGGAGCGGCGGGGAGGCTGAGGGCAATTCTCAGCGGTGGAACCCAGGGGCTTTGCTAAGCAGGGGGCTGCGGGGCTCTAGGGAGAGCATTTTCCGCTCAGAGTCGAGGGGCGGGAGGAAGGAAGCTGTTTCTCCAGGGGCCAATGGAAGCAGAGATGAAGCCCAGCCTTGGCCGAGCTGGAAATGCTCAGGCGAGAGGGAAGGGAACCAGGCATTTTGAGAACTGCCTCTGTGTGCTTTGCATCCACGGTCTCCGCGGGCACACAGGAAGCGGCAGAGGGAGCTCAAAGCGCGGAGGCCTGATGCCCCCCACCTCCCAAGAAGGTCCCCTCCAGCCTCACCCAGCCCCCTAGCCTCACTCCACTCACTTGGGGAGCCTCAGGTGGCAATGCAGGGAGTGGGAGTGGCCCCCACTAGGACCTCGGTAGGGTCCTCAGCAAGGACAAAGATGACCCCTTGTATCTGGATGGCAACCACACCGACACCGCAACACCAGGCACCCAGTTGTGGGCCACAATGCACTTGTTCAGGGAGTGAATGAATGAATGAGGCCAGGGAGGGAACTGTGCATCGAAAACCAACTGCACGTCATTCATTCATTTGTTCAACAAATATTCCCTGAGATTCTCACAGGTGGCAGGCAGGGTGCCAGGCACAGAGGGTGTAAGGATGAGCCACCCAGATACAACCCAGCCCCTGTCACCATACAGGCTGGCGGGAGCCAGGCTCTGCGTGGAACATACGGAGACGATAACGGAATCCCTGACCTCGTGGAGCTGCCCATAGTCTCTGGTCTTTGTTTTTGTCTACCTAGCAAACTTCCCACCCTCTTCCCCTTATTATTTATAAAGTATTTTCCTGCATCTCTAGCTATGTGAGTGGGCACGAGGCTCACTACTGGCCAATAATCATGTCCATCCCCCTGGCTACAGTGATTGGCACTTAAACAGGGCTGATCAGAGTCCTCTCCTGGAGCCCTGACGTCTCCTCTCTCTGTTCACGTGGCTAAACTGGGGCTGCCAACGGCCACGTTTCCACCATGAGGAAAAGATCTTTCTGTTGTAAGCAAGGAAGAAGATAATAAGGAAAGAGACGCAGAGCTGAGAGATGGAAGGAGAGGAAGTGAGTCCTTGTGGTGCAGAATGTCCAGCCCCAGCCCCAGCCCCTGGGGTCCTGCGGCTCTTCCTCCGCACTGTGCATCACTCAGGATCATTTGCAGCCACATCCCTTTCTCTTTTTTGCTGAGCTGGTTTGCGTCGCGCTTTTGTCCTTGTAACCAAAGAATCCTGATAAACACACGACCCTAGGTCCATGGACCAGTCTGGAACATTGGTCCATGCTCCTTACTCCCCTGGAGGCATTGTTCCAGAGTCCCCTCTGACCGTCAGACCAATGATGAGCTTCTTGGGCCAGTGGCTGCCTCTGGGCCACGTCAGAGGAGGTGCTTGGAGGCTGGACCCACCGCATCCTCTCCATCACGTCTCCAGCTGCTTCCCCAGAGACTTTCTCATTCATGACAATGACAAGCATTTACAAAACACTGAACTAGATACTATAGGGAAATTAAGGATGTGGCTTCTGCCCTCAAGATGTTTACAGCGAAGCTGGAGATGCAGAACTCACAAAGCAATCCATGAAAAAGTTACAAGCAACACATCAACAAGTGTGCAAAACAGTCAGATCTAATTTATACCACATGGTTGGGGGTAAATGGATAGAAATGGATTTCCCAGGTAACTGAAGGAATCTTTCTGGTGTGGAGTCCATACTTCCTTGCTTCTCAGACATCCAGGGCATCACCCTGGAAATTTATTCCCGTGCTCAGAGGTAACTGGGTTTTAAAGATATCTGCCCTACACTGAGTAACCCCACCTCCTCCCTCCAGGTTGAGGGTCACTGTGGCCTCCTTTCCTTTCCCGTCTGCTGTAAGGTACACACAATGTGCTGGTCCTGAGGCTGAGTGCAGAGGCTCACAACTGTCTGTTTCTCAGCAGCAAACCTCTCAGCTGTCCCTGCAGCTTCCAGGACTCAGCCCAGCAGCAGAGGCAGCCAGAGGTCTGACCTCCGATGAGACGGCTGTTCCCCATCACAAGCTGAAGACATCACGCTGAAGGAAGCGGAGGGGAAGTTCACTCGAGCACAGTGCCTGGCACACAGCAGGCTCTCCACAAATATCTACTGAACGAGGGACACGTCAAACAAAACCCTGAAAGGCGCAAGCAGAGACAAGGACACGGAGGGTGTTCCAAGTTCGGGGAATGGCAGAATCAAAGACTGGGGACCCAGCGAACAGCCTGGCTCAGCTCCTAGAGAGCTGGGGACCAGGGACCAGCTGGCGAGCCTGGGGGGAGCTGACCATATTTGGTCCCAGAGGGCGCAGCAGGGCGGCCTCCAGCCGCTGAGTCTCTCCCCGCACCACCCGCCCCCAACCCCGCCCGTCTCCCCCTTTGGCACCCCTCCCCAGGCCACGCAGAGGCCAGGGGTCATCCCAGGGAGAGCCACAGGCCGCCCGCAGGGCTGCCAGCCAAAAGGAGCAGCTGTTTTCAATGAGTCACTTGGCCCTGAGGCCAGGCCTGGAAATGTCCGAGTCAGCAGAAGCGGCCGGCTCCGCCCTGCAGAGGGGCCAACCCTGGGGACCAGGCATCCTACCCTGCGCCACCCTCTGCTAGAGGCTGTGTCCATGTCCCTGCACGCACACTGGACCTGGGGGGGGGGCGGCAGGGCATTCCTTCCATGGAGGGCAGGGGAGTCACACGCCTTCGAGGCCCAATACTCTGCCCAACCGTGCAGCATCCCCACCAAAATCCTGAGCTAGTCTGGGCTCCCCCTCTACCGTCCACCCTCCAGGCTCTTCCTACTCTCCGGCCTCCTCCCCAGCAGCCCTTCCACTCCAGCCAGGCCAAACTGCTGGTCCATTACAGAGCATGGGACAAAACCGAACACACACAGCCCCAAGGGGGCTCCGCGGCTGTCCCACGCACGCTTGTGTGCAGTGTCTCTCTCAATCTCTCCAGCAGCGGTCAACCTCCTCTAGAGACGCTCTTCTCCCCCCTTAAAATGTCTGTGTTGCACGATGTGACATGCTGTGTCCTAAGATGTTAAAGCAAACTCTGGCAGAGAATGGGTTAAGAGATGGGCTTGTCACCTAATACATGCAAGAGGATGGTGTGAAGGGGGGATGGGAATTCCGGTAAATTCCGAAAGGCAGCTTTCTCCCTCCCATGGCTCTGCCTGGGTCCCCCAGGTGGTGCCGGCTGAGGGGAGCTGGCCCCTGGGGCTCTCGGAGACGCAAATCCTCACCCGCCCTGACCTTCCCCCCGTGGCGATTTAAGAGTGTTTGATCTCATGCCCTGCTGTCTTTTGTCTTCTCAGACTAAAGCATCACGATATTTTCGACCTGTCCTTTCCCAGGCCCCATCTTGTACGAAGGCTAGGAAGGGCGGGGGATGCCGAGCCCCATATCGCCTCTAACCTCTGGGGGGACCCGGCACCCCTCTGCTCACGGGCAGCTCCCGCAGCCTCGCTCCCCTGCCTGGTCCCCACGTCTCTTTCTCTACTGGAGCATCCCAAGGGCGGGCCCACCTTGACCCCATCCTCCCTCACGCCCGTCTCCAGGACCCGAGGTGCTGGGCCCAGCCCGTCCTCGGAGTTGCGGGTCTTCGTGGCCGCTGCGCCCCCCACCTAGGCCGTGCGCCCTCCTTCCGCGATGCGCCCCCATCTCCGCGGCGCGGCGCGGCCCGGAGCCTTTGGGCGCAGACCCCTCCCCCAGCCCCGCCGCGGCCACGAGGTCCGCCAGGCTCCCCAGCCCAGCTCTGCGAACCCCAGGTCGGCGGCCTCCGGCGCCGTCTGCTAGCCCGCAGCCAAAATAAACAGCCCAAAGCCACTTCCTTCCCCGGGGGGCAACTTTCACAACAACGGCCGGCTCCGGTCGTGGCAGGAAGTGGCCTTCTGGGCCAGGACAATCCAACCTCACTGACCAGCCAGCGAAGGGCAGGATCCAGGACCCGCGGCTGGGGCCGGGCCCAGTTCTGCATTCGACCCTGGAAGGGAGCGCGCGTGGGTGGGGGCGTAGCCGTCCCGGCGCAGAAATCACGCGCCCGCCGCCCGCGCCGGCCTCCGCGGAGCCACACTTGTTTCACTTATCCGTGGGAGTCGTCAGCAGATTATTTCATAAAAGCACGGATAGGAGAGCCCCAGCCCCAGCGCTGCATTAGATGCTTCATACCTCTGATTTAGGATGAGTAAATGAATGAGTGAAAGGATTTATAATAAAGGAGACACCGGGACAAACTGAGAGAGAGCAACTTTTAAAAAATTTAGTTTGGGGAATTCCCTGGCGGCCCAGTGGTTAGGCCTCCTCGCTTTCACTGCGGGGGCGGGGGGAGGGTTGGTTCAACTGGCCAAACAAAAACAAATTTAGCTTTGCCAAAGTGGCTGCAGAAGTGGGGGGGGGTAACTTAAAGCTAAAATACTAGAAGCCCCCCCCGCCCCCCTACTGCTTACTGCAGAGTCAACAGAAAGGAAGAAAAAAATCTCCTTTAGGCCTTTCTGTATTTTCCACAGTGAAGATTTTTTTCAAACAAAGAAAGAGAAACGTGTGGGGAATTAAACTAAAATCTAATGATTTGTTTGTGAGAAACTGAGGTTTCAAATATAAACCATTGGATTCGCAAGAACTATTTTATGAACAATTTTTCGTTTTTCTTTTGGCTGCGTTGGGTCTTCGTTGCTGCACGCGGGCTTTCTCTAGTTGCGGCGAGTGGGCTTCTCACTGCGGTGGCTTCTCTTGTTGTGGAGCACGGGCTCTAGGTGCGTGGGCTTCAGTAGTTGTGGCTCGCGGGCTCTAGAACACAGGCTCAGTAGTTGTGGCGCACGAGCTTAGTTGCTCTGCGGCATGTGGGACCAGGGCTCGAACCCGTGTCCCCTGCATTGGCAGGCAGATTCTTAGCCACTGCGCCACCAGGGAAGCCCAACAATTTCTAACTAACAGTCTTTCACATAACATAGAAAAAAGGGTAGGATCCCTCCCCCCCCCATTCACACAACACAATGAGTTCCTCATTGGCTAAGTGCCCCTTGAGGGCTCAGGTTCTATCCTCCGCCTCTCCATGTCCCCAGCGTTTGCCTGCCATAGTCTGGACTCACAAATGTCGAATGACAGAATGAGTATGAACTGGAGGGTCTTAGAATTCATCTTGTCAGTCCTTTAGAATTTGGAAACCGAAACACAGAAAGGTTAAGTGACTTGTCCAAGGACATTCAAACAGCTGGAACCATGACCTTTCCATTAGGACTAAACCTTATTCAAGTCCTGAACAGCATCACACCAGTATCTGCTTATATAAGTTGACCATATCATTTATTGTCTCATGTTGAGAATGAGAAGGGGAGTTACTAATAATTACAGCGCTACAACATGCTTGAGCCAGGGCTGTCCCAGGCAAACTAGGACATACGGTCACCCTGCACTTATGGAAAGAGACCACAAATAATGATACAAGTTAATGTTTACCATACACTTGGCTAGGTACCCGGCACCGGCTTCCCAGGCTTTCTCGTTAATCCTCACAGCAATGCTCAGAAATAGGTAAAATTCCTATCTCCATTTGACAGATAAGGAAACAGGTATTAAATAACTGAGAGATCAATTCTCTTGATAACACAGTTAATAAGGGGCAGAGCAGAGATGGGAGACCAGGAAGACTGGTCAGTTCCCAACAACTATTCCAGGTACTTGAAACTGATAACCCACAGGCAAGGTGCATTTGGCCGTCACGGTATGTGAAAGAAAAGTGAGCGAGCATTGAAAACTGGAGAGATTTCACATAAAAAACTGCATTTCCAGCTCTCTCAGAAACATTGGGAGGCCTGACAATGCTGAGCCAGTGTGCCTGTAAGGCGCCAGTCACAGTTTCTGGGTGGAGCTGCCCACCTGAGAGGGGTGCTCACCGGTTTGCCACAGTCCCTACCCACCCCTTTTGCACACCCCCCACTCCAACACTGAAGTGGAAGGAGAATGGCCATATGTTATCATGTTGGCACTACTGTTTTTATCAGAGTGCAGAAACATTCTTCAATATCCTGGTCTCTATTAAGAATGACCAGAGGGTTGCGCCTATTTCAAAACCGAAAAAAAAAGTGTGTTGGGGGTCCCCTCTAAATTAGGCTCCACTGCCCAGCAACCATAATGTCCCTGTGACTCGCTGCATTCCTTTCTCGAGACGTGTCTGAAACATAGTACGATTCTGAGAACTCCTGACACGATTCACCACAAGCTTTTGCTCCACTCGCTGGCGGTTCCGTGACCTTCTGATGTGGCAACATTCAAGGACTTGTTTGGCTCTTGAAGCAAGGCATGGATGGCACTCTTTTTAAAGTTGTGATGAGAAAAACAACTCCTTGGAGTTGCTGCCTCGGCACTTTACCGTATGACAAACCTGCTCACACCCAGAGTCTGGACATTTAGATAAGGGTCTGAGTTTGTGATTCCCACCCGAAGTTCCTGCTTTGCTTTTTTGGGGGCACCTTTTAAAATAACCACTTAAGAGCTGAGCCCTTGGAGCTTCCCTGGTGACGCAGTGGTTGAGAGTCCGCCTGCCGATGCAGCGGACACGGGTTCGTGCCCCGGTCTAGGAAGATCCCACATGCCGCGGAGCGGCTGGGCCCGTGAGCCATGGCCGCTGAGCCTGCGCGTCCGGAGCCTGTGCTCCGCAACGGGAGAGGCCACAACAGTGAGAGGCCCGTGTACTGCAAAAAAAAAAAAAAAAAAAAAAAAAGTTGACCCCTTGAAAAATTAGTGACGGAGTAGGCGGGGGGAATGTGTGTGGTTGACGAGCCAGTGCGGGTGTGCCGATCTCAGTGGCCGGTGGCGGATGGAGCGGTGGGGGAGAGGGCACGATGGGCAATGCTGGGGAGAGGGCACGATGGGCAATGCCAGAGAGTGGCGCTGTGTGGAAAGTGACCCCGGGTCTTCACCGAGCTCATTAAAGCATTCAGTTGCTGAGGAGCCCAAGCAGAAGAAATAGGGAGTTTAGAGCCTGAGAATTTTGATAAATCCGGTTCATGGGTTGCTTTTTCTTTTTTTAATTTTATTTTTATTATTTATTTTTGGCTGCGTTGAGTCTTCGTTGCTGTGCACGGGCTTTCTCTAGTTGGGGCAAGCGGGGGCTACTCTTCGTTGTGGTGCGCAGGCTTCTCACTGCGGTGGCTTCTCTTGTTGCAGAGCACGGGCTCCAGGCACACGGGCTCAGTAGATGCGGCATGTGGGCTCAGTAGTTGTGGCTCACGGGCTCTAGAGCGCAGGCTCAGTAGTTGTGGTGCACGGGCTTAGTTGCTCCACAGCATGTGGGATCTTCCGGGACCAGGGCTCGAACCTGTGCCCTGCATTGGCAGGCGGATTCTTAACCACTGCGCCACCAGGGAAGCCCTGATTTTTCTTTTCAAGTTGCAGCCAGAAGAAGAAACAGCAGGCTCTGGGGCTCAGGACCCCAGACTTGACATGATATTTTTTGCCAAGCGGGTAATTAATAATGCTTGTGCTACTCGAGCCATAGTAAGTGTGTTACTGAACTGTACCCATCAAGATGTCCATTTAGGAGAGATATTATCAGGGTTTAAAGAATTTTCACAAAGTTTTGATGCAGCTGTGAAAGGTTTGGCACTGAGTAATTCGGATGTGATTCGACAAGTACACAACAGTTTAGCCAGACAGCAGATGTTTGAATTTGATGCATAGACATCAGAAAAAGAAGATGCTTTTCACTTTGTCAGTTATGTTCCTAGTAATGTAAGACTGTATGAATTAGATGGATTAAGAGAAGGACCCACTGATTTAGGTGTATGTCATCAAGATGACTGGATCAGCGCAGTGAGGCCAGTCATAGAAAAAAGGATACACAAGTACAGTGAAGGTGAAATTCAATTTAACTTAATGGCCATTGTGTCTGACAGAAAAATGATATATGAACAGAAGATAGAAGAATTACAAAGACAACTTGCTGAGGAGGAACCCATGGATACAGATCAGGGTAATAACATGTTAAGTGCTATTCAGTCAGAGGCTGCCAGAAATCAGATGCTTATTGAAGAAGTACAGAAATTAAAAAGATATAAGATTGAAAATATCAGAAGGAAGCATAATTATCTGCCATTCAGTATGGAATTCTTAAAGACTTTAGCAGAACACCAGCAGTTAATACCACTAGTAGAAAAGGCAAAAGAAAAACAGAATGCAAAGAAAGCACAGGAAACCAAATGAAGAAGATGCTTTGGGATGTGTACACATTTCTGCTTCTGCACTTATTTTCGAGGAAACCATTAAGTATAAAGGACTTTGAGCAACAACCTAATTGACTCAGTGCACGTGTGACAACAGTCCCAGCTGGTCTCACCTTCAGGGCGTGGATTCATAGCCTCCCCCGCCTGCATCATGTGCGTGTGGCACATATTAAATAAAAGTGGTCAGAAAAAAAAGAAAAGTTACTGACCTCTGCCCCAGCCACCCGGGAAGCACTAGGTGCCTGCTACCCTGCTCTCTCTGTCCTGCCCGCTGACGACCTGGGACTGAGGGCTGCCCTCCCCCTGGCCCATTGTGCCACCAACCCCCCCGCCCCTCACCCTGTTTCTGGGATGTGTAAGTAACAAATTGTTACTTTTACTTCCTCTCTGTTGGTTTACTGAAATTGTCCCTTCATCCAAAACAATCCCAGGGTTTTCACTTCCCCAAAGTGGGAGCTCGGATGCCGAGGAAGTACCCGCCGACCCCAATCCATGTAGGTGGCTTGTGCCTCCTCTAACCTGCATAATCTTCTTCTTCTTTTTTTTTTAATTAATTAATTTATTTATTTTTGGGTCTTCGTTGCTGCGCATGGGCTTTTCTTTAGTTGCGGCAAGCGGGGTCTACTCTTCATTGTAGTGCGCTTCTCTTGTTGCAAGCATGGACTCTAGGCACACAGGCTTCAGTAGTTGTGGCACACAGGCTCAGTAGTTGTGGTACACAGGCTCAGTAGTTGTGGCTCATGGGCTTAGTTGCTCCGCGGCATGTGGGATCTTCCCAGACCAGGGCTCGAACCCGTGTCCCCTGCATTGGCAGGCGAATTCTTAACCACTGCGCCACCAGGGAAGTCCTAACCTGCATATTCTTAATTGAACACACCAGCTCTAGCTTCTCAACACAAAAGTTAAATGAACTTAGAATCTTTTTTGCTTGGGAAACTTAAGGATCTCCCTAAGACTATATGCCAAAGATTAAACACTTGCTGACTTCTGCAACGACAAACCAATGGGACCTTCCTTACCCACACCTTCTTTGGAAGCACGGTGGAGGGCTTAGGAGGGTGACTCTGGAATCTGGACCCACCCAGGTACAAATCTCTTCTTGGGCCCTGGGGCCAGCTGCCTCACTTCTGCAAGCCTCACTTTGGGGAAGACACCAATATGACCAATCTCATGAGTTTCTGGGAAGATTAAGGAAGAAAATGCTTAAAGATGCTTTGTACCTTTAGCATTTGGTAATGGAAGGCCATTATTTTTTGTTTGTTTGTTTTAAATATTTATTCATTTTGGCTGCGTCGGGTCTTAGTTACGGCACGCGGGATCTTTCGTTGCAACGTGGGCTTCTCTCTAGTTGTGGTGCACGGGCTCCAGAGTGCGTGGGCTCTGTAGTTGTGGCACCTGGGCTCTCTTAGTTGCCCCGTGGCATGTGGGATCTTAGTTCCCCGACCAGAGATTGAACCCACGTGCCCTGCAATGGAAGGCAGATTCTTAACCACTGGACCACCAGGGGAGTCCCCATTATTGTTTTTTAACATTGAAGAGCCTCTGCCCGGATCAGGGCTGTGAGCTCAAGAGTCTGTTTCACAGCAGAGAGCCTGGGAACCAGGCGTAACAGATGCTGCAATCCGGATAAGAGGAAATGATAAGAGTAAATAAAGCCAAGGACTTGAGTGTTTAAGCTGCTCTTCAGAAGAATTAAAAGAAAAATAAATCCACGGTCCAGATGCAGAGTCCTCCTGCAATTCCCATGGGTGGGTCCCTGGCAACTATCATTTGTTTCTAACTTCTGAGCTTTTGGACCCTCCTTAGGTGCACCTGGAAGGGAGATGCAAGAAGAGGCCATGGACAGTGTGACAGGGGAAAGGGGGGTACTTCTGGGGAGGTCAGGGCAGCATGGGGTATGCTGCTCTCCCCGCCACATTCTGGTTCTGCAGAAATCAAGTCCAAGGGCAGTTGTAAAGGGAAAATGAGGTCACGAAACAACGCAGCTGGAAGGGAGTGTGGAAGGAGGTGGCAAGGGCCCACTCTGCTTGGGGTGGCAGATGCTGGGGCAGGAGGAGGTGGACAGAGTCTGCGTGGGCCCCTCGCTGGGACTCAGGCAGTCGCATGGCAGTGGGGCTCCAAGAATGGGAGGAGGCAAGGGTTGGAGCAGCGCAGGCTGAGAATCTAGTCTAGGAGTTCAGGTTCTGATTCTGCCATTACAATGTAAATGACCTTAGGGTATTCGGTTTTCTTACCTGTGAACCGAATTCAAAAATACCCTTGCCTTGGGCTTCCCTGGTGGCGCAGTGGTTGAGAGTCAGCCTGCCGATGCAGGGGACACGGGTTCGTGCTCCGGTCCGGGAAGATCCCACATGCCGCGGAGCGGCTGGGCCCGTGAGCCATGGCCGCTGAGCCTGCGTGCGTGTCCGGAGCCTGTGCCCCGCAACGGGAGAGACCACAACAGTGAGAGGCCCGCATACCGCAAAAAAACAAACAAACAAACAAAACAACCCTCCCTGCCTCTCCACAGCTTCCTGGGGAGATCTACAGGGAGAGTTCTATGGGGATGTTGACATGATTCTTTTAGGGTCTCTCTCCCCCATTAAATGGTTCCTTCAGAGCAGAAGCATGTCTCATCCATTTATCTCCCCAGTTCAGGGCATACAACAGGTGCTCAATACATGTGTGTTTTGAAATTTGTTAAAATTTGCCTTATAGCACAATATGGTCAGTTTAAAAAATGTTCCAAGTGTGCTTGAAAATAATTTGTAATCTAAAGTTTTGGAGCATAGTGACTATATATCTGCTTGTTGAATCAAATTTGCTGCTCACGTTATTTAAGTTTTTTTTTTTTTTTTTGCTGTACGCGGGCCTCTCACTGTTGTGGCCTCTCCCGTTGC
Source organism: Delphinapterus leucas (assembly GCF_059928025.1). Lineage (NCBI taxonomy): Eukaryota > Metazoa > Chordata > Mammalia > Artiodactyla > Monodontidae > Delphinapterus > Delphinapterus leucas. The sequence continues at coordinate 54,958,681 of NC_143147.1, read as the reverse complement.
GGAGCACAGGCTCCGGACGCGCAGGCTCAGCGGCCATGGCTCACGGGCCCAGCCGCTCCGCGGCATGTGTGATCTTCCCGGACCAGGGCACGAACCCGTGTCCCCTGCACCGGCAGGCTGACTCTCAACCACTGTGCCACCAGGGAAGCCCTTATTTAAGTTTTTTATATCCTTACTAATTTTTTTTTGGGGGGGGTCTACTGGTTCTGAAAGAGGTATCCTCTATCAGTGAATGATAGCAGTATGTTAAATCTCCTATTATGATAGTGAATTTGTCTATTTTTTCCTCGTAGCTCTGTTGCTCTATATAATTTGAAGTTAAGTGCATACAAAATTTAAAACTTCCTGGTAAATTGTACTTGTTGATATGAAGTGCCCTTGTTTATTTCTAGTAACGCTTTTGCTTTCAAGTCTACTGTATCTGTTATTATACAATTTCCTTTTGGTTTATATTTGCACAGTATATCTTTTCCAATTCTCTTACTTTCAAATTTTTTGTACCATTATGTTTTATTTTTTTAATAAATTGTTAAAAATTAATTAATTAATTTAAAAAAATAACTGAAAAAGTTAGAAAAAGAAAACTAAGAAGCAAATTCAGTGGAATGCATAATAGGCTCCTTGGGAGAATGCTTTAGGTCTCAGTTCATTTCTTCATAAGATGAACGTTCCCACCAAAAGCATCAGAGTAAATAAACATCATGCCTCATCATTGCTTTCCACGTTCATACAGCACGCATGTAGGTATAATGCTGGTTAATGCAAAAAAATCACAATATTCAATGACTTTGAATAAGAAGTGGAGGAAGCAAACATTTACTAGATTCCATGAATAAAAACCTCTCTAATAAAGCTTATGTGGGAGGATAATGGCTCCAGCTACCCTAGCAAAGGAGGCAGGGTCCCCTTTCCTATGAATAGCTGGGCTCAGGTGTGATGTTGGGAACAACACAAGGCAAATAAATAGCAACTGAGAAAAAAACAAAAACAAAAACACATGTGTGTTGAACTGAGCTGGACCAGGGGAGGTGGAAAGGCAAGCTGTCCTATGTCCTATAGGCAAGGGTTTAACATCCTCTGAATTGCATCCTCCTTTAAAAGCAGATCATGTATGGACAATGAATAGAAGAGGATAAGGGAGACATGAAATTATTTATTGTGCCAGGAGGTTGGGATTATGTGTACCTTTCTCTTATATTATTATAATGTTTCTAAAGTAAATAAAACGGAGGGAAGCGAGACACGGGGCATCTTAAGGTCTTTGAAGGAACCAAAGCTCTCTGCATTTCCCACAGAACCCGACTCCTTGCTCAGCGTTCAGTGAGTTTGACTTGCTTTGCCCTGGAAGCTACAAAGGGTCAGATATATACACAAGACCCATCATCACCACCACTGTGACATCACTCAGACCTCCAATGACACAACAGACTTGACCTACAAAGGAATGTCTGCGAGGGTCCCCCAAACCCTTCTCTCTCTCCACCCTTTCACATCCTTTTCCTGATTTCTTCAGTATATTTTTAGGACCATATTTTAAAAAGTACTGCTCCCACAACCATCACAGTTCCTCCCTCTCTGATATTAATTAAAAATCAACAGCATGGTTAAGAGAGCTTGGGCTCTGGGTTCAAGGCTGGGTTTGAATTCCTGCTCTTGAACTAGTCATTTGACCTCTTCATCCTTCAGTGACCTCATCTGTTCAGTGGAGGAAATACTCCTGCTTACGGCACAGAACAAGTACTGAGCACCTCGCATGTGCCAGGAGCTGTGCTGGTGCTGACCCCTGAGTGGTTGGCAGAACTGGTTGAGACCACAGATGGAACGACTCACCACACTGCCCCACACAAGTGAGATCATGGTGACAGCAGCCCTGGGGGCAACCCTTCTGGAGGAGAATATGGCACCATGCGTCAAAAGCCTTCAAAAACACAGACCTTTGACCCAGAGTTCACTTCTTATGAATTTAACTTAAAGAAATAATTAAGAATCTATGCAAAGATTTTGCTACACAGCATTATTTATAACAACGACTGGGGGAAAATTAATGTCCAACAATATGGCACTGACTGTGTCAACTGAAATACACTCACACAATGGGATACTATGCAGACAACAGTAATCAATTTATAAGAGTATTTCGACATGAATAGAGGTTCACACTGTAACTGATTTTGAAAAACTGGATGTATAATATGACCTTATTTTTATTTTCTTTTAAATCAAGTAAAGTCTGAAAAGACCTTTGTGCATTCTTGTTATTAAACTTGGGTGTCCAAATCGCCAGGGTTGCTTGTTTACAGAGCAAGTGCCAGGCCCTACAGCAGACCTACTGAATTAGAATCTCAAGATGAAGGAATATCTGGATCGTAAACAAGGTTCCCAGGAGATTCTGAGGCTCACCAGAGTTTCAGAAACACTGTACATGCCTAAGTGTTAACAGTGGTTATCACTGACTTATGGGATACCTGGTGATTTTTATTTTCTTCTCTTTGTATTTTCTACAGTTTACATGTTTGGAAATTAAAAAGAGATATGACCTGAATGTCCAACAAGGGATAGTTACAGGACATCCGTACAACGGAATCTTATGCAGCCATGGAAGCATTGGGTGGAAATACGCTGATGACATATGAAAGAATGTTACAAATCAACACTAAAACGTCTATGTAAAGTTTTATACAGAGAGAGGAAAGGAGAGGAGAGGAGACACAGTCTGGCAGGATATTCTTTAAAATGTTAACGTGCCTGTTTCTTAGTGGTGAAATTTTAGGTAACCTTTCTTTTTTGTAACTTTTTCTACCTTTTGAATTGTGTACTATAAATAGGTAACATTTTTTACAATCATAAAAATGTATTCTGATCCTGAAAAAATATATATGTAACACTGTCTTTCTGAGGGCCTTGTGGGAGGGAGGGTTAGTGAAACAGAAAAGGTGCCGGTGCGTAAAAGGGGGAAGAGTAGCCTTCCAGGGAAGGAGAGAACTCAGTCTGACCCCAAAGGGCTTTGTAAACCTTGCTAACAAGGCCAATTGTGTGGAGGAGGAGGGGGGATAAAAAGATACTTCAGACATAGATATGGATGTAGTAATGTGTGGCTTGAGGGACCCTAGTTCCCTGACCAGGGACTGAACCAGGGCCCTCTGCAGTGAAAGCCCGGAGTCCTAACCACTGGACCGCCAGGGAATAAAAATTTTAAATGAACAACAAACAGGGGAAAGATATTTCTTTTTCTTTTCCCCTATTTTTTGGCCGCGCCATGCGGCATGCAGGATCTTAGTTCCCAACCAGGGATGGAAACCCTGCTCCCTGCAGCGGAAGTGCGGTCTTAACCACTGGACTTCCGACGCGCAGGCTCAGCGGCCATGGCTCACAGGCCCAGCCGCTCCGCGGCATGTGGGATCCTCCTAGACGGGGGCACGAACTCGTGTCCCCTGCATCGGCAGGCGGACTCTCAACCACTGCGCCACCAGGGAAGACCTGTTTTTTTTTTCTTGTTTTTGTTTTTTGGGGTGGGGGGAGAGATTTCTAACAAATATGGCAAGAAGCTCATATAGGCCAATGAGAAAAATATAGAGACCCAGTAATTTTAAGCCCCTAAGACCTGAACAGATGCGATGATCAAGAATATGTATGAACAGACAATTCATGAAGAAGAAATATCCATATATAATGAGGTTATGGAAAAAATGTTTAAAAGCATTTGAAATACTGGTAATGTTCCTATTTGCTGGATCCGACCCTTGGTTACATGGGTGTGTTCAGTTTGTGAAAATTCATTGAGCTGAACATCTGAACATGGTGTGTTCACTTTCCTGTATTAATATTATACCCAAAGAATGAAAAAATTTTAAAGCAAGGCATGGATAAACACAAAATAGAGACTGGGTGGGAGGAACAGGGAGAGAGAGGGAGAGAGAGAGAGAGAGAGAGAGAGAGAGAGAAGCACATAGGTAGATGTAAGTATTGCAATGTTCTCTGTCTTGGATTAGGTGGTGGATTCGCAAATGTTCATTATATTATAATGCATACTTTGTTTACAAAATAAAAGAAGACCATGCAGGGAAGCAAACAGGACTGAGTGCCCTGCTCCACCAATCACTAGATATGTGATCCTGGCTCGCAGCCTATCTGGCTCAATTTCCTTATCTGTGAAATAGAGGAATGTGAGGATTAAAAATACAGGGACTTCCCTGGTGGCGCAGTGCTTAAGAATCCACCTGCCAATGCAGAGGACACGGATTCGAGCCCTCGTCCGGGAAGATCTCACATGCCACGGAGCAACTAAGCCCGTGAGCCACAACTACTGAGCCTGCGCTCTAGAGCCCACAAGCCACAACCACTGAGCCCATGCACCACAACCACTGAAGCCCACGTGCCTAGAACCCGTGCTCCGCAACAAGAGAAGCCACCGCAATGAGAAGACTGCGCACCGCAACAGAGTAGACCCCACTTGCAGCAACTAGAGAAGCCCGCGCACAGCAACAAAGACCCAACACAGCCAAAATAAATAAATTTATGTAAAAAAAAAAATACAGTGCATGTGGAATTGCCTAATACTGACCCTGGCAGACTATACGTGATCAGTAAACATTAACACGGTTTCCATTTCTCTCACTTGTTACAGTGTTATATAGAAACGTCATAAGGTTTTCAAAAAGGAGGAAGCCTTCCAAAAGCTCGTCCCCTGACTGCTACCTTTTTGATTTGCATTCCAATCTTGTCCGTATGGACGGCCATTTAGTACTTACAGAATTTCGTGTCCTAGTGTCTTGAAATGCAAACTTGTATTACAGCGTTCGCATCCTCTCCAGCTGTCCCTTCTGTAACCACTCAGCTGATAAGTGCAAGATCAACAGGTTCGCGTTGGAGGGTTTGTTAATGGAAAGAGCCTGAGGCGGGTGCCTACACCGGTGATCCAGCTCTTGAAGGTGAACACCCTGAGCGCGCCTTCAGGAAACCCCGCTCTGAGGCTGACCCTCCTACACAGGGCTCCTCGCCTGCAAGTAGCGGAAACCCAACTCCAACTCATCATTTTAAAAAAACAAGAGGTGGGGGGTGATGGGCTTCCCTGGTGGCGCAGTGGTTGAGGGTCCACCTGCCGATGCAGGGAACACGGGTTCGTGCCCCGGTCCGGGAGGATCTCACATGCCGCAGAGCGGCTAGGCCCGTGAGCCATGGCCGCTGAGCCTGCGCGTCCGGAGCCTGTGCTCCGCAACGGGAGAGGCCACAACAGTGAGAGGCCCGCGTACCGCCAACAAGAGGGGCAGGCCTGGAGTGGCTAGGGAAAACTGTAACCAGGGTCTCGGCCAGCCTGGGTCTCAGTGCCACCTACCCCGAACCCAGGTTCCACTCTCCCCTCCCGGAACCGGGCTGTCCCCTCTGTGCTACACCAGACCCTGCAGGGCTCCCTTCGCGCCTGGGAAAAGCCCGCCCTGCCCCCACGAGACTCTGATTGGCCCCGTGGGGTCACGTGCTGCAGGCTTGGACCAGTTAGGTGATGGGAGTGGACGGAGGGTGCGACTGGAATCACTTGGTTGGACAGAGAGAAAGTTGTCCTCTGCCACCCCATTGCTGCAAATTACAGACATGCTAAAAAGAAAAATCACCCCTGTTAAATAATCAATACATAATATAACAGAATATGACATAACTTCTATTAAATTTTGGTGTGATCTTTACCAATTTTATCTTGTCTCTACGCCTCACATACAAGTTACATTCATTTATATATCACATACACACGCACACCCAAACAAATGTTTTTGAGTCTTGTTTTTGTACTTAATATTTTAGAAAAAGGATTTCTCTGTATCTTTTAATTTTGTAAAAACCATTTTAATGGCTGTATGCTATTTCATGATGTGATATACCACATTCCATTTACTCATTCCCTAGCTATTACTGCTCTTCAACTTGTAAGCAGATTTTTCTTAATTATAAATAATATATTGACCATATTGTTACATCAATCTTTGTTGGCACTTTGGAGGCATATCTTGCCTTTTTTTCTTTTTTTTTTAATTGCTAGTGATTTAAAACATTTTCCAAAGGCGTATTAGACATTGGTATTCCTTCTTTGTGAATTCTGTTCCCAGCTTTTACTGGCTCATGTATTCTAATCTTAGATGCCTTAAAACTAGTGGAGGTTCCTGTGTTTTTCTCACTGGCTTATGTGAGCTTCTTGCCGTAACTATTCCAGACATCTCCTCCCTGTTTGTTGTTCTTCTAAATTCTATGTGTGACTCCCTCTGGTTACAACTTCTCCCACTAAGGGTAACGGCTCTCCTGACTTCAAACGGCGTAGGTCAGTGTTACCCTCTTTTTTGTATTTTATATAGATGGGATCATACGGTATGAATGCATCTGACTCAATATTTTTGTGAGCCTTAAACTGTCGCATGTGGTCGTAGGTTGCTCATTCTCATCGCTGTATACTACTTAATAGTGTGGAGCCACCATAATTTATCCATTCTGTTGTTGATGGGCATTTGGGTAATTTTCAGTTTGGGGCTAGTTTTCAGTTTGGGGCTATTATGAATAGTACTGCTGTGAGCAACTTGGCTTTTTTAAGAATATAGTTTAGGGACTTCCCTGGTGGCGCAGTGGTTAAGAATACACCTGCCAATGCAGGGAACACGGGTTCGGGCTCTGATCCGGGAAGATCCCATATACTGCGGAGCACCTGGGCCCGTGAGCCACAACTGCTGAAGCCCGCGTGCCTAGAGTCAGTGCTCCGCAACAAGAGAAGCCACCGCAATGAGAAGGCCGCTCACCGCAACGAAGAGTAGCCCCTGCTCGCCACAACTAGAGAAAGCCCGCGCGCAGCAACGAAGATCCAACGCAACGAAAAATAAATAAATAAAAAATAAAATAAATTTGTTTTAAAAATTATTAAAAAAAAGAAAAGAATATAGTTTAGGGACTTCCTTGGCGGTCCAGTGGTTAAGACTTCGCCTTCCAATGCAGGGGGTGTGGCTTTGATCCCTGTTCGGGGAGCTAAGATCCCACATGCCTCTCGGCCAAGAAACCAAAACATAAAACAGAAGCAATATTGTAACAAATTCAATACAGACTTTAAAAATGGTCTACATCAAAAAAATTCTTTAAAAAAAAGAATACAGTTCCTTAGGTTACCTACTAAATACAAAGGAGAAAAGGTACTTTTTTAGTGGAGAGATCTGGTAGACATCAGATGAACCAATTGATCAAAGTCAGCATCACCAATAAGGGAACAAACTGACAATGTGATACGACGGGAAGGACACATTTGTGTCCCACCCCTGTGGTTTTCTTTCCAAAAATGTTTAACATAAATTTAATGATTAAACAATCAGACAAATTCAGACTGCGAACACTCTACCAAACATTTGATGCCTGAAGTCATCAAAAATCCAGTGTCATAAAAGACAAGAAGGCCAACTATTCTAGATTAAGAGAGGCTGAAGAGACACGACACCAAATAGAGTCCTAGACTTAAACAACAGCTGACATTATTGGGACAACTGGAGAAATTCAAACACGAACTACATATTAAAAAAAACTATAGTATCTGTTGTATTTCTTAGATGTGATTACGGTATTATGGTTTTATAGGAGAATGTCTTTGTTTTTACTTGATACATGGTGACGTACTGGTGTGATATGTCACGTCTACAACTACTGAAAGATTCACCACACACACACACACACACACACACACACAGTGAGGTAAAGCAAATGTGACCAAGGATCCTCAGATCCTTAGAAATGAGGTTAAGCATCTATGAAGTTAGAAAATCCTTTCCTCAGGGGCCAGGACTGACTGCAAGGCCGTTTCCTGTTGAATTCCTATTTGACCAAGCTGGTCTGGGTCAATGCGGTTCCCTCTGCAGTCAGACAGGCTCCCAACGCTGTGTCTGAGATTTCAAAGGAGTCTATTGCTTCCATCTTCCTTCTAACAAACTTAAAAATTGCACCTAAAATGAAATCAGCACACATTTGCCTCTAGGATGTTCCTCTACATTTGGGGCTGGGGGGAGAGGTTGCTCTTAAAATATGAGCTTCAGGCAGGTAGGATTCATGACTGGCTTGTTCGCCACGGTGTCATCTGCATCAAATACCACGCCTGGCGCATTGTCAGTGCTCGGGAAGCAGACAGCTAATCGCATGAATGAGAAAATGCATGTCAGTGATCAGACATGCGTCTTCACTTAATTATTGCCCGTGTGTGTATATCAGTTTGTATGATTGCCTTGTGGTCATGATCACTTTCCTTCTTAGATATATTTCCACGCACTGGCATTAGTTCTTTTCTTTTGGCCACACTGCTGCACCTCATGTGGAATCTTAGTTCCTCGACCAAGGATCGAACCTGCATCCCCTGCATTGGAAGGGCGGAGTCTTAACCACTGGACCACCTGGGAAGTCCCTGACATTACATGTGTCATTATATTCTATATTTGTCATTTAGAACTACGTAAATTGTCCATCGTGTTAAGATTCTTGATTAGCCATGCTCTTGTTGTTGGGCATCTAGATGGGCTCCAATTTGTTTTGCTACTATAAATAGCACTTCTATGAACATTTTTTTTTTCTCTTTGGGATTAATGCCTTACAAATTCCCCAAGTGGAATTATGAGGTCAAAGGAGATGAAGTCTTACATATCTAGTGTCTTACCTCTTGTCTGAAAGACTGAATGCTAAAAAACTGAACTAACTGGGGCTTCCCTGGTGGTGCAGTGGTTGAGAGTCCGCCTGCCGATGCAGGGGACACGGGTTCGTGCCCCGGTCTGGGAAGATCCCACATGCCGCGGAGCGGCTGGGCCCGTGAGCCATGGCCGCTGAGCCTGCGCGTCTGGAGCCTGTGCTCCGCAACGGGAGAGGCCACAACAGTGAGAGGCCCGCGTACCGGGGAAAAAAAAAAAACAAAAAAAAAACTGAACTAATTTACGTGCTCCAGTCATACATATTAGTTGCCTCACAGCTCTGCCAAGATTAGGTTTTCTATTTTTACTAGTTTAATTACATATTTTTTAAAGTTGATTTCTTTAATTTCTAGTGATCTTTGCACTTTCTACATGACAACTTGCCAGCTGAATTTTCTCTTGATCAGCTGTAAATTGAAACTAAAAATGTTAAATTATAATCCTGTTGTCCAATACCATTTACAAGTACAGATTCATTTTCCCATTAGGGTGTTGCTTCTGGTGTGTCTTACATTAAGTTCTTATAACAGTCTAAGTCTACTTTTGAAATGTATTCCGGTCCACTGGACTTTTTTTCTGTTTATTTTAATTCAATGCCATATGTTTTTCATGATTGTGACATCATCTAAAACTCTGGAAACTCACTGGCCTTTCCACTACTACAAACAAAATTCTCATCACAAGAAAAAAACTTTGTAAAGATGTGAGGTGATGGATGTTAACACTGTGGAGATCATTTTGCAATACATACAGATATCAGATCATTATGTGTACACTTTAAACTCAATACAACGTTATATGTCAATTACATTCAGTAAAACTGGTGGTGGTGGGGAGCTCTTTGGAACACCTGTCTTTTTTTGTTTGGTTCAATAAATATTTACTAAATGACAGTGTCCAAGGCTGGAAGCTGTGCAGAGTTGACAAAGCCCTGCCCCAGAGGTGCTCACAGTCTGGGAGGGGAGGAAGGGGCTCCACCAGGCGGGCGGCAGCAATGAAATGGAAAAGGAGTCTGGGGAGAAAGTCTACTTCCAGCTGAGGCTGCAGGTATGAGCGGGGACCCAGAGCCACACCTGCGGAGCCAGGCGTTCCTGGTCAAGAGAAAAGCGGGAGTGGGGGCTTCACTGGGCAGGACTCAGGGCATCTGAATTTGACTTGCTCAAGGGTTTGAAGAGAAAGGCTGGAACCTGACCATGGAAGGCCTCAAATTCTCAATTCAACTCTGTTCTGTTGGCGATTAAATCCGCCCTCTTGGATCACAAATCTGGCAACAATGTGGGCTCTGGACTGAGGATGGAAGCCAGGAGGCAGAGACTGCAGATGCAAACCACATCACAGAGGCCAGAGGGAAAGAAAATTTTCAAACAGTGTCCATCAATAGGGAAGCAGCTAAAAAAAAAAAAAGAACAGTACATCCTTCCTACCAACTACTGAGCACCATTAAGAATGGCACAGCTCTGAAGCCATTGGAAATGCCATGAATATTGTTAAATAAAATGTATTGTATTATACAGTATAAAACGTGGTTCTGTTTGTGTAAAAGGAGTATTTATATGGGTGTATATGCATAAAGAACGGAAGATTACGCCGTTTACAAAACTACTGACAGTGGTTACTGTTAGGGTGCATGTGGAGGGAAGGGAGGACCTCAGATTTTTTACATGTTACCCCTTTATGGTCTGACCGTTTTCCACCGAGCATGCATCATTAAAACTGAGGCTATCTCAGGGTAGTAGCCTCAGTTTTAATGATGCATGCTCTAATGGACTTGAGGATATGGGGAGGGGGAAGGGTAAGCTGTGACAAAGCGAGAGAGTGGCATGGACATATATACACTACCAAACGCAAAATAGATAGCTAGTGGGAAGCAGCCGCATGGCACAGGGAGATCAGCTCGGTGCTTTGTGACCACCTAGAGGGGTGGTATAGGGAGGGTGGGAGGGAGGGAGACGCAAGAGGGAAGAGATATGGGAACATATGTATATGTATAACTGATTCACTTTGTTATAAAGCAGAAACTAACACACCATTGTAAAGCAATTATACTCCAATAAAGATGTAAAAAAAAACAAAAACTGAGGCTAATAACAGCCCTCGTGCTGCAAGGTGAGGCCTGCAAAGGGGCACTGCATTTAGTAACTAGGAAGCCTAATTACCAGGACCGCTGGGAGGCAGCTCCGTAGGAGGCAGGTTACGGTGAGGCAGGATGACTGGCGGCTCGGTGTGCACTGAAAGGGCAGAGTCCAGGGAACTCAGCTCTGAAAGGAAGTTTAGCTGAAGAAGCTTCATGATGAGGAGAAGCAAAAAAAGGAGGGAAGTAAATTGAGGGGCCTAAGGGGTAAGGACAGCTGAGGATGGATTTTTTTTTTTCTTTAGGATTTAAATTTACTTTCAGAAAAAGTATGGTTACTTTTTGGCCCTTATGGTATGTCATCAAGCAGTAAAGGGTTATCAAAGACCTACTTCGATTAAAAAAAAAAAGTGGCTGTAGTTAGGGCTTTGTATGTTGAGGATTGTGTTTCTTTCATGTTTAAGTCCCTTGATATTCATGTTTTCTCTTCCTAATAATAATAAAAATAGCAATAATTTAATATTATTTGTTAAGAAGTGACTGTGTCCAGCACTGTACCACGTAACTCATACATATATTGTCATTTCTTACGATATCCCTACGAGGGGCTATTATTTTATTTTTCCCATTTTACAAATGAAGAAACTTGAGCCTCTGCCCGAGGTCACGCAGCTGGCGAGTGGCATTAATTACAGCCCCACCGACCCTGTCCCGATTTACATCTGAGCCTGAGGAGGCGGGGCGTTCCCAGCCACGCCCCCTCCAGCCTCAGTCTACAGTGGGGAGCGCCGTGTCCGCCTCCCCTTCCAAACACTTTCTCAGGATGTCGGGAGAGGCTGGGAAACTGGCTTCTTGTTTTTCCCTGTAGGAGCTCCAGGCCCACCACGGCAGCTTCTCACCATGTCCTTCTAGAAGTGACCCCCAAGAAAAAGAGGAAAAAGGCAGCCCCTCCCTTCTGGGGTTTACCCCCGTGTTCGCCCTCTGTGAGCTTGTGTCCCTTTAGCCCAGGTGAGCCCAAGAGGCAGTGACCAGGACCCCTCGGTGTCCTTCTCAGGATCCTGAGTCTGGAAGGAAGGGGCAGTGGCAGCCAGGCAAGAAGAGAGGAAGGGCATTCCAGGCAGAGGGAGTGGTGTGCGCAAAGGCCTATGGGAGGGCGAGCAGTGACGATTCAGGGAGGAAGGCGCAGCGCGCTAAGGGGGAGGGCAGGGAAAAGGCGTGGGGGGCTGGGTGACTGGGAAGAAGCTGAGGTTTCAGAGCCATCATCCTGCAACACAACCAAGGCTTTTGCGGGGGCAGGATGCACAGTCAGAGGTACTCAAGTGGGGCGGGGAGAGCTGAGGAGAGGCAGAGAGCCTGGGCCCAGCCAGGCAGGATGGAAGGAGTCTACACGCTCAAGGGGCTCGGGAGAGGGGACAGAGGGTCCAAAGAAGAGGGGGAAGGGCAGGAAAGAAACTAACCACTGGACTTGCACATGGAGCCACAGGTGGGGGACCAACCCAATGTGTCCTCTAAGGCTGGAGCTGGCTGATGCCACAGATGCCACTACACAGCCTTCATTCCCTCTGCCTTTTCAGGACACAGCCCCTAGCTGAGGAGTGACTGGGATCTGCAGTGCCCGGGGTGAGTTCCAAGAGCTGCATCACTGCTCAAAGGCTGCGCCCCCCCCACCCCAGATTTATAGGACCCAGTCATAGGAAAGCGGCACCCCGTCATCTCATGAAGGACTAAACCGGAAGGAACACTTCCTGTCAGCAAAGCCCAGGCCCTCCAGGTCCAGGGACCCCCACAGGGGGTGCAGGGGAGGTGGGCTCACAAGAACAGGCCGCAGTCACTCCTTCCCGCAGCACCGCGCAGGCTCGGTAAACATCCTCTGACCGACTGGATGAGCAAATATGAATCCCTGACCGCAGGGAAGTGGGGCTCCTCCTCCATCGGGCCCCTTCAGTCCCTCAGGAGCAGGCACCTCAGACCCCCGAGGATACTGAGGGGGGCTCCGTCCCTGCATCTGGGGCCCCTGGGGCTGGGGAAGAGACAAGCACCCAGACAGCTGGGGTGTAACAGAGGGCCGCCCCCTTCCCGGGGTTCCTCTCAGGGGGACACATTGAGAGGATGTTCTGGCAGACCTGGGGCTTTGGGGGAAAGCCCCTAAAGCAGAATTTTCCAGCCTTTCCTAACACACACTCTGGCAAAGTCCATTTTATGGAGATGCAGCGTGGTCTGGTACCTAAGTGCTCAGGCTCAGTAGCCACACCTGAATCTCGCTTTCGCCTCTTTCTAGCCGTGTGTTCTCACGCACGCAACTTAACATCGCTAGTCTGTTGACCGGCAGTGTGTGAGATGGGTGATAACACGTCCCAGGGTTGTGAGAGACGGAAGAGCCTTTGTCCTACAGTATGCCACACAGCGCCCAGAGCATGAAGAATGGTAGCCACTGCTGTTACCACTTCATCCCTCTGAAGGGTGCCACAGGGTGCCTATCTAACGCTTAAATGAGTGGTGAATCCACATGAATGCTCTTCTGAGAAGTCCATGGTGCTTCTGAAATCATCTCACCGGCCCAAACCAACTGTACCCTGCAGGCATCGGGAAACCGATGAGATGTCCCTATTGTGAACAATGGGGACCAAGACCCTGGCTGCCTCCTCCCCTGCCTGCACCCTCACCTTGTCCAGGTCAACCCAGCAGAGGACTGGATCTCAGCGCTAACCGCAGCTCAGCCGGGCACTACCTCAGCCCTGGCAGCTCACAGAAGGCAAGCGGCTGGAGAAAGGAAGACTGGGTGGAGGGGCAGTAAGAGAGCTCTCAACTCCATGACTCACCAGGATCTGGGCCATCTGTGCGGCTGACTCCGGCAGCAGCAGCAAGTACCTGCTGCCTTTCCGAAGGGGTGCCTCCCTCCCCGTCCTTCAGACAGCAGGGTCTGTCCCCACAGCAAGATCTCCCAAGGTCTCCTCACTCCTGGACCTGGATATCTGATGCCTGGGGCTCCCAGCAACCCTCTTTCCAATCTGCACCTCATTCCTCTGGTCAGAAGCTCCCAGGGGTTCTCCAGGGCTCCCCACCGCCAGCCAGCAAGTTGCTCCCCCACGTTGGCCTTCCGGAAAGCTGGCCAGTTTCCTCTTCGCTCGAGCTTCTCCCCCACCCCACTCAGGAACTCTCCACCTCAGCCCAGCAAGCTTCCACAGAATCCCCAGCACAGCCCAGGCCGCCTAGCCGGTCTCGCCCTCTCTGCTCCCCTCCCCCGCGTCTGCAAAGCCTGGTCCCTCCCAGCCTCCCTCCCGAAGGCCTTGGTGACCCTTTGCCCCACACAGTTTCTTCGGCTTCTCTAAGGACGCAACTTACACCTCCCCTGTACCTTCCCTCCTCCCCAAGTAGTTGGCTCAGCATGGAGCAGTGAAGGATACAAAAATGCATCAATACTGCAATTCACAAAGAGGTCTTGCAGCCACAAGCTTTGCAGGGCACCCCTCTGGGGACTCCACAGCGGGTGGAGAAAAGATGGACTCTGCCATTCCACACCAAGAAGGCGCTGCTGCCCTGCCGCCCCCAAGGGGCTCTGCGGTGCCCCATCCTCTCCCCTACTGGTGGTCAGGAAGCCACCACGTGCACGTCACCCCCAGGGTAAGTTTCACCCCAGCAGCACTGGCCTGCCAAGCCGAATCCTATCTCCCACGAGCATTTCCTGGGGCCATCTGGAGCCTGGTGCTGATAAATTCTTCCCAGTGACCACCTAATTCGTCAGGTACAGGGGGATGAGGAAAGACTTCGGCTAGAAGAGGAGTGTTCTGGGCAGAGGGAACAGGGCAGGGACAGTACCTGCAACCGTTTGAACATCCTCTTGCTCAGCTGCTGCTCCGGAGACCAGGCTATCCCCGCCCCACCCCCGCTTCCCTCCACCCACCCCTGCTTCTCTGGGGTGATCAATGCATTGCCCTGGGGACTGGCCTCTCGGAGGCTATGGGGGATACAAGCCCAGGGACACAGCCTGAGGAAGGGCAAGCGGGGCCTGGAGGAGACGCAGAGGCAGAGGGCCACTCCAGGCATCCTCCCTAACCTGGCCTCTCACCAGACATTTCCAGCTCCCTCTGTCAAAGGCTCCATAGGGGAAAAGGCCGAGTCAGCACTCTGGCCACAGTTCTCCCAGGGCCTGGCTTTACAATGTGCTCTGGGGCTCTTGGAATAGCCATGCTCCTCCACCCCTCCCACCCAGCCTGCCTTCACAGAGGAGTGAGATGCAGGGAGGCAGGGGAACAGCCTGGGTGCCTGGACCTGCAGTGGATAGGGAGGTACTTCCTGGTTTGTGTTTGCCTGACATTCAGTTCCGGGTGGGTCTGGAATTCAGCAGAGGGTCTCTGCCCGGTGTGAATATGCATCACCCGGCCCCCACCTCTCCCATCGGCACAATCGGGCACAATCAGGGCAGATACGTGTCTTGGTCGCCTACATCACGCCATCAGTGGGGCAGGCCAACCCAGCAAGCACTGGCTGTGGCTAGAGGTCCCAGATCCTCCATGGCGCTGTCTGGACTTGGCACAAAACTGCACACGCTGCACTGACTGTCCCCTTTCACTCAGCCCCCTCCCCAAATGAAACATAAAGCAAGACCAAGCGTTACAGGCCCAGCAATGGGGCTGTAATAACCACACTCCCTGGCAGCTCCAGCTCTGACTCCTGCAAGCCCCCCAGGAAGTAGATCTTTCCCTTTCCCTCTGGAATTCCTGGTGAGGGTCTGTCTGTCCCCACACTTCACTGTCATCCTTTGAAAGACCAGCAGAAAGAATGCACAGCTTCTGGTTTTTGTTTTCTGTCGGGTGGGTTTTTGCATCTTTAGCAGCTTTCTTGCCGCCCAAGATCTGTCCCTTCTGGAGGGGTGCCAGCTTGGCCAGAGCCGCCCACACAACACTACACCACACACACACACACACACACACACACACACACGCACACCGTGCCCAGCCTGTCGCTGCATCCTCCTGATGGCACAAAACTGCCCCACAGAGCTGCGTTCAACTGGTGCGGAGGCCGCATGCCACAGGCTGTCCTTGAAGACAGTGTGGAAAAGAAAATACAAACATCCCCGAGGTGCCGGTAAAGGCAAACAAGCCCTTACGAATAATTCAAAAACAACAGTAATGCATCGGTCCTGGAGCAAAGCAAGGAGCCCGGCCTGGAGCCTCCTCTGGTTTCTTCGGACGCGCCCTGCCTGTCCCCGGGCCCAGGGCAGGGCCGGCGCCGGGTGGTCCCAGAGGGCGGGCGCGGGGGTCCTCCCGGAGCCCGCCCTCTTCCTCCGAGGCGGCTCGAGACCCCCGGGCTCCCCTCCCCCGCCGCCCGCCACATCTGGTTCCACTCAGGTCCTCCCCCCACCTCCAGGCGCGCTCCTCCTCCCTTCTCCCCCGCTTTCAGAAAAGCGGAGACGATTTTTTAAAACCCAGTCACACACACATACACACACACACACACACACACACACACTTCTGGGGGAAAAAAAAAAAAAGGAGGGAAAAGTCGGGAGAGGCCCGCTCCCCGGCGCTCCCCCCGCCCGCCCCCGAAGTTGGCCAAGTTGGCAGCGCCTTACCCGAGAGGGCAGCGGCGGCGGCCCCGGGGCGGCCGAGGTGCAGACCCCCGAGGAGCAGGGCGCAGCGCAGCAGGTGACGAGGCCAGGGCGCGGGGGCCGGCCGGGCGGGCCCCATGCCCGCGGCGTGGCGCTAGGGGACGCAGGGACCGAGGGCGCACGGGCGCGGCGCGCGGTGGCGGCCCCGGCGCTGGGCTGTGGTGACCGCCCGCGAGGGGCTCGCGTCTTCCTCCGGGTCGGGAAGAAGTGATGTCTCCCGGGGCGAGGAAGGGAGGAGGAGGGAAGGAGGCAGGCCGGGCGGAGGGAGGGCGGAGGGAGGAGCGCAGAACCCGGGAGGAGGGTTTGAGGGGCAGAGGGGAAGGGAAGCGGGCAGCGTGGGAGGGGAAGGGGAGGAGGAGCGGGCGGGCGCGGGGCCGGGGCCGGGGCCGGGGCGCGGGGCCGGGGCCCGGGCCCGAGAGAGAGCGCCGAGAGGGAGAGGAAGGGGAGGCGGGAGAGAAGGATCCGCGGGGTCGAGGAGGACCCCGGCGTGCACTCTTTCTCTCGCTCTCCGCTTCCCTGTCTCCCCGCCTCGCCTTCCCTCTCTGTCCGGGCCTGGAGCCCCAGACGCTGCGTCACAACTCCCCGGCTGGCGCGGGCGGGGAAGCAACTGCAAAACTTTCCGCAAACTTCACCGCGTGGCGGGACGTGGGCTGCACCGCCCGACTGGGCGGGGCGGCGGCGCGCGGCTGACCCAGGCGGCCAGACCCCGGCCCCTGGCACCCCCTCTGTCCCGCCTCTTTCTGCCCAAGTCTCCAGCCGCCAAGCGTCCGCTACCTCCGCGCCTAGGAGGACCCCTCCCCCGGTCTGATGGGGAAGGGGCGGAGCCCAGGGCTCGGCCACCCAGGCAAAGATTGGGGGAGGAGGAGGCACGGTCCCTGTGCCCTGTGCGGGAGCGCAAACACTTGCAAGTGTTGTTTTAGCATTTGAGTGTCCCCCGTGTCTGCGTCTCTGGCGCAAAGCGGTGTTAGTGCTTTTGCTAGATGGGGCTGTATCCAGAAACCCAGGTAAAATCCGTCCACTGGACGTCCCGGAAGACAGACATCATCACTCTCACCAGCAACCTGACTGCTGACGGGTCGCAAAGGAGAAGACAAGCCACAGTTGTTTCGTATTATGCGACAGGTCACCGCAGCGCAGAGCACTGAGCTGAGAGGATGTTAAGAGCCCAGCCCCACCTCTGATTCCCTGAGCGACCTTGAAAAAGTTACTTGGGATGTCTGGGCCCAGCCGGCCTGAGACATTTAGATACCCTAATGCGAAGAAGACTCACATTCTCCCACCACGAGTAATCAAATAAAAACACTATGAAACTGTAATATAAATTTTATTGTTTCCTGTACTGTCCACCTCAGTGCTATTTTTGGAAATAACAAATTCAATGTTTTTTCTTTTTACTACCCTTGCCTTGGGTAAATCTTTCCCCATCGCTGCAATGAGGGTATGGGGCCAAATATGCTCACTAGCTCTTTCCATCCCTGCTGGGCTGAGATTCTTCGCAAATATCAACCTAGAGGTTGCAGGACCCCAAAGTGAGCGCCCACTAAAATCCCCTAGAGTCCCCTGGGAAGATTCTTACTCTCCACACTTTGGCCCTAAAAACTGGTTAGCAGTCAGGCCAGCAAAGCCCTTGGCACTCCACAGCTAGCTTGCGCAGGTCTGACAGACCTAAGTCCCTTCTGGTGACTGCCTTCACTGTCCTTTAGCACACATCTTGATGTGGCATGTCCTGGGATCCCAGCGCTCTGTGGGTTATTGACCACGCTGGGGCTGCCTCCAAGATCATCCTCTTGGTGCCCCCTTTCTCACATTATTTACAAGGGGGTTCAGGATTTGCCAGCTTCAGCTAAGCTGCCCTCTCTTTCTTCCTGTCTGAGCAGCTAAAACACAGGAATCTTCTTCTCTAAGTCATCTTACAGGCTTCTATCTGCTTGCTTATCTCTGGATGTGCTGGCCACAGTTCTCACCAAGGAGTCCCCTTGCCGCTGGAAGGGAACTCAGGCAGGGCTCCCAAGGAGCCCTCCAAATTCTGGAACAGGGTTGGATCTCTCTTCCCCACCAGCCCAAGTAGGTGTGGGCATTCCTCCCACCAGGAGGGCAGAAGCTGACTACCTGACATCACCAGTGAATCACGTGGGTCCAGAAAGTCCACCACTGGCCAGCACGGTGCCCTGAGCGCCCAGTACACAAGAGATGCTCTTATTTCTTTGTTCACCATTCAACAAGCACTGGTGGCTAGCCCTGGGCTAGCTGCTGGGGAACAATGACGAGCAGAGTCGCGGTCCTAGAAGAGTTTTGTTTAGTGGGGAAAATGACACAATTTTTGCCATATTCCAGGCAGAGAAGACTGCCACGAAAGGGCTGAGGAGCACGGAAGTATGTTGCGCTACTAGCAGGGGCAGATGTTTGTTCAAGTCTCTGAGGTCCTGTTCTAGTCTCTGCCGAGGGTGAGGCTTCCTGCTCCAGCGTGCCAGGGTTACGCGTTGTATTCTGCAGATTGTCTGGGCCCACATCCGTGGCCACCATCTGTCTTAGATCTTCAGCTTGCAGGGCAGAGAGCCAGCGACGTCTGGGCAATTCTCCCTGTGGAGAGTCCAGCCCAGTCCCCCACCGCTTAAAGATCTTGTGCAGGATCAGTTGTCAGTGGAAGGTGGTCATAGTCTGCAGGAGTGTTGGGTGTTGTGAGGAGGTTGGGGCTTTCAGAGGGACCCCCTCATCAGCACCCAGAACCTCATCTACTTCCAAAGAAGGGTCAGTGTCCTCTGTGCCTACTGCCTCCTCACCGTTCCTGTTAAAGCTCAAACAGCCATTTATTGAGGGCCTGCTGTGTCCCAGGCATCAGGCTAGATGCTGGGGACTTAGCCAGTCCAGGAGATTTTTGCCAAGTTGATATTCACTATAATGGAATCGATACTGAGAAATGGCTCTCCCTCAGCAGCAAAGGCACTGTGGGTCTGCTGATCTCATCAGAACCAGTTTAGAGGAAAGAGCACAGACTTTGGAGTCAGAGAGACCTGAGTTAGAATCCTGACTTTCCCAGTTACTTGCTTTGTGACATGCAGTGAGTTACTGAAGCTCTCATTGAGGTCACAATTCATATTTGTAAACGGGGTAACAATTCCTATCTTGTCCTGAGAATGAAATATTTTGTGCAAAGGGAGGGCATGGCCCCTAGATAAAGACATTCAGGAAACGTCAGTACCCTCCCTGCTTCCCATCTTCCTCTGCTGTTTGGACATCAGGGTTATCTCCCTTACTCCCTACCCTGCACTCTGCCTACCTTTCGACCCCACCCCACCGGCCACGAGAGCTGCACAGGTCAGTTTGATCAGGATTGCAACACGATGTTTTCCTTTGCCTGAGAGAACAAGACAACCTCCCCACCTGCTCTGAACATCTTCCATGTTTAACTGTACATAAAAATGGTGTTCTGAAGTGTAAACTAAACCGGGTAGAAGCAGCTCTCTGCCCGCTTCTGCTGGCCAATAAACACATGTCCAGAAGTAGTGGGACGAGGCCAGGCCTGGGGGTCGGACTTGAGCTGGAATTCCAGCTCAGCCACCCACTATCCAGGTGCCCTCCAGGCAAGTCACTTCCCTTCTGAGTCTCAGGAGCCCTTTCACGTACAAGTTATGGGATCATTACTCACTGTGCTTAGGGTTCCTCTTGCATTCGTCTCTTCTTCCCTGGTTCTGGACCTCAGCAGCCTCTCCGGCCAGAGGGTGCCCAGGGGAGCAGAGCCCATGGACACTCCTGGCAGCCGGGCCTACAACAAAAGCTTGGGAGAAAGGAACACAAGGCAGGAAGAACGCAACTGGATGGCCAAGTAGAATAGGAGAACATAAATAAAGGAAAGAGGGACTTCCCTGGTGGTCCAGTAGTTAAGAATCCACCTTCCAATGCAGGGGACGCAGGTTCGATACCTGGTCGGGGAACTAAGATCCCACATGCCACCGGGCAACTAAGCCTGCACGCCCCAACTACTGAGCCCACACGCTCTGGAGCCCACGTGCCACAACTAGAGAGAAGCCTGTGTGCTGCAACTAAGACCCGACGCAGCCAAATAAATATTTTTTAAAAAGAGTTTGATCAACTAAAGGCTCTGGCTAATTAGGTGGCAAAATCTGATGAAAGAAAGAAAAAGAAAGGGAAGAGAAGAGAAAAGAAAAGAAAAAAGAAAAGAAAGACAAGGTCAGTCCTTACCTGAGGCAACTAGGCTAAGGGGGTATGAGCCCCAAGGAGCATCTAAAATTTTCCCCACCCTGCACCTTTCCAAGCCAGGGGAAACGTCTGGCCAAGCCTGGGGCTGGTCTGGGCAGATCCCAACCCTTCCGCCTTCTCCCTGGGCTCCTGCACCTCAAACCCTTGGCTCTCCACTCAGGCAATCTGCCCTTTGAGTCCCCCCCTTGTCCGCAGCACTGAGGACCTGAGACAGAAGGAAGAAGGCAGGCTTGGGGTTCAGACACACCCAAGTTTCAAGGTTTGGCTCCACCTCAGCCAGCTGCATGATCTTGGGACAGTTAACCTAAAAGAACTATTATTTCTCCCAGGACTTCCCTGGTGGCACAGTGGTTAAGAACCTGCCTGCCAATGCAGGGGACACAGGTTCGAGCCCTGGTCCGGGAAGATCCCACATGCTGCAGAGTAACTAAGCCCACGCGCCACAACTACTGAGCCCGCGTGCCACAACTACTGAAGCCCGTGCGCCTACAGCCTGTGCTCTGCAGCAAGAGAAACCACCACGATGAGAAGCCTGCGCACCTCAACGAAGAGTAGCCCCCGCTCACCAGTTACAGAAAGCCCGCGTGCAGCAACGAAGACCCAACACAGCCAAAAATAAATTTAAAAAAGAAAAAAAAAATTTCTCCAACATCCACATAACTGGGAAAGTTTATGGCTGTCTGTCTTCTCCTGGTCTACCCCATCATGGCCACAAATATAACCTAAAAACAAGTCTGCCCACTTTCCCTAGGTTCTTTCCTTTACTCCCTCTTATTGGAGGACACTGAGAAGGGCCCTCCACTCCCAAAAGGGCCGCTGAGTTTGTATCCACTCACTTCGAGCCCGAGGCCTGGATTAGAAAACTTCCTTTGAAGGGACTCCAAACCCCAGCTTTTTCTTCCCCAGGGAACAGGAGATAATTACCTCATGACCCCTTCCAGGAAGCAGGACATGCAGACTTCCTCCCCATGCATCTAGTTTGGATGTGCCTCCCAGTTGGAGGAGTCACCACAGTGATGCCCACAGCTAACAGCAGGGCCCCAGAGCAAGCTCAGAGCAGGGGGTTTACAAATCCAATGCCTCCAGGATCCTCACGGGCTCCTGTGTCTCCTCAGGAGGCTTCAGCAGGTCAGAAACAAGCTGGCCAATGGAGGCTGAGAGAGGGGTAGAGGTTGGCCTGAGGCACCGCCACAAACAAGAGGGGGTGACAGAGCTGAGCTGAAGGATGCAGTTCCCAAAACCTTCCTTCTACTGCCCTACCCAGCTGGTGCCGGAGCAGGCAGAGAGGGATGTCGCATCACCCTGTCTGCTCTACGGGGCCCTCTCCCAACCTGGAGGTGCAGGTCCTCTTAGCCTGTCTCCTTGCACGGAGGACAGGGCAAGCCAGGAGTCGAGGCCTGCTCTGCTCCAGAGCTCTGGCTGGGCCAGCAGCTTCTGCATCCCTCTCTTCAAGAGATCACCTGAGGCTTCGGGAGGGAGCTCCTGACTCCCAATTCCCAACTCAAGAAGGACAGGCAGGATGAGGTTTTCTCCAGTCTCCGAACTTGACCCTCCGAATGCAGGGCTGGGCCCAGTTCCTGCCCACAGTTTTGTGTGGCCCTCCCTGATCCGGACCAAAGGCAGAGCCTCCCCTGGCGGAACAGAGCCCCGCATGCAGGTGGCTGCACCCAGCTGGCCCGGCACCCGCACTCCAGCTGCAAGAGACCGGCCAGACCCTTCCACAGCCCCCAGCGAAGCAGCAGCAAGCACAGACTGGGGCACCAGTGGCTGGTGACCAGCATTTCTAAGATGAAGTAAAACGGTATCAGTGCACTGCACATGAGCCAAGCTCTAGTCTGGGAAATGTGCGTTGGGTTGAGGTGTTAAGGGTTTCTTTTTGTGGCTTGCCATCAAAGAAATTTGAAAAATACTGCTGTTGAAGGCCTGGAACTAGCTACACAGTCTCCCTGGCTGTCCCTGCCCAGCTCCGATCTGCTCACTCCCTGACCAAAGACCTGCATCCAACACACTGCCCCAACCTCCTCCTCGGTCTCTCATCGGTCTCTCACCCCCACCTGTCCAGCCCAACTTCCCCTTCCAGGAACTGTGCTTCAGCAGGCCAACGACCCGATGTTCCTTTAGCCATGCCCTGGGCTCACACACACACACGCAAACACACGACAAGGCAGAGAAGTAAGGGAGAGTTGTTCAAGGTGCTGTGAGAGCCCAGAGAAAGGAAGGCTGCAGGGGATGCTTGAGCTGAGTTTTCAAAGATGCTCAGATGACCAAGTCCTGGAGGCATGAGAGTGCAGGGGGAGATCTAGGCATGACAGACACTTCATGGCAAGAGCACAGAATGGGTGAAGGACCCTTTGCTGCAAACACTGCCCTTCCTCACTCTCTTTCATTCTGCCCATTCTTCAAAGCCCAGTTCAACGCCATCTCCCGAATCCCCAGGCACCTCATCTCACTCTTATGGAATTCATCAGCTCCAAGCTTACATTTATTACATGTAGCTACTATATGATAACGCAGGAGCCAAGTCTGATGTACCTTTTTACATCCCACACAGCCTAGCCCAACGTATTAGAAACAGAAAGCTCTCAAGAGAAGTGTTTTGAGTGGATGCATGAAGTTTAGAGCTGTGACAACTGTAGCTCAGAGTGTGTGAGTGCCTGGCCCAGGGTCGCAGAGCATGCAGTCTTCACTAGGAGCTCTCCTGCTGTCTTGTTTTATCAGATACCAAAACCAGGTCCAGTTTTGTCTGGTTCACGTGGGCTGAGGAGCAGGGTTAGCATTAAGGTTGTGGGGAGGGTTCTGGGTGTCTGTAGATGCGAAGAAGCAATGGCTCCTGAAATTAATTTGTAGGGAAAGACCTTCCTTTTCATGCACGCCCCTCTCTTAGGGCACAGGGCTGAGTCTGACTCTAGGACAGTCTTCCTTCTAGAAACAGGCCAGGGCCCACCTGCACTGGAGGGTCCTCTGTGTCTTGCAGACACCTCTCCAAGGGCCCCTGTGACGCAGAGGAGGCATCTAGCAACACCCTCTGCTTTTTACTTTTTCAGTTGCTGAAAACATCTTTACATCTCTCACCCCCTTCAAGACTTACAGCGACCGTGAGCAGTCAAGGCAAAGGGTCTGATTCCCACTTGTCAGTTAGGACACAGGGACAGGGAGTTACAGAATTTTTCACTGCCTCATCTACAAAGCAAGATGACATGATAAGAGGGCTTAGGGAACCTGAGGCAGGAATGTTCTGGGAAACCATGGCCCCTTCTTCCCACCTAACTTCACTTCTAGCTCAGGACAGCAGAGGCAGGGTTGCTGCCCAAGCCAGCTGGGTCTCCAAGTAGATTTCTAAGGGCTAGCCCTGAGGGAGGGGGTACTCAGTGAAGGGAGCCCCGGGGGCAGTGGAACCCAAGATTAGAGAAAGATATGCTTCCGGCTGGGCGCCAAGGTGCAGCCTTCAGCTCCAATGCTCTCTGCCCCAAGATGGCACTCAGAGAATCCACCTCACAAAATGTTCAAGCCTGCAGTCCCTCCCCTTCGATCCTGCTCTACCTACCTACTACCAGTCGCCAAATCAATCTGGGCTTTGGTTTCCTCATATATAAAATCAGCGAGATGCTTCTATGAAGCAACACAGCTGAGGAACTTCTCTGCAAAGTAGCAGTGCGAAAGCCCCTTCTGTTTGCTGATACTTCCCTCTGCAGCTCCTCCCCCAAGCTGCCTTGGGGGTGCAAAGGCTGGGACAGCACAGGAGGCCCCACCACAGTGGCAGGCTGTGCCTGGAGGCCAAGGAGGTTGAGGTTACCACAGTTCTCTGGCCGGGCACTTACCGCCACACCCAGGCCTGACCGGTGGCCCGCCGCTCTCTGACCCCTGCACACCACGGGGTCTCTTGCCCAGCACCACACACGCCCCCTCCGCCGGCCAGCCTGTCTCAGGCCCTGCGAGCTTCCCTGGCACAATAGAGCTCTTTATTCCTTGCCCCTACCATGTCCCAGACCTGCTCCCGGGCCTGCCTGTTTTCCTAGCCTCTGGCAGGTTCCCCCAACCCACCCACAGAGCTTGGCATCGGCCGGAGTCCCACCTCCTCTCCCCACGATCTCTCTGCAACTCTCTCCTCCCCAGAGCCCTTCCAAGGAGCTGCAGATCAGCCCCAGGATCTCCTCAGCCCGGATCCAGATTACCAGGCTGGATTCATAAGCAGACCCAGGTCTCAATCCTCCGGCAGCCCTGGACCCCTCAGATAAAAGAAAAATGTGATAAATTAATTCACAAGAAGGGACTGATGAGTTGTTACATATATTTTAAGAGAAGGCCAAAGGTAAGAAGCTTTGCCTGAAGGAGTGAACGATTCTTGAGTATACTGTTAGGTACCAAGGCACCAGTATAAGCGTATAAAAGGGCATATAAATGACATCTGGTCCTAGGACAGCCCAGAGCTTAAAGCAGATTTTTATCCCCAACACAAAAAATAAAACAAAGCCACCTCTGTCTTCCAGCTGGGTGAGTTCAGACAAGTCCTGAGAGCCACCCTCCAGCTGCCCCCTTGCTGGGGTGGACGATTAGGTCAGTAGGGCTTGTGACCTTCAGTGCTTATGCCATCTGGGAGACAGATAATGGGAGGGGGGCAGCTGAGAACATACATTCTTAACAGGTTCCCAGGTGATGCTGATGCTGCTGGACTGGTGGCCGCACTGGCCTGTAAAACGCCTCCTCCCACACTCAGCCAGAAGCAGTCTTGGATGCAGGGTAAGAGGAGGCTGCTGACCTTGTAGAATAGAGGTTGATATTGAATCTCAAGCAAGAGAGGAAGGCTGCTGAAGGGTCTACATCATTGCTCCAGACAAAATCTCCTGACAACCTGGAGTAGAAAGGCTCTGAACCTCAACCAGCAAACCTGGGAGTCTCACTAAATCTTTTGATCTTTGTCAAACCACACTTTTTGATTTCCCTCTTATGTGCCAGGTACTTTAAACACCTTATTTCTACTCCTCACTATAACCATGCAAAGAGATATTCCTGAAGCTTGCAGAAGGGGGATGTGAACCAGACCTAATTCTAAAGCCCAGGCTCTTAACCTCTAGGTGATTCTGCCTTAAGAAACTAAAACAGAACAGCTAGTTTGTGCACCATGTCTCTCTCCCACTTAACCCCACATGGATTTTAATTACAGACGAAGAGGGCTTGAGTGATTGGAATGATGAGTAATGGAGAGAAGGAAAAGATTCTCAGAAAGCAAAAGATTGCCAAAGGTGGGTCGAGTTAGTTGTAAACTTCGCCTTCTTAGGAGCAAGGAGCTGGACCCAAAGCTTGCTTCTAGCTCTAGGATTCAAGGAGATAACTATGTTTAAGGACAGTTATTTTCTAAATTAAGAAACACAAGAGCTCCTTGACTCCTAATCTTCTCAGCTGGAGGAAACCCTGTCTTTCCTGGACTAGAAAGCAGGCAAGAAACAAACCCTCTAAAAAAGGACAGCAGATGTGCCCAGGTCAGCCACAGGGTGGGGTGCGTACGGCTCTGACTGGCGATTCTCTATTTAAAGCTGCCCATGTCACGATGGAAGATTCAGAGCCCAAGTCCTTCTCCTCGACCCCTGTATTCCATCCCTTCCTGGGGCCCAGTGCCTTTACCCCTGAATGGTGAGCTCATGGTCATGGTTGGGCCTTCCCCATTCTGTTCATTGCTGTATTCCCACCCACAAGCCTAGCTGTTGGCACATCAGGGGTATAAAACATGTTGCATGAATCCCACGCTCCCATCATGCCTGCAACGCCCACTGGGACTCTGCCAGCTGCCAGGATTCCTCTAGCTATACTCTAGGTGGTAAGGGCCCCGTGTGAAGCTGAAGACTAGAGTAAAATCAAGAGGCTGGGAAATCACTTCTTAAAACTTATTTTAATATTTTCCCCACCCCCCAAATTGGGAAAAGCCAAAACAGTCTGGCTGGATTTAATTACAAATTAGTACACATTTTTCTGTCATTGTTTAAAGTAAATCAACATTGTGGCAATGAGGGATTATCCTTGGAAAAAGTGAAACCCATATTAACAAAATATGTCATGGAAGAACTCCACTTAGTGATTTCACTGGTTACTTACAAGTCTAGAAAAGGTCAACATTCTGCATGTTCCCCGGGGCTTATCCATGCAGTGGAAAGAGGCCTTGGCCAGACTCAACCAAGCCCAATCAGCTCCAACCAAGCCCTAGACCCAATAAAAGCAAGAAGAGAGGGCATCCCTTCTTCAAAGTGAGGGTAGAAAAGGTAGATCACCAAATAAAGTCCTACAGCTTCACTCATAAGAACTTGGGGGAAAGGAGGCAGGAAGTTAGAGGGAAGTCTTAAAGATGCAGCATTCCTTCATCCTTAAAAGAAAGTTAAAAATTAAACACTTCAAGATCATTGAATGAGAGGGAAGAATAGAGGAACAGAACTTAATTATCTTGAGTAAGTTTAAACATGGTCTCAACTTCATCCATCTTTTCACATATACAGACACCATCCTTTCAGTGTTGTGCTCAACCTTTGAGACACCATGGGTATTCTGATTAGCAGCTTGAAAGTAATGGTTTTAAAAAAAGGTACGATACACACATGTGTATAAATATATATATTGCAATAAAATCGCTTTGGAAAGCTAGGGGCAACAAGGACTCTGGAGCTGACTTCCTTCCCTTCAGAGTTCCACAGGACAATACATCCGTGAACCTCTCTCCAATTTGGAACACTCCATCTTCCCTTAAGATCTCCTGACACTGGGGAGACTGGGGCAGGTCCACAAAACAAACGAAGGTCCTAGAAAATGTGTCACTACTGGCATTTTTCACATGTAAAAGAAATACTAGTCATGAGTCATTTGAGAGCTCTCTACCCTTCCTGACTGCCCTCCCCCCTGCCTAGGGAACTCAGATGCCTGAATGCTGCATCTTTAAATATTTCTGGCTGAGCCCTTTTGCCACATATGTCAGTAACATTCCAAGCTGGCTACCACATGTTCAGACTCTGGCCTCCTTCCCCCTGTACTGTCGAGTGCTCTGCTGTTTCAAGGGCACAGTGGGGCCATGCAGCTCCCATTTCAGCTCCATCTTCAGTTGATCATACATCTCAGAAACAACCAAATTTTAAAAAAATTAGTTCCAAGAGAATGTTCATATTTGAAATACTTATTTCCTTTGAGATTATTTTTTAACTTCACTCAATGAATCTATTAAAGTGAGTTAGACAAAGCGTGTGTGTGCACATGCACATGCACACACACACACACACACACACACACACCCCCACAAAACTTAGGGGTTTGGAGGTTGTTTCCTGCCAAAAGATCTAACAGAGGAAAGCTTATGTGCTGATCAAGTTTTAATATCACGGTTAACAAGAAATGTACACCATTTAGCAAGCACACACGAGACTGTGGGCAGGACTCCTGATCCCTGGAGCATCGGGCTCCCCAGCCCATTTTTTGCCTACCTTTGGAACAGTTTCAATAGTTACTACATTCAGAGAATCCAAGAGGACTGCATGGACAGATGAACCTTTATTTAAAAAAATAGCACTTCAAATAAATTAAAAGGGACAACCGTCAAGTGTTCAAATTGTGAAGAAATAGTTGAAAACCTAGAGAGACTCCAAGCTGCAGAGTTCTAACCTCATTCTTTGTCCAATGGCAAAACCCCACACATCTCAGTACTCCCACTCAATTTTTTCCCTACTGAGATGAGGGAAGCAATTGCAAACAGGAGACCAGACGGAGGAGAAAGCTGCATCTGACCGGAATGAACATTGCCACGTACTTGCTAATACGGGTTTCACTTTATGACCAAATGTATTCTTTCAAAAATAAAAAAGGGGGGAGGGAAGCTGCATGTTTTTAAAAACTGAAGTTATTTAGGGATAAAACACTAACTCTAGTGCCTTTAACAGGCAAGAGCAACTTTTTTTCCTCCGAAGTCAAACACCATCCCCAGCCGAGCCTTTGTGCTACAAGCTTTTCAGGAGATGTTACCTAAACTTTATTAAAAGAAAAGAACAAGTTTAAATATAGACACTGGACTAGCCCAGTCTTGTATTTTCAAGTCCACATTCTTCATCTGAAGCACTGCATCAGGGACCCCCCCCTGAGTCTGCATGTTTTCAAGTTCACAGTACATGGAACCAGTTTTTCTTTTTAATTTTTTCCTCACTCAGAGCAGCCACACGCAGTGGCCGTTGACGCCGGAACCTTGGGCGGGGCCTTTTCCTACGAGGCCTGGCCAGAGTTGCCCAAGGTTTCTCCTCAATGAGAATCGATGCTGTCATGCTCTATGGATGGGAAAAAAGCAAGAAAATAAAAGCACCTGGTACAGGTTTCATGAGATCCATTTGGATTCGCTATGTTCCAAACCCGCTGCTGAATGCCATTAGTCCACTTTGTGTGTGTTGAACAGTTTGTGGCTAGGAGTGGGTCTCAATTCGAAGAACTGTTATTGGACGTCCCAGAGGTTGATGCAATAGCAGCTCCAGCAGGGCTACTTGTGGAGACCGACTTTCGGATGTGAGGAAGCAAGTAGGGGTCACAGGCCAACTGCTGGACGTCGATGCGGTCCTCCTTTCGGTAGGCCAAGCATCGTCGAATAAACGCCTGAAAGGAAAGTTTCTTGAAGAAGCCTGAAGCAGATGATCCTGGCACCCCAAGAGGGAACCCAGGAGGTTCTGTAGCAGCTGCCAGGGCCCAGAACAAACGTCTCCTAGAGAGAAGGGGCTTTAGGGCCTTGCCTGGAAACCACTAGGCAGACCCAGGAGAGACGTGCCAGACGCAGCATCTCTCTGTGGCCGCTGGTTCCTTCCCCAGCAAAGGTGCCTGAGCCATTCCCAAGGGGGGCACGGGGCATGACCTCTCAAGATCTCTGTCCCCAAAGCACAAAGACCAACGCAAAACTCCCCCTCTCTGCCTTGGCTGATGTGCATGGGCACAGTATAACTTCATAGTTCTGCATCTACAAACCACGGTCTCGTGTGAACTTCCTGAGGAAGTGGAAATTGTAGTGACAAACTATCACCACGTGCAGGGTGACTAACACTACGGTGTGCCACAGATGGGTAAATGCTTTCTCGGTGTGTCTTATTTTTCCCTGAAAGATCAGCAGGCAAATGATCAGGCACGACTACATCTAAGTAGTAAAAGAAAACCTGAACAGGACTTGTCTGCTCAAGAGTACTGCAGACATAAAAACTTACTGATTTGGAATCCTAATTCACTACCAACATGGAGGTTTCCTTTGTGCTAGGTACGAAGAGCTATGTAGCCTCAGTTTCTACAATTTTAAACACAAAGGCCCTTACGTAGATTATCTGTCTTCTCCTATTTCTTAACCACACAGTTCTATTTAATCACAGCCTTATAATATAATTCTTTTAAATTGAATCAATTTTAAAAAAATCTAAAATATTATCATCCAAAGTCCATCCTTTACATTCGGGTGGTAATGATGCCTGGATGTAGGTCCATTGATCGTAGCAGATGTACCACTCTGGTGCAGGATGCTGACAGGGGGAAGGCTGTGCATCCGCGGATGGGGTGGCTGCGTCAGCAGGGAGTATATGGCAATGCTTTATTTTCCACTCAGTTTTGCTGTGAATCTAAAACTGCTCTGAAAAGTAAAGTCTATTTTAATATATCTAAAACATAAAGTGAACTACTGATTTTCTATTTTTTTCATGTTTAATTAATAAAATTCCTGGTTTTTCAAAAGCAAAGACACCTACACATAGTTGCTTTATTAAAGCATTTGGAAAATAACAAATTCACAGAAATGAACATAAGGATCCTTGGCCTTTAAAAATTAAGCTTTCTGGGTTTCCCTGGTGGCGCAGTGGTTGAGAGTCCGCCTGCCAATGCAGGGACACGGGTTCGTGCCCTGGTCTGGGAAGATCCCACATGCCGCGGAGCGGCTGGGCCCGTGAGCCGTGGCCGCTGAGCCTGCGCGTCTGGAGCCTGTGCTCCGCAACGGGAGAGGCCACAACAGTGAGAGGCCCGCGTACCGCAAAAAAAAAAAAAAAAAATTAAGCTTTCTTAGTGAGACACCTGGAGCTGGAAGGTTTTCTTGGGATGGACACCAATCAAATAAACTCCTTTTGCCTTGACCTTTCCCTCTACACAGCTCCCAGGGTAGGCTTTTGAAACAGTAATCAGATCACAAAGTTGCCCTGATTAAAACCTTCAACTGCCTTCCATCAGTTTACAATCTATCCTGCTGCCTCTCCTACTACTCTCCCCTCTGCTTAGCCTGCTCTGTGGACCTGCTAAGCTCACACTCACATCTGAGCTTTATTCACTTCTCTCTGCTCAGAATATTCTTCTCCCAGATCTATACATGGCTCCCACCTTCACATCAGTCAAGACTGTTCAAAAAAGTCACTTCATCACTGAGGCCTTCCCCGACCATGCCATCAAAAAAGGGGGTTCCCCCCTCTCTACTCCCTTACTCCGATTTGCTTTCTTCAAAACATTTATCACCACCTGAAACGTATTCATTTTTAGTTACTGTTCGTCTCACCTAGTAAAATGTAAACTCCATAAGTATAGGGACCTTGTCTGTGTAGTTCACTGCCACACAGTCACAGCTCCTTCCACTACCTAGAACAGTGTCTAGTACTTAATAGGCACCCAATAAATGTTTGTTGTGGGAAGAGAGGGGGAGAAGAAGGTAGGGGTTGGACAAATTACCCAGAGAAATAATAGAGAAAGCAAAGCAGACATTTCTGCTGGCCAATGGATCAAAACTTACCTTTGCTTCGGGTGTTACTACTGGCTTTGGCGGGAACTGCACTTCAGTAGCTTTGAGGATAGTATTTTCTTGTAGAATGTCTTGCTGGGACTGGTTATGGCCAAAAGGCTATCATATAAAAACAAAACAAACAAAGGTATGCCTCTGGTTAAAATTAGAGAGAACACAGACTTCCCAGGTGGCACAGTGGTTAGGAATCTGCCTGCCAATGCAGGGGACACGGGTTTGAGCCCTGGTCCGGGAAGATCCCACAGGCCGCGGAGCAACTAAGCCTGTGTGCCACAACTACTGAGCCTGCGCTCTAGAGCCCGCAAGCCACAACTACTGAGCCCACGTGCCACAACTACTGAAGCCTGCACGCCTAGAGCCTGTGCTCCGCAACAAGAGA
Source organism: Delphinapterus leucas (assembly GCF_059928025.1). Lineage (NCBI taxonomy): Eukaryota > Metazoa > Chordata > Mammalia > Artiodactyla > Monodontidae > Delphinapterus > Delphinapterus leucas. The sequence continues at coordinate 54,926,959 of NC_143147.1, read as the reverse complement.
AGCCACCGCAATGAAAAGTTCACACACCACAACCAAGAGTAGCCCCCGCTCGCCACAACTAGAGAAAAGCCCACATGCAGCAACGAAGACCTGACGCAACTATAAATTAATTAATTAATTGAGAGAGAGAACACAATTCAAAACCAAAGAGAAAGGAAAGGAGAAGACACATCTCAACAAGAACTGCTAGAATGAACTTTGGAGATGATCTCCTCTAATTCTCTCATTTTATAGATAATGGATGGAAAGGCTCAGAGCTTAAGTAACTTGCTCAAATTCTAACATCTAGGTTAAGGCAGGGCTGGGACCAGAAGCAGCATCTGCTATATCACAACACCTCTGCTAAGCTTTGCTTACAGCAAAGATAAAGAAGATTCAGAGCAGGAACCAGCAACCTCTTTTGCCCTGAGTGATACCTGTGGGCTTAAGCAATATATATGTGTGCCGCTGACAGACCCGAGACACAGATGAAGAAATGGAAAGGAAGTGCAAGAGGAGAGGGGTACCAACAAAGTGGGGAAAAAACAGAGCCGGGGCTACTCAGTGAGTGGCTTCATCTGTGCCACAAATTGCTATCTTCTAATAAACTCCTAAAAAAATAAGTTCACACCTAGTGTCATCTCTACAGTGTTTCTACTGAGATCACGATTCTTTCTAGATAACCTCTACTACTATTATCAACAGCACTTCCACAATATCAGAGTATAAATAATAATTAAACCCTATTAGTTCTGAATAGTTTCCCCACGTTAGATAGGTACAATAAAGAAACAAACCCAAGGAGAAGTTAAAGAGGAAGCTGAGATCTGAATTAAGAATTTGGTCTGGAGATTGTAATCAAAATATTAGGAGTCTAAGGGAGTTGTAGAACTCCCAAATGGCTTAAACTCACAGCCCAATGGGGAACGCTAAAACACACAAACACACGGGTAGCAGAAATAAGAATATAAATATACAACTGGATCCCAATATATACATTTATACAAGATATTATGCTCATAAGGAAAACACAAATGTGACAATGCATTAGATGTAGTTTACCATCTACGTTTTTACTTACGCAAATAATATATCACCTTTACCAGAAGTAACAGACAATGAGTACTTTCTGATGTCACCTACCCGGTACAGAAATACAAAGCATGCTTTTATTAATAAAAGCTCTAACTAATGGGGTGGTTGGCAATAAGAAGCCTTGCAGATTTTTCAAGTTTCAATTCTTGGGACCCTTAAGAATGGCTCTTGGGAAGACTGTATACTTTAGTAAACTATTTCATATATTTCCCTGTACATATTATCAGAATCAAAACATAGACTGGATCTGAGAACAGCAAAAAATGCATGTCTTCAACAGCTCCGCAGAATTCATTAGGTGCCCTGGGACTGAAAATTTCTGCTTATGCATAAAGCTTTTATAATTAAAGTCTGTATTTTCTTCAAACCACAACTTTCAGGATTCCATTCTGTATAACCCAATGATTAACTCCAAGAGAATAATCCACACAATGCCACCGTGTACATGCACCACCTAAGACAGAAGCCACCACATCCAACTGTCTTCATTACCTTCCTTCCATAAAGACACTGGTAGAAGATCACACCCACTGACCAGACGTCAACTTTATTTGAGATCTTTGGTGGTTCTTTCCCAACCACAAAACACTCTGGTGGTAAATACCTGGGACAAAAGGGAAATAAAAATTCTTAGAAAAAAGACTGTATAAATCTAAGACATTTACAAAAAGGCAAAATAAAAACCCTGTTAGAAATAAAAATATCTGAATCTTAACAGTTGAAAAGCCAACTTAGACCCATCTGGATAAAGGAGATGAAAAGACACTCTAACTTAAGGAGGCAGCAATGTCCTATTATAAAGCCTTAAAATACATGTTTCTTACTTACGGACAGAGGTGAATATTGTCCCTAGTTCCTACTTTACCCACCCCAGCCTCCTTTCCCAGTGCTGTGCCTAATATAGGTGTCATTCAACAAGTTTTTAAAAGGAGAGGGAGCACAAAAGAAGTGCACACAACAAACATTAAAATACAACTAGAAGTGGTGTGATTTCCTTTCAGGCTGGCAGAAGAAGATGTCTCCAAAATAAATTACTCCTTTAAAAGTCCAAATGAATTCAGGACCCAGTACAAATCTGAGGGGAGTGGCTATTCTGTCTTCTTAAGGTAGCCTCTTTTGGAAATCTAGACTAAAAATAACTACAATTATAGTCAATGGTGACATTAAAGTTCATATTATGAAAGGGTATTTTACATTCCCTACTTTAAGAGTGATCAGGGGCTTATGGAAGACTAACAAATAGTGCATAAAAAGCCAAACAAACTACTAGTTATTAGCCCAACTCAATCCTCGTCTGAATTCCTTCCTTCCCCACCCACCCCTGGCCTCTAAATAGACTAGCTGGACAGCCAACCACACCAAATTGTATGGTGCGGAAGGTAAGTGCCTCTTAGCATTTAGGAAACAAAATAAATATGTTTTTTCTCCTCATTGCCTGGAGTCTTCACCATAGCACAGCTGGAAGGCAGAATTCTGAAGATAACAAATTGATTTCTGTAGATTTCATGCTGGCAAAATCGATTCTGTGAAAAACTATTATAAACCCTGCTGTGCTTCTGGTATAAAAATCTAAATGTATAGCTGGAAGAGAATCACAAGAGTTGAGAGGCAGAAAATGTTCAGATGATGGGCTTTTTTTTTTTTTTTTTAAAGAATTTTAGTTTCAGGTTGTTCCTTTTTATTTTTAACAGTCATTTTTAAATGATTAAGACCACTGACCTAGATTATTATTTCACAATGAAAGCTTTTAGCCAAAACACACATTGAAAAGTGAAAATATAGACAGAGAACTCACAAAGGGGGGTGGGGGAGAAAGGCAAAGAAATAAAGATATAGACAAAAGAATCTATAAAAAGAACAGCTCTTCCAAATGCCACTAAAACCTCCCTGAACCGTAAGTTTTCATGGTTCTTGATTCTTTAATATACATAACTTAAATATGATCTTGGATAAATAACAAATAGAACCTTGATTCTAAAATGATTTTTTTAATGTACTTATAACTCTTTGGTGGAAGCAGTAGGGAAAAAGTAAGTTCTTGTTTGTGGTGAGGAAGAACAGAGGTTGTTGGACTTCTCCAAATGCAGAGCAATAATTTGGCCAAATAGACACTGTCCCTTAACAGCACAAATCTGGCATATCACTTTCTAGGACTCAGTTTCCCCAACTATAAATGAAGAAATACACTAGTTCTTCACCCAAATAATAAGCATTCTAAGTCCTTATCAAGGACTCTGGGAGGGAGAGTAGAAGACAGTTCTAAGATGCTACACTAAATTGTATTTAAAAAACAAAGTTGCATACGCCATCATGATAAAATCCTCATAGAGAAAAATGATTCTCAAGGCCTAGTCTAGGGGTTCCTTATTTAAAAGTAGTATTCCACGTAGAAGAATTCTGGAACAACCAAATGCCGCAAACAATCACTTAAAATCTGTTATGTCCTCCCATTCTATCTATGTGTCTCTGGGACATAATACGAGGATGACATATTGAGGACGGTGATTATAAACACCAATATGGAGACTTTTTAAACCTTCATAGAAACCCATAAAATTAATTTTCTCAGTAGCTCCCTCTCTACTTTACTCTTTATTATGAAAAAAAAATCTTCAAATATGATCTAAAGTAGAAAGAATCGTAAAATGAACCACAAGTAAACATCATCCAGCTTCAATAATTGTCAAGATACGGCAAATCTTTGCTCTTATACACCCCTCCCCACCTCCCCCAAACAGATTACTTTGAAGCAAATCCCAAACATTACATATTTTTATTTAAATTCCAACCACTGAATTTTATAGCTTAGCAAATACAGCAATAGGCAGCAATGAGATAATTAATTTAAACATGAAAAATCTTTACCTTTAAAAAAGAACAAGCTATCAAATGAAAAGCTAAAATCCAAGTTCTGGTGAATTTATATAGCAGAGGTATAGACCTGCTTCCAGAATTTCCAACAACAGATATTTTTGTATCATTTACTGACAGGAATCCACAACCACCACCAAGTGAATAAACACTGTAAATGTAGCTTCTATTTTAAACCTAGAATCTCAAAGTTTTAATTTAGGGACTGATTTTCACTATAGGTACCATCTCCACAAACAATACGGAGCAAGGGAAAGTTGAAATTTTGTGTACATGGTGTTTCTAGCAGGATATGATTGAGTCTTTCTTTAATATGACGGGAGTGGTAAGACCAGGACTGACGTCCCCCTCTTCTCTGTCTGTTTCAGATCAACAACCTCATTCCAAGAGAGTCATTAATCTCCTAAGGGCCAGGGCCCTTCAGTCTCAAACATAAGTGACTTGGCCAACTGACCCTGGGGTTTAACAGTATGTATTCCCCCTCCCTTAGTGCTACTGGAGGCTTTCCCATGTTCAGAATTACACATTCCAATGTATGGCTTTGTGTCACCACCGCAGACGTGAAAAGAAAGCTCTGGTAACATGCCTTTACAATCACAAAGCCAAATGCCTGAGCTGCAGGTATCTTTTATGGTTCTCACTGTCAAAAGTAATACTCAGCAGAGTAGGATAGGGCATAGAACAGGCAGGCAGAGCTAGCTGGGGTGGGGTGGCTGGGGAGTAGATGAGTGACAACAGATGGGAAGAAATGTGGGTCAAAACCTTTTAGAACGTGGCTGCCAGAAATGGACAAATTTCTTGGTAAACCATGCTTGTGTTTTCCTGTTTAGATTTCAAGGGATGCTATGGTTATTTTACATCCTAATCTTCATAACTCCTTAGTTCTTGAGAGTCCACCATCCTCAGGCAACTCTAAAAACAAATCCCTCATCCCATTAACTCATGAAGAGAGAGACCTGCATTTGAGATTCTGAAAAGAATTTAAGGCCATTCTTTACATACGCATGAGCAACCTCATCCTCTATCTACTCAGTAGGGGCAAACCTAGGGAGGAAACAAACAACTCAAACACGTGGCCCCACATAATCTCTTTCTCAATGGTTTTTCAAGAACAGAAAGAAAAATTAAGACAAATTCATGTAAATACAAAGAGTCAAACTGTTGAAAAGACAGTAAATATTTGGAGAGGAAAGTCTACTATGGTATACAGCATTTTTGCCTAAGCAGACAGGATGTAGTTTAATTAATAATTACCAACACTTCAGTATAGCACAGCCACATCTCCATCAGCCAACTTGACAAATCTCCCAGGTACCTACCAGTAAGTACCAGCACCTTGTGATGTTAGCTCCATGCCATCCACTGAATTGTAGCTATCATCATCCATGATCTTGGAAAGACCAAAATCTGTGATTTTTATCTCTCCACATGCTGTACCATTTACTAAAAGAATATTACCTAAAAAGATAAAAAACTTCATGAATAAAAAACTTACTAATTAAAATAAACCAAGGTAATAACAGGCAAGAAGAGGACAACTGAACTGAAACTCTTACATATAACAGCAAACATTTAAATCTCTGGAATAAAACGCTCTGGACTCTGGATGCTAGGGGAGAGTTGTAAGTGTCTGGCGGCAAATTTCTCTTTTCCAAGAATCACCTGCTTAATGTGCCAAAACCACCACTATGAGCAGTGGAAAAAAATAATTAACTGGCCAAAGTAAAGTATCACTTCTATGGTTGGTCAAAAATAGTGGGAAAGTTACATCCGAACTTTCAGTAAGGATCTCTTAACCACCCTGTTTAGGACAGTAGTTTCGGGGGGGGGGGGGCGGGGGGAATCAAAGAAAACATACAAGGGAATCTAAGCTGGTACCACAGTGCCACCTACAGCTCCTGGGGCAGGAAAATGTAATGGACTCAGTGACAGAAAACCCAATTACACAATAGCCATCTTTTTAAAAAATCACTTCATTGTGATGAATTTTTTAGTCATTTGAATTATACTAGAAAATTAAAGAATAGTGAATAGTGAGATTTAACATGTAGCTATCAGAAGAGGAGAGCAAAGTTAACAACCGTGCCCACCAGGAGGTAAATGGGAATCTTCCCAACACCTAAGCTCAGCTGGTTAGAGCAGTCTACAGACAACACAGGCAGACTTCTAAGCAACAGCCCAGAATGACAACAACAGACAGAAGTAAGAAGTCTAATTGCTCTCTACTCGACTGGCGACTATCGAAGTTAGATAGTAACCATGAGAAAAGATGGAAAATTCCACTCGGAATTTAATGAAATGGGAGGCATATGTGTAAAATAATTTGTTAATGTGGGGGCACTTATCAGAGAGACTTGGAGTAGAGGAACTGCTATGCAGTGTGAGTAATGGGAAAAAAACAAAACCGAGCTTGCCAGAGCAGTTCTTTCTTAATCGTACTGACATCATGAACTGCCCTGGCTCTAAGACAAGGGCATTGTTTCTCCAGAGCATTTAATACAACCCACCCTCCTAATAAACCCAGTGCTGTGTGGCCGGGACTCTCTTATTCCCACTACCCAGGCAATTTAAAGTCAGATGTTATTAGGCCTTCTTGGTCCCCGGCCAAGTCCCCTAACTTTATAAAATTAAAAGTCACTTATAAGACCAAAGAAATACTACCAATACTGTCTCCTAAAAATTAGACATACCTGGTTTGAGGTCATAGTGTATGATGGGAGGTTTTATTTCATTTAAGTACTTTAAAGCATTCACAATCTGCATGATAATGGATCGGGCCTCTTTCTCCGACATTAATTTGTGCTGTTTCAGGTAGAAGTCCAGATCATTTCCCTCACAGTATTCCAATACTGTACAAAACCTAAACATAAATAAACCAACATTTGACCGTGGGATAAGAGCAAGCAGATTAAGTCTAAACCAGCCCGACTGAAAACGTCAGGTCATTAGCTTCTCACTTCTTTCTTCTTTGCTCCTTAAAATATTCTTCTATTCTTTATTCAGTATTAGCTAACTGAGTGGTTTACTGGAAGAAAACTGCTTACTCTTTTGGTGAAGAGCGTCTGCACCCTTCCTGTTGGAACCTGCTGTGCTAAAGTTCACCCAGGGCACACCTCTCCTTGAATCAGGACCATAACAATACTGACAGGAACCGTAATGTATTTAAGCTAGATACCTCTTTTACTATCTACACAATGCTCCATTTCTAAACAAGTACCTTATGATCAAATACACAACTGTCACTGCAAACATTTTATATGACCTCAAGTGCTGACAGTGAGGAAGAATCTAGGGTTTGCCTAGGTCCCAAGGGCTGGTTGCATACTACCTCTCCTGCCAGATTGGCACATACTATGATTTCTCTTTGCTAAACACACAAGGTATAAAAGAGCTTTTTAAAGTACAGTATTGATGGTTCTAACAAATGTATTATTACACAGTATGAGTTTTTTTCTTTCACTTGTATCAGTATATCATACAGACCCCAATTTTTTTTAACATCTTTATTGGAGTGTAATTGCTTTACAATGGTGCGTTAGTTTCTGCTTTATAACAAAGTGAATCAGCTATACATATACATATATCCCCATATCTCCTCCCTCTTGCGTCTCCCTCCCACCCTCCCTCCCTATCCCACCCCTCCAGGTGGTCACAAAGCACCGAGCTGATCTCCCTCTGCTATGCGGCTGCTTCCCACTAGCTATCTGTTTTACATTTGGTAGTGTATATATGTCCATGCCACTCTCTCACTTTGTCCCAGCTTACCCTTCCCCCTCCCTGTGTCCTCAAGTCCATTCTCTACGTCTGCATCTTTATTCCTGTCCTGCCCCTAGGTTCTTCAGAACCATATTTTTTTTTTTTAGATTCCATATATATATGTTAGCATATGGCATTTATTTTTCTCTTTCTGACTTACTTCACTCTGTATGACAGTCTCTAGGTCCATCCACCTCACTACAAATAACTCACTTTTGTTTCTTTTTATGGCTGAGTAATATTCCATTGTATATATATCATACAGACCCAAATTTAAAACTACATACCATTCGTGCCACTAAGGGTCATGTGTCTATCTTCCAAGGCAGTTATAAGCTAAAGGAAGGCTTCCTGAGAGATGAATACCTTTTAAGCTATTCTAAGCTGTGACAATATGGGTAAATCACTCAGGGTCTAGCTGGGAAATAAAAACCAGTATTTAAAACAGAGGGGCTTTAATTCAGGGAACTAATCCCAGAAATGACGGAAGAGCTGAGAAGACAAAGTGGCCAGTGAGCACCCCAGAAATCATCTAGAGCAGGAAGGCATTAGCACCCTAAGGCCAGAGGGCCAAAGGGAGGAGGTGGTGCAACCAGAACCAGACTCACCAAGGGAAACTGCAACCACAGCTGGGCGGAGGGGTCTCCACCCACCACCACCTATCTCCCCATTGGCTGAACCCCACTGAATAACAACTGACAAAGGAGCCTGGTAAATACACCCTGCAAGGGCCAACTCAGCTACGATTAAAGAGGCGCAGGACTAGCACTATGGGGCTCTGGGCAGCTCGAGGCCTTCACAAAGCACAGGAACAAGATGCGGACACACACAGTCCTGTGGGATCCCCAAACTGAACAACAGCTCATGCTTCTTATGAAACATAGCATGTCCTAGCATGCTAGCACCCTATTTGAGAAAATATGCCTAAAATTTATAGATTCTCTGATCTGATATGCTGAAATCTGAGGCAAAGACTCTCATGCTTAGTGAATTTATTCTGGACCCAATGCAAGCTGAAAATAAAATCTCACTTTTAATACCTAAACAACTCTCAGAAGACTTTCTAAAACAATGGTCTGACTTACTTTTGATAAAAATTCACCATACACACAACAGGAAGAACAAAGTAAACAACTTAACAATAGCATAGAATCAACTCAATTTCTCAGATTAGTTAAAAGTGTGTATACAATTCAAAACAGCTAATCCGAGTCATTATATTTATTTTTGAAATGATTTTTGTACTTACATTTGGGGGTGCGTGTGTGTGTGTGTGTGTGTCCTTCCTAGTATTCAAGGAACCTACTGAAAGCAAAACAGTAAGCCACCCTGTGGAAACCTGCTCTCTAACTACAGTGGGGTTTTCTGAACCCCACTCCATGCTACACACATGACTGTGCTGGGTGCACCCGACTGGAAAGGGGAAATCCCTGAGTGGATGTTTCCAAAGGGAATTATGGTCTCCCTTTGGGGCCACTTCTAAATGTCGGCCGGCTCTCTGTGCAGCAACCTCTGAGACAGTTGCTGTCTGGAGCAGGCTGAACAGCCTGAGAGGTGGAGGGAAACACTTGTGGGCCAGACCTAGGTATGTTCTCCTGATTCATTTCAGACTCCAACAAAGAAAATGTCTCCAAATGCTGAAATATTTCTAAACTCCTGGATAAACCGAGAGGTCTAGAGCTTACCTATACCAAGTAATGAAATACAACAATGCCTACGGTTATTAAAGATCTCAGACAAGTCACTTAACTTCCCTGGTCCTCAAATCTCCACCTACACAGTGAGAGGGCTGGACTGAAATCCCTATAAGCCTCTGAACCAACGTATATTTTAGGATGCAGCACTGGGCTACGCCACATTCATTCGCATCCTGCGATAAAATCACGTTGCTGGCACTTCTTCGAAAGGCCCGTCAGTGCTCATCAGGATGGGGCAGAGACTCTCTTGACTGGTGCTTCTCGGTGGTATGCTGGCACCAATTTGTGCCAGTTTCTGAGAGCTGATAAATTTTCAGGACTTTTGTGAGCTGGCTTTTAAGCCACTGGTAGGATGAATGGATAAACAAAAGGTAGTGTATCCATACAATGGAATATATCTAGTCACAAAAAGGAAGTACTGATACATGACACAAGAAGAACCTTGAAAAAACACCATGCTAAGTGAAAGAAGCCAGTCACAAAAGTTCACATACTATATGATCCATTCATATGAAAGTCCAGAATAGCAAATCTACAGGCACAAAAAGTAGATTAGTGGCTGCTTACGGCAGGGAGTGGGGGTGGAAGAATAGGGGGACGACAGCATAAGGTTCAGGGTTTCTTTCTGAGGTGGTGAAAATGTTCTAAACTTGACTACGGTGATGGCTGCAACATACATATCTGTGAATACACTAAAAACCACTGAACTGTATACTTTTAAATGGGTGAACTGTATGTATGTAAACATGTATCGATAAAGCTGCTTTTTTTTTTTTAAATTGGACATGTTCAGAGTATTTATACCACAGAAATTGGCAAACAGTACAAATCAGCCCTATGCCTCTCCCCACCAAGCTGGTTGTTAAACGTTTACCAGCACACAACAGCACACACCCTGTGGCCAAGAGACGTCTTGCTGGCCCAAATCTGAATTCAAATATGATCATTTTCCCGTAAGTGTATTTGGTCCCCTCAGAGAGCATTTCCTGGACCCAGATTTAAACTCTATTCCATGAGTAGTCAACACACTGCAAGGAAATATTATCTGCTAAGCTAAAATGGCATAGCACTTACGAGTCAGTGTCCAGTGAAAAGTAATCATACAGTTTAACTATTCTGGGATGATCCAGTTCTTTGTGAATCCGGTACTCCCTACATGCATGCCTGTAAACAAAATGGAAAATTAACATTTTGCATTTTGGCCTGTCTCTTAGAACTCTTCCAGGATACTCCTAATTTATTCTCTCACTTCTCCATTGTTCCCGAACATTCATTCCATTCAGGTCCATCTAGTCCCCTGATCTTTCTTCATCTTATTTTCTCTACCAGTATCTACCAAGCTGTTGAGAAAATAGTAGGTGCTAACCTTTTATCCCTTTCAAGTTCATTCTATGGTAATCTCATCTCTTTTATATTTATACCCAAATATCAGAACTTTAAAAATTATAAAGACAGCATTTTTTTCTTTCCTCTAAAGCTGATAGTTTCTATCTATAAATGTTATATATCCTGGGGTTACATCAAGGAGATCAATTTTAGCATGTAAATTCAATGGGTAAAAGGATTACCTGTTAGAAAAGGCAATTAGCAGTGCTTTGTATTTGTTTGTTTATAAATCCTACTCCTTACAAAAAGAAATTTAAAAGACTATCAGCTTTACTTTCTTTTAAGAAAATGCTAATTTGATCAAAAGTTTGAAATTATGGAAACCCTAGTTTTCTTATAACAAGAATATATATATATGTGTATGTATGTATGTATTAACATCTTTCTTTAGTACTTTTCCAATTTAAAATTATTTAGTAAGATTAGGAACAAAAATGTACGATATAATCTGGCAAATTCATATACTGAATTTTAAAAGAGTAACATTTAGTTCTCACTTACAAACAGAGTAATAGGATATTATTATATTTTAAGTAATCTAGCACCATTTAGTTTGGGGCATTTTGTTGTAAGACAAGAGTCAGAAAAGGGAAACTTTCCATAGTATGATAAAAAAAAAAAGTGTGTTATTTTCTGAAATGTACTCTAGCATGTCAAAAATACACAGAAAGTACTCAACCAAAGAAAAGCTGAGGAACAACTAGGGGAAGAGGGAGGGGAAGGATAGGAATCTAAAAGTAATTAAATATTCTTCCCCAATGGAAATTTGTCTGACTAGGCTTATTTTTCAAGTGGCCATTTTTGGCAGTTTTTGCTTCTTCTGATGCTTAATTTCATCAGCATCTTTATGTCTTTCTGAAAAGAAAAAACTTTCCAGCACTGAGGCAGAGCAACGTTAGAACACAGGAGGCACTGGGATCAAGAAACCAGGCTTTGAGTCTGAGCTCCATGATGCCCCCTCTCCGGCCTTGTGGGCCTGCACCATCATGGCAGTGGACTGGAAGTTTTAAAGGGAGCTCCCTAGATTTGGATGCCTCCAAAGAGAAGCTAAGCAAACGTAGCTTTGACCCAACCCCCCATCCCACCAAAGCAGCTCCACACTGTCCTTTTTTACATATCAAGATTCCACGGGTAGTGCAGTGATTAAGAATCCGCCTGCCAATGCAGGGGACACAGGTTCAAGCCCTGGTCCAGGAGGATCCCACATGCCGTGGAGCAACTAAGCCCATGCGCCCACAACTACTGAGCCTGCACTCTAGAGCCCACGTGCTGCAACTACCGAAGCCTGGGTGCCTAGTGCCCATGCTCCCCAACAAGAGAAGCCACCACAATGAGAAGCCCACACACCACAACGAAGAGCAGCCCCTGCTCGCTGAAACTAGAGAAAGCCCGTGCACAGCAACGAAGACCCAACGCAGCCTAAATAAATAAATAAATAGACAAACTATATATATATATATATATATATATATGTATATATATATATACACATTATATATATATATATATATATATATATATATATATATATATATATATTCCACAGGACAGTCCAGCGCTTAAGACTGCATGCTTCCAATGCAGGGGGCACAGGTGTGATCCCTGGTTGGGGAATTAAGATCTCACATGCCACACAGTGCAGCCAAAAGAAAGATTCCATGTAATATTTCATTTGGTAAAATAAAGGTGATGCTGTTTCTAAAAAAAGAAAACAAATTTAGAAACCTATGGTCTAAACAGATTACCATTAAGTCATTTCTTACTCTCACACACTATAAATCTATAGTCCTCTGCCCTTTTAACTTTTTGATTTTTGTGCTTTTCAAAGTAGAGACCAATTTCTCCATCATGGTATAAAAAATAGAGGAAAATAAAGGAGGCAAAAATTATGAATCAAAGAAAGTGGTAAAGTCCTCGCCAACTAAGAAAACTTTCTGTGTGTCACTGAAAGCACTCCCTCAATGTCACGTCAGGCTCTAAGGCCATTCCTTACGGTTCAGCAGGCAAGGCAGAGGCTCTGCCATGTCCTTTATATGTTCAACTTTCAACTAAGCATCCAAGGGATTAATGTACTATAAATACAGAAACTTAAATAGAAGGCTGGAAGAAACTTATCCACTAAAGTGTTAGTCTTTTTTTTTTTTAAGTGTTAGTCTTTTACTCTAAGTGGATCTATATTTAGACTTTCAATAATTTTATCCTAGAAAATTAGAAGAGTATCATACAAGAGTATACTAACTACTTTGGACTTCCCTGGTGGTGCAGTGGTTGAGAATCCGCCTGCCAACGCAAGGGACACGGGTTCGAGCCCTGGTCCGGGAAGATCCCACATGCCGCGGAGCAACTAAGCCCCTGAGCCACAACTACTGAGCCTGCGCTCTAGAGGCCGCAAGCCACAACTACTGAAGCCCGCGCGCCTAGACCCCACACTCCCCCACAAGAGAAGCCACTGCAATGAGAAGCCTGCACACTGCAACAAAGAGTAGCCCCTGCTCACCGCAACTAGAGAAAGCCCGCGCTTAGCAACGCACCCCCCCCAAAAAAAGAGTATACTAACTACTTCAGATACAATTATTTCTGTGGATAGTTTTATATGAAGTTTTTCCTACCATAAAGTTCTTAATATGCTATTTTGGGGAGTTAAAGAAATCGAGTAATACCTATTAATGCTTTAATAATGCAAAAGTAAAACAATCAGTTTAACTTTGTGTTTGTGGGGAGAGGAGAGGAAAGGGGGTATAGAACAGAACTCAAAAATAAACAATACAACAACCTTCTATTTTCTTTGAATTTTTCCTTCTTTTTTACCCAAATAAATGTTCTGATTCCAGATGGGGCTTGGAAGTCATCCCCACAAAGTGAAAAGCAATCAAAAGACGTTACTATGCAGGGTAACAGTAGCATTTTCATATTTCATAATGTTACCACAACACTGAAGTGTACTACTTTTCAGTTTAACACTGAAGTTTTGAAGCACTCTCTAAAATCTGTTTGGTGCCTGATATAAGCCTCCTTAATTTAAGTTCAAGAGAGTTAATAACATTTTGCTAATTCACTGTTATTTGTAGCCTGAAATTCATCAGTATGATTTCATATCAGTTAGGAAGCAAAATCTTTCAAAGAAACGTGGAAGTGCTTTAAGAATTTCCCCTCAAGGATGAAGAGGTCACAACAACTTTGCACACCCCCTCCCCAGTGTGTCTGTCAACTGGGAAACAGCTCCTGCCCAGACGGCTCCACAGAAGGTGCTCAGGAGTCAGGACTCCCGCCTTGGTGAGGAAACAAAGAATAGGAGGGCACCACTGCGAACCACAGCTGAACCGGTACAGAACTCAGAAAAACGAGACTGTCCCCTTCACTTGCTCTGTGACTCCATCTGGTAGACAAATGTGAAAAGAGAACCAATCTACACCCGTCAGGACTCAAAACAGCTTGCCAAATGTGTCAAGGAGGTGCATGGTCCTGACTTCAATCCCTCACTGCTTCAAAAGGCTAGAGTGGGGGCTTCCCTGGTGGCACAGTGGTTGAGAATCTGCCTGCCGATGCAGGGGACACGGGTTCGTGCCCCGGTCCGGGAAGATCCCACATGCCGCGGAGCGGCTGGGCCCGTGAGCCATGGCCGCTGAGCCTGCGCGTCCGGAGCCTGTGCTCCCCAACCGGAGAGGCCAGAGCAGTGAGAGGCCCGCGTACCACAAAAAAAAAAAAAAAAGGCTACAGTGAGCACAACCCCACCTGCAATCACTACAGTATTCGACACCAGCGTTCTCTTTAAGATCAGCCTGAAAGCTGGATACTGAGATTAGGTAAAATCTGTTTAAGTCTCTGCACAGGAACTACTTCCTCAAGGTTGACCAAGGTTGTCCCCTTGTAGAGTCAGCTGGTTTGGAGTGGGCAGTGCACACAAGCTGTGGCACAGGCTCTGAGGATAGCTGAAGGGCATTTTGAAAGAGATGCAGGAACTGTTCCTATACCCTTAGGTACTCTGAGTCTCAATATAATAAGGACATTTCTCACCGTTTTTCTAACTGGTCAGAATAACATGTGGTTTCCTTCTCTCAAGTGCTCCCTGGCATTCGCTGCCGCGTGCTATTCGTCCCTGCATGTCAAATGCCTGGAATGTACTTATAATAATGTAACTGCTCCTCAGAAGCATCTGGACTGCAGCTGCCTCTCACATAAGGGACACATGAGGGGTGCCATGCACAGAGCACACATCATCCATTTTCCTACCTCTGCTAAGCCCCATTTCTCTTAATGCCACAGGAACCTTCTCTCCCCGAGTGCTGAGCACCACTGCCAATCTGCATGGAACAGCAAGAGTTCCCAGGTCCCGGATGAACAGTAGGTATAGAGCAGGAGTTGCCTTGCTCCATGCCTGAAGAATGGGTTGATGATGTAGAAATGTTTTATTTTTCCACTAAGACTTAGAAGCTAACTAAAAGTTGGCTAAAGTCCACTGCCTTTTTCCCTCCAAAGTACTATTTATAGGAAAAAAAAACAAAACTGCTTTTATAGAAAGGAGGTAGACTGCTTTACATCAAAAGGGGCTGTTTCCTCCTTTCAGGGGTAGGACATGTCTAATGTAGTACTTGTACCTACCAAGGAAACAATATTAAACCCAGTGGGGATTCTAACAGCAAATTAAGTCTGCATGGCCTCCAAAGCAAGTGAACCATGAACTCCAATGTTCTGAAGCTCAGAGGAGAGACAGGCAAGGCTTGACATCAGTGGAACAAAGACATTCACACCCGCTCATGTAATAACTATTCATTCTAAAGAGCCACCCTCTCACCCCGTACCCCAAGCACAGATGAGGGCCACCATGAGTGGCATTCTGAAGAGGGGAAAGCACAGCGAGCTGGACGCTGAAGACCAAGAACTCTGAGATGGGCAAACTATGATGGGGAAGGTGAGCTCAGCACTGAGGGCCTGAACAAGTCAAACAAGTACCACCGAGGCACACCAGGTGCCCCGCATTGTCTCCTTTACGACGAGGTGACTGAAGCAGCAGACAAAGCCCCACCCGAAGCTCCCCAGGGTCCCTAGACCACTGAAGAACACTCTCACATCTGGTTTCTACAGACAAGCAACAATAATTTCTGAGGCTTTACTTGTTTATTATAGCTAATTTTAGATGCTCAATGGAAGGGGATGGTTAAACCCACTGGCTTTGGATTAAGGGAAGTCTAGATTTAAATACCAACTCAGCCATTTCTTAACTGTTACTCAAATTCTTTAAGTATCAGTTTCCTTAGCAGTAAGATGGAAAATTCACTCTCCTAGGACAGTTATGAGGATTAAATGAAACAACAACAACAATGCATGTAAAGCTCTTAACACAGTGCTCAAACTACAGCTATTATTACTAAATTTTGAAAAATCAGACACTCCAATATCACTTACTTGTGGTAATTCTCCTTTTTCTCATCTCTCCAGTTTTTATTTAACTGGTGAATTTTCACAGCTACATATCTTTGTTCTGTTAGATCAAATGCCTATAAAGAAAAGGAATAAATTATATTCTGGATAATGCTAACGAGAATTACAGGCAACTGACTTGAAGCTTCTGTTTAACAGACCAACATGCTCAAAGTCCAAAATGCATTATTAAATAACAACAACAGTGGACAACACAACACACACTTGTTTCAGAGTTGCAATCATCTTTCTTGAAACTTGCGATCAGATAATTTAGAAGTCTCCAGACGCACTGGCGCCAAAGGGTTCAGAAAATAAAGCCAAGCATACACCACAAACAGAAAGACAGCCCATGCCTTAACAGTCACTTCTAAACAATTCTCTTTCTGGACATCATCTACCTTATCTGGGACCTTTCTTCCCTAAGCTGGCTCTCATCCCTCAGCTGACACTGGGACCTGACATTCTCCAACAGTAAGTCCTGCCACTTTTTTTTTTTTTTTTAAGATTTTTTAATAGGCTTTATTTTTAGAGCAGTTTTAGGTTCAGAGGTCCTGCCACTTTTGAAATGCTAGGGACATAGACTACCTGCCTCCTTGAGAAAGAAACCCCCAGGATACACCTCTTTGCTAAATTTACTTAATCCCACCCCTATATACTGGATAAATAAAAAGCAATTTTGGATCGCAACTATGTCTGAAGTTAGTCACACCAAATCACTTCTCCAGCACTGTCCAAAGAAAGGGACATACTTTCCCCAAAGACCACCACTGCTGGCAAGTTCCACATCAGCTAGGTAGTGCTATATTATGGGGTGAAAAAAGGTAACGGATAGATTTTCGAAGATGCCTGGTGTAAATCACAATTTGAAAAAAAGTAAGTAGCATCTTACAACAGATTTCCCCAATACAAAAGAATTTACTGAGGAACTCTTTTAGAATGAATAGTTCTTCCTAGGTTTTAAAGTTCAGATTAAAAGCTTACTGCTCCAGTTTCAACACTATTACCACCTATCTGTCAGTTTCCACAAATGTTTGAACAGATGAAGGCAACACGCACAGGATATACAGTCCATGAATAGCGGTGATTACCGTTCTACAGACCTTTTAAAGATGTAAGCTACCTCTAAGAAAGCACAGGATACAAGAGAGGCCTGATTATAAAAGAAACTTCTAATTTATACCAAATTTAAACCAGTATTTTTAAAATATAAAAACCATTCAATTCAAACAGAATATCTTATTTCACAGAAATGGAAACTTTTGAACTGTATTTTTCTTACAGAGTCTGAATGAAGTCCACCTGTATGCATGTATCCATCATGGCTATAAGAGAGAATCATTTCAAGCTATTGAAAGCCAGATTAAATACCACCTAATTTGTAGGAGCACTAATGAACTACAAGTGTCATTTTCTCCAATTACCAAACCCTATTTCTGAATCCAAGGCACTGTGATCCACCACTAATCTAAGAAGGGCTTTTGGAGAGTGGAGAACAGCAAAAGAATAACTACATTAATGAACACATCATTGTCAGAAGCATTTAGATTTCAGAAGTGTTAAAATGTTTGAAGGATACATTAGGAAAAAATATGAAGAAATCACTAACAAGTAACTGGGAAGCCCCAAGAACCAATTTTGATGATTTTAAAAAAGGAATAGTCCCACTTCTGGGAATATAGCCAAAAGAACTGAAAGCAGGGTCTCAAAGAGATATTTGCATATGCATGTTCAAAGCAGCACTATTCACAACAGACCAGAGGAGGAAGCAACCCAAATGTCCACTGACAGATGAATGGATAAAGAAAATGAAGTATATACATACAATTGAGGGTTATTCAGCCTTAAAAAGAAGAAAATCTTGTCACATGCTTCAACATGGATGAACTTTGAGAACATTATGCTAAGTGAAATAAACCAGTCACAAAAAGACAGACACTGTGTGATTCCACTCGTATGAGTTAACTAAAAGTAATCAAATTAATAAAAACAGAAAGCAGAATTGTGGCTACCAGCGGCTGAGGAGAGAAGGAAAAGGAGAGCTGTTGATTAGTGGGTAGAACTTCAGTTCTGCAAGATGAAAAAGTTCTGGAGATCTGTTTCACAACAACATGAATATACCTACTACTACTGAACTATACACTTAAAAAATGTTAAATTGGTAAATTTTATGCTATGTGTTCTTTATCACAATCAAAAAAGTTACCAAAAATAAAAAATAAACTAAGTATATGACTCAAGAATGAAAACAAAGAAAGCAGAAAGAAAGAAGGTTTGAAAGCAGAAGTTAATGAAATAGACAACAAATCAAATAGTAGATCCGATCAACAAAAATAAAAAGTTAATCTCCAGAGGAAAAAAGAAACATTGACTAACCTCTGGCCTATCAGTCAAGAGATATAAAAATAAACATTTCATAAGAGAAGAGAAATAACTAAGGTATGCATGATATTTTTAAATCAAGATGAAATAGGATGATTTTTCAGAAAAAATGAATTACCAAAACTGACTTAAGGAGGGGGAAAAAATCTGAATAGCTCGATATTTGTAGAAGGAATTGAAAAGGTTGTCAAATAGTTTTCCTCTAAAATGACACCTACCCAGGTGATTTTATGATTTAGCTCTAACAAACTTTCAAGTAGCCAACATGTAATGCAAAGCATTCCAGAACATGGGAAAAGAGTAATTTCACAACTCATTCTAGGATAACTATGACATCAAAGCTAGACAATGCTGCTTGCACATAAAAGACAACTATAAGCCAGTCCCACTTATGATCACAGATTAAAAATATGAGCAGAATATTAGAAAATCAAACCCAGCAGTACACTAGAAATATTCTTATAGTTCTGGAAATGGAAAGTGATGATGTTTCACAACATTGTGACTGTACTTAATGCCACTGAATTGTACACTCAAAAATGGTTAAAATGGCAAATTTTGTGTATACATCATCACAAGAAAAAATTAACATTAAAAAAAGGGAGAACAGTAAAACTAGTTTTTATCTGAAATAAAAACTAATTATTTTACTCAAAAGATTTCCTATACAAAAACTCATATGGGCATAATATAAATCATTAACAGTGAAGGTTACACCTTAGAAAAGAGAGAATACCAGGGTCATGCAGTAAAGACCACTTAATAAACCAATTCAGCATTTAAAAGCCAGGTGCCAGAAACATCTAGAGAAATTCAAGGAGGCTGTGACTGGTGAACATGTTATATATCTGCAAGTATATTTAAAACAGGCCGAGTTCCTCATTTAGGGAAAATCAACTGGAGGCTTAGTATTAGTAGCCTGTTCTTTGCTGGCCCAACTGAAGTACTCTAAGCCGGGGCAATCCTTCAGAACACCAGTGCTACTAAACACTCTGACTTAGAAGGCGGGAACATTTTAAAAGCAAAAAACAGGTTTTCAAAGAATTAACTTTTTAACACATCCATTTTGTAAAAACAAAACAAAAACTTATGAGAATAAAAGTAACACTCATCTCTAACAAATACAGATGAGGCAGAAAGATTCCATTATTCAGAAATGAGTGTTGTTTTCCCTTCCTGTTTTTTCTTTTAAAATCTGTAATTATTTACTTTTCAAACTTGAAAACAGGGTAAAATATTGAATCCTGCTTTAGTCAACAAGTTTACTGGAAGTAGTTCTCCCAAAGATACAGGTTCTTAAAAGTTTTTGGAATTTCAACCAATAGATATCAACCCAGAGTTATATCACTATTCTAAATGATCTCCAAGTTTGTAATAACCAATAATTTAACCCTCAGTCCCTGTAAACTTCATACTTACCTTGTAAACTTCACTGAAACCTCCTCTACCCAAAAGATGTAACAACAAATATCTGTCATTTAGCGTTGGATGATCTTTAAATCTGTGGAAACAGCAGATAGATAACAACATCCTGAGGTCAAGGACTACACAATTTTCCATGT
The DNA here is from genome assembly GCF_059928025.1 of Delphinapterus leucas. NCBI lineage: Eukaryota > Metazoa > Chordata > Mammalia > Artiodactyla > Monodontidae > Delphinapterus > Delphinapterus leucas. Next base: position 54,906,813 of record NC_143147.1, on the reverse strand, counting down.
TTGCAAAATTTCCAGAATATCTAACATGTTATACACATGATTACAGATGCTGCCAACAGTTTGGCAATCATCACAATATAGCTAATTCTGAGCCTAAAATAAGTTCTATAGTTCAAAGAGACGGCATAATTACAATGAACAGCATTAGCTGTGGAGTCATGAGACACAGGTGCCAGTCTCAGCACAGCCACAATTAGACTACTGACCTTTGTTGACTTCCCTCCCTTTCTGCCCTGCTGTAAAGGTGGAGGGCGGGAGCGGGGAGGAGATGACACTAGATCAGGGATTTTCAAACTGTGCTACTCGGGTCCTCCAACCCATTCAAGAACCACTCGTTCCCACCATTCCACAACTACATACAATAAAATTCCAAGATAGTTTACACGGCCTTTAAAACAGATTTCATTATAAAGTGAGTCACATGTTCTACGTGCATTCATTTTCTCTCTTTAAGTCTTCATGATATAACTGTTTTCCCCATATAGGATTCCACTTCTAACAATGAGACAAAGAAATGAGAGACTCTGGCAAAAATAACTTTTCGATTATTTCTACCTAGTTCCTCATCAGCCCCACTAATATTCCTGAAATTACTTTATTTTGATTTTGAGACAGTGGCATGCCTGTGGAGAGAGGTGATATTACTGCATGGGAGTTAGCTGTGGAGTCAGATCCACATTTCAACTCTTTGTTTGGTCACACTAGTCCCTGGACAAGTTAACTTAATTTGTCTAAGCCCGTTTCCAGATCTATGTATTGAAGATGACGTACCTCATTAGGCTATTGTGACAATTAAGTGATAGAACACAGGAACACTTAGCACTCTGCCTGACACAGAGAGTGTGCAGTAATGGTAGCTGCTGTTGCTTGCCACTTTACAGAAAGCAAAGTCCATGGCTCACTCTGGTCAAACAAAAATACACAAGCTGTAGCCATGCCCAAACCCCCATGTTTCAGAGTCAGAAAAATGTGGGAAAACAAAGGATTATGGTTAGAAGCCATTTCCCACTTGCAATCTACTTTTCACAGTTTCAGCTCCCTAAATGACTTACAAACAAAGATGGGCATTTATCTATAATTAATGTGCTGAACTTAAGAGAGTCTTTCTTAAAAATCTCAACACTTAAATGGCCCATAAAGGTAATTCAGAAACCGAACGTCATCTCAACCCAGTAATCTTTCCACAACACCACACTGTCATCCCATGCTTCCCTTTAGTAAGGCTCTGAGGGTAAATCTGAATACACAGTGTATCTAAACCATTTGCGACTACAAAGTTGTATTGTTTTAGTGACCTCTACTTGTGTAAAAATGCTATAATATATGTATAGATGTATACTTAATATATAAACCTAATATATTTATATGTATTTAAACTAACGCAAATCAAAATTTTATTCATAAAACTGTATTACACCCACAACAGAGCTAAATACACAGTGGAATGGTTCACCAAATTTACATTAAGCAAAAATATCATTCTAGACCATTCATGTCAGAAAGTGCTCAGCAATCTCCAACCCAACATACTCCCAAGTTGCTTACTGTGAATTATCTTCATTATGTATCCTTTTTAGTTCCCTGATATGTAGATTTCTAACCCTTTCTAGCCTTTCCAGCTCTGCCTGGATCTCTGCTTCCTCCTAAAGTGAAAAAGAAAGAAACAGCTCAGAACACAGGAAAGTTTACCGTTTCAGAATCTCATTTCAAAAACAAAAGCAGACATTTCTCTTATGAAAAGCTAAGATGTTTTACTTTGAAAAAGATGTTTTTAAGAACTAGAATTTTAATCATAAAAATGAGCCCACAGCAAAACAGTAAATAAAATTGAAATCATAGAAGTACAGCAGGAAAAGTGAAAGTCTTCTGTCCACCTCCAGCCATGCCCACTCCCCAGATATAATCACTGTTAAGTTTCTTGTGTAAGTTTCCAGAAATATTTTGTGTGTATACATATAAGGCATGCAATCTTTTTTAAAAAACAAAAATCACGTTCTCTATCTGGTTCTGTTCTGTAAGGAGGGATTATACTTGGTGCCTTAAGTTCCACCGATTTAACAGGATCTGAGAAAGGGGAGGAGACGACAAACACACACCAATAGCAATTTATTAGACACTTACTTATCATCTCCAGAATAAGCAGCATCCACCGAAAAAGTACAGGCTGCTGAATTTTTTTTTTTTTTTTTGCGGTACGCGGGCCTCTCACTGCTGTGGCCTCTCCCGTCGCGGAGCACGGGCTCTGGACACGCAGGCCCAGCGGCTATGGCTCATGGGCCCAGCCACTCTGCGGCATGTGGGATCCTCCCGGACCGGGGCACAAACCCGTGTCCCCTGCATCGGCAGGCGGACCCTCAACCACTGCGCCACCAGGGAAGCCCACAGGCTGCTGAATTTAAGAGATGAGTGACCTACATCTAAGATACCTCCATGAACACTCAATAACAAATTCTGTGTAGCTGCCTTTGTGTTTCAATATGGTTGGTGCAAGACCTTCTCTTCTTAGCCAGTTTAGCAAGAGATAAGAGCTGCTATGTGATTTAAAACATCACAATAATTTAAATATCAATTTTAGAACCATCTGCTCTTATTTTATATCTAATTTTTACTAAAAACATAATCACTTGTGGAGCCGAATGAGGTATACAGAATTAAGTACTGGTACATCATTGATGGAAAAGGCACTCTCACCGGGTGGTTGGAGTTGACTTACAACTTGAAAGATATGAACTCCACCATTAGAACAGAGGTGTGACAGAGCAACTACTGAAGATTTCCACAGGTATGTAAAGCTAATAATTTGCCCAAATGACCAAAGAGCTAAAACACCAAATGTAAACTAAAAATTACATTTCTCCAGACAGGTTTTCTCATTACACTTACCTTTTTAAGATGACCTAATCTGAGTTTGAAGATTTCTTCTTGTTCATGGTATTCTGCTAATGTTAACCTGGAAAATAATGATAAAAATTTCAGGAAATTGTTTGAAATCACAGTGTGCCTATTTAAAGAGAAAGGCCAAAGCATGCTATACCGTATGTTAAGTCTCTTAGTTAAAATGACCAAAAGATAGATTATCTTGCAGTCCTTTGACAAGAGAAAACTTCTGTGATTTATCAGATGTGATGTGAAGGAAGGACTTCAAAGCCAGAAGTCTAATTTATTTAAAAAATGAGAAAAATAAATGAGCTAAATTTTCACATTACTTATGAAATGAGTTTTGTCCCATACCATACTCAGATGAAAATCCATTAGGAGAGGTAGCCAAATTATATGTCTAAAAGTTTTTATAAAGGGGATGTTAATAAGCCAACATATTTGATTATTTTTGATAACTCTTGGACTTTGATACAAGGAGAAGAACCTAGAGGACAGAGTCCAGGATCTGGAGTCTGAGGACTAGGGTTCAAAGCACAACTCGGGCCATGTGAACTTGGGCAAGCAACTTTAACCTCAATTTCCTAAACACGCAGCAAGTAATGATACCTATCTAAAAAAGCTGTTGTGACTATTAAAATGAGAATATGAAAGGAATCTATAATTTGTAAAATGCTATTTAACACAGTCCTCAAAGGGCTTACTTGATGGGTAATCACTCATTTCATGTTCCACCTACCCTGATCTCATCCTCGTATCTCAAGAATGAGCATGTAAGAAGTGATATGTTACTCCTCCATCTTCACCCTCTTCACATTCTAGAAGCACACACATATACTTCAAAGTTTGAGGTGTCACTGTTTAGATATATTCTAAATAGCAGGAGAAAGAAGAAACAGCTATCCTATCAACCAGGAAGGGCTACAAAATAGTGTCTCTGAGGTCTGACTAAAAGAAGATAAAAAGAGCAAGAAAAGGGCTTCCCTGGTGGTGCAGTGGTTGAGAGTCCGCCTGCCGATGCAGGGGACGCGGGTTCGTGCCCCGGTCCGGGAAGATCCCACATGCCACAGAGCGGCTGGGCCGTGAACCATGGCTGCTGAGCCTGCGTGTCCGGAGCCTGTGCTCCGCAACGGGAGAGGCCACAACAGTGAGAGGCCCGCGTACCACAAAAAAAAAAAAGAGCAAGAAAAAATACACCCATTAGGGCTGTTACACCTATCATTTCACAGCTGCAGAAAAACTTACATCTATTACTCCATATCACACTAGTAAAAAAGGGAGGAATGGAAAATCAGAGCTTAAAGTTCTCTCTGCCTGAAATAGGCTCAATACCAGGAAAGGACAATGTAACCCACTCCAAGACTCCAGAGGACCGTTTTTGGCTTCTGGCCGAAGGAACGAGCCAAGTCCCAGATACTCTAATTATTAAAGGCTAGACCAAAGGCCTTCCAGCTTGGATTTTACACAGGACTCCAGATGGCAACTGCTTACTGACACACTACTGGCCTAGACTGAATTCTAATTATTATTCTATGGCAAAAAAATAACCTATGCCTACTTTATTACTCCTAAGCCAATGGTTTTATGCACTAGTATGAAATAATTTTCAAGTAACACTGGAAGGAGAGTCCCCACACAATAAATATAGGAGTCATGAAAGAAGACAATAATCAGATTAACGTGTACAACATTCGCCTGAAGAATTCTTCGAATCTGGGCTCCTACTTGGACTTTTTGAAAGGAAATATTTTTTACTTAGAATCTAGTTTTAAAATATTTGTGAAGTGAAGATGTTTTCCAAACTTATTCAATGTGTATACCTTTATCACAACACTTAAAGTAATTATTAGTTTATTCATCTGTTCATTTCCCCTAAATAAACTGTGAGCTCCTAAGACTGGGCTGTATCTTTCAGCTCTATACCCCAGCCCAGAACAGGGCCGAATATATAATAAGCATTTAACACAGACTTAATAAATGAATGTCAAAGAAAAGGCTCCCCAACACATCAGGTATGTATGGGGTGAAGACTGGTGTTAAGCCATCTTTCTCACTGGAATGAAGAAAGATACATTTCTGGGATGTCATGAACTTTTAACAATGGTGTAATATAGTATTATTATACTTGAGGTGGATTATGGGTTAATATGTTTTTGTGAACTAATATGAAAACATTAATGGCAAAAGACATATTAGTCAATAAATTACATAATATCATTACCTCTTATTTGTAGCTATCTTTAAATCCCACAGTGACAGCTTTACAAAATTTCTTTTTCCCTTGAAAAACTAATGTAGCCACAATGGAAATACTGATTACAATACCAATGACTGTTTCTATGAAAAAATATATTTTAAATTTCAAACATTCAATTCAGAAAATGACTTCATGGCTACCATCAATTCTGTAGAGATTTTCTACACCATTATTTGTAGATCTTTTTTTCCTTTTTAATTGGAAAGCCTCTTGAAGACAGAGGTGATAGTTTAAATGTCTTCAGGGTATGCATAAGAAATATTTTAAACAGGTAAGTAATATACAGGTTTTACTTCCCGCACCAATTCTAACTGTTTAACAGTCCTGCCTAGTTGGCAAACTACAACCTGTGGGCCATTCAGCTCACAGTCTATTTCTAGAAATAAAGTTTTACTGGAACACAGCCACATCCATTCACTTATGTACTGTCTATGGCTGCTTTCAAGCTGTAACAGTAGAGTTGAGTAGCTGCAACAGAGACCCTCTAGTGCGCAAAGCCTGAAGTGTTTATTATCTGGCCCATTAGAGAAAAAGCTTGCCAACTCCTGTCCTAGAGGAAGATTCTCTTAGTGGTCAAGAATTCAAAAATCAATTAGGGAAATCTGACACGGGGCTGGAGTGAAAAAAGAAGGCATTTGTACTCTGAATATTCTACTCCTCGTATTCATGGTAGCTATGGAATAATTGTTGACTGGCAGTGAAATAGATGACTACACTGCAGTTGAAGATACTGGTGTTTTCCTTAGGTTGCCAGAGCAGGAAAAAGTACTGGGAATGTCAAGATTTGGTTTACTGGGAAAATGTCCTTTTCCTAAAATAATACCTATTTTTTCTTAGGTTACACCTAAATCGGTGAGTGTTAGCTAGTGTTCTTCAGACTACTAAATAGCATTCTTTAGTTGTGCATTCTCCAGTCTGAAATAGAGTCAGGTAATCTCCATAAGATGAAGCCAACGTACCATAACCTGGAACCACATGTAAGCAATTATATCATTTGAATACCTAATGACTTCACATTTGTTATAAGAGTGGCCAAAGATCATGACATCAAGTTAAATGACATTTTTTCTCCCTCTCATCTGAAACTCCTCATATAAGATCGTGACTAAGAAAATGAGTCAATTTTAGATGGCTTTTATATGAGTTGAGCAAATCCATTAATGTAACTAAAAAGAAAATTTAAGCTCTAGAAATCTCCACAATCTATCACTTTTTCCAGTGGCACTCAATAGGAGGTTTGTATCTCAGGGGAGAATATGGTATCTCAATTCACATTAATAAAGAACATACGTTTCATTCTCAGCTCCGTTGGTTTTGCTTTTCCGCTGTTTCTGCTCATTGGTTGCTGGAGGGGCCTGTCCCATGGCAGGAGGTTTCCGCTTTGCTAACATTTTTCGTTGTCTTTCTATCTCTTCCCTCTGTGAATTTATCCTTTCCTGTTGCCTAGAGATACAAAAGATGTTGCACAGAGGAAGAAGGTCAAAATTTTTTGAACATGGCTGTGGAATAAACATAAATATATTTGTTACCTGCATATTCGATAGACTCCAGAAAAAATAAACCCCTTTAAGTAAAGATCTGACTTTAACTTCAGGTTGGAAAAGCCAAATATTTGGTGATAGAACTATTTTTCGGAATGAATCTGTACTTTTAAGACGCTAATTATGGTAATTCTCAGAGTAGGAAAGTGGGCAGGAAGAAACAATATCAAATTTCTATTGTGACCTTATTTTCTAACTCAAAAGGAAAAACGTTCTGATTGCTTTTTAACAGTTAAGAAAACAACTCCTGGTAATGAACCCATTAAAGTAAAGAACTGTACTTACATAAGAAAGTACAAAAGGTTCCAAGTGCCTTTTTATTTTTATTGGATTACAGTTTCCTCAAATTCTATCTAGAAAGATACCAAATTTGAAGGATGCTAAACAAAGTAAAAAAGATTTTCCTTCTAGACCTATCATTTATTCTAGTCTAAGTGAGGCATTACCACAGCCAAGTCATTCCCAGTCACTAGTATGGTGAAACCTAAACTAAGTTTTGTTTGTTTGTTTGTTTTTTGTGATACGCGGGCCTCTCACTGTTGTGGCCTCTCCCGTTGCGGAGCACAGGCTCCGGACGCGCAGGCTCAGTGGCCATGGCTCATGGGCCCAGCCACTCCGCGGCATGTGGGATCTTCCCGGACCGGGGCACGAACCCGTGTCCCCTGCATCGGCAGGTGGACTATCAGCCACTGCGCCACCAGGGAAACCCTAAACTAAGTTTTTTAAGAACAAGGATGTACATTTAGAGAAAGCAAAATGAAGCCTTTCAACTAGTAAAAACTCCTTAGGAAATAGTACGCAAAATGAATTAATAAAAAACATATATAAAGACTCTTAAGATATTTAACACCATTTCCATTAGAGTATTTCCTAATAAGATATCTAATTTTTTAATAATAACTAGTTTACAAACTAGGAGTCAATAAAAATACCAATATAAGTAATCCACTTTCTCTCACGTATCCTGCTACCTGAAAGACACTAAGGTTTATAGACTTGGCATATAAAAGTATACCAAGACCTAACAGACTAAAGTCTTTAAATCACCCAACATAGTTGACCTGACAGTCAAATGTCTTCCTTCACCTTCTCTTTCTACCATGCTTTTATCTCCCATCTCCTTTTCTCAATCCAACTTCACAGTTTTGCGGAATGATACAATCCAATTTTTTAAACCTATATTCTAAAATGAACTCTACTCGACTCTCTTCCCGGAACACTATAGTTGTCGGTCTCTAGACCTTTTCCAGATTCAGTATATCTTTCTTGGAAGAACGGCAACCAGAAAAACAAGACTATACACCCCAGAGCAGACGCCCATAGTACAATTTACCCTGCCACATCTAAAATGGCAACACCGTAAGCACAGTTAACCTGATCAGACAGAGTACCGCAAATAAATATCCATTCACTTGATAATACGATTCTCTTGGCTTCAAGATGAGCTGGGTTATTGATTAGATGTCAATTTAACAGCAGAGTAGAAATTTTAATTCAAGCGTTGTCTGCTTGTGTAAGAAAATCTTTTAACTATTAGAGATATGCCTTTCCCTCCAAAATATATATATATGAATAATTCATGGCTTGAAAGAATTCTGGATTAAGACAAAGAATCCTTAGGTAAAATCACAATCTTCCTTCTCACTTAATGAATGTCCTTGAGGAAAACATTTATCTTCTCTGAATATGAGTCTCCCAATCAAAAAAATTGGTAAAATATCTTTAAGCTCATTTCTACCCTTTCAGGGGCCTCACTTGAGTTCAAGGCACTCTGAACTCTCTGAAGATAACCATATAATATATATTTTAACTATAAACCGCAGTGTACTAGTGCAGTGTCACAACGTTTTGTCTCTGAAGACTAACTGCTTTGGAAGATTGAGATTTTAGCAATTACCCTTATTAAATTAAAATAAAACTAATTTCCTAATGTTTTCAGGGAAAATCCACACTTTTTTTTTTTTAATTTATTTATTTATTTATTTATGGCTGCATTGGGTCTTCATTGCTGCACACAGGCTTTCTCTAGTTACGGGGAGCAGGGGCTACCCTTTGTTGCGGTGCACGGGCTTCTCGCTGCGGTGGCTTCTCTTGTTGTGGAGCACGGGCTCTAGGCACGTAGGCTTCAGTACTTGTGGCACACGGGCTTCAGTAGTTGCGGCGTGGGCTCTACGGTGCACGGGCTTCAGTAGTTGTGGCGCGTGGGCTCTAGAGCGCAGGCTCAGTAGTTGTGGTGCGTGGGCTTAGTTGCTCCGCAGCATGTAGGATCTTCCTGGACCAGGGATAGAACCCGTGTCCCCTGCATTGGCAGGTGGATTCTTAACCACTGCGCCACGAGGGAAGTCTCAGTTCTACTATCTTTTACAAAAGTATTGATGACCTGATAAATTTATCTCATTCAAATCTAAATAACTATTTAAAAAGCCATTATTTGTAATGATAAGAAGACCATCAGCTTTAGGTACCATTATCAGCTGAACTGTATCACCCAAAAAGATATGTTAAAGTCCTAACCTCCAGTACCTCAGATTATGACCTTTGGAAACAGGGTCATTGAAGATTTAATTAGTTAAAATAAGGTTATACTGGAGTAGGGTAGGCCCTTAATCCAATATGACTGGTATCCTCATAAGAAAAGAAGACACAGAGACACATAGGGGAACACCATGTGAAGACGGAGGCAACTGAAGCTATGCTCACAAGCCATGGAACACCAAAGAAGGAGCCTCCCTAGTGGCCTCAGAGGGAGCATGGTCCTCAACACCTTGATTTCAAGGTGTCTGGCCTCCTGAACTGTTGAGAAAATAAATTTACGTTGTTTTAGACCACCCAGTTTATGATATTTAGTGACAGTAGCCCTAGGAAACGATTACAGGCAACTTCAATAGCAAAGTTGTATCATAACTAGTAGGAGAGGTATTAAAAAAACAAATGCACATATTTTCAGACATTATTTTAACCAAAATAATTTTAGTGGTGATCTACAGAGAGCGTCTAAATATCCAAGATAAGAATTTTTAAAGATTCCCAGGATTTGGGCTTCCCTGGTGGCACGGTGGTTGAGAGTCCGCCCGCCGATGCAGGGGACATGGGTTCGTGTCCCGGTCCGGGAAGATCCCACGTGCCGCGGAGTGGCTGGGCCCGTGAACCATGGCCACTGGGCCTGCGTGTCCAGAGCCTGTGCTCCGCAACGGAAGGGGCCGCAATGGTGAGAGGCCCGCGTATTGCAAAAAAAAAAAAAAAAAAAAAAAAAAAGATTCCCAGGATTTCATATGTTCCGTGTGTACTAGAAACTGTAAAATAGTATATACTACCCAAGGAAAATCTGGCATTTATAAAATCAACAAAAAGAGTTGTCTCTCCAAATATCATATGATATCACTTATATGTGGAATCTAAAAAAATGATACAAATGAACTTATTTACAAAACAGAAATAGACTCACAGACACAGAATGGAAACTTAGGTTACCAGAGGGGAAGGACAGGGGGATAAATTTGGAATTTGAGATGAACAGATACACATTACTATATATAAAATAGATAAACAACAAGGACCTACAGTATAGCGGAGGGAGCTATATTCAATATCTTGCAATAACCTATAATGGAAAAGAATCTGAAAAACAATACATATATATACGTATAACTGAATCACTTTGCTGCACACCCAGAATATTGTAAATCAACTATACTTCAATAAAAAAATTAAAATTAAAACAAAAGAATTGTCTCTCATTATGGATCATGTGACCAAGAATCAGATGGTTCAGGAGAAATGACTTTAAAATGGAATGCTATGATTCCTTACACACCAGAATAATTATGTGGACTAGCATAACAATGCTATAACGTTTAATTTACTCCCTCCAATAATCCACATCTTAAACAACCACGATTTTGTATACAGGTCAAATTCCATTACTTTAATGTGGTTTACTTTAATATAAAGAAAATCTTAATAAAAAGTTTTTATTGCCTTGCCATTGATTATTTGAGACTTTAAGACTTGTTTAAATAAAAAATTGTGTCCTGAATAACAACAGTGTTTAATATAACTACTTTCTCAGAACTATAAAATAAGCTACTTTTTCAATAGATTCAAACATATTTTTAGGAAAAATTACTAACCTGGTCAAAAAACATTACAAATCTGTTATGATCTTCCTATTAGACAGTAAATCTTCTGTTTTAGGATCTTAATAAAGATCATTCAAAACAGAGCCAAGGAACACAGTAAGAACAAAAGAACTGTGTTGAGGCTCCTACTAAGACTATATTTGATTATCTGATTAAATTTAATGTCTTGAGGTTTGCCTCTTTCTATAAAACCTAGTACTCCTGCCTTGTGTTCAGGTACCTTGCCCACCAAATTATGTGTCATGGAGTTGTCTTCTTTTTTTTTTTGCAGTATGCGGGCCTCTCACTGTTGTGGCCTCTCCCGTTGCGGAGCACAGGCTCCGGACGCGCAGGCTCAGCGGCCATGGCTCACGGGCCTAGCCGCTCCGCGGCATGTGGGATCTTCCCGGACCGGGGCACGAACCCATGTCCCCTGCATTGGCAGGCGGACTCTCAACCACTGTGCCACCAGGGAAGCCCCATGGAGTTTCTTATACACAGAAAATTATCATTTGTGAGGATATCAGCTACAGCCTTTTACAACTAAAGAACTTCAATTCTGAATTAAAATTAAGAAAGGGAATTAACTGATTAAAGCACAACTTTAAAAAATAAAATATTTATAATTAACAGGTATCAGCCAGGGGACTTCCCTGGTGGTCCAGTGGTTAGGACTCGGCCCTTTCACTGCTGGGGTCCGGGTTCAATCCCCAGTCAGAGAACTGAGATCCTGAAAGCCGTGTGGCGTGCCAAAACAAACAAACAAACAAACAAAAAGTTATCAGGGCTTCCCTGGTGGCGCAGTGGTTGAGAGTCCGCCTGTCGATGCAGGGGACGCGGGTTCATGCCCCGGTCCGGGAGGATCCCACGTGCCGCAGAGCGGCTGGGCCCGTGAGCCGTGGCGGCTGAGCCTGCGCGTCCGGAGCCTGTGCTCCGCAACGGGAGAGGCCACAACAGTGAGAGACCCGCGTACCGCAAAAAAAAAAAAAAAGTTATCAGCCACAAATAGCTTCCCAAGAGAACAGATGGATAGTCTGCAATTTATGTGACTTAAAACCATGAAAAAATGCTATCTACTTAGGAGAAGCAAACCTGGTTAGGGATCTCATTTAGATAGTCCCCAGTTTCTCTGGTCCTGATGGCTCTACAGCAAAGTCATTGTTTTGTCCTCTAACTATATAAGATTTCCAGAACCTTCTGGGCATCAGGCTGCTTATAGAGTAAAAAGATAAAACACCCGCTACTATCAGCAAAAACTGTAATCACTTCTTTAAAGTAATTACATTTTACATCTCTACACAAATCCACTAACCTTTTGAGTTTAAGTCTTTAGACATTCTAAAAACTGCCATCTGAGGAGTAACCATTGTCATGGGCTGGTAGGAGTCATTATCACATCTCGGATTCACTGTAAACATTAGGTAGCTCTGGTCAATCATGGGGGATATGTTTTATCTTCTGTCCCATTCTAACAAAATTGGACGGTGTGTCCCTTCCAGGGCAATCTGCACATCACAGTCGGGGTGTTAAGGGATAGATATCATGCCTCCCTACAGCAGCCGTTTACACTGCCCTAGTGCAACTCTGCTATCATCTATGCATAGAGCTCAGAGTGGATGCCACTCTGAGCCTCTGGCATCTGGCCTAATTCAAAAGCCTGTTTTCTTCCACAGTATTATATCTCTGATTGACAGCCTCTTATCACACCCAAATATACATACACGAGGTGCACTTGTGAGGCAAAAACACACCTAAACCAAGTTGGAGATTAATGTATCACATATAAAGCACTGACTACTAATATGTAATCCAGAGGTTGGTTTTAACAAAGCTTTTTTTTTTTTTTTTTTTTTTTTAATTTGGCCGTGCAGCGTGGCGTGTGGGATCTTAGTTCCCTGACCAGGGATCAAACCTGGGCCCTGGCAGTGAAAGTGCCAAGTCCTAACCACTGGACCACCAGGGAATTCACATTAACAAAATATTATTAATAATATCAGTATCTGTACTTTTCTTTCAGACATAAATTTATTGATTTGTGTTTCATTACTATTCAAAAGTAGTTCTACCCTCTCCAATCGATGCTCAATAAGTTATTTCAGCAAGAAAAGAAAGGTAGGAAAGGCAGTCTATGGAACCCTTCAACTCGTGGTGATCTACAGATCAGAGGTTTGAGAGCCTATGATTAAAAATACAATGTGCCAGGGGCTTCCCTGGTGGCGCAGTGGTTGAGAGTCCGCCTGCTCATGCAGGGGACACGGGTTCGTGCCCCGGTCCGGGAAGATCCCACATGCTGCGGAGCGGCTAGGCCCGTGAGCCATGGCCGCTGAGCCTGCGCGTCCGGAGCCTGTGCTCCGCAACGGGAGAGGCCACAACAGTGAGAGGCCCGCGTACCACAAAAAAAAAAAATACAATGTGCCACCCCTGCCCCCCGCAACCCAGTCTCAAATGGAAATGATCTATCAAATCAAAATAAATAAATAAGATACAATAAAAGGTACTATAACTTGAAGGTTTTTTTAAGTCCTGAGCTAATATTACACAGTTGGAATTCTAGGAGTTTAAACGTTAACTCTCTCCTTGGAGTAAATACTTGAATGTTTCAAACCAAAGTTATAATAAAGTGAAGGAATGCTCAAGATTCCAATAGTTGCTGAGAGGCACAGGCAGTGGGGCTGGTCACCAGCCTGACCGATGGCTCAGTCCTTGCCTCCAAGGAGGTTATTATCTCTGCTGACTGGATACTCTCCCCTTAAAGGGCCCCAGGGACATGTCCTATAAGTTCTTCCTAAGCTTTATTTTGTTTTATACCTAACTCAGGAAATCCTTCCTTGGGTCTTTGCCTATTTCATTTTCCTGTGGACCCAGAATAAATGCTGACTGTGGGTGTACTCCTCATGAAAATCAATTACATAATTAAAAAGATATCAAGTCAGGTCCAGATTTTTCTTTCTTAGCTTTGTTGATTCTGATTATTTTAAGCTTTAATGTAGAACTTGTTTTTTATTCATCTGATTGTCATTTTTTTCCCAGGACTTTATCTCATTCCCTACATTTCTTAACACATGTGGTGACAAAAACTGAATGAAATTACTGCCACTACTAAGATATTAATGACTACAATTACAAAAAATTTTTTAAGTCCAAACCAACTTTTCAGTTCTCAACTTAATCATCACAATTCACTTACTTGATAAGGTTCTGGAAAGCATAACCGTCTGTCCACTGTTCAGTGAACGAGGCCCCATGTCGGACAGTGGTAAAGTGGCCCAATCTCAAGCGATCTTGCATGCTTTTATCTCTACATGCCATCTTCTCTTGTTTTGACTTAGGGGAAAACGACAAATAGAAAATAATTTTATTTTCCTATGAGAACTCATATACAGCATTATGTTTATTTTTTGTACTATACTGCTCAAAGTTTAGGACAACTGGCTAAATCTACATTGACTTCAGGAAGTACCCTAAAGCTATAAATGTTCTATATAACCCATAAATGTTCTATGTTAACATATACCTTGTTATTTCTCTTATAAATGTGGAAAAAAGTTATTTCCTTTCTATAAAATTAATGGATTAAGAGATGAAGCAAAGTTCTCCACAGTATCTTTGACATCAATAAAATAATTCACTTCACTTTTATCAGTGTTCCCTGTCTTTTTAACAGCATTTCAAAGACTTCAGCAAAAATAACTGCTAGTCTGGGACTTTCCTGGCGGTCCAGTGGTTAAGCCTCCAGGCTCCCAAAGCAGGGGGCCCAGGTTTGATCCCTTGTCAGGGATCTAAGGTCCCAAATGCTGCAACTAAGATCCCACATACCACAACAAGCCGCAACAACGAAGACCCAGCACAGCTGAAATAAATTTTAAAAAATTAAAAAAAAAAAAACCACTTGTCTGTCTCAAACCTCTAGCTTGTAATAATTTCATTAGGAAGTACTGTCATCTTAAAACTTTCACTATAAGATAAATAAGTACTGGAGATGTAATATTTTAAAAGTTTTCAATAAATAGTTACTTACATCTATTAAAAGCAAGTTGCAACTAATCAGTTACTATAATAAAGGAGACATCAGCCAGTTAAAGTAATCATATACAAGTAAATACCAACTTAGTCTTTTAAAGCACAAAGCACTGAATTATCACATTATTATATACATAAGTTACTCCAAATACCATATCTGAAATAGACATAAAACTATTGCTAAATGTCTGTAATAGTAACAGGACACACGCTTTAATTAATAGGACGAATGTAAGAATTTTGGAGAGCAATACCCTGAATAAACTCAACTAGGACAAGCTGCCCCTGTCCAACCAACACCATACTCAAAGCAAAGCACAATCAGAAAAAATATCCCAAATTATCACTCTGGATACTTGGTTCAGTGTCCACACAAGAAAGAATTCTAACTGTCAAATCATGAGAAGTCTTTTCCTAAGAAGCCCTACTCTGAAATACTTTCATTTCAGGTAAAGAGTATAGAAGCCACAATAATGAAACATACTAAGCATCTTGGGGTACAGAGTTCAGGCCACCACTAATCACTTACCTTTTCTATAAGGAGTTTCTTGCTCATTGTCACACATCGATTTAATCGTTCTTTGTATTTCTCTAGCATCTTTTGCTGTTCATCAATCTGCCGTCTCAAATCACAGTTGGCCTTCAATGGAAAAAAATTTTTTTAATTAGCTCCAAGGAAGATAGATTAATACAAAAGCAGTTTCTAGGGAGTCTGAAAATCATTTGTTGTTAAATTATAAGCAAAATTAAGGTTCAAAGAGGTAAGAGTAACTAAGTCTTTTTAAAAAAGAAGGTAAGTACTTCATTCCTTGATTCTCTTTAAATAAACTTATCATTTATTAAAGATGAATTCTGTTACTAGAAGTGGGCATGTTTTTCTACTGATCATATTTTATTCCTCCCCAAAGCCAGTTACAGATAAATCTAGTACATCACACATACTTAAATTGTCACAAAATAAAAGAAAAAACCTACAATGAATGAGATGTTTAAAATTCATATAAAGAGCAGTTTTTAGCACTTACAGACTAAATACTTCCAAAGGGTGATTAAGCACTACCAAAAAATTACAGAGTTTTAAAAAAAAAAACGACATAATGTTCAATTGTTCTTTGTTTTTCTGTTCTTGTTTCCAAAGAAGAGACATGGATTTATATAAATGTTCCTTACCAGAGAAGACAGGCACACCCATGCCCGCCTAAGACAGAACTAACAAAGAAGTTGAATACAGCATCTTGGTTCAAGAACACCAGAATGTAAATACACAGTTACTTTAGCTGTGGTCAGAAGGGCTAAATACTTTGAAAAATTCAAGCCTCCTACAATAACAGAGAAGGGAAGAACCACTAACCCAAGGTCAACTTTGACTTGCAACTCCTGAATTTATTCTTGTGTTAAACAAAAGATATCTACTCTTTTGGCAAATAAACAATACTTTATAATAACTTGCTTGAATTATGAAAAAAATACAGCATTTCCCAATCAAATGATATGTGCTTCTGAAACAGTAAAAAGCACAAATGGAAGATACTATTAGCACACTCAATTTTTGAGACTTTTCAGCTTCATTTTAAAGTGACCACTGTACAACAGCTTCCATCTCCAAATTTCTACTCTCCTCATAAACATAATTTCTTCTCATTAGTTCTTCTAACAGAGCCCTAGAGTTCTATGGACCACATTACCGAAGGCTAAGTACAAGTACATTTGGGTAAATGTGACTAATTCATACTTAAAAATCTACAAGGCAAAGATCATGTAATGTTGGGACTTCCCTGGTGATCCAGTGGTTGGGACTCTGCACGCCCAATGCGGGGGGGCCTGGGTTCAATCCCTGGTCAGGGAACTAGATCCCGCATGCATGCCGCAACTAAGAGCCCACATGCTGCAACAAAGAGCCCGCATGCTGCAACTAAGAGCCCACATGCCACAACAAAGATCCCACATACAGTGTGCCACAGCTAAGACCCGGCGCAGCCAGATAAATAAATAAATAAATAAACAAACATTAAAACAACAACAACAAAGATCATGTAATGTTTATATGAAATTCAATCTACTTTTGGAAGGTGAGCATTGAAATCTGTAATCAAATTTATGGCATCAATCAATCTCTGGCAGCTTATTTAAACTTTTAAGAACTCAATTTCTGTGGTTTCTAACACTAACGATTTTGTATTCAGGTTTAAAATACCACCTGGCTAGCAGCTCCTGATGCAGCCTTACCCAAACATCTAACTAAAATGGAAAAACTCAATGAATGGTCCATGCCTGCCTGAAAGGAGATATAAAGAGCAGTGGTCATTCCCCCTGTCTCTCCAAATCAGAAACACAAGCTCTCATCAACTTGAAAAAATGGCAGCTGTCCTTTTGTGTCTTCTTTTTTGACATATCCATTCCACTGGCACTGCTCTATACCCAAAGAAAGACTACAACCTTCAGAAAACAAGGCAGTAGAAAGAGGGTAGCGGTGAGTAAAGAGAACATGCCACTCCCTGGAAAATTAAACCAGACATTTTTTTAAAACCCCCCCAAAAAAGAGTCCTAAGTTAGGATCAGTTTTTCACTTCATCTTCTCAATCTTAAGAAAGTCAGGTGATGAAGGAAGAAGACAAGCCCATGATCCTTTTTTAGTCCAGCAGAGCAACCCTGGACAAAAGCTGCCAATACTGCAACTAGGTTAGGAACTTTTTAAACCCACATATCTAATTATAAATCTTGGTAATTCAACGAGCACCCATGTGTACAAAAACAGGAATAAGAGCAACCCCAAGCAAGTATGGATGCTAACAATGAAAGATGGAAAACAGATACTGAGTCCAAACATGGCTCTCCTCATTGAAAGACGGAGAAAAGCAAGCAAACAAACAAACAAACAAAAAGGCCTAAGGAAAAATATTTCTGAATAGGAAAGGGAACATCAGCTTGAGAACAATAAAAACACTGGAGAAGATTAAAATGTTAGCCAATTTTATTTATAAATTGGTAGTATTTATGTATAGATGCATTTATATATGCTACAGGGACTTCCCTGGCAGTCTGGTGATCAAGACTCCGTGCTTCCACTGCAGGGTGCACAGGTTCGATCCCCGGTCAGGGAACTAAGATCCCACATGATGCATGGCGTGGCCAAAAAATAAAAATTAAAAAATTTATATATATGCAACAAATAGCTCAAAAGATTACTGAAGTAAATGTACCAAATGTTTTACCTCAGTAATGGAATTATGGGTGTCATTATTTTTTTTTACTATTCTCTAAATTTATTATAAAGAGCATGTATTGCTTTTACAATAAGAAACCAATAAACCTTAAAAAAATTTTGTAAAGAATGGGTCAGTCAATATGCCAAACTGTATATTAAAAAATTACTTCAAGGGCTTCCCTGGTGGTGCAATGGTTGAGAATCTGCCTGCCAATGCAGGGGACATGGGTTAGAGCCCTGGTCCAGGAAGATCCCACAGCCGCGGAGCAACTAAGCCCGTGCGCCACAACTACTGAGCCTGTGCTCTAGAGCCCGTCAGTCACAACTACTGGGCCCACGTGCCACAACTACTGAAGCCCATGCACCTAGAGCCCATGCTCTGCAACGAGAGAACCCACTGCAATGAGAAGCCTGCGCACTGCAGAGTAGCCCCTGCTCACCGCAACTAGAGAAAGCCCACGTGCAGCAATGAAGACCCAACACAGCCAAAAATAAATAAAATAAATAAATTTATATATATAAAAAAATTATTTCAAAAAATATCTGGTATTACTGTATAGCACAGGGAACTCTACTCAATATTCTGTGATAACCTATATGAGAAAAGAATCTAAAAAAGAATGAATATATGTATAACTGAATTACTTTGCTATACACCTGAAACTAACACAACACTGTAAATCAACTATACTCCAATAAAATTAAAATTTAAAAAAAACCACTGTATATTTTCTAGAGGTATATTTTTAATTCCATATTAGTTATTTTTAAAGTTTCTCTTGTAAGCACAAAAAAATTTACATGAATAGGTTATAAAAGATACAAAATACAAAACCAGGACTGAAAAGTACTTGTGAAATAGTTTTTAAAACTCAAGGACATTAAAAAAAACAATTTTCCTGAAATGGGAAAACATTTTATACCTATTCTCACAGTTCCAAATGAAATACAATAATACTCCACACATATATTCCTCTAGTATATATTTAAATATTAAAATTCTATAATTGAGATGTCCAATTTAAAGACAGAGTTTAGAATATAGGTTTGATCCTCGTTCCCTACTCAGATTCCCTCAGATTAAAGGAAAATATCCAAATGTTTACTTTTTAACTTTATTATTTGGCTATGGTAATTATCTCTATGATATGTACATAATTCAAATATACATAAAATCAATTAGTGCTGTTATAAAATCTTACAACATTTTAATACTTACTCTTAACAAATCATCTATTCTTCCTTCCTTCTTCTCTAAGTCAGAATTCTTACTGTTTTCTAGTGCAGATATTTTTTCTATTGTGAGGTCAGACTATAAAGAGAAAACAAGTTTAGAATTAGTCTCAAAATACTACATGTCATCACATTTTTCTCATTACTTTTCTGAAAAAAAAGCACTTGCCAACACAACTAGCCTGGAATCGCATGGCTCAAGAATTTAAATCTGCTTTCCTCATCCCATTCTTTAAGCATTATGTTCTGCTACACCTGCCCTTCAAAAATATATTAGCTCTGGAATCAAATATATGAATTTTCAAACTGCTGTGCGCTGAACAGTAAAGAAACATACTACTCTAGAAATGAAACTAACTTTGAATAGAAAAGGCCATCAGAGGAGACAGGACCCAAATCTCTAAACAACAAACATGCCACCTAGTGGAAACAAAGAGTAACCAGAAGGGAGAGATGAACGCTCAACTATCTAAGTCTGTTCAACTATTCAAAAGCTTAATTCAAATAAAATTGAAAATCTGCTCCTGAGGGAACGTTTAGCTCTTGCATCTTAAGAAATTCTCCGGGACTTCCCTGGTGGTCCAGTGGTTAAGAGTCCGTCTTCCAATGCAGGGGATGCGGGTTCAATCCCTGGTCAGGGAACTAGGATCCCACATGCTGCAGAGCAACTAAGCCTGTGCGCTGCAAGGAAAGATCCCGCATGCCCTGCATGCGCAACGCAGCCAAAAGTAAACAAATATTAAAAAAAAAAAAAAGAAATTCTCCTAGATTGCCAAGCATCTGTCTTGAAGGCAACACAGTGCCAACAGGCTTCAAGAAAACCAAGTATAATATTATTGGCTAGCTCAATACCACAAAATGGAGGATATATTCACTATCCTTTTCAGATATTATCTTTGAACGTTCACAACATTCCCTAAATTAAGGAGTTTCTGAAGACTGTTTAAGGAGAAATTATGTTGGTGTGCCACATGTTAAAGAAGTTTAAAACAAGAATCTACTGTATAGCATAGGGAACTGTATTCAATAACTTGTAATAAACTATAATGGAAAAGAATTGGAAAGAAGAATATAGACATATACATATATATGTATAACCGAATTACTTTGCTGTACACCTGAAATTAACACAATATTATAAAATCAACTATACTTCAATAAAAATTTCTAAAAAAAAGAAGTTTAGCTAGGTCTTGCTAAATGAGTATGTACAAGGAAAAAATTAAGTACTTTCACAAAGTAGGGAATTAAGATTCACTGAAGCCTACCATAAGCACTGTCCCAACAAGCGTTTTGTATACACTAAGATAATGATAATCAACCACAGTTTTATAGATGATTTGAACTGAAGAAAACTAAGGCCCAAAAAGATAAGGTATAAGTTGTAGAGCTAGAGTTTGAATCTAGTCCTAGAGGTCTTTTCCCTGACATCATGCTGCAGTATAATCATTTCTGCTGCAATACACCAGAAAGGTAAACAAACACCTCAAAAAGTTAAATTAAAAGCACCTTCCAAACGACTCTAAATATTCATAATGCAAGTTCTGAATACGACACACACAAATAATGAGGTGAAGTCAGAGAAATAAAGGGACAACAAAGGGAGGACCTAGATTTTATATGTAGTTATTAGTATTTATTCCTTGGCCCTTCTTTTCCTCCTCTGTTTAACAATCACTGACCTACCTGGGTCTGTCTGTGCTGGATGGAGATCTGTTTTTGGGAGCTGCAGGAATGCTCTGTGTTGCCAGATCCCGTAGATGAGGGACTGTTTTGCTGAGCCTGTAATAAAGGTCCATCACCAATCACAAGAAAGTTTTGCATCTTTCTCCACAAACATTTGTATGAATGCAAATGATTAACTCTATATAAAACAAACACTTGCTGATGAAAGTCAAAAGTCAGGGCCATGTAGCCAAGATGAAAGTATAAACAATTCCAATGAAAAGTAAGGGCTAGACATGGTAGCTTAGACTACGTTACTGTAAATAGTTAAAAGCATCAAATGCTTATAAATGAATTTTTTTAAATATGTAAATGCCCTTTTCACTTGTACAGTTGATACCTGAACAATGCATGGGTTAAGGGTGCTGACCACCCCACCCACCCCACTGCCCACAGTGCAGTGAAAATCCACGTATCTAACTTTACAGGTGGCCCTCGGTATCCATGGTTCTGCACCTGCAGATTCAGCCAATCTCAGATGGTGTAGTACTGTAGAATGGATTTGATGAAAAACAATCCACATATAAGTGGACCTGAGCAATCAGTCCAAAACCCATGTTGTCCAAGGGTCAACTGTATTTTAATATGCTTTTGCAGGAAAGGCTGGTGAAGCATCCAAAGCACAGGGGATGCTTGTGACTCCAGGCAGAAAGGACTGTGAACTACTATTCAGAATAGCGTCCTAAATCCTCAAACATTATCCATGAACATTCAGTGGTCCAAAAAATCCTGGTTGATTTCCAATACTGTCACTTGCTTACTGTGACTTTTACACATAAATGATGGGGCATTCTAAGGCATTTTCAAGTTTATAAGGTTTAGGACTTAATATAATTCAACTGTTCAAGGATATGCAATCATTAAACAGATGGTCCCCAACTTAACAATGGTTCCACTTAACGATTTTTCAACTTTAAGATGACGTGAAAGCAATACACATTCAGTAGAAATGGTACTTCAAATTTTGAATTTTGATCTTTTCCTGGGTTAGCAACATATGCCACAATACTCTTTCATGATGCTAGGCAGCAGCAGCGAGCCACAGCTCCCAGTCAGCCACACAATCATGAGGGTAAACAACCCAATACACTTACAACCATTCTGTACCAGACAATCACATTGGGTTTTGCTTTCACTACAGTATTCAATAAATTACATGAGATTCAACACTGTATTATAAAACAGGTTTTGTGTTGGGTGACTTTGCCCAACTGTAGGCTAACGTTAAGTGTTCTGAGCACATTTAAGGTAAGCAAGGCTAAGCTACGGGTATGTTCGGTAGGTTTGGTGTATTAAACACATTTTGACTTACAAATGATATTTTCAACTTATGATGTATTTATCAGGACCTAATTCCCATCGTAAGTCAAGGAAGACCTGTACTTCAGAAAGTCCTTTTACAAACAAAATTGCACCCAACACAGTACAACCCATCATAGACATAATTAGAAAATATTGGATATTCTGGGGATTATGGGCTAATGGCAATACAGTATTATCATCTCACCAGAGAATACAGTGTTTCCACATATGTAAATTTTTTGATACTTCCTATATATTCCTTTAATTATTTTCTTATTCATGAACATTAAAACAATGTATAACCACCACCTATTGAGCAATTATCACCATGATCACACACAGTCCTTACAAAACCCTATAAGGTAGTTATTATTTCCACTTATACATAAAGAAAATACAAATCCGAGATATTAAGCACCTACGTGCAGTCACAAAGCTAGTTAGTGGGGGAACCAGAATAGAGGGCTATCTGCATCCACAATACCCGATCTCTATGACCATGGTACACTGATGCCTCACATCAACAGTTACAGGTACTGTTGTGAGCAGGCCACAAGCAAGCTAAGCACTTCATACACATAATTACACTGAGGGCTCACAACAGCCTTGTAAGGTAGGCAGTATTATCATCTCCATTTTTATTTATTCATTCAACAAATACTCACTGAGAACACCCTACGTCTAAGCATTGTGTTAGGTGCTAGGGACACAGTGGCCAAGAAAAACAGAAACAAAACCCACAGACCCAGTCATTACTCTGCCTTATAACGCTTACAATCCAAGAGACGATGTATTAAGTACTCGATAAATACGTGTTGAAAGAAATTGTTAAATAAAAAATCATATAATAAATGCAAAATTGCAATTAGGATACATGCTATAAGAGTACACAGCAGGGTACATAACCTAACTTAATGAGTTGGGGATGAATTCCTTGAGAAAGTAATATCAGAGTTAAGATTTGAAGGAAATAAGCAATCAAAGAAAGGAGATGATTCCAGGTTCTCACATTCCATACAAGAACCTTGGGGGAAGAGAGAAGAATGATGTGGGGATCAAAGAAGTAAAAAGAGAGGAGTCAGTCTCAAAGAGGTTAAACAATGCGCACAGCCTGTAAGTCAGAGCAGCGATTAGAGCTGAAAATGTTCCCCACTCTTTCTACAATGTGGCAAATCTAACCTTGTCTTACCGATTAAGGGTCATCACCACTCACATATTGGGTTTCCCTGGTGGCACAGTGGTTAAGAATCCACCTGCCAGTGCAGGGGACACGGGTTCAAGCCCTGGTTCGGGAAGATCCCACATGCCCCGGAGCAACTAAGCCTGTGCACCACAACTACTGAGCCTGCGCGCCTAGAGCCCATGCTCCACAACAAGAGAAGCGACCTCAATGAGAATCCTGCACACCGCAACGAAGAGTAGCCCCCGCTCACCGCAATTAGAGAAAGCCTGTGCGCAACAACAAGGACCCAACACAACCAAAAAAAATAAATTAATAAATTTATTTAAAAATAAATAAACTCACATATCATACTGCACTATGATACAAGCATTATCATTAGGTTGTTCTTACAACCCTCTCCTTTTAAAATTTCTCTCTAAACAAACATGACTGTTTGAGCAGCTTTTATAATAAAAGCCAATAAGAATCACATGACCTGCTAAAAAGGTCCTTCTATGAACTTCTAGATTTTGGTATATGGGCTTTGTTAAAATGCTTTTTTAACATGTGCTCATTTCTAAGTTTTCTTTCAGCAAACCAATATTGCTAGAATGTGATTCAAGGGGATGTTTCCAAATTAAAGCTCTCTGTAAAAATGTACATATATATAGCCCCATGATAAGAAGTAAATATGTAGAAAGTTAACTGAGGAAGTGGGACAGAGGTAAGGAGGTAGCAAATCCTCATGAAAACGAAAATAATACTTTCAAAAGGTAAAAGAACTACAAAAATAGGCCTTCCCTGGTGGCGCAGTGGTTGAGAGTCTGCCTGCCGATGCAGGGGACACGGCTTTGTGCCCCAGTCCGGGAAGATCCCACATGCCACGGAGCAGCTGGGCCCATGAGCCATGGCCGCTGAGCCTGCGCGTCCGGAGCCCGTGCTCCGCAACGGGAGAGGACACAACAGTGAGAGGCCCGCGTACCGCAAAAACAAAACAAAACAAAACAAACAAAAAAAAGAACTACAAAAATATAAGGACCTACTGTGACAAGTGAATCCATGGTAGAAAAAAATGCTCTAAATCTGATCATTCATTAGATATTAATTATGAACCTCTGTGCCTGGTCCTGTGTTAAACACTAGAAGTGCAACACTGGAAAACAAAGAGAGCTTACAGTCTCCCAACAAGTCCACGATTACAGAATCATGTCCTCGAGAAATGAGTTGTCGATGGCCTTGCTAAGCGGGCCACTGTAGTTGTAAATTTAGTCCAACCCCTACTTTGCAAAACATTCTCCCCAGACTTCCATATTCTTTGTTCCTACTATAAAAGTAATATTAGCTTCTAATTCATGATTACAGGCTGGATCTCCCAAAGTCCTACTGATATTCAGAGATTTTTAAAAAATAAAATCATAATAGCACTAAGAAACAAGGAAGAGTTGAGAATCAGAAATTTTTTAAAACTTTAAATTTTAAGAAACATTCAAAAGCAGCTGGGATCAGACTGACAGAGAAAGTGAAATAAAGAAATTCACTGCTGAAAACATCAGCAGTAAAACAGGCTGGGTCTTTTCAAGAGAGCTCCTCCAAAGCCTCACAATGAGATTTACCTTTAAAAGAACCAGGAGTGACCCATGGGACAACTATCAGACATCTAAAACCTATACGGGGCTTCCCTGGTAGCGCAGTGGTTAAGAATCTGCCTGCCAATGAAAGAGACACGGGGTCGAGTCCTGGTCCAAGAAGATCCCACGTGCCGCGGAGCAACCAAGCCCGTGCGCCACAACTACTGAAGCCTGCGCTCTAGAGCCCACGAGCCACAGCTACTGAAGCCCGCGCACCTCGAGCCTGTGCTCCGCAACAAGAGAAGCCACTGCAATGAGAAGCCTGCGCACTGCAACGAAGAGTAGCCCCCGCGCACAGCAACGAAGACCCAATGCAGCCATAAATAAATAAATAACCTATTTATTTACTTGTAAATAAGTAAATACATAAATAAAACCTATACTGTCCAATAGGGTCCTCTCTTGATCTCTTCCTTGCATAATGTGGGCCCTGGATACTACTGCTTCTGACCCAAGGGTAAAGCACAAGAACTGGTCTCTTAAATAAAAAACAAACATGTAAATATTTTAAAATGATAAATAAGTGGGTCCAGGGGAGGGCTCCTGCTATAAGTACAGTACCCCTGCCCTCCACAACTGACACGATGGAGGAAGAAATGGAATACATCACTAAGAGTGAAATAGTTACCTATCAAAACAATGCCCTCCTTATCTCCATGTTTGTAAAGGAGCTGGTCTTTCTGCCTAGAGTTTGCGAGACGCTTACACAGGGAACACAGTCACCGCCTCCCAACGCCCGGGATGGTGGGCTATTTGCGAAGCAGTACTATGCCACTGCAGGGAAAAATCCATGCCAACAACCTATGTTAATCACCCTAATAGTACTGCATTCAACTAAAGCTAAATATATATTTTTAAGAAAACAAACAGGGTTTCCCTGGTGGCGCAGTGGTTGAGAGTCCGCCTGCCGATGCAGGGGACACGGGTTCGTGCCCCGGTCCGGGAAGATCCCACATGCCGCTGAGCGGCTGGGCCCGTGAGCCGTGGCCGCTGAGCCTGTGCGTCTGGAGCCTGTGCTCCCCAATGGGAGAGGCCACAACAGTGAGAGGCCCACGTACCGCAAAAAAAAAAAAAAACTAAAAATAGAACTACCATAAGACCCAGCAATCCCACTACTGGGCATATACCCTGAGAAAACTGTAATTCAAAAAGAGTCACGTACCACAGTGTTCATTGCAGCACTATTAACAATAGCCAGGACATGGAAGCAACCCAAGTGTCCATCGACAGGTGAATGGATAAAGAAGATGTGGCACATATATACAATGGAATATCACTCAGCCAAAGGAAGAAACAAAAGTGAGTTATTTCTAGTGAGGTGGATGGACCTAGGGTCTGTCATACAGAGTGAGTCAGAAAGAGAAAAACAAATACCGTATGCTAACACATATATATGGAATCTAAAAAAAAAAAAAAAGGTTCTGATGAACCTAGGGGCAGGACAGGAATAAAGACTCAGACGTAGAGAATGAACTTGAGGACATGGGGAGGGGGAAGGGTAAGCTGGGACGAAGTGAGAGAGTGGCATGGACATATATACACTACCAAATGTAAAACAGATAGCTAGTGGGAAGCAGCCACATAGCACAGGGAGATCAACTCGGTGCTTTGTGACCACCTAGAGTGGTGGAATGCGGGGGTGGAAGGGAGACGCAAGAGGGAGGGGATATGGGGATAAATGTATATGTATAGCTGATTCACTTTGTCATAAAGCAGAAACTAACACACCATTGTAAAGCAACTGTACTCCAATAAAGATGTTAAAACAAAAAGAATCTGCCTTCCAATGCAGGGGACGCGGGTTTGATCCCTAGTCGGGGAACTAAGATCCCACAAGCCCACGCGCCACAACGAAAGATCCCACGTGCCACACCTAAGACCTGATGCAGCCAAAAAATATAAATAAATATTCAAAAAAAATAAAGTTGATTACACAAGAGATAATTTGACGTTAAAATGGTATTCAGTAGAAAAAATCTAAAACACAAACTCTTAAGAGTGGTTGTCTGTCTGAGGAACACAAAGGAAAGAATTTTACTCTTCTCCATCACTTCAATTTTTTGTGGGCCATGTGCATGTACTATTTTTACAATTTAGAAAATTATATGCTTATAATTTTAAAAATTAATTTCCAGGCTTCCCTGGTGGCTCAGTGGTTGAGAGTCTGCCTGCTGATGCAGGGGACACGGGTTCGTGCCCTGGTCAGGGAAGATCCCACATGCCGCGGAGCGGCTGTGCCCGTGAGCCATGGCTGCTGAGCCTGCGCGCCCAGAGGCTGTGCTCTGCAACAGGAGAGGCCACGACAGTGAGAGGCCCGTGTACCACAAAAAAAAAAAAAAATTAATTTCCTATGTCGAAATATATAAAATTATGTAACAATACGATTTAAAGGCTCAAACTCATAATATGCTGCCACCTATTTTTATTTATCAATATCTATAGAGCTTTCATTGTTAGCACATATATATCTCACTTCTTTGATCAACTGTAGAGCATTCCACTGTATATATGTATTATATTTTATTTCACTAGTCCTTATATGAAAGATGCTCTCATTAATTCATACGACATATAATTACACTGAGTGTCTATGAGAGCAGATCCAGTTCCAGCACTGGAAATACAGAAGTGAACAACGCAAACTCCCTGACCTGATGGAGCTTACACTCCAGTGGAGGGGAGGTAGTGTGGGAGTGGGTAGTGAGACAAAGAAGTAAATTATAGCAGGTCAGTTGGTGATAAGACCAAGAAGAAAAAATAGGGCACAGGAGCAACACAATGTGTGGGGTGGGCAGGAAGTGGTGCTATTTTGTACAGTGCAGCCTCTCTGATAGGCTGTAAATTTAAGCAGAGACTAGAGAGAACTGAGGGAGCAAGGCATGCTGATAACTAGAGGAAGGATGTTAAGGCAAAGGCAGCAGCAAGCGCAAAGGCCCTGAGGTGAGAGCATGTCAGGTAGTATTTGAGGCAGAAACGTAGGCAGTGTGGATGGAACTTGGTGAGGAAGGGAGGTTAGTAGTAACAGATGTCAAAGTGGTGCGAAAGAGGCCATACAAAGCGTTATGTGCCATTTTAAACACTTGTGAGCAGAGGAGTGGCATGACTGGACTTATGTTTCAATGGGATCACCCTGATCTGTTGAGAACAAAGCCAGAAGCAAAGAGTCCAGTTGGGAGGCTGCCATCATAATCTCAGTGGGAGATTAGATTTGAGTGGTAGTCATTAAGGGGGGTGAAGTGGCAGGATTCTGAACATATTTTGAAGTAAAATCAGTAAGACTTGCTGATGGGTTTGGAATTGGGGTGTAAAAGAGATAAGACTAGAATGACTCCAAGATTTTCAAACAATTAGAAGAAGAGAGTTGACAATTACTGAGATGTGGAAGAAATGGGGGTCTGGAGTGGGGGAACAAGATGAAGCATTCAGTTTCAGTCATGTTAAATCTGATATGCCTATTAGACATAAAGAGGCAACTGACTACATAGGTCCGGAATTCAGGGCTCGGCTCTGGGCAGGAGATATAAATTTGGAAGTCCTCTACATATAGGTGATAACTGAAACAAAGAAACTAAATGAGATTCTCATTACAGAATGAAGGTAGACAAGAGGTCTGAAGACTGAGCCCTGGGGCACTCCAGTGTTTGGAGATCCGGGAAATGAGGAAGAACCAAAAGAGGAGAAGCCAAGAGAAGACCATGTGCTCGGAGAAGAAGGGACTGTGGCTAATGAATTATATTGAATAAGTTCTGAGAACTGATTGCTGGATTTAGCAACATGGAGGTCACAGATATCCTTGTTCTAAGTTCCTCTGAAACACTGTGGAGGGACACTGCTTCCAGATTTTTGCAATTTATAACAATACAATAAACATCTTTGTGTAGTTTTATGGGAATGGAATTTCTGGACCCAAGGATGTGTAAACTTAACACTGAGATACATTACCAACTTGTCCAAATGACTGCACGAATTTATAGTCAGTATAAAACTGCATGTGTTGGGGCTTCCCTGGTGGCGCAATGGTTGAGAGTCCGCTTGCCGATGCAGGCGACACGGGTTCGTGCCCCGGTCCGGGAAGATCCCACATGCCGCGGAGCGGTTGGGCCTGTGAGCCGTGGCTGCTGAGCCTGCGCATCCGGAGCCTCTGCTCCGCAACGGGAGAGACCACAACAGTGAGAGGCCCGCGTACCGCAAAAAAAAAAAAAAAAAAAACAACTGCATGTGTATCTAAACTATTACCTGCACTAGGAATTATCAAATTTATCAATCCTTGCCAGCTTGATAATTCAAAAGAGTTATTTTATTTTGTATTTCTCTATGGCTGAAGTTAAGCATTTTTTCTTGTTATTAGTCATTCGTCTTTTCTTCCTCCTGTAAGACTGCCTCTGTTCATAGTCTTTGTCTTTTGTTTTTTAAAGGAAACTGCTTGTCTCTACCTATTAATTAACATTTGTTATATATTAATGTTAACTCTTTTGCCTTTTTCCTTTTTTATATCACTAAGTTTACATCCCGGCTGGAACTGCAGAGAAGCAAAAAGAAATAGAACTGGACTTCCCTGGTGGAGCAGTGGTTAAGAATCTGCCTGCCAATGCGGGGGACATGGGTTCAAGCCCTGGTCCAAGAAGATCCTACATGCTTCAGAGCAACTAAGCCCATGCATCACAACTACTGAGCCTGTGCTTTAGAGCCCGCGAGCCACAGCTACTGAGCCCACGTGCTACAACTACTAAAGCCTGCGCACCTACAGCCTGTGCTCCACAACAAGAGAAGCCACCACAATGAGAAGCCCGCGCACCACAACAAAGAGTAGCCCCTGCTCTCCGCAACTAGAGAAAGCCCGCATGCAGCAGAAAGACCCAATGCAGCCAAAAATAAATAAATATATTTATTTAAAAAGAAAAGAAAAAAGAGAGAGAAACAACTATACCAAAGCTTCTAGGCCTTTGGTTTTTATACTGCTTCCATGTTCCTTCTTCAGACATGATTATTTTCTTACTCCTCTGTCATCTCTCTTCCACATGAGAGCAATCTGGCTGTAACATGTGCAACTCCTCTGACAGCCTGAGTACTAGGTGACAGGACTGAGCAGGTGGTTGTCCTTCACGTGTACCCGCCCCCAGCCTGCATGCCCATACCTCTGACGGAAGGCTCGCATCAGGGGAACGCGTTCTTGCTAATCAAAATCCTGTGTATTTGACTATGTGCCTATCACACAATGAAATATATACGTACATAGAGAGACAAACATTTCTCTAAAACAACACTACTGCATTCTCATACAAACTATTCCATACTATTGTCAGGCCCACTGAAAATACTATGCTGATCAATTCTCCCATTTTACGTCTTGTCTCCTTTGCCACTGAAGCACAAAATTATACTGTCTTCACACAAGAAGTTTCTCCATTCTTTTGATGTTAAACAACAACAACAAAAAACTGTACATTTTTAAAAAGCTGTATTACCTCTTTTTTGAGTGAAAGCAGTAATAACTACAAGAAAGTATTCCAAAGCAGAGAGATGGTGGGCCATTGTGGTGGCAGTGGAGACGGTAAGAGATGGTCAGATTCTGGATATAAGTATATTTTCTGATGGATTAGATGTAGAATGTGAGGAAAAACAGGCATTAAGGATAAAGCCATGTGTATTAGTCCTCTATTGCTCTGCAACAAATTACCCCCAAACTTACAGAACTGTGAGGTAATAAATGGGTGCTGTTTTAAGCTGAGGAAGGAAGGAAGGAAGGAAGGAAGGAAGGAAGGAAGGAAGGAAGGAAGGAAGGAAGGAAGGAAGGAAGGAAGGAGGGAGGGAGGGAGGGAGGGAGGGAGGGAGGGAGGGAGGGAGGGAGGGAGGAATCGATTCAAATAATACACAATGATCCCTATCTAATTATATTATTTTTATCTCCTTTCCTTAAGACACCCACCATTCCATGGCCTTTCTTAATACAATCACATGTGGGTTAATACCAGAGATTAGAAATTTATTTGCTCAGAATCCACAGAGCAAATAAAGAGGAAACAGATTATTACTGGAGAAAATGAACCAGTAAGAGGGAAAGAAATTTTGATCAATGGTGACGTCAGCTCTGAATGATGCCCCTAAAAATGGAGGAATAGGGCAATGGGGCTTTCTCTTGCTTTATACCATCCTTGGCAACAAACACGTACTTGGTAGGGCAAAGAAACCAAGAAAAGCAACAACTTTTAAGCCAAGCTGCATTATAATTCGGCAAAAAAAAAATGGGGGTCAAACATTTATAATAATCAAATTCTTGTTCTTCAAGGAAGAAGAAAGAAGCAAGCTGAAAGGAGCAGACATGGAGCCAAATCTTCTTGGAAAAAGTAACTGTGCTAACACTCTGAAGAAGTGAGAGAAGGCAAGCATGTAGGTTGCCCAAGTACCACACAGGGGGAAATGACTAGTAAGCATGCCTGTCCCCACATTAAGATTTTATTAACTTGAATATTACTTTAAATAAGTGATGGCTGGAGTTTGGAGATTTTATTTTTAATTCCAATGGAATTTGATTCCATTATTACAATTATTTTCTTTTCTTCTTTGTCAACCTAAGATTGTGTTGTCCTTCCCATGGTACACGCAGACTTTGACAGAGCAGCCTCTCAGCCCCCTTGAACCAAGCAGGGCTGAGTACAAACACATTCCTTTAGAAGTAACACAGAGTTAGAAATCATCATCTGTCTACCGAATCAATTACTCAAACCTCATCTTGGAGCTCCAGGAAAACAAGGATCTGCACAAACTTAGCCTTAGTACTCACTGAAACAAAAGTGAAGCAGAGGCCAGCTCCCCTCTGTGCCAGCTGCTCTGTGTCGAGCCGAGGTTTTGCCAGCATCACTGACATCAGGGTTGGCAGAGCAGACTGCTCCTCTGATACCTCCTTTGCAGCACTGCCATCTAAACCATAGAGGGGCTGTTCTACTCGCCGCTGGAAAACATTAAAGAAAACACACAAATTACATGAGAAAGAAAATCTGATACTGCCAAAACACGCAAAAGATTAAAACACGGTTATCAGATGTAAGAAGGATTTTTTTTAAAAAAAACACCTCTGCAAACAAATATGGAAAGCATAATAACATTATCACTGGATTATGACCTATCTAAAAAGCTGAGTTAGTATCTTACTCAAATTCCATAAAATTACATTTTAATGGTTCTATATTTACATAACTCTGAATTTGCAGGTTACTTTGTAGAGTTCAACGAACAACTTCATAATACCCTCAATTCTACAAAGGAAATGCTACTTCTCTCCTCTAGATTAATAAAGATTAAGGCATTTGTCCCCTACTCTACAGGTAGAACTTATTTTCACTCTATTCTATTCTCACCCTACTATACCTATACGCAAAAATATAAAATAAATACAAACAAAAGAACAATATACCACAATTATGTACGGTTTATTCCAGGAATGTAAGGATAGTTCATTATTCTCTCTACTGATGTAATTCATTAAATTAATGTGGGGGGTGGGGGTGGGCAGGGAATCAAAATTCTTTCCTTTAGACGCCAAACAAGATTTGCACATTGTTGGGCAATGCTTAAAAAAAAACACAGAAACTGGGAGTATCCATGTTTAACACAACAAAGAGTATTTTTTCAGAAATAAACATAAATATAATTAATGGTGCAATACTCCAGGCACTTTCATTAAAATTGGGAACTAGACAGGGGTTAACACATTAATATCATAATCATTCACCATTATCATAGAATTTTTAGCCAAAGTGATAAGGAAAACAATATGAGGTATAAATATTAGAAAATATTAAACATTAAAAAGTGTCACTTTTGGATGATATAACTATTCACAAAGGAAACCAAACAAATCAACTGAAAAAGAACAAGTAAGGGTTCAGTAAGATGTGGCCAAATGTAAAATAAATACACAAAAATCAGTAACTTCCCCGCATATCACAACTGACTATAATCTGAACAAGTAGTAACAGAAGAAAAAGCAGATTCAAAATATCTGTAAAATACTTAAAAGGAAACTTAAGAAATATGCAGATTACACATTAAAAAAACCCCACAGCTTCACTAACAAATATAAAAGATGATCTAAATTAAATGGCAATACCATGCTCCTGAGTTAAAATTTTACACATGTCAAATTTCTCTAAAAGCCAATGCTTACTTAGGGCTTTTTGTGTATTTTTGCTTCTGTTTTTGTAAGAGAAGGTGTTGTGGTAGTATAGAGATCGTCTAGCTTCTCTCTTGCTCTTTCGGGGGAATGTTTTATGGATTTTCACGAGTTAATTTTGAGGTCCACTTGGAAAAATAATCAAAATTAGCCACATAATTTTTGATAAAGGGTATCAGGGAACCTGACCAGCTATTAAAACTTACTGCAAAGCAACATTAACCAAAGGAGCGTAACACTGGTACAGGAACAGACAGATTGATCAGTGGCACAGAAAATTCAGAAACGGACCCATATAAAATGGATGCATAATTTGTGATTATAGTGCATTTCTAATTAGTGGGAATTTCTTACAAAGATGATAGGATATGTGTGTTGATATTAGAAAAAAGGAAAAGTAGATTGCTTCCTTATAGCATACATAAAAATTATAAGAAAATATAAACAAATGCTTTTATGACTTTCTAGTGGTGAAGGATTTTTTAAACATGACAGTAAAAATACAAACCATATAGAAACATCTAAGAGTAAGACAAAACCAGTAAGTCATGAAGGAAAAACATTGATAAATTTGACTACTTCAAATTTTTTGACTTCTGAATGGTAAAAGTCAACATAAAGTTAAAAAATAAAGTACAAACAGGCAAAAAATATTTACAATATAAATGACAATGAGTTAACAATCTTAATAAATAACACGCTCCTACCCATCAGTAAGACAATACACTAATAAATAAATAGGCAAAGGAACTGAGTAAGCATTAAAAGAGAAATCCAAAAGGCCGTTAATCATAGGAAAAGATGTTTAATATCACTGATGAAGAAATGCAAGTTAAAACAAGGTATTTTCTCACTGGCAAAGATTATAATGATAAAATTCAGTATTAGAAGGGTAGGCAGAAATTGGGACTCTCAAACTGCTGACAGCCTGCTAGCAATTATGTGGTGACATTTATTTTATTTTAAATTGACACACAGTTGATTTACAGTGCTGTGTTAGTTTCAGGTGTACAGCAAAATAATTCAGTTATATATATACATATAAATAACTATAAATATTCTTTCTCAGATTCCCTTTTAGGTTATTATGAAATATTGTGTACAGTTCCCTGTCCTATACAGTAGGTCCGTGTTGGTTATCTATTTTATATACAGTAGTGTGTTGTATGTTAATCCCAAACCCCTAATTTATCCACCCACCCTTTCCCCTTTTGTAACCATAAGTTTATTTTCTACGTCTGTGGGTCTATTTCTGTTTTGTAAATAAGTTCATTTGTAACATTTTTTTTTTAGATTCCACATATAAGCGATATCATATGATATTTGTCTTTCTCTGTCTGGCTTACTTCACTTAGTATGATAATCTCTAGGTCCATCCATGTTGCTGCAAATGGCAATATTTCATTCTTTTTATGGCTGAGTAATATTCCATTGTGTGTTTGTGTGTGTGTGTGTGAGTGTATACACACACACTACATCTTCTTTATCATTCATGTGATGACATTTTAAAGTGAGCATATTCTTTGATTTGGGAGCTATACTTTGGAAATTTATCCAAAGGAAAAACATGCATAAGTACAGATGTATATACAAGGACATTCATTACAGCACTACTTACAGAATACAAAATGTTTAAGGCTATTGATTAATACAATGAAAATGAGGAAATCTACTACATGAACATACATGTATACACATATATGCGCACTAAACTCTTTAATAATAGTTCTTGTGGAAAGGACTTTATATTTTACCACTTCTCAACTGTTGGACTTTCATAATCAGCATGTATCCCTTTATCAGGGAAATCTATTTAATACTTTCATTTTAGAAAACAAAAGTAAAAGAGACTAATCAAAATGATCCTGACAAAAAATTTATTTTTAAAAGAATCTGAGTAGAATCTACCGCCTTAAAAATAACACTCCTGCCCTAACCAATAAAATGGTTTAAATTCAGGCTCCAGAATACCTGTAATACTCATTCACAATATTCTCACTACTTGGGAGACTGTATCATTGAAGCTGCAATATTAAAACAAACCATTCTGTTATACATTCAATAAATATGTGCCAAGGGCTGAAAGATCTTTAAATATCTCTGGAATATAGCAGGCTGGGATGTTTGTACCAACCTCCCCTTAACTGTAAAGACAGGACAAAATATAAAAAAAAGATATTAAAAGCAATGAAAAGTTGATAAAATAGTAGGGGTCTGTCATGGTAAAACCTAAGGGAAACAAAGTCACATCTGCCCTAAGAGTACCTGCAGATCTTGAATTTCCATTTCTAGGGCACCATGTTGCCAACTTGATAGTCATAGGCCAAAGCCCACCCAGAGTAGGGGGTTCCTTATGAAACTCTTCCCACTTTAGCTACACTTCCAAAGGGTTACAGCCTCAGGGAAAATGTAAGCCAGAAGAAACATTTCCCCTGCCCTCAGGGAGCTGCAATGAAGTTGCCTTGGCCATGCAGGTGGTGGAGGCTCCCCTGAGAAATGTTAACATAATTGGAATCAATAATGCCTGGGTGGTTGAAAGAAACAAACAAAATAAGCAAACCAAACAGACAAAATGCAAGCCATGAATTCAGTAGTTTGTAGAGATGGGTAGAATCTCTAGGCACTTGAAAGAAGCAAATAAAAATTCTCCCTGGAGGAACATATCTTATTCTTGATCTCAAAGAAATTTCACAAATAATTTTTCAAGAACAATGAGCAGCACAAAGACAAAAAACCAATAGCATAAAAGAAATAAAGCCCTGAGCAACAACTAGGAAAAAGAACAGACAGCAGAAACAGGTTCAAAAAAACCTTCAGGGCTTCCCTGGTGGCACAGTGGTTGAGAGTCCGCCTGCCGATGCAGGGGACACGGGTTCGTGCCCCGGCCCGGGAGGATCCCACGTGCCGCGGAGTGGCTGGGCCTGTGAGCCATGGCTGCTGGGCCTGCGCGTCCGGAGCCTGTGCTCCGCAACAGGAGAGGTCACAGCAGTGAGAGGCCCGCGTACCGCAAAAAACAACAACAACAAAAAAAACAACCTTCAAATACAAGAATTAACAGACAGGTTATAAAACAACTATGTCTACTAGATTAAAAAAATAAAAGACAAGTTTGAATATATCTGCAGGGAACATAAAATAACAAAAACTAAGAATTCAATGGGGCAAATTAGATACACCAAAACAGAGAATTTGGGAACTGAAAGGCAAGAACTATCCAGAATGGAGCATACAGAGACCAAAAGAAAAAGAAGTTAAGGGGCATGGTGATAAAGTGAGACAGTCTAACATACGGTTAATTGAAATTTTATAGGTGGAGGAAAAAGGAACCAGGGCCAAGATAATATCTGAAGACAATGGCAAATAATTATTCAGAAATGGTACAAGACACCAACCCACAAATACCAGAAGCCCAACAAATTACAAGAGAAAATAAAAGGATGCATCATAGTAAAACTGCAGAACACCACATATAAAAATGTTAAAAGCAGCTGGGGATGGGGGGAAGCAGAGCAGATACTTTCAAAAGAAATAACAAGTAAATGAAAACTGTTTTCTCAGTAGTAACAATGGGAACCAGAATATGGTAATTATACACTCAATTGTGTGAAAAGATAAAAAATGCCAATCTAGAAATATAGAGAGCATAAACATCTTTCAAGAATAAGGGCAGGGCTTCCCTGGTGGCGCAGTGGTTGAGAGTCCGCCTGCCGATGCAGGGGACACGGGTTCGTGCCCCGGTCCGGGAAGATCCCACATGCCGCGGAGCGGCTGGGCCCGTGAGCCGTGGCCGCTGAGCCTGCGCGTCCGGAGCCTGTGCTCCGCAACGGGAGAGGCCACAACAGTGAGAGGCCCGCGTACCGCAAAAAAAAAAAAGAAAAAGAATAAGGGCAAAATAAAGTTATTTCAGCAAACAAAAACCTACAGAGTTAACCCCCAGCAGATAAACACTGTACTAAAAGAAAACTAAAGGACCACTGAAGGCAGAAGGGAGTGACTCTAGAGTGGAAGGTGTAATATGTAAAACGGGAAGAAGTGCAAAGAGGTAAGTATATAGATAAATCTAAATGAACACTGACAGTGTAATAACGATGTTTTATGAAGCTAAAAAAAAATGGCAAAATATAAACCTACACCAGCACCACCAAAGCAGTAGCACATAAATGGAATCAAGGTTATCATATATTTGGGAGGAGGGCAAAGATACTATTAACATCAAACTTTGGCATATTAAAGATACCTGTGGTAACTTCTAAGAGAAACACCACATAGGACCTACATACTAGTGGAGGAGAAAAATATGAAATAATTTTTTTTAATCCAAATGAAAACAAGGAATGAAAGAAAAAGTAACATAGAACAGGTAAGATAAACAGAAAATACATTAAAAGCTGGTATATTTAAAACCAATATAATGATAAGTTTATTAAATGTAAATAGGATAAATACTGAAGTTTAAAAAAGATTTTTTTTTTGGCCGTGCCACGCAGCTTGCAGGATCTTAGTTCCCCAACTAGCAATCAAACCCGGGCCCCAGCAGTAAAAGTGCCAAGTCCTAACCACTGGACCGCCAGGGAATTCCCTAAAAACGATTTTAGACTGAATAAAGAAAAAAATTTCAACTATATGATATTTGTCAATACGCTGATAACAAAATAATGAAAAGTTGATAGTATAAAAATGGAAGTATTTACACCATACAGTGGTTTGGATATACTAAATATCAGATATACTGCATTTAGAGCAAAAAGTATCAGAAGGAATGAAGAGAATCACTTAGTAATACATAAAGCAAAAATATATATACAGGAAGAAACAAACTACTCCCACAATCATGAGAGTCATAAATATACCTCTCTTAGTAACTGATAGAACAAACAGCCAAAAGTCAGAATACAGAAGATCTAAACACTGCGATTAAATGCCATGTTTAACAAAATTATCGTAATGACAAAACTAAACTATTTTGTTTAGGGATGCATATGTGGTCACACTATAAGGAAAAGCAAATGATAATCACAAAAATTAGAACAGTGGTTGTTTCTAGGGTATTGGGAAAGGGCTGTGATCAGGGAAGGTTTCCAGGGTGCTGGAAATATTTTACTTTCTGACCTAAGTGATGATTACATGGAGTTAACCTCATAATGATTTCCTGGAAACATTTTTTGTGAAGGGTCAGATAGAAATACGTTAGGCTTTTCAGGCAACATATCATCTCTGTGATATATATTCTTCTTTGTCTATACAACTCAAAAAATCTAAAAATCATTCTTAGCTTGCCAACTGTGGGCTGTAGTTTACCAACTCCTGCATAGAAGGCTCACGGTTTATGTACTTTCTTGTATTTAACAAAAAATATAAAAGAATCATTTAGGGGGAAAAATGCTAAAGTAATTCTTTATCCATTCTTCCCCTTTGACAAATAGTCTTGAGCCCCCACTGTGTACCCAACACTGTTTTGGGTGTTACAGACTAAAAATTGAACAAGATATCTATTCCATGTGAAGGGGGGGAGGACAGTTAAAATGATTACGTCTTTATGTAATAAACACTGTAAGAGATGGAAACACCAGTAAATAAAACAAAATCCATGCTCTCTTAAGATTAACATTCTGGTGGAAGAAGCTGGGCAATAGACTAAGTGTATAGTTAAAAATTAAGATATGTAAATTATTAAATAAAAATATTAAAATTATACCACACAACGACAATGAATGATCTACAGCAACACACAGTATGGGTGAATCTCACAAAGGTAATGTTGAATGAAAGAAGCCAGACACAAGAGTATATACTGTATGATTCCTTTTATACAAAGTACAAAAACAAAAAAACCCACCTGTACTGTGAGAAGTCAGGATAGTGGCTATCCCCAGTGGCAGGGAGGGGGCTAATGACTGGAAGGGAGCATAAGGGGGTTTCTGGAGGGCCTGGTATTTTGTTTCTTGTACTGGTACACAGTTTGTGAAACTTCATTAAGCTGTAGACTTACATGTATACACTTCTATATGTATAAGTATGAATCAATAAAAAATTTACATACATATCAAAATTTAAATACATATGTCAGGTAGTAATAACTAAGAATTAAAGCAGGATTAGGGACAGAGTTACAAGGTGAGAGGGACTGATATTTAAAGAAGTTGGCCAGGAGAGACCTCTCTGATAAGGTCATTTTTGAGCAACAGCCTGATGAAGAGATTGCTAATCATGCTATTCCTGGAAGAGGGAATAGCAGGTACAAAGGCCGTGAAGCAAAAGAGTGCTTCACAGTGTTCAAGGAACTTCAAGGAGGCCAGCATGGCTGGAGTGGTATGAGGGTGAGAGGGGAGCAGATGGAGTCAGGCAGATGGGGGGAGCAAAAATCATGTAGGAGCTTCTAGGCCATGTAAGCCCAGAACAGTCTGGACTGTTTTGAGCAGGATCTGTCTTAATTTTTTCACAGAATCATTCTGGCTACTATACTGAAAATAGGTGAGACACAGGCAGAAGCAGGGAGACCACTTTGGAGATTTAATGCAGAGAACCAAAAGAATAGAAAAAGAGCTTGGGATTTGGGTATTTTTTAAAAGAAAACAGGATTTATTGACAGATTAGATATGGGGCATGAAGTTATGATCTGAAAAACTGGACAGAGTAAACTGTCATTTACCAGGACAGGGTAGACTACAGGAAGAGCAGTTTGTTGTGTTGTTTTGCTAGTGAGCAAGAGTTCCTCTGTGGACGTTTTTAAGCTGCCCATTTAGTTATGTAAGTGGAAATGTCACGTAGAGTTGTATATGTAATTTTCAGGGAAACCAGTGCCCAAGTAAAGGGCTGGCAAGTTCTTTCATCCTAAAAGGCAGATATGGATAATGATACAAGTAACTTGGTAGATTTGGCACAGGTGCATGTGAAAGTTCTCTTCTGATTGCTTCTACTTTCTCAGGAAGATGAAAAAGTAAAGCCATTAGTTGAAATAGTAGAGGAGGAGGAAGTGTTGCTGGAGGCTTGCAGGAAATGACAAAAATATGAAATGTTCATCTAGGAAAGGGAACTAACTATGGAAATATAATAGGACTGGCAGCAACGAGGGGGTTCATGAGATTGGTGGTCATGAACTTAAAGTGAGATCAGTCAGCATGGGTGTATGTGTTTTCCTCTAACCATGCTGAGCTGCTTAGACAAGGAAAAGGTGGAAAATTAGATAACCAGGGCTGAGTTTTTTCAGGCAAATATGATAAAGAGAGAGTGGGGAAAGGGAATTGAAGGGTATACACAAATCAGTAACTATAACAATGAAACACAGAATCTAAGTTAGAAGGATAAAGAGCTTCTCAGTGCAATGGAAAAAGGAAATTAAGGCTTGGTTCCTATTTTAACACCCAAGATATACTTAGATTTGCATAATAATGATGAGGCCCCCACCACCATTCATAGAGGTGGCAGAAATGTCTACAGATCATTGAATCATCTCTTTTGTTTTCAGGTAAGACCTGACTTAAATGGACACATGATAGATGGGTGGTACACTACTAAAAACCAAATGAAAAAAAAATATTTTTCAGGGAGAGAAGAGTAAGAGACAACAAAATTCTACAAATCATATTCGTCCCAAATAGATAATTCTGCAATCTCATTTAACATTTTAAAACTTTAACTGGTTTAAAACTTAATAAAAATATAGATATAGGCCTCCTCGAAAGTTATCTAACAAACCTCAACCTAACCAAACAGATCTACACATCAAACATTTCTAAAATTTTTAAATATAACAAGGATGACAAAATAATAGCAAAAATTTCAAGTTGAATACATTTTCCTAAATGCTTTAATAATTATAATCACCCTAATGAATGCATGCTTTCATGAGAGAGAAGAGGGGAAGGATATTTTAAAATACTTTAACAATACAGAAGACTAAATCATTTAGGAAAAAAGTAGTATTAATCAACTCTGCTAAGGCAGAGAAAAGCAACTTTCCTAAACAGAGACCTAGGATGAAAACTCCCTTGGATCCCACAGCAATACCTGAAGCATCAGTAGACATAATACACTCTTAAGTACAGAGTTCTTACTGGTATCAACAAATTATCCAAAGGCGCTTGAGCAAATTAACACAAAACCCTACATTAGCTAGCTCAGGGATTCTCAACCTTGGCACTAGTGTCATTTTGGACTGGATCTTCGTGGTGGCGCCTGTCCTGTGCACTGTAAGATGTTTAACAGCATCCCTGGCCTCTGCCCAGTAAACGCCTATGGCATCCTTCCACTCACCCTCTATTTCTGACCAATAATTACTCCAACACTGCCAAATGTCCCCTGAGGGGACAAACTACCTCCAGTTGAGAACCACTAACTTGGCTATAATGTTTTTAAGAGTTTCAGATCTCACTTATAGGCAGAAAACAAACCTATCCCAAATTTGTGTAGCTTTAGCTTCTCTACTACATCACTGAGTAAGCCTTAAAAATAATTCAAATGCCAGGAGCTGACCAAATTTTTTTTAAGGAATTTAGTTATAGGAACATTTAAGTCTGGCAAGGATAAAAATCTAATATTTGGATTGGAAATCAGTTCCTTGACAGAACAATGAGTTGCAGGCCTAGAAGTAATTTATTATACTGGGAGAAAAGGGTCAGCTCTTATAAAATGTAAATTTACTGATACAGATTTGAATCTAAGTTAAGTGATTCATAGGTAATGCTATGAATGTTTCTCCTTAATGCCTCATTCCCCTTGGGTAATTAACGGAAGAGAAACTTCTGCTCGAGTGTTCCTGGGCTTCTTGTCTCCTACAACAGGTGTCAAATTTCTCCAGGTGAATGCTTACCGGTAAGGGATTGGATAAGGAATGTTGCGGTGAGGATCGTGCAACTGGTGGAACACTTCTGCCAGGGCTGGTTCCTGGCCCGCTTCCCCCAGCAAACTGGCCAACAGGGAAAAATGGATATGAATAATTCACAACAGTACTAGGCTTCAGATAAGGAGAGTAAAAGATTAATACACAAACAGGTCTTAATTATATACGGCCCCTTTAAGTCAATATATCTTATTCTAGAGAGAAAATGCCATATAAGTCAAATTCTGCTATCTTTTCAACGAGATTTTAAGGAGGAGCTCCAGCAGAAATGTACCAAGATATAAAGAAAACATGGCTAGAAAGCTGAAGGTACACATGGTTTTGAAAGGACATAAGAGAAGAATGTTTTCCCTTCTTGTCTCAAAATACACGAAGCAGGAATATAGTGGTACAGTGGATGTTAGTGTCTTCTTCAGTAACCACTAAGGATGGGTCAGTGAGCTTACTACAGGTTCCAATGGACTAAAGGGAAGAGGACAAAACAAGAGTCCAAGTCATTTCACTTCAATCTTTGTAAGACACGAAACCTAGTCTGGCCAAGAGAAAAATCACCTCATTTGTGAATTTTTATATCATCACAGAAAAGACACATCATAAACAAATTTAAATTTAGGAAGTCAGCAGCCATTTCCTCTTACAGAGATGGGGCAGCATAGGGTTGATGAAGATGGGGAGGAAGGGGAGGAGAGCACAGTAAAGGCAATATATTCCTCTCTAAAGCCTTAAATGAACAAATGGATTTAGGTTTTTAAAAAAATCACTATAGATTTCTTTTTCCAAAAATTTAACTTACCTCAAAGTAATCACTAATTTTATGTCCCCTAGGAGTGCCTTTCCCTGAAAATAAAACCAAAGTAAGTATAGTTTTTCCAGTAACACAAGTAAACCATCATTCGCTAAAGTGTACTATGTATTCAATAACTGCCTATGTTGTTATCAATTCAAATGTCAAGCTTACTTTTAACAAATGAGCCAAAATACCTGTATCATAAGAACAGAAGACAGTTTCCTCCACAAAATTAAAGACTGAAATAAGCAGTGAAAGACTTTTTCACAGCTCGCTTTCCTTTAAGATTCACTAATTTTTCTTTTACAAGTACACTAACAAAACTCATGCCACAACTGTGCATCAAAATAAAACTAAACTATAAACTATACCCCCAACTAAGAGGACAAAAAATTCAAAACAAATTCATCAGAACCAAAGGGTTTATTCTATTTCACAAAAAACTTTATGTGACCTTGTCACTTTGGGAAAATTTTCTCCCAAAAAAGTAAAAAATGATTTGCAGATTAAAAGAATATGGAAAAAAAAAAGACTAGGGTGTCCATTTCTTGGAAGCGCTGCCATTTCATTTATTCTTCCTTTAATTATTTACAGAAATTTGGCATTACCACCATCATAATTACAGATTTATTCCACTGGGCACCAATGTACAACTAAATAATTGACATGGAAGAAGGGCAGGTAAAAGGACAGCCATGTGACTGAAACCATTTCTGCTTGCCTATTATTAGCAAATCACTGATCTAGTGCAAGACATAGTTAAAACTCCAATGTAACCTCTTTTCTGTACAACAAATACTTAGTCTGAAGACAAACCCATGGCGAGAAGATGGTTAACTTACAACAGGGAAAACCAGAGTCCCCAAAGAACTGACACTGTTTCGTCAAGTGTGTATCAAATGGCAAGTCTATAATAAACAACCTGATATTCCCTTAAGGAATACAAATCTTCATTGTTAGGAATCCCTGTGCACAAACTAATTACTTAGTGTGAGCTGGAAATTTTCTATCTAAGTACATAAGAATCTAGTATTTTTACCGGTGTGAAATTATTACTACCTTGGCTAGTTTCATATGGTTCAGCTTTTCTTTTCCGGTTTCGCTGGTCATTCTGTTTTTTCTCAGGAGTCTGTTAAATACCATATACATCACAATTAGCATTTTGTTAAATTTTTCACATTATGAAAATTAGAGAGTACGTACAAAATATCAAATTTATAAGGATATTTAACTGGCTCAGACAAGTCCTAAATGAGCGTCCAACTCTTAGAGCAGGTTCATGGAAAGAGTACAGGATCTGGAACCAAGCCACCTATACAATTTTTAGCAAACTGCTCAAAGTATCAGAGCTTCAATTTTACAAAGCACAAATGTAGTACAAGCATCTAGCATATAGTAGGCTCTCAGACAGCAGCTGTTACAATATTTCTACTTTTTTTTTTTTTTTTTTGGCCATGCCACTCGGCTTGCGGGATCTTATTTCCCCAACCAGGGATTGAACCCGGGCCTGGCACTGAAAGTGCCGAGTCCTAACCACTGGACCACCAGGGAATTTCCACAATATTTCTACTTTAAAAGAGCTTAAATCTAATCCTTTTTTCCAAAAAGGAAAGATATGCATAATCAACTGACTAATTTATTGAAAGTTTTATCTAAGTGCAAAGTAAGCGGTTACCTATCTATGCAGCTAGGTTGTGTGCCTTAAAGAAAAAAAAACTTCAAATTTTCTTACTAAAGTCTGTCGGGCCACACTAACCCACTCTGTTGAAGTACTAAAAAGTGCTAAAATTCAATGGCACCTAGGCTAATTCAGCTACAACTGCAAATCTCTACCCTTTATTGATGGTTATTATTATCATAATAAACACCCATCAAGGCCACATCACAACTGTACAACGAGCAAACAACTCAAAGGGGAGTCATTCACCCAGACC
The DNA here is from genome assembly GCF_059928025.1 of Delphinapterus leucas. Taxonomy (NCBI): domain Eukaryota; kingdom Metazoa; phylum Chordata; class Mammalia; order Artiodactyla; family Monodontidae; genus Delphinapterus; species Delphinapterus leucas. The sequence goes on along the minus strand of NC_143147.1, from coordinate 54,862,015 downwards.
CTAACAGGACACCAGAGTTTGCAGTGCTATGGTTTAACCCAGACCCAAAGTGTGGGAATATGAGAAGTCTTGCAATGGATGTGGCTTCTTACCTCTACTTCTTTATCACTCAAGGACCCCACGCTGCACAAGCTCTGGTTGGAAGACTCACTATTGAGTGGCCCCTGAAAAGAAAGAAAAAAGAAAAGGAATCAAAATAAACTAATTTAAGGATGACAGCAAAAATGAGGGAGAAGCCATTTGATTTTGATATCTAAGTCAGGTCAAAGAAGCCAAGAGTTAACTGCAACACCTCTGAGCCAACTTGAAAAGAACTCAATCAACCATATAGTACAGGGCCCTCATGTTAAAATTCTCTAGCTAATATTATTTTCATTTCCTTTATAAACTCTTAACTCGTGCAAATTTTCCCTTCTAGAGTACTTTCACATGTAGCAAGTTCATTCTTTAAGGAAAATAAGCTGGGGAAAATCAATTCTCTTGGCCTCTTGTATCACACAGGCAATATCTGAAAGTTGAGGTGTTAAGGGGTATGTCAAGGGTTCCTCATGAGGAGGCAGTCAGAGACCATAATGAAGGAAACACTTTTTCGAATCATGCTTTAAAACAGGCATGACTGCTAGCTCAAAAAAGTTACAAGAGATTGACTTCTAGCCTAATGGCGTGAGGATCTCTGCTAGCTCACCCCTCAGGGAAACTGATGCAAATTATTTTTAAAAACCACCATTCAAAGCCTCTGACAATGGTCCCTAAGGGCAAACAGCAAATGAAGAAACAACCATTCAGTAAAATCTATGAAAATTCAGCCTGAAAGGTGAAAGTCTGTGGTATTAGAACCAAGACCACTCTCCCCACCCCACCCCCGCCCCCCCATCTCAGCAAGGCTCCAGACTGCTGCACCCAAGAGCACAAGGTCCCCTCTTCCCCCAGCTCTCAGTCCAAGGGCTTTCTTCCTGGGAGGAGCAGGACTTCGGACTTCTCAACCCGTCCCCAGCCCCCATTACTGAGGCTAAGTCCCAGGCAAGTACATCAAAGACAGGAGGCTCCCTTCTACCCAACACCGACTTGTGGAACAGAGGCTCTGCCTTAGGCATGGTCAACTGAGAATACTGGGACCCCAACAGCCCTCTCGCTCAGCTCGTGAGACAGTGGTTCAACACCAGGAGAGACAAGCTGCTGTGGTGCCGCATCTCCACATTCTACCTCCTGGCACTCAGTTCCTACAGCCTGAATGTCACTCACAGAAAAGTATTACTCACTGTCCCCACCCCCAGCTCCAGAACCCTGGCTTGGATATTTTGCCAGGGGGAAAAAGCTGGAACATGTAGTACCAAATCTTTTCCCAAAGGACCTGACTTCATGCCCAACAGAGTGTGGACAAGTTTAAATCTAAGGGAGGTTTTGGTAAAAGGCAAGCGAAAAGAGATTCGTGTAATGAAGATACAGTCTAGACTGTAGGTCAGCTAGTTTGCAGGAGAGAATCAAGGAATAAGACACCAGGGAGGAGACCTCCCTGGGGTCAGAGCAAATAGCAAACATTGACCTCAGAAACTTTTCCTTCCAAGGAGCCCCAATTTGATTGGATTAGTTTGTAGTTTGTAGAGGAATGTATGCCTCAGGGCACTGTTGAAAACAAGAGAGCAATCTGGACAACTAGTGTAGTTTAACAGCTGGGTTGGTCAGGAAAAGAGTCCTACTGAGTACCAGTCACCACAGGGTACCTGCAGGCTTACCTAAAGCCAAGCCTCCCTGAGGAATACCAAGAGGCTTAGCTCTGGGGGGATGGGTGGTAGAACAGACTTCACTAAAATAATCCAGCCAGTCACTGAACAAATAAACAAGCAAATAACAATATCAAGGCCCCAAAGAACAGGATGAGAAATCAGTACCCAGAGGTGCTACAACGTATCATCTAAAATGACCAATTTCCAACAAAAAATCATGAGGCATGCAAAGAAACAAACAAGTACAACCCATATACCAGGAAAAGAAAAAAAAAAAGCAGTTAAAAGAAACTGCTGGTGAGAATGACCAGATGCTGGATTTAACAGAAAAATATTTCAAAATAGCCATCCTAAATATGTTCATGGAACCAAAGGAAACAGTAACTAAAGAAGTAGAGAAAAAGGGACTTCCCTGGTGGCGCAGTGGTTAAGAATCCACCTGCCAACCCAGGAGACACGGGTTCAAGCCCTGGTCCGGGAAGATCCCACATGCCGCAGAGTAACTAAGTCCGTGCGCCACAACTACTGAGCCTGTGCTCTAGAGCCCGCGGGCCACAACTACTGAGCCTGCGTGCCACAACTACTGAAGCCCGCACGCCTAGAGCCCGTACTCCGCAACAAGAGAATCCACTGCAATAAGAAGCCCATGCACCACAACGAAGAGTAGCCCCCGCTCACCACACTAAAGAAAGCCCACGCAACAATGAAGATCCAATGCAACCAAAAAGTTCCCTTAAAAAAAAAAAACAGGGGTAAATCTTCATGACCTCAAACTGGGCAAAGAATTCTTAGATATGACACTAAAAGTGCCAACAAAAAAGGGAAAAAAGATAAACTGGACTTTTTCAAAATTAAAAACATTTACGGTTGAAAAGACACCATCAACGAAGAAAACCCACAAAAGAAGATATTTGCAAATCACACATCCGATAAGGTACTTGTATGCTGTATAAAGAACTCTTACAATTCAGAAATAAACACAGATAACCCAATTTAAACTGGGCAAAAGGTCTAAACAGACATTTCTCCAAAGATGAGATACAAATGGCCAATAAGCACATGAATAGAAGCTCAACATCATTAGCCAATGGGGAAACACAAATCAAAACCAAAATGGGGTACCACTTCACACTTACTAGGATGGCTAGATTCAAAAAAGACAACAAGAAGTGCTGGCAAGAATGTGGAGAAACTGGAACCCTCACACCTCACACACTGCTGGTAGGAATGTAAAATGGTGCAGGTGCTTTCAAAAACTGTCGGGCAGTTCCTCAAACAATTAAACACAGAGTTACATATGACCTGGAATGCTACTCCTAAGGTACATACTGAAAAGAAATAAAAACATGTACACACACAAACCTGGACACAAATCTTTACAGCAGCATTACTCACAAAAGCCAGAAGATGGAAACAATCCAGATATCTATCAACTAATAAATGGATACACAAAATATGGTATATTCATACAATGGAATATTACTTGACCATAAAAAGGAATCAAGCAATGATATATGCTACAATATAAACAAACCTTGAAAACATTTTGCTGAGTAAAAGAAGCCAGTCACAACAGACCACATATCAAATGACTCTACTCATGTGAAAATCCAGAATAGGGAAATCTAAGACAAACAGAAAGTAAACAGTAGTTGCTTAGGGGAGGAGTTGGAGAACATGGGGGTGATAGCTAAAGGGTATGGGGTTTCTTTTTGAGGGGATAAAAATATTCTAAAACTGTGTTGATGGTTGTATGTATCTGTGAATATACTAAAAACCAATGAATTGTGTAATTTAAATGGGTGAATTGTATGGAATATGAATTATATCTCAATAAGGTTGTTAAAAAAACAACAATTACTAGGCTTAGCGTCAGAAATAATTTACATTCCTTTAAGGGTGTATTAAGTTTTCTTTTCACTGTGTCCTTAAAGCACTATTTTTAAACTGTAATCAACACAATATACCAGAAGGCTTCACAGATACTTGTGAAACTGCAAATAAAAAAAATAAAGTGAAATTAGGGATAAGAAATAAAATCAAATCATGTATTCCCAGTGACATAAATCAACAAAGGACTTATTCCTTTAAAGATATAATAAGAGTTCCATGATGTTTTAATTGAAAAAAAAAAGAGCTTTATTCACATAAGAATTCTAGAATAATTTAAATTGAATCTTTCTATGCCTAAATTCTTAAAATATTCCGTTTGTGAATTATCTTTATTGTAACCATCATGAAGTATTTCCCCTCCCCTTGGATAATAATAAAACCATACACTATATTTTTTTTTTATTTATTTTTTATTTTTTTGTGTGTGGTACGTGGGCCTCTCACTGTTGTGGCCTCCCCCGCCACGGAGCACAGGCTCCGGACGCGCAGGCTCAGCGGCCATGGCTCACGGGCCCAGCCGCTCCGCGGCATGTGGGATCTTCCCGGACTGGGGCACGAACCTGTGTCCCCTGCATCGGCAGGCGGACTCTCAACCACTGCGCCACCAGGGAAGCCCCGTACACTATATTTTAACTATCCACTTTACCCACCAACTATCCCTCATTTTCTTTTTTATAAATTTATTTATTTATTTATTTTTGGCTGCGTTGGGTCTTCGTTGCTGTGCGGGGCTTTCTCTAGTTGCGGGGAGCAGGGGAGGCTCTACGTTGCGGTACGCAGGCTTCTCATTGCAGCGGAGCATGGGCTCTAGGTATGTGGGCTTCAGTAGTTGTGGCACACAGGCTCAGTAGTTGTGGCTCACTGACTCTAGAGTGCAGGCTCAGCAGTTGTGGCACACGGACTTAGTTGCTCCGCGGCATGTGGGATCTTCCCGGACCAGGGCTTGAACCCGTGTCCCCTGCATTGGCAGGCGGATTCTTAACCACTGTGCCACCAGGGAAGCCCTATCCCTCATTTTCAAAAGGAAATGGCGGGCTTCATTCATCACACTTGCCATCTCCTTTTTTTTTTATATATAAATTTATTTTATTTCATTTATTTTTGGCTGCGTTGGGTCTTTGCTGCTGTGTGTGGGTTTTTCTCTATTTGCGGCGAGCGGTGGCTACTACCCGCCGCGGTACACGGGCTCCTCACTGCGGTGGCTTCTCCCGTTGCGCAGCACAGGCTCCAGGTGCACAGGCTCCAGTAGTTGTGGCAAGAGAGAACTGAAGAACCTATTTTTTTATTAGCAATTACTGATAATGACATAAACTGTAAAGTGTGCGTAACAGTGGTGTACATTGTAGTGTTTGAAATATCGATGCAAGAGGCACAAGCAAGGATCCTTGTGGTTCCTTGGGTATGTGTGTCTAACGAAAAGAAAAAAAGGATTAAGAATCACTTAATCCTACCTTTCACCATCCTTTTCTGATGCACAGCATCCCAAATTATTATAAAATCATTAGATTAAATTTAATTAGCAGGGATAAATGACATACATTCCCTGTTCTAAAACAGCTTACTGTCTAGTAAGGGAGCTAACCAAAGGCTTTTAGGCAGCTAACCAAAGGCTTTTAGGCAAACAATGTTATCTTTCAAAAATGTCACTATCATTAAAAAACAAAAAAGGCAGAAAAAACCTGAGCTAAATTAGATGAGGATAAAAAGGCATGACTAAATTCAATGTATGATCCTAGATTTGACTCTGGATAGCAAAACAAAGCAAAACCAATAAAGGACATTATTGGGACAAAGGCAGAAACTGAATATGGACTATACTAGATAATTAAGTTCCAGTCTATTATTATCAGTCCGTCAATTGTAAATTTTCCTACTTGTTGCATCTTTTTACTAAGGTGCTTTATAAGTTTTGTATGAGTTCATATTCAGCTTTGGGGGAGTTCTCCACATTTCAGGGGTTAAGGAGCAGTCAGTCCCAAGAGAAGTTTAATGGTCACCTCTGCCAGTGCCCTACAACATTCATCAGTTCCAAACATATTTATACATTAGCTTTCCTGCCCAGGATTTCCGCACAAAATTGTAGTTTCCATTTCTTGTGGCTTTTAACAGCCACAATCCAAAGTTAGGCAGCTCACTTCCATCCTACGTCCTGGACTGGTGGGCAGTTTTACTAGTCTTAATTCATAGACAGGTTTGCCCCTTCCCAATTCCCAGCCTTATACAGTTCCAGTTCAAGCCTTTGGCCTCAATTACTACCCCCAGGGGGAAATTAACCCCAAAAGCATAAAAGCTTATGGGTTACCAAAGTTTAACTCCCATTCACCACTGTGACATCTTCGTCTTCATCTCCCAAGTTAAAATAACTGGGATTCAATTTTTCCTATTTTTCTGATACTGCTGACATTCAGGAATTATATAATTTTCATATACTTCATTTAGCCAATCACTTTACTAAACTGTTATTCTTTCTAATCATCTCGCAGTTTGTTCCTCTTGAGTTTGTTGTCTAGATATAAATCATAGCATTTATAAATAATAAGCTTATACATTCCTTTCCATAATTTATATCTCTTATTGTTTCATATTTTACTGCTTTGAATAAAACATAAATAATCACCATAAAGAACACTGTTTTGTTCTTCTTTTTTCAAGGTGACTCCTCTAGTGCTTTACCATTAAGAACTGTAATAAGACTGCAAAGAGCCAAAATAATCTTGTAAAAGTTAGAGTTGGAGGTCTCCCACTTCCACTTATTACAAAGCTACAGTAATCAAAACAGTATGGCACTGGCCTGAAGATAGACATACAGACGAAGGATATAGCATGTTCTTAGATTGGAAGAATCAACATTGTCAAAGGAGTAGCAGGAGAGAGTCTTGTCGAAGCAGTTCTGCATCTTGATTGTGGTGGTGGATACAATAAGCTACACAAGTGATAAAATTTCACAGAAGTACATGTACACACACACACAAATGATGTGTGTATACATGAAACCTGAATGAGTTCTGTGGATTTCACCAATGTCAACTTCCTGATTTTAATACTGTACTATAATTACATGAGGTGCTTACACTAGGACAGAAGGGGTATAACTACTTGCTATAGTTGAGAAATGATAACGGTAAACAATACTTAGGTAGTGCTTGCTACACGGTCAGGTATTCTATATTAGCACATTTAATCCTCCTAACAACCTGTAATGGACTCAACTGTGTCTTCCTCAAATTTATATGTTGAAGTCCTAACCCCCAAAACCTCAGAATGTATTTGGAGACAGGGCCTTTGAAGAGGTAACTAAGCTAAAATGTGTCATTAGGGTGGACCCTAATCCAATACGACTGATGTCCTTATACAAAGTGGAAATTAGGACATAGAGGCACCAGACATGCACACACACAGAAGAAAGACCATATGAGGACACAGCGAGAAGGTGGTCATCTGCAAGCCAAGGAGAGAAAGCCTCAAAAGCAATCAATCCTACTGACATGCTGATCTTGAACTTCCAGCCTTCAGAACTGTGAGAAAATAAATTTCCATTGTTTAAGCCTCCCGATCTATGTTATGGCAGCCCTAGCAAACTAATGACAACCTTATATGATAGCTATCAGTAGTCTCATTATTAGATGAGGAAGCTACAAGAGAAGTTTAGTGAACTCCCCAACGTCACACAGCTGGCAAGAAGCAGAGCCAGGATCTAGACCTAAGCTACCTGGCTTCAAAATACGTGCTACTAGCCATTCAGTAGCACTATACTCTAAATATATTAATATAGAGTCATCTCTACATATATTAATACATTTTTTAAGTGAGTGCTACATATATATTTTTTAATAAATTTGTTTATTTATTTAGGTTGCATTGGGTCTTCGTTGCTGCACGCGGGCTTTCTCTAGTTGCGGTGAGCGGGGACTACTCTTTGTTGCGGTCCATAGGCTTCCCATTTTGGTGGCTTCTCTTGTTGTGGAGCACGGGCTCTAGAAACACGGGCTTCAGTAGTTGTGGCTCACGGGCTCTAGAGCGCAGGCTCAGTAGTTGTGGCACACGGGCTTAGCTGCTCCACGGCATGTGGGATCCTCCCAGACCAGGGCTTGAACCCGTGTCCCCTGCATTGACAGGCGGATTCTTAACCACTATGCCACCAGGGAAGTCCTATTAATACATTTTTAAAATACTGAACTTGTCCAACATTCTTCGGATAAACTCCCTGAAACAAAATAATTAGCCATTCGCAAGTGTTTTTACTTGAATTTAAACATCTATATATTCATAAATGAAATTAGGTTATACTTTTACTTCCTCATATCTGTCAGGTTTTGCTATCAGAGTTTATCCCTATGTTATTATTTAACATGAGAATTATCTACTTCTTGAAAGGTTAGGAGAGATCACCAGTAACCAGGGAGTGAATTTTTTTGCACTGCTTCAAAGGAGTAGGAGGAAGAGGAGGAGGAGGAAATAACTTTAAAATCTTGATTTTTCCTTGGTTATAGGAGTCTATTCTGATTTTACATCTTATTTTTGTCAACATTAATTTCTACTATCTTTGAGTGAAATTATCTAATTCACTGAGATTTTCATATTAATCACATAACTAACAGCATCCATTTCGTTTTTTCTCTAAGTCCTCAATTTTGTTATATTCCATTTACTTCCTCCATTTTCCTCTTTGTTTTCTAATTTTCCAACTCTAGATTGATTCATTCCTAATCTTCAATCTATTGAAAGTCAGCCTTTAACACAACAGTTTATTTTTTTAAATAAAGATAAAAGAAAAAAAATTTTTTTAAACAAAGTATAATAAGTTAAGACTCCTCAGTAAAAGCCCTATTTTCTACGCTAACATTTAAGCTGATTACCCTGTCTCCTGCTAATGATTTTTTTTAAGTAAAACACCAAATGGACAGTTTAAAAAATAGACAAGAGTCAAGTTTCTCGTTTTAAAAAAAAGCAGGGCTCCCCAAAACAAAATAAAACACACTTTTAATATACTTAAATGCACTTTTGGGGGGTTAAAAATACTTCAGTAACAAGCCTAAAGAAAACCTTGTGGACAAGTTATAAACTTATGAAAACTGAGGTTAAAATACGAATGTTGACAACCAATCTTTAGCACATAAATGAAGCCTATATGAACTAAGAAAACCTTGTAGAAGTGGAGGCCAAAGGTTAATCTTTCACTCTTGTAAAAATTTAAATGTCAACATTTGTTTAGTTTCTAAAGTCTTCATTTCCTCCTTGAACTAAATTGGCATCTTAAAAGGGATTGAGAACAGCAGACAAAAGTTAAACTTAAGTATAAAGGAGCACAGCTGACAACAGGGTCAAACTACCTGAGGTAGTTAAAAGATATTCCATTAAAAAAAAAAAAGATACTCCATTAAAGACTAGACCTAATGGGTTAAAACTAGGGGGTCTCTGTACTTTTTTAGTCATTAGTTAGCACCACCTTTTCACCCCATAGCAGAGTCAAATCAGTGGGGTGATTTTAAATGAATGACTGTGTTTTGGCAAGCAAACAAAATATTACAGTATATTGTCAAGAAAATCCTTAACTAATATTAATGATTTTTAGTAGTATTTCAGTCCTAAATAAATGGCAAAATCCTAACCATGTAATTTATTAACATCCATTTCCAGACAAGCAAGTCCAACAATAAGAATAAGAAATCCTTTGTTTTTTCTCCTGGACAAACCTGCCTATGGGAGTCTATATATTTACTCAAGATCTGGCACATATAACCAACAAGACAGATAATATGACAGACATTGGCAAGGATATGGAGAAAGTTTAACCCTCATATACTGCTGGTGGAGAGGTAAATGGCACAGCCACTTTGAGAAACAGTCTGGCAGTCCCTCAAAGGGTTAAACTAATGACTTAAAAAAAACAGATCCTTAGTTTTATATTATGTTCATCCCTTAATGGACTATCTCTTAACCATAAGACCCAGCAATTCCACTCCTAGGAATACACCCAAGAGAAATGAAAACATATGTGCACACAAAAACATGTACATGAATGTTCATGGCACATTATTCATAATAGCCAAAAAATGGAAACAACCCAAACGTCCATCAACTGAAAGAATGAATAAACAAAATGAGGTCTATCCATACAATGGAATATTATTTGGCAATAAAAAGAAATGAAGTTCTGATACAGGAACAAACCTTATAAATGTGATGCTAAGTGAAAGAAGCCAATCACAAAGGACCACATATTGTATGATTCCATTTATATTAAATTTTCAGAACAGGCAAAATCTATCGAGACAAAAAGTAGACTAATGGTTGCCTAGAGCTGAGAGAGAGAGGGATTTTGAGGGTGAAAGCTAAGGGGTAAGGTTTTGTAGTTTTGGTTCTGGTTTTTGAGGTGAGGAAAATGTTCCAAAATTGATTGTGGTAATGGTTTCACATTTCTATAAATACACTTGGAGCCACTGAATTGTACACCTTAATTGAGTAAACTGTATGTTGTGTGAATTACATCTTAATAAAACTTAAAAATCAGTGCACTCGGGCTTCCCTGGTGGTGCAGTGGTTAAGAATGCGCCTGCCAATGCAGGGGACACGGGTTCGAGCCCTGGTCCGGGAAGATCCCACATGCCACGGAGCAACTAAGCCCGTGCGCCACAACTACTGAGCCTGCGCTCTATAGCCCGCGAGCCACAATTACTGAAGCCCGCACACCTAGAGCCCGTGCTCCGCAACAAGAGAAGCCACCGCAATGAGAAGCCCGCGCACCGCAACGAAGAGTAGCCCTCGCTCGCCGCAACTAGAGAAAGCCTGCGCAGCAACAAAGACCCAACACAGCCAAAAATTAAAAAAATAAAAAATCAGTGCACTCTTGCTCAATACAGGAAGGACGTACAATCATGGGATTGTACTGCTACTGTGGTGGATACAGAAGAGCATCAAACATAATCCTGCCCTCCAGAGCTTCCTGATCATCTATGGAAAGGATCAGGCTACGTTTTCTCCTTCTAATTTTCTAATCCCTTATCTAATATTTCTTTAAGTAAGTGACAAAACACCATTCTACAAATGTGTTTACGGGATGATTATTTAAACAGTGATCCAAACTAGGTCTACATTTAACAACTTCTTTATGGTAGATCTCAAAATCATCTGCTGTGTGAAAAGTAAGTTCAGAACAATAATGTTAAGTTCAGAACAGTAATAATAACAATAATGTTTGTAAAAGTCACAGAGAAATCAGTACTGTATGTTTTCTACGGGTAAATATGTATGCAAGTGGATAAGTACAGTATTTTAAAAATCTAGGTGGATACATACCAAAGTTTTCTGAACAATTACAGTTCTCATTATTACAAAGGTATGCATGCATTCCTTATACAACTGAAAATTAATCATTTAAAAAAACTAATCCTAAGGGAAAGGAGTATGACTTCAATTCACATAAAAGCAAGTCATACGGACTTTATAGCTTATCATAAAGCTTACAATTTAGCCTTTAACCTTACTCCTTATGCTGAAAAACAAAAAAAAAAACCTCTCCTTTATTGATTAAAAACTACAAATTTAATATTTACAGATAGAAAAGGGAAGCTATGTACAAAATCATGGGGCACATTCACAGTAAAGATAACAAAGAAGAAATGGTCATAAGAACAAAAATTAAAAGATCAGCATAATCTTTCATAAGAAAGAAAATCATAATCAGAATTAAAATATCCAAGGGATACATAACCCTAAAGAAAGTTTGATGACCAGTAAGTTTAAGGTTCCTGGTTTTTACTGTTCTGAAGAGATCATTAATTAATCTGTAAGAAACAAACCCACTGCCCTCTCCTACAGGAAACAGTATAACAAAACTCCTACTGCAGGGCTTCCCTGGTGGCACAGTGGTTAAGAATCCACCTGCCAATGCAGGGGACTCGGGTTCGAGCCCTGGTCCGGGAAGATCCCACATGCAGCGAAGCAACTAAGCCCGTGCGCCACAACTACTGAGCCTGGGTTCTAGAGCCCGTGCACCACAACTACTGAGTCCACGTGCCACAACTACTGAAGCCCGTGCACCTAGAGCCCATGCTCCACAACAAGAGAAGCCACCACAATGAGAAGCCCGTGCACCACAATGAAGAGCAGCCCCCACTCACCGCAACTAGAGAAAGTCCGAGCGCAGCAACGAAGGCCCAACACAGCCAAAATAAATAAATAAATAAAAGTTTGTCTCTAAAAAAAAAAAAAGGAAGATTCAAACTTAGCACTATAAAAATTAATCTCACTTACTCGCATTTCCTGAATGGGCAAGAATGGGATGGCCCAGGGTTGTGACCAATAGAAAAATGAGAATAGCTGGTACCGACAGTTTAAAGTCAGGTAGGTGTGGGACTGAATCACTGAACCGCTGAATGAAACTAGGCAAATCACTTAAGCTCTATGAACTCTGGTCTTCTCATCTGTGATAAAAAAGGAAAAACCACCCACCTTAGGGATATTGCAAGAATTAAATAATACTATATATTGGGGAGGTGGGTAAAATACTGCCTGAAATAAAATTAGTGCTCAATGGGAGTACGGGAAGATACGCATGGACCATCCTTAACATGAAACTTTAAACAACCAAGCCAACCAGTTTTAAGCACTCTATAAACTGTCAGGCATATATTACAATAAAATAGTTTGCCCGCATAGAGGCTAGATTATTCAGCAAGTCACAATATTTAAAATCTAACTAAAAGGTAATGGCTTTGAACCACTGATCTAAATAAAAAATGCTACTAAACCATGGCTGGGAATGCAGCACCCTCAATCTATTTCTCCCTGCAACCTCCACTAGATTATAAACTCCATGAGTGAAGGGATAATCTTCTACTCACTACTACATACTATGTCCCTAGCACAGTATCTATTACATAACAGGTATTTAACGAAGGTGTGCTCATAAACAAATGATGTTCTTTAATCCTTTGTACCTCAATGTCCTCATTAATGAAGTGGGAATACAAAGAAACTTCTATTACAAGGAACTCTAAGCTTAAATATTCTCACCCTTCTGTTCTTGGGGAATGTTTTTATATTTACACTATTTGATGCTATTGTAAATTGTATTGCTTTTCAAATTTCAATTGCCAATTGTACATTGCAAGTTTACATAAATACAATTGATGTATTTCAGAAATTGAACTTGTAGCCTAGCTAAACTTAAATTCTACTAGCTTTTTTTTACACCAATTACTCAGAACTTTCTACATGCATAATCATGTCATCTATTGGGCTGGCCAAAAAGTTCGTTCGACTTTTTCCCTAAGATGGCTCTAGTGGCACTTAGTTGCCTTTAACTTCATTCGAAACAATTTTGTTAGACTGTATTGTGACAGCTGTCATATCAGTGTGCATTTTAAAAAAACATCAGAATTGGTGAATTTTTGTGCAGCCGTTTTAATATTGAAGATGGAAGGGAAAAAAGCAACATTTTCAGCATATTATGCTTTATTATTTCAAGAAAGGTAAAAATGCAACTGAAACGCAAAAAAAAAATTGTGCAGTGTATGGAGAAGGTGCTGTGACTGATCAAACGTGTCAAAAGTGGTTTGCGAAGTTTTATGCTGGAGATTTCTCGCTGGACGATGCTCCACGGTTGGGTACACCAGTTGAAGTTGATAGCGATCAAATCGAGACATTAATTGAGAACAATCAGAGTTTTACCACGCGGGAGATAGCCGACATACTCAAAATATCCAAATCAAGCACTGAAAATCATTTGCACCAGCCTGGTTATGTTACTCACTTTGATGTTTGGGTTCCACATAAGCTAAGCGAAAAAAACTCTCTTGACTATATTTCTGAATGCAATTCTCTAATTAAACGTAACAAAAAGGTTCCGCTTTTAAAACAAATTGTGACAGGCAATGAAAACTGGATACTGTACGATAATGTGGAACAGAAGATATCGTGGGGCAGGCAAAATGAACCATCACCAACCACACCAAAGACCGGTCTTCATCCAAAGAATGTGATGTTGTGTATATAGTGAGATTGGAAGGGAGTTGTGTATGAGCTCCTTCTGGAAAACCAAACGATTAATTCCAACAAGTACTGCTCTCAATTAGACCAAGTGAAAACAGCACTCGACGAAAAGTGTCTGGAATTAGTCAACAGAAAATGCATAATCTTCCATCAGGATAATGCAAGACTGCATGTTTCTTTGATGACCAGGCAAAAACCGTTACAGCTTGGCTAGATGGTTCTGATTCATCCGCCGTATTCACCAGACATTGCACCTTTGTATTTCCATTTATTTCAGACTTTACAAAATTCTCTTAATGGAAAAAATTTCAATTCCCTGGAAGATTGTAAAATGCACATGGAACAGTTCTTTGCTCAAAAAGAGAAAGTTTTGGGAAGATGGAATTATGAAGTTGCCTGAAAAATGGCAGAAGGTAGTAGAACAAAACAGTGAATACGTTGTTCAACAAAGTTCTTCGTGAAAATGAAAAATGTGTCTTTTATTTTTACTTAAATACCAAAGGAACTTTCTGGCCAAAGCAATATAAGACATCTAAAAAATAAACATAGTTTTACTTTTCCTTTCCAATCTATAAGCTTATTCGTTTTACTTGCCTTAATGCATCTGGCTAGGACCTTCAGAACATGCTGAATTGAAGCTGTGAGAACAAATATCCTTGACATGTTCTGGACATTAGGTTGAACGCACTCAATCTTTCACCATTTAAGTATGAGGTTCATTGCAGGTTTTTAATAGACGTCTTTTGTCAGATTGAGGAAGTTCCCTTCTATTCATAACCAGCTCAGAGCTTTTATCACAAATTAGTGCTGAACTCTGTTCAAGTGCTTTTTATGCATCTATTACAAGATCATTTGGCTTTTCACCTTTATTTTATCAATAAGGTAGATTACATTGACTTTTAATGTTCAATCTACCTTGCAATTGGTATTAAACCCAATTGGTCATGATGTGTTATCATACATATAGGATACACAGAGAGCTAGATTCAATTTACTAATATTTTGTTAATGATTTTTGCATATATATTCATGAGGGATACTGAGCTATGGTTTTCTTTTTTCATAATGCCTTTACCTGGTTTGGTATCAAGGTAATGCTGGTCTCATAAGTGTTTTCTGAAATTTGTGAAAAATTTGTTATTTCTTCCTTAAATGTTTGATAGAATTCACCAATAAAGCCATGTGGGCCTGGACTCTTCTTTGTGGAAAGGCTTTTAATTACAAATCCAATTTCTTTAATTAATATAGGGTTATTCCGAGTTGCTTTCTATTTCATTTATTTCAACTCTATTTCTCTCCTACTTAGTTTGCTCTTTTTCTAACTTCTTGAGGGGGAAGCTTGGGTCATTGATTTTAGATGTTTCTTTTGAAACTGTTTCCTTCTAAAGCACTGCTTTAGCTGCATACCACAAATTTTGATAGACTGTGTTTCATTTTCACTCAGGTCAAAAGATTTTCTAATTTCCCTTGTGAATTCTTCTTTGATCTAAAGTTTATTTAAAAGTATGTCATTTAACTTGCAAATGTTTGGAGATTTTCCAGGTATCTTTTTCTTTTTGATTTCTTATTTAATTTTGTTGTAGTCGGAATACTCTCTATATAATTTTAATCCTTTTAAGTTTGTTGAAACAAGTTTTATAGCCCAGGATATAGTCCATTTTGGTAAATGTTCCATGTGCGCCTGAAAAGCATGTGGGTATAGTGTTCTATAAGTGTCAATTAGGTACAGTTCACTGACAGTATTGTCCAAACCTTTTATATCCTTGATTTTTTTGCCTGCTTGTTCTATCAGTTAATTGAGAGAATACTGCAATTTCCAACTAAAGCTGTGGATTCATCTACTGCTCCTTTCAACTGTCAGTTTTTGCTTTGCTCTGTTATTGGATGCATAACATTTACAACTGCTGAGTCTTCTCAATGGATTGATCCTTTTTTCATTATGAAATGCCCTTCAGTACCCCTTGTAATATTTTCCTTGTTCTCAAGTCTCCTTTGTCTAATACAACTATAGGCACGCCAATCTTTTTATACTTAGTGTTTATACAGTATCTTTTTCCATCCTTTTAAATACAAAGATACAGGTTAAAAATAAGGTGGGTTTCTTGTAGACATCGCATAGTTGGATCGCATAACAATGATCTAACCTGACACTCTTAATTGGAATGCTAGATCATTTACAAATTAATTATCTGTGTTTAAACCTACTATGTTACTTTCTTTTCCTATCTTTTCTTTTCCTCCTCCCCATCCTTCTTTAGAACTGAGATACATATTTTTTCAAGTATTCCATTTTATCTCCACTAAGAGATCATTAGCTATTATCTCTGTTTTGTTATTTTCTTAGTGGTATGCACATTTAACTTATCATAACCAACCTCCAAATAATCTATGGGAAAAGAATCTAAAAAAGAGTAGATATATGTATATGTATAACTGATTCACTTTGCTGTACTCATGGAACACAACACTGAAAATCAACTATACTCCAATAAAAAGAAAAAAAAGAAAAAAATTCATTGTAATCAAAGGTTTGTTAGTAAAAGCAGATTCCCATTATAGCAAATGTCACTATAAAAAGTTCTATAAGGATAGCCCATAACAAAAATTTTGTTCTAAATTTCTATTCAGAAATAAATAAAACTTTGGAGAACTTGATAAAATAAGTTATCTACAACAAATAATTCTGTATAACAAACAGCTCCTCAGGTTCTATTCCAGAATATGTAACAATTTTTTTAAAAATTGTCCTAATTGAGTGCTATTAACAGGCAAGACCTTTTAACTTTTGCTCCAGTATCTAGTATGGCATACAGATTCACCTCACTTTTCCCCACAGTAAATATTCTAAATCATCCCTAGAAAAATCCCCTTTCAAAACAAGCCACCAAGTAATAATATAGCATCAAAAAAGAGAGGGCTTTACATAACACCACCAACTAGCTCTAAATAAATTAAATCTTTTAATTTTCTAATTCATTTTAGATAGTTCCTGTTTTTTTCTCCAGGACTTAACAGAATTCTGACTTTCAATAATATGCATACTGTAATTACAGATTAATTCCAAATTATTCCAAAATATGAAAGCCCTATGGAATCTGTTATGGTGAGAGTTTATTTGTAATAGTACTTGTATTAAAACTTAATATGGTCCTCATCAAAACCTCAGAATTGGGCTTCCCTGGTGGCGCAGTGGTTGGGAGTCCACCTGCCGACGCAGATTTGTATCCCGGTCCGGGAGGATCCCACATGCCGCAGAGCAGCTGCGCCCGTGAGCCATGGCCGCTGAGCCTGCGCGTCCGGAGCCTGTGCTCCGCAACCGGAGAGGCCACAACGGTGAGAGGCCCGCGTACCGCAAAAAAAAGAAACAAAACAAAAAACCTCAGAATATGTACTGCTGACACACAGAACTCAAACGGGCCTTGGAGATTATCTGGTGTAGAGATTTGTTCCTTAGATCTCTAATAAGTCCTAAAGATAACAGTGGGGGTCCTGAACTATTTTTGACCTACACAGCCTATTTAAAATGATAAACTGACTTGACTTTAGCTAAAATTTCATCAACTCAGTATAGATGCAAGGATTAACTCTATGTAGTAAAACTCACCTCATACTGCTCTAAAGCTCTAATTAATAAAACGGGGGAAATAAGGTATTGCTTAATAAATTCAGTTTAATAGAAAACAGGCCTTTTAAAACATGGCCTCCCAGGGAGTGAAGGGAAGAATAATAAAAGATTGGGAATTAGATTTAGTCCATTCTCCTACACAATAACTTTCCACACAACATCTCTAATAATTACTTACATGCTTCTGCTCAAATACTTCTGTAAAAGAGAAATACGATTCAAAGCGATATGTTCTAATTTGAAACAACTAACTGCCAGATAGTGGTTTTTAACCCTATTTTTTTAAAAGATTTAACTTTATTTATTTTTTTATTTTTGGCTGTGTTGGGTCTTTGTTGCTGCACGCGGGCTTTCTCTAGTTGCAGCGAGTGAGGGCTACTCTTCGTTGCAGAGCACGGGCTCTAGGCGCACAGGCTTAGGTAGTTGTGGCACGCGGGCTTCAGTAGTTGTGGCTCGTGGGCTCTAGAGCACAGGCTCAGTAGTTGTGGCGCATGGACTTAGTTGCTCCGTGGCATGTGGGATCTTCCCAGACCAGGGCTCGAACCCGTGTCCCTTGCACTGGCAGGTGGATTCTTAACCACTGTGCCATAGGGAGCTCCTTTAACCCTATTCTGAATCACTGAACTTTTTAAGAATGTAGTGAAAACTGTGGACCTGTCCCCCCGGAAAAAGACACAGCCATAAATACATACGTACAAATTTTTACCTATCATTTTACAAGGTTCAGGAACACTAGCATCTGTCCACAGACTCCCTTAACTAACTCCCTTAACATACTCAACTATGGGGAAACAAATGTTCTCATTCATTGATGGAGAAATACAGTTATATTCCTCTTCTCTATGGAAAGGAATATGGCTATAACTACCAAAATTACAAACGCTCATATCCTTTGATCCACCAATTCCACTTCTAGGGATTTATCCAGTAAACATGTGTGAAATGACACTGTGTATTACAAAGATATTCACTATAGCACTGCTTATGTCAATAAAACAGTGTTGTCCATCTAAGTGTCCATCCACAGGAAATTGGTTAAATTATGGTTCAGCTGCACAATGGAATATTAAACAGCCTTGGGGGAAAAAAGCCAAGGAAGCTCTATGTGTACTAATATAAAACAATTTCTATTATTCTAATATAAAAAATATTTTAAACACGAAAAGGAAAATACACAATAATAATGTATATAACGTACTTGTCTTTGTATTTTTAAAAAACGGAGGGGTGAATATACATATGTATTTGCACACGCACACACATATATAATGTATACATTGTCACGTGTGATATATATGATATACACACACACAAATAAAATACAAGAAACTGCTAATAGTTGTCTCCAGGGAAGGGAACCAGACAGACATAGGAAAAGCGTAGCAGGGACTTCCCTGGCAGTCAAGTGGTCAAGACTCCATGCTCTCAATGCAGGGGGCACAGGTTCGATCCCTGGTAGGGGAACTAAGATCCCACATGCCGCATGATGTGGCCAAAAAAAAAAAAAAGGAAAAGCGTAGCAGAGATGTTTCATTGTGTATCTTTGAGATCTTCTGCATTTGGTACTATGTAAATATATCACCTAATCAAAATTAATTCTTAAAAAAAAACTCTACCTTAGACCCTAAGCAGTTTTGCTAAGGTTTAAAACCAAGCTATTCTAAAAAAAAAAAAAAAAAAAAAAAAAAAAACCAAGCTATTCTAGGGGACTTCCCTGGTGGTCCAGTGGCTAAGACTCCACGCTCCCAATGCAGGGGGCCCGGGTTCGATCCCTGGTCAGGGAACTAGATCCCACATGCCACAACTAAGAGTTCTCGCACTGCAACTAAAGATCCCGCACGCGGCCATGAAGACCCCATGTGCTGCAACTAAGACCAGGTGCAGGCAAATAAATAAATAAATATTTAAAAAAATAAAACCAAGCTATTCTACACTATCATTCTGTGACTTATTCATAATAATATTTTATCAGAATTTTTCTTAGGTTGTTTAGCTATAGTGATCTTACTGTGAGACAAAAAGTCTCATCCTTCCACAATCTGACCCCCAAGCAAATTAATTACTACGCTCTCTCCTTTTAGGCTCATAATAACTTCACATCTCCATATTGTTTTTAATGGAGGGGAGTGAATATACATATGTACTTGTGCTCCCTTCTTTTAGGTTCGTAATACCTTCACATCTCCATATCCACCATCAGCTGTATGCCATAGACATATGGGTCCATGCCTGCCTGATTATAAGTGCCTCAAGAGTATGCAGTGCATCTGGTTGATTTTTTTTTAATCCTCTGTAACACCTATACATAGTACAAACTCAGTAAGAGTTAGCTGAACTCAACTGCTGAAAAATTTGGGCACTAAAATGTCAATATAGCTATTATATTTCTTCTCCTTCATCTCATCCAGATTATCACACAGCAGGTCAAACGGCTTTTCATTAGAAGCTGATGGAATATTTTGTGCCTTGATTCTAGCTAGTCAATTGTTAATATAATGGAGATTGGACAAGTTAGTTTTGGTTTGATGCTAGTAGCTTCTGCCAAATTTGAACATTAAATCTGCCTGCTGAAGTTAGTTAATATAACAGAATATATCCTGAACTAGAGGCACCATCTCCTGAGACTAGCTGGCCCTTCAGATTACATTTTAATTCCACAATTAATCCTTAGTATTCCTCTGGAGACAGACAAAACAGAAATTAAATCAACATGAACCCTGGCAGCAGACTATGTGATAAAAGTCACATACTCTTTATAAAAGCAAAGTTATCAGTCACGCGGGTCACATCTATTACAATAGATACCATCACCTTGTTATCTTTATGTAGGCAACATTAACAGTCTTCACAGGACTTAATACTTGAGGTAATACTGGTTAAAATAAAATTCTAGGGATTCCCTGGTGGCGCAGTGGTTGAGAGTCCACCTGCTGATGCAGGGGACACGGGTTCGTGCCCCAGTCCGGGAAGATTCCACATGCCACGGAGCAGCTGGGCTCGTGAGCCATGGCCGCTGAGCCTGCGCGTCCGGAGCCTGTGCTCCGCAACGGGAGAGGCCGCAACAGTGAGAGGCCTGTGTACCGCAAAAAAAAAAAAAAAAAGATTCTAGTACAGCAAATTTGGATAGCCACTTACTGTTACCATTTTAAAACTAAACTATGCTTTGGTTAAAATAAAAGGCGCTGAAATAGACATTTCTCCAAAGACATACAGATGGCCAACAGTCATGTGAAAAGATGTTCAACAATGCTACGTAACTCACCAAGTTACTTACTTTGTCAACATCCTGGGCCAATAATACCGTTTGCAAAAATAACTGCCATTTGAGTAGTATTACTAGTTGTGCAGATGCTAACAAAATTTTCAAGACTTCTAGGGCTTTTGCTA
This sequence comes from Delphinapterus leucas, assembly GCF_059928025.1. Lineage (NCBI taxonomy): Eukaryota > Metazoa > Chordata > Mammalia > Artiodactyla > Monodontidae > Delphinapterus > Delphinapterus leucas. Next base: position 54,841,393 of record NC_143147.1, on the reverse strand, counting down.
AATGTGGACTAAAAGAAAAACAATCACCAGTTTCTGACTGCGCTTTGTCAACGATACGGGATGAGAGGAGGTCAAGCTTCAACAAAAGAGTGAGTTTAATAAAATCCAATCATTCCACTTCTGCATATACACCCAAAATAACTGAAAGCAGGGACTTGAACAGATATCTGTACACTCATGTTCATAGTAGCATTACTCAAAGTAGCCAAAACACAGAAGCAACCCAAGTGACCACTGACAGATACATGGATAAATAAAATGTGGTACATATAATATTATTCAGCCTTGAAAAGAAAGGAAATTCCGACACATGCTACAACACGGATGAACCTTGAGAATATTATGCTAAGTAAAATAAGCCAGTCACAAAAAGACAAACACCATATGAGTCCACTTATATGACATTTCTAGAGTAGTCAAATTCATGGAAACAAAGTAGAATGGTGGTTGCCAGGGAAGAAGGGGAGGCATAAACGTGGATTTATTGTTTAATGAGTACAGTTTCATTTTTGCAAGATGAAAAAGTTCTTGAGAGGGATGGTGGTGATGGCTGTACAACAAAGTGAATGCACTGTACACTCAAAAATGCTTAGAATGGTAAATTTTATGTCATGTATATTTACTACAATTTTAAAAAGAGTGAAGTTCAGCAAAGGAAACCATAAATAAAACTTAAAGACAACCTATGGACTGGGAGAAAATATTTGCAAACAATGCAACTGACAAAGACTTAATTGCCAAAATATACAAATAGCTCATACAACTCAATAACAAAAAAGCAAACAACCCAATCAAAAAATGGGCAGAAGACCTAAACAGACATTCCTCCAAAGACATATAGATGGCAAACAGGCATATGAAAAGATGCTCAACAACGCTAACTATTAGAGAAATGCAAATCCAAACTACAGTGAGGTACCACTCACACCAGTCAGAGTGGCCATCATTAAAAAGTCTACAAATAGGGCTACCCTGGTGGCACAGTGGTTGAGAGTCCGCCTGCCGATGCAGGGGACACGGGTTCGTGCCCTGGTCCGGGAAGATCCCACATGCCGCAGAGTGGCTAGGCCCGTGAGCCATGGCCACTGAGCCTGCGCGTCCGGAGCCTGTGCTCTGCAACGGGAGAGGCCACAACAGTGAGAGGCCCGCGTACCGAAAAATAAATAAATAAATAATAAAATATGGCACAAATAAACTTACCTACGAAAAAGAAACAGGCTCACATACATAGAGAACAGACTTGTGGCTGCCAAGGGGGAGGGGAGGCAGGGGACGGTTGGACTGGGAGTCTGGGATTAAAAGATGCAAACTATGATATATAGAATGGATAAAGAAGGTCTTATTGTATAGCATAGGCAACTATATTCAATATCCTGTAATAAACCATGATGGAAAAGAATATGAAAAAGAATATACATAGATAGATAACTGAATCACTTTGCTGTACAAGAGACACTAACACAACATCGTAAATCAACTATACTTCAGTTTAAAAAAAAAAAGAGTGAAGTTTGATGACCAACCTCTTTCTTTATCTCTCTCATCTAGTTAGAATTAGGAAACAGACATCACCCATTTTTAAAGAATACTTTTAGAAAAACACTCCACCTCTATCTTCCTTGCCACTGTCTCACAGTATACTTAATGGGCAGAACAAAGTGCTTTTCTTGTTCCTCTGGTATTTGCAATCCAAATTCCCAGAAGTCTATATACACATAATGAAAAGGGTTAATAAGGAAAGGATTTTGGCAAGATTTTTTTCTAGCCTTTGTTCCTGAGGGTTTTGTATTTTAACGCCACTACTCGTTCTTTGATAGGATTAATGTCTAAATGGAATTTTTTAGTTTTGCTTTCCCCTTTCTCAAATATGGCTCCCTCTTTTGGTGCAGATCATCAAAAATAATTTTCTTAAACTGGAAGTACCCAGAATTGAACTGACTTCCAAGTCATACAGTTAATTAACTTCTTAGAAGGTACCAGAACCAAAGCTACATTATTCCTATTCCAGTACACTTTGCAGTATATGCAGTTAAAAGGGGGGAGAGGGAGGTTAAGTTAAAAGAGTAAGATATGACTAAAACGAAATTCCATTCTTAGCTCTGTATTCCAAATTGCACAGGAAATTACCAATTAGGTTTCTAAAATTATCAAAAACTGAACCAGGGACTTCCCTGGCGGTCCAGTAGTTAAGACTCCCTGCTTCCACTGCAGGGGGGAAGGGTTCGATCCCTGGTTGGGGAACTAAGATCCCACATGCCGCACGGTGCAGCCAAAAAGTAAAAAAACAAACAAAAAAACAAAATTCTCTTACTGTGAGCATTTGACTGTGAACATTCCTCAGCACAAGGTATACCTGTGAGGGGAATGATACTGCTTGTATCTGATGGCTAATACAGTATAACTATGTTCATATTGTTAAACAGTAAAGATAAGATTCTACTAAACTAGTGTATGAAAAGTGGGAAGAAAGCAAAGAGCCTGACTTAGTCATGAGAACCTTGGAAAACAACCAAATGAGAAGAAGAGCTTTTCCTAGTACTCCAGATCCTTCAGACTGCTCTAACCTGCAAAGGAGTGTTCCTTGGGTAGAAAGCAAGAGCAGTCCAAATTATGAAACAAGATTCCCCATGAAAGTCTCTAAGGGCAAAAAAAGCTGACCAGCAGGCAAGCAGGTGCTAGGACAAATGACCCTACAATAGAAACTTTGTGGCGCCACACTAACTCAAAGCCTAGCCTCAAATGAACCAAAAAGAACAGAGAGATGGGAAGGGCAACGCTTCTGCAGGGCAAAGTCATCGAATACTCCAGGAATGATTTTTTTTTTTTAAATATGACTAAAGTCTAAACAAGGTAAATTTGGGACTAGAAAAAGCCAAGTCTCTTTCTGGATTAGGGAAAAAGGGAAACTGGACTGTAAAACATCAAAAAGAACAGCCTAAGAAGTGTTTAAACATGGCTAACATACTAGGAAGCAGATTCTAAACTAATCCATCCCATTATACACAGTAGTAGTTAGGACCAAGTGAAGCCTACCATCAAGAGGGACCTAGAAAAAAAAAGAAAAAAAAAAAAAAAAACATTGCAACAGATCTTGTTTAAAACTATTTATTAGAAACATTTTTAGGATGCAACTTTATAAACATTAGCACTGAAAACAAAAGAGGTACCTAGCAATTTGAGACCCAGACAAGGTAAAGAGGAAGAACAAGACTAACCAAGCCAAACCATCTCTAGACTCGTTTGAAATAAGAAATCATTGATAGGACTTCCCTGATGGCACAGTGGTTAAGAATCCGCCTGCCAATGCAGGGGACACGGGTTCAATCCCTGGTCCGGGAAGATCCCCCATGATGCGGAGCAACTAAGCCCGTGTACCACAACTACTGAGCCTGCGCTCTAGAGCCTGTGAGCCACAACTACTGAGCCTGTGTGCCACAACTACGGAAACCCACATGCCTAGAGCCCGTGCTCTGCAACAAGAGAAGCCACCGCAATGAGAAGCCCACACACCACAACCAAGAGTAGCCCCTGCTCGCGGCAAGTAGAGAGAAAGCCCACAGCAACGAAGACCCAGCGCAGCCAAAAATAAATGAATAAATTTAAAGATAAATAAAGTAAAAAATAAAGCCTTAAAAGCATTCAGAAAACGTTAAAAAAAAATCATTGATAATACAACCTTATTGCTTTCTTTCTCCTTGCCTTAAAAAAAAATTTAAGAAATACTTCAATTTAATCTTTAACTAAAAGTAAACAGAAAATAAGAAGTAACATAAATGACTAACAGCCAGGTGTAATGACAATACTGACCACATATAGGAAGGAAGTAGATGAAAAGTGAAAATCACAAGGAGGAAAACTAGATATGGATATGGATTCTCTAACCACTGTGGCACAAGAGTTCATGTACACTTTGTTAAGTGTCAACCAAATTTATATTACTGACTGTGAAAAAGAGAAATAAGGTATTACTGCACCAAAATCCATAAGACAAGAATTCAGAAAGGTAAGATCAGCACTCAAAAAACAGTATTTCTATTTGAGGGCATTTGCTGGTTTAATTCTAAAGAAAAAGCTTTGAAACTGAGCTAGCTGTACTTTAGGAGGCCTGAGTGTGTGGAGAAAGAAGAAAGTCAAAGCCCAGGACCTGCCCAATGAGGGTATTCTGGGAAATCTACCCTATACTTTAAACAAAGAGCACAGGGCTACCCTTTCAGGGTAACAGCCACCTAGGAATACACCAGCCCTCATGAAAACTCAATGGATAGAATTATGGAGATTAGACAAATTTAAAGAGAAAATAAAGAAGTGGAGGTATCAGAAGAAATACAAAAGTGCAAGGAAATTTCAGAACAACCTACTCAGTATTCAGCTCTGGGAAATAAAGACCAGCAATCCAGAAGATAGGGTAAGAGGCAGAGAAAATACAGTAAGAAGGTCTAACATATGTTTAAATGGAATGCAAGAAAGAGAAGACAGTGGAAGGCAGAGGCAATATATGAAGAGACAATGGCTGAGAATATTCTAGAATTGATGAAAACCAGCAACCCATAGATTTAAGAAATCCAATAAATTCCAAGCAGAATAAATCAAAATAATCCAACCATTCATAAAAATCTGCATACAGATGTTTATAGCAGCTTTATTCATAACTGCTAAAACTTGGAAGCAACCAAGACATTCTTTAGTAGGTGAATGGACAGATCAATAAACTGTGGTACATCCAGACAATGAAATACTATTCAGTGCTTTAAAAAAAAATTTTTTTAAAAAGAGGTAACAAGCCATGACAAGACACAGAGAAAACTTAAATGAGTATTACTAAGTAAAAGAAGCCAATCTGAAAAGGCTACATACGGTATGATTCCAACTACATGACATGCCAGAAAAGACAAAACTATGGAGACAGTAAAAAGATCAGTAGTTGCCTACGGTTAGGGGAGGGAGGGTGAACAGCTGGAGCACAGAGGATTTTAGGGCAGTAAAACTACTCTGTATGATAGTATAACAAATATATATCATTGTACATTTGACCAAACCCATAGAATGTACAACACCAAGAGTGAACCCTAATGTACACTATGGACTTTGGGTGATAATATGTCAATATAGGTTCATCAGTTGTAACAAATGTGCAGGGCCAGGAGGTATCTGGGAAATCTCTGTACCTTCCACTCAATTTTGCTGTGAGCCTAAAACTGCTCTAAAAACTAAAATCTATTTAAGTGTATTCTCAGGTTCCCCAAAAATATTCAGATGTAAATAAAGCTCAGGAAAATAATAAAGAAAAAAAGTAATCCAATCTAGACATATCTCTCATCCCTACATTATAGTGCAGAAGATCAAAGTCAAAGAGAAAATCTCGAAAATGGACAAAGAAAAGATAGATTACCTTCAACAGAATGGCAGTGAGACTAAAAATAAAAAGAGTATAATGGAAGTCAGTGGACAATAGTAAACAATGTACTGAAAGAAAATAACAACCAGCTTAGAACTTTAAACCTAGCAAAAATACCACCATTCAAGAATCAAACCAAAAACAGACATTTTAAAGCAGACAAAATGGAGAGACAATCACTGGTAGACCCACACTAGAGAAATTCCAAAGGATATATTTCAGGCAAAAGAAAAAATATTCCAGATAGAAGGGCAGAGATGTGAAAAGGAATGAATGACAAAGAAAGTGGTAAACACATAGGTGAACATGTAGGTTAGGCAAAAAGAACGTAACTATAAAACAGATGCAATAATAATCTGTGGACTCCTAAAAATATATATACAAATGGTGAATACATGACTTTTCTTCATGTATCAAAAGCCACAGAACTCTACAACACGAAGAGTAAATCCTAATGTTAAACTATGGACTTTCGTTAATAATAATGTATCAATACCGGTTTATCAATTGTAACAAGTCTACCACACTTACGCAATATGTTAATAATAGGGGAAACTGGAGGGATGGGATGGTAGTATATGACAGCTCTCTGTACTAACTGCTCAATTTTCTATAAATATAAAACTGCTCTAAAAGCCTACTAGTTAAATATATATACATATACAATTAAATACAGAACAATAGCATGTGAGGTGGGAAAGGAATAATGGAGTTAAATGTTCAAGGCCCTTATATTGACAAAAAGGAGGGCAAAGGTATTGATTTAACATTAATCTTTGATAAATTGAGGATACATATTGTAATTTCTGTGGTAACCAATAAAAGAGTGCATAACTTTCAAACTAGAAGGTGGAAAAATGGAATATTAAAAATAAATAATAATATAACTGACAAAAATTTGAAGGTGGGGGGGAAATAGTATGAGAATGTTTGTCTTTCATAGCAGATAATTACTCAATAAATTACAAAAAAATTTCAAAAGAAGGTAAAAGAAGCATAAGGAAGATTTAAGCCAAAATATATGTCATTGCTTTAAATACAATCTTAGACAAGAGTTTGGAGCTAGATTAAAAGAAGAAACATGGGGGCTTCCCTGGTGGCGCGGTGGTTGAGAGTCCGCCTGCCGATGCAGGGGACGCGGGTTCGTGCCCTGGTCCGGGAAGATCCCACATGCCGCGGAGCGGCTGGGCCCGTGAGCCATGGCCGCTGAGCCTGCGCATCCAGAGCCTGTGCTCCACAATGGGAGAGGCCACAACAGTGAGAGGCCCGCGTACCGCAAAGAAAAAAAAAAAAAAAAAAAGAAGAAACTTGCCTAAGATGGGTGACAATTAACTCTATTTTCATCTTCTCAATACTCTTTTCCAATTCAACAAAGATTTATTCAGTGTATACAATGTGCTGAGCACTTGAATAGTCAGAAATAAAGGTATCACCCATGTTCTCAAGGAGACTAATGGGGAAAACAAATGTGTTATAATAAAAGTAGGTTATCAGGTGCTAATAAGATAATGCAACTAGATGGTGCAGCTATCTGGAAAAGCTATACAGAAGGGATATCCGGATTATGCTTTGAAAAGTAAACTGAAAGTTCATTTGACAAATAAAAAGGAACGGTACAGGAGACATCATAACCCTGTTTACTAATATGACAGTTTAGAAGATCAGTCACGGTTTGAGGTAGCAGCGACCAGCAGTGGAGGAGTAGATGATCCATGAAGTTAAAAAGTTTGGATAGGGAGTTTTAACTCTATCCAGTAGACAATGTGGAGCCTTTAAAGCAAGGGAGTAAAACAATAATATTGGTATTTTCAGAAATATAACTGGTGGCAGTTTACAAAAAGATGAATGGGATAGGAGAAACTAGCTATTACAGTTATGAATGAGGAAGGTCTGGATTAAGGCAGTAGCAGTGGCGCAGACAAATACTAGAGAAAGAAGAGAAATGAGCTGATACTTGACTACATGTGAAATGAGGGTGGAATTAAATGAATACTAAAGTACAGATGGTCCCCGACTTACAATTGTTCCACTTAATGATTTTTCAACCTTATGATGGTGCAAAAATGATATACATTCAGTTAAAACCATACTCCAAACTTTGAATTGTGATCTTTTCCCGGGCTAGTAATACGTGACACAACACTCTCTCACGACGCTGGGCAGCGGCATCAGCACAGCTCCCAGTGAGCCATGCAATCACGAGGGTAAAAGAACCAAGACACCTACAACCATTCTGTACCTAGACAATCATTCTGCTTTTCACTTTCAGTATGGTATTCAATAAATGACATGAGATATTCAATACTTTATTGTAAAATACACTTTGTGTTAGATGATTTTGCCCAATAGTAGGTTAATGTAAGTGTTCTGAGCACGTTTAAGGTAGGCCAGGCTAAGTTACCATGTTCGGTAGGTTAGGTATGTTAAATGCATTTTCAACTTCTGATATTTTCAACTTACAATGAGTTTACCAAGACATAACCCCACTGTAAGTCGAGGAAGATCTGTAATGAAAAGGAGAACGTAACATAAAAGCAAACATAATAAATTTATCAACAGTTCCTTAAAACTAACCGGTATAAATGTACACTATTTTTCAACATTTGTGCTTATTGACCATCTAACTATGTACTAAATATAAACACCTAAACACATTGTTCAAAATTACTGGCACTGGTATGTGAAATAGCTAACATTAGATATTGATAACTGACACCTTCTAATTGATGCAATTCACTAAATGACAGGAGAAAGGTATTGGCTGGTTAAAGGTCTTTTCAGAAATCAAATGTGATCATTTAAAATGTTCACATATCAGACTCACAAATTTATAAAAGATAGGAAAAGAGATCATTTTTCTTTAAGAAGACATCAATAATCTACTATGTGGTACTACCTAAAATTACATGCTCTTGCTTCAGGCTCTATAAAGTGAAGGTTCTTACTGTGCCAAAAGAGATAGTCCCACTTTTCATGGCTTCTCATTTTGCTCTTCTTGTCAATACCATCAACACACTGCATAATCCATTTCATTCAATACAACTGAAACCAACGACATTCATCAAAAAAGTAAGTGATAGTGTGGAATCCTAAAAAAATAACACCTTAAACGTTTTCTTTGAACTTAAAACATAAATGTTTATTCTGTTGCCAAGCTTTTGATACAGGCCCTTTGAGTTATAGATCCACTATAGTTTCACACTGTCTTACACAAACCACACCCATAATGCATCATCTACAATTTCCAGTTTCAATTTCTTTAAAAGTGAAGCAAGAACTTTAAAGATACTTGCCAAGGATCTAAATGAAGAATTCTTCCAGATTAAAAAAAAACTTTTTTATAAATTTTTATAGTTATCTCCTTATTGACTCATTTTATATTCAGTCTTTCCAAGGCAGTTACCTTAGTTTTCACCGAATCGACAATTCTTTCATTTTACAATCATATGTCAATGGTTAACACAATTTTGTATTGAACTATATGATTATAATACAAGTGCAAGCTGTCATAAAGTGACTCTTGGTAAGTCTATAAATCAACTGGTGGGAGCAATGCAGTGGGCATCAGTTAGTATGTCTTATAAAAAGGGTAGGAGTGTTTATTAAGACTAGTATCCCTGTTATGAAAGATCTAAATTCACTTATTGCTTTTATTGTACTCAGGACAGTATCTGGCACACAGAAAGTACTTTAAGAGTATTTGTTACTATCTTAGCATTAAAATTCAACTAGGTACAGTTAACAGTGCATCCAAGGGTGGAAATCCACCTACTTTACAGTCTCCAGAATCAGAGACAAGACTACCTGTATTTAAGTTGTCAAAAGGGGAGAGAGTAGGGAATATAAACTGCATTAAGTCCTCATTGAAAACATATGAATACAAGGTACAGTCAGTTTCACATTACTGGAAGTGGATTATCTAGCACTTAAAGGAAGAGAACTTAAAGAAGGATAGCTCACATGTCAAGTCAACAAGAAATGAAGAAGTAGGTTCGTAACCCAATTAATCTATCACCTCAAAAATGCTAACAGTATGGCTACAGGTCCTCGTAAAAGTGGCAGCTAGACTAGAGGAGGAAAGTCAGCTATAGCTTAGTGCACATCAAGTTACCTTCCTCCATTATCAACTCACTGATGACAGAAAGCATCAATCTCTTAAACAAAACCACATGGTGCATCCCAAAGCGCAAAACAAATGCCTTTGTTTTACCAATTATTATAAGTTAAATATTATACATAAAATTATATAAAATTAATGCATATAAATGCAATGTAAAATAAAATTTTTAATTTGCCAATAACCTAAATATAAGTAAAGAGCAACTTAAATACTATAAGTAATAAATGCGGTGGCTTGGCCATTTTCTTTTAGCCTAAGTTTTGTGATGTATATCCAATTTGCAGGTACAAAACACTCAAGGCAACATGACAGAATATCTACAATAACCAGGAAGTTCAAAGACTGCAGCTACTTTAAACACCCTGTCCACTAGGAAAGAATCCACAGTGGCACTGACCTTCTTCCTTCTATGGACATCAAAAAGTACTGAAAATGTTATGAATAGTTCGCAGAAACTCAAGAGACAGCCCATGAGGCTGCACCAGTCCCACTAGATGGCACTATCACAGGAAACTCACTCTGCTCTCCCATTTGGAGCAAGGGCCGAAAGCGCTCATGATCTCTGTAAAAATGAAAGCTGTCATCAACACAGTGACATCCTCATTGAGAAATTATGACCCATAATGAGGAATTCCAAGCTAGAAGGAGGAGCTTATCCAAAAGCACCTTTTCTCCCAGTACTGTGGTCACCTCCCCACTCCTATTTCAAATAAGTGGTCTGAGAGATACAATGTCTTGCAGGCAAAAGAAGTCCTGCAAAATGGAGATTTTCTTTTTCCTCTTCCTAACTCCACAAAACACAGGATAATTTACTTGCCTTTTTTTTTCTTCCCAAGTTTCTTTGCTATGGGTAAAAATACTCTCCTGCTAGTCCATGAATAACAAATTTACTGTAATCAATATACTTGCCATGATTGGAAATTTCAAAATAACATACAATTAATGGCATAAAAGCTTTTGGATATGAAGTAACTTCTTTCTATGTATCAAAGGGAGAACTTCCTATTAAACAGATAAAGTTTTCTGACACCTTAGTTACATGATTTTAGGTTGGGCCTGGGCAGCAGAATTCACAATGTTACTCATTCCCCTAACTTACGCTCTACCCCATGGAAAGTACGCTTGGATACAGCTACCATGAACCTAAAAACAGAAGGAAAGAAAAGCATCCTAACAAGGAAGCCTAAAGAGTTTAAACCGCATACAATTTGAATACAAACTCACTTTTACTCAGTAGGTGACCATCTAAACAGACAGATTTGGATAAGAGCCTTTTGCTGAATTCCCCAGTTAAAAGACACAACAAAGGTTATTATTAGGTAATCAATTGAATCAGAGATCAATTTAATACTCAAATATACTGCTCACTTACAGCTGAAGCTACTTCACCTAGATCAGAGAATTTACATTTACACATGTAACTTTAATATACAGCAACAGTCAGGAGTATAGCTGCTCCAAAGTGCCACAAGTCAGTTACTTAATTAAAGAGGCCAGGAAACCAAGAATTACAAAATGTGTAACAAATCCTGTGTTCCCATAGCACCTCACCACAGCTCTCATCACAGCATCAGCTCTCTGTCTAGAGCACTTGCTCTGCCCACACTGCGGGGGGGCTTGGAAGCACTGTACTGAGGCGGCATCCCTAACACCCGGCACAATGCCTAGTATGGAGCAGGTACTCAGTAGCTGCTGAATGAACAAAAACTATCAGGCTATTCCAGCTCACCAAAATTATGAGACTCCTCAAAGCAGCCAGTTTTTCCAACTAAACCCTGACAAACACCTTCTCCTTTAAGAAGCTACTGGGTCTTCCCTGGTGGCGCAGTGGTTAAGAACCCGCTTGCTAACGCAGGGGACATGGGTTCGAGCCCTGGTTCGGGAAGATCCCACATATCCCACATGCCGCGGAGCAACTAAGCCCATGTGCCACAACTACTGAGTCTGTGCTCTAGAGCCCACGAGCCACAACTACTGAGCCCAAGTGCCACAACTACTGCAGCCCGCATGCCTAGAGCCCGTGCTCCGCAACAAGAGAAGCCAGCGCAATGAGAAGCCCGTGCACCGCAACAAAGAGTAACCCTCGCTCACGGCAACTAGAGAAAGCCCGCATGCAGCAACAAAGACCCAACACAGCCTAAATAAATAAATAAATAAAAATTAAGAAGCTACTGACCAAAGCACGAGACTAAGATCTAAGTCACCATTAGAAATAAGATTTCTTGAAAAGCACAGGAAGGAATGTATCACATGAAGTCAAAGATCAAAAATTCTCGAGTCTCAAGCCCAAGGAAGCAACATCTTGGATTGGTGAAAATTTTAAATAAAACATCATAAATATATTTTATATATTGTATTAAAATCATAAATATGTTTTACATTTTGTACTAAAGCCATCCTATGAGAGTAGAGGGGTGAGGTAGCAGGTATATACGAATGCACAGGAAGCCATAACACTGCTTAACTTAACACCCGCCCATTAATGAGGCCTGATCTTATTTTATGCTCCTGGAACAAAATAAAGAATGAACAAGAAGGAAAAATAGAAGGAGAGAAAAAGCAGTCTGGGGGTACAACCAGGAGGAATCTGCTGAACTGCAGATTTGGAGAACTAACAGACTTAGCAGAGGCAGATTTTTCAAAACTCTACACATAACTATCCAGAAAGTCCAGCGTAATGAAGCTATGCCAATACCTTTTCATTAACAGTTTTTTCTGAGTGACTGAGCTTTGACAAAATGTGGCATAGAATCTACATATACATCCTGTTAATATCCTTGCAACAGACCCATGGGAAACCTCTCCCATATTAGAGGGTAAAAAGAAGTATATCCTCCCATAGAGAGTACCTTCAAGCATACTGTTAAATGACTGGAACAACTGGTAGGATTTAAAAGTTCACTGGAACTGTAAGCCAAATCGTCTCCCCTTCAGTGTATCTGTATGATCCACCCAAATTGCTCTTTGTTTTTAAATGTGTTTACATTAGACTATAATCAGTGTTTGTTATCATCATTTTACTCACCTTACTAACACCAACTCCAGTAAACCTGGCCTCTAATAATTCCTGCCGTCGGGGGTCCAGGCTATGCAATTCTTCCATCATTTCTACTGAAAAAGAAAAAGTACCTGTGAGACCATAAAAGCTAAAACATGAGGAACCAGTTTTTAGATATAACAAAACTCAGAGTAATTATTTCACCAAATGGTCACATACAGGTAAACCTCAAATAAATATGGCGTACAAGTAATAAACTACAATGTGCTGCACCAAACAGTAATACATTTAAAGTTATAAAGTGGCTCAAAAGTCCTCTTCTGAGCAGTGGTTAAGAATCCGCCTGCCAATGCAGGGGACACGGGTTCGAGCCCTGGTCCGCGAAGATCCGACATGCCACGGAGCAACTAAGCCCGTGCGCCACAACTACTGAGCCTGTGTGCCACAACTACTGAAGCCCACGCGCCCAGAGCCTGTGCTCCGCAACAAGGGAAGCCACTGCAGTGAGTAACCCCCCGCTCACCACAACTAGAGAAAGCCCACACGCAGCAACTAAGACCCAATGCAGCCAAAAAAAAAAAAAATACAGCATGAATCAGAAGCTACTAGTAACTTAAAATAATGCTATTATATGCCTCCTTGCTCTAAGGACCAGATAGTAGCTCATGAAAAATGGAATTACTTCAAATTTAATAGAGAACCCATGGTAAAACCATCAACCGGCATTCACTCAGGAAACTAGTATAGCTCCATAACCATCCCTTTACAAAATCTTTCTCTGCCACTCCCTGGAGCAAGTAGGTTTCTCTAGACATCTGCTTTTAGCACTCCTTCCAAGCAGGGAGGGGCAGGAAGACACCATTTTTAAACTCCTTCCACGACCAATTAACGCACAGGCTACTCTCAGCAAATACCTCCATCGTTTGCAAGAGATCAACTCTTGCAGAAGCCACTGGAAACCTCCCCAATATTAAAAGTAGAAGAGGTGCATATACCATTACATAGAACCCCTTTGAACATATTATTAAATAGTTATTGGAATGATTGGCATGATTTAAAAGTTCACTGAAAACATGAATGAAACATGCTCCTCTGCAATCTAACACCTCCACAATTTCCAGTAACAACCCCTACAAAGTCTTCCAGTTTCATTTCCCTTCCTGGATTGAGAGCCTGGGGCAAAGGGGAATGAAAGGGTGGCAAATTAAAGTTTCACCCACACAGACAAGTGCACGTTAGAGAGGGAATTAGGAAATTCTCGGAAGGGTAGAAAAGCATCTTAAAAAAGAAAAAGGAAAGAAGAAAAGAGATTGAGCCAGTGTTTCCCTAAGTGGCCTTCCTCGCGTCTCGCCCTGCCCTAATCGAGGCCAGAATGGCAGAGGTTGCAACCTCCCTTCAAGACCCAGGGTTTCTCGGCACGTTTCCTAAACCTCCATCCTCAGGCCTGGCCCGGAAAATGACGCCCCAGCGGTTATTTCATTTAATGTCAACTCATGTTAAGGAAAGATCCACTCTGTTCCATTCCAGCGGGGCCTTAGACTGGGATCCTCCCTGTAGCCCACAGCCAGGAAGCAAGACCGATGGGGCCTGGTCCCGGCGCCCCTCGCCTCCCGCCGGCTCCAAACTTTCCCCAACTCCAGGCCCACCTGTCACGGAGGGAGGGCGGGCCAGCTCTCGGGGGCGCCCGGGAAGCTGCCGGGGCCTCCAGCTGCCCGGGCGCCCCCCTCTCCCCGCCGGCCGCCGGCCCCACTCCCAGGCCGGGGCCGCCTGGGCCTCCCCCGTCTTCGGCCCGGCCCCTCAGCGACCCGCAGCCCTCGGAAAGCCCCTCCCGCCTCAGAGCCGAGGAGCTGCGGCCCCGCGCCGGCCCCCGTGTGGGCCCGGGCCGCAGCCTTCTCAGCCGAGGGGGTCGCCCGGATGGTTAATGCCCCAGGCCCGGCGCCCTCCCCCGCTCGGGGCTCAGCCTCTCACCTGCCGCCGCCGCTGCCGCCGCTCCACGCTCCTCCCGGGAGGGGCCCCGACCCGACCCGGCTGCGGACCGCTCTGCTCTCCCCCTGGGCAGGCCCGGGGCGGAGCCGGGGCCTCTCCTGAGCACCGCAACCCCCCGCCCGGGCAGCCGCCGCCGGCGCTGGGCTCCACGAGAGGGCGGGCGGGGGAGGGGGGCCTCGGAGGCCGCAGATCCCCGGGCTCGCGTACAGAGCCAGGCGCCCGACGCGGGCCCGGGCCCGGGCGGCCGCGGGGGGGCGCGGGACCGGTCTCCTGGCGCCGGACAAAGGCCAAGGGAGGCACAGAAGGGCCCAGGCCCGGCCGGGAGGTGGGGGCCCACTCGGCTAGGGGCCACTCGGGTGCGGCGTGGAGGGCGGGGGGGGGGTCGGAACCGCTGGTGCCCACGACCCGCCTCCGGCCCCTTAATCCGGATCGGTTCGGTCCGGATTAGTAGTGATCGGTGTAAACACACTAGTGAAACCGCGTGTTTCCTCGCGAGATTTGCACGGCTGGGAGGCAGGGGGGGGTCCAATGGGGGTGGGGGAAGAGCCGACAGTGGGGGAGGAGGGGGAGGGGACGAGGAAGGTGGGGGGGTCCCCGCTGCCCCGGCGCCCCGCCTCCTCCAATCAGCGGCCGGGCTGGCGGGCAGGGGTTAACCAGGGGACCCCGCGCCGGCTGAGGAGGCCGCCGCCTTGCCGGGCGGCTGAAGGAGGGCGGGCGAACGGGCGGCGCCGGCGGACCCGCAGCGACGCCAGGAGAGGTCGGACCCGTTCGGAGCTCCGGAGACCCCACTGCCGTCTACGTAAAATCGGCCCTCGCCCCGCGGGACCGGCCCCAGCCAAGGAGGTTGGGCCGGCGCCCTGGGTCGCGGACCGGAGCTAGAGGGGCCTCGCCGCCGGGGCCGGGCGCTTCCCCGATACGCCTCGTCGAACCCCGCGTCAGCCTAATCCCTGGTCTCCACGAGTTTGGGTGAGAAGTGGGGTTGCTCTGCCCAGGATGGATTTTAGAGGAAGAATGCCCGTGTGCCGGCGAACCCCGCCCGAACTTCCCCGGAGACGCCCAGTTAGTGAGTTGGCTGTGCCCACCCGTGTTGGCCGGCTCCCACGCCCCGCCACTCTCCAAACTCACCCTCCCACTCCCCAAATCCAAGCCGCCTTGGAAAGCGGACAGCGCTTCACCTCCACGTACCTGGTTGGCAGGACGTCTCCAGGGACAAGAGGTCCTCTGGGATCACGGCTGACTCCCTACCCCCACCAGGATGCTGCCCCAAAGGGACTCTCTCGGTGCCCCCGGGGGGAGGTTCCATTTCAACCTTTGATTAACAACAAGGCCCTCCTGGGTACTTAGGGGGCTCGGAGGGTAAGGGCTAGAATGGAGAAAACAGGCCTGCCCCTCAGTGTCTGCTGAGGAATGGGAAATGTGAAAGGGTGCAGTAGCTCCCGCAGCTAGGAGGGCTTCCTGCACAGGAAAAGCCTCCCATTTTGATCACCCAGCACCAGAGAAAAAAATCACATTCTCCACCGACTTCTATGAGCCAGGACACTGACTTCAACGCAAATACCCAACTTTTTATTTTCCTTTGATACTGCCTTGATCAGATGTCTGAAGATGACTTAAGGACTACAGGCAAATCACCTGGGAAAAATTCAGATAATGAACAAGAGCCTTGAACTTTTCCAGGGGGTAGGCAAGTACTTCAAGGGGAGTTTCTGCCTTTCTTTCTTCCTTATTCTTAATTCATCCTGTATTAATGGAACACAGACCTGCTGGAAGGGCAAAGGATGGCAGTTTACTTTTTGTTAGTTGCGCAGCCTTCCAAAGCCTTGGACAAATTCAAGCACTGTGGAAAAACTCCATTCAACCAAGAGTCACCTTGCTTCGAACCCAGCCAGGTTGGGCCCTGTGCACGCACATATTTCCAAAGATAACAATGTTTGAAGGGGAGGGGGAGAGCAAGTTCCAGGCAGAGAAGGGTGAAAAAGGGCAAGGTGAAGGACTATCAAGAGAGCAGGAGAACCTAGAGTACCTTCCCCTACGACTCGAAAAGCAAGTGAGGCAAGCTCTGTCATTATAGCAAATGACACTGGAATGTCTCAAATGAGAAGAGTTTAAAAGGAAGAACACTGGACAGAGTTGGAGCTGAGTTCCAGCCAGCTCTTTCACAGACAAGCTGCATGGACCAGTTACCTAAGCTTTCAAGTTTCGCCAACCTCATCTGTGAAGGAGTTTGGACTAGAGGATAATAAGATAATAATAAGGCTATGATTCTATTTTTTGAGCTAATTTTTTATTTTTTTTGGCCACACCATGCGACATGGGAGATCTTAGTTCCCCCGACCAGGGATCAAACCCGTGCCCCCTGCATTGGGAGCACGGAGTGTTAACCACTGGACCACTGGGGAAGTCCCTGAGGTAATTATTTTTTAAAAGATAAAAGTAGTTACTGAAATACAGGAAAAGATGAGATTTTTAGTTTCACTTTGCCTAGTGCATTTTCCTCTGCATGTCAAAGAACTTACACTGCCATAGGTCTGTTCACAGCCCCACTCCACGTTTAACACTCATCCCAACAGGAATTGCTCAAAGGAATTTAATGAATTTGCTTACCACAAAAATGAGGTGCTTCTGTTTATAAGCATCATATAAATGAAAATATCAACAGTAAGGAAAAAGAACAATAGATGGATAATTTCAAAATAAGCTCTGTTGTTGTCAGATGGTTCTCACAATGTAATTTAACCTTGGGTTCATGAACCAACCTGTTTAAAGTGTGTTTACTGGGACTTCCCTGGCGGTTCAGTGGTTAAGACTGTGCTTCCAATGCAGGGGGCTCGGGTTCGATCCCTGGTCGGGGAACTAAGATCCCACATGCCACGTGGCCAGAAATTAGTTAATTAATTAATTAAAGTGTGTTTGCTCACAGGGCAACTTTGTGAGACTCAACTTGTCATAGACTGGCAAATGGTGACACTCTCCATGCAAAGGCCCAATTCCCATCAGCTTCAGAAGGCTCAAACATGGATTCATTTAGATGTGCACGTTGATCATCTGGTCCTTCCTGCCTTCAGTGTATGACAAGTCCTCCAGGTTCATGTTCATAGTCACAGAGAGGACCAGGGCACTGGTGTTCCCCAAGCTGTGCTCTGCACATCTCGATAGGTTAAATGCTTTAAAGGGAGTAGATGTACATTGGACCTCGGGAAACTCTAGGTTAAAGTGGAATCCTTTATTTCAGTACTACTTAGAGCCTAAAATGTACAATAGGCATATGACAATCTCCAGGTGGGGGATCAGGGTATTCAGTGGTTTCCTATTTGATGTTTGGAACCACCACCCTGGTTTTCTGTTGGCTGGTTTGTGGTTTCAAGTACTCATGGGAGAGGTGTTTTGAGAAAGACACTGGGAAAAACTAAAGTAGTTCTAGCACTCTTTTGCCCTTTCACCTGTACCACACTAAAGAATGTCCAGCACCTTCTTCAATGTTTCTTAATGTCCACCATCTGGCATATATTACTGAGCAGGGGGCCTTACGTGCACCTTTTCCAGAAGGGGCCTGCAGTGTGGTGGCTAAGAGGACAAACTTCCTAGTCAAGCCCCCCGGTTTTCATCTTGGCCCTGCCTCTTACCAGCTGTGTGGCCTTAGGCAAGATATTTAACTTTTCTAAGCCTCAGTTTCTTTATCCATCAAATGGTGTTAAAAACCTCACAGGACTGTTGGAAGATGAAATGAGATAATGGTGTGTGCCTGACAGAGTAATCCCTAAATAAATGGTCCCCAAACCACATTTCTACCAAGGATGTAGACATTTGTCATTAGATTGGTTAGCAGCACACAGTTTAACTTCGGAAACCAGGCTGCCAATGTACTGAGTTGTTTGTGGGGCTATTTTCTTCATAACAGAAAAAGGACTTGATGTCCCTTTAAAGAAAGCATTACCAAAAAAAAAAAAAAAAGTATTACATTTTATTTTGGGGTGGGGGGGCGGGTAAGTAGAGAAAAATGTAAAAGTCATCTGGTCTGTTTATGTTCTTCCCCCATCCTGGAGAATTGAGGGTTTCTAATGGTGAGAAGAAATAACAAATTTTGTGAAGGCAATATTTCCACTATAAATTCTGGTCGGCAGGGCAGCGTAGAACGTCAGGGCACTGGTGGTTGGAATGAACTAGGTCCTAACCCTGTCTCTTCACCTGTCAGTTTCCTCATCTGAAAACTGGCCAGCACACCTAATCCCATGAGTGGCTTTAATTAAAGTTGAAATAGTGATAGGAAATGCCTTGTAACTGTGCCTGACATACAGTAGGCATTTGGTCAGTGTTATTTCCTCCCTTCTCCCCATTCCTAACAAAGTGGAAAAGCATCTGGTTGCCGTGAAAGTGCACTATAGATGAAATAAATTCAGATCTCAGCCTGCGTAAGATTCTCTGCCAATCTCTCCCCTATCTCTATGTTTTTCATACCCTTCTTCTGCCCAGCTTGCTTCAGAAAGCTTTCCTGAGCAAGTCTCCTTGACACACTTTACTTTCTTTATCGTCATGCGTTCTTCCCCACAGCCCAGTGATGCTGGAACAATATTCTTATTCTCCTGGAGAGTACCTCCCTTCTTTAATTTCCTCTTTCAACTCCCTCCCCAAATGTTACTTTTTAATACTTGTCTTCCCTGAATTGTGTGTTCCTTCTTCCCAGCAGCTGAAATGTAAAAGAAACAAGTAGAGGAGCAAAGCGAATAAATGCCCCTGAAAAGTAACAAGCCCCCTCCCCTGAGCTATTGAATCCTCCATTTTGGTCTTTCTCAGAAAACGTCAAGATAGGGAACAACAGCAAACACATTGCATTTGTGGAAGCTGGCAAAAGTGTATTTTATAAATCTTAGTTCTTCCATTGACCTTTCATATTAGGCTTAAGTAATTAACCTTCAGACACAGTGGCACAGGTCATGGGGAAAGGGGGCCCAAGCCCACAGAGAAGACAGAAGGGGATCATTCGGCTAGTGGCCTTGGGCATGGTCAGCCCAGAAAGGCAAGTCAGAAGATGGATGAGTTAAGAATGAGTTTTATTTTTAATGGCTGAAAGAATATCAAAAGAAGAATAGTATTTCGTGACGTGAAAATTACATAAACTAATTTTGGTGTCCATTAGTAAAGTTTCATTAGAACACAGCCACACTAATTCCTTTACATGCAGTCTGTGGCTGACTTTGCACTACAAATGGCAGAATTGAGTAGTTGTGACAGGCAGGCAAAGCCTAAAATGTTTAGTATCTGGTCCTTTACAGAAAAACTTAGTCAACCCTTGCTCTAGGCCAGGGCTTCGCAAATTGGACCAAGCATACGTATCCCTTGGGCATCTTGCCAAAATGCATCTGGGATAGGGCCTGAGACTCTGCATTTCTGACAGCCCCAGGTGATGCTGTTGCTGCGGGTCTGCAGCCCACACTGGATTTCAATGCTCTGAAGGCTTGTCTGTTACATTAGTGAAAGCTTTATGTGAATGCTTTGTTAAGTACAGTGAGCAGATCTTTAAAAATATGAAAAATTGGAGTGTAACCCATGATAATAACCTCAGTCGAATCTTCCACATTTCATTCCACTGTTTTGGCATCATGTGACAGCCTGAATAGCCGTGGAAATGGATTTGCCAGCCACCTTGCTGAGGCCAAAGGGGTGGCAGCCCCAGCCCTCTCGTGATGTGGTGCTTCCTCTTACTGGCCCTAAACGTACCAGTCCAACTACAGAAGGGCCTTCTGTGTCCTGGTATTGCAGAATTTGGAAAGGAGATCTGAGTTCACCTTATGCAAAATACTCGACTCTTCCAACTGCAGGCAAGCAGTCCTCTCCCAGCTCTTTCTTCAGTGAGCAGTGCTTCTCAGGGTGACAAACCCTTGCAGAAACAGCTTGGATTCAAGTCCCAGCCCTTCTACATACATGTTCTGAGACCCAAGGACACGTGACTTCTGGAGCCTCGATTTCCTTATCCGTGCAATGGAGATAATGTATGTAAAGCACCTGGCTTACTGCCGGATTCCTGCCAGGTGCTTCCAACCTGAAAGCATCATAAAACTTACATCCAAACCCTGCTCCTCCCCCTACCTAACTCATGTTAGAAAATGTCATTTCCATTCTTTCGTTATTTATATCAAAAACCCTGGAATCATCCTCTCTTACACCCTTATCCCCAGCACCTCCACTCCAGCCTCACTGGCCTCCTCTCACACCTCAGGGCCTTTGTACCTACTATCCCTCTACCTGGAACACTTTCACCAGACACTTAGCAGGTGTGGCCACATGTTACTGCATTGCATGGAATGTGTCCTATCTTCTGCGTATGTGTGATAATGATACGGAGCTGGCAAGTGGCTGCCTTTCCATGATAGAGTGAGAAGAACCTGCAGGCCGTTTCAAGAGACAACCATGCTAGGCTTTTGAGTAGAAATAAGTGGAGGGCAGTTTGAAAAGAAAGACCATTTCATCACAAGAAAAACAATTTTGGGGGCTTCCTTGGTGGCGCAGTGGTTAAGAATCTGCCTGCCAATGCAGGGGACACAGGTTCGAGCCCTGGTCCGGGAAGATCCCACATGCCGCAAAGCAACTAAGCCCGTGCACCACAACTACTGAGCCTGTGCTCTAGAGCCCATAAGCGACAACTACTGAGCTCACGTGCCACAACTACTGAGCCCGTGCGCCTAGAGCCCGTGCTCCGCAACAAGAGAAGCCACCGCAGTGAGAAGCCTGTGCACCACAACGAAGAGTAGCCCCCAACTCACCGCAATTAAAGAAAGCCCACGCGCAGCAACGAATACCCAACGCAGCCAAAAATAAATACAATAAATAAATTTTTAAAAAAGAAAAAATTTTCTTCTACTTCTTTAACTTTGTATCTATATGCGATGGTGGCTGTTCACTAAACTTATTGTGACAATCATTTCATGATGTATGTAAGTCATTATGCTGTACACCTTAAACCTATACAGTGCTGTAGGTCAGTTATATCTCAATAAAACTGGAAGATAAAAACAAAATAAAAAGAGCAAATCCCAAAACCAAATCCTTGCTCTCAGGTGCATGACAGTGAGAGAAACAGACAAAAAACACAAAACTATATGTCAGAGGTGCTGAGTGTCATGGAGAAATAGAAAGCAGGGTACGAGGATAGAGTGCTAGACCCCAGTGGTGGCAGGGATGCTACTTTATATAGGGAGGTAGGTCAGGGACAGCTGTTCTCTGATAACGTGACGTCTGAAACGAAGGTGCAAACCTTGTCACCGTCTGGGGGAAGAGCCTTCCAGGCAGAGAGAACAGTGAGTGAAAATGGCCTGGGGCCAGGACCAGCGTGTTTGCAGCAGGATGACTTGTCAGGCAAAACTGCAGCGTCTCTCTGGGCCTTCTGGGCCTTGCACGACAGGGTGAGAAGATGCCTGCTGCTGAGCCGGGCATGGGTGTAGGCCACAGTTTCACCAAGGTTTCGACATAATAAGGTGCTTTATGCTGCAGTGAGATTCAGTGTCTTGAGCCTGCGTTTAATGCCTGATCCCAAAGGGCAGGGATTATAACAAAAAGCATTTATTGAGCATTTATGGGGAAGGCACTGGAATGAGAGCATGTTCATTATTACCTTTAATCCTTTCAACCTTGAGGGAGGCCCACCATACAGAGGAGGAGGAGACAGTGGAGAGGAGGTGAGGGAGTTCTCTGAAAGGCGGTCTGGCTCCAGGACCGGTGCCCTCTGCCCCACCAGGCAGGGTTAGCGCGGGCCAGGGCGCGCAGTGCTCAATCCTGCCCCTCCTGGCTGACTCCAGGTTCCACCTGCTCCTTTAGTTTGCTTCAGTTAACGCTAACTTTCTGTCACCCGCTTCTGGCTTCTGGCTTCATTACCCCATATTTATTGTGTTTCACAGCTTTCCTCCCTGGCCATTAGTTTCCACCTCCTCTGAAGGTGTGGATGTGGGCAGCTGGTTAGTCACTTAGGTAAGACTCTTACCAAACTCACCGTTGCACAGGATCTGGTTCTCAGGTCTTCGGGTCCCCCTGGCCCCAGAGTTAATCCAGTTTGGGAAGAACCTCATCAAAATGCTGAGAATGGTACATAACCCTGTGTGCCAACTCGTTCACAGCCCTGGATGCCAACTCGTTCATTTCAAAAGGGGAATGTGACTGCCAAGTGGCAACATTTGACCCACAGACGCTGATCCCAGGATAGCTGCTTGGAAGGCTCCTCCGAGCAAGGAGCAAGGGAAAGGGCATGGGTGAGCAAGGGAAAGGGCATGGCCTTAATGGCTCCACCGCGCACAGTTGTGTTCAGCTGCCGTTCCCAATTCCTCGAAATAGGGCCCTGTCTTCTAAAGGGACAGGACGCTGGATCTGTCCCTCTCATGAAATTACACCAGAGCCCTGCTTTTTAGACTCCCCTCTCTTGGACTTTCCTCTTCTGAAACCACAATGTATATATATATAGGCTTACATTTTCTTGGAAATTTGGATAACCCATTTTTAGCCAAAGTTGCTGCTTTGTAGGTAGCTGATCTCCTCCATCACCGTGGAGTCTTCCAAGTTTTGTTCTCTGGTTTTGCAGGTATCTTGGTGAGGCCTCATGTTTGAGACTCTGCTTTAATATTCATTAGCATAAGACTTTCAGAAAGTTACTTCAACTTCCTCCTCTATCAAACCGGGAACTAACACCTATTCTCCTCTCAGCGTTGCTCTAAGGATTAAGTCAGTTAACACAATAAAGTCTTCTGGGGCTTCCCTGGTGGCGCAGTGGTTGAGAGTCTGCCTGCCGATGCAGGGGACGCGGGTTCGTGCCCCGGCCCGGGAAGATCCCACATGCCGCGGAGCGGCTGGGCCCGTGAGCCATAGCCGCTGAGCCTGCGTTTCCGGAGCCTGTGCTCCGCAACGGGAGAGGCCACAACAGTGAGAGGCCCATGTACCGCAAAAACAAAAACAAAAACAACAACAACAGCAACAAAAAAAAGTCTTCTGAAATTTAGGGGGGAAAAAAAGTGTCATGTAAATGCAAAACAGAATTATTCTTTCAAGGCAAGTTTCCCCTAAAACAACAGTTTAAGCAACAGGGAAAGACGGTGACGGTACAGCTGGCCCTGCACACGATCTGCAGCCTACACTGCCCATTCACGCAGCAGCCCAGCAGCCCTTGTCAATGGGAGTGTGGTTCCATCAGGTCCAAGAACCACTGCCCTAATAAATACTGCCTCAATGTGAAGCCATCCACAGACTCTGGCTATTGTGTTTCCCTGGTCTCCCTGTGCTTTGTCCAGATTTAGTTTTTAGTTGCAGAGTAAATGCGATGCTCTGAAAGGAATATAAGACACAGAGTCACAAGCCCTGGGTTCAAAACTCAGCTCTGCCGCGCATGCTGGGTGACGCTCAGCCAAGTGTCCTCCCTTCCGCCTGAAGCCCCCGCCCCCCCGTAAAATGGGGCTGCTCACATGACCTGCCCTTTAGAGCTGATGTGAGGATGGGATGAGGTAACCGAGGTTCAGAAAGATTAGTGTGGTGTCTGGCATGCAGAAGACACTCCAATGATGCTTGTTTAAAGTAATTAAATGTCATTGATTTGTTTGACGAGAGAAAGCAGTTTATCACTAGTCTTCTCCTCAAAATGCTTTCTTTCTTCAGAGGTTTTCACTTTTGCCTGACAAACCAAGCTCTTGTGTCTGTTAAGAATGTTTTTTATCTTCCTATTCTAACAAAATATTCGGAAGCCAAAATAGATACTGTGTATGTGCATGGGGGACAGACTTTCTTGGTCACTGTTTTAGCCACCCAGACAGTGGTGTTTTAGCTCCCACGTTTCTTAAATGGTAGCAGGGCAAGATTTTACTTTTGCTGTTTCAATCACCGGCATCGATGTTGCAATATCACATAGTAACAGGTTCCCCAATCTGATTACTGGCTTAGTATCTTATTGACCAGCTGATCCGTTCCACTCCTGTATCAGAGCAGGAAATATCCTGATAGGTTCTTTTCTTCTACCACAGATATAAGACTCACCTAAGTTACGAAGTCCTTTTTCCCTGGGGCGCCCCTTATACATATCTCCACACTGACAATCCAGGAGCTGGACAGAAGGACCTGTGGGATTGGAATGTGGGGAAGGGGCTGCACTGGGAGGCCTTTGGTGGTCACAGTGCCCAGAGGCTGCATCCCACCTGGCACTGATTCAGCATTTGCATGCTCCCACCTGCCCCATTTGGCTAGAACAGGTGAGAGCTGGTCCTGTGTCCTTGTGGGTCCTACATCTCCTGCCCTCCCCTTGCCGTGCTCCCCATAGGATTGGACACCTCCAGGATGTAGGCCTGGGTTGGGTTCTCCAGCCCCTGGTGACTCATCTCCCCAGTGGAAAAAGTATGAAAATTGTACTTGTTACGTTAACAGATTCCTGAGAGCTGCCCCCGTTGTCCATTGAGGGAGTTTCCATCTTATAATTGGGAAAACAGAGGTGGTAGGTGTGAGGCAGAGAGCCTGAGCTGGGAGCAAAGCTGATCCAGGGTCCAGTCCAAGCTCTCCTGTCCTGGACTCCATGAACTTGAGCTGGTTACTTCATCTTCCCAGCCTCACCTTCCACATCTGTAAAAGGGGGATGCAATGCCCATCTTAGAGGGTGGAGTTAGGCCCTTAAAGCATCAAGCACAGCACTGAGCACAACAGGGACTCAGTAACCGGGGGCTTCTTTATATTGTTCACACTTCAAATGGACTGTTTAGTCTTTTCAGTAAGTCCCCAGACTAGAGCTGGGTCCCAGCACTGAGCTGACTGAAGCATGACTGCAGAGGCCCTAGCAGCACCGGCCACAGAAGGGGGATTCAGGTGTCTCCACCCCCCTCCTTGGGGGCAGCAATTCCCCCGTCCCCCACCCCCCATAAAGCCCAGACAGTAAATATTTTAGGTTTTGCAGGCCATGTTGTCTCTGTTACAAGTCTCACCCTGCCAGCACGGCAGGAAGATAGCCACAGATGATACGTCATTGAATGACTGTGGCCGTGTTCCAGTTAAAAGTTTATTTGCAAAAACAGGCAGTTTGTCAGCCCCCTCATAACTCTCAAATTTTGGCTCACACCAGAATCGCCTGGGGGGTGTCTTCCAACACACCTTGCTGGGCCTAACCCCCAGGGCTTCTGACTCTGTGGGTCTGGGCTGGGCCTGCATTTGTGTTTCTAAAAACTTCTGGGTGACACTCCTGCTGCGGGCCTGGGAACCATTTTGAGAACCACCAAAGCTTTTCCCTCTCCCTTCTTTCTCTGTGCAGCTGAAACACTTTATTCCTACTGCAAAAGAGCATTTATTGTGTTTTACTGTGGTTAGTGGTTTGTGTGTGGGTCTCTGGGATCCGTTCCTAACCATCTTCCTACCCCAGCGCCCGACAGTAGCCACTGCTCATCATGAGCACTGAACTCAAGGGAGGTCACGGGCACAGGAGCCCTGGGTCCAGCTCTGCTCCTTGGTGGACATTTCTCTCTGGAGCTCTGTGCGACACCCTGTCACGGAGAAGAGGAAAAGGGACTTTGCCCCCCTGCCTATCCAGAAAACAGATCAGGAGAGGAGACATTCCCTGCTCAGACTAGACCTTGAACCTGGACTCTTTTCTAAGGAAATGAAACGAGGGTTGGGGGTTTGGTTTGTTTTAATTTTGTTATTTTTTTGCTTTGTGATGTATGAGTGTGGGGGGTTGAATCCAGACAGCTGACTGATGTGGAAAACCACTATTTCTGAGTTGCAGAGACTAAGAAGGCATTTAAAATGACCTGCAGTCAGGGTTTTTTCCTCAGATCAGGCAGAATCCAGTTTGGTCCTGATAAAAATAAATAATATTTGATGGGCTTCCCTGGTGGCGCAGTGGTTGAGAATCCGCCTGCCAATGCAGGGGACATGGGTTCGAGTCCTGGTCCGGGAAGATCCCACATGCCGCGGAGCCACTGAGCCCCTGTGCCACAAATGCTGAGCCTGTGCTCTAGAGCCTGCGAGCCACAACTGCTGAGCCCGCGTGCCACAACTACTGAAGCTCGCACGCCTAGAGCCTGTGCTCTGCAACAAGAGAAGCCACCGCAATGAGAAGCCCGCGCGCCACAATGAAGAGTAGCCCCCGCTAGCCGCAACTAAAGAAAGCCTGCGCGCAGCAACAAAGACCCAACGCAGCCAAAAATAAATAAAAATAATAAATCAATTTATTTTTAAAAATAAAAATAAATAAATAATATTTGAGACCTTCCCTATCCTGAGCGGCATGAGTACAACTCCTGGGTCCAACTCCCTCTTTTGGAACTTAGTGCCTTACTCCTGGTTTTTTTTTTTTTTTCCCCCGGTACGCGGGCCTCTCACCGCTGCGGCCTCTCCTGTTGCGGAGCACAGGCTCCGGACGCACAGGCTCAGCGGCCATGGCTCACAGGCCCAGCCACTCCGCGGCATGTGGGATCTTCCCGGACCAGAGCACGAACCTACGTCCCCTGCATCGGCAGGCGGACTCCCAACCACTGAGCCACCAGGGAAGCCCCTTACTTCTGGTTTTTATCCTGAGGACACTGCGAGTAGATAGAGCCAGGTGTGGACCCACACGTGCTTTCCCACCTCTTCTTGCTGGTGGGCATGGAGGAGGCCCCACAGGAGCTCACCAGAGACAGGGAGCAACTTAGTCCTGGGCTGGTGTAACAATGACCTTCCTCTTCCCAATTCCCAGGCCTCTCCGATGCAAGCTTACAAGGGAATTCCTTTTGATCTGTGAAGTTTCAAGGCCATCCATACCTAACCTTCCGTGCCTCACTCTCTCCTTTCCAAACTAACAGACAAACAGGGAGAAAGGACTCCTTCCCCTCCCCATCTTGATGTGCTCTGTGAACACTGCCCAAGGTCCAGACATTTGCTGCTCATCTAGACTGTGGTGCAGAAAGCTATGAGCTATGACCCAGTAACCTGGAGCACGTGAAGTTAGCACGGCAAGGGAGCAGGAGTGACCCGACTGGCTTAGAACTCCTTCTGATATTCCCTGTCCCTGCCACCTCGTTACCCCTGCCTGCCAATCAGTTTTGCATCAATAAACTTTATGTTCCGGGCTTTGCCAGATAAATGAAAGGCGAGCAGCTAAAGACTGATCTCTGACCTCAGCACGTAAACAGCCTACAGATTGGACTTGACAGTTAATAAAGGAAAGGCCTAGCAATTCTCTGATGCCTTTTTGCCTTAATTAGATTGAGCATTCATAAGCTTTGGGGAAGTCTTCAATTTGAAGAGGAAGACCCCACAAGACAGGAATTCACATCTCTACCCATTCATCCGTTCAGACTGTCTGCCCCTCAGTCTCTACTCACTGACACTGGTGCCACCCTATTACCTGTGCTCAGCGCTGTGCTAACGGCTGTCGAGCACAGGGGCTGTAAGAATTCCAGAAGTCCACACCATACTCTACTGGAAGACAGCGTCCAGCTCGGCAGTCAAGCACATGCTTCGCTTCAGACAAATCCAAGCCTGAATCCTGATTCTGCCGGGTGACCTTTGGCAAGTTATTTAACCTGTCTGCCCTCAGTTTCCTCTTGGGGTTAATAATACCAACTGCCAAGGGTTGTCATCAGGACTAAGTGAGACCATCTGTGTGAGGCTTGCAGCACAGAGCCTGGTGCTTAGCAGTGACGCCAGACGTGGAAGTCCCAGCACAGTGCTCGTGGTTCGCTGGGCCGGCTCTCGGGCTGAGAGGCTCCTCCCCTTGCCCTGGCCTTCTGCCTGCCACTGGGGAGCCAGTGATGATAGGCAAGGTCTCTGCCTTCAGCGGCCTGAGAGGCCTACTGTTGACAATGCTTTTAGTTTCTTCATCTATAAAATGGGGGTAGTGGTGATAATCCTCCTTGGAGGATCAGGGAAGAGCCTAGCACAGAAGCCTGCAAATGCACTTTGCCGAAGGAAACGACTCTGGGAATATTAGATGCCGGTAGCAGCCTCTGGCTTGTCATTGGATGCCACGGCCCCTGCAGGCTGTCTTTAATAATAGATACTTTAAAATTCCTGAACCCGCTTCAAGCTATATTTGCTCACACACGGAGGTTTATTCAGTGTTAATCACATTAACGTGCTGTTTCATTTCACGCTGTGCAATGCCAGCTTCAGCGAGAGCCCAGAGACAGCAGAATTTATGCTCAAAGGGACCCCGTACTGCGTTTATCCAAGCGTCGTCAAGGCATCTCAGCGCCCCAGCAACCTCCGGGCCACCCCCCTGCTCCCCCAGGGGTGCCCTCAAGCCGTAAGCAGTCTTCCTTTCAAGTATCTCTCTGTATCTCTTGGTTTTTACCCTCAATTAGAAACCTCTTAGGCAAGTGTCCAATTTTTACTAGCCATCTTTAATCCTTTAACAACCCAAACACATGCTATTCGGTAAAAGCTCTCCATCAGGTCTCATAAGGGACCCTGAGTGAACAGGAGTTTGCAGGGTCCTTTGAGAGCCCCCGGTCCAATCCCCTCATGTTACAGATGGAAAAACTGAGGAGCAGAGGGGTAAGGACTTCAATCTCTCCCCTGATGGCTCCTTCTCTAAGCTGATGAATAATCGCCATTCAGATCTTAAACACCAAACAAATTTGCCACTTTTTCTTTGGCTCTGTGCCTCAATCTGCTTGAAACAACCACTTGCCCTCCTGACTCTTGTCCGCTGAGAGCCTCAGATCCTACTTCCTGAGGGGTTGCCCCCCCACACTGATCCCAGGGCCCAGCGCAGCACCTCAGTGCAGTGTCCCCTCCAAGCTCGGGGCCACCCGTCGGCCAGTCTTCCCAAGGACTTTTTCCGGCACCTCTCACCCCTTTCTTACAACATCAATTTCTCCCTTTCCATGGGAACATTCCTGTCAACATACCCTCTTGCTCTCATTTTAAACATTTTTGTGTAAAACCCTCCCTTGACCTCACGATCCCCTCCTGGTACTATACCATTTCTCCCCTTGAAAACTTGGCTGTTTCCACTTCCTCTACAGCTGCCATCAACTTCTTTTTTTGTTTGTTTTTTAGAGTAAACGGTGTTTATTTTTTGTTGAATTTTTTCAATCAAATGGAATTGCTTAATTTAAAAAAACTTCTCTCTTTTCTCTTTAGATACTACAGACAATTTCATTTTACCTCAGCAGACACCTAGAAACAAAACACTGGACCCACCAGAGAAAACAGGGCAATAAAAGCATCAGAAATTCAAATCAACTATGGAAGACCTACTGTTAGCTGGCAGCTCTCAATTCTAAACAGAAGTGTCCCAGAACCTATCAGGTTTGACAAAAGTTTCTTAGAACTTGGGATTTGGGAAAGTTGGACTCCAACTGAATTCTATTACAAAGAGGGAAATTAAGGTCGATGCATCAAATGAACACCCAAAGAAACATTTAAAAAACGTGTTTGAGGGACTTCCCTGGCAGTTCAGTGGTTAAGACTCTGTGATTCCACTGCAGCGTACATGGGTTTGATCCCTGGTCGGGGAACTAAGATCCCACAGGCCGTGCGGCCAAAAAATAAAAAATAAAAATATTTTTAACAAGTGTTTGACTAAAACTCAGTACGTGAGATTATTAAGTAATAACGTGTCCTCCTAGTTACTTTGTCCTGGAATATATATAGGTTATTTGTAGCCATCACTGCTACAATATTTTCTGAAAGATGCCAAGCTGTATGCAAGATCTTTTTGCTAAAGTCCAGACTGTCGACACTTATCTCGTCTTTTTTCTGCTTGCCCCTCACGCACACCGCTCAGTTTTAGGATAGCTTGGGGTTTGCTGTTTTCCCTCGAGGACTCAAGAGTAACATCACACTTGCTATTTCGGTCAAACATCCTGAAGAAGTTGTTGTAGGAGCCTGTTATAATGACACTGTCTGACCCATTCCACACACACTCAAATTTATCAAAAATGCAGTTATTTTTGTAGAGGGAGCACAGCCTGCTGCAGAGGTAGCTGTGAACCAGGTAAGTCTCAGTGGGCCGGTTTTCCATGTTGAGATCCCAAACTTTGATGGTCAGATAGTCTCTGGTCATGATATACCTCCCACTGTGGCTGAACTTCACATCCGAAATCGGAGAGATAATTTCAGAGAATAACGACCTGTTGCTTGGATCTTCCGGCTCTTCAAAAACTGGTCATGGAGGGTCTCCGGGGAGGCAGGGGGTGTGGGGGGCAGCTGTGGTTCACTGTGGGGGCAAGGACACTGATGGCAGAGGCACTGGGGACCAGTCATCTGCGTGAGCTCTCTTGGAGGCTGCCACCCCCGCACCACCCAACAACCTGCAGGCTCTGGTGCTGGGACGCCTCAAGCCAAACAACAAACAGGGTGGGAACACAGCCCTGCCAGTTCACTCTATTTTTTTTTCCTTTTTTTTAATTTTTAAAATTTATTTATTTATTTAATTTTGGGCTGCCTTGGATCTTCCCTGCTGCGCGCGGTCTTTCTCTAGTTGTGGCAAGCAGGGGCTATACTCTTCGTTGCGGTGACTGGCTTTCTCATTGTGGTGTCTTCTCTTGTTGCAGAGCACGGGCTCTAGGCATGCGGGCTTCAGTAGTTGTGGCACGTGGGCTCAGTAGTTGCAGCTCGTGGGCTCTAGAGCGCAGGCTCAGTAGTTGTGGCGCACAGGCTTAGTTGCTCCGCGGCATGTTGGATCTTCCCGGAGCGGGGCTTGAACCCGTGTCCCCTGCACTGGCAGGCAGATTCCTAACCACTGCGCCACCAGGGCTTCTGCAGTGGAAGTGTGGAGTCTTAACCATCCGACTGCCAGGGAAGTCCCTAGGAAAAATTTAAGCCTACAGGAAAGTTGAAAAAGTGTTAAAACAGCCCCCCACCTAGATTTTCCAATTAGCATTTTGCCACATATGCTATATCTCTCTCTCTAATAGATAACGTACCTATATATAAACTATGTATATACCTATGTATATACCTATATATAACATAAGTACAATTTATATAAATATTACATATATTATATGTAACATATACAGATATATATGTATAGTTTGTTATTGTTGAACCACTGGAAAACTTTCAGGCATCTTGCTCCCTCACCCCTAAATACTACAACACTACAACATGTGTCTCCTAAGAACCAGACCTCTCTCACGTAACTGAAACTGCACAACTCAGATGGGACTCGAACCCATGGGCTGGGACTCGAACCCACTGTCTTTTAATTGAGATCACACACCTGGTCTCAGGACTTAATGAAGCTCAGATTCTTTATGTCTCAGTGCAGAAGTAATTCAGCAAGAGGCAAAGTGATAGGTAAAAAGTGGATTTATTTAGAGAGATACACATTCCATAGACAGAATGCAGTCTGCCTCAAAAGGCAAGAGCAACCCCAAAATATGGGGTGGTTAGTTTAGGTTGTTGTTTTTTTTTGCCACATGGCTTGCGGGATCTTAGTTACGCGACCAGGTATTGAACCCAGGCCAAGGCAGTGAAAGCGTGGAGTCCTAACCACTGGACTGCCAGGGAATTCCCTGGGGTGGTTAGTTTTACGGGCTGGATAATTACATAGGCTAATTATGCAATTAACCAGCCCATAAAAGTGGGAGAATTATTCCAACTATTTGGCGGGGGAGGGCAGGGGTTTCCAAGAATTGGGCCACTGCCCACTTTTTAGCCTTTTATGGTTAGCCTCAGACAGATCATGGTGCCCTCGAGTGTGCCATTTAGATGCTAATGTATTACAATGAGCGTATAATGAGACTCAAGGTCTACTGGAAGTGGAATCTTCCACCATCTTGGGCCTAATCAGTTCTAACCAGTTTTTGTGGTATCTTCAACAGCTATGTCATTCTTTTAAAGTTGTGCCCTGCCTTCTTCCCTCCTGTTTCTTTTTTTTGGCTGCAGCACATGACATGTGGAATCTTAGTTCCCCCACCAGGGAATGAAACCCCGCCCCCTGCAGTGGAAGTGTGGAGTCTTAACCACTGGATCGCCAGGGAAGCCCCTTCCCCCTGTTTCATAACCACAGACCATTATCACACCCAAGAAATTAAATGCTGATACAATAATCTAATATAAAGTCCATTTTCATATTTCTTCATTTGCCCCCAAAAGGTCCTCCATAGCTACTTTTTTTTTACGCGGGCCTCTCACTGTTGTGGCCTCCGCTCCGCGGCATGTGGGATCTTCCCGGACCGGGGCACGAACCCGCGTCCCCTGCATCGGCAGGCGGACTCTCAACCACTGCGCCACCAGGGAAGCCCCATAGCTACTTTTTTTTTCTTCTTCTTCTTTGCGGTACGTGGGCCTCTCACTGCTGTGGCCTCTCCCGCCGCAAAGCACAGGCTCCGGACGCGCAGGACCAGCGGCCATGGCCGCGGCATGTGGCATCCTCCCGGACCGGGGCACGAACCCACGTCCCCTGCATCGGCAGGCGGACTCCCAACCACCGCGCCACCAGGGAAGCCCCCCATAGCTACTTTTTAATCCAGCTTTCATTCAGGGAAGAAGCCCACCCCAATTTAACTTTCAGATCCACCACTCCACCCAGAGCGTTCAAAGTCGGGTGACTTCTTTACCAAATCTAAAAAGCCCTCACTGGCCTTGGCAGGGGGGTCACCCAGGGCAGTCTCCAATGTGGGCTTCTGGGTCAAAACACATTCGGTTCCCCCCCTCCCTTCCTTGCTCCGTCCCCTCTACCAGTCCTGTGAATGTTGGGGGACCCCAGGCCTTTGTGCTGGGCCCCTTCTCTCCAGTTCCCAGGTGGTCTCATCTAGGCTGGTGGCTTTAACACCAGCCGCATGCTGATGCCACCCATATTTCCAGCATCCAAGCTCTGACATCCCCCAACTCCAGACTGATGTACCCCACTGCTTTCTTCTCAGCACCTCCCCTGTGACGGGCCATCAACACCTCAAACTTAACATGTCCACACTGAGGTCTTAACGTCTTCCCTTCCTTCCCATCTCAGTAACAGCATCCCCCTCACCTATCATCTGCCCCGACTCCACCCTTCCCTCACCAGCCCCCCAACCACTGGGTCTTGTCTGGACCGTGCTCCCTGCATCTTCCCCGCCGCCTCTGACGTCTGGTCCACCCTCAGGGGTCTGCATAGCGCGGGGGCCTCCAAACTGCTCCTTACGCTTGCCCCCCCCACCAGCACATTTTCCAGCATTGCTAATCTTTTAAAATTGTAATTCAGGTCAGACCACTCCCTCTTTTAAAACCCTCCAACAGCTTCTCCTTGTAATGAGAAAACTCCCAACTCAGCGGGGTTTCTGAGGCCCCTGGTGGTCTAGTCCTGGCTTTCTCCAACCTACTCCACCATTCTTTCTGGTGACCCTACCCTGGCCTCCACTTAGTTCCTTAAATACCCAGGCTTTACCCCCTTGGGCCTTTTGTTTCTACAGGCTCTCCCCGCTGGCTGCTACGCCCTTACCCTGGGTCTCAAGGTCGGCCCGCCTGTTGGAGATCGGCCCCCGGCTCTAAGCTCACGCCGCCCTCTCCAGGCAATCTCCTGGGGAGGGCCCTGATTGGCTTAGCTGGTATCACATGAACACCCTTGTCCAATCATCTGTGGCCAAGAACAGGTCACTGGGAGGAAAACACGGCTGCCAGGAGTTGCACTGGTTCCCTTGGGGGTTGGAGGTTTGGGGCAGGGGAGCGGTTTTGGGGGAAGAAGGTGGGCAATGTCTGTAAGTCTGCTCAGCCTTCAGTGCGCTCGGCCTCTCAGCAGCGCTTAACCTATTGGGAACTACCCCTTTTATTTTTCCAATAAAATGTCTATTTTAGCCAACTCTTTTACTGATAAAAGAGTTTAAAAATACAGAAAATAACAAGGGGGCAAAAAAACAGGATTACACCAGCTGAGGACAACCACTGTTAGCCTCCATCGGCTCTGTTGTCGCCTCCCTGGTCAATCTCCAGCCATGAACCTTGAATGGATCCTCACCTTCCACCGCTTCTGCTTTTTCATTGTATATCTGGATTCTTTCTCCCATTTTTTTTTTTTCGGCTCTCACTGAGATATCACCCACTGCAATGGCTTCAACCAACCACCACGTTTATGCGGGTGATTCCCTAACTGAAATACTTTCCCACCAATTTCTTGGTTTCAGATTTGTATCTGGCTGCAGGATGGCCCCACAGGATGGCCCCACAGGATGGCCGTGGGTGGCTCAAACTGGGAGGCTCTCCTTCCATACCCTGAAGTCTCTTGCTTCTTCTCTGGATTGAAGCCCTAATTATGGCATTGATGAAGTAAAATTCATATTCTATGGCAAGATGAGAAAAATTTAAACAAAATTTTTCTTTGCCTGTTTGGGCCTCCTGTCTCCCCTTTAGTGTGTAGTGTGCATCTGCATCAACCAGACCCTCTTAAGCAATAACCTTCCTTCTTAATCTTGTAGGGGGCCACAATGACCCATGACCCACTACTCACTGTGCATGTGTCGGTCTGGATTGTGTCAAGTGTCAATACTACATCATTTGAGGTAGGACCCTTTGTCTCAAAAACTTATATAACTGTGCTTTGACCTCTAACTGATGGAACAGTCCTCAGAGTTTTCTGAAAGACTGTCTCCAGGGTTATAATCCTCAGGTTAGCTCCAATAAAATTTTCCATTTCTTTCTCAGAGAACTGTCCCATGTACCATCCTTCCAGAACAGCCATGATCCTGTCCGTTTGCTGCTCTTCCCCCATAAACGGGTCTTTGTGAAATTCCATTTCTTTGGCCAGACACCATCATCCCATCCCCATCCACTTGGTAAATTCATCTTCCAAGACCCTGCCCAAGGGTTACCTGCTCTGTAACATCCTCCCGAGAAGTCCTGCTCTTCTGTGCTCCAGGAAAATGCCATTTATGGAAGTCATTTCTGTACAAATAAATGTAAAAAGCCTGGATTTTTTCCTCGATGCCACGGATGCCACCGTCCCAAATTCCTGACCCACTGAGACTTTGCTCAAACAGTTAGACTGCCCTATATGCATACAGAAATGCTAAAGACTTTACACAACAATTCTCTCCACAGATGTTTCCCTGAGACACAGTGTGGGCTGGGCAGAGGGGGAAGGTAGAGTGAGGGGTTCACTCACATCTACCTCCATCAACTCTGCCCCTCCATCTGGGAGGCTGATGCCATCTGAGGGGCCTAGTCACATTGTGACTTTCATGGGCTCTGGGCACTTTTGATTTCATGAGCCCTTTCCTCTATTCATTAAAATTTTTTTTTTTTGCGGTACGCAGGCCTCTCACTGTTGTGGCCTCTCCCGTTGCAGAGCACAGGCTCCGGACGCACAGGCTCAGCGGCCATGGCTCATGGGCCCAGCCGCTCCGCGGCATGTGGGATCTTCCTGGACCGGGGCACGAACCCGTGTCCCCTGCATCAGCAGGCAGACTCTCAACCACTGCACCACCAGGGAGGCCCCCAATTTTTTTTTTTAAATAAATGTATTGGTATAAAAACAAACATAACCTAGGCTGCCTTCATTATCATATATTCATTTCCAACTATTCATTTTTTCCTTCTGTTTTTTTTTTAATTTACTAAAAATTTTTTTTTTAATCTTTGGCTGCATCAGGCGGCTTGCGGGCTTGTGGCATCTTAGTTCCCCGAGCAGGGATTGAACCTGGGCCCTCCAGTAAAAGTGCGAAGTCCTAACCACTGGAAAACCATGGAATTCCCCTCTTCTGGTTTTAAAATAAATCAAATTAAAACGTTTTCAAGAGCCCCTAAAAGTATTGTGGGCCCAAGTCAATGCACTGTAAAGGAGATTGTGCCCTGTGCCTCATGAAGAAGCTGACTCTGGCTGAGGGCAACAGCCTGAAACTCACTGAAAGCTCGAAGGTTTTATCTCCTCTTAACTGTTCTTTGAGACTTGAGAGAAGATGTAGATTAATGCTTCTTGCTACAATCTTATCAAGACTCAGGGACACATGGTTATTCTCTCTAGGCAAAAGTTGCCAAGGGACATACCATCTATATAACTGCTAAATACACAACGTATGATAAAGCGTGCCTTGCGCAAACTAGCCTTATAAATACATAATAGCCCACAGAGGTTGGCTCTCGATGCTGTCCCCTCAAGGAGTTAGGATGGAGTTATGGGGGCCGCTTGGGCTGCTGGATGATTATTATTGTTCATACCTGACTGACAGTTGAGGAAACTGAGAATTAGAGGAATCTGGCAACTGAGCCAAGATGATGCAGAGCACAAATGAATTAGTGACTCCAGGATTTCAATCCTGGTCTGTGCTCTTATGAGTTGTTTTGGACAGACAGACAGAGTTTGAGGTGCCTGAGGGCCTTCTAGGAGAGAGAGACATCAGGAGGTATTTAGATAAACTAGTTCAAGGATCAAGTGAGATCCTTAGCTCGTGACATAGATTTGGGAATTATCCAAGTGTTGGTGGCATTTAAAGATTCAAAGTGGATCAGCTTGTTCACTCTGTTGCAATCTCTGTACCATGAAACCACCCTGAGTGGGCCCCCTCCCTTGGGGAGATGAGCAGCTTTGCTCTCTTGTGGACTCTTACTCCCTACCCTTTCCCAGGTATGCCTGGCTCCTGAGAAACATTTACAGGGCAACTTCTGTCCACAGGCCCTGGGCTACCAGCTTGGGCTTCCATCTCCAGCCCCACTATTTCCTGCTGGATTAGATGCCAGAACTTGACTTTCCTCACTTTGATGCCTGATCTCTCTGTGGAACCAGCACCTCTGTGCACTCACCCACACAGTAAGTATTTATTGAGCACCAACTATGTGCAGGACACCATTGTAGGTACTGAGGATACAACTGTGCACAAAGTTGACAAAGTCTCTTGAACCCAAGGAGCTTATAGTCTAGAGGCAGGAGGCAGACAATAAACAAATAATAGTTCCAGGTGTCAGGAATACAATAAAGCCTCATAATGTGGCGTGAGTGAGGGCACGGGAGGGCTCTGAGGAATGGCGGTGACACTGGTCAAGGTTGTTGGTGGGAAAGGAGTCTCAGAGGGGGGATGTTGCAGCTGAGCCCTGAATGAGGAGATGGCAGCGGCTGTGAGGAGATAGGGTGCGTGCAGGGCCCTTCCAGCAGGAGCAGTGAGCTGTGCGGGTCCAGGCTTGGTATGCCTGGAAGGCCCCCCTGATGGGGGGGAGGGGCTTGGAAAGGCAGAAAGAGCCAAGGCAGGCAGGGGGTCCTGCCCTGGGTGAAAGGCCCAACCTAGGGCCACCAAGGACCAGCTGACGAGATGGGAAGAGAAGACCCCTTTTTCCTGGGGAAGGAGAAAGAGGGAGGAAAAGCAGCAAGGAAGAAGCAGCAGCAGGATCGGGGCCCTTGTTAAAAAATTGTTAAGAATTTCAAGATGGTGACAGCAGAGCATTGAACCTGGTGAGGGCCCTTCTGAGCACCAAGCATGGTGCCACTCAACAGGACACGGTCCATGACACTGGCCCCAACCCAGTGGAGACCCTTGGGAAGATGAGGCACGGAATCCAGGTCCTCCTTTCACCCCAGGCTGAGCCTCACCTCGCAGGCAGGGCCACAGGACACAGGGTAAAGGTGGTGGGTTAAAATTTTCTATTTTGATGAAAATGTTGCAAACTGTACAATGTTGCAAAACCAACATAATTTATGTAGCTGATTTCATGGACTTTTGATTACACTTCTGACAGTTGCAGTGTTCTTCTTTCCCTTGGGAGATTTGGGGCAGATGGGGCCCGGGAATCTCTCCTCCTCACAATAGGGTTAACCTCTGAGCAGGTGTGACATGTTCCCTGGCAGGCACAGTTGGTTGGAGCCAAGAATGTTTAACCCCCTATATTATGTCAAATATCATTTATATCAAACCACCCCTCCTTAATCTTAGGCTAATTACCTTATGATTAACACTGGTCCTCTGACCTTGGTAAACCATTTACTCTCCCCGAACTTCAGATTTCCTCATCTGTAAAAAGGAGATAATTATACTTCACAGGGGTGCTGTGAGGATTAAACATATGAAAAGCCTTTTTAGAGTATTAAGGTCTAAACAAATGCCAGGTAGTGTTACTACAGATCTGCTCAGTGGTTGCCTCACCCGTGCAGACAGGGGATTCGGGACAGCCACGGCTTGACAGAAGCCTCTCTTTGTGCCACTGACTCTGAGGCTCTGGTGTATTCTTAGCAATCAACTTCTGATCTTCAGTTTCTCAAGCAGCTTCCTTTCCTGGGGAGATCCCCTTGGCTTGTCAGGTATGCCTCAGATCACAGATCAATAATCCTGGTTTATATAAGAGACTCTTGTGAGTTGGGCTGCCTTCATAATTTTAATTGTCCCTAAATGAACCGAGAAGAATCCAGATCCTGGGCCTGAGGGTCTGAAGGAGACAAGTAATCATTCTCTCTAATTTCTTAGTGCACTTGGGTAATACTCTTAATTAGTTTTTTAAATTAATCGGTAGTTGCGGCATGCAGGGCTCTCTAGTTGTGGCGCGCGGGCTGTAGAGCAGGCAGGCTTAGTTGCCCCGCGGCATGTGTGATCTTAGTTCCCCGACCAGAGATCGAACCTGAGTCCCCTGCATTGGAAGGTGGAGTCTTAACCACTGGACCACCAGCGAACTCCCAGTAATATGCTTATTAAAAGGTGCTAAAGGCAGATACTTTTATTACAAGAGTGAGCAATGGTCCCCTAAGCTTCTATTTGTGATGCAGTGTTGCCCATGCCGTGGGGTGGAGTCTACCAAGATCCTTAGGCCTTTGCAGTGGCCGTTCCTTCTGCCTTGAAGGCCCTGCCTCCACACATCCCATGAAAAATGTCACCTCCTCCAGGAGATCTTCTCTGCCCACCCCACCTCAGAGGGCCCTTTCCCCTGCTCCCCGTCACCTCTCTATCCTCCCTACCCTGCTCGATTCTTCCTGGCATATGCCCACCTGACTCATGTTTTATAGGTTTACTGTTGGAATCGCCCCATTTAAGTGTGAGCTCCGAGAGAGCTGTGACTCTGCTCTGTCCACTGCGGTGTTTCCAGGCCTGGGGCTCAGAGCTTTTGACCAGCAATGGGATCCAGATAGAACTTATATTATTCTCTTGTTTTCATTGTATTTATTTTTTAAAAATACTTTTGTTCAGGACAAATACTTATTTTACATTTATCACAGTGATATAAAGTTTCCTTTAAAAATAAATTTAAGAATGTAAGTAATTTTAAAAGATCAAGTAAATAATGGTGGTGCCCAGATGTCACATAAAGGGTGCTCTGTGGATGCCTTTTGGGGACTCTGCTTGGTCTGTAAACCCATTCTGGCAACTGCTTACTCCTAAATGTGTGTGCGCACACACACACACACACACACACACACACACACACAAACACACTCATATTACAGAGACATCAAGCCTTAGGGTTGATGGTCGCCTCCTACAAGTGGACCAAGGAGCAGGGAAGGTCCTTGGCCAGACTGGGGAGTGCTGGTGAGTACACACTTCCCAGGGCTCCTGAGGCCCCTCTACCTTTCTGCCTGGGCGTCCATGAGACACTCTGTGTCCTCCCACCTTCTGTTTTCTCCCTTAAGCCAGCTTGAGCTGCTGATACTCGCAACCACAGTCCTGTACACTACGGTCTTCTGAAGTTAAATACAAACTGTGTGCCAATGCATGTCTGTTGTCGGGGGTGGGGGCATGGCAGGAAAAAGCTACTTAGTCATTCAGTCCTCATGCATCGTGCACGACCGTGGGCCAGGTGCTGGCTACTCGGCTAAGTGCTGAGAATACAAAGTTCCCAAGGAATTCATCATTTCCTGAGCTCCACTGAGTGTCAGCCTTAATCACCCAATAAATGCTGAGCAATGGGAAGCAAGGCTGAGCAGGGCATGGGGGGCTCACTGGCGGCACAGGACGTGAGGGC
Source organism: Delphinapterus leucas (assembly GCF_059928025.1). NCBI lineage: Eukaryota > Metazoa > Chordata > Mammalia > Artiodactyla > Monodontidae > Delphinapterus > Delphinapterus leucas. The sequence continues at coordinate 54,801,103 of NC_143147.1, read as the reverse complement.
TTTCTCCAGTCCTGCTCCTCCCCGTGGAAGTGTTTAAAGTGTGGCTCCTTCTAAGGATTTTCTTTTTTTTGCTGCGCCGTGGGCTTAGTTCCCCAACTAGGGATTGAACCTGGGACCTCAGCAGTGAAAGCATGGAGTCCTAACCACTGGACCACCAGGGAATTCCTGGATATTTTAAGTTTTAATGGAGAAAGGAAGGTGGGGGATGAATGAATGAATGCAATTTGGGGCTTACCTCAGGGTGAAGATGCCAAATTTGAGCCCTTGGTCAAGGTTACTGGCTACTGTGTCTCAGGGCCCCCACTGGAGCATGGAATCTGACTGTGGCTGTTTGTCCTGTAACTTGGTCATGTAGTACAGTCCACTGACTACAGTCAAGAGACAATCGATATCCAATCTTGCACCTAGAAATTCACTGGAGTAAAGTGAGGTGGCTGTGACACACCATTTTGGTGTTTTTACTTGCAAAATTCATCACCAGCACTCCTCCCACCTCTCAACCCAGGCTCCCAAATCAACCTGCACACCGCATTAAGAAGCATATAAAAATGTGCAACGCATCGATGCAGCCCGGCACTGAAAATAGCAGCTGCAGCCACAAACCAAAAAAAGGCCTTTGTGAACAGAGTGAAAGAAGCGGTTTGTCCTGAGTTCATCTTTTAAGCCACAGATAGAACCCCCTACTATTACTAAAGTAACGTCTTTAATCAAAGATAGGAATCAATTAGAGGAAAGTAGGATGTCTTAGTACATTAGATTTTCCTTTTCCTACTAAGTTTCCAAGGCCCTAATTTCCTAGTCAGAGCCCAAGGGAGCATGAACTCACACGAAGGCAGGTAGTGGACCCACTGCATAGATTTGACAGCATTAGCAGAGGCCAGGTTCAAGATGAAGCACACAAAATCGGGCGATGAATCACTTCTGAGGTGTAAGAACCCATGGTCTCCAGATGACAGTGTTACACCCTGACCCTGGGCACCACCTTCAGGAACACGGCTTCTCTCTAATAGCTCTGGTGCACCTGTCTCAAATTAAACTGTCCCTCATGTTTCAAACAACGTTGAATTTATCTCCTTATCCAAATTAACACCACTTAGGAAGATCAGTTTCAGAAACACTTCTCTACTAGACTCGAATCTAAACCACACAACTTCCTGAGCAGTTTAACATGTGGAGCTACCTTCCCAGCCAACACAAGCACTTTTCTTGCTTTAAGAGTATTGAGTCAGACAGACGTAGAGAACAAACGTATGGACACCAAGGGGGGAAAGTGGCGGGGGGGGGTGGGGTGGGGTGGGGGGTAGTGGCATGAATTGGGAGATTGGGATTGACATATATACACTAATATGTGTAAAATAGATAATAAGAACCTGCTGTATAAAAAAGTAAATAAAATAAAATTCAAAAAAAAGAGTATCGAGTCAGACTGGAGTCAGACTTATAGTCCAGGCAGTCTGTATTTTTTTGAGTGGCACTGAGGTCATACTTTAATCTACCCTGACCATATTTGTCCTCTGCCCCCCATTAGTGATTCCAAGGCTGAAAAATTATGCAAAGTCCCTTACAGAGTTCAAGTTAGCTTGACAGATAAAGAGTCAGAGAGCTTGGCAGGTGGCAGAGAGGTATAGGGAGCGGGAGAGGGGGAGGAAAAGGCTCAACTTTTATACCTAAGCCCAAAGCACAAGGCAGGTACTAGGATGATGGAATAAAAATTGTTCCTGTTGCTTTGAAATGCTTCAGCGATGCCAAAGGAAGGTTTTCTTCTTCTGTTTTTGAAAGCTACAAATCATTATTCATCAAATGAAGCCAGTGATCAGGTGTACCAAATTAAGTGTCCCCAAACTATAATTTTTCTCTTGTGAGGAAAGCTGCCTTTACTGGAGTGCACAGACCAAAAGATAGAAAAGCCTTTTTGTGACTAGTTGAAACTTCTTATAGAAGTCCCACCAATTTTTTCATCTCTTGGCACATGGGATATGCTAATTCTTTGGCTTTTGCTGACCCACCTTGTAAAACCTTCTCTAAGTGGTCCTTGTTCATCTTCAGTTTTTCAATTTCACTCTTAATTGAAGCAAATTTCTCAATCACAGTATCTGCCACCATCAGCTTGTAGCGAGTGGTGTTGATGCCAGCACTGAGGCAGACCACCTCCTCCACTGGGAGTCCCGTCACTGCTGCATGGATGGAGACCTTGTTGGAGATGCCCCCTCAGCTGGCTGGGCGTAGGTGACCTCTGAAGTGAAGTCTATCACAGCCTTGTGGACTTCTGCAAGGAAGGTCTTTAGTGGATCATTTAATAAAGCTGTTCTTCATTTCAAAAGACAAATGAAATACATTCCAGTGACTTAGTGTTTTCATTTTATTTTTAAAATTTATTTATTTTTGGCTGCACTGGGTCTTCGTTGCTGCGTGCAGTCTCTCTCTAGTTGCGGCGAACGGGGGCTACTATTCATTGTGGTGCACAGGCTTCTCATTGCAGTGGCTTCTCTTGTTGTGGAGCATGGGCTCTAGGCACATGGGCTTCAGTAGTTGTGGCACGTGGGCTTAGTAGTTGTGGTTCGTGGGCTCTAGAGCACAGGCTCAGTAGTTGTGGCGCACGGGCTTAGTTGCTCCGCAACATGTGGGATCTTCCCGGACCATGGCTTGAACCCATGTCCCCTGCATTGGCAGGCGGATTCCTAACCACTGCACCACCAGGAAAGCCCCAGTGTCTTCATTTTAAATAAATTCATTACAATGGAAAAGATGGGAGCTCCTTTACTCCTACCTTTTAAAACAGGTGACACCAAGCAAGGTAGGTGTTAGTGCAGGGGCAGAGAGTGCTGGTGGCTCTGTGGGGTGCTGAATCCAGGGCAGGAGGGTGTCTGGGTGAGGTAATGATGGAAACAGTGGCTTGGAGAGGGTGTCAAAGAGCCCAAGAGGTGAGAGGGCATCCATCCGTGGTGACAAAAGAATGGTTACATATGACTGGATTATCCCAGTATGTTGAGGATTGTGGGCATTTGGGATTGTTGGAAAAGAGAACAAGTACAGAGAGAAAGAATAAAAACTAGAATAAATCCTGTGGTGTTGGATTGGAATCAAAGGTACTGGTTTGAACTGGTTTTCTATATATATATATATATATTTTTTTTTTTTTTTTTGCGGTACGTGGGCCTCTCACTGTCGAGCCTCTCACTGTCATGGCCGCGCCCGTTGCGGAGCTCAGGCTCCAGACACGCAGGCTCAGCGGCCATGGCTCACGGGCCCAGCTGCTCCACGGCATGTGGGATCTTCCCGGACAGGGGCACGAACCCGTGTCCCCTGCATTGGAAGGCGGACTCTCAACTACTGCGCCACCAGGGAAGCCCTCAATATATATTTAAGTACAGAAATATAGATGTAAGTATGTATACATATACATATATCCCTGAGCTCCATCCACTAAGGGGGCCTGGGAATAGGCACCACAATAGCAATGAGCACCCTTGGCTTGGTTTCTAAATACCTTGCTCTATTAAAAGAAACTAGAACTCCTTGGGGGAAATAGCTGGTTCAGACTGGGGCAGAGAAAGTACAAGGTGAGCCTGGAACAACTTGTGCTTGAAGTGCTGGAATGGTATTTCATTTGTCCTTTGAAATGAAGAACAGATATATTAAATGATCCACTAAAGACCTTCCCTCAGCATCTCTAAAGCATTCATAACAACAGGAACAGTTTTTTTTCCATCTTCCCAGCACCTACCTTGTGCTTTGCAGTTAGGTATGAAACCTGAGTCTTGGGACTTCCCTGGTGGCGCAGTGGTTAAGAATCTGCCTGCCAATGCAGTGTAAATGGGTTCGAGCCCTGGTCCAGGAAGATCCCACACGCGGCAGAGCAACTAAGCCCATGCACCATGACTACCGAGCCTGCGCTCTATAGAGCCCGCGAGCCACAACTACTGAGGTCGCGAGCCACAACTACTGAGCCCGTGTGCCACAACTACTGAAGCCCATGCACCTAGATCCCATGCTCTGCAACAAAGAGAAACCACCACAATGAGTAGCCCCCACGTAGCAACAAAGACCCAATGCAGCCAAAAATTAAATAAATGAATAAAAATTAAAAAAAAAAAAGCGGAGTCTTCCTGCTTCCTGCACATATCAAAAGGTCACAGAAGCATTTGAAGGGGCTCCCACTGGCCAAATCTGGGACAACATGAGCATCAATATCATAAAATATCAAAATGATAGTAATATATAATAATCATTGAGTAAAACAAACCCATGAGTCCATAAGCAAATGAATAGAGAAAAGGAAGCCTTCCTTATGGTAGAATGCCAACCAATAAGTATAGGAGGAATGTGGGATTCAAAAACATTACTGGGCTGCCATCATAGTAGTAATTCAGCCAAGAAACAGCAATAGATGCTTAAACTAAGGGGTAGAGTTTAATGAGGAATGGGATATTTAGTCTCAAAGCACTACCCTACAAAATAGTTATTACGAACTTTTCAGTGGAGAAACCCAGCAGGCACCACCCCAATTAAGTGATCAAAGTTAACACCACCACCACCAGGGTTCATCAAAATCATGGACCACAACAGCATCACTTCTGATATTCCTGCCCAAAATATGTACTTGAACCAAATCATGAGGCATTAACAAACCCAATTTGAGGGCAGTCTGCAAAATAGCCTGTAATCTTCAAATGTCAAGATCATGAAAACAAACCTCAAGGATTGTTCCAGACTGAGAGACTGAGAAATGACTACTATATGCAAGAGAAGGCCTTTTTTTTTTGATGATAAAGGATATTATTGGGACCATTGGGAAAACTTGGTTACCTGTGGATAGTAGGCTTTCCATGTTAATTATCCACTTCTGATGGATATGTTCGGTGATATAGGAGAACATCTTCAGTTACACGAATTACACAGTATAAAATATGCAGCAGTGTTGGGATATCACCTTGCAGCTTACTCTTAAAAATGATTCAAGGGGACTTCCCTGGTGGCACAGTGGTTAAGAATCCACCTGCCAATGCAGGGGACACGGGTTCCAGCCCTGGTCTGGAAAGATCCCACATGCCGCGGAGCAACTGAGCCTATGCTCTAGAGACCGTGAACCACAACTGCTGAGCCTGGGTACTGCAACTACTGAAGCCCATGCTCCTAGAGCCCGTGCTCCGCAACAAGAGAAGCCACCACAGTGAGATGCCCGCGCACCGCAATGAAGAGTAGCCCCCGCTCGCTGCAACTAGGGAAAGCCTGCACGCAGCAACGAAGACCCAACACAGCCAAAAATAACTAAAATTCAATCTTTAAAAAAAAAATGGTTCAAGGGACCTCCCTGGAGGTCCAGTGGTTAAGACTCCGTGCTTCCACTACAGGGTTCACCGGTTTAATTCCTGATCAGGGAAGTAAGATCCCACATGTCATGTAGTGTGGCCAAAAAAAAAAAAAAAAAAAAATTCAGAAATAAGTTGACTATTCTCACAGTATTTCTGGTACTGTAATTCTCTGTAAGTTTGGAATTACTAAAATAAATGCTTATGACTTATATTTTTATAAATAAAATAAACAATTATGAGAATATTAAAGTTGGAGTTAAAAACCAAAAATGTAGGAATGAAGAATTGAAAATTCTTAATTCAGTAAAATGAAGAACACATCATATAGTTTGTGGACCATCAACGGGGGCGATCACATTAAAAAAGTAACAGGGATGAAAGGCTCACATTCAGAAGTGAAAAGGCTAAAATGTCTCTAAGTCAAACATTTAAGGGCACACACAGAAAGACAATTTGCTAAAAGTGAAGATCCTTTTAATTTTTTTAGATGCAGGTTACTTAGATGGGGAAACAGTACTTAAAATTCCATGGAACTAAGGTCAAGCAGAGACCATGACCAAATACTTAACAAGGACACCGTATTTTGATGCTCTTTTTTTGAGTCAGGACAATATCCAAAGACAGGTGATTCTTCCTAATTTGCATCCCTGATGACCAATGAATGAGACCTGTAGTCATCTTTGTATCAATTTCTTAGTCTAGGCATTTGAATCCCCAACTAATTTAATGCAACTTAGTTATTCACTTCACCATATATAATACTTACACATGGAAATAAATTCTTTGATTCCCATGAATAACATTTCAACTATTAAGTTACAAAATGGCAAGAAAGATTCTTTGAGATCTCCAAGTAAGAAAAAAAAATGAGAAAAGTATATACCACAGGGCTTCACAAATATGAAGCAAAAATGGTTAGAATCTTTTTTTGTTGTTGTTGTGTTTTTTTAAAAACATCTTTATTGGAGTATAATTGCTTTACAATGGTGTGTTTCTGCTTTATAAAAAATGGTTAGAATCTTGATATAAAATAATTCTTCCTAGGTTCAAATCTGTTGGAATCCTTGAATGGTTTAATATCTACAAGACACCATTTGTGGGCATTCTTTTTAAAAAGCCCCAATGACCTCGCCTGTCAGGAGCAGGTGCCTCTCAGCTGGTGCTGGACAGAAGAGGCTTACGATATTTGCACTGAATCCAAACTCGGTACATTGTCAGTTGTTTCCCTCGATTCACTTGCAACCGGCGATCCACCAGGTTCTGAACCTTTTCCAGTCCAGCAGTAGTGAAGAGTGCGTCCAGTTCATCTAGTTTGGAAAGAGATGTTTATATATTTTCCCCTGAAGAAAAAGCACTGTGCCTACCACTTCCCATGTTAAATGGCACTCTGTGAGATTGCTGTCCTTATTTATAGATTTTAAATGGCTTGAGCAGTATTGTTTAGTTACACATGCAGTAGTGGCTTGGTAGCAGCAAGTCCACATTTAGGTAGGGGAAGGCAAACCATGAGTGAATGGCAGCCTGGAACCCACAGGGAGAACCTCTCTAAAAGTTAGCTGATGAGAAAGAATTTTCTAGGGTTCTACGTACACCTTACAATTATATGCAAAAATTGACATATATGGCATGTCGAGGCCATTTTTTTTTTTTTTAGGAGAGAGGTTCCATCACTAACTAAAGGTTCAAAAAAGTATGTGACCTGACAAACGGCCCAGGAATGAAGTATTCATAAGGCACTGGAGGGGGAGGAAACCGGCAGCAGGACAAGCAGCAGAGGAGAGCGGTTCTGAGTCATACCTAGAACCCAGGGGGCCATGAGTTCACCGTAACTCAGGTGCACCTAAGGTACAACCCAGCTTAGAGCCTGAAACAGCTACAGTGGAGTCTTGCAAAATGGGCAGGTTCCTGTTTTGGACAAAGTGATAGAGAGGAAGAGCAGCCAGTAGAAGAGCAAAGGAGGGACAGAAGGATCCGACAAGCTGAGCCTACTTGGAGCAGTGAGTGGTTCAAGGTGGCTGAAGGTAGGCTGAGAGGTGGGGAAGGGCAGAGAAGAAGCTGCGAAAGATAGAAGGGGCCAGATGATTTCACTTCTGAAAGCACACGGAGGAACATGTAATCTGGCCCTGTGGGGGCTGTCAGCATAAAGACGAGTGCTTTCATACCTTGTGTGAAGAAGTACACTCTGGTGCCATCGCCTCTCACATAGAAATTTTCAGACAGACACTGACCTGCAGAGTGATGTGGTAAAGACCAGAGAAACTTTAAAGCACTTCTTTGAATTTCATTGCCAATCAAATGTGCATCAAGATATCAATTTCTTGGGGCAAGAACGGATCCTTTTCTTGGTTACACTGGTACTTTGCAGGAATCTGCAATTTCTCTCCTACAAAGGAATGGTGCTTTGGAGAAGAGCAGCCCAAGGGGAATAATCAAACTTCAGTGTTAGCTAACACATGCAATTCTCAGCCCCCTGTTCTACAGTTCCGTTTCATGATGAAAATAGCTTGTTTTTCCCTCCCTCCCCGATTAAACAGCGCATACACTTTGTTTAAAAACAGAAACAACTTTCTAAACGGCCTTCTGCCCCTCTAAAAACACGTTTAAAAAAACCTCAAGGAATATAGCTAAGTTTAAGGAAATCTGAGACAGCCACTATTCCTGTTTTAGTGACTGTCCTTTTGCATGTCTCTCTACGTATCCACATGCACATTCATAAATATGATCACATATATACTGTTTTTATCAAAGACACACACTTCCCCTCCTGCTGCTAAGCCCCCTGACCTTGTCAATTTAACAACCTGATATGTAATCAATCCTTCTATACCTTTTGAATGTCCAAATAATCTTATTTTTCCCCAGTTACTGTTATACATGGGATTAAGTTTAAAATACCCATGTGCACATTGCTTTTCTCACTTGGTAATATAGCATGGAAACCCCCCCAAGACCAGTGGTATGGGGTCTATCTCATGTGATATGCACAACATTCCCCTATCCAGAGGCAGTCACTTTGTTTCCAAGATTTTGCTTATCATACACATATTATGTGCTGGTTCTTGAATAAATCCCAAAAGGACTGTTGGATTGGATAGATAACACTAGGATGTTTAAAGAAAGGCTGTAACCATTTCTATTTCTACCAATAATGGAAGAGTGTATCTCTTTCTCTGAATCAGCCAGCAATAAGTATCTCATTGTTATTTTTATTTTCTTGAAATTTTGGTTTCAGCCATTTGGATCTGCTCTTTAGTAAATCAACTCTAAAACACTTCTTGTCTGTTTTTTGGTGGGTCACTGATCTTTTCCCTTATCAATTTGCCAACAGCCCTGCTTGAAGAGCACTGACATTGTCTTTATCTGTTCCTTTAACTGAAAATATTTGTCCTCAATCTGTCATTTGTCTTTTAACTTTAATGGCATCTTTTGCCATACCACACTTAAAAACTATTTGTGTAATCAAATGCCTTTTTCTAAAAAAGACCTCCCTAACACCTAGATTATACAAGTCTTCAAAAACATACCACCCTTATCATGTATTAAATGGCTTTATGTATGGAGCTATATAATTCGAGAGTCTCTATTTTATTCCACTAATTTGTATGACTATTCTTATGGCAAAACCGTTGTTTTGATTACAGTGGGAAAATACCTTTTTTAAACCGAAGCTGAGCCATGTCATAGCGGCCATAATCTCGCAGAAGCATCATCCCTCCAGGCTTCAGAAGTCTGCTTAGCCTGTTGATAGCCTCCTGCATCCTGTGGGGCAGCAGGGAACGAAGATCAGATCTCCTTAAGGATAGGGTTCCTCTCCCCTGTAGCATATCCTGAAAATCCCTGAAATCTCCTCCGCTCTTGTTTCAGTTATAACCTGAGCACATGCCCAAACCTCTGCTGTGCCTTCTGCTGCCTGCTCACAACTGTGCCTCCGATCCACTGCCTTCAGTATGAAGAGGTCTGAAGAGGCCTGCTTCTTCAGCAGAGGTCCACCGTGGGGGAAGTTACGTGCTCTCTGCCTGATTCACTTCCCACTCCTCATGGGGAAGCCAATCCTACACCAGGCTCCCACGGATCTGAGAGGACCCCTGACCACCCGGTATGGAGACTGCTAGTTGACCCATCTGCCTGCCCCACTAGGCCCAAGCTCTTTGAATGCAGCCTGCATCCTTCCATCTGTTAAATGAAGACTGAACCTCAAGAACTTACAATTTACATGGTGATACAGTCTATATGCAAAAGAGTACTCTGGGCAGACTGCTTTACACTTCTGACTGCACTTTCCATATACAGAGTCTCAGTGCAGGTTTCAGCTTTAACCAGTGCAAAAGTATAAATGCTTAAAACTTACAAAAACCATTTGAAAGTCTATTTAAGTACTGAATAATGAATTTTTAATTTTAATGTTTTGTTTCAGTCCATATCAGTTTTTAAAAGTGTACAGCATGTAAGCTTCTGCAATTAATGTTTAAAACCATGCCAGGCTGTTTGGGCTGCCCTCCACCTGCCTTTATTTCTCACTCACAATATCCCTGTCAGGTCAGACGACACAATGCTATCCTAGAGGAAATGTGGGCTAGAGAAAGTCAGTCACCCCCCACCCCCCGCAACTGCCCCGAATGCTACTGCCTCCTTGAGACAGTATTTCACCTTCGTCGGGACAACTGGCTGCCTGTCTAGGAGACTTTAATGGTATCTTTTAGGGTAAACCAACTGACTTTCCTTTTACCTAATCGTGATTTTACGGAATTCTCCTGTACTACAGTTTTCTGAAGAACTTAAACAGAGAACACCTGAGTTAAACTTCACTGTAAATTTTGTGCTGTTAATAAGCTTGTTTTATTGAAAGCATTTAAAAGGCCAATAATGGGATGTTCTCTAATAGCTGTGGCATTCACAGTTCTAAGACATCATGCTATGTGATGGTCAATAGGAAATTTCCACATACCCACTAAGACAGCCCCCTCACTCTCTGGGGATGTTAAACCATAATCATGAGAAGAACCGAGCACTGCAGTCAACAAGCAGAGGTTTAGATGCTAAACCAGAAGTTGAACTCCAAGACAAATTTAGAAAAATAGTTGAGAAGCTCCTACTCCTCCTAGGATGGAGGAGTTTCTTCCTGCCTATCAGAACATTAATAAAATCCTTCTTATTTAGGTTCCAACTCTGACATCCAGGTCCCTGACCAAAGCTTTGTTTTTGCTATGCTACTGGCTAAGGGATCTAAAACTTACTTGTCTGGAATGATCGCTGAGAGAACAAATATGAGGATGATGACATCAAGACTATCCCCAGGCACTGGGTAACTCTTATCTTCATCACACAGGTCGTGAACAAAGGCAAAACACCGAGAAGGATCATATGCTGAATTTGTCTGCAGACAGATGGAAGAGAGGACACAGGCTAGAAAATGTTCACATAGCCTCAAGAAAAGCTATCTTGCTTTAAACGTAATCACCGCCTCTTCCCACTGAGGAGATAGTTCTTGCCATTATGGCAAACATTCTTACTCTTAGGGTAAGAATCAGGAACAACTCTAGGACCCTGTGGAATCTAACTGGTATGCTTAAAATGGAATGTTCCCAACTCCTCTAATTTTAGTCTTTATTCTGATGCGGAGTCAGATCTGAGGACTGGAAAATGACCAGGAAGGTAAGTGACCAAAAGGGCAAAGAGAAACCTCATAAGGAGGAAAACAAAACGTACTGAAAAAGCATGATTTAAACTCCTACTACAGCGTATTACACAGATCATAGAATTCTCCAGGAAAATCTCTCTCTCTAGATGTGGAAGATTTAACCTACAATTTATTATCATTAAATTAACTAAGGATAAGCCTCAATATTCGTCTGGTATAGGTTTGCAAGAATAGTTCCAGAAGTGGGAATTCCCTGGCGATCCAGTTAGGGAATGCTTTCACTGTTAGGGGCCTGGGTTCGATCCCTGGTCAGGGAACTTAGATCCTGCAAGCCAAGCAGTGAAGAAGAAAAAAAAAAAATCCAGAATTATTACCAATTCCTGAGCTCCTACGCTAGGAGCATCATACATTATTGTAACACGCACATTTTTAGGGTAACTTCCCTATCCACATCTCTCTTCTCCAAAAATGTGACTTTGTTCCTCACTGGCCACAGCTAATTGAAACAGGGCAAGTAGACTGTCAGCTGGGTTGAGTCAATCAGACTTTCTGGGGACTTTGGAATCAAGACACTGTCATTGAGGGGAGGTTTTGGGAACACGTGAAGAGGGGAGACTTGTAAGGGACTGGGAGGGGCAAGTATGCTGAGGCCAAGGCCACGTGCAAAACCAGGAAAAACTTATTAGAGAAAGCTGGTCTGCAAAGAAAAAACAAAACAAAAGGCAAATGGGCAATGAGAGATAAGACACTGTGAACTTGAGGGAGGTATTGTGATAGGAGGGGGTGGCAACATCTCACCAGCCAGCCAGTTTGCCTTTGGTACCTGACACCTTTTCAGGGCTGAGTTTTAGCCCTGGCTACACTTTATGCCCTTGAGTTCTATGACAATCCCTTTAGCTGAGTTTGTCTAGAAGTTTCTGTAACTTGTAACTCAAAGAATCCTGAATGAAATAATCATCTCATTTTAATCCTTAAAACATGAGTTTAGGTAGGTCAAGAGACCCGCCCAAAGTTTCACAGCAGGCAAGCAACATACTCTGTATTCACATTTGGCCCTTTCCTCTACTCCATGATGTTTCAGTACATCTTTTACTTTCAGACCACAGTACAATAAGAAAATAGCTAGAGACCTTGACTTTTAGCAGACCCTTTCCCCCTTAAGTCAGTGAAAATTAGTGACAGGAGCACTGCACTTACCTGGACCAGTTCTACAGCTGTGGAAGAAAAATCACAACAGTAAACAAAGAGTCTTGGGTCACTGAAATGGGCAGAAAAAACAGCAGAACAATTAGATTACAAACTGTACTATGTCTATCCTCCTTCCTATGTAGCAGAGTTAAAATATGAAGGTACCATATATTAACAATGCAACAGGTTTAATACCCACTAATTTCCCTGACAAAGATAACTCATAAATAAAATTAAGTCAAAACAATCCATAAATGGATAATGTAGATATCTAATCTCCTATAACCCACAATTCCCAAGAACCACTATTACCACTTGGATGCAGTAAGAGTTCTAAGAAACAACAACCCCTCACTTTTCTCTTCTTTGCTGTCATGTAGCTAAACTTTACAACAAACTTACTTGTTAGTTTGTAAAATTGGAAAGACTGTGTTTCCCACACCACAACCAACCTGTAGACAGAAATGAACTATTAATCACAGAACTTTCCAAAGAATTAATTCCCTAAAGCTAGATAAATAATCAACAACAGATAATCTTGTCTAATTGTATTAGGGAAGGTGTAGTGACCAGAGCTAAATAGTACCCATGACATTCCCTGCCCTTGACCTCGGGAACCCTTAAAGAGATAGCCATAAAAGATGAGAGCATAGGCTTTCACTAGCGGGAGGGAGATGGTCTGGAGAAAAGGGCATGGGCTGCTTTTACTTTCTGAGTTTTGGCAAATGGTCCTGTAAACAAAACATTTTCTTACTGAGCTCCACTATATCATTATTGGAAAAATGTTTCTAGCAGACTGGGTTGAAAAATTCATGAAAGGAGGACCATGGCAACACTGTCCTAAATTCAGCGCTGGGTGTGGTAATAATAAAAACAGCACCATTTACTAAGGGCTTACTGCGTGCCAGACACTGTTCTCAGTCATTTTACATACCTTACTTCAATCAACCCCCGTAACAACTATGAGGCAGAGAGAGGCAGAAGTCCCATTCTGCTGGGTAAGGGACTAGCACAAAGTCATGCCAGAGGACTCAGTCCCAAAACTAGTCAGCTTCTGGTGGAGTGTGTTGTCACTTCTGTGAATATTTGTTACAGTGCCCACCCTAGACACTTTTTCAGGTCTAGCCTAGCCTCTGCCACACATCCAAACTGAGAAAACAAGAATTCTCCCACAATTGAGAGTAGGTACCACCGCAACTAACCTCTCCATCTCATAACTATCTTAGAAGTAACAAAAGTTGTCTTCTGACCTGGGACTCTTTACTAGATGGCAGGTACAGCAGGATGCTACAACTTCTGGATGCAATATAATGCTCCCAGATAGGTGATCTGTCTTTGTTTGCCATGAACACCAGGTATCTTGTCTGCATCTAGGGCATTTCATTAGTTCAAACACCTGGAGGTGCTTCCAGGCCAACATAAGGGTCCAGTCTAGTCAGGTTCATCAGTCAGAAGTTACTTTGGTGGTCAGCCTCTCTACTGCCACCCTATGTGCATAGTAAGACAGCCTCATTAACCCCACTACCAGGACAATAAAGGGAGGTTACCTCCAGTATTCGGTAGGTGGCTGAGGATCCAGGAAACTCATCAGCACAGACTTCCAGGTGATGGAGTTTCTGAGTCACATTCTCTTCCACAGGAGGTGGCTGTGTTTTATGTCCAAGGCTGACTGAAGAACAACTGTGCTGTGCTTCTATTATTAAACCAGATCCATCCTCACTGCTTCTACACGCAGGTACTTCACTCCCCCTGTTCTCTGAGAGCAAAGCCTTCAAGTGATTTTGGTTTTGGCTAGGTGCCAGCTCTGGGAATTCAGTAAAAAGCCAATGTCTATCCTTGAAAAACCCATTTTCGTGGATTTTGTAGAAGTCATTCCAGTATTTGTTGGCATTGATCTCATAATCAACTGTAAATAGTTAAGAAAGAATTTTAAGAACCATCTCTCAATATTTTATCTGTATATAGTGTAAATCACCATCCTGCTTCACCAAAATTTGTACTAAAAGTTATACTCAAGTAGAGCCACAGTCTCAGAGCTGGTGGTCATTTAGTCCTACCACCTATCACACTTGAATTTGCTGTGTATCTTGTCCTTCCAGGGAGTTCAACTTCTGCCAGAGAACTTACTACCTATCAAATTTCCCCTCACATCTTTGGATGGCTCTTAACTACTAGAAAATCCTAATATTAAGCAAAAAATCTGTCTAATCATTTCTGATCAAAAGGTCCTACTATTTCTCAGGGCCAAAGAGAACAACTCTTTTGTATTTGAGGACAATTATTTCCCCTTCTAAATCCTCTTTTACAAGCTAAATGTCCCAGGTTCTTCAGTTACTCCCCATGTGAAATCAATGGTTATGATACAGGTAGCTCTTTACATTATGTTCCTCTGTCAGTGATTCTTTAGAGTGTGGAGCCCAGAAATAAATTCTCTACTACTAATAGAGACTAAAAATGGAAATAGAAAATGCTGACAAGAGGGGAAAATGTCTTCAGATGAGAAGAGATTTGATGATAGAGTACAGGAGAGACTAAGGTATGGACTATTTAAAAGAAAGCTGCTGTTTAACGTAAGCAGACCTAGATTTCAGTTTTTCCTTTTTACTAATTTATTATTGTTTTGAGATAACACTGGTTTATAACTAGATTTCAGTTTTCTGCTCTTTGCCAATACAGGGCCTTGACTAGTGTAGTAGGAGAATAAAAACCCGAGAAACTGGATTTCAATTCCACCACTACTAACTGCTTACCTCTGGGCAAGGCACTTAATGTCCTGAGGTCCAAGATTCTTTAACTGTAAAAAGAGGATATTGGACTATATGATTTTCAAAATCCCTTTCAACCTTAACTTGCTTTGATCTAGTCTTTGTCAAACTATGTAGGGTGAATATTTTGTAACCGGAATCTTCTAATTGTTGTTCAGAACTCTTTCAGTGGGTACTACTCTCCCATTCCTAGCGCTACCTTCAATTGTCACTTAGGACACAGGCCCAACCAGTCCTAGTTTTTTAGTATCTAGGGATATGTTGCAGTGAAATCATCCACCTCGGCAGAAGGGGCCTCTTTTTCTTTGGCCAGACTTATTTCCACTCTGCTTCATCCATCTTTCCTTGGCAGAAGCCCTAAATCCTCATAGCCATCACACAAAGAAAAGGCACATAATTCACTACTCATTAGCCATCCCCCCAACAATATTTAGAATCTGACCACTTGAATCTAGCTTTAATGGCAACATTTCCTCAGGCGAAGTGTAATGATGGAGAAAGTATGGATACACCCTCTAAGACAATCATGTGACCACACGGTTGCCACACGCCAGCCATATTAACAAGGATCTAGTCAACATAACTAAAGACTTAAACCACTATCAAGATGGTTATTTCTTCCAAACAAAAAACCAAAACCAAACCAAAACATGCTCTACGCCCTAACAAGATTTTAAGGCGCAGCCCTTTCCCATCCTTGCCCATCCCCTCCACTCCCGTTCTACCTCCGAATTCTGTATCAGTCCACTAACAAAGACCCGGCGGCCTCGGTTCTCTGGCCTCTCCGGGAGAGCACGTCCAGCAGTACGCTAGCTGTCTATACCACTGTGGGCCCACCTGGGCGCACCTTGTTTCTCCTGGCACACCCGCTGGGTACTGTTCTCCTGGACTTTCCTCTCCGCCGCCGCGGCCTGCTCTTCTGACCACTCCACACTGTCCCTGAGAAAATCAAACGGGTAGCTTAGGGGCCTCAGGTTCCCGCTGCGGGTAGGTGAGTCCATGGCCCCGGAGCGCCTCTCCCGTGGAAGGAGAGCGCCTCGAGCAGGGCAGCGGGACTCTGGCCGGCGGTCAAGGGTTTCTCGGAGCGCTCCACGGCGCCGGGACAGAGGGCGAACCGCAGGCCGGGCGAGGGGCAGGGCGGTTACCAGGCATTGTGGTGGAAGACGCGCGCCGGGTCGCTCAGAAACCGGCTCCCAAACTGCTGCCTCTTCCCGCAGACCGCGGTGTGTTCACCTTCAGTGTAGGAGCCGTCCATGACACCGGAGCCGGAAATCCCTACCTTTCCCTAACGCGAGAACTTCCTGCGAGGTCACGCCCCCTTCCGGAAGGCGAGCGGTCTGGGCGGGAAAAGACGGAGGCGGGGCGAGGCGAGGAGGGGAGGGGCGGCCCTGGGGGCGGGGCGGCCTTGGAGTCGGGCGTCCAGGCGGCGCTCGGGGTCCGTCGGGTCGCGCGGGGCTCTTTGGGGAAGGAGAGGTGGCGGGGTGTCGCCCCAGAGTCGTTTGTCCCTGAAGAGGCCGGCGAAAAAGTGGGAGACGTTCTACTTGAGCCTCCTTTCTAATGCTGGGATCCTCTAACAGTTTCCCTAGTTTCCCTTAAGTTGTAAGGCTGCAAAAATCTAGAATCACTTTAAGAATTAAGGGTACCTAGTTCCACCGTAGAGCTAATGACCAAGATAATTGAGGAAGGTAGCAAGCAGGGTGACGAAATAGGGCAGTTTTCCACCTTCTATAGTCAGATTATCACAGTGTGAAAAAGGAAAAAAAAATGTGTATACATGTATATTAAAAAAGTATATATATAATAGTGTGGGACTATATATATATATTTTCTGGGGGAGGATATGAAATGAATTCTGAGAACACGAGGTTTATTCGTCAAATGAAATCGAATATCCAAGGACAAGTTTAAAAATATAACTACCTTTTTGGATTATCTGTATGAGAGCTTATTTGCACAGTCAGAATTGTAATACATACACATATGTAGTTATATTAATGCATTTTCAGCCTTACATTTCTATTTTGATAATTACTACAAACTGATTCTCAAAAGAAGAAAGTGTGCTGTCAACATAAGGTAAGGTTAATTAAGAAGACTTCCAGTAGAAGAGTGATGACTACCATTTGTAAGAAGAGAAGGGAAGAGTTAGTTATTTAAGTAATGTAGTACTAGGTTTAGCATACTGGTAACCAGTGATAGTTTAACTCCACTGCTTAGTCTTTCCATAGGCAAAACCAAGGGGAGCAATGAAAGATTCTATACCTTTCCCACCAAAGAAATGGGAACAAGCTCTAAACCCTCTGTAATCACAAAGAAAAATACAGGAGTGAATCAAAAAGATAAGATAGTAAAGAACTTGTACTACTTTATTTGAAGACAAAATACTTTTGCCATTCTCAAGGTCTTTTGAAGCATTTTGAACAAAAGCTCCTTTCCAAAAATCAAGTACAAGGATTCTTATCTTTTCTCAAGGCCTGCTGTTTGCAGATAAGGTGGTTGGTTTATATTTATTTTTGGCATCTTGTTCCTTCATCTACAGGCTTTTTTTTCCTCCCCACACCAAAAGCTGTTTGTGGTCCCAATCAACAGTCCCACTGCGTATCTTCTTGCAGATAGCTCACTCTCTGTCTTCACTTGAAGTTGCTTGCTATATTAGTTCCAATAATTAGAGCCATTAAAAATGTCAAGCAGGTCTTCCTTGGTGGCGCAGTGGTTAAGAGTCCGCCTGCCGATGCAGGGGACACGGGTTCGTGCCCCGGTCCGGGAAGATGCCACATGCCACGGAGCGGCTGGGCCCGTGAGCCATGGCCGCTGAGCCTGCGCGTCCGGAGCCTGTGCTCCGCAACAGGAGAGGCCACAACAGTGAGAGGCCTGTGTACTGCAAAGAGGGAAAAAGAAAAAAAAAATTAAAATGTCAAGCAACTTGGGCCTTTTAATAAAATGTGAGAGTATCCTAAACTTAACTTTTATACAATTATCTTTGGTTGACCTGTACAACTCATTTTTCTCCATCTTTTTTTTTTTTTAAATATTTATTTATTTAGTCGCACCCGGTCTTAGTTGTGGCATGTGAGCTCTTAGTTTCGGCATGCATGTGATACCTAGTTCCCTGACCAGGGATCAAACAGGGACTCCTGCATTGGGAGCGTGGAGTCTTATTCACTGCGCCACCAGCGAAGTCCCTTCTTTCCATCTTTTGAAGCACCTAAAATAATATTTCGGAAGGAATTTGGAAGACATGTATCTGTGAGTCCTCTGTGGTATCAACTGGGCTGTAGTGTCCCCAAGCACTACCCTTTCAGAGGAGCTAAGGGTCCCTCTGCTGGTGAGTGTTGAGAACTCTTCCAGCTCAGTGGGTGGCATGGGTTCAAAGCATGGAAAGGTTAAGAACTCTCAGGCTGGATTATTGCTTTGAGTGTTTAACCCTAGACAGGGGTAGTTAATTGTTTCAGGCTTTCATTCAATTCCAGTCAGTGGAAGTTCTGGGCTGTGTAAGCATGTGCTCTGGAACTGAAGGACTGGTGAAGGTATCCTAGTGTCCCAATTTGCTCTCCTTAACAGTTTCATAGAAACTGGACAGCCTTCGTAGCAGCCCTAGATATTGAATAAGCTGGTTTAACAACGTTAATTTTAAAGCAGCTTTTGTGGCTTTTTCCTTATTGCAAAATACATATATGTTTATTGTAGAACATTTAGAAGATATAGATAAGACAAAAAAAAAGAAAATATCCCATCCTACCTTTAATTTAATCCATTAGACACTTTGGTTTATATCCTTCCAGTGTTTTTTTTCTAATTTATTTATAGAAATAATTTTTAAGTTAAACAATTTCAGAACAAACTGCTTTGTGCCCTTCTTTTTTTACAGTTTCATTGAAGTATAATTTACATACAGTTAAATTCATCCATTTAAAATGGAAAATTTGATGAGTTTTCATAAAAATCTGTATTTGTGCAACCACCATCATAGTTAAGTTTTAGAACAACCCCATAACGTTCTCTCATGCCTTTTAGCAGTTGTAGTCTGCCTTGTAATTGTGAATATTATTCTTTTGTTTGAAATATGCTTTTTTGAAAAAAATTAATTAATTTATTTTTAATTTTTGGCTGCATTGGGTCTTCGTTGCTGCGTATGGGCTTTCTCTAGTTGTGGTGAGCAGGGTTAATCTTCATTGAGGTGTGAGGGCTTCTCATCACATTGTCTTGTTGCGGAACACGGGCTCTAGGAGCGCGGGCTTCAGTAGTTGCAGCACGTGGGCTCAGTAGTTGTGGCTCATGGGCTCTAGAGTACAGGCTCAGTAGTTGTGGCTCATGGGCTTAGCTACTCCGCGGCATGTGGGATCTTCCTGGACCAGGGCTCGAACCTGTGTCCCCTGCATTGGCAGGGAGATTTTTAACCCCTGTGCCACCAGGGAAGCCCTGAAATATGCTTTTACGACATAATTTTAATGACCCTTGTATTGTTTTGTATAGCTGTATCATAATATATTGGACAATTAGGCTACTTTAAGTTTCTTACTATTAAAAATTCACCATGAGAAAAATCCTTATAACTAAATCATTTTGTACATTCATAATTCTTTTTTTAAACATCTTTATTGGAGTATAATTGCTTTACAATGGTGTGTTAGTTTCTGCTTTATAACAAAGTGAATCAGTTATACATATACATATGTCCCCGTATGTCTTCCCTCTTGCGTCTCCCTCCCTCCCACCCTCATGATTATTTCTTTAGGATTAATTTCTAGAAGTGGAAGTGCTGAATGAATGGTTATAATTAGCTCCGTTATTAAGCTCTGGGAGGTCAGAGCATTTTATCTGTTTCCTCACTGTTAGATATCCAGGTCTGAGAACAGGGTCCACCACACAGTTTGCAACTCAGGAAATAATTGGTGAATGAATGGCTGAGTACCTGTTGCTATACTGTATTCCATCAGAGAGAGGCCAATTTATGCTGTCATCAACAGTGTGATAATTTAATAGAATATATTACTGCACATTTAAAATTTTCCAAGACAGATGTACTTAAAAATATTCTGTCCTGTTATCACATTGATCCAAGGAAATATTCCAGGAATTCTAATATTTTGGCATCCAAGTTAAATCTCTTAGGTTGCCTGTTATACTCACAGCCATACCAAAAAAAAAAAAAATCTCTTGTCAAACCATGAATTTTGTCTTTTATTTAGAAAATGTAATCACTTATCTATAATGTTATCTATTTTTGTCCCAAACATAACATTATAAAGACTGGCAAATATACTTAGACAGTTTTGAATATTCAAGGTAACACAAAATTACTTCAAGGTTATTTCATTAAACAGTTTTGGGATCCTTCACTATCTTCATTGTTTCTTCCTGGCATGTTATAATTTTACATTATAAGCCACTGTCTCCATCAATATGGAACATGTATTTTCCTTTTTCTAAAAGGAAAAAAAAGTAATGGATGATATACACTTAAATATAAAATAATAAATTTTATATTATTTATATTTTTCCACAATAAAAAATTGCAACCCCTCAAACTTGTAATACAGTTATACATGTGCTCCTTTATTAAATGCATTAAAGAACAACAACAAGCATAATGCATGAGATCACCTTAAAAAAATTTTTTTTGGTAGATACCTAGGAGTGGGACGGCTGGTTTTCTTGCTTATAAAATTCCTATCTAGCGATCCTTCATTCTGGGAATTTTTCTCCAGGCATACATAGCACTGATCAAAAATAACACTACTTTTGTTTAGCAATGGCCAGAAGTCTGGTCTGGAACCTTTTTTTTGAGTGATAAAACTTGAAAAGAATATTCTTTCCAACCAAAATCCATCTTTAATCACAACTACTACAAAACTGTTACTCACTCATTGACCTTAACAGTGAAGAGGGAGTGAAATCAGCTATTCTTTAGGGTAATCCAAGAGATCAGTCTGAAAGTGTGTGGCTAAGGAGCCTTACGAAAACCCAAATCTAATCAAGGTTTCTTGGGGGATTGTGAAATTATTCCCTGAAACTGAAGGGTCATTGTCATCTGCTGCCTCTGGCTTCTTTCACAAACGATAAAAAAACTAATGCCACTTAAGTCACATAAACTCAGGTGCTTATTGCTGAGAGGGCTGTTAGGAGGTCAGAAGGGCAGCCCTGTGCTGAGGTAAGTGCAAGCTTTGCTTTTCTCCTTCCTGCTGAGGCCCAGGCAGTTTTGAACCAGGTAGGGGCAGCGGAGTGCAGCTGGTTGCTAGGGAAATAACCGCAAGGCATCTATCTACTAGCAAGAATTAGGAAAGGGAAACCATACTATGACTTAAACTTTTTTACTGGTCAGAATTCCAAAGATGTCACCATTTCCAGCTGCTAAGAATGTATTAGACAAAAGCAAGAATAATTTTGATATCTATGAAAAACTAGTTTGCGATGAGCTGTTTAGAAAATGTAGAAATTTCATTGTCGAAACCCTTTGAAGCCTTTCCATTTTGTTCTTCTTCCTGTGTCACACTCACTAATATCCGAAGAGGAAGAGAATGCAGAGTTGTGGAAGGAATTTCTATTCACATAGGCATCATATAACCTTAAGTCCTTTGGGGAAAGTAATTCTTGGCAGACATTCCAGGACCATGTATAAGTAGAAAAGGTGTCATAAAAGGACTCATTTTTACTGTCTATCCCAATCAAATCCCCTCGGATCTTCCGCCAGAGGTTTAGCATTTGTTTCCGGTGCTCAAGGGCAATTCCCAAGTTATAGGTATCTGTAGCTCTCTTTACCTGCAGTGAGAGAGCAGAAGTTTACAGTAGTTACCTTAAAATGTCTTTGGTTTGTGGACCACAATTCTAGATATCCCAAGAGTTATGTTCCCAAGTTACTTGAAAGTCACTGAATTTATATATTGGGTAGTGCCTCTTGAGGACATGTGAGTTAGGAGTTGATGGACAATGAAAATGTATTACTTGGGAATAATGAGATTTTAAGAAATTTTATAAGAATTTAAAAACACAGTAGACTAAAACAGGAGGAAAGTGGGATGGAGATAGGCTCTGGATATAATAGGAGTGCCAAGGATGGCACTCAGTCCAGCCTAGGGCAGGGAGGGAGAAGATGCTGAGCTGCGTAGGTCCTCAAGGACTTGATTAAATCGAGGGAGTGGGTGGTGATGGGAAGGTGTTCCAGGGAGAGGGAATAGCATAAACAACGGCTCAAAGGCAATGCATCCTGGAGCTGGTAGGGGGAGTCCAGGCACTTTGGTATTGCTAAAGTGTCAAATTTGAGGAGAGGCAGGCCAGGTGTTGTTGCTGTAATCAGGCCCTGAGACTTGTTCTCAGTGAGGTTGGGCATAGCCCTTTCATCAGTGAAAATCATGCTGCAGTGAGACACTTTTCTGTTGGAAGTGAGATAAATCCCTCAGTTGTATGGAGCAAAAAATATAGTTGAAAAACCCTGTCATCTCTGAGAAGGAAACATTCATTTCCTAAGCAGGACAGTGACAGGCTGGATCTTCTTTGGATTCATTCCTCACAGCAGCTGTGTGGAGGATGGGTGGTGCTCTGAGGAAGGGATAATCATTGCAGGTTGCTGTTTAGGTAAAGCCTAATGAGGACCTCAGCTGAGGCAGTAGTAACAGGATGGAATAAAGGGGGCAGATGTGAAAAATCTTTGGGAGAATGAGAGTAGCCAGATTTGGTGATTGGTGGATGTGAGGAGTGAAGAAAAAGTATAAATTAAGGATGGCTCCTGGCCTTCTAGTTTCAGTGCCTGGGTAGATGGTAGTTATCAACAACTGAGATATGGAATCCTCAAGAAAGAGCCAGTTTGATATAGAAGATGAATTCTGTTTTGGACATGTCCAGTTTGATATGTGGTGAGACAGCAGGGTAGAGATGTTCATCAGGCAATCGGTGAGATGAGGAAGAAGTACTGGAAAGAAGTCTAGGCTAGTGACAGCTAAGAGTTATCAGGTATATAGGTGGCAGCTGAAACAAGGAGGGTAGATTGAGATAGCTCAAAGAATACTCACCCTAGCTGTTCCTTTACTTAATGCAGAGATCCCCAATGTTCTGTTGCGACTGGGTTATAGGGATGCCAAATTATTGGTATTCTCAAGTTTCCTAGCCCTTGAGGCAGCTAGCACCTCAGGGCTGGAGCCCTTTGGCTATAAGCGACCTACATTTACGCCAGTGTGAATTTATGCCATGATGAGACAGAGGTTGGGAGTCCATTCCTTTGCATTCTTGTGGCATGCTGTACTGTCCTCCTGTAGTTCCGTTTATCCCAATGTATTATTACTACTCCTTTCCTTCTCCATGTCTCCCACCTTACTGCTAGCTCATTGAGGGTAGGAACTGTGTTTCTTATTCTGTGGTATCTCATAATCTCAGAACTTTGTTAACACTGGATAAATATTTACTGAACAAATGAATGTATATAATAATAAGAGCAGTAGGATGAGACTAGAAAACTAGGAACCATCAGGACTTAAGGAGGGACATCCCTGGTGGCCCAGTGGTTGAGAATCTGCCTGCCAATGCAGGGGACACAGGTTCGAGCCCTGGTCCAGGAAGATCCCACATGCCGTGGAGCAACTAAGCCCGTGCGCCACAACTTCTGAAGCCCACACGCCTAGAGCCTGTGCTCCGCAACAAGAGGAGCCACCACAATGAGAAGCCCGCGCACCACAAAGAAGAGTAGGCCCCGCTCACCGCAACTAGAGAAAGCCTGCGTGCAGCAACGAAGACCCAACACAGCCAAAAACAAAGACTTAAGGAACCTAAATGTCCATCGACAGATGAATGGAAAAAGATGTGGTTTATATATATACAATGGGATACTAATCAACCATGAAAAAGAATGAAATAATGCCATTTGCAGGAACATGGATGGACCTAGAGATTATCATACTGAGTGAAGTAAGTCAGACAGAGAAAGACAAATATCATATGATATCCCTTATATGTGGAATCTAAAAATAGATATAAATGAATTTATTTACAAAATAGGAATAGACTCACAGATGTAGAAAACAAACTATGGTTACCAAAGTTTGAAAGAGGAAAGGGGGGAGGGATAAATTAGGAATTTGGGATTAACAGATACATGCTACTATATATAAAATAAACAAGGGCCTACTTTACAGCACAGGGAAATGGAAAAGAATCTGAAAAAGAATATATTTATATGTGTATGTATAACTGAATCACTTTGCTGTACACCTGAAACACTGTAAATCAACTATACTTCAAAAAAAAAAAGACTTAAGGGATGAACCTTCAGGAAAGAGAAGAGAGAGGAAAGGACACAGAACTACAAGGAGAATTAAAGATGCAGTATTGTAAATGTTAAGGAAGTAGCAAGTGTCTAGGAGAGCCTGATCATTAGTGTCAAATGCAGAAGGGAGGTGGCATAAAATAAATACACCCCAGTCTGTCTCTAGAGGACAAAAGTTGCTAAGAAGTCAGGGCACAAGAGTAGACAGGTGGCACACAGTTGTGGTTAATCCACAGTTGTGAATTCTGAAGCCAAGCTACCCATGCTTATAATTCTGGCCCTATTACTTCCTAGCTGTGTGCCTTTGGGCAAGTCACTTAACCTCTCTGTGCATATGTGTAAAATGACATATGTATACCTATGCCTATAATTCTGGCCCTATTAGTTCCTAGCTGTGTGCCTTTGGGTAAGTCACTTAACCTCTCTGTGCATATGTGTAAAATGACAAAGAGTAACAGTGCCTACCTCAAAGATTTGTTGTGATAAGTAAATGAATTAGTACCTGTAGAGCACTTGTAGAGTACTTATAGAGCACAGTGCCTGACACCTAGGAAGCATACTTAAACTACTATTATTACAATTATTCTTTTAGCTGCCATAATAAAGAGGCATTCACTCATCACAATTCCCTGATGACACCACTCACTGTGGCCACTGGTTTACTACCTTAATTAGTTGCTATTTCCAGCATGAAACAAATGAATGTCCCAGAAATGATGCTGGGTATGACTCCATAGGTGATTAGCAGGATGAATTATAACAGTTAACACTTGAACCCATTTGATTATAGAGCAAGAAATATCATTACAATGGATGAAAATAAGAAATGATCTGGTCTTATTTTAAAGACATAGCTGTCAGTGGTTTCTCTGAAGGTGTTCAACAGAGAATACTCACATGCTCTTTAATAGCAGCTGCATCAGCCACTGTCCAATTCTGCTTTCTCTTGAGTATTTGGTTGATGGCGAGGATGTCAGTTGGGTAGCCTGAGGCACGGTCGATAGGCTTTGTATTTGCTGCCTTTATGAACATTTAAAAAGGAAGGTTAGTAATATATTTTAGTTGAATTATATAACAAAGACAAAAATACACGGAAGTGTATTGTATTATGAAAGGGTGTGTATATGATTTACAAGGTTATTTCTATAGCACTTGTCAGTTGTTTTGGGGTACCTGGTATAGTGCCATGTGTAAATGGGCATCTAGCAAACTCTCTTTCTTAATAGTGAAGCTTACTCATAAGAGGAGTATAGACCACAGGATGGTTTATGTTTGGGATGGATATGGAGGGTAGAGAGGAGTCAACTCCATCCTCACCCAA
Organism: Delphinapterus leucas; assembly: GCF_059928025.1. Lineage (NCBI taxonomy): Eukaryota > Metazoa > Chordata > Mammalia > Artiodactyla > Monodontidae > Delphinapterus > Delphinapterus leucas. Next base: position 54,775,626 of record NC_143147.1, on the reverse strand, counting down.
ACTTCCAAAGCACTAAAAATGAATGTGCCCTCCACAAAGTACAACATATACTACTCCCAAAATTCTCACAGGGAACCAGCCATCTGTTATTTTTTTACTGTTCCTGGGCTACTGAACAATGGTGGTGGAAATCATGTAAATATGCAGATTGCTTTCTTTGAAAATGTGTATTACCCAGTGTCATCCAGGCCCTCAGTATTGCTTGACATTCCTTTTCTTCATTTGCTGTAAACTCTCTTACAGTCCTCATAGCGGCTGCTGGAAAACCAGACCTTCAAACTCCCTTAGCTGCGCTGCACTGGCTTGTGGGATCTTAGTTCCCCGACCAGGGGTGGAACCCAGGCCCTTGGCAGTTGAAAGCGCAGCGTCCTAACTACTGGACCGCCAGGGAATTCCCCTAATATGAATTCTTTCAGCTCTTCTTTCCACCTTATGATTTCTCCATCCTTTAACCCATTTTTTCCCTCCTTCCCTCTTATATCTGAGAGTTTTTCTTAATTTCCAAGGTCTCCTCCTGTACCTTATCCCTTCAATTTTCCTCTTTCTGCGGCTGGCTTCAAGGGTGTGTGATCTGTGCAGTTACACAGGACCTTATACTTAGAAGGGTCCTAAGTTTGGTTTAACGTTTTATCGTTGCTGTCTTTATTTTTATTTTTTTAAAAAAATATTTATTTATTTATTTGGCACTGGGTCTTAGTTGTGGCATGCGGGATCTTTATTTGCAGCATGCGGACTCTTAGTTGCGGCATGTGGGATCTAGTTCCCTGACCAGGCATTGAACCTGGGCGCCCTGCATTGGGAGCGTGGTCTTAGACACTGGACCACAAGAGAAGTCCCTGTTGCTGTCTTTAAATTCTTAATTATTTTTGGACAAGGGGCCCTACATTTTCATTTTGCACTGGGCCTAGCAAGTTATGTAGCCAGTCTTGCCCCTCTCCTACATCTTCAAACATCTTCAGTTTCTCTTCTCTTTGAGCAGTGGTTTTCAGCTTTGGCTGCATGTTGGAACTTTAAAAAATACTGAGCCCTGGGCCCCGTTCCCAGAGATCTGATTTAACTGGACAGGGTTGTGGCCTGGGCACTAGGATTTTAAAAGCTCTCCCTGGTAGTTCTGTTTTGCAGCCAAGATTGAGAACCGGAGTTCTAAGGGTTTTTCCTCCTGGCTACAAATTGTGCTCATCTCTTATGTCCTGAAACAACTTTTTCTAGACTCTGATTCTACATCAAGCTATAGTTTCATGTTTCTGTTAAACTTAAATTTTTGTAAGAGGATTTGATCCCCCTAACCGCTCCTTTGCATTATCAGTTTCTGAAGATGCATAAAAATCTCCCACTGTACTTATGGATTTGCTTATTCATTTAGTATTTATTTTTACCATGTATAATGCCTTAAAAAGTCTAAAGCCAAAAAAAAAAAAAAAAAAAAAGTCTAAAGCGAGGGCTTCCCTGGTGGCGCAGTGGTTGAGAGTCCGCCTGCCGATGCAGGGGACACGGGTTCATGCCCCAGTCCGGGAAGATCCCACATGCCGCGGAGTGGCTGGGCCCGTGAGCCATGGCTGCTGAGCCTGCGCGTCCGGAGCCTGTGCTCCGCAATGGGAGAGGCCACAACAGTGAGAGACCCGCGTACCGAAAAAAAAAAAAAAAAAGTCTAAAGCCAATCCTTATTATTCTGTTAATTATCACCTTATCTGTTAATTTGCTAGGTGTGTACAGATTCAGAATAGTTATATCTTCCTCATGATTTAAATTTTTTTTTCCAAAAAGAAAAGGGACTCCCCTGGAGATCCAGTGGTTAAGAATCCGCGCTTCCACTGCAGGGGGCATGGGTTGGATCCCTGGTTGGGGAGATAAGATCCCGCATGCTGTATGGTGCAGCCAAAATAAAAAATTAAATTAAAAATAATAAAAATTTAAAAATATGTATTTTTATTTTATTAAAAAAATTTTAAATTGAAGTATAGTTGACTTACAATATTATATTAGTTTCAAGTGTACAAACAGTAATTCAATATTTTAATAGATTACGCTCCATGCAAAGTTATTATAAAATATTAACTATATTCCCTGTATTGTACATTACATCCTTGTAACTTATTTATTGTATATCTGGTAGTTTGTACCTCTTAATCTCCTTCACCTATTTTGCCCCTGTCCTCATCCTTCTCCCCTCTGGTAACCACTAGTTTGTTCTATGTGAATCTGTGTCTGTTTTATTGGTTTGTTTCTTTTATTGTTAAGATTCTCCTGATGATTTTTAAAAATCATTAAACAGCACCTTTATCTTTAGTTATATTTTCCTTAAATTTTCTTTTCCCCACACTAATGTATGGATAACAACTTACTTTGATTTGTATTTGCCTGATATATCTTCTTCTGTCCCTTTGAAGTTTCTGTGTAATAATTTAGGTGTCTCCCTTAAAGAATATATATCTTAAAATTAGTTTTTAAAAAATCAGAATCTTTTTTAATTTGAAAATGATCCTTTCTTCCTTCCTCCCTCCCTCCCTTCCTTCCTTCCTCCCTTCCTCCCTCCCTCCCTTCCTCCCTCCCTCCCTTCCTTCCTTCCCTTTTATTTTTTTAAACTGGTGTGTTTAATCTTTTATTGTGATTACTGATATATTTGGATTTTTCTGCCTGTTTTGTTTTGCACTTTCTATTTTCTCATGTTTCTCTTTTTTCTTATTTTTTTCTTCCTCTACTGTTTTGGCAGTTATTCATTTTAGTTTTTAGTGATTGTCTTCACATTTTTAATACTTAAAATTAATGTAACAAATTATAGATTTAATCAATATCATAAGCCTCTCCCCAAACAATAAAAGGAATTTAGAAAGCTTTAATTCTGGGCACTGCCCTCCTCATCTTCCATGTTACCATGGTATTCTATTTTAGTTCTTATTGTCTAATACTCTTCAAACCAGTACTTCTTTTTTCTTTTTTTTGTGGTACGCGGGCCTCTCACTGTTGTGGCCTCTCCCGTTGCAGAGCACAGGCTCCGGACGCGCAGGCTCAGCGGCCATGGCTCACGGGCCCAGCCGCTCCGCGGCATGTGGGATCCTCCTGGACCGGGGCACGAACCCGTGTCCCCTGCATCGGCAGGCGGACCCTCAACCACTGCGCCACCAGGGAAGTCCAGTACTTATTTTTTATTTCAGGGTTTTTTTAGAGGGTAAACCATGCACATGGTTCAAAATTCTGAAAGTATGGTGAGTATACACTGCGATCTCCCTGGCACTTTTCTCTCCCAACCCCCTAGTTTCCCTTTCTACAGGCAACCAATGTCATAATTTCTTGCGTTTCCTTCCAGGCCATTTTACAAGAAAAAAATGTCCATATTTCATATTGACTTTTCCTCCTTTTACACAAATAGCTGTGTACTATTCATACTGCCTTGTATCTTGCTTCTTCCATTTGGAGATCTTTCACATCATTGCACAAAGTTTCTTAGTCATTAACATGGCTGCAGAACATTTCACTGTGTGTTTGGAGCCTAACTTAACTAGTCCCTACTAATGGTTATTTAGTCTCCCCCACCACCCCCCACCAATCTTTTGCTAGCAGAAATGACCCTGTAATGAATTACCCTTTTATGGGTGGCATTTGGAATATGTGCAAGGATATCTGTGTATCTGAGGTGGTATCCCAGGAGTGGAATTGCCAGGTCATGAAGGTGACAGAATATGCCACCCCCAAATATGCCACTTTGGCATAGGATTATTTTGAGCTAAAGGCACTTGAAGAACAGCAGGTGTAAGAAGGGTACACTGAGTTCTTCTTTTTTTTCCCTAAATACAGGAGATAACCCCCCCGTATGGAAGATGTCCTCCCTATACCAGGAGGAAAGTAACATTCATATCATTAGGGACAAGGATTCAAGGCAAAGAGAAAGCTGTACAAACAAATTTTGTTTTTTATTCTGTTTTTTATGATTTTTTAAAATTCTTATTTATTTTTTGGCCACACTGTGCAGCTTGTGGGATGTGGGATATTAGTCCCCCAACCAGGGATTTAACCCAGACCCTCAGCAGTGAGAGCATGGAGTCCTAACCACCGGACTGCCAGGCAATTTTTTATGATTTTAGAAAAGTATTTTATTCTTATGCAGTTACTCTTAACATACCTTATTAAACTAATCCTTATCTTCCTATTCACTTCTTCACTCACTTAACTACCCTAGCCAAGCCTCTTTGTCTGGACACTTTTTCCTAATTTACTACTCTGTCCATTTCAGTACATAAGTGTTCAATTCTAATTGCTTCTTTGGGTCTTCATTCTCCCAGGTACATGTAAAATTTAATAAAATGTGTTTGCTTTTCTCCATTTTAACTGTCTTATGTCAACTTAATTCTCAGGCCCTGCCAAAAACCTTAAGAGGGTAGAGGAGAAATTGTACCTCCCCTATAGTCAAAAGGAACGAGGTCTGTCGTTTTGGTAAATATTACCAAATTTCCTCTGTAGAGGTTGAATCAATTTAAACTCGTATCTACAATTTAGGAGTGCCCCATGTGTTTTTCAGCTTTTTGGTCTTGGGCAATCTAATATGGATAGATAATATCTCAGGGTAGGTTTAATTTGGATCTTTTATGAAGAGTGAGATTGAATATCTTTTCATGTTTCTGAAAACTGTTCATATCCTTTGCTCATTTTTATATAGGTTAGTTTTTTCTAATCAATTTGAAGCTCTTTGATGTATTAGAGTAGTTAGCTCTTTGTGTTATGTGTTGCAAATGTGACTTTTTTGGCCATGTAGGGATTTTTGATCTTGAAGTACTTGAATTAATATCTTTCTATTAAAAATTACTTTTGTGTCATTGTTAGGAAGGCCTTCCCAGAGTTTCAGTATTTTAAAGATTTCTTTTATTCTCTTCCTCTTTCCATTTTTTCCTTTTACCTATATATCCTTGATCCATTTGGAATTTGTGGAAGGTGTAATTTATGCATCTCAATTTTTTTCTCAGATGGCTACCTAGTACACTGTTTATTGAACAATCTATCTTTTCCATGTTGTATTGAAATATCACTTTTTTTTGGATTTGATTTATTTAATTTATTTACTTTTGGCTGCTTTGGGTCTTCGTTGCTGTGCACGGGCTTCCTCTAGTTCCAGCAAGCAGGGGCTACTCTTCGTTGCGGTGCGTGGGCTTCTCATTGCAGTGGCTTCTCTTGTTGTGGAGCATGGGCTCTAGGCGCATGGGCTTCAGTAGTTGTGGCACGCAGGCTCAGTAGTTGTGGCTCGCGGGCTCTAGAACGCAGGCTCAGTAGTTGTGGCGCACGGGCTTAGTTGCTCTGTGGCACGTGGGATCTTCCCCGACCAGGGCACGAACCTGTGTCCCCTGCATTGGCAGGCGGCTTCTTAACCACTGTGCCACCAGGGAAGTTCCAGAAATGTCACATTTTTAAAAAATTAAAATTCTCTGTATATTTTTATCTATTTTTGGATTTTATACTTTGTTCTTTGGATCTATTAATTTGACAATAGCTCCACTATTTTAATTATTGAGACTTTTAAATATGCCTTAATATTTAGTAAAGTTACCCCCTGTGTTCATTAAGTTTTTCTTTCAGATTATTCTGACTGTTCTTATTTTTTGTGTATGAACCAGATTATTTAGTTATAAAAATCCTTTGGGTAAATTCAAAAAATCACACTAAAGTTATAGATCAAGCAAGAAAGAGCAACATCTTTATGATGTCAAACATTGTAAATTAAGAACATGGTCTGCCTTTCTGTTTGTTCACATTTTCTTCTGGGTCCTTTAGGAGCATCTTAACCATTTCTTTATACAGATATTTTATATTGCCTAAGTAATCTCTAGGAGTTTTATCTCTTCTCTTACTATTTTAAATGAGGTCATTTTATCTTCTTATGTCTTCTAACTGGTTCTAACTGGTGGTTGTTTGTGTTGCGCCAGGGGACTCCTCCTTTCACTAAAAGGGCAGCCCATCCAGATTCTGGTTTTGTAGAGGTTTCAGTCCTAGCTGCTCACCTACAGGGTCCATATCTCCTGACCCTGAACAGTCATCAAAACCCCAACCCCTTAGGGAGGGTGGGAGGGAGGGAGATGCAAGAGGAAAGAGATATGGGGACAGATGTATATGTATAACTCATTCACTTTGTTATAAAGCAGAAACTAACACACCATTGTAAACCAGTTATACTCCAATAAAGATGTTAAAAAAAAAGACATGAAAATAAATAAATAAACAAACAAATAAATATTCATTCCCACTGGGAAATAAAAACAAAAACCCCAACCCCTAGCCATCAGGGTCTAGATCCATATGAAGGATCCAGATCCATGTGAAGCCCCATGAGGGCTTCACCTCTCACCTCTCCCTCAGCCACTCACAGGGTCATTTATGAACATACCATTCTAGCCTTAGGTTCTCTCTTCTTTCTGAAACAAAGGGGTCCTTTTCTTTTGAATGCATTTTTATATGTCACTTTATTTCATTTGGTATTTTTATGTGGTCACATGAGTCTGTGTGATGGGTTGGGCATGGTGAGTGAGTAGCCTGGGTGGGGTAGTGTTCATGTTAGCTCAGTTACTTTCATTCTGAAACTTCCATTTCTTGGTTTCTAATTGACATTTATTGTATATTAGATTAGATGTTGTAATGGACTAGATTAGAATGATAATATTATGTATTTTCAGTAAGTTTAACTATTTGTTGAAATTAAATGAAATATTTATACCTGGGCTTTAAATTTAGGAACATGGCTATGGAATCTGGTTTGAAATATCATGACTGAAAATATTTGTCATTAAAAAGCACATTACTAGTTCTGTTAAGTTAGAACTTGAAAACCTAAGTATTTAACTGATATGATGTAATATAAATCTCACCTGTGTTTTCCAGTCTTTTTTATGGAAAAAATAGTTCTCAAAGAAATTCAGAGGCTCCTTTCTCCTTAGCATTTCTAATTTCTGTATGTCTTTGAATGGCTTTCCCATCACCACCCCATCCACATTAGGAAACAGTGGAAAGATGGGTATTTTTGAATATGGGCTATCTGAAGGAGGATTGCATCCTAAGAAGATAAAAACTGGTATCACAAATAATGTAAGAAGAAATTCACATAAAAGGCATACATGTGGTACCTATTTTGCTCTTTGTCTATTCATCTCCTCAGGGGCCATGCCACCCTTTCTTCACTCTCCTGCTCCTACCACCCACGCATCCACAGACTTTCAGCTTCACACAGGTGTCTGGGGATTCAGGTACATTTGCTTTCAAATGATATCTGTGTGACAGAGACCAGACACTCAGAATAGGCTGTGGCCCTACTCTTAAAGCACTTGGCATTTAGTATTTAATTCTGACCAGTAATATACAAATAAATCCTTTACAACAGTGGGGAGAGGACAAATGGCTCTTACTCTTGAGCTCTTCAAGAAATTTAAATAAATCCTTTTCTTTCGTTATTGCAATCCGGGCAGCATTAGCAAAGGTGGCTGTGCTTGAGCTTGGAGGTGTGCATATGTCTGGCTTAAATCTCCTTTTTCCATAACCTGTAGCATAAGGGCTCCACACCATTTCCGAGGTGGTTTCCTGGAATTTTCTTCGGAAATAGCTAGGAAAAAAAAAGTAATTCAGAGGTGGTTAAAAAGTGCTAAAGTCCTACTGAAAAAAAGTGCCATAGTCCTACTGAAAAACAGTGCCTGAGTGTTGGACAGAAAGAAAAAAAAGTCAAATTGCAAGTTATATATGCTGAATGCATTCATTTTAATTTGTATATTCATTCAATATTATTTATTGAGGGCTTGTTTCTGTGACATTTATAAAACATCTACTGATATTTTCCACAGGCCACTTAATTACTTTATATATGCAGTCCCTGGGCTTTGCCTTCCTTCCTCTTCCCCAAGATTTCCCAGTCTTGTCTAGAAAAATACCTACCGATTATGATCCATGTTAGGTTGCTTCTATGTCTTGGCTGTTGTAAATAGCGCTGCAATGAACACTGGGGTGCATGTATCTTCTTGAACCATGTTTTTCTCTGGATATATGCCCAGGAGTGGGACTGCTGGGTCATATGGTAGCTCTGTTTTTAGTTTCTTTAGGAACCTCCATACTGTTCTCCATAGTGGCTGTATCAGTTTACATTCCCACCAGCAGTATAGGAGGGTTCCTTTTTCCCCACACCCTCTCCAGCATTTATTGTTTGTAGACTTTTTGATGATGGCCATTCTGACCGGTGTGAGGTGATAATTTACTGTAGTTTTGATTCGCATTTCTCTAATAATTAGCGATGTTGAGCATCTTTTCATGTGCCTCTTGGCCATCTGTATGTCTTCTTTGGAAAAACGTCTATTTAGGTCTTCTGCCCATTTTTGGATTGGGTTGTTTGGTTTTTTTTTTAATATTGAGCTGCATGAACTGTTTATATATTTTGGAGATTAATCCTTTGTCCATTGATTCATTTGCAAATATTTTCTCCCATTCTGAGGGTTGTCTTTTCATCTTGTTTGTAGTTTCCTTTGCTGTTCAAAAGCTTTTAAGTTTCATTAGGTCCCATTTGTTTATTTTTGTTCTTATTTCCATTACTCTTGGAGGTGGGTGAAAAAAGATCTTGCTGTGATTTATGTCATAGAGTGTTCTGAATATGTTTTCCTCCAAGAGTTTTATAGTGTCTGGTCTTATGTTTAGGTCTTTAAGCCATTTTGAGTTTATTTTTGTGTATGGTGTTAGGGAGTGTTCTAATTTCATTCTTTTACATGTAGCTGTCCAGTTATCCCAGCACCACTTATTGAAGAGACTGTCTTTTCTCCATTGTATATCCTTGCCTCCTTTGTCGTAGATTCGTTGACCATAGGTGTGTGGGTTTATCTCTGGGCTTTCTATCCTGTCCCATTGACCTATATTTCTGTTTTTGTGCCAGTACCATATCGTCTTGATTACTGTAGCTTGGTAGTATAGTCTGAAGTCAGGCAGTCTGATTCCTCCAGCTCCATTTTTTTTCCCTCAAGACTGCTTTGGCTATTCGGGGTCTTTTGTGTCTACAAATTTTAAGATTTTTATTCTAGTTCTGTAAAAAATGCCACTGGTAATTTGAGAGGGATTGCATTGAATCTATAGACTGCTTTGGGTAGTATAGTCATTTTCACAATACTGATTCTTCCAATCCAAGAACATGGTATATCTCTCCATCTGTTTGTGTCACCTTTAATTTCTTTCATCAGTGTCTTATAGTTTTCTGAGTACAGGTCTTTTACCTCCTTAGGTAGGTTTATTCCTAGGTATTTTATTCTTTTTGATTCAGTGGTAAATGGGATTATTCCCTTAATTTCTCTTTCTGATCTTTCGTTGTTAGTGTATAGGAGTGCAAGAGATTTCTGTGCATTAATTTTGCATCCTGCAACTTTACCAAAATCATTGATCAGCCTTAGTAGTCTTCTGGTGGCATCTTTAGGATTCTCTATGTATAATATCATGTTACCTGCAAACAGTGACAGTTTTACTTCTTTTCCAATTTGTATTCCTTTTATTTCTTTTTCTTCTCTGATTGCCGTCGCTAGGACTTCCAAAACTATGTTGAATAATAGTGGCAAGAGTGGACATCCTTGTCTTGTTCCTGATCTTAGAGGAAATGCTTTCAGTTTTTCACCATTGAGAATGATGTTTGCTGTGGGTTTGTCGTACATGGCCTTTATGATGTTGAGGTAGGTTCCCTCTATGCCCACTTTCTGGAGAATTTTTATCATAAATGGATGTTGAATTTTGTCAAAAGATTTTTCTGCATCTATTGAGATGATCATATGTTTTTTATTCTTCACTTTGTTAATATAGTGTATCACATTGATTGATTTGCGTATATTGAAGAATCCTCGCATCCCTGGGATAAATCCCACTTGATCATGGTGTGTGATCCTTTTAATGTGTTGTTGGATTCTGTTTGCTAGTATTTTGTTGAGGATTTTTGCATCTATATTCATCAGTGATATTGGTCTGTAATTTTCTTTTTTTGTAGTATCTCTGTCTGGTTTTGGTATAAGGGTGATGGTGGCCTTGTAGAATGAGTTTGGGAGTGTTCCTTCCTCTGCAGTTTTTTTGAAGATCCTTTGGAGAAGGATGGGTGTTAGCCCTTCTCTAAATGTTTGATAGAATTCACCTGTGAAGCCATCTAGTCCTGGACTTCTGTTTGTTGGAAGATTTTTTAAAATTAATTAATTATTTATTTATTTGGCTGCATTGGGTCTTTGTTGCTGCATATGGGCTTTCTCTAGTTGCAGAGAGTGGGGGCTACTCTTCGTTGTGATGCACGGGCTTCTCATTGTGGTGGCTTCTCTTTTTGTGGAGCACAGGCTCTAGGTATGCGGGCTTCAGTAGTTGTGGCTTGTGGGCTCTAGAGTGCAGGCTCAGTAGTTGTGGCTCACGGGCTTTGCTGCTCCGCAGCATGTGGGATCTTCCTGGACCAGGGATCGAACCCCTGTCCCCTGCATTGGCAGGAGGATCCTTAACCACTGTACCACCAGGGAAGTCCCTTCTTTCCATTTATATTTTAAGCTCCTTAAATGCAAATGCCACCTATTAAATACTTCTGATCTCCTTAGGAACCAGGTATATGATAAGTAACTACCACAACCATAATAACAATAAAAACACCAACATCTGCTAACATTTCCTGAGCACTTACTGGATATAAGCCGCAATACAAGGAGGTGGAAAAGAGCATGGTTTCTGGAACCAGACAGTTTGTGCTAAAATCTAGGCACTCCTACCCCTTTGGGCAGGTTACTTAACTGACTTGTGCTTTAGCTTTTTTAATCTGTAAAGTGGGGATGATAGGGCATATCAGTAGGTGAGGATTAAAATAAATAACGTGTGTATTCTATGCTTATTCTAGTTACTTTCACATAATAATAATAGCTAACATTTATTGAGCTCTTATGATTTGCTGAGCACTTTACCTGCATTATCACATCTCCTCACAATTTCCCTGTAATTGTGTTATGGGTATTATTATTCTCATTTTATAGATGAGGAAACTGAGGCTGAATGGTTAAGGAATGTGCCAAATTTGTGTACCAACAGCAGGCATTTAATAAATGTATTTGACTTGGAATGAAATGTAGAATGCTGTGCACCCTCTGTTCCACATCTGACCGAGGTGTAGGATAGTATAAAGAGATTACCTGTTGAGCAGCGGAAGGATATTTTACATTGTTGGTGGCATTCTGTATTTTTAAGTCTCTCTAAGTGGGATAGTAGAATGCTTTGAGAGAGTAAGAGCTGAAAAGATTGATAACAGAAACATTTAATTTTTGTAATACAATGATAGACATAGATTGAGGAAATGTATCTTTAGTGATATTTGCTGGAATAAACACATTTGGATGTGAGAATGTTTCCTTATCCTCTATTCTCAAGTCTAATTCTGGCTCTGGTCCAGTCCAAAGACTACTTTGGGAAGTATGAAATTGCTGTACCTCATCCCAAAGGACCTTTTGACAGCCCCTGGTAGATCCAGTGTGAATGGGAGTATCTTGTATTCAAACTAGATTTCCAAGCTCACCCAAAATCATTCCTGGAAAAGTCTCGTTCCTCTGGGATTCTCTAGCCTAGGGTAGAAGAAGCTGAACTTTTGGCTGTCTTATTGTGGCACATGACTATTTATTTGCCTATACACCTTCTCCTTCGTTTTGGAGCAGATCCGTGGAGTAGGATGTTTGGGAGAGGTGGCTGCCTTGTTAATATCCTCATAAATGCTGCCAAGAAGGTCGTTTTTGTTCTTTCTTTGCCACCTACCTTACTATTTCCATTAGAGCCTTTCTGGGTAAGGCTGAAGTCTCTACAAGCTTTGATAGGATTTCAAACAATAGGATCCCTGGGTTGCCAGCTAAATCTAAACAGCTCTCCGTTTCTGGAACTATGGAGGGAAAAAAAAAAATTCAAAATGCCTTCTGAAAAACAATCTATCATAAAAAGGATTAAAGTTACAGTTGTTTTACTGTATATACAGTATTAATACCAAGTCAAGAACTAGAGAATTATAGAAAAACATTTGAAGTCTGTTCTATTTGGTAAAAAGGTCATTTTGATTACTGAACAGACAAAATAATCATGGAATTTTAAATGAAATACTTTTAGTTCAGTGACTTCTAAGTAAATACAGTAATACATTTAACATAAACATGAATTATGTGTTAAGGACTATTGTTCTGTTCTTCTATGTAAAGGAATTGTTGATATACATACTTCTGGTGTGCAGGCAAACCCTTGTTACTATAGTGATACTTGAAACAGTAACTTCTGTTTATACTAAAACAGTTCATAGCTTATGAAAGGATGTATTTTTCAAAACTGTATACAATATTTGGAATTTGGAATGCATTTATCCTAGAAGACATGATATGAATAGGGTTAGATTTTCCAAGGCAGCTTGTTAAACTCATAAACAAACCGTTAGAGGACTAACAGCAATAATTTGAGTACCTCCACTTCATTATAACCTTGTGTGAAAACATGCTCTCGAACCTCCAGCAGACTCTCCAGCCCTCACACTGAGGGCAGAGGCTTCACCAGGGTGAGGAAGATATTTTTCAGGAACAGTGAATTATCTATACTCAAATTTGCCTGAGAGAGAGAGAGAATTTTTCTTTTTCTAAAAAGACAATTTTTCTTCTGTAGGAGGAGTGCCTCCCAAAGTAGCACAGGTACTGGTAAAGAATTAAAGTACTATAAAAGGTGACCAAAATTTTCTACACCACTGCCTGAGTGTTCTCATTGGAGTCCAAAAAGCAGTGTCTTCTGCAGAAGGACTTGATGCATTTAAGTTAAAATTCTAAAACTGTATCAATTTCCTTAGCAAATTTTGTTTTAGAGAAGCAGTACAAAAGTAAATCACATCCCAGACTATACCTTCCTGATTGGAGACCTAAATGAATAATCTTTACAATGCCATGAATTGCAACTAACCATCTGCCATCTATTCAGCAATATTTCTACTCACCCACAGCCTTCAGGAAGCGGTTGTTATCTGTTAGCACCTTTATAAAGTCTGAGAAATTCACCTTCCCATCTCCTGCAACAGAGATCTAAAGCTCAGAACAAGGATATATTTACCTTCCCACTTCACTCCCACCTCTATATTTCTATTATTAGAATATGCCGGAGTTTTACCCTGTTTCCTCTAAAATTAAAGGATAGCGAGTGCTATTAGAGTGTTTGTGTTTCAATGAAAGAATAAAAATTTGGGTAGAGTTAGTGGAAACAAGTGACACTTTAATTAAATGGCGACTGACACACATGGGATGCTGCTGATTGAATGGGGCTCTGGCAGGTGGGTGAGGAGAGGTGAGATGAGGTACTGTGCTGAATATATATTCCACACAACATACCAGCTTGGGCTACTAGTCACTAAACCAGTATATTCAGGGCTTCCCTGGTGGCACAGTGGTTGAGAGTCCGCCTGCTGATGCAGGGGACGTGGGTTCGTGCCCCAGTCTGGGAAGATCCCACATGCCGCGGAGCTGCTGGGCCCGTGAGCCATGGCCGCTGAGCCTGCGCGTCCGGAGCCTGCGCTCCGCAGCGGGAGAGGCCACAGTAGTGAGAGGCCCGTGTACCGCAAAAAAAAAAAAAAAAAATCAGTATATTCAAAGAAAACATTACCTATATGCTTTAAAAATATCAATAAAAATGCTGTGGCATTTAAGATTCAATATAGGTGGGCTCTAATGATGGAAGGAAGATCTGTACTAAAATGATTCAAACAGAAACAAAGGGCTTGGATTTCCCTGGCAATGTAGTCAGATAGGGTAGGGGGTCCCGGAGGAAGAAAACTAGGCGTAACTTTCTTGACATAAGAGAAGCCATTTCAGGCCTAAGCCATTTTGTCATCTAAGCCTGGCCACAGTGCTTGTCCTTGCAGAAGAATACGCCTCATAGTTAATGATTTGAAAGGAACAAAGAATGTAAGAACAAACTGGTATTACCAGGCCAGGAAAATAACTTAACCATATTGTAAACAATATATCAGTTGTAAAGACTCCCAGTTCTGTTTTTAAAGTTGAGATTAGCCTGAAGCGCATTCCTGAGCTGTTTTGCAGGATCCAACCCCCCTTGAGCACTCAACCTTTACCAGAATACCTAGAGCCTAAGGAATGATGCTGCTGACCTTTGCTGACTCTCATAACCTCAATCAACTAGAGCCTGGACTCTGTCGACCTTTGCCCCAAATCTATGCTGAATTCTCCTCTGCTCCAGCCCCTTCATGAATATGCATGCACCCTTAGCTTAAAACCTTCCTATTTTTGCTGTTTGGGGAGACACTGCTTTGGGAAAGATCTCCAGCGTTCTCCTTACTTGTTGCAAGTAATAAATCCTTCCTTCTGCTCTTTGGCTTGGTTGTGTCTTTTGCCTCAACACCCACCAAGAGGTGAAGCCAGTTTTTGGGTAATAGTAACAGGTAATTTTTGAAATTGCCAATGCCTTTGTATCTGTTATTTCAAGGCACCCTCCAAAATGTACATTAGGACAAGTAATCTGAATTTGATATTAAATACGACAGTCACTTTTCATTTCCACACAGGCTTTTTCAAAGACTAGCCCATTTTGTAGCATTAATTTGATTTCATAACTTGTACACCGATAACTTTAAAGAGAAACACATATATGTGCTTTTGGCAAATGAATGAGGTTTACTTCTCATGTAGTCTGAGAAAAAATATATATTTATAAAAATTTTTTATGAAAAAAATAATGACAAGTCAAAGTACTCACGATCAATATCAGCACATCTTAGTTCATTACAGACATCATGCTTGGTTAGATTCACTCCCAACTTAGCTAAAGTGCGCATCATTCCATGTAAATCAATACAGCCAGTTTTATCCTTGTTAAAGAAGTTGTAGGCATCTTGGAAGGCTGGGGAAATGGAATTAGGTTAGGACAGGAATAAATACATATTCTTATGGAACTAGAACAGATATTACCGTTGATTGGAGGTCATGTTCTGAAAAACTAGAGAAATTTGGGTATTTAGTAGACATTTCTTGTAAAGGACAGTGTCCTTCCATGAGATTTGAACTAGAATAAACTAATTGGTGGAAAAGCAAATATGTAGGCAAAATGGCTCTTGAAAGATGTTCATACCCTAATTCCTGGAACCTGTGAATGTATTACTTTACATGACAAAAGGGATTTTGCAGATGTCATTAAGGTAGATTACCCTGGATTATCTGAATGGGTCCCTTATGAAGCAAGAGAGATGTGACAGATGAAGTGAGAGATTCAAAGCAGGAGAAGGACTTGACTCATTGTTGCTGGTTTGAAGATGGAGAGGGCATGTGATGTGGAATGCAGGCAGCCTTAAAGGTCTGAGAGAGGCTCCTGGCTGACAGCCAGCAAGGAAGTGTTTTTGTTTGTTTGTTTTTCGTTTTTTTGGCTGGGTTGGGTCTTCGTTGCTGCGCATGTGCTTTCTCTAGTTGCAGCCATCAGGGGCTACTCTTCCTTGAGGTGCGCGGGCTTCTCATTGTGGTATCTTCTCTTGTTGCGGAGCACGGGCTCTAGGCGCGTGGGCTTCAGTAGTAGTGGCGCACAGGCTCAGTAGTTATGGCTCGCGGGCTTAGTTGCTCCGTGGCATGTGGGATCTTCCCGGACCAGGGCTCTAACCTGTGTTCCCTGCATTGGTAGGAGGATTCTTAGCCACTGCGTCAGCAGGGAAGTCCAACCTTGTCAGTTTTGAGGAGTGTTGTTCAGGTACTTTGTAGAAGTCCTTCAATTTGGGTTTTTCTGATGTTCTTCTCATGGTTAGCCTGAGATTATGGGTTTTGGGGAGGAAGACCACAGAACTGAAGTGGTGTTATTATCATTTATTAAGGCTATCAACATGACTTATCACTGGTGATGGCAACCTTGATTAACTGGCTGAGGTAGTGTTCGTCAGATTTTTCCACTGTAAACTTCCTTCCTTTTTCATATTCTACTCTTTGGAAGCAAGTTACTAAGGGTAGTCCAGACTCAAGGGACAGAGGGCTCAGGGGAATGGGGAATTAAGCTCTACCTCCTGGAAGAGGTAATATCTACATACATTATTTGGAATTCTCTTGTAAGAGAAGTTTGTCTCTTCTTCATTTAAAAAATTCAATCATGGGACTTCCCTGGTGGCGCAGTGGTTAAGAATCCGCCTGCCAATGCAGGGCACACGGGTTAGAGCCCTGGTCCAGGAAGATCCCACATGCCACGGAGCAGCTAAGCCCGTGCACCACAACTACTGAGCCCACATGCCACAACTACTGAAGCCCGTGTGCCTACAGCCCAAGCTCCACAACAAGAGAAGCCACCGTAATGAAAAGCCCGCGCACCACAACCAAGAGTAGCCCCTGCTTGATGCAACTGGAGAAAGCCCACGTGCAGCAACGAAGACACAACACAGCGAAAAAAAAAAAAATTCAATCATTTATTTCTATCACTAGGGGCTTAACGATATTTATTTTATACTTTGAGTTATAATCCAATACTATTCTATTTATTTTTGTTGTTCAAACTGTTCCAGCTTTGGCTGTTGTGAGCTCTTTCAGGTTCATTTCTGTATCTCCTTGACATGCTCTTGTCCTTTTGTATTTTGAGCATCTCCTTACTTTCTGGCACTGCAAGATATTTCAGGTTCATTTTGTATATTCTCTGCCAAAGCCCTAGAATCAGCCATTTATCCAAGGAACTCTGATTCTTTGATAGGAGACTGACATTGGAAGTCAAGATTTGGGTGCTGGGTATGCTTGTTGCTATGGGGGTGTCAGTGCTTTTAAGTCCTCTCAGCAAACAGAGCTAGGAAATATATGCACATATACTAACCCATGTATACACACATATCATATTATTTCTTGATCTATCCATCTGCATCCATTAAGTTAAACATGAGTTCACACTAATGTCTCACTCTAATCCAGTTCCACTGCTTCACTTTAGCCTTCTCCCCTTGTTTATCTGAAACTTCCTACTCCAACAGAGAGAAACCTGGCTCCCACCATCCACCATTGAGTCACTTATTTATTCAATTGTCGTATACATGTACAACAGTTTCAGGATTGTTAATGTATACCCCTATGAGAAACAACTTTACTAATTAGAGTATATTGTGTGTTGTTTATGTATAGCTCCTTTTGTGTTCAGTCTTACAGTTTCTAGTCAAAATGTCGTTTTCAGAGTTACATAGGTCAGCACCTCCCTCTCCCCGACCTGACGTATACTTTAACAGGATCACTGTGGCTATTGTTAGAACAGACTTTTGTAAGGATTTGGGTAGAAGCAGGGAGACTAGCCTCAGGTAGGAGGCTATTGTGGGTGAGCAATAACAGTGCTTTAGACCAGGGTTGTAGCAGTAGAGGTGGTATAAATCTCGATATATTTTAAAGGTAGAGCCAATGAGATTTCCTGATGGATTTATTTTATTTATTTATTTTTAAAAATACACATTTCTTCATTTATTTATTTATTTATTTATTTATTTATTTATATTTTTGGCTGCATTGGGTCTTTGTTGCTGCACGCAGGCTTTCTCTAGTTGCCGCGAGTAGGGGCTACTCTTCGTTGTGGCGGGCGGGCTTCTCATTCTGGTGGCTTCTCTTGCTGTGGAGCACGGGCTCTAGGCACGTGGGCTTCAGTAATTGTGGCATGCGGGCTCAGTAGTTGTGGCTTGCGGGCTCTAGAGCGCAGTCTCAGTAGTTGTGGCACACGGGCTTAGCTGCTCCACAGCATGTGGGATCTTCCCTGACCAGGGCTCAAACCCGTGTCCCCTGTGTTGGCAGGCAGATTGTTAACCAGTGTGCCACTAGAGAAGTCCCTCCTGATGGATTTAGAGGTAGGGTGAGAACAAAGAGTCAAGGATGACTCCAGAGTTTTTCCAGAACAAGTGGAAGGATGAAATATCATTATCTGAGATGGGGAAGGCTATGGGTAGGTCAAAGTTTAAAAGTAAGAGGCTGAGGGGAGGGGAGGATGGGGAGTTACTGGTTAATGGGTCTGGAGGTTCAGTTTGGGATGAAGAAAAAGTTCTGGAGGTGGATGGTAGTGATGGTTAGAGGACATTGTGAACATATTTAATGCCACTGATCTGTGTGAACTCTTAAAAATGTTTAAAATTGTAATTTTTATGTTATGTATATTTTACTACAAAAAAAAATAGAGTAAGAGGAACATATCAGGAGTTCAGTTGTTTTTGTTTTTTTTTTTTGGCCACGCCATGTGGCTTGCAGAATCTTAGTTCCCTGAACCTGGGCCCCCGGCAGTGGCAGCATGGAGTCCTAACCACTGGACGGCCAGGGAATTTCCCAGGAGTTCAGTTTTTGACATGTTGAGTTTGAGGTGTCTATTAGACATACAATTGGAGATGTCAGGTAGGCAGTTAGATATGAGCCTGGAGCTGGGGAGAGAGACCTGGCTGGACATATACATTTGGGAATTGTTGGCATATAGGTATTTAAAGCCTAAGACTAGATGAGATCACCACATGTGTGAGTGGGATGAAGAAGAGAAGAGGATCAAGGACTGAGCTTGATCAGGAATGATATACTAGAGAGTGAAAAAAATTGGTGTTGGAGAGGGGGGCACAGTTTCTTTGGTCGTATCTTTGAATTTGAGAGAGGAGATGTGATCTAGTCCACAATGGAAGGATTGACTTTAGATAAAAGTATAAAGTTCATTTGTGGAAGAGGGAGGAGGGCAGAGTTTGTGGGTACAGATGCTGGTGGGGGTAGATATGGAAGTGGGAGTCTGCGGAAGTTCTATTCTGATTGCAGAATCAGAATTCTCCGATTATACAGGGGTAGGAAGCAAGGATATCAACTGAGAGTGAGGATGGTAGCAGATGTTGGGGATTTGGAGGTGTTCAATGAATATTTGTAAAATGAACAAATTAACCTGTCATAGTGCTTAATCCTCACGACAACCACATTTTCTAGTTTCTGTATTTGATGCTTTGATATCTGGGGCCTTGCTAATCCTGGAGGGCCTGCCCCTCCCATAACTAGCCAGTTCCTAGCGATAGTAAAAGACTTGCCTGTGAGTATGTTCTTCATATATATACAAACCAACCAATCCAGAGACCGTATCCCCAGTCACCAACTTTCTTAGGCTCTTAAACTCTGGGCTACTGTTCCTCTGTCCTAATCACTGCAGGGCCAGGTATCAGACAACTAGGGACAGCCCTGAAACCCAGAGCTCACTGAAATGGTTTACCCAGCCAATCCTAAACCTGCTTATCCTGTCTTGTCTATTCCTTCCTGCAGAAACCAAACTAAGGCTCTTGCCCACTTCCCTCTACCCTTTGCCTTTTGACTGACTCTGTTGCTTCCCTCTTCATGGTGTGCTGTGTCTCTTACTTTTAGGGATCTCTGAGAATAAAATACTTCTTCCAGGACAGTTGTTTCTATGTCTGTATGTATAACAATACCTGATTAAAACAAATAGTGGGTACCCTTAAAGCACCAATGTATATTAATGTACTTCAGAAACCTTGAAGTTGTATAAAGCCATAAGCTGTTACTATTAAGGCATTTAGTTCAGTTTTACAGTGAAAAATGAAGTTCTGATTCTGACAATCTTTTGTGTTTCCCAAACCAGCTTTCCCAGCAATAAAGGTGTTTTTTTGATTCCTGTCTCTTGGAGGAATGTCTTAGTTGGTTCCAAACTTGGAGGGGTGAAGCATTAACCTTCTCAGAACCCAAACACAGCCATGCTTGATTTTTTTTTTTTTTTTAGTTTTTCTAGTGTGTCATGTTTTCCCTTTTCTCTGGGCCTTTGCAGATTCCACTCTTTCTACCCAGAACACTCCCTTCTGTGCTCTTTGTCTGATTTACTCATTATTCAGCTTTCGCTGGGACTTCCCTCCTATCCTTACTGAGACTAAGTTAGGACACTTTCTTTTATGCTCCTTTAACTCTATACTTTCCCTATCATAACTTGTGTCATGTTGTAATTTAAATGGTTCAATCAACAAATTCATGGTTTAACTGTCTTCCCTGTAAGACTTCCTATTAGGGCAGGGAACATGTCTGACCTGTGTTTTGCCTAGTACACTGTTGGCTTTAAGTAAGTATTTGTTGTTTGGATGAATGAACTGTAGTGAGGGTAGCTCATTTTATCATTATAATTTTTTTCTATGATAAATCCTGAGACTTTAGTTGTGTTGATACTGCTTTGCTACTTAATTTCTATTTGACCTTGTATTTTTTCTTCTCCACACCACGAGTTCTCCTTGGAATAAAAATATTTGGCCAGGACTGTCTAAATTCTTGAAGATGCCTATTTGAAAGTAATCCCCCAGGACTTGCCTGGTAGTCCAGTGGGTAAGACTCCACGCTCCCAATGCAGGGGGCCCAGGTTCGATCCCTGGTCGGGGAACTAGTTCCTGCATGCATGTGGCAACTAAGAGTCCTCATTCTGCAACTAAGAAGTCCGCAGGCTGCAACTAAGAAGTCTGCGTGCCACAACTAAAGATCCCACATGCTGCAACTAAAGATCCCGCCTGCCACAATGAAGATCCCACGTGCTGCAACTAAGACTTGGCACAGCCAAAAAATAAATAAATACTAAAAAAAGTAATCCACCTTCCTTCCCACAAATTAGACATTGTATCATAAAATATAGATATTTTTTGTTTTTAAATAACAGAGTACTGTAGACAACCTTTGAAATCCCAGATCTCCCTTAGAGAAAAAAAAATGCTAAGATATATTAAGGGGCTTTTGTTTATGCTTTTATTTTGGGATGGGTCTCATTACCTCGCATTTGTGAAGGGCTTAACTTCCTTTCTTTGTGCTGTAATTGGCTTGGCAGAGGTCCTGGTAAATCTTTATCCCTGAGAAAAGAGATATTTATTGAAACCAGCAAATATTAGTTCCCTTCATCAGTTTCTGCTGACTGGAGTGACTGTAAGCATCAAAATATATCCAGAGTCACACCACCTAAGGGCCCTGTTACTGTCAATTGCCAATAGCTACAGGATGGACAGTGATGTTGGCCACTGAGGTCCACCTCTCCCCTATACTTGCCCATCAACCTTACCCCCTTAAAAAATCTGATTTCTCCTATTTTACAAAAGAGGAAACTGAGGCTCAGAGGGATTAAATAACTTGTCCTGAGTCACACAGCTAATAACTGCAAGCCCTGGGATTCAAATCCATGTTTATTTGTTGCCAAAGTTGAAGAATATAAGCCTCACACTATTCCTATTGTTAGAAATATAAGTTGTTTCAAACTTTTAACTAGTTTAAATAATCTTATGGTGAATATACTTACAATGAAATTTTGTATTCACATTTATTTTACAACTTTGCCAAATTGTATTTTTACCAGCATATGAGAGAGTGAGAGCGGTAAATCGATCCCTTTCTTTCTCCCTCTCTCTCTCTCTCTGTCTCGATGTCTCTATATCAACCGTATCTATCTATCTCTCATCAAGAGAGAAAAGTTCTGGAAAGTTTGGAACCCTAGGTGACCTTTTATTTCCTCAGGAAAATAAAATCTGGAAAAAGAGGAAAATATTAATACTTTGGGGATATTTTGTATATATCTGCAGCAATTTATTAGTTTAGGAACATAAAAATGTATTATGCAAAACTGGGTTTACTTATAATATGGTAATTTAATAGTAAATTTATAATAATCATAATTTTATGGATTAATTTTATTTAAAATACATTTAGTTTTGATACTAGTAGAACTAAAAGTTTTAAGAAATATGTCATCTCTTAGTTTTTGTGCTTTTACAAGAAGCAATTAAAAAAGTAAAACTATAAGAAATACTAAACATGGTAGTTAAATAAAAAAATTATAGTTTATGAATTTAGTATCCTCTACAGTGTCTACTAGATTCAGCCCATTTTTAAAGAGGACCTGGTAAAATAGGAGGTGAAATGCACCATTCTCAATTTTTCTGACACTGAATTTGATCTAATTAGTCTTATTTTTCTCAGCTTTTACTATCATTGATATCTTCTAGTGTTTGCTTTTCATTACCAACTTGATGCTTTACTCAGATTGGTTATTTTATATTTGTTGTATTTCTAAATATAAACAGATTTCTTTTGCATGATATAAAAGATGCAGTGGGGCTTCCCTGGTGGCGCAGTGGTTGAGAGTCCACCTGCCGATGCGGGGGACACGGGTTCGTGCCCTGGTCCAGGAAGATCCCACATGCCATGGAGCGGCTGGGCCCGTAAGCCATGGCCGCTGAGCCTGCGTGTACGGGGCCTGTGCTCTGCAACGGGAGAGGCCACAACAGTGAGAGGCCCGCGTATCACACACACACACACAAAAGATGTAGTGGATGGAGAAATATGAAGTTCTCAAGAAGCAAGAAGAAAGCAGAAGCCCCGGCAATGCAAGTTCTTTATTAGCTACGTTTAAAAAACCATACTCTTGGCAGAATTTCAAATCTTATCTTGGATCAAACATGGGAAATAGATTTTTTATTTTACAGTGTTTCAAAGGTTCAAAGAACTTTAGATTTGGAATGGACCCAGTCTAGCCTCTCATCTCATGTAGGAATTCCCTCTACATGTGGTATTATCTAGTCTTTGCTTGACTACTTGCAGTGACAAGGAAGTCACTACTTCAAAAGACAGCTCGTGATGAAGGGTAAGGGAACAATGAGATCAAGGGATTTGGCTGCTATAAGGTTGTGTTACCCACATCCTGATAAAAAAGTCCGTAATATATTCCTGTAGAATGGCATAGTCAAGGACACTAGGAGAAATACTCTCAAAGTGGCAAAGGAAATGGATAATTGTGAGAGAGGAGAGAGGCTTTTCTTTTTATGATCTGATAAAATTTGCATCAGGCTTTCATTTTCAGTCACTAGTGGCTACTGTTTATTGGAATTTGTAGTTATCAGGTTGAGAAAAAGCTATTGTTAATGTCACAGGCAAACCTCCCTTCCCAATTTTAGCTCAAGGTTAGTCATAGCTAATTTATCAGATTTCATTTTACTGGCCATTTTTGAGCTACATACTCTTTCTCTATATTCTGACGCTTAGGGGTTTATGATCCTCTGAGTGTTTTCTCCTTTAAACTGGCACTTGAAATGTCTTAATGTGTAACTGACAACTCCTTTAGCCTTCTGACAACCTTCTTCTTCTGGGGTATTCTGTCCCCTCACACAAAAATAGCCTCTCATTTGGGAGAATAGGAAGAACTCTTTGTTTCTCTAATCAAAAAGTATATATATATATCTTTCTTTTTATAAAAAAACTTTATCTTCAGTTCAGATGTTTTGTTTTATAATTAACTTTATCACAGAATAGATATTTGAAGAACATTCTAACTTGTTTCATTATAGCCTTTATGAGTATTTAATATATTCATCACCTTAATAATTCTTTATGTTAATATATTGATCACATTAATAAATTCATTACTTACCTCTCGCCATGGAAGTTGGGTATTTTTGTTGAAGGATTCAGTTTAAGTTTTGCTTTAATATCAGAAACTGCCATGTGGCCAGTAACTCTGTCTGGAATTCAGAAGATACAGTTAAGGATCAAATCACAGATTAATTTGTTTATATTCTTTTACAACTTTCCCAGCTCGAGACCTGGAGTTTGAAGTCCAGGGCCTCATGGAATGGAAATACGTGCAAATGCAAGTTAGAGGTATGTGCAAAGTTGGAAGGCCATGTGGACGGGTCCCTTTACTATCCCAAGATCTCTAAGCGAAACTTCTTGCCATTGCTCCTCCTGCAAATAGTATCATTCTGATCCTATATAAAAATAAATGGTAGAGCATTCTGCAAATATGTAGAAAAAGTTATTTAAAGACAAAATTTATTTTTAAAATGTGCTTTTCATCTCATAATTGACAGAGAATAAAATGTTATAGCATTTGCAAAATATTTACCTAATTGTTTATATCTTGGATAGCTGCCGGGTAGTAAGTAGATTTTCCCAGGGTTTCCTTCTGGGAGGTCCACCCCTGCCCTATCAGTTCTTATGAACCCACTGGTCTTTTAAAAAAATAAGAATAGGGGTGGGGTATAATGCTGTTTTGCTACCTTAGATCCCCCTGAATGGACTATTAACCACAAAGGACTCCCTAGTCCTTCCTTTCCACTTCTGCATAGTTTAAGAATCAGAACCTATGGACCAGAAGCTGGGATGGTAGGGCTTCTCCCTTTTATTGTTGGTCTTATCTAATTATCTTTTTTTAATATAAATTTATTTATTTATATTTATGTATTTTTGGCTGCATTGGGGTCGCGGGCTTTCTCTAGTTGCGGTGAGCAGGGGCTACTCTTTGTTGCGGTGAACGGGCTTCTCATTGCGGTGGCTTCTCTTGCTGCAGAGCACGGGCTCTAAGCACATGGGCTTAAGCAGTTGTGGCACATGGGCTCAGTAGTTGTGGCTCGCGGGCTCTAGAGCGCAGGCTCAGTAGTTGTGGCACACAGGCTTAGTTGCTCTGCAGCATGTAGGATCTTCCCGGCCCAGGGCTCAAACCCGTGTCTCCTGCACTGGCAGGCAGGTTCTTAACCACTGCGCCACCAGGGAAGTCCTCTAATTATCTTTTTAATATATAGAGTGTATGAAGTAGTTCACTGACAAGAAAACTGGGTTGCTGACTTAGGAACAGCAGACAATCATACACTATTAAACCATGAAGAAAAAGTCTCTGAATGTTTGGTTAGAGTTCAGTCAATTTTCCTAAGTCTTTACCTCAGACTCTGGAAAACTGTTGCTTCTAAACAACTCAATTACATGTGCTCAAAATCTGGAACTCTATCACAGAGCTGGGAACTCCGGAGAGGCTTGACAATGTAGGCAGTTGAAAGGTGCTGTGAAATCATCCTCATGGCTCAAAATAATCATTACTTTAAAAAAACTACCTTCAATCTCTCACTGAGATGATAGATTAAAAAAAAAAAAAAGGTCTCCTTGTAGATTCCTACAAAATCTGGATATTTACCTACTTCTAAGTGGTGCTACTTTACAACTTCTGGGCTTCAGTCAGATCAAGAATCCATAAAGGGTTTGTTCCATCACACAACTGTGACCTCATTCACTTCTCAGGCTCAGGTCCAGGTAAGAATGACCCACAAGCTCCTTCCAGCTTTAGGGCAACTGTGATTTCAATGTGGTTCATTCGGCACCCTCAGGGTATGTGTGGGTATGAGTTACAGAATCAGAATATTTTGACACTGATTGGATCTTGGGGAAGGGGAGGTTTTTAAAAAAATTCTGTATTAATATATTTTCATGTTAAACATTGGTGAATTGAAAGTTGTTGAAGTAAAAAATTTTACCCAGTTCCCTTGGTTGAAGGCTGATTAGGAACCATTTCATTGTTTACATCCAGAAAGAGGGAAAAATCAAACTCTCACAGGTTTTAGTCTATAGTGTTATCGAAAAGAGTGATTTTAAAAGAGCAATTAAGGAAAGTATTATGATTGTTTTAATCAGAAATTTTCAAGATCTGACAGGTCTCACGGTATTTAAATCATCTAAGCACAGAAGTTAGGAGTGTCTCTAGTCTTCATGATGGCTAAGCACAGATACCTCTGGCAGCAAAGGCTTAGCTTGAGCCCCCCAAGTTGTTTCAGGCTTCACTTGTTAGCTGCAATTCTAGAGATTTTCTATTCCTGCTCTGGGGGATTTATTTATTATGTGCATAATTTGACTTTTCCTTAGTCTGTCCAAACGTGTTATATTACCTTTCATTCTGGCTAGGGATACAGAGGAAAGAAAGGGAAGGTTTAATTTACAAATTACACAAATATTTAATTAGGGCCTACTATGTTAGGGGCTACCAAGACTTAAAATGAAGTTAATGACCACCATTCTACTTTCTGTTTCTATGAATCTGACTACTCTAGGAACCTCATATAAGTAGAATCATACAGTATTTGTGACTTGCATATTTCACCTAGCGTAGTATCCTCAAGGTTCATCCATGTTGTATCATGTATCAGAATTTCCTTCCTTTTTAAGGATGAATAATATTGCATTATATGTACCACATTTTAAGATAAAGCACTTATTTATCTGTTGATGGACACTTGGGTTGCTTCCACCTTTTGGCTGTCATAAATAATGTTGCTGTGACACATTGGTGTACAAATATCTCTTCAAGACCCTGCTTTCAATCTTTTGAATATACATCAGAAGTGGAATTGCTGGATCACATGGTAATTCTATTTTTAATGTTTTGAAGAAATATTGTTTTCCATAGTGGCCATCATTTTACATTCCAACCAACAGTGCATAAGAGTTCTAATTTCTCCACATCCTTACCAATACTTGTTGTTTTCTGTTTGATAGTAGCCACCCTGATGGGTATGAGGTGATATATCATTGTGGTTTTGATTTGCGTTTTCCTAATGATTAGTGATTTTGAGTGTCTTTTTATAAGCTTGTTGGTTATTGTATATCTACTGTAGAAACATGTCTATTCAAGTCTATTGCCCAAGTCAAGTCTTTTTATCACTTGTTGTTGTTGTTATTGAGTTATGGGAGTTCTTTATATATTCTGGATATTAATCCCTTATTAGATATGTGATTTGCAAATGTTTTCTTTCTGTAAGTTGCCTTTTCACTCTGTTGATTGTGTTCTTTGTTGACTATGCTTTTGGTGTCATTTCCAAGAAATCATTGCCAAACCCAATGTCATGAAGCTTTTCTCCTATGTTTTCTTCTAATAGTTTTAGGTTTTGTGTGTAGGGAGAAGTAGAATTTTAACACGTAGCATGTAGCTCCTAGGGAAGAGTAGTCTAGAGTGAAAGAAGAGCAAAAGCACATAGAGTAATCATGGGAGCTTAGGAGACAAGGAACTGTTCAAGACTGCATGAAGTGAGATAATGGGAGCAAAAATGATTAGGTATTTGGGCTAGGGTTGGTTATTAAACAGAGATTGCAAATTTGATCCCCATACAAGTTTTATTTGGCTTAAATAACATTAAAACTTTTTTTGAATTTCATAAATGAAAACATGGGTAATTTAAAAGTTATCAGTTTATGACTTCTGAAAAGCCCAAAGATCAGAGAACACATAGCCCCCATTCCTGCTTAGCAATAATTGGCAGGAGCAGAAAAACTGTCACCCTTTTAACTGGAACCCAAGGTTTCCTGATTGCCACAGTCTCCCTCATTTTTTCTAGTCTCTTATACCCAGCATGTCACTCATTTAACATGTTTTTTTTAATAAACTTATTTATTTATTTATTTATTGGCTGTGTTGGGTCTTTGTTGCTGCACGCGGGCTCTCTCTAGTTGCAGTGAGCGGGGGCTACTCTTTGTTGTGGTGCGTGGGCTTCTCGTTGTCGTGGCTTCTCTTGTTGCAGAGCATGGGCTCTAGGTGCGCAGGCTTCAGTAGTTGTGGCATGTGGGCTCAGTAGTTGTGGCTTGCGGGCTCTAGAGCTCAGGCTCAGTAGTTGTGGCGCATGGGCTTAGCTGTTCGGCGGCATGTGGGATCTTCCCCGGCCAGGGCTCAAACCCGTGTCCCCTGCATTGGCAGGCAGATTCTCAACCACTGCACCACCAGGAAAGCCCTTAACATGTTTTTTGTGTATACATATACATCTTGATTGTTAAGCTAAGGGAGTCTAGACTTTAGCATTAGCATTGGGGAATTCTGAAGATATTTAAGTAGGGATGTTGCATAAATATAGCTGTTTTCTATAGGAATTAATTCAACCATATCAATCTAAGAATCGCCTAGGCTCATATTCCCTTCTGATTTTACGAAGAATAAAAAGGAAGTGACTATTAGATGAGGGAGAACATCTAGTATTAGGCTTCTTCCTATGCAGTACTGTTCACCAAAGGAGAGAGGGGTTTTATGGGAAAAGGTTATGTCTCAATGTGATTTATAATTTGTGGACTCTGAAAACCTAACATTTCAGGGAAATGCCTAATTCATCCTGTATAGTTAAAGGTATTTGAGCCTGGGCTTCCCTGGTGGCGCAGTGGTTGAGAATCTGCCTGCCAATGCAGGGGACACGGGTTCGAGCCCTGGTCTGGGAAGATCCCACATGCCGCAGAGCAACTAAGCCCGTGAGCCACAACTACTGAGTCTACGCTCCGCAACAGAAGAGGCCGCGACAGTGAGAGGCCCACGCACCGCGATGAAGAGTGGCTCCCGCTCACCGCAACTGGAGAAAGCCCTCGCACAGAAACGGAGACCCAGCACAGCTAAAAATAAATAAATAAATAAATTAATTAATTAATTAATTTTAAAAAAAGATATATGAGCCTTAAGGAGAAGAGAATCTCACCAGTTACTTCAGTTACCAGAGCAATGGGAACTGGATTTTTCAGGGGGAAAAAAAGTAGCTACCTCCCTCTTAGAGATGCTGCCCCTGTAGGCGAATCAGGCTTTACAGGCAGATGCCCTTCACTTCTCTCCCTGGCTCTTTTGCTTTCACTAAGTGTGTAAGTACCTTGAGGTGAGAAGCTTAATATTCTATTTTCCCAACATTGGCTCTGTCCACTGAACATAGGTAGTCAATGAATGACTAGGGAAAGGCAAGATGTTCCTTCCTTTTGGGGCAGAGATTTTTGTGCTTCACCATTTCTCCCTCCTCTTAGGCTTTTCTCAAACTCCATCACCCACTTCAAGTCTGGTAACCTGGGTAGGCAAAATTCTCTGGGTTGGCCTAATCCTGATGAGCCCCACTTCCTCTCTTGCTCCCTCCTGACTAGTCTAGATTAATGATGGAGATATTTGCAGAAATTAGAAGGCTTACTCCTGGGACTTCCCTGGTGGTCCAGTGGGTAAGACTCCATGCTCCCAATGCAGGGGGCCTGAGTTCGATCCCTGGTTGGGGAATGAGATCCTGCATGCATGCTGCAACTAAGAGTCTGCATGCCACAACTAAGAGTCCACATGCTTCAACTAAGAAGTCCACATGCTGCAACTAAGAAGTCTGCATGCCACAACGAAGATCCCATGTGCCGCAATAAGACCCGGTGCAGTCAAAAATAAATAAATTTGAAAAAAGAAGGCTTACTCCTCTTTACACAATACCATTTAAGTTATTATGCATGCAAACCAACTAGTTATAATTTTTAAATTTAGTGTACACCGACATGGATGGTTTTT
This sequence comes from Delphinapterus leucas, assembly GCF_059928025.1. Classification (NCBI taxonomy): domain Eukaryota; kingdom Metazoa; phylum Chordata; class Mammalia; order Artiodactyla; family Monodontidae; genus Delphinapterus; species Delphinapterus leucas. The sequence continues at coordinate 54,746,598 of NC_143147.1, read as the reverse complement.
GGAGCAGCAACTATGTAAATGTACAGCAAAAACCCCTTACTCCCATACCACCCAACCAAGTCAGGGAAAGCAAGGATGTGAGAGGGCTTACAAAATCACATATAGAGGCAATAAGAGGAAAAGATAGAGAAATATGTGGCAACCACTTGCTCATCCTCATTGATTTTTTCTTGAGAGTCAATCCAGAATGTCAGAAAATTTTCCTAGCATCAACTTAATAGCAAGTTATAATAATAGATTGCTTAACCCATGTTCTGCAGATCACTAAATACTCGGATTTTTAATATCTCCTCTTTATATAATATTTGAATCCATATGGATTTCATTTAGTTTCTTCACTAGTTCAACAAATATAATAGCATTTAGCCAGTCTCTTATTCATTCATCTGTTCATCTCAGGAAATGATAATTGCATCTTTCCAGGCCTATGCTCCATCCTCTGTTGAAGCCAAAATGCTTGGAATATGCTTCAATCCTCTTCTTTTGTGTTCTACATCTAATCCAATTCATCCATTTCATAAGTACATTTTTAGTGCCTATTATGTTCTCGGCCCTGGGATATCTATCAGGAAGTACTGTTGATTCCATCTTCAAAATATATATGTAACTCAACCACTCCCACCACCTCCACCTCTACTTCCTGCTCTGGGTTACTGCAAAGACCTCCTAACTGGTCTCCCTTCTTCTGCTCTTGCTGTATTCACCCCTGCCAAGTCTCTTCTACACAGGAACCAGGACAGTCCTTTAAAAACTTAAGTCAGATCATGTCCTATCTCTGTTCAAATCCTCATTTTCCTGTGTTACTCAGGAAAAAAACCCAATCTTTACAATAGCCTTCAGGGTTTATATGATCAGCTACTCCCCACACCTGCACCACCCCCTTCCCCCAAAAGGAACATCTCATTGCACAGTCCTGGAATTGTACAGTGCATAGCTTATGTAGCTCAATGTGGTGGTCCCGTCCCCTACCTCTATGACCTTATGTCTTCCTACATTGCCCTCGCTCACTCTGTTCAGCCACAGTGGCCTCTGTACTCTTTCTCAAATATTATGAGCATGCTCTTGTATAAGGGCTTTTGCACTTGTTCTTCCCTCTGTGTGGAGTGCTCTTGCTCCAGATTTCTACTCCCTGGTCTCCTTAGCTTTTTGCTTAAATGCCCTTTATCAGTGAGTCTTTTCTTGATTAACTTCCTCCACCTACAGTATCCCCTATACCCATTTTCTTTGCTTTATTTTCTCTGTAATCTCTGTCATACTATTATTTGTTTATTGTGTATATCTCTTCACTAGAAAGTAAGCTCCACGAGAGTAGTGAGCTTTGTCCCAAGCATGTACAGTAATACTTGGCACACGGTAGACTATGATTGTTAAGTGAATGGATACACGCATCCCTTCATTGCTTCAGCAGACACCTACTAACTGCAGGTACAGAGAATAAAAAGACTTACAAGATGGCATGTCTGTGTAGGGGATTAAGAGGTACAAACTACTATGTATAAAATAAATAAGGATACATTATACAGCACACGGAATATAGCCAATACTTTATAATAACTATAAATGGAGTATAATCTATAAAAAATTTGAATCACTGTGCTGTGCACTTGAAACTAATATAATATTGTAAATCAACTATACCTTGGGGCTTCCCTCGTGGCGCAGTGGTTGAGAGTCCACCTGCCGATGCAGGGTACACGGGTTCGTGCCCCGGTCTGGGGGGATCCCACATGCCGCGGAGCAGCTGGGCCCGTGAGCCATGGCCGCTGAACCTGTGCTCCGCAGCGGGAGAGGCCACAACAGTGAGAGGCCCGCGTACTGCAAAAAAAAAAAAAAAAGATGGTATGCCTACCCTAAAGTAGCTGACAGGGAAGTGGGACAAGTTCATCCAAATTCAGGTTTCTATAATCTGTGAGTGAACAGTGGTGACAAAAATCATCAAAATTAATAGGGTGGAATACATAAGGAACTAAACTATCCTGGGGAGTAGGTATGTATTATAATTTAGCTACATCAATACTCATCTATTCAGAACCAAATGGGATGAAGGGCTGATTTCACTTAATTTACTGGTGGGCATATCCTAGGTAGTTTAGAATTGGTGGACTGGTATGATACTTATCTGTAGGGCTGATGGTCCCAGGACATAAGTTGGGTTCCACAGCTTGGTGCACTGGATAGATGGAAGGTGCTTTGGGGTTAGGACTTAAGTTTGGGGCCAGCCTGTTGTTTATTATTTCCACTCATAGAGCTTGACAAGCAAATGGGCATGGATTCTGAGTCCTTGTGCTTTTCTTTTCTTTTTTTTTAGCAGATATGTTTTTGGGTCAGTCCTGCAATTTAAAAAAATTAAAATATAATTCACATAATATAAAATTCACACTTTTGAAAGTGTACAATTCAGTGGTTTTTAGTATATTTACAAAGTTGTATAACCATTACCACGATCTAATTCCAGAACAGTTCCATCACCCAAAAACAAACCCTGTACCCACTAGCTGCTACTCCCCATTCCCCCTTCCCACAGTGGCTGTCTCCTGGCAACCACTGATCTATCTTTTGACTGTATGACTTTGCCTATTCCGGACACTTAATAAAAGTAGAATTATGCAATTTGTAGCTTTTTGTGTCTGGCTTCTTTCTCTTAGCATAATGTTTTCAAAAGGCATCTATGTTGCGGCATGTATCAGTACTTCATTCCTTTTTATGGCTGAATAATATTCCATTTTATGGGTATACCATCTTTTGTTTATCCATTCATCATTTGATGGACATTTGGATTGTCTTTGCTTTTTGACTATTATGAATTATGCTGCTATGAACATTTTTGTATAAGTTCTTATGTGGACATATGTTTTCACTTCTCTTTGGTATATCCCTAGGAGTGGAATTGCTTGGTCGTATGGTAACTATGTTTCACATTTTGGGGACTACCAAACTCTTTCCCACAGCAGCTGCACCATTTTATATTCCCACCAGCACTACATGAGGACTCCAATTTCTCCATATCCTTATCAACATTTGTTATTGTCTTTTTCAAATTATAATCGTCCTAGTGGGTGTGAAGTAATATCTCATGGTTTTGATTTTCATTTCTCTAATGATTAATGGTGCTGAACATCTTTTAATGTGCTTACTAGTCATTTTTATATCTTCTTTTGAGAAATTTCTATTTAGATCTTTTGCCCATTATTAAAATTGGGTTACTTGTCTTTTTCTTGTTGAGTTAACAAGGTTTCTTTATATGTTTTGGATACTAGACCCTTAACAGATATATCATTTACAAATATTTTCTCCTATGCTGTGGGTTGTTTTTTTACTTTCTTGACAGTGAAGACCTTTCAACCACAAAAGTTAGTCCTAGAATTTTAAAGCTGAAAGAGAACCGATAGATCATCTAATTCACTTTTTTCATTTTATTGATAAGGACACTAAAGCCCAATGAGTTGAATTAATTTCTTTAGAGGCAGAGTTAGGAACAACTGCTTTGTATAACTGCACTGTAAATTGCACCAAATACAGTTACAGTGTAGAGATGAAAACAATTCATCACAGTTGAAACCATTGGAAAACAATATGAAATACCTAACAATCACATGTGATGCAGCATTATGTGTACTATAAAGGCAAAAGGAACTCAGAAAAACAATCGGAGAGATAATGGTGTTCAAACACATGTCAACAAGTAGATAGAAGGTAGCAACTGATAAAACAATTAGGGAAAATAACTATGGGATTAAGAAATATAAGTCAAAGTATTAAGCCCCATCATTACCAAGTCTTCACATCAGGTTTCACTCACCTTTAGTATCATTTGTGATTTTCATCAACTTCTGTAGAGGCACCATTCCTTTTGGTTAAAGACAAGATTCAGAGTCAAAATTATATAAATTTCTTAAGTTATGAAAAGTAGAATAGGAGGATGTAATTTTATATTAATTTTTCCTTAGATGAGTGGGAAACTGAAGAAAATGTTAGTTATATCTGATATACATCTTAATTAAAATTGCTTCTTTTCATGCCTTACTGTCTCAAACTCCAAAAAAAATTTTTTTGGAAAGCATTATAGAGTCAGCATTGAAGTCAAGAGCATTTATTTATCATCTTTTAGGATGTGAGGAAGTGAAGTAACTTTGGAAACCTGTTGACTCAAGAGCAGAATGCTCTGCTACCCATTTAATTTTCTTTAGTGCATTGGTTATGAACTGTTGACTAATTACATACCTTTTAATGATACAGATATTTCTTTCTAGTGAATTCTCCTGTGAAATGTGTGGGTACAATATATGTCATAATATTAACTGTAGAATCTCCTCCCCTCAGTCCACTCCACCCCATAGCCAGAAAAACAACAGCCAAACAAATACCTTAAAAGTACTAATTCAACTCTTTTCTCAAAACATGGGGTAGTTTGGTTTTCTAAACGTGAGGAGATTAACTCTCAGAAAAAAAAATTGCTCAGTTACCTAGGTTTGGTTTAGTTTGGTTAGATAAAGCCAATAATGTACTGTTTTTAATATCAGGAAAGGTCAGTGGCAGGTTATGGAAACCTGGAAATTCTGTGGTAACTTTAGGCTGTGAAGGTGGTAAAGGGCAATATATTATGCAGAAAGCAGTACACATAAAGTATATATATTTTCTTTATGGGAGGGGAGATAGTAGTAGTAATATTAATATAAAACACATAATGTGTAGAATTAAGAAAAACTGATCAAACTGCTTTTATTTCTTCTCCCTCCCTCCTCCCCTACCCCATTCTCTCTCTCATTCTTCTCTTCTTTATTGCTCGGCTCTTCTCCCTGCCTAGACATTAGTTTGCTAAAGGCATCCTGTGCCATTTTTGGATATTGTATGGGGCACCACCCTGCCCAACTCTGGTTGGGAATGTGACTTGGAAGATATCTGTTCCTGACAAGAAGCAGACTTTATTTTTATACAGTATTTCTTTTCTAAATATGTAGTAGAGTTTCTCTATATTCCTAATGAGTGTGATTTTAAAAATTTTCATGTAGAACCCCACAACCCAAGCACAATTGAAGGTCAGAGTGGAATTTTGAATGTTCACCATCAAATGACATAAATATTAGCAGGTCTTAAAGTTGTTCATATAAATGTGTCATTTTCATGTTTGTGCCTAGGTAACTGAAATCTACCTTTATTCCTTAGAAAAACAGAAATGGTGAAATAGGAATTGGGGAAAAAGATTTTTGTGTGAAAAATGTTACTGTCTATAAAGTGACTGTCTAGTCATCTGAAATTTGAGTGTGAAAACTTAAATCACAGTAGTACATGTTTGAATGCACAAAAAGTCAATATAGTATTCAGAAATAAAATCTGTTCCCCTAATACCTATATCTACACAGAAAACTTAATAAGTGGAAATTGAGTATTATTTGGTGAGTTTGTGGAATAGACACTACTGTTTGTAATTTCTAAAATTATGAAACATACTTTTAAATGTCTAACTTTTCTTTAATGCACTGTAGATTTCACAGAATAAAATATATTTTGATGTCAGCAAGTGGAATGGGGCTTTTACAGTGATGAAAGCAAGACGGCGAGCAGGGTGGGCATGTGAAATGTATATGTTTGATAGAGACTGGAAGGAAAAGAAACAAAAAAAAAAGCAACACCACTAGGAAAACCAGGGAAGCAGGAGTGAAAGAAAAATAATCTATTAATAGAGACATGGAAAAGTTAAGAAAAATAGGGAAAAAGAAGAAATGGAGAGGAGAAAGAAGAGTGATGGAAAGGTAAGCAGGCAAGACTGTGAAGTTGTGCTTTCTCAGCTTTGTAAATGGTTTTTTAACAATTGATTCTGATTTGGGTGACTCACTTAGGACTCACATAACTGTTTCTTCTGAGTGGCCTGGATTGGGAGGGTTATCTCAAGAATGACCTCAGTACAGCTGCTTGGGTTAGTGAATGTTTAATTACGTGAAAGCAGGAAACTAGAACCTCTAATAGTCAGTCAATCAATAAGCATTTATTGAGCATATGCTATGTATTCAAAAACTAAGCCTTGCTGAAAAGCAGGAACTTTGCTTGCCTCTTTTTCATCTTTGAACTTTCTTTTTTTACAGTGGTTGGGTACTCAGTAAACGCTTATTAATGAACTCAGATCTTACACATGACCGCGGAGGATTACTTCCAGTATCCCTAAATTCAGCAGCATGGTTTTAAATGCTGGGGTTAAAGCCTACCAAAGAGACATTTCTGAAAGTTTTCTGGCACCAGCAACAGAAGCAGCAGTAGATGAGATAGAATGGACCTATTCAATGAGATCTTTTTCCTTTTACAAATAATAAAACAGCACTCACTTGGAAAGGTTAAGTGTGGGTACCCAGAATTTAAATTTATTTTCTCTTACCAAGATTCATTTTGTAGATACTTGCACAAAGTACCTTAAGTTATTTTTAAATTCTTCTTTTTGAAACACAATCAGGCTTTCAGAGACACATCAATTTTTTTTTTATCATACTCACTGGAAAACACTGGTGCAGAGAGCAAATTAAAATTACTTAAGAATGAAGTACAGACTGAGGTTGTGTGTGTGTTGGGGGAAAGAGGGCAGAAGACAAGTTTTAGTTGCCTCTACTGATCAATTTCACGTTATAATTTTCAAACCTTCCATTCATTCTTTTCTATGTAAGTATAGAACATAGTATTCTGGCCCTGGGAAAATTATTTTAGACATAAATGTGATAAGAAGCCTGCAAACAAAAAGTACTGAGATTATGTATCCAGAAGTATCCAAAAAAGAAATTTTAGGTCATTAGACATACTTATCAACAGGTAAGATTTTAATATTAATAAGAAAATGGGAAAGTACCTTGCAAGTGGGACTTTAAAGCTAAATGCACAAAAATTGTGTATGCATAAGGAAAAAAATCTGGGGTGATGAAATTACAGATTATCACTGGTGATAAAAGTAAGGATTATTCAAATTTTTTTCATTCTTTCATTTTGTGAATATAGAAATTTTCTGTAATGAATATGTATTAATTTTATAACCAAGAAAACACATATAAAATATGTGTTTTTAAAAAGAATTTTAAAATAAAATATAAAAATAAGTGCATAGCATCAAATTATCAATTTTATATTATATAAAAAATTTCTACTCACATTTAAACTTCTTCAGGCCCTCCATTATTGAATGCACTTTAACGTTCCCATGTTCTATAAAACATTTTGAATCAGATACAGAAGAAGTCATATAAAAACCCATAAAAGCAGATAAAAGTTATAAAATTATTAAAATAACATGGCAGGCTGGAACTTCTTCCACGAGTTAGAAGAACTAGATATAATATACTGGTTTGCTTTGGAATTGGATTAATTTTTCTCTCAGGTGAGTATGATGGAAAAAAGGATAAATCAATGATGGAACTATCTCAACTTCTTTAATGCAGTGTTTCTCTTCTGTGTTTCAAGGTATTACACTTCAAAGGTGACACACGGGAAAGGGATATTACACAAAGAACCAGGGCTTGAGTCTGGCAGCGTCTTTTCCAAACTCAGATCGATGACATTTTAAGAAAAGATACGAAGAGACTTTGGTGGCAAATGCTCAGAGTTGGAATAGGGAGAGAAGGACTTGCTCTGTTTTTTTGTTCTGACAGGTTTTTCTTGAGAATCAACCCATTTGAGATGGCATGTTTGTCACCACTGAGGATAGAGTATGCTTCTCTGACTGGAATGATCTTCTCACACTTGTTCAACTTAGGGTCTTCTCCAGGAAACCCCAGTCTTGACTAAACGCTCCTTTAGCACCTTCTGCATACATTTATCACATTATATCAAAATTATTTTATGTGCCTATCTCTTCTGTTGGACCATAAGCTCTTTGAGGACAAGGGCTGTGACTCATTCACCTTGGTACTTTGCATAGAGCCTAGCACATGGGATCCCTTCTTTTAACGACTTAACAATCTGCTGGGAGATAGTGTAAGTTTGACCTAAGGAAGAGCACTAAGGGGGATCAGTCTCAGTACTGGAGAACACTGATGGGGAAGTGGAGCGGAACAGGACCAGAAAAAACAGGAAGAGAGTGGTTGATACCTGAGAACTTAATGTGAATGAATGAGAAACCCAGAGATTTAAATACTGTACCTAGGACGGAATAGCACTTGCAGGAGAAAAGACTAAAGAGTGGGCTAGAAGAAGAGCAGCTGCGAGACAAGTGGGACTGAATGTTTCTTCCATGATGCCACCCAGTAAGAGAAGGGGCAGAAAGGAACCCTGGGTGGCACCTTCAAGAACTCTGATAAAGAAGTAATTTTTTTGGTCTATAAAATGTCACACACTCTTGTTTCAAGACTAACAGCATACATCTCTTTCTCCCTTCCTCTCTCCAAAACTCTGAATATATTTCTAATGTTTCCTCCTCAGCAACAAAATGGGAGGCTGGAACTTGAAGAACAGAAACAAAAATGAAAACCCCCTTAAAGTAGGAATAGTGGCAGAATCTATGAGAATAAGGACATCTATTATTTAATTTTAAGCAGTTGCAGTAAAATAAGCTACCAACCCAGGCTTGAGTTGAGAAATGATGGAATTAGGCAGCATCCAGGGAAGTAACAGAATAAAAAAAAGACAACAGCATAGTAGAGGAATGCAAACCAGAGAATTCAAAGTAGAAAGTCAGAACCATTGGTGAGTAGGAGAAATATATGTCTGCCCTAACCTACCCAAGAGTCCCCAGATATTGGAGAATTGCTGGGTTTCGTCTATACATGATAGTATGACAAATCAGTTCAGTGTTGGGAAATTTGTTTGCTATGTGGGAAAAAAAACCCAAGTGGGATCCCTGTCTTACCATATGCAGAGGTGGTATACAGATGAATTAAAGACCTAATAGTTAGTAGAAGTAGTAAAGAACAAGCAAATGAAGCGTTGGCAAATCTGGTGTTCATTACTGGGGCAGTGAATAGGTAAATTATGGTCATTGTATTGAAGGGATATTATGCAGCAGCCAGAATTAGGTTGATTTATAGAAACATGGGTAAGTCTAAAAAATATAGTGTTGATTCACATCCACTAGGATGGCTAGAATCAAAAAGTCAGATAGTAACAAATGTTGATGTGGGAGTGGAGGAATCAGAACCTTTATACATTGCTGGTGGGAATGCAAAATGCAGCCACTTTGGAAAACAGTCTGGCAGTTCCTCAAATGGTTAAATGTAGAGTTACCTTATGACCCAGCAATTTCACTCCTAGGTATATACCCAAGAGAAATGAAATATGTCCACATGAAAAGTTGCATACAAATGTTTATATCAGCATTATTCATAACAGCCCAAAGGTGGAAACAATCCTAATATCCATCAACTGATGAGTGGATAAATGAAATGAGATATATCCATACAACAGAATATTATTTGGCCATTAAAAGGAATGAAGTACTGATACATGCTACAAAATGGATGAATTTTGAAAACATGCTAAGTCAAAGAAGCCAGTCATAAAAGACCACATATTTTATGACTCCATTTATATGAAATGTCCAGAAAAGGCAAATCTATAGACATAGAATGTAGATTAATGATTGCTTAGGGGTGGGAGGATAGGGAGTGAAAGCTAAAGTGTACAGTGCTTCTTTTTCAGGTGATGACGATGTTTGAGAATGACTGTGGTGATAACTGCACATATCTGTGAATATTAAAAACCATTGGATTGTACACTTTTAGTGAATGAGTTGTCTGGTATGTGAACTATATCTCAATAAAGCTATTAAAAATAATGTTGAGTGAAAAAAAGAAATAGGAGTTTTATAGCACAATACCCTTTAAGTAAATTAAATACCACACACACTGAATTTTTAAAGGGATATGTGTATATCTAAATAAACAGAAGGAAGATAGGTTGGAAGGACAAATATTAGATATAATAGAGAATGGACTTATGATGGGGGAAAGGAAATAGGAGTGGAAATAGGAGGTAAAGAGGAAAAATACAGTAAGTCCTCTAAATATGAACCTTCAAGTTGCGAATGTGCGTTCACATGTCCAATCACATAAGTTAGTTTACGTGTCTGGTGTACATTGTCACATGTGTGCATCCTCTACAAGTGGTTGTGCTTTTGTGTACTTTACTGTACAGTAGGGTATAGAGTACAGTAGTACAGTATCTTTATTACAAGCCTAGGATGTCTGGAAGCAAGTGTAAAAGCAGCGGTGATGTGACTGGTACTGTACTGTACTTTTCAAGGTACTGTACTGTAAGAATAAAAATGTTTTCTTTAGTTTTTGTGTTTGTTTGTTTTTTATGTATTATTTGTGTGAAAAGTATTATAAACCTATAAACAGTACTATATAGCCAATTGTGTTAGTTGGGTACCTAGGCTAACTTTGTTGGACTTATGAACAAATTGGACTTACAAATGTGCTCTTGGAATGGAAATTGTTTGTATGTAGGGGACTTACTGTAATAAAATAAAACACAAAGGGTCTTTGCATGGACCAATGGTGATAGTGTGCCATACTGATGAGTCTGATTAACTCAACTGTGTGCATCTGATATTTAAGAAAAAGTTCACCCTTCCCCTGCAAAAGAAGTTTAAGGTGTTGGTGAGATATAAAGGGAGAATTATCTAGCAGGCAGCTAGAAACACAGTAGTGACAACAAATAATCCAGAGAGCAAAGGTTCTCAAATATTTTGGTCTCAGGGCCTCTTTATAGTCTTAAAAAATTTTAAGGACCTCCAAGAGTTGCAACTATGGATAATTACCCTATTAGATAATAAAACTGAGGAATAAAAAAAAATAATTCATTTAAAAATAGTAATAGGGGCTTCTCTGGTGGCGCAGTGGTTGAGAGTCCACCTGCCGATGCAGGGGACATGGGTTCGTGCCCCAATCCGGGAAGATACCACATGCCACGGAGCGGCTGGGCCCGTGGGCCATGGCCGCTGAGCCTGCGTGTCCGGAGCCTGTGCTCCGCAACGGGAGAGGCCACAACAGTGAGAGGCCCCCGTACCGCAAAAAAAAAAAAAAAAAAAAAAAAAGTGGGAGATGATCAGGTCAAGAGGAATGGATTTGGAAGGGTGAAAAGAACCTTTTCAACTGAAGAGAGGAGAGGGACATAGTATATATTCCTGAATAAGAAGAAATGATTAACTGGAGAAAACAGAAAATGGAGATGTTTGCAATGAATAGGTTCAAATTTATTAAAACCATGATTTGAGAACATAATGGTTGTGTTTTATTTCCTACTTTCTGTTGGGTTTAGCAGAGAAAGTCAAGTATGTATTCCCTTCTTCATCCCTTAGTATAGTTCCTGGGCATATTCAGTGATCAATAAATATTTGTTGTTTGAATAAATCAATATACAATCTTTTCTTTCAAGGCCAGAGCTGTACAGAAGCTTTCTAGAAACATCATTATAGTAAGAATTGATAATCCCCAAATGCTCCTAGATCATCTTTTTTTGTATCAGAACAACAAAGAGGGTAATAGAAATAAAAAGCCGAGTCTAATCTAAAGTAGTTATATAACACAAGAGCCAGCAGATAAGTCATGTAACTAGACTCAATAAGCAATAATAAAAATCTCAATAAGCAAACAAATCAATCAATCAATCCCTAATTCCTTCTGCTTTCCCTGTGTGTCTCTCCCTAATACTCATTTTTATTTGCTAATTTTAATTACTCTAATATTTTTCCTTCTTATTTTGGGGATGGAATCATGCCCTCAGGCACATAATATATTGGTTGTACTTGTGACTTAAGAAATGAAAGGCCAGGCACAATCTTAATATATCATTTCTTTATCTTTTAGGTCTTAGATAGGCGAAGTGTGGACCTTGGACCAGCAGCATTGCCGCCATCTGGAAGCTTGTTAGAAATGCAGAATTTCTTAGGCTCTACTCCAGACCTGAATCATAATCTGAATTTTAACAAGATGCCCAGGTGATTCATTCACATTCGAGTTTGAGAAGCATTGTTCTTGGTGACACAAGAAAGATAAGGATCATTTCTGAGAAGCTTATATACAAGATAACAAAGGTAACTTCTAGGAAGACAACAGAATTTAACAAAAAACTCACCATTGGATGTCAAATGAGGTATTAGTTTCTTCATTTCTTCTTCTGTGAGCTCAACCCCCTCATTTGCTAGAAAGTTGTCTAAGTCCTGGATATCAATCACCTCTCCTTAGAAAAGGTGAGAAATAAATTGCAGAAATATTATATAACTGTCTACAGAGGATGAAAAACACTATTTGTGCTTATACATAACATTACCCATGTATACGCAGAATTAACAGGAGGATCAGAAAAAAATCCTCTGTTTCAAATTCTGGTTCAGAAAATCAGAAAGTGGCTACAAAAAAAATAATTCACTGGTGGGTTATTGCAACCCATAGCAAATTAAGCTACATATAGGTATTTGGCTTTTTTTTTTTCTCTTCCTCCTACCCCACTGGAAAATTCAGTTTTTTCTATAGACCAGTTTTTGAAATTTTATTTTTATTTATTTAAAAAAAATGTTTGCTTAGTTTGCTTCTCTGGGCACTACGCATTCCAAGAATTTCATTCATCTCAACACAGTCAGAAGTAATTTTTCCTCATTCATTGTAAAAATAATATAACAACATTTAAGATTATTATAAAGTGGGAAAAATATAATTCCACCACCCTACCACAAAAACCATTTTTAGGTCTTCATATACCAGCTTTCCATTATGAAAGGTGTACTTTCAAAATGTAGAAATCTAATATACACAAAATTTTGTATTCTGCTTTTCCAGCCTAATATAATTACTTCATAAACTTGCTTCCAAGTTGCTACATAATTTTTACAGTTAACATTTCAACAGATGATATCCCATAAGCCTGACTTACCATGATTTATTTGGTATTCCCATACTGTTAGATATTTAGGCTGTTTCAAATTTCCCTGAAGGTCTTTAGGAAGAGATTTTTTTCTTTTATTCAATTATTTCCACAGGATAAATTTCCAGGATTGGGGTTAATGGGGAAAATGAATAGTTCTGTGGCTCTTGAGATCTGTAACTATGTTGAAGAATCCTTTTGGGGAAAACGTCAGAGAATATTATGGGTATTGATATATAAGTACAGATTAATTACTGTTTACCCAATTTCAGTAGCATCCACAAAACTGGAACATATATGAAAGAATTTAAACATTTATAAGGGGATATATTTTTCTCCACCAACTGCAAAATATTAAGACGCTATTTATGACATCTTTTCATCATAGCTCGCAACTCACCCTTGATATAACTGAGAGCATCCATCAAATCATTCAGACCAACTGTATTATCACCTGTAAGGAAAGGGAAATAAACCTCAGAATCAGATAAGCAAATATTATTGAGACTCACAAAATTTAGGACGTACAAAGTTCTGAAAACCATAAGAATTCACTAATTTTTTTCTAATTTTTCTTAGAATTTTATGATCTTATCCTTAGAGATAACAGTATTATCTTAGAAACAAAGCTTTCGATCTGTAATGAATCATTCCTGTATCTTCCTTTTTTCTTTCCTTTTATAGACTACTAGAATAAGATTAAATTAAGAAGTGATTGGTTACAGGTAAGTGTAGGGAGACAGGAAAAATAAACCTGACCCTGAGTATTTTTATTTAGTAATTAATCAACAAATACTTAGGAGTACCTTCTATGTGCCCGGCACTTTGCTAGGCTTTGGGGATACAAAAGTAAACATGCTGGCAGTGTTCTTGCTATTAAAGAGTGTACAATCTGGTAGAGGGAAACAGACAACGAGCATGTAAACAAATGAGCAAAAAGGTACTGTTGTTTTGAGGTATTGTTAAGATGCTATCAAAGATGAAATAGGGCAATATAATAAAGAGTAATAGTGGGTGGGATTTCTTTAGACAGGGAGCTGAGGGAAGGCCTCTCTGAAGTGGCTCTATTTGGGTTGAGGTCTGAATGATGACAAGAGCCATGTAAAGAATGGAGAGAAGAACATTCCAAGTAGAAAAATAATATGTGTGATAGGCCTAAAATGGGAATGAATTTGACGTGACTGAGAGATGGAGAAAAGGCCAGTGTGAAAGGGGCCAAATTATGCAGGGCCTTGTAGGCCACGGTGATAAAGTTTGGATATTATTCTGGTTGCAATGGAATGTCACTGGAGGTCTTGAAGAAGGGAGTAACTTGACTTGATTTCAGCTTTCAAAAGATCACTCTGGCTGGTGTATGCAGGATGGGGAAATTGGAGGAATGAGGACTAGATAGTAGACTGTTTCAGTGGCCCAGGAAAGAAATGATAGTGGCTAGGGCTATGGCTACAGCAGTGGAGATGGTGATAATGGATGGATTCGGGACCTATTTTTCAAGTAGAGCCTAGATTTGAATGTGGGATATGAGGGAAAGAAGAAATGAAACCTAGTCTCTTCTCCCCACCCTCCCCCTCAAAACCCCCAACAGGGTAGAGGGGATGCCATTACTGAGATGGGGAGGGCTTGAGACATTTTAGGGAATTAAATCAATAATTCCATTAAATTTGTGATGCCTTTTGGACATCCAAGTGGAGATACCAAATAACTAGTTCAATATACCATTCTTGACTTAGGGAGATTGCCCTGGAGATACAAATTTGCTTTTACCAACTCAAAGACAGTACCTGGCCCAATGAAACTGGATGCAATCTCATAAAAAGAGGATGTAGATTTAAGAAAAAAGACAGCTAAGGGTCTAGCCCTGGGGCGCTTCATTATTCAGAGATCTTGAAGGGAGGAAGAGTCAGAAAAGGAAACTGAGAAGAAGCTGTGAGGGAAAAAAGAAGAAAATCAGATGGATATGGAGCTTCAGAAGTCTGAAGAAAAATATGTTTCAATACACAACATTGTAAAGCAACTATACTCCAATAAAAATTAAAAACGTTTCAATAAAGAGGGGATAGTCACTACGTCAAATGCTGCTGAGATATCGAGTAAAATAAGAACAGAGAATTGATCATGGAGTTTGGCAAGAGATAGACCACTGATGATGGAGAGCTGGTTCAGTTCCATGGCAGGGAAGCAAGCACTGAAGAGTGAATAGGAGGTTAGGAAGTAGAGACAATGAGTAATGACAACTTTTTGAGAGGTTTTTTTGTGAAGAGGAACTGATCGAGTAGTAGCTGGCAGGGGACAAGGGGAATATAGCTGCTTGTCAATGGAATATATACAGAGATACAGAAGAAAGGGAGAAATCGAAGATGCAGGAGAGAAAGAGGAAAATTAAAGAGGAAAGAGAAAGAGTTAAATCTTTGAAAAGGCAAGTGGAAATGAGATTCAGGGCACAAGTGGAAGGGCTGGCCCACAATGGGAGCAGAGATTCCTTTATGACAAGACGAGAGGCAGGGTATATGGGCGTAAGTATTGGTAGGTTCATAGAAATTAAGGAGGAAAATGAGGTTAGTCTTATCTAATTGCATCTTTTTCCTCTATGAAATCTGAGATGAGGAAGTGTTGGAAATTTGAAGAGAGAAGGTGTGAAATTGTCTCTGAGAGTGAGAAAGTGAATTTATTTGGAAAAGGTAGTAGGCACTTTGGCCGCATTAAGGGCTGACTTGATATTCGTGGCCACTATGTGGAAGTGATTTCTATTAGTGTAGTTTTGTGATTTTCTTCACCAATGTTAAAGCTGTTCAGGGGCAAGCCTAGAGTAAGGTGATGGCTGGGTTTTTGCCAAGCAAGTCTGGTAGGAGTTTTGAGAGTTTGTAAGGTTATATGATGCTGAAGTATTGAATCTAATTTAAGGAAGGAAGTGAGGACATACGGGGAGGAGTTGTTGAATAAGGAAACAATGGTTGAGTTAAAGACATTGAAGGTGTCCTTGTGGCTGGAGAGTTGGAGTTCTATATTCTGTTCTGCTACAGCCTATATTTAATAGCACCGATTCATCATATTCAATCGGCGAGTGAAATAATGTCACAATAATGTGGAAGTTGTATTGGTTCATACATAATTTTTCCTAAGTAAGAGAATTAGAATTATAAACCTCAGCAGGAAAAGAAAAAATCCTGGGTTGGCTATAGCAGGGGCCCTCTCAGCTCTATTTTAATAAAATTAAACAATAAGTGCGTACAATGCATGAGGGGGAATCAGGTTCACTCGCTCAGAATTCTACTTCCATCTACATTATTTCAGCTGCATGTCAGCTTTTCAACTCCTTTTTGGGTTGTGTGTATGTGTGCATTTTTAAATGGCTTCCAGCCATTCTGAGCTGGTTATTTGGGCTTTTCCAACTTCCTCACACAGTATCAATTTCTGCTTTTGTTAGTGCTCTGGTTACAAAGTGGCATAGATTTTGAGTGGGCTTCCCCAGTTTTCCCCATAAGCTCAGTTACTTTGGTGGGCAATTTTACAGAATGGGAGATTTCCAGGCATTCCTACATTGTGTTATGGAAGAAAAGTCTGCATAGTAAATGAACTGGAAGGATAAAGGGCAGACAGTGGTTATATGAAATAAAGATTTTGGGGGTGATCAAGTATTAGGCGAGGACAAGGTTTAGGTCATCACCATGTGAGTGGTAGTTAAGGGAGGGGAGGAAAAGATGACTGGAGTTAAAGAGGTCAAGGAGCAGGAGGTCAGGATGTTGGATAGGTGACCTATATCAGGAGTTCTTAATCTAGGGTCCATGGACCCTGTATCTATAGATTTATAAATACAGGGAGTCCTTGAGCTCAAATGGAAAAAAATACATCTTTATTTTCACTAATCACTAACTTAAATTTAGCATTTTCTTCAATTACTCACGTAGTCCACAAACCATAGTAGTACTAGGAGAATCTGTGATGTTGTTACTAATATAAATCACTAACATTTTCATTTCATTTCAATATATTGAAAGGTTGCTTATGCTCATCACTACTCTAAAATGACAATAATTATTAGACCTGATACTAGAACTTGTTAAATGTATTAATAAGTACTAATTTATATCTTTAATGTTTTGATAAATTATATTTTAATATAATTAGCTTCTCAGTAATCTTATGTATTTTATTTTATGCATTTAAAAATATTCAATATTATATTCGGACGTGGTCCAATTCATCAGACTGTCTAAGGGGTCTGTGGCACAGTAAAGTCAAAAGCCTCTGATCTGTATGGAAGGTATTGAACTTGCCAAGAATAAGGACAGGAGAAGTGGAGGAGGAACCCAGTGAGCCCGGTGCTATTTCTTGTAAAATATTCTAAGTTGTATTTTACCTCATTTGTTTATATAAAGGTCATAATTAGTAATAAGTATTTATTCTACTAGGATATATTTTTATAACAGGCAAAATTGATTCCTAGATCATAGAATTTCCTTTTCTTTTTCCTTTGTTCTTCAACATTTTCTCCATCTTCCCCATCATCTTCACCACTACCACTGTCATCATGACTAACATTTACTGAGTATTCTAAACACTGCATTAAGACCTTTAATGTGTATTATCTATATTAACTTCAGGGCAAGAAGTGACCACAGAGAATCATTTAATTCAACTCCCTATTTTTCATGTGAAGACACTTAGATTCAGTAGGGTTAAATTGTTGGCAAGTTAGTGATGGAATAGGGACCAGGCCTCAGCATAAAGAAATACTAAATACTACAGATGAAGCATGTAGGCTAGATTCACCAGGGAAAAGGGAAGATTTTTTTTTCCCCCAAAATACTGCCAAATGATTTTTCCAAGAGCAATGGCAACTCTCACCCAAAATGTATCAGTAAGTTCCTTTCCCCTTACTCTCACCAGAACTAAGCGTTGTCAGTCCTGTTAATTTTTGCCTGTCTGAGAACTGAAAATATTTCTGTATCTTGTTTTATTTTGTATTTTCATGATTATTGGTGAGGTTAAATATCTTTTCGTATGTTATTGGGCATTTACATTTCATCTTTTATGAATGATCTATTTGTATATTTGCCTATTTTTCTACTGTCGGTATGTTTTAATCAATGTATGAGGGCTTTTTCTACCTTAGGGATCTTGCAACCATTCTCTCCTAGTGCATCATCTGGCTTTTGACTTTCTTAAATGTTCCCTTATTAACATGTTCCCTTATGAATGAAATTTTTTTTAAAAATTCATTTTTCTTTTAGCTCCTTAAGTGTATGGTATTCCCAGGCATGGCTGAGTCCTGAAAGCAACATTCCCAACATTTCTTTTTTTAAAATTACTTTAAAAATAATTAATTAATTAATTTGGCTGCATTAAGGGGGAAAGCTGTGGGTGGTGGTGGTGGTGGTGTGATGAATTGGGCGATTGGGATTGACATGTATACACTGATGTGTATAAAATTGATGACTAATAAGAACCTGCTGTATAAAAAAAAAAAAGAAAAAAAATTTCCAATGTAAAAACAAGAGTTAACCTTATTTTAGTGTAGGGTATGACTTATAAATCTGACTTAAGGTTTTGCAAATAGTCACTCATTTCAACACTATTTTTGACTAGTTCATTCTTTTCCCACTTGTATAAATTGCTAATTTTATCACAAAATAAATCTTCATATATTCATGAAAACAAAAATTGGCTGCATCAGGTCTTAGTTGTGGCATGGGGGATCTTCGTTGCCATGTACGGGATCTTCATTGTGGCGTGCAGGATCTTAGTTGTGGCATGCAAACTCTTAGTTGTGGCATGTGAACTCTTAGTTGCGGCATGTGGGATCTAGTTCCCTCACCAGGGATCAAACCCAGGCCCGCTGCATTGGGAGCGCAGAGTCTTAACTGCTGGACCACCAGGGAAGTCCACCAACATATCTTTTTTTTTTTTCCAACATATCTTTTTAAAAGTGTTTTTGGAGATAAAATTTCTTCATGAGTCAGGATTAAGTCTTCCTATTTACATTTACTTCATTATGCTACTAAAAAGGCTGCTTTCAGCAGTTCCAATAGAAGGGCTTAATGTTTCTCTGAAGAGCATAATGATGTCTGTGACACTCACCATCAGCTGACAGTTGGGTCATTAGTTCCTCAAATTCCTCATCCTTGAGTCTAATTCCCATGTTTTCCACAAAAGAGTCCAGTTTTTTGATTTTGACCCTTGGTCCTTAGGAAAGAAGGGCATGGAATAAGAACAAGAGTACTGGAAAAAAAAAAAAAGAAGAACAAGGGTACTGATGCTTAAGAGTGAAAGGTGCTAATCATGATCATGCAACAGAAACCACAGCTGGAGGGTAAAAGCACAAGGGCACAAAGAAACTATAACATATATATATGTCCCTAGATTTAATCTGTCTATTGAAAGTAGGAAAAAATTGAGAAATATAACCATTGAGACAAAGGTAAACAGTAAACAGTATTTATCTTTATGGGGGGGATTAGATCAGTGGGAAGTAGGGGACTTTCACTTTTTAAAAAAATTGAGATATAATTGACATATAACATTAATTTCAGGTGTACAATGTAATTATTCATTATTTGTATATATTGCAAAATGATCACCACAATAAAACTAGTTAACCTCCATCACCACACATAGTTACACTTTTTTTTTCTTGTGGTGAGAACTTTTAAGATCTACCTTCTTAGCGGCTTTTAAATATAAAATAAGGTATTATTCACCATGCTGTACATCACATCCTCATGACTTGACTTTTACTTCTTTATATCAGTTTTTGTAAGTGGTAGAATCAGATAAGTTTCTTATAGTATTTTCTGTTTTAAAATATTTTTTTCTAATTAAAAATTAAAAATATAATTGTCTACATAGAATTAGTATAGAAAGTAAAAATAGGATGTCTTCCTTAATGTCTATCCAGGAGATTCTGTTTCAGTTTTCCATGAGAGGTCATTAGAGAGGAATAGGTAACTCTAATGATTCATGATTAAAATAACCACCAATTTATACAGTTCTAGCCAGAAAACAGTGTTAGAAACTTCCTATGGTCATATACTTTAACTTATATTCTAATTGATTTTTTAAAAATTAATTAATTAATTTTTGGCTGCGTTGGGTCTTCGTTGCTGCATGCGGGCTACTCTTTGTTGCAGTGTACGGGCTTCTCACGCAGTGGCTTCTCTTGTTGCGGAGCATGGGCTCTAGGCCCATGGGCTTCAGCACTGTGGCACGTGGGCTTCAGTAGTTGTGCCTCGTGGGCTCTAGAGCACAGGCTCAGTAGTTGTGGCGCACGGCTTAGTTGCTCCGTGGCACGTGGGATCTTCCCGGACCAGGGATTGAACTTGTGTCCCCTGCATCAGCAGGTGATTCTTAATCACTGCGCCACCAGGGAAGTCCCTAACTTATATTCTAAAGGCCAATGTACCCAAAGAAGGATGATAGGTTAGGAGTCATAACAATGGATCAATAAATTGGCAGGAAGCAAACTTGGAATATTTAAAAGAAAATGCTAAGGATTTTATCTTTTACTTGCTCTTTCACCATGCTTTTCACTCACCTTTGAGGGCTTTCACACCTTTCAGCAATCTATTCTTATATATTTTTCCATCAGCTGTCATATAAGATACAATTAAGAATATAGGTTAAATGATGGCAAGGTTAACAAAGACAGCACAAAGACAACATAACATCCATAATTTCAGTGGAAAAAAACCCCTTCAGATTTGTTAGAAGTTATTCTATTTTACCCTCAAGTAAGAATGAAACCAAAGCTGAAGAAAGCTTTCACTGATATAGATCCACCTATTGGTTGAATTTAAAATAGTCTTATTTCCTTGTTTCTTCCTTTTTCCTTACTTCTGTTACTCCCTTGGTTTCCCTTTTTTGCCTTGGCCATGATTTAGGTTAGGCAATGCTCCCACATGATAATTTAGCCTTTATGGTGGGAGATCAGTGAAAGATGTTGTCAGTTTTCAGTACAAAAATGTAAGCAACAAGAACAGAGTTTTTTTCTTGTGTGAGAACTGTGCTTTCCAAATAGGATTTATTGGGTATACACATATATAATTTCATCACACACAAGCCCATGACTCCAAGCTTCAAAGAATGTGCTAAATCCTCACCGTGAGTTGGCAGAGTTTTCAGCAGCTCCTCATGTCCCTCAGCAGTGAGCACTAGCCCCACTGTCCTCAGCACATTGTCCAGATTACTGACATTAACTTTCTCTCCTTTGGAAAAATGGGAATTGTTAACATGTAATAATTTTAGGAATGGAATAATTATTTCAAATTATGAAAAAGATTACCTATGTGGCATCATCTTTAATTAGAAGAGCAAACTGACAATGAAACTTGTTAAACTATGCAGACTAAAAGGACATGTGGGTGGGTAGATTGAGTCAGAAATAGAATTCATACTTTTAATTCAAGCAAAAGAAGAGCTTATATAATTCCAGATACAAGTCAAATGCCATTAACTTTCCTGAACTATTGGGTCTTCTGACACAGTAATAGTATTTCCTAGCTACCCCACAAAAACTTCACCTTGCGATTGGACAGTGTTGACCTATATTTTGGTTGTTTAAACAATGGTGAAGTGGAAAATATCATTGGTAAAAACTCCACAGAATATAGGTCCATTCAGGAAAAATCCCAAATCAAACAGTAAGATTATAAAACAAACATTTAACCATTATATTTGGAGGGAGTCAACTTAGCATGTTAGTAATAGCCCAAACAGAAAACTACCATTTAAACACATCTTTTAAAAAAAGCATTAAGGCCTTAGTTAATAATGAATTCCCTTTCACCACAGCTTCTTACTCACCTGTGAAAGCTTTTGCATCATCCATTGCCACATCCAAATCAACCATTTTATTCTCTGTAAGAAAAGACAATTCAGGCACAGAAAAAAATATTAGACTTAGAGAAAAATGATATGAAACATTTAAGTTGTAAAGAGAAAAATGATATGAAACATTTAAGTTGTAATATAAAGTGTTGGAATTCAGCTATTTTTCATGATTTTCTTTAGTACCTCTTTTAACTCAAAATAAGCAAGAAACAGGAAAGAAGATCAAAATGTTATTTAAAGTGAGCATCCACTTAATTAATATCACTTTTTGTATAGTATCAAATGACCCTTAATGTAAAGATGAAGCAAGTTTAAAAGCAGTGCCTTCTAATAGGCCTCTCCCTTTCTTCACACCCAATAATGGGAACATATTTCAATAGACAAGATAGAATTTGGAAGTCATTTATTTACATAAGCATCTGACCCTTAAACCTTAACAGTATGCTATCTTCCCACTCTCTAAATTTTGCTTATGTTCCCCACTGCCACCCCCCAGGACTGTAAACTATTTGAGAGCAGGGATCATGCCTTATTTTTCTTTATACTACCAGGTATAACTTTTCCACTCTATAGTTCAGTGTTTTGCATATAGTTTGTGCTAGCTAAATGAATAAATTTCAGTGGTACAGAAATAGGCACACTGTTGGATTAGAAAAAATTATTCTGTCTTCGTTTTTGAATCAAGGATTCTAAAAATACTTTATTGGTAACAATATCTTTTCCTGTAGGAAGCATTTTGAGGACCCCTAGCTAATACGTGGGGACCATGATTCCCAGCATTATTAAACCCAGGGAGAGTGAAGTTTTAAACTACAAGCTAGTCCAAAACTGTTTTCTACATTAAGGCCAGATACAGGTAAGAGTAGCGCAAAAGATGTTTCACTTTGATTGGCATATACTGGCTCTGCTGAAAGATGTGCTGTCTGGCTTTCTGATGGAAGCTTTTTTTTCATCAGGTTTTTATTCAAAGCCACTGGATCTGCATTTGAATCCAATAAGGAAATCTTAGACTGGGGCTCATCCCTTAGCAATTTCTTCCTAATGAATTATCCTAACTTTGCCTCTTTGACATTTTTATCAAGCTTAATTGGTCTTATTGGGTCATTAACGAAACCTTATCTTATTAAAAAAAAGGTATACATGGGAGGGAGAGAAGAAGGGAAGGAAGATGTATGAAGCAAATATGGCAAAATGATAATACTTTGTAACTCTAGCTAGTGTTTGTTATATTGTCCTCTATTTTATATATTTTTCAAAGAGATTAAAAAAGTTTACTTTCAGAAGCCCTCACATAGAAACCTAAGATCCCCCCTAGGTACAGTGGTATCTGAAATACCTACCATCAGCTGGCAGATGGGTCAGTAAGCCTTCATAGTCCTCTTTCTCAAGCTGAATTTCCATGTTCTCCATTAGCGTGTCTAGGTTATTGACACTGACTTTTTTCCCTTAGGAAAGAAGAAGATATACCTAAGAAATACAAGCAGGTCCAAGAAGTGGAAGATGCGATCTTTGAGTATGCATTCACCCTAAACGGAGAGGGAAACAGTGGCCATTTAAGTGACCCCAGAGTTAGTGTTGCAGTCAAGAAGAGAAAATGCTCTCTCAACACTGTGCTATAGCTTTTAACTGAAGTAATCATGGATGAAAAAGGATTAGACAAGTATGATGAATTGTGATAAAGATACCCAACCTAAATGAAATCAAAATTTTAAACTTGCTACATATTACTAACAATGACTTCTTCAAATGCAGTTATACCCAAAGAAGAACAGTAGGTTACAAGGCATAAATTCAGTATCAGTAAACCAGTGGAATATTGAAGTAGCAAGATTCTAATCAGAAATTTTAAAAAGCAAATGCAAAGCACCTACAATAAATTTTAGGTGCTGTTCTCATGATTCTTACCTTTGAGAGGCTTCACGCTATCCAGCAATCTTTTCTTATATACCTTTCCATCTCCTGGAAGATACGGTAAAATTCAAGTCAAAAGAAAAAGGATAAGAAACTCTATCCTTTTATAAGACATTTTACACAATTCACCTAGAAATTTATTGTATTTCACCTTCAGATTATAACAAAAGGTAAGGACTGTTCTCAATGTGGTCAATCTAGCCTCTCTTTGGAACACCTGGCAGTAGCTGATGCAGGCTACACACTCACACTCACACACATCTTTCTTCTCATTCTTCTCTTCTTTAGCTGCACTTTGACTCCTTTGCCTTTTTCTTTTTTCCTTGCCTATGCTCTAAGCCCATGAGGTATTCCCATAAGTATATGTTTATATCTAATGGTAGATCCTATAAAGTGGTGATATGAAAGATAGATATCAACCCAAACAGTAACACAAAATAATATTGAAATGAGAAAAAAAAATTGTTTTCTAAACAAAATCTTTTCATAAATGGAGGTGAAATTCAACAGAGACAGAGAACAAGGGACACCTACCAGCCTAACCCAACCCCACAGGTGCTATCTGTCCCCAGAGTCCTCCACTCTGTGGTAGGAGTGTCTGCAGAGTTGACATAACCTTCAGAACCTGGCATGTGCCTGCAGTCGTCTCCATTACAGTCCATCTGCTTCTTTCTGTGTCTCTGTCCTGCTCTCTCAAAGCCAATATCCTAAGAATGCTGCATTTCTCACAACTGGCCCCTTGAGAGCAATCTGGGGACAATGCTAGACATAGTGAGTGGCCACAGCCTCAGGTGTATGTGGGGAGAATTCAAATAGGCATTGAGCATTTGCTGCCCAGGGTGCTAATTCTGCCACCAGGGGCGCTAGCCCCCTTAGTGATGTGTAGGCTCTCTCTTGCCTGGGGAACAATTAGGGACAGGAACTCTTGGGGCAGGAGACAGAATATCTATGTGTCGGGGTCTCTGAGATTGGGCAGGAGGTACAGGTGAAGCACAGGCTGGCCTCTAGGGTCTTTGTGGGTGAGCCTACGTTGGTGCCCAGGATGTAAAACTTTTGAGGAACTGACTGGTGGGGCCACTGACCAATCAGAATGGACATTGACAATATAAGCACATGGTCCTAGAGGTCCTCTGCTCTTAGGTGTTTACAATTTAGTTGCTGGATTGTGGGGAGATGGGAGGGCTACTGGGGGAGGGACTGAGGATGTAGGGTGCATTTAGGGGGCTACAGAAGAATTTAGCCGTGTAGCTGCTAAAATTAAAAAAAAAAGTTTATCCATTGGCTGAATAGAAAAGAGAGAAGTTTCTCACTTCTAAATGAAAACACAAGTAACAATAACAAAGTTTCTTATGTCTGAACTGCATTTTTCTTAGGGGGTTTCTTGGGGCACTGGACAATTCTCACCCAGAAGCCCACAGTACCACATTTCCCTGAGCACCATGATGGTATGTTAACTACTCACTAGAGATTGGCAGAGTTTTTGACAGCATCAACTGTTCTTTTTCAGTGAGCTCGATTCCCATGTTTCCCAGCATATTTTTAAAGTCACTGGCTTCAACCTTTTCTCCTTTGAATAGATGGGAATTGTTTCAGGTGATAATATTAAGAGATCTAATTATTCTAAATTATGAAAAACTAAATCCAGTACAACATTATTTTTCAACTGCAGGATGAAGTTTAAATATATGAGCTGACTTCACTTACATAGAGTTATTGTGAAATTCAGTACTTGAGAAGGTTTTTAGTTCAAATAAGAAGGTAACATTTTTATCCTGCGTATGGGTCAATATGGCATGGAGTAACAGGGGGGCAGTATAACTACCCAATGACTTATGATGGTAAGTAGAATCTACGTAATTCTACAGGCAAGTAATATCTCTGTAACTACTTCGTAACCTGAATTATGGAACTGACTGTTCATAGAGATCATATTTCCTGATGCAAAAACTTCATGTTGAGATTGATTGTGGTCACCTATATTTTGATTCTTTAAACACTAGAGAAATGAGAGCACATTACTGGTCAAAATATTAGACAAGTTAATACTCCTTTTGGAGAGTGCCCAAACTTTCCCTAAATCTCTAATAATCTAAACTGTTGTCAATAAGACAAAATTACCGATAAATAGGTAAAAGAGCAGAGTGAATTTACTAATGATGACTGGAGGGAGTAAACTACTGCTTTAAGAAAGTAATCCTCTATAAAGCATCAAAATCTCAATTTTATAACATCTTATACAAATTCTCACTCACCTGTAAAAGTGCTGCATCCATCAACACATCCAAGTCAACCTTTTCATCTTCTGTAAGAAAATTCAGAATTTAGACTCAGGTGAAGATAAAAGATTTGAAAAATTAAATACACGAAGGGAAAAGAGAGTCTCTTCAGCCAATAAGTGGTTTGGGAAAACTGGACCACTTTCTTAAACCATATACCAAAATAAACGCAAAATGGATTAAAGACTTAAGTATAAGGCCTGAAACCATGAAACACAGGCAGTAAGCTCTTCGACATTGGTCTTAGAAATTTTTTTTTTGGATCTGTGTCCTTAGGCAAGGGAAACAAAAGCAAAAATATTAAAATGGAACTACATAAAACTGAAATGGTTTGTACAGCAAAAGAAACCATCAACAAAATGAAAAGGCAACCTACTGAATGGGAGAAGATATTTGCAAATGATATATCAGTAAGGGGTTGATATCCAAAATATATAAAGAGGGACTTCTCTGGTGGTCCAGTGGTTAAGACTCCACGCTCCCAATGCAGGGGGCATGGGTTCGATCCCTGGGCGGGGAACTAAGGTCCTGCAAACCACCCGGTGCGGCCAAAAATAAATAAATAAAAATAATCAATAAATAAAAAGTATGAGCTATTTGTTGAAAAAAAGCAGTTACATTAAAAAAACAAAACCCCCCCCAAAATATATAAAGAACTCATACAACTTGATATAAAAAAAAAATCTGATTAAAAAATGGGCAGAGGACCTGAATAGACATTTTTCCAAAGAAGACATACACACAGCCAGCAGGCACATGAAAAGATGTTCAACATCTCTAATTATCAGGGAAATGCAAATCAAAACCACACTGAGATACCACCTCACACTTGTCAGAAAAACTATTATCAAAAAGACTAGAAATAACAAGTGTCTGCCAGGATGTAGGGAAAGGGGAACACTCGTGCCTATTGGTGGGAATGTAAATTGGTGCAGCTACTATGAAAAACAGTATGGAGGGTCCTCAAAAAGTTAAAAATAGGGCTTCCCTGGTGGCGCAGTGGTTGAGAGTCCGCCTGCCGATGCAGGGCACACAGGTTCGTGCCCCGGTCCGGGAAGATCCCACATGCCGCGGAGTGGCTGGGCGCATGAGCCATGGCCGCTGAGCCTGTGCGTCCGGAGCCTGTGCTCTGCAACGGGAGAGGCCACAACAGTGAGAGGCCCGCATACAGCAAAAAAAAAAGAAGTTATGAAAGGGTTTAAAAAACCAGAAATAATGTCATTTTTGGAAAAACTGCTTACCTCTCACTAAGGCAAAGGCCCCAAGGGCCTAGAACAGTGCCTGACACATCATAGGCATTCAATTAAAGTTTTTCTTTCTTTTTATTTAACATCTTTAAGAATGAAAGAATGAAAGGTAGTGGGGAGAGGGATGGGGGAGGGGCACTGTAGGGGTGGGGGGAAAAGGGTTTTTGTGGGGTTATATGAAATCATGTGTGTGAAACTTCTGAAAATTGTAAAGCACTACAGAATTTAAAGAAACTTTCATTAAGTAAACAAAAGAAAGAAAAAACAATGAAGGTACTACTAATTTGGAAAAACCCAGATTCATTGACTTGTGTAAATTTTCCATCTTTACTACTTCCTCAAGGGGGCAAGTGTCCCTCAAAATTTCCTGATAAAATTTTCTCAGTTCTACTAGCATGAGAACAGTCTTACATATGCCAAATTTAATTAATCCAGTTGGTAACTTCACTATACATCTTCTTAAGTTCACTAATTCTGTAGTCCATGGCAGTATAGCACAGTGGTTAAGAGAGAGTTTCTGGAGCCAGATTGCCTGTCCACCACTTACTAGCTTTCTGACTTTAGGTAAGCTACTTGTTTTCTCTGTGCCTTAGTTTCCTGATATGTAAATTTAGGGTTAAAATGGAACTTACCTTATAAAGCTGTTTGGAAGATTAAATAAGATTATATATGTAAAGTGCTTAGAACAGTGCCTTGCACATGTCAGGGCTATATAAGTGTTGGTCATTGCTATCTAATGCTGGATTAGCAGTAGGGACACTGGATCATATGATTTTGTGAGTTCTTAATGCTCTGAAATCTGCAAAATCTCTAGTCTAATAAATCCTCCATATTATTTAAAAAAAAACCCCAAAACCCAAAGATTACAGTCTTGAGTATTCTCGTTAGACCTTGGCATTTCCTATGGAGAGTGATACTTGCCATCTATATTGGGCAGCATTCTTGGTGATCCTTCTCAAGTGATAGCTATTTGGTTTCAGCTATGCTGAAGGCCTCACTCTTTCTTTTTTCTTCTTTTCATATACATCCTATCTTTAGTCTTTCCAGCCCTGATACTGGCCTCATGTGCAAAGTTTTGCTAAGGGGTATATTGATATTCAAAACTCTCACCATCAACTGGTAGGTGGTCCTTCCATTCCTGGATTTCTTTCTCCTTGAGGTCAATTCCCATGTTTTTAATGAAAGTGTCCACCTTATCTAAAGATACCTTTGTCCCTTAGGAAAGAAAGGGGTAGATATGAGAAATATTTGTAGTGATGTAAAGAGTGGGTCATTGTAGCTCATGCCTAGGCGTCAATACTGTATAGAGAATAAAGAGCAAAGAACAAACTGTTCAAGTAAATATGGTTTGGTGTCTAAGTCAGGAATTCCTAACCCTGATCTCTGGGACTTGGAAAACTTTTAAGAGACGAAAGTGAGGGGTTAGAGGTATGTGGTAAGTCATGGCAAAGACTAAAATCAACCTTTATAAGTATGTCTGCATAGTAGGATTTGAAACTTGCTAATTAATGGAGAACTATCCATCCAATCCATGGATTTACACTATCATAATCCTATACATTTAATAACATAGGTTTCTAGGTGCTATCTCCGGAAATTGACTGAAAGGGGCCCAGTAATCTGAATGCTAAATTCCGCCCCCCCTCCCAGTGACTCTGATGTACAACTTTATTTGGGAACCACTGCTTTTGGGCTTACTGTAGTTAAACAATTTTTGGTGACTGTAGACTACCTAAAGCTTATAAAGAATAAATACTGAAGAATTGGGACAGCAGGATTAATCATCTGAAATATGTGAAATAGAAAGAGTTTTTGAAAACAGGAACAAAGCTCCATGACCTCATACTTCTCACTCACCTTTAAAAGACTGCAATTCTTTCATCAATCTGTTCATATACACCTTTCTTTTGGCTCCAAGAAAGGGAAAAATTCAAGTCTCAGACAGCAGTGCAGATATTTTAAAATAGAATAAAACATGCATAATTTTAGAAACATAAAGACTTAAATGTTTTATTCTAGACATTTATATTATTTCACTTAAAAGAATAAAACTCAGGAACAGAAACAGCTCTCAATTTGGTGAAATCATTTTGGTGGGGAAGGGGTGCATGAAAGGTTCCTTAAATAGGGAGTATTAGTCACCTAAGTCCGTATACTCAAGTTTCCTTGAAGGCCACTGTGACTGTTTACCCCACTGTGATATTTTTAATGCTCACCATCAACTGGAAGATTGTTCAGTAATTCCATGCCTTTATCTTCTGTGAGCTCTATCCCCATATTTTGCAGAAAAATTTCCAGGTCACTAGTATCAACCTTCTCACCTTTAAAAAGTAAAACATGGTAATGGTTGAAAATTTGAAGAACGATGATTCTTTATTATTAAAAAAATGTCTGCATGGCATTTGTTGATTAAGCAATGAAGTAAACCTGGCAAGAATGCAAGCTATTGCTAAGATGTAATCTTAGAGCTTTTTGGCTAAAACAATGATGATCAAAGTTAGGCTGTGAGTCAGTAGATGGAAACATTCATCAGAGTGAGAGAATACATCAATAAGGAAAACACTGCTATTAAAATATAATTCTGTGCACACATTAAAATCTTGGTTTTTTTAGAGTCTGCTTAATCACATATCATAGAACTACACCGGGCTTTTCTCCAGGGCCTTCTTTCTTAACCTAGCCTGGCTCTCTGTCACATCTCAAAGATTTCGTGGTCTTGTCGTCCTCTGTTCTTAGCAGCTACCACCACCTAGTATATTTTTGGGCAGTTAGAAAGTTAGATGCAGTCTTCCAAGCTCGCCTCTTTTTTTGTGTCCCAGGAAAACGAGCACATAGAGATTTTTTATTTTTAGTGTTTTAATGTAAAGTGGTAGAGTGAAATAGACAGGGATCACCAAACTATCACAAGCATGGGTAAGGCACAAAGCTAACAAATTTGTTTGGTAACTAATTTGTTTTTTGGTTCCTGGTTATGAGGGTGGAAAGCCCCACTTACACTTGCCCCCTGCAACTGTTTCCCCATCTGCTTGTAGGATGGCTATGTGTAAACTTTCCTTTACATGGCTCTTCTCTTTAGTTTGAAGATACAGTTTAGCAACAAAACAACAAAATGGTAATTGTGTGAGGTGAAGGATGTGTCAACTAACCTTATTGTGGTAAAAATACATGTATCAAATAATCACAGTGTATACCTTAACCTTAAACAATGTTATATATCAACTACAGCTCAATAAACCTAGAAAAAAAAAAAAGAGATGCAGTTTAGGCAGACAATTTGGACATCCTAATCATTTCCAGTTCCTGCAAAAGAAAACTCTGCAGTGCTACTATTGGTAGGAGAGTATTTGGGGAGTTAGCGAGCTTCTGTACAAGGGCCTGGGAGGAAATGTTCACAAGGGTTGTTTTCCCCAAGCTGCTTCAGAACACTTTTGTGAAGCCTTGGACCACAGGAGTTCTAATATTCCCCTGTAACCAGACAAAGGAATGGCTCTTCAGACACACAGAGCATCTTACCAGTCTGCTAACTTGATCAGGCTTTTGACAGACATGGGTCTTCTGCCTCAAGGTTATTATTCTAACCATATCTTTTATTTGTATCATTTCCACTCTCTAAAATGTAAGCACCTCAAAAATTTCTACCCTCTCTCTAATCTATTCTGTGTTTTACCACTCAAAATTTTCTTTCCATTGATAGCTTTCTTTTCCACCCTTCCTATAGTGCCCTCTTGGACTCTGAATTTCTCTGTATCATCAGTCTCCTTGAAGACTCTTACCTTCTTTCTTAACTGAACTTCGCCTCCTCCTAATAGACTTTTCTATTATTATTTTTAAATTTAAAATTTTAATTAATTTATTTATTTTTAGAGAAAGGTACTCATTATTCTATATCCCATTGCCTTAGGCTTGGTATTCTCCTAGATTCCAATTGCTGCTTTCCAACAATACTCAAACCTTTCCTCTTTTGAGATTTATGGCTTTCTTTTTATTGTCACTTATTGACTTGGTCATTTCAGGAGTTTGTCCTATTACTCACAGTCTTCCTCTGCACTGAAACTCCTGGCAGCATTACAGGGAATTCCCGTCTTTTTTTTTTTTTTTCGGTACACGGGCCTCTCACTGTTGTGGCCTCTCCCGTTGCGGAGCACAGGTCCAGACGCACAGGCTCAGTGGCCATGGCTCACGGGCCTAGCCGCTCTGCGGCATGTGGGATCTTCCTGGACCAGGGCATGAACCCGTGTCCCCTGCATCGGCAGGCGGACTCTCAACCACTGCGCCACTAGAGAAGCCCTATTTTATTTTATTTTATTATTATTATTTTTTGTGGTACGTGGGCCTCTCACTGTTGTGGCCTCTCCCGCTGTGGAGCACAGGCTCTGGACGCGCAGGCTCAGCGGCCGTGGCTCACGGGTCCAGCCGCTCTGCGGCATGTGGGATCCTCCCGGACTGGGGCATGAACCCGTGTCCCCTGCATCGGCAGGCCCACTCTCAACCACTGCGCCACCAGGGAAGCCCGAGAAGCCCTATTTTAATAACTTTTTATTTTATTTTTCTTTCTTTTTTTTCTTCCTTTTCTTCTGAGCTGTGTGGCTGAGAGGGTCATGGTGCTCTGGCCGGCTGTCAGGCCTGAGCCTCTGAGGTGAGAGAGCCGAATTCAGGACATTGGACCACCAGAGACCAACTGGCCCCACATAATATCAATCGGCGAGAGCTCTCCCAGAGATCTCTGTCTCAACACTAAGACCCAGCTCTACTCAACAACCAGCACGCTCCAGTGCAGGACACCCCATGCCAAACAACTAGCAAGACAGGAACACAAACCCACCCAATAGCAGAGAGGCTGCCTAAAATCATAATAAGGTAAAGGACACGCCAAAACACACCACCAGACGTGGTCCTGCTCACCAAAAAGACAAGATCCAGACTCATCCAGCAGAACACAGGCACCAGTCCCCTCCACCAGGAAGCCTACACAACCTACTGAACCAACATTACCCACTGGGGGCAGACACCAAAAACAACGGAAACTATGACCCTGCAGCCTGCAAAAAGCAGACCCCAAACACAGTAAGTTAAGCAAAGTGAGAAGACAGAGAAATACACAGCAGATGAAGAAGGAAGGTAAAAACCCAGACCAAACAAATGAAGAGGAAATAGGCAGTCTACTTGAAAAAGAACTCAGAGAAATGGTAGTAAAGATGATCCAAAATCTTGGAAATAGAATGGAGAAAACACAAGAAAAGTTTAACAAGGACCTAGAAGAACTAAAGAGCAAACAAACATTGATGAACAACACAATAAATGAAATTAAAAATTCTCTAGAAGGAATCAATAGCAGAACAACTGAGGCAGAAGAACGGATAAGTGACCTGGAAGATAAAATAGTGGAAATAACTACCACAGAGCAGAATAAAGAAAAAAGAATGAAAAGAATTGAAGACAGCCTCAGAGACCTCTGGGACAACATTAAATGCACCAACATTCAAATTATAAGGGTTCCAAAAGAAGAAGAGAAAAAGAAAGGGACTGAGAAAATACTTGAAGAGATTATAGTTGAAAATTTCCCTAATATGGGAAAGGAAATAGTGAATCAAGTCCAGGAAGCACAGAGAGTCCCATACAGGATAAATCCAAGGAGAAACAAGCCAAGACATATTAATCAAACTATCAAAAATTAAACACAAAGAAAAAATATTTAAAGCAGCAAGGGAAAAGCAACAAATAACATACAAGGGAATCCCCATAAGGTTAACAGCTAATCTTTCAGCAAAAACTCCGCAATCCAGAAGGGAGTGGCAGGACATATTTAAAGTGATGAAAGGGAAAAACCTACAACCAAGATTACTCTACCCAGCAAGGATCTCATTCAGATTTGACGGAGAAATTAAAATCTTTACAGACAAGCAAAAGCTAAGAGAATTCAGCACCACCACACCAGTTTACAACAAATGCTAAAGGAACTTCTCTGTGCAGCAACACAAGAGAAGGAAAAGACCCACAATAACAAACCCAAAACAATTAAGAAAATGGTAACAGGAACATACATATTGATAATTACCTTAAATGTAAATGGATTAAATGCTGCAACCAAAAGACATAGACTGGCTGAATGGATACAAAAACAAGACCCATATATATGCTGTCTACAAGAGACCGACTTCAGACCTAGGGACACATATAGACTGAAAGTGAGGGCATGGAAAAAGATATTCCATGCAAATGGAAATCAAAAGAAACCTGGAGTAGCAATTCTCATATCAGATAAAACAGACTTTAAAATAAAGACTGACGAGACAAAGAAGGACACTACATAATGATCAAAGGATCAATCCAAGAAGAAGATATAACAATTGTAAATATTTATGCATCCAACATACGAGCACCTCAACACATAAGGCAAATGCTAACAGCCATAAAAGGGGAAATCAACAATAACACAATAGCAGTAGGGGACTTTAACACCCCACTTTCACCAGTGGACAGAACAACCAAAATGAAAATAAATAAGGAAACACAAGCTTTAAATGACACATTAAACAAGATGGACTTAATTGATGTTTATAGGACATTCCATCTAAAAACAACAGAATACACTTTCTTCTCAAGTGCTCCTGGAACATTCTCCAGGATAGATTTGTGATTTGGGTCACAAATCAAGCCTTGGTAAATTTAAGAAAATTGAAATCGTATCAAATATCTTTTCCGACCACAACACTATGAGTCTAGATATTAATTACAGCAAAAAAACTGCAAAAAATACAAACACATGGAGGCTAAAGAATACACTACTAAATAACCAAGAGATCACTGAGGAAATCAAAGAGGAAATCAAAAAATACCTAGAAACAAATGACAATTAAAACAGGATGGCCCGAAACCTATGGGATGCAGCAAAAGCAGTTCTAAGAGGGAAGTTTACAGCAATACAATCTTACCTCAAGAAACAAGAAAAATCTCAAATAAACAACCTAACCTTACACCTAAAGCAATTAGAGAAAGAAGAACAAAAAAAACCCAAAGTTAGTAGAAGGAAAGAAATCATAAAGGTTGGATCAGAAATAAATGAAAAAGAAATGCAGGAAATGATAGCAAAGATCAATAAAACTAAAAGCTGGTTCTTTGAGAAGATACACAAAATTGATAAACCATTAGCCAGACTCATCACGAAAAAAAGGGAGAAGACTCAAATCAACAGAATTAGAAATGAAAAAGGAGAAGTAACAACTGACACTGCAGAAATACGAAGGATCGTGAGAGATTACTACAAGCCAATAAAATGGACAACCTGGAAGAAATAGACAAATTCTTAGAAAAGCACAACCTTCCGAGACCGAACCAGGAATAAATAGAAAATAGAAACAGACCAATCACAAGCACTGAAATTGAAACTGTGATTAAAAATCTTCTAACAAACAAAAGCCCAGGACCAGATGGCTTCACAGGCGAATTCTATCAAACATTTAGAGAAGAGCTAGCACCCATCCTTCTCAAACTCTTCCAAAATATAACAGAGGGAGGAATACTCCCAAACTCATTCTATGAGGCCACCATCACTCCGATACCAAAACCAGACAAAGATGTCACAAAAAAGAAAAATACAGGCTAATATCACTGATGAACATAGATGCAAAAATCCTCAACAAAATACTAGCAAACAGAATCCAACAGCACATTAAAAGGATCATACGCCATGATCAAGTGGGGTTTATCCCAGGAATGCAAGAATTCTTCAATATATGCAAATCAATCAATGTGATACACCATATTAACAAACTGAAGGAGAAAAACCATATGATCATCTCAATAGATGCAGAAAAAGCTTTCGACAAAATTCAACACCTATTTATGATAAAAACTCTCCAGAAAGTAGGCATAGAGGGAGCTTACATCAACATAATACAGGCCATATATGACAAACCCACAGCCAACATCATTCTCAATGGTGAAAAACTGAAAGCATTTCCTCTAAGATCAGGAACAAGACAAGGCTGCCCACTCTCACCACTATTATTCAACATAGTTTTGGAAGTGTTAGCCACAGCAATCAGAGAAGAAAAAGAAATAAAAGGAATTCAAATCGTAAGAGAAGAAGTAAAACTGACTCAAAATAACTCAAAATTGAGTTATTTATAGTGAGGTGAATGGACCTAGAATCTGTCATACAGAGTGAAGTAAGTCACAAAGAGAAAAGTAAATACCATATGCTAACACATATATATGGAATCTTAAAAAAAAATGGTTCTGAAGAACCTAGGGGCAGGATAGGAATAAAGAGGCAGATGTAGAGAATGGACTTAAGGACACTGGGAGGGGGAAGGGTAAGCTGGGACGAAGTGAGAGAGTGGCATGGTCATATATACACTATCAAATGTAAAATAGATAGCTAGTGGGAAGCAGCCGCATAGCACAGGGAGATCAGCACGGTGCTTTGTGTCTACCTAGAGGGGTGCGATAGGGAGGGTGGGAGGGAGATGCAAGAGGGAAGGGATATGGGGATATAAGTATACGTATTACTGATTCACTTTATTACACAGCAGAAACTAACACAACAATGTAAAGCAATTATACTCCAATAAAGATGTTAAAAAAAAAGTTAATGATTATGAAATGTGAAGATGTAAAAACAAAGAATAGCTATCTGTTGGGCCAGGAAACTGGTAATAATTTAGACTATAAACCAGCCACATAGCAGAGTCACTGAGCTCCCAGTTCCCTGAAGATATTGATAAAGGCCTAACACATATTCCTCAGTTGTTTTTACAGGAAGCAGACCCCCCTCAGATGAAAACTGCTATGCAAGCACATAGAACCCAAACCAATTAAAGCCAGAGGATTGGTGTTGCCTGAAACTTTACCTTGATACGAACCAATCCGAGATTGTGCACAAGCCATTCACACACCCTGCAGCCCCCTCCCCCACGCTGATTGTAGAACCTTTGTCTCCTAACCAACAACTTGGAGATGGTCCTAGGACATTGGTCCACCATCTTCCCAGGTTGCTGGCCTC
Source organism: Delphinapterus leucas (assembly GCF_059928025.1). Lineage (NCBI taxonomy): Eukaryota > Metazoa > Chordata > Mammalia > Artiodactyla > Monodontidae > Delphinapterus > Delphinapterus leucas. The sequence continues at coordinate 54,710,503 of NC_143147.1, read as the reverse complement.
CCAAATAAAACAACTTTTCCTTTTCTACCAACACTTGTCTCTTGAGTATTGGCCTTTCAATCAGCAAGAAGCCAAACTTGCTGGGCTCATCCGGTTACAGTCAATACATATTTGATCAATGTAGAGTAATAATATATTAGATATTAATATTTTTCTATAGGACAAACAATCTGAGCTTTCTTTATATTTCCTAAATGTATATATTGGCATATCAATCAAATACAAGATACAAGGACAAGTAAAGATTGATAGAAGATAAAACCATATATCTTTTAATTTTAGTATTTGGAATACTCACCATCAACTGTTGCTAATTTCAGTGCAGCTAGGAATTCGTCTTTTTTTAAATTACTTTTCAAACTAGACAGAGTATTCCACAGGTCAGGAGCACTCATCTTCTCTTTGCTAAGATTGTGGAGGTTTTCAATAGCATCAGGCAATACTAAAGGGTACATAAAACACAAGTTTTACAACATACTTGTCCAAGAAGTTAATACAGCAAACTATTATCTGGAATAGTTAGGAATTGAGATTTTTATGGTTAAGAAGAATAACAAATACAGTATAAATTAATTGCCAATTTTCAAATATTAAAGCAGAATAAAATAACACAAAATTAAGTATATCTTTGAAGATTCTAAAATATTTCAAGAACTTATAATGTCTGCACCCCTAAATAACCATTATAAAGAATAACTTTCATTGAACTATAGATTTACAAAAGGCTGAATTCACAAACATGTCCAACTGATAAAACCATGAATTAAATAGCTTTTGCTATTCCCCCAAAAATTCTTTCCTGGATAACTACTTCCTCTTTAATATACCACCGCAGACCATGGAAGGAAATTTTGTTTGATTAAAATTTCAATAGAAAACCTTTGGAAAGTTTTAACAGGGGAGTGAAGTTATCACATTACAAAAGTATAAAAGATCACTCTGTTGCAGTGTAGACAATGAACTTTCTGAAGATCAAGCAGTTAGGAAGCTATTGTAGTAGCTCACACACACAAAAGTGACAGTGGTTTCAACAAGGGTGAAAGTGATAGAGATAAGGAGAAGTGGACAAATACAGGATACATTTTGAGCATGAAGCTGAGAGTATTTAATGATGAATTGAATAACAGTCTAAGGGGGCAGGGGCCATGAAGAACTTATAGGTTTGAGACCTGAGCAACTAGGTGGAGAGTGGTATCAACAGCTGATATAGGGAAGACCAGGGAAAGAATAAGAATTTTCTTTCATACACATTAAGTTTGAGATAAATAAATAGGCTGTCAAAAGGATACAGATATTATTTTAAAGCAATAAGATCACTCAGGAAAAGCCTTAGAGAATGGGACTCAGAATGGAATCTGGGATCACACTAATATTTAAAAGTCATCCAGAAAAGAAGCAGCCAGCAAACAAGACCAAAAAGGAAGGGGTATATATACAATGGGATATTATTTAGCCACGAGAAAGAAGGAAATTCTGCCATTTGCGGACTTGAGGGTATTACTTTAAGTGAGATAAGTCAGACAGAGAAAGACAAATACTATAAGAGCTCACTTATATGTGGAATCTAAAAAAGCAGAACTCATAGAAACAGAGAATAGAATGGTGGTTACCAGGGGTTGGGGAGCGGGGGAACTGGGGAGATGTTGGTCAAAGGATACTAACTTGCAATTAGAAGATTAATGAGCCCTGGGGATCTAATGCACAGCATTGTGATTATAGTTAATACTGTTTTATACACTTGAAAGTTGCTAAGAGACTAAATCTTAAATGTTCTCACCACAAAAAAGAAATAATATTTATGTGATGTGATGGAGGTGTTAGTTAAACACTACGGCGGTAATCATACTGCAATGTATAAGTGTATCAAATCAACAGATTGCACACCTTGAACTTACACAATGTCAATTATATCTCATTTTTTTTTTAAAAGGAAGAGCCAATAAGATGAGAGGGACATTAGGAGACTACAGTGTCACAGAAGACAGAAGAAGAGAAATTTTTAAGAAGAAACATATTAAAACCTGCTAGAGGTAAACACGATGAAGACAGAAAATTGACCATTGGATTTAACAAGATGAGATTTAACTTTTCGTAAAAAGCTAGTATGAAGTGGCAAGGTCAAAAACCTGAATGAGTGCTTTTAAAGAGAGAACTGGCAACATGGTAGACTGAGAATAGCCAGATTCCCCTTCAACCTCAAAAATAAAACATATTCTAATACTAAATTAAGAATATCAATAAATATAATATTTGCTGGTGCTTACGCAAGCAACACATCAGGAACAGTCCAGTTCTTTGAGGGTGGCCACTCTACCACAGCTCACCCCCAATACACCCTGAGAGTCCACACAGGCCCCGCCTGCCCTGTGGTGTGGCTCCACAAGAGGGTGGGGGCAGTGGAGGCTGGGGGCAGTGATCGGATGTGAAGTCCAAAGTAGACTTGCACCCAATACTGCATCTGAGTGGAGTGATGGAAACAATTGCTGGCCCCTGCACAGGTAGCATATTGGAGATACCTCAGACCTCTGTCTGCGATCGATACAAGCCGAGAACCTGCATGGACCCCACTTGCTTCAGCTCTCCTCCCCTTTCAGGCAAGGGTCCCGGAGCAGGAAGAAGGGAAAGCACACACTTAAAGCGAACAGAGCCAGGCCTGGCCCAACCCTCAGGGCTTCTGCTTCAGCAACTTGGGATCAAACCCCGCCCTGATAGGGCAGGGATGGTCACTGAGCAGAGAAGTCCTACCTCACACCTCACTCCATCTCTAGCCCCTCCATCTCTAGCCCCACCCCTACCAGGTGATAGCTGCCAGCACACTCTGAGAAAAGATGTGACCTGTGTCCATGCCAAATCCAGCTCTCCCACCAAAGGTATTGTGCACACCCTGTCTGTATAGGGATGCCCCCACATAAGAAAACCCCTTCAAGACCACAGTAGGTAACTGTTTTACCTAAACAGAGGCAGAGAAAGTTAAGCAAAATGAAAAGGCAGAGGAATTGCTCTCAATTGAAAGAGCCAAAGAAAACCCATGAAAAAAATTAATAATGAAACAAATAAACAATTTACCAGATAAAGAATTCAAAGCATTGGTAATAAAAATGTTAACTGAATTAGGGAAAAGAATAGATGAACAGTGAAAATTTTAACAAGGAACTAGAAAATATAAAAAAGACTTAATCAGAAATGAAGAATTCAATAGTTGAAATAAAAAAAATACTAGAAGGAATGATTGGCAGACTAAAGTGATACAGAAGAATACCACCTGGAAAAAAATGTAATAGCAACTGTAAGTACCATAAACAGTTGAGAGATAAACATGAAGATGCAAAATATGACATCAAAAACACAAAATGTGGGGGAGGTGAGTAAAAACTGTAGACCTTTTAGAATGTGTTTGAACTTAAATGACTACCAGTTTAAAACAACCCAATCAAAAATTGGGCAGAAGCCCTGGATAGAGGTTTTTCCAAAGAAGACATACAGATGGCTAAAAGGCACGTGAAAAGAAGCTCAACATCACTAATTATTAAAGAAATGCAAATCAAAACCACAGTGAGATATCACCTCACACCTGTCAGAATGGCTATCATCAAAAAGTCCACAAATAACAAATATCGGCAAGGATATAGAGAAATGGGAACCCTTGTACACTGTTGGTGGGGATGTAATTTGTTGCAGCCACTGAGGAAAACAGCATGGAGGTTCCTCAAAAAGCTAAAATAGAACTACCATATGTCCAGCAATTTCACTCCTGGGTATATATTTGGAAAAACAGAAAACACTAATTTCAAAATATAGATGCACCCCAATGTTCATAGCAGCACTATTCACAATAGCCAAGATATGGAAGCAACCTAAATGTCCATCAACAAGTAAATGGATAAAGAGGAAACGGTATGTGTGTATACACACACACACACACACACACACACACAATGGAATATTACTCAGTCATAAAAAAGAACAAAATTCTGCCATTTGCAACAATTTGGATGGATCTAGAGAATATGACGCTTAGTGAAATAAGTCAGACAGAGAAAAACAAATACTGTATGAAATCACTTTTGTGTGGAATCTGAAAAAATAAAACAAATGAATGTATACAGAAGAACAAAACCAGACTCACAGTTATAGAAAACAAACTAGTGTTTATCAGTGGGGAGAGGCAAGAGGGAAGAGGGGATGGGACAAAACAGCTGTATGGGATTAAGAGATACAAACTAGTATGTATAAAATAGATAAGCAACAAAGATATATTGTATAGCACAAGGAATTACAGCCATTATCTTGTAAACTACAAAAAATAAAAGTAAGTAAATGAATAAAAACCAAGATAAAAGAATAAAAACTAAAATTCTATGACAGCCACATGGAATGATCAAGTGGCTTACATAAAATCTGAATGAGTACACAATGTAAAAATATATGTCCAGTCATTGGATGTGCTTGAAATGGTTTTATTAAAATTATTTTCTATTGGCATTTACTTTAATTAAAAAAGTACTTGAAGGAAAAGAGTGAGAAAGGAAATATAAATACAGATATGAATAAGATATTATACAACCCTGTGCTAATAAAATTTTTTATCTCCATGAAACTGAAATTCCTAGGAAAAGTGCCTGACAGTGCAAATAATCCTTTCATCCAATTAATCAATTGTGTTTCCTTGTATAGGAGACAAATTAAATTGATATATAAGGTAAAAATAGTTGTTACTTAAAGTGCACTATTACCTAATATGTGGCACAAAACAACGCATTCCTACTTTTAGCCCCAATCTTCAAAGTCCTAATTTCACTCCAATATACATATATGACCTTACATTTTTTTACAGTGAGCTTCTTAGTGACAAAGACTGTCTTCTTCACTTTAGCACTCTCACAGCTTAACATATAATCTGGTACATAGTAATGGCTCAATAAATGTTATTGAATAAAGTGGAAGATGAAAAAAAATATGAACAGCTGAAACCAGAAATTCTGCACTATAGTACTCAGCTATGGTCACTAGATGGCATCACATTCCCAAAGTAAGAAAACATTTTAAACCTTCCCAAAATATGAATTTCATATATGTGGTTCTAGCTCTTTATAATAAAGTATGAGGTTGAACAGTAAGATTATGATAGCTTTCAATTCATTTGCATGTGGAAGTTCTAGATTTAGGAATCAGTAATGGAGAAGATTAAGATCAAACATAGCACGAAGCCAGGCATTTATCTGCCTGATGATCTTTAGGATGGCTAGCTCTTTTAATACACTATACTCTTCTAAAATCTGTCAAACCATTTAGTCGACAAAAAGCACAAGATACAATGTTCTAACATAATTTTTCAGAGAAGCGTTCCGTGTTGCTCATCATAGTATCAACGAATTCTTTAAAATTCACTTTTTTTGTTTCTGAAGCGAAAAGAACACATTTTCTTCAGTATCTTCAAATATTAAATTATTATGATAAATACTGAATTATATAAAATAAGTTATATATTCAGGGAGATAACATAATTATATCCAACAGCTAATACTAACCACTAAAGATATATGGGTATAAGGGGGAAAAGCAATTCAATTTACAGGCAAAAGCTAAATCCTGAAAATACCAAGAAAATTTATCAAAATCCTTCTAGTCACAAGTGTACAACATTTTTAACTTTAAACTTATATTGTCTTGGTCTTGCAACAACTCAGTAAAATATGTAGGTAAAGAATTAGTATGTTATTTTACATGTTTTAAAAAAACACATACGTGATATGAATTTTTTTCTACGTTCACAGTAGAAAATGCAAGATCAGGAATTAGAAGCGAGCTCTCTTGACTCTCTGTTTCTTCTACATCAGGCTAACATTCACATTGATATCTTCAGTATACTGTTGAAACCACTAAACATCTTAATAGTCATTTTATACCTAGACAATGGCTTTCCTTGATTATGTATAACTCTTCATAATATCCCAATGGATAAAATATTTCTAAGAATTTTCTGAGGCCAGATATAAAGGTTTTATATAAATATAATGAGCTTTTGATAACCCTAGTCCTTTGCTTACCCCACTGAGAAAAAAAATCCTAATGCACTGTAAAAGATACAGCACAGTATACTTCCTATTCCCAATATTAAAAATCTTTGAGCGTTTACTTCAAAGAGCACCAAATCACTTTGTATTCTTAGCCAAATTTTTGGAGACAAAAAAAAAGAGACCTTGAAAAATTCTGGGGGAATTATAGAGTCAGTTAAGATTTACATTCCCTAACAGGAACATATAACTTTCTAAATATTTGCAACATATATTCGTTATGAAGCGTGATTATACACCAAACCACTGGGAAGCCACCACCCAGCTGAAGAAGATTATTAATACCACTGCCTCTGTGCTTTTCCCATTCCATTATCCTGCTTCCCCCACAAAGAGAATATTACTGAATTTTTAAAATTTACCAATCTTTTGCTCTTTTACATATAATTTGTAACTGGATAAATTATTTTTAATTTTGTTTTCAAGCTTTTGTTACACTATAGCGATCTGAGACTTGCTTTTTTCATTCAATATTATATATCCAACAATCATCCATATGCTATATTGCTATGTTCATTTTCACTAATGTGTACACCATTAATATTCCATTATACAACAAAGGTATATACCACAATTTATACGTTCTGTCACTGATCATGTTGTTTCTTTTTTTGTTGTTATTATTAAGATCAGTGTTGCCATGAACATTCTTGAATATGACTCCTTGTAAATCAGTGCAAGAGATTTCCTTGAATTTATAGCTAAAAATGGATTTTTCTAAGCCACAGGGATATGAAAACCTTACAAAATACTATATGTTTTTCAAAGTTGTTTTATCACTTTCACCATATTTACCAACACTTAGATTAAGAGACATCTTAATTTTTACCAGTTTAGTGGGTATAAAAAGTTATCTCACTGTGACCTAAATTTTGCATTTCCCTGATTACTAATGATGTTGAGAAGCTTTTCATATGATTATTAGCAATTTGTGTTTCTTCACCTGGAAATGACTGTTCTTGAAATTTAGCCATTTTTCTATTGGGTTGTTAATTTATAGGGGTTCCCTATATATTCTCTACAACAATCCTTTGCTGTTATAAGTGTTGCAAATAATCTTTACTCAGTTTGTGGCTTGTTCTCCTTGTATTATGTTTTAGTAAAGAGAAGTTCTTAATTTTAATGTAACCAAATTTATCAATCTTTTCTCTTCTGCTTAGTGATTTTGTATTTTTTAAAAAATCCCTCCTAACTCTAAGTCAGAAAATTTTTCTTCTTTTTTTCCTAAAACTTTTACTGTTCACATCTGGAAATTATTACTGAATATGGTATATAGATAAGGATCCAATTCCATTTTTTTCCATTTGAATAGTTAATTATTCCAGCACCATTTATTAAGTGGTGCTTCTTTTCCCTGCTGTGATCTAACACCTCGTTATATATGTTGCCATATATGTATGTAGATAGATTTGGAAGTTCCTTATCTTGTCCTATTGGTCAATTTCTCTATCCCTGTGCCATTCTCACACTGTTTAAATTACTATAGCTTTATAATGAGACTTGACATCCGGGAAAGCTGGTCTCCTTCAACACCACACACACACACACACACACACACACACACACACACCCCTACTTTTTATTATGAAAAATTGTAAATATATACAAAATAGAAGGTATATGGTGGACTTCACTGGTGGCGCAGTGGTTAAGAATCCACCTGCCAATGCAGGGGACACGGGTTCGAGCCCTGGTCTGGGAAGATCCCACATGCCACGGAGCAACTAAGCCCATGTGCCACAACTACTGAGCCTGTGCTCTAGAGCCTGCGTACAACAACTACTGAGGCCATGTGCCACAACTACGGAAGCCCATGCGCCTACAGCCTGTGCTCCACAACAAGAGAAGCCACCACAATGAGAAGCCCAAGCACTGCAACAAAGAGTAGCCCCCGCTCGCCACAACTAGAGAAAGCCTGCGTGCAGCAATGAAGACCCAACACAGCCAAAAAAATAAATAAATAAAATAAATTTTTTTAAAAAAGAAAGTATATGGCAATGCACATTCATGTACTCTCCCTAGTTGCAAATATTGTCAACTTATGACCATTATTATTTCATCTGTAACTTCACCCACCCCTCTACCTTACTCTCACCCTTTCTCTTTAGGAAAGTTGCTGCTATGTTCTATGGGCACCTAAAAAAATTGGTACCTTTATTATGAATTGTCAGCTTTGACAAAATAAACAGTCCTTCTTTGTCCCACTTAATACCTTTTGTCCTAACTTCTGTCAATCAGAAAGCAAAATCACAAACCCTACTTTCTTTTTGTTTGCATTTTTGCCTAGGAAAAAAAGGTTTGAAAAGACTATTAAGACTGCTTATTTCTGGACAATGAGATTTTGAGTGTCTTGCTGTACTTTTGAGTATTTTTGTACTTTTCAGTATTGGCTTAATTTTAATGGACTCTTTTTCTAACAAAGATTATAAAGTCATCATTCTGAGGAAAAGAATAGCAAACTGATCCTCTTTTCACATGCATCAACCCAATTTTCCTGAAAATATATCACTTACCGCCAGCTTCAGTCAACTCTGTGATCTTCTGAAATTCTGGCTTAGAAAGGTAAACTCCAAAATTTTGAAGACAAGTATTCAGATCCCCATAATCAATATTTTCATCTTTATCAATAGCTTTGATGACATCAGTCAATGCTGAAAATAAAGCAGTATGCTAATAAGCATTAAATATAAGTCAAAAGAAAAACACCAATAGTAAGATGAATTTTAGTTCTAACACACTAACAAAATATTAAAAACTTCAGAAATGTTATATGTGAGAAGCATTACCAGAATCTTTAATAATATGAAAATTAAGGGCTTCCCTGGTGGCGCAGTGGATAAGAATCTGCCTGCAAATGCAGGGGACACAGGTTCGATCCCTGGTCCAGGAAGATCCCACATGCCATGGAGCAACTAAGTCCATGAGCCACAACTACTGAGCCTGCACTGTAGTGCCTGCAAGCCACAACTACTGAACCCCATGTACCTAGAGCCCGTGCTCCACAATAAGAGAAGCCACCGTAGTGAGAAGCCTGTGCACAACAACGAAGAGTAGCCCCTGCTCACCACAACTAGAGAAAGCCCACATGCAGCAACAAAGACCCAACACAGCCAAAAATAAATAAATAAAATAAAAATATCTTAAAAATTAAAAAAAAGAAAATTAATAAGTTATAAAATCAGAGTATGAAATATATTATTCCACTCTCCTATAGCATTTGTATCTAAGCAAGTGCCAATTTAATTGCACTAACAATACCACAACTAAAAATACATAGGATCAAAAATATTATATAATTTCCTCCATTTAATTCTCTAACAATTTAAAATTCCCTAGCAGTCTGTTTCTTAGTAGCAGAAACAGAAGTAGAAAACCTTCACTCTCAAATGATAAATTGGAATAAGCTTTTGTAACAATACATGGCTCAGTCATCAGTAAATTTATCTTAGTTTAACTTCTGTAAATATAAATTATTACTTGAAAACAGCTATGCTACATGTGTTTTTACAATACTTTAGAACGTATGCTTCACAAATTTGGGCAGTATTTCCTCCATTAAATTTAAACTGATAAATTTTTACTGCACTGAAAACTTTCTTAAAAGAAATTACTTATAAATACATGGATTAAGGAAGTTGACAGATGTGTGTATGTGAACTCTGGAACAAATTAAACTAAAATAAGTTTTCTCTAGTAGATTAGGATAGGTAAAGTGAGGAGCTGGGCAGTGGAGAGCATTAAAGTCATTATCAGTAGTTAATCTTCTTCAAGCAATCACTGGAAGTCATTACGGATTGCAAAACAAAGAAAGAATGATCAAAATGATTTCTGAACTAGATGATCCTTAAAACGATGCTTAAAAAGATGATTCTTATGTGTAAATACATGGAATAAGACACCATGTTCCTATTTTGTGAAAGTTTCAGGTGAAAGTAATTCTCATTTAAAAGTTAACAACAGAGGAGTGACATCAGCAAGACAGTTGAGTAGGAAGCCCTGGACTCCCCTTCTCCCCTCACACACACTGATTCAGCAAAAATTCATGGATAAATTCCTTTTGTGAGAAATGAGAAACTAACTGAAAGGCTCTAACATCCCAGGAGAATGCAAAACCAGATTCATTGAAGCTAGTAGGGAGATGTGGGACACCCTTTTGCTGGAGACCCTGTCCCCACTGCAGCACCATATGATCTGAAAGAGACCCCTTAGCTCCCAGCTTCACTCAGGGGAAGATAGAAATTGGTTCACACGTCCAGCAGTCCAACTTTTCTAAAAGGCCTCCCCAGAAGACTGGCTTCTGTCTTGCCAATCTTGGGGCTTTGATAGGTCTAGTATAGACTAGTAGTCTGGGATAGAACAGAGGTGGTGACATAAGCCAGTCAATGCCAATGATCCTTGCTCAGCACAGAGTAAGTAGATATAAAATGCCAATTCTCAGCTTCCCCCTGGATAGCAAAAGAATTGATTCATGCATCCAGCACCCCAACTCCTTCAGGGCCTCCCAAAGGACCAGCATCTGTCTCACCAGTCCTAGAGCCTGGGGAAGGAAAGAGTTGGTAGAGGTCCCAAGAATATTGGCTAAGCTAATTGGTAGGGGTATTCTCCTGTATAAGGCCAGTCTATGAAGGCTAAGAGACGTGCTTGCTTTATGTAATGCACAGACTCCAACACAGAGAATCTCATAACTCTAATAAAAAAGACAGATAACTCTCATAAAGATGCTCGTCAAAATCAAGAGAACAATGCAAGAACACAGTGAGAACTTCAACACAGAGATAGAAAATATTCAAAAGTGCCAAACAGAAATCACAGAGGTGAAGAACACAATAACTGAAAATTTCACTAGAGGTGCTAAACAGCAGACTAGATCAAGCAGAAGAATGGAACAGTGAACTAAAAGACAGGTCACTGGAAAGAATTCTGCAAACAAACACTGATGAATAACACAATAAATGAAATCAAAAATTCTCTAGAAGGAATGAATAACAGAATAACTGAGGTAGAAGAACGGATAAGTTACCTGGAAGATAAAATATTGGAAATAATTACTGCAGAGCAGAATAAAGAAAAAAGAGTGAAAAGAATTAAGGACAGTCTCAGAGACCTCTGGGGCAACATTAAACACACCAACATTTGAATTATTGGGGTTCCAGAAGAAGAAGAGAAAAAGAAAGGGACTGAGAAAATATTTGAAGAGATTATAGTTGAAAACTTCCCTAATATGGGAAAGTAAATAGTTAATCAAGTCCAGGAAGCACAGAGAGTCCCATACAGGATACATCCAAGGAGAAACACGCCAAGACACATATTAATCAAAGTATCAAAAATTAAATACAAAGAAAAAACATTAAAAGCAGCAAGGGAAAAAACAACAAATAACACACAAGGGAATCCCCATAAAGTTAACAGCTGATCTTTCAGCAGAAACTCTGCAAGCCAGAAGGGAGTGGGAAGACATATTTAAAGTGATGAAGGGGAAAAACCTACAACCAAGATTACTCTACCCAGCAAGTATCTCATTCAGATTTGACAGAGAAATTAAAACCTTTACAGACAAGCAAAAGCTAAGAGAATTCAGCACCACCAAACCAGCTTTACAAATGCTAAAAGAACGTCTCTAGGCAGGAAACACAAGGGAAGGAAAAGACCTAGAATAACAAACTCAAAATAATTAAGAAAATGGCAATAGGAACATACATATCAATAATTACCTTAAATATAAATGGATTAAATGCTCCAACCAAAAGACATAGACTGGCTGAATGGATACAAAAACAAGACCTGTATATATGCTGTCTACAAGAGACCCACCTCAGACCTAGGGACACATACAGACTGAAAGTGAGGTGATAGAGAGATATTCCATGCAAATGGAAATCAAAAGAAACGTGGAGTAGCAATTCTCATATCAGATAAAATAGACTTTAAAACAAAGACTATTACAAGAGACAAAGAAGGACACTACATAATGATCAAGGGATCAATCCAAGAAGAAGATATAACAATTGTAAATATTTATGCATGCAACATAGGAGCACCTCAATACATAAGGCAAATGCTAACAGCCATAAAAGGGGAAATCGACAGTAACACAATAATAGTAGGGGACTTTAACACCCCACTTTCACCAATGGACAGATCATCCAAAATGAAAATAAATAAGGAAACACAAGCTTTAAATGACACATTAAACAAGATGGACTTAATTGATATTTATAGGACGTTCCATCCCAAAACAACAGAATACACTTTCTTTTCAAGTGCTCATGGATCATTCTCCAGGATAGATCATATCTTGGGTCACAAATCAAGCCTTGGTAAATTTAAGAAAATTGAAATCATATCAAGTATCTTTTCCAACCACAACACTATGAGAATAGATATCAATTACAGGAAAAAAGTCTGTAAAAAATACAAACACATGGAGGCTAAAGAATACACTACTTAATAACCAAGAGATCACTGAAGAAATCAAAGAGGAAATCAAAAAATACCTAGAAACAAATGACTATGAAAACACGACGACCCAAAACCTATGGGAGGCAGCAAAAGCAGTTCTAAGAGGGAAGTTTATAGCAATACAATCCTACCTTAAGAAACAAGAAACACCTCAAATAACCAACCTAACTTTACACCTAAAGCAATTAGAGAAAGAAGAACAAAAAAACCCCAAAGTTAGCAGAAGGAAAAAAAATCATAAAGGTCAGATCAAAAATAAATGAAAAAGAAATGAAGGAAACGATAGCAAAGGTCAATAAAACTAAAAGCTGAGAAGATAAACAAAATTGATAAACCATTAGCCAGACTCATCAAGAAAAAAAAGGGAGATGACTTTTAGAAATGAAAAAGGAGAAGTAACAACTGACACTGCAGAAATACAAAGGATCATGAGAGATTACTACAAGCAACTATATGCCAATAAAATGGACAACCTGGAAGAAATGGACAAATTCTTAGAAAAGCACAACCTTCCGAGACTGAACCAGGAAGAAATAGAAAATAGAAACAGACCAATCACAAGCACTGAAATTGAAACTGTGATTAAAAATCTTCTAACAAACAAAAGCCCAGGACCAGATGGCTTCACAGGCGAATTCTATCAAACATTTAGAGAAGAGCTAGCACCCATCCTTCTCAAACTCTTCCAAAATATAACAGAGGGAGGAACACTCCCAAACTCATTCTATGAGGCCACCATCACCCCGATACCAAAACCAGACAAAGATGCCACAAAAAAAGAAAAATACAGGCCAATATCACTGATGACATAGATGCAAAAATCCTCAACAAAATACTAGCAAACAGAATCCAACAGCAAATTAAAAGGATCATACACCACGATCAAGTGGGGTTTATCCCAGGAATGCAAGAATTCTTCAATATATGCAAGTCAATCAACGTGATACACCATATTAACAAATTGAAGGAGAAAAACCATATGATCATCTCAATAGATGCAGAGAAAGCTTTTGACAAAATTCAACACCTATTTATGATAAAAACCCTCCAGAAAGTAGGCACAGAAGGAACTTACCTCAACATAATAAAGACCAAATATGACAAACCCACAGCCAACATCATTCTCAATGGTGAAAAACTGAAACCATTTCCACTAAGATCAGGAACAAGACAAGGTTGCCCACTCTCACCACTAGTATTCAACATAGTTCTGGAAGTGTTAGCCACAGCAATCAGAGAAGAAAAAGAAATAAAAGTAAGCCAAATCAGAAAAGAAGTAAAGCTGTCACTGTTTGCAGATGACATGATACTATACGTAGAGAATCGTAAATATGCTACCAGAAAACTACTAGAGCTAATCAATGAATTTGGTAAAGTAGCAGGATACAAAATTAATGCACAGAAATCTCTTGCATTCCTATACACTAATGATGAAAAACCTGAAAGTGAAATTAAGAAAACACTCCCATTTACCATTGCAAAAAATAAAATAAAATATCTAGGAATAAACCTACCTAAGGAGACAAAAGACCTGTATGCAGAAAATTATAAGACACTGATGAAAGAAATTAAAGATGATACAAACAGATGGAGAGATATACCATGTTCTTGGATTGGAAGAATCAACATTGTGACAATGACTATACTACCCAAAGCAATCTACAGATTCAATGCAATCCCTATGAAACTACCACCGGCATTTTTCACAGAACTAGAACAAAAAATTTCATGAAACACAAAAGACCCCGAATAGCCAAAGCAATCTTGAGAAAGAAAAACGGAGCTTGAGGAATCAGGCTCCCTGACTTCAGACAATAGTACAAAGTTACAGTCATCAAGACAGTATGGTACTGGCAAAAGAACAGAAATATAGATCAATGGAACAGGACAGAAAGCCCAGAGATAAACCCATGCACATATGGTCACCTTATCTTTGATAAAGGGGGCAAGAATATACAGTGGAGAAAAGACACCCTCTTCAATAAGTGGTGCTGGGAAACTGGACAGCTACATATAAAAGAATGAAATTAGAACACTCCCTAACACCACACACAAAAATAAACTCAAAATGGGTGAAAGACCTAAATGTAAGTCCAGACACTATCAAACTCTCAGAGGAAAACATAGGCAGAACACTCTATGACATAAATCACAGCAAGATCCTTTTTGACCCACCTCCTAGAGAAATGGAAATAAAAACAAAAATAAACAAATGGGACCTAATGAAACTTAAAAGCTTTTGCACAGCAAAGGAAACCATAAACAAGATGAAAAGACAACCCTCAGAATGGGAGAAAATATTTGCAAATGAAGCAACTGACAAAGGATTAATCTCCAAAATTTACAAGCAGCTCATGCAGCTCAATAACAAAAAAACAAACAACCCAATCCAAAAATGGGCAGAAGACCTAAATAGACATTTCTCCAAAGAAGATATACAGATTGCCAACAAACACATGAAAGGATGCTCAACATCATTAATCATTAGAGAAATGCAAACCAAAACTACAATGAGATATCATCTCACACCAGTCAGAATGGCCATCATCAAAAAATCTACAAACAATAAATGCTGGAGAGGGTGTGGAGAAAAGGGAACCCCCTTGCACTGTTGGTGGGAATGTAAATTGATACAGCCACTATGGAGAACAGTATGGAGGTTCCTTAAAAAACTAAAAATAGAACTACCATACGACCCAGCAATCCCACTACTGGGCATATACCCTGAGAAACCATAATTCAAAAAGAGTCAAGTACCACAATGTTCATTGCAGCTCTATTTACAATAGCCAGGGCATGGAAGCAATCTAAGTGTCCATCAACAGATGAATGGATAAAGAAGATGTGGCACATATATACAATGGAATATTACTCAGCCATAAAAAGAAACGAAATTGAGTTACTTGTAGTGAGGTGGATGGACCTAGAGTCTGTCATACAGAGCGAAGTAAGTCAGAAAGAGAAAAACAAATACCGTATGCTAACGCATATATATGGAATCTAAAAAACAAACAAAAAAATGATCATGAAGAACCTAGGGGCAAGACAGGAATAAAGACGCAGACCTACTAGAGAATGGACTTGAGGATATGGGGAGGGGGAAGGGTAAGCTGGGACAAAGTGAGAGAGTGGCATGGCCATATATACACTACCAAATGTAAAATAGATAGCTAGTGGGAAACAGCCGCATAGCACAAGGAGATCAGCTCGATGTTTTGTGACCACCTAGAGGGATGGGATAGGGAGGGTGGGAGGGAGGGAGACGCAAGAGGGAAGAGATATGGGGATATATGTATATGTATAACTGATTCACTTTGTTATAAAGCAGAAACTAACACACCATTGGAAAGCAATTATACTCTAATAAAGATGTTAAAAAAAAAAAAGAAGACAGGAGATAACAAGTGTTGTCAAGAATGTGGAGAAATGAGAACCCTCATACACTGTTGGTGGGAATATAAGTTGGTACAGTCACCATGGAAAACCG
Source organism: Delphinapterus leucas (assembly GCF_059928025.1). Classification (NCBI taxonomy): domain Eukaryota; kingdom Metazoa; phylum Chordata; class Mammalia; order Artiodactyla; family Monodontidae; genus Delphinapterus; species Delphinapterus leucas. The sequence continues at coordinate 54,694,483 of NC_143147.1, read as the reverse complement.
TACGGAGAAGTTCCTGAAAACAATTAAAAACAACTACCATATGATCCAGGAATTCCACTTCTGGGTATATATCCAAGGAAACGAAAACAGGATCTCAAAGAGGTATCTGCACTGCCATGTTCATTGCAGCATTATTCACAATAGCCAAGATATGGAAACTATGTAAGTGTCTGTCAACAGATGAATAGTTAAAGAAGATGTGGTAAATATATACAATGGAATACAATATATTTAGCCATGACAAAGAAGGGAACAACATGGATGGACCTTGATGGCATTATGCAAAGTGAAATAAGTCAAACAGAGAAAAACAAATACTATAGGATATCACTCATACGTGATTTTTTTTAAAAAGCCAAGTCACAAGGTGACTATAGTTAATAATCCTGTATTGTATAACTGAAATTTGCTGAGAGTAGAATTTGTGTTGTCACCAAAAGAATAATAATGATGATGATGTAAATATGTGAGGTGATGAATATGTTACTTAACTCGATGGTGGTAATTATTTCTCAGGGAATACATACATCAAATCACCACACTGTACATTTAAATAAATTACAATTTTATTTGTCAAAAAAAAAAAGGACAAACAGACATATGGATAATGACTTTCTTATAACTGGAAACCTATGATAACTTATAGGCTTCAACATGGCTGTGAGAGAAGTGAGAAAAATATGAGAATGGCTATCTAGGAATTAAAACCATGCCCCTAAAAGAATGGCCACCAATATGCATGATCCACTATACTTAGTACATTATGAGAACACATGAGTTACATTTTTGGTTCTCTTAAACTGGCAAAAGCATAATTCAATTAAGTAACCTCACAGTTTAACTTACTTTTTTGTGTGATCTGGGCTCAAACCCCTAACTTCAGGTGAAATTCTCTTCTCTGTTTTAGAAAACTTGATATATTTCTTGCTGTCAACATTTCTTGATGGCAAGTCAGTTGCAAAAAAATTATAGCCATCGTCTGATAAATCAGTATTTTCTTCTCCCTGGGGAGCAATCAAAAGCCACAGTCAGCCATGTTCTCTTTGCACACATAAATTAAATATGACATTCTGGGTCAAATCATTCATTTTAGATCAATATTCTCTCTAAAATGGTGCTATCGAAAAGAATTTTGTTGAAAAGAGTTAGTTAATGCATTAGTCTGGATTAGGTATATATTCTAAATGACTCCAACTTTCCTTAGTGCATTATGCAGCTACAAATGCACAGCATTCGTGAATGTATCTAACACTTATTAAATCTAGTTCTTAAGGCATCATTAAACTTAACTTCATAATTAAAATTTTCTGTTTTGTGAAAGACACTGTCAAGCAGATGAGAGGACAACTCATAGACTGGGAGAAAATATTTGCAAAAGACATATCTGATAAGGGACTGTAATCAAAGTATCTTTATTTTGTATATTCAAAACTATACAAAGAACTCTTAAAACTCAACAATAAGAAAAAGAACAACCCAATTAAAAAATGGGCAAAAGATCTTAACAGACACCTCACCAAAGAAGATATACAAATGGCAAACAAGCACATGAAAAGATGTTCAACATCATGTCACTAGGGAATTACAAATTAAAATATCAAGATACCATCACACATCTATTAGAATAGCCGAAATCAAAACACAGACAACACCAAATGCTGGCAAGAATGTGAAGCAAGAGGAACTCTCATTCATTGCTGGGAATGCAAAATGGTATAGCTGTTTTGAAAGACAATTTCACAGCCTCTTACAAAACTAAACATACTCTTACCATACAATCCAGCAATTGCACTTCTCCATGTTTACCCAAAGGAGTTGAAAAAGTATATCCACACAAAAACCTGAACACAGACGTTTATAGCTTTATTCATGATTGCCAAAACTTGTAAAAAACCAAGATGTTCTTCAATAGATCAGGGGATAAACTGTGATACATTCAGACCATGGAATACTATTCAGTGCTAAAAAGGAATGAGCTATCAAGCCATGAAAAGACATGGAGGAAACTTAAATGTATACTGCTAAGTGAAAGCAGCCAATCTGTAAAAGCTACACACTGTATGATTCCATCTATATGGCATTCTGGAAAAGGCAAAACTATGGAGACAATAAAAAGATCAGTGGTTACTAGTGGTGGGTGGGGGCTGAGAAGAGATGAATAGGCAGAGCACAGAGGATTTTAGGGGAGTGAAACTATTCTATATAACATTTTAATAGTGGCTACATGTCATCACATATTTGTCCAAACCCATAGAATGTACAACATCAAGAGTCAACTCTAATACAAACTATGGACTTTGGGTGATAATGATGTGTCAATACAGGTTCATCAGTTATAACAAATGGACCACAGTGATGAAGGGTATTGATAGTGGAGGAGGCTGTGGGGCACAGGGTATATAGGAACTCTCTGTACTATCCACTCAATTTTGCTGTGAATCTAAAACTGCTCTTAAAAAATAAAGTCTATTAAAAAAAATCTATATTCCTTTTAAATAGAACCCCCCCCAAAAAAAACCCAAACAAACAACTAGAGCCCAAGAGCAATTAACATGTTTAGAAAAAGAGGAATGAAGTTGGAAATATTCTCTTTCTTGAAATACGGCAGTTTGCAGTTTGGACTGCATCTAGTTCATCAAAGGTACATTAGTTTTTAATCCCTGAAGAGATTACACAGGCAATTTATAATGCAGATTACCATGGGAGTCTAGAGAGACCTTTATTTCCGCATTAGATAGAAATTAAGAGAATTATTTCAGTGATTTTTAGAATTTGCACACATTTATCTTACAACAGAGACAAACCTTTAAAAACTTGTTTCAAAAAGGCAATCTGGTTTGCTGCCCTGATGAGATGTTTATTACAAATGATGAAAGGATTAGCAGAGAGGTTAAGAAAAATGACCCAAAATCGAAACCATTAAAAAAAAAGGAAGGGGATCTAAAAAGACAGAGGGGCACAAAAACCTGTTATCAAAGGCCTGATGAACAGAAGCAAATAGTGAATAGAAACTTTAACAACACAGAAAAGGAAGAAAAGAATTTCTAAAACTCTACAGATAAAGGTGAACCATCTGTAAAATACAAACTATATAGTTTAAGGGAATAAATTGGTATGATATATTAATATTGTTAACTTTTTTAATATTTTAAGAATTCAAAATCAGTTTATAAGGGTACAATCAATAAAGTATTACATATAAAAGGATGGAACAGGTTAATATATACATATATATTACATGTCTCAGTACTTAGCAAGAAGACCCTGAAATTGTTTTTTGGAATTACAGTATAGGTACATGTCTCATATGGTGGCACCAGATCCACTGAAAGAATAAATTTAAAAGATTAAGACTCTCATGGAATATTACTCAGCCATAAAAAGAAACAAAATTGAGTTACTTGTAGTGAGGTGGATGGACCTAGAGTCTGTCATACAGAGTGAAGTAAGTCAGAAAGAGAAAAATAAATACCGTATGCTAACACATATATATGGAATCTAAAAAAAAAAAAAAGGTTCTGAAGAACCTAGGGGCAGGACAGGAATAAAGACGCAGAAGTAGAGAATGGACTTGAGGACACGGGGAGGGGGAAGGGTAAGCTGGGACAAAGTGAGAGAGTGGTATGGACTTATATATACTACCAAATGTAAAATAGCTAGCTAGTGGGAAGCAGCCGCATAGCACAAGGAGATCAGCTCGGTGCTTTGTGTCCACCTAGAGGGGTGGAATAGGGAGGGTGGGAGGGAGACGCAGAGGGAGGAGATATGGGGATATATGTATATGTATAGCTGATTCACTTTGTTATAAAGCAGAAACTAACACACCATTGTAAAGCAATTATGCTCCAATAAAGATGTTAAAAAATAAAATAATTTAAAAAGTCCATATTCAGATATGAAAAAAAAAAAAAGATTAAGACTCTCAACTGACAATGTTAAATTCTACCTGAGTCTTGTGCTCCTAAAAAACAGTGAAAGAAGAATTCCCTCACCCTTTTGTGTTCTGGATAATGGCTGACTGGAAAGAACCACCCCTCCTCAAAAGATTTAGAAAAAACTTACCACATACCCCTCTTGTTTACCTATGACAAGGCCAAACACCTTCAAATTTTCCTTTCTTTGCCTCATAAATGGTTAGCTGAATTGTTTTATCCTCACCAATTAATCAGGACAAAATGCTTATTAACTAGACTTCGGTTAAGCTTCTCTCCTTCTCCAAGCCCCTGAACTTTGGCCCACCCTCAGCCTGAGCCAGTCAGCATGCAACCCCTCCAGAAAATAGGGCTGGCCTCTCGGTAAAATATTCTCTGATCTATTTATCCGATCATGCCACTCTAACATCCCATTTCCCCATATCCAGTTCTTCCTAGCCTTGTTTACTCCTCTCTATAAAAGAAAACCCTTTTAATCACTTTGCTGTACACCTGAAACTAACACAACATTGTTAATCAACTATACTCCAATATAAAATAAAAATTAAAAAATAATAATACAATAAAATAAAATAAAAAAACAAAAAAGAAAGAAAAGAAAACCCTTCTTCCCTAAACCTTGGAGATGCTTGCAGATCTTATGGTCACAGCGTTCTCCCTATTGCAATAGTCCCCCCCTCCTCCTATTTCAATAGTCTCCTTCCTCCCTTACAATAATCCTTTTGAATAAAGTCTCTCCATACTAAGTCCTGATTTGTTTTTATTGACACAATACTGGCCAATACATAAGAATGTCCCCTGAATCACAGATAAGAGGGCTAGAGAAACTTGTTATCTTTTAAATTACCTTTTGATTAGACTGCCATGTTATTAATTACATTATCTACAACCTCTCATGTAGGTTTAAATCCTTTGGTCTCCTGGAAAATTGTCCCTGTCCCTTTCCCAAAAAATACTCTCATCACACATCACAGATCTCTTGATACTACATGGGTTGCTGGGATGAGAGTTCAACATATATCCACTAAAAGAGTTCAAAGGTCACCTCAGTTATTAAGCAAGATCATATGACTATGTTGCTATGAATCTGCTTACTGATTATGGGTGTGAGGTAATGTAAACTAATTTTTAAGAGAGAAAAGGAAGGAATCTTTAGAAACTGTTTTGAAAAATACCTGGCAAAATAAATGTCCTTTAGTTTCCATCTTTCTGTTTAGAGGTAAATTCTGCCCTTAAGGCCTCAAAGAACTTGATGAACAAGTGTGAATGAACAGTAGCACAAAATGATTTCCTGCAGGGACTTCCCTGGTGGCGCAGTGGTTAAGAATCCGCCTGCCAATGCAGGGGACATGGGTTTGAGCCCTGGTCCCGGAAGATCACACATGCCGTGGAGCAGCTAAGCCCGTGTGCCACAACTACTGAGCCTGCACTCTACAGCCCACGAGCCACAACTACTGAGCCCACGTGCCACAACTACTGAAGCCCGCACACTTAGAGCTCGGGCTCCACAACAAGAGAAGCCACTGCAATGAGAAGCCTGCACACGGCAACAAAGAGTAGCCCCCGCTCGCCACAACTAGAGAAAGCCCACGCAGCAATGAAGACCCAACGTAGCCAAAAATAAATAAATAAATAAATTTATTTAAAAAAATGATTTCCTGCAAAAAAGAGAAAAGTAAAAAATCATATCCCTGTTTAGGAGACATAAGTAATTATATTTAACTACCTTAAGTTATTCTTTCAATGTAACACTCACTTATAGTACGATACCTAATAGACATTTCCCAACTCAGATATATATACAAAAGCTAGAAAAGGCAGTTAATAGATCATAAATCACAGGAGATCATCCAGTCCCTTAACTTTACCTTTGTAGTATAAGGAGGAGAATAGAAATCCAAATTCAAATGTCGTGAAAAGCAGGAAGTTGTTATATGTATTTATTCAAATAAGCCCAGTTAAGCAGAACTACTAACATAGCCAGTAATTGCTAATGCTATTAAATACTTACTGTGAGACATTATGATAAACACTCTGACCTGCATTATTTCATTTATTCCTGAAAACTACCTTTCAAGGAATTATCATTCTCTCTATTTTACAGATGAGGAAAATAAAAACTTAGATCAAATTGCCCAAGATTCCACAGCCAACAAACAGTGCAGTCAGATTTTGAATTCAGGCAGCCTAACTCAAGAGCCTGTGGTCTTCAGCACCACACAACATTGCCTCTCAAAACAATACTATTGCAAACAAAAAATGCTTTAGCCAGTTCTACACTATGTAAATGTGATAACCAACTTTAGAAATTTAGAATTTCCCAAATTTTTCACAATATCTTTTACTTATATCTGAGTCACATTTGATGAGTGGTTTATTATGTTGGTAGTGACATTCCATTGTTAGTCGCAATTATTAGTATCTTTTTCATATTGTGAAGTTGAACTGCAAATATTAATATTCTGTCTAATAGAGAGATAGTACTTTAAAATAATTTATTTCTGTAAATGTTATTGTAATTACTGTTGAATGTGGTATGCCCAACATTCCTGGAATTCAAAACATGTTAAAAATAAAATGAAACCACATTAAAAATACCTATCTCAGAAGACATTAGAAGGCTGTACAGGTTTCCCCAGCAACCCACTCTATGTAACCTCTTCTAAAGCTTCTCTAACCAGTTCAATCTTCACCTCTAAACTTCTTGGCATAGCACTTACTTACTGTCTTCATTTTTCTTATTGTCTTCATTATTCAACTGGCATTAATCATTTGCCTTGTATTTTTATTTAATTATCACATGTATAGCTCTTACACCAATTAAAGCCTAAATTTCTAAGGAATGGGCTGGTATCTCATCATTCTTTGAATTATTTCTCACAGAACCAAGCACAGTGCTATAGACATATTGTAAAAGAAAGAAAGAAAGCAGGGAGGGAAGGAGAGAGGCAGAGAAGGAGGGAGGGAAGGGGAGGGAAGAGGGAGGAAGGGAGGAAGGAATTCTGTCCCTACTGAGCTTACTCACCAAGAGCTCTTAGGTCATTAAAGTACTTAATTAAGCAGAGTAAGCACGACTTAAATAAATTTTGAAAGGAAGAACTGTTTCATAATTATTGATCAGATTATCAAAAAGTTGGCAGGGCTCAATCTGCTGGATAAATCAGATACCACATAAGTCTCTCCAAGGTAAGAGAAAAAATAGCACAGGAAGTCTCTTTCCCATAACTCTGACAACAGAATTGTTTCTGAACTCTTTTAATCCTATGACATATATGTGAACTTGCAAGGGAAAACCAAGGAAAGTAAAAAGAGTCGTATCCCTTTTCTCCAATCCATTCATCCCTCCATCCATGAATTCAACACATATATATTGCAACGTGGAGGACACCAACTACCCTAAGAGGAGCCATTTGGGTGTTATGATACGGAAATAATGTCCTTGGAGTGAGTTCAAGGGAGAATGGGGGACAGAAATTGGAGACAGCCAGAAGAGATGACTTAAGGAGTAATTCTATAAAGGGAAAGAGAAATGAGGTAGTAGCTGAGGGGTCAGAGCGGTTATGAGGCTTTAAGATGGGGAAAGATAAAGAAATGTTCATATGCTAATAGAAATAATCTAGTGGAGGAGCAAAAATTAATCATATAGGAGGGGAGAGTTACTGGAACAATATTCTCAAGTAGGAGAAAGGAAATGGGATTTAGGGCAGAAGGGGAGGCTCTGGCCTTAGCTTAGCACATATTCACAGTAGTAGGAGACATGGCGGAGTAACTGGGCATAATTACATGTAGAGTAGGTGAGTAGGTGTGGTCGTGGGAGCTTGTGGAAATCATCTCTGATTGCGTCAGTCTCCTTAGTGAAACGGGAAGCAAAGTAATCAACAGAGAACGAGGATGTGAGAGGAGGAGCTGGAGGTTTGAGGAAAGAGGCATTGTTATAAAATAGTCATCTAGGAGAGTGGAGGAAGTAATATAGTCCAATCAACTCACACCTGACGGAATGGCTATCATCAAAAAGTCTACAAATAACAAGTGTTGGCGAGGATGTAGAGAAAAGGGAACCCAAGTACACTGTTGGTAGGATTGTAAATCGGTGCAGCCACTATGGAAAACAGTATGGAGGTTCCTTAAAAAAACTAAAAATAGAACATGATCCAGCAATTCCACTGCTGGGTTTGTATCCTAAGAAAATGAAAACACTAATTCAAAAAGATACATGCACCCCAATGTTCATAGCAGCTCTACTTACAATAGCTAAGACATGGAAGCAACCTAAGTGCCCATCAAAAGACGAATGGATAGGGCTTCCCTGGTGGCGCAGTGGTTAAGAATCCACCTGCCAATGCAGGGGACACGGGTTCGATCCCTGGTCCGGGAAGATCCCATGTGCTGCAGAGCAACTAAGCCCATATGCCACAACTACTGAGCCTGTGCTCTACAGCCCGTGAACCATAACTACTGAAGCCAGCGAGCCACAACTACTGAAGCCCACACGCCTAGAGCCTGTGCTCTGCAACAAGAGAAGCCACCACAAGGAGGAAACTGTGCACAGCACAAAGACCCAATGCAGCCAAAAATAAATAAATAAATAAATTTATTTAAAAAAAAAAAAGATGAATGGATAAAGATGATGTGATATGTGTGTGTGTGTGTGTGTGTGTGTGTGTGTGTGTGATGGAATATTACTGAGCCATAAAAAAGAATGATATTCTGACATTTGCAACAACATGGATGAACCTAGAGGGTATTATGCTTAGTGAGGTAAGTCAGACAGAGAAACACAAAGACTTTATATTATCAGCTATATGTGGAATCTAAAAAGAAAACAAATGAATGTATGTAACAAAACAGAGAACAAACTCCTGGTTACCAGTAGGGAGAGGGAAGTGGGGAGGGGTAAAATAGAGTTATGGGATTAAGAGACACAAACAACTATGTATAAAATAAATAAGCAACAAGGATATATTGTGCAGTACAGGGAAATATAGCCATTATTTTGTAGTAACTTTAAATGGAGTATAACCTATAAAAATATTGAATTGCTATGTTGTACACCTGAAACTAATATAATATTGTCATATAATCAACTATACTTCAACAAATAATAAAATAAAAAAATTTAAAGAATGGGCAAAACTAATAAATGGTAATATAAATTAAAAAAAAATAGAATTAATAGCCCAGGGGAATCTGATATGATCGCTGGACAGCTTGAAGGGTCCCTTTAGGTAAGTGATCATGAATTTAAAGTGAACAGTAATCATGGTTGTGTGTTTTCCTCCAACCATGTTCATTGCAAAAATGCTGAAACTCAGTAGGCGGAGATCTAGATTAAATCTAGGGTTATGATTTAGCCAAGAAAGTAAAATGAACTGAAAAGGTGGTAAGGGAACTGGGGGCAAATGCAAGGGAGTGGTTTTAATTACTGACCATGGAACAAACTGAGTAGGTGGGTGGGAAGTAAGGACAACAGAGAATGGGTGACATTTAAAAAAAATTTTTTTTAACTAAAGGTAAGAATGTGATGGCTGGAGAATGCGGCATATTGAGATAACAGAGTTGCAGTTATTGGTAATATAAGACAGAAGCTATGAAGGGAGCAAGTGACTGAGGAAAGGTGAAATTATTGTAGGAGAGGAGGGCAAGAACTGAGAGACCAGATATTCAAAGGATCTTCTATGTGAATACTAAAATCACAAGAATTATGACAGAAGTAAGTATTGCTAGAGTGGTAGAAAGCCTGGAGCTGAAATTTGCAACAAGGAGTAGTAGTGCATGGTATAATCTGATGTGAGGTGCAAAACTGAAAGTTTTGAGAATGGGAGGAAGAAAAGTCTAGAAACAGCTATGAGAAGCACGAAGGGCATCTATTCTGGCAAAGGTCCCAGTGGTACTAGGAGAGTAAAAGACAAAAGAGCCACCAGCAGCCATATCCTGTATTCTGCCCACCACACTCCCCACCACACACCATCCTTTCTCATTTTCCTTTGCTTCTTGGTTGTCATCATCTGACTCATCAAAAACTACCAAAAAGAAGTGAGAAAATTCAAAACTCTCTGATACATCAAAGGTATTTTTTTAATATCATGATTGATTCATTCCCTATGTAGATCAAGCTGTTGTATTGTTACTAAATGGTTTTCCAGTCCTTGGCAAAGTATAGAATTTTCAAAATTTTGTAACTTAAAAGATATATGTTAGGGACTTCCCTGGTGGTCCAGTGGCAAAGAATCTGCCTTACAATGCAGGGGACGGGGGTTCGATTCCTGGTCAGGGAACTAAGATCCCACATGCCACGGTGGGATCTAAGCCCGCGTGTCACAACTACTGAGTTCACGTACCTCAGTTAGAGAGCCCGCATGCCGCAAACTACAGAGCCTACGCGACCTGGAGCCCACGCGCCACAACTAGAGAGAGAAAACCCACAGACCACAAATAGAGAGAAGTCCGCGTGCGGCAACTAGAGAGAAGCTCACGCGTTACGACGAAGAGCCCGCATGCCCCAACGAAGATCCCAAGTGCTGCAACTAATACCCGACGCAACCAAAAATAAATAATTAATAATAATAAATCTTTAAAAATATATATATGTTAAGGGCTGGGGTGGGGGGTACTCCTTGTTTGATGTTACATGACATCACAGAATCCATAACAGAGCTAGAATGATCTTAGAAATCTTTCCAGTCTAACCCCTTAATTATTAATTACACATGAGGAAACGGATGCACAAAGAGACTGTGATTTGCCCACACAAAGTACACAAGAAAATACACAGTAGCAAAATTCAGGTCTGTGACTCCTGAATTCAGGGATAGTTCAGTAAAACTCCATTGCTTCCTAGTAAACCGAGAGGCAGAGCTGAGGCAGAAAACAAAGAGCTTCTGACTCCAAAAGCCCAAAATAAGACTTAATTTTGTTTAGGGCCTTAAGGTTTACATTGTGCTTCCACAGTTGTACCTTCTCCCTTGATGAATTATCACCACCTCCACAGAATAACTGACTGCTTCTCAGAGTGACATCCCCTCACAAAGTACCTTCCACACCTCTTCCCTCACGAGCTGCCTCACTCACTCACTCTCCTCCACTTTTGTTGACGGCACACGTCCATTAAATGCAACTGTATAACCACGTCACTGCATCTACAGATCACCCCCAATCGCCACCTTTGTTTAACAAATATTAAGTGAACATCCCCTTCATGCAAAACCCCGCGCGGTGGAGGATTCCAAGGGGCCCTGCTCTTGTGAAGCTTATGACTTTTTTGGGAAGAAAAGCAAGTAGACAAGAAAACCACCTGCGAAGGTGGCAACAAGTGCTCTAACGGAGGTCTAATCGTATGCGAAGGAGCAGGGAGGCCTCCCCGCCACAGTGACCGCCACCCTCCGAGAACCACCACCATTTCTGAGGGACTGCCGGCTCCGGCCCAGTCATCCCTCACTCTGCCCCTTGACTGTCCGCCTCGTCACCTCACTGCCCTTTCTGGAACCTTCACTCATCTCCGGAACTGTTCCACTTTGTACCTCACACCGCGTGGCCGTCTTCTCTCCCTCAGCCTCAGAGGCTGTTCCTCCCCATCGCCTTAGCGGGTCTCCCCTCCCCACCTCTGTCCCCTGAAGGTCCCACCGTCGGCCCCCTACGACTCCCCAATCTGTTCCTCGCTCCCTCAGGTGTCTGCGGGTCCTCACGCAGGTGCTTCAGCCCCTCGGCCCCTCGCTCGGCGCGACGCTCTCGCTCCACCTCCTTCCCGGGCTCCGGCGCAACGAGGCCCCGCCCCCGGGTCACCTGACCGCCCTGATGCCCCGCCCACTGAGCACCCGGCGCTGGGTGATCGCGGGACCCAGGCTTCCCCGGATGCCGCCGCCACGGTCGCCTTGCAGGGACTCCGGGGCTCCGGGCAGCGGCTGAGGTCGCCGCCGCCTCCGCCCGGACTAGAGAGCGCTGCGGCCGCATCCGTCTGCCTCACCTCATAAGGGCCTGTGACCTCACCCGGCCGGGGGTCGGCGGCCTGGACACGAGTGGCGGGGCTCATCTCCGAGCTCTCCCTCCTGCACCCTGGACCTCGATTTCTCCCTCCATCCTACACGCTCTCTGCTCTTCTGGTAGCTGTGCTCATTTTCTGGTCCGCTGTCCTCCCCCATCTGATCCCATTTCAATGTTATCTTCTATCCATCCTTTGAATACCTCCCGCCCTCTCTTTCTTCTAAAGCATTCCATCCTCCTTCGCTTCTATTACTTAGTAATGGACAGTGGCTCCAAGGCGTTTGTCCCACAACCTTACTGAGAATTGTTCTAGGCTGCCCTTCCGAGGACTAACTCTACTTTTGGAACAGATACTTCGTTTTTTTGCTGAAAATCAACTTTTCTTTTCATGCAGATGAACTGATATTGGTGAAAGAAAATACACAAAGCAATTGTTCATGGCTTTCCTCAGGAGTCCCTAAAACGTCGTATAAATCCAATTCGATGAAATTAATCGTCTTTAAGGTTTGTTAAAGTTGTAAATGCTCTGTCAAGCAGAGTGTTTTGAAAATAGACCACGATTTAAAGTATCTTTTCTTTACAAACATATAGGTAAAATTGTTCACATTGATCGATCCAACGTGAGCTCTCCATTATTTACATGTGGCGAACAGCATGTGCTTTAGAGACAAATCCTGTTTATTCATTGCACCTGGTGGGGCAAATTACCCATGCTATCTAAGCCTCAATTTTCCCTGGATTGTGATAATTCAAAACTGTATGTGTAGTACCTAATATGTTACCATAGTTAATTCCTTCAGGGATACTGCTATGATCATTTGTACCTTAAACCCTGCTCTGTAGGCATTCTTTAGTACGTTCAAAATGTATACAGTTTATCTCCCTAAATAGTCCATATGTAATCTGAGTGCTGAGACCATGTCTTTTATTTCTGTAAATACCCCACTCTCCATTCCCTACTTCCCCACCCCCCCACCTTATTTACAGTCACCTCTATTAATGACTCATCCCATTTTCCACCAATTCATACAGCATCAGTGCCAAATGTGTAAGGACTCTAATGGCTGCAGTCTGTATGCTGATCAACAGACTATGAATGCTTTAAAAATCCTGAACACTTGTAGTTTTTTTAGCACTACATCTATTCATGAGCTAGTTAGGTACTGTATTAGTCAGTTTCATAGACCCCCCCACAATAGCACCAACTATATATTAGTTAGGATTCGATTCTTTTGCCAGTAACAGAAAATTCCTAAATAATAGTTGACTAAGCAAGACAGAATTTTGTTTCTCTCTCACATTCAAGAGGTTCAGAGATAGTCACTCCAGGGCTAATGTGTACCATAGTTGCAGGTACATAGGCTTCTTCTATTGTATTGTTCCACTGGCTTCTGTTCCAGGGGTGATTTAATGGAGCTACCTCAGGGTATCTTTCAAACAAACGAAAAACTCTAAAAATTTTAAGGTTATGCTTCTCAGATCTTCTCATTTAAACAATAGGGCTTCTAAAAAAGCTTAAGGCTTTTTTCCTTCGGCAAAAGCTCAAGGTAGAGAAAAATTTATCTCAAAGATACTTATGGATATGGCTTTTATCTCATGGACTGAACCCCAGTAAGATTCACAGGAAATTCACAATTTTTAAAGAGAATTGTACTGTCAGAAACACTGCCAGCTTGGCCTCAAAGAGACAGAGAGAGTATAGAAAGAAACGAGGCCTTTGGACCCTCATGTTCTATGAGCAGGGAGCAGGCTGAGAAAACTATTTAGGTGCAAACCATGGGCTACCTTTCATGAAAAACGGATGACTTAGAGGGTGTAACAAAGAGCCTACAGGGTAGAACCTAGAGCCAAGGAGAATTATTCTGAGGCCTTGAAGGTGGAACTGCAAACCTGTACCTGAGTGAATTTGAGAATTGCAATGGACCAGGAACTTCTGCGCACCTCCTGTTTTCTGTCTGTTAGAACAGGAGTGTCTGTAGTAGTTATCCCATCTATCCCACCATTTTACATTGGTGGTTGTAGGAAGGAAGCACATAGCTTCTTTAGTTCACAGGACTTCAGATTGAGAGGTACTCAAGTAGCTGTATATAAGGAATTCACCCAAGAAGCCTATCTACCCCTGGATGTATTTAGAGGATAAGACTCTGGACTTTGAGCTGATGCTTGTTAGTCTGCGACCTTGGGAGCTTCCTGGGGTGAAATCTGAAACCAGCCCCCCACATGAAGGGCAGGGAGAGACCAAAGAAAGAGGCAGACCACTCCACATTGGTAGGTGGCAGGTTTAATAAGCAAGGGAACTTACATACGAGGCTTGTCTTGGGAGGCTGCAAGACAAGTAGATTTCTGCACCCACCCACCAGAACCCTGAAAGTTTATATAGAGGCTCTGGGAAGCAGGGAGGGGCAGTATAGCCGTAGAGGATTAAGAAGTACAAACTATTATGTATAAAGTAAGCTAAAAGTACTAGCCAATATTTTAAAATAACTATAAATGGAGTATAACCTTTAAAAATTGTGAATCACTCTATTGTAACTTATATAATATTGTACATCAACTATACTTCAACAAAAATTTTTTTTAAATTTTAAGTTTATATAGAGGCTTTAACAAGCTTCAGTCATATATAACATCCGGACAGTCTCAACAACACCTTACTGTCTCAAGGCTACATCCTTGAAAAAGTTCCCACTGTGGAAACAGTAAGCAAAATGTACATTCCAAGGACAGGCGAGGAAGTGAGGAAGCTCCAGTTGGCCAGGTTCAGCTTGTGGGTCATCCAGCAGTCTCATCTTCTTGATTACCTCCTCCAACAATGCTGTAATAGGGTAAGACTTGGGGGGCTTGGGAGGGGTGAGTTTACTTTGCATGTGGGAGGACTATAAATTTGTGACCATGGGACTTCCCTGGTGGACGAGTGTGTAAGACTCGGGGGGCCCAGGTTTGATCCCTGGTCGGGGAACTAGATCCCACATGCATGCCACAACTAAGAGACCACATGCCACAACTAAGAAGTCGACATGAACAACTAAGAAGTCTGCATGCTGCTGCAGCAAAGAGCCCGAATGCTGCAGCTAAGACCCAGCACAGCCAAAATAAATAAATGTTTTTAAAAAATAATAATTTGTGACCAGAGGGTGGACTGTGATGATTTTTAAAATATGTCCACAAATACTTTGATGCTTGTATTAGTTTTCCATTGCTACTGTAGCAAATTACCACAAACATCATGGTTCGTGGTAAAAAAACAGCAATTTTTTACCTTACATTTATGGAGGTCAGAAGTCCTAAATGGGTCTTACACGGCTAAAATCAAAGGCTGCATTCCTTCTGGAGGCTCTAGAGGAAAATCCATTCTTACCTTTGCCAGCATCTAAGGGCTGTGTTCATTCCTTGACACATGGCCATATCACTCTGACCTGCTTCCATCATTACATTTACTACTCTCATTCTGATCCTCTTGCCTTCCTCTTATAAGGACTCTTGTGATTAAATTAATCCTACCCAGATAATCCATGATAATTTCCCTATCTCAAGATACTTAATTACATCAACAAAGTTCTTTATTCCATGTAAGGTAGCATATTCACTGGTTCTGGGGATTAAGATAGGGATATTTTTGGCTGGGGGTGGGAGTGGTCACAGGCAATGATTTTGTCTACCACAAAGTTCTTCTTTTCAAGAAGTGGCATCTAGTTCCCTCCCCTTGAATGTGGGCTAGATTTAGTGAGCTATCTATAACAAAGAGTATGGCAGAAGTGATGATGTGACACTTAATAAAACTAAGTAATAAATGACATGGCAGCTTTCTCCTTGCTCTCTCTTGGATTACTCACTTGTGGAAAAGCCAGATGACATGCCACGTGAACACTCAAGCAGTCCTATGGAAATGTCCTATTGTCGATAGCCAGCATGGAACTGATGCCTCCTGCCAACAGCCATGTGAATAAACCATCCTGGGAGAGGATCCTCCAGCCCCTTTGAACCTTCCATTGACTGCAGCTCTGGCCAACAGCTTGACTACAACCTCTCGAGAGACTCTGAGACAGAACCACCCAGCTAAGCCATTCTTGAATTCCTGAACACAGAAACTGCAAGATAGTGTTTGTTGTTTTAAGCTGCTAAAATTGTGTGGTAATTTGTTATACAGTAGTAATCCCCTAGGGTCACATCTTGATCCATGATGTCTGCTTACAGTCTAGCCATCATCTCTACATTCCAGCCTGCAGGAAGAAGGAAGGGGAGAAGAAAGTCATGCTCCCTCCCTTAAGTGGCACTTTCTGGAAGTTGTGTGCACCTCTTTCATTAACATCTGTCAACAGACAGCCATCACACACCTAGCTTCAAGAGAGGCTAGGAAACAGTATTTATTCTGAGCAGCCATGTGTCCAGCTAAAAATTAGGAGTTCTAGTACTATGTGAGAAGGTGAAAACAGATACTGGAGCACAATTAGCAGTCTCTGTCACAGTGGGTGATTATAAGGGTACGGAAAAGTAAAGTCTGGCATAGATCCATCAACATTTTTCCTTTTTCTTAACAAAATATTTCCATCGGCCATCACATGATATTTATACAGGCGTCACTCTGACCTCTCCAAAGAATCATGCCTATTGTGCTTGAGTCACAAAAAAACTAATATATTAGGTAAAACACAATGAATTGTGAAACTTTTTCCTTTCAAAGATATTTTCAGGGACACTGTTAAAGAATAATTTACAATGGAGGTTTTGCCTAAAGTCTCTTAAATTTCCTAAATTTTGCTTTCTAGATACTTATATTCCGTGTGCATTCTTTGGTGTACTGTCAGAAAATACACAGCTAATGAAAAATATTTCCTCTATGCAAGAGGCTGGAGAGACATCACTATGACATTAGCAGCTGCAAGGAACACAGTCATGTTCCTGATCTATAATTTTCCTTTCACACACAATCCATTCTTGGATACCCACAGTAAGTGGATTTTTAAAATTTTATTTAACAGTATGGTTAACCCCGATCAAAAGATTTAAAACTGCCTCCTTGTGTGCTTTAATCAAACTAAAACAAATTAGGAAAATGTATTTCCAGAATATATTACAAAACCAAGTAGAAATTATTTTTCAGCAAGTATTAAATAGCTTATCTGCAAAGCATATATTATTGTTTCCTTACATCATTGTGAAAAATGATGGCATTGTAATTCCAAGAGAATCTGCTTATAATTGGTCCCAGTGGTCATTAGATGTCTATTATAATAGAATTCAAACTACAGAGGTCAAGAGTTAAAGGATTACACATATACTTGACATATTGCTTTCCATTTCATTTTCACATAAAGTCCTCCATTTTCATCCATTTAGTCATCAGTTACCATGACGTAAATAAAACAAGGAATCTTACAAAATTTCACCATATAAGGACTCAGTCTAGGTTCACATAATCTTTTTATGATGACATGTACTGTATTGTGTTTTTAAAAATGTACATTACGTAAGGAATGTAAGACTCAAAGGCAAAGATAACAAATGTTCTATAAAGTACTTCAATGCCACACTGTCAGTGCTTAATAAATTTTAAATAGCAAAAAGTGAAGTTACAAATTCTAAAGTCTTATTCTGGCATCCTATTGGATGACACTGTTAATAATTAAGATTTTGATCCTATCTCCTGTGAATTAATGCAGTAAGAGTATTTTCTTGCTTCAGCTTGGTACACACAAAAGGTTCTTCTCTGCCAGCCAAGTATCCTGTTAGCGGTTTTTTTCCCCTGTGATTCTGATCTATTACTTCTTTTAGTTTTTCATGGGAATTTGTGGCTGTGAGTGAACCCAATAAGCCTGTGATTACTTAACTTGGAAAATGGATTGAAAGTAGACTTTCATTTTGTGTGGGTAGATATTTGGTTTTCTTAATCTATCAGCCAAGGTATGTTCTTAATCTTTTAGTAACTGAGCTGACTTATTGTAAACTTCTTTCTAAGCCAGAAAGGATAGGTATGTGATTCCTTAAATCAGTGGTTCTCAAACTTGAGCATGCAAAAAAATCACCAGGGGGACTTAGATCATCTGGTCCTAGGGCCGACACTTTGAAACCCACTGCCTTAAACAAAAGTTGGAGTTTGGAAGAAGTTGATTCCAAGCTTCACAGATGACTTTGAGGGGTTCAAGACTTCAGTGGAGGAAGTCATTACAGGCGTGCTGGAAATAGTGAGAGAACTAGAATTAGAAATGGAGCCTGAAGATGGGACTGAATTGCTGCAATCTCATGATAAAACTTGAACAATGAGGAGTTGCTCCTTATAGATGAGCAAAGAAAGTGGTTTCTTGAGATGGAATCTACTCTGGGTGAAGATGCTGTGAAAATTGTTGAAATGACAACAAAGTGTTTAGAATATTACACAAACTTAGCTGATGAGAAAGAAGCAGCAAGGTTTGAGAGGACTGACTCATTTTGAAAGTTCTACTGTGGGTAAAATGCTATCAAACAGTACTGCATACTACAGAAAAATCATTTGTAAAAGGAAGAGTCAATCAATGTGGTGAACTTCATTGTTGTCTTATTTTAAGAAATTGTCACACCCTCCCCAGTCTTCAGCAGCCACCACCCTGAACAATGAGCAGCCATCAGTATTGAGACAAGACCCTCCACGCGCAGGAAGATTAGGACTCGCTGAAGGCTCAGATGATGGTTAGCAGTTTTTAGCAATAAAGCATTTTTTAATTAAAAAATAAAAAAATAAAAGTTGGGCATTTAAATGGTCCTGTAAGTAATTTGCCATTAAGCCTTTATTTTACTAATTTATGCTTCCTGCAGACAAAACCTAGACTAAATTGACAGTTCTGTTGAGATTATACAAGTTCCTAAAAAATCTCCAATTAAAAAAACAAAACAAAACTCTGACTCTCATAACAGTAAAAATGTACTCATTTTGTTACTAAAGTCTAAAGAAAAGCTCTAGGTTCCAAAACTAACTTCAGTTCCCGGAATCGTCATCATTCTGTTACATTTGGAAGCACACTTGTTCTAAAATAATCATTTGTGAGGCAATGACACTCTTATTCACCCAAAGGAAACAGAAACAACAACACAGGAAGCACTGGGCAGCCTTAAGCCAATTCTTTTTGGAAAGCACATTTAATTCACCGTTGCACAACTCAAACAGAGGAGGTGGTTAGGAGGTCAGGACATCAGGTAGGTAATTTCAACCAGGAATATTTAACAAAGAGAAATATCTTGAAATCATGGATGGTCTAGGAATATCTGAGAGGTAAAGAACTGACTTCTTATGTGACAACTTGTCAGGAATGTTCAAAATTTCCCATTATTGTCCACAGACCCTGAGATTGAACGTAAAATATCTCCAAAAGAGCTAGGCACAAGTAACTTCTTCGGGCTGTTTTGTCTGAGGCTAAAACACTATTTTGATGTTCACCCTACACAATGCCAAAACTGACTGCTCTTTGCTATCTCGGGAGCACAGCTCAGCTTCTCCCCACATACAAACAGTACTGATCTTCAAAGACTGTGAGCCTCATTCCAGAAACTCAGACAAGATTCTTACTGTTTTTTTCATCCTTTGAATACATGTTCCTCCTCCTTTGATACAGTTTCTTCATATAAACCATTTTATCTAAAGAAAGTGACCAACTGTTACTCCAGTGGAGTCTCTTCTCAGTAGCCAAAGGTTATAGTTAGATTCTAAACTTCTTGGATTCATGATCATCCCTCCCCGTTTATCCCTCTACAACATTACCATCCTCAACAGGAAGGTGTAATCCACAAGTGAGGCAGGGCTCGGTCATCTGTCCTGTTCCTAATCCCAAGGCTTATTCTCAATGTTAACACACGGATACAGAAGACACATTGCAGCTACTTCTTATGGAGTCCTCTTCCCCAATTCGTGGATGAAACCATGTGCAAAGCGAACAAAGAAATAATAACTAAGTGGAGCTTAAGTGCTACAACAGGAGATGTAACTACCAACAACAGTTGGAAAAGGGGTTCTATGAGACGACAGAATGAAGCTTTTTCACTGAGAAAGGTGATATGGGATGACATCTGCTCTTGCCAGAGCCAGGTCTCCCAACTGAAAAAACAAACAGCATCAACATCCCACAGAATCCTGACTGCATGTTTGATGCCACAGTAAGTCCCAGCATCACAGACTGTTGGTACGGAAAGAGACCGCCTAGACTGGCTGGTCCAAACCCATCATTTTTCAAACTAGAAAACTGAGCCCCAGGAAAAAGAAAGTAACTTGCCTTAATTAAGGTTAAAGTTCCTTAGCTGCAACACTGAGGCCAGGACTTAGATTTTCTGACCATCAGACCACTGTTTTTAGGCCCTTCCCTTTTTCTTGGGGAGTGGTGGTGGTGGTTAACGTTGAACGAATGTAAACACCAATGGAGTTTTTCTGCTTTTGCTAGAAAAAAAGAACAGCCCATTTACCTCCTCCTGCTTGGGAAAGGTCCAGCATGTCCATGTGTCCATCCCCGCAGGCTTCAGGGATGAGAGAGCCCTTACAGACCCAGCAACTGGGCAGCAACTTGCTATGAATGATGCCAAGTGGGAGTGTCTGCATCCAGCCCAGGTTTGTGTGGCTTTTCACCCTTTTCTTCTTCATCATCAAATAAAATTACAAATATAATGCAAGTGTGTTTATATCTATGCTCCTTTAGATTAAACAAGCCTCATCATGGTTTCAGGTGCCCCAATGAGAAAAATAAAACAAAATTGCACTTGTGGCCTCTCAGATTAAAGACTGAGTTAAAATGAGGTTGCCCGGCCCATAGGAGAATGGGCCACACACGCTGATATGACTGGCCCATCATTCCACCCTGGCACTTATGCCCAGCAGACTCAAAGACCCGTGGGAATGACTCCTTCACAAGACACCCAAGAGGTAGATAAATGCAATCAGCCCCATGGGTGGACGTAGCACACAGAAGCACAGGGTTGGGTGTGTGGAGGTGCCTTGGACACGAGACAGAAGGCCTGAAGGGTGAGGCCAGACCTCTGGCTCTAACCATAGCACTCTCCCTGGAAGGAATAGCTTCTGGTCATGAGAGAAATTCCCAGTATGTAGCAAATGTCTATAGTAGTGAGAGGGTGGAATAGGAGGTAAAGAGGTGTTGCTGGTCTAAGGGTGACACACTTTTTCTACACGAATCACTAGGGTAGAGCTGTCAATGAGGCAAATCTGAAGGGTTAGGATTATGAACTCGGGAACTCGGGCACCTTAACCCCAGGCCATGCATGACCCGTGGGTGACCCTGCCATTCTCACTCCCAACAGACCAAAGAATAGGTAGAAAGGACTTCCTTTAGGAGAGAACCATGCCGGACTGAGGTGATGGCAAAGACAGGCAGCTCTGATGGTTCAGCTCTCCCCGGATTTCTCCTTCTGCCTGAGGGAAGGGAGAGGAGCTAGGGGCATGGATGACACAGCAAGGCTGCAAAGCCTGGCAGTTCCTACCAGAGCTGCTGAGAGTCAGGCCCAAGAACCATAAACACAGGGTAAACCAAGGCCCCTTTCTCTGAAATGAGAGGCCTTGGCCCTGCCCTCCTCTTTAAGAGAATGGCCTGAGAAGGAAAGCTGGCTTCCCACTGAGGTAATGAAGAATACCTGCTCAGCTACTAGGTCACCCTCAGGTTAAGCAGGTAGACTCCCTGAAGGAGGCGTTCTGAGGACAAAGGCGAGGAGCTCTGCTTCTCTGGGACACATCACAAGTTTTAAGTTACACACTCTCCCACACGCAGCACACCCACATGCACACACGCACAGAGACCCACATTCTTCCCACCCACCCCACTCCAAGCCCCCAATTCCGCCCCACAGGTATTGCCCCTGCAAACATGACAGCAGAGACACCCACAGTCCTGGGACAGTCTGATAGTGATCTGAGGATGACTGCCTGTCATTAAGTGCCCCGATAGGTGATGTTGGTGAAGGTGGACGTGGCCTCTTTATACAGTGGGTTGTTGGCCTGCGGAGAGAACAGAAAAGTGTCTTACAGCGAATTCCTCAATTCTTCCCTACCCTCCGGGTTTACACGTCATCTGAGATGTTTACCCAAGACACTCTTCTCTGGGATACACCATCGATGGACTGCTTGATGCTCATGGTACTCACACATTTGCTCTTAAGGAGGGAATGGATAGGAAATAAGAGGAGAGATAAAGTGGAATGCTATCCTGCCACCACGCCTAAGGGGTTAAATTCAGCCCATCACTTTTGGTGATCCCAAAACACTTCAAGGTAGCTTTTAGCCAATACTTCCTATTTCCTCCCTCCCTATGAACTCTCTCTTTTGCCTTTCTCCCTTTTTTTCTTTGTTGTGACTGTGATTGGGAGTGTGGGCAGAGAAGAGAAATGTAGCAGGTGGTGGCTGGAACATATAGGACCACATTTGCTCAAATAATTCTTAATCTGTTTTCATCTCATCCCTCAAGCACTACCCACAAACTGTCACGTTATCAGGAAAAAGGCCCTCACTATCATTCGGTTTCCCAAATTATTTTCTAACAAAAAGTGACAAATCCCATTAGGTCTAGTAGTCCTTAGTGGTAGCCTCAAGAAACAGAGCACATTCTCATGTGCCTCAGAGAGTCAGGATTTCTACATCATCTGAACAGAAACATCTCAGTTTCTTGGGACCCTTGAGTACAATGGCCTGAGGTCACCATCAAATGGGAACAAACTTTCAGCCTAACCTCAGGTATTCAGGGAGTCGGTCATTTGGAAGGTCCAGAAAAAAGTTAAAATGTGGAACACGAGCCAAAGGAGAATAGAGTAAACTTAAGTATACAGAAGGTTCTCCATAAATGCTTGTTTGATTGGATTCAATCAGGATAGACTTCAGGGAGCGTACTTTTAAGAGGCTGACCCAAAATAATTCCTATCATAACCTAATTCCCTCCCACAATCGGGGAAGCTGCTTAACTTTTCTATACTCAGTTTCTTGGTCTATAAAATGGGAACAATAATGTTACCTACCACATAGGGCTGTTATAGAGATGAAATAAATTAATACGTAAAAAGCATTTAGAACAGTTCCTGGTAAATCCTCAGTAAATGTTAGTTATTATTATCTGTCTCTGTTTGTGTTTAATGCTTTCATCAGTAGTGTATCATGTATTACTATATGTCCTCAGTGTAGGATTCTCAAGTTTGTCCTGTCTTCCTCACTCAGAGAATACGTTTCCTTTTCATCACTTCGCAGTGTCCAGAGCAGAGCTGAGCCCTCCCTGTGCTCAGTTGGTACTCACTGACGCAGTAGAGAGAGAATCAGGTGGTTTCCAAGAAGCATACGGACAACAGGACAGTTAGGCCATCTCTCAACTTCCAGAACAGAGGCTAACCGGGAAACTACGGTGCTGGCTGACACTGGCCACCCTAAATAACCATCTGCTGCTTCCTCTTGAGACCCTCGAACCAGCGACTGAGGAAAATGCCCAGCTCAGCCCAGCCTCTTACTGTGTCCCATTTGGCTCTGGCTCTCTCTTCCTCAAATTTAGCAAACTCCTTCCGGTCATGGATGGTAATGAGGAGCTTCCAGATGAGCAGAGTAGCAAGGCCGATGAGCAGAATGGCCCCCATCACTGAAAGCAGGACCACCAGGATGTCAGGGCCCTTGGGACACTCTGTCAGGAGAGAGCACAGAGCAGGGTGGTTGGCAATGGAACAGGAATCATTCGAATTGGCTATAAATAAGATCTTCTTGACAAAGTAATAAAAGTATTGCGTTGGCCAAAAAGTTCGTTCGGGTTTTTCTGGCCAGTGATATAAAAACCCGAACGAACTTTTTGGCCAACTCACACTAGAACGTTATCTAAAGGGAACAGGACTTATAAAATAAGCCAATTAATTTTTTAAAGGAGGGGGGTACAAGCTTTAGAGCAGCAATAATCTGTCCTGATTGTTTTAAATGAGAGGTTGTTAGTTGGTCACCCACAGGCGGAATCTAGCCTACTCTGTGTGAGTCCCCACAATTGGATTTTTGTTTTTTAATTTTTTAAAATAAATTTATTTATTTTTGGCTGCGTGGGGTCTTTGTTGCTGTGCGCGGGCTTTCTCCAGTTGCGCAAGCGGGGGCTACTCTTCGCTGTGGCGCGCGGACTTCTCATCGCGGTGGCTTCTCTTGTTGTGGAACACGGACTCGAGAGTGCAGGCTCAGTGGTTGTGGCGCGTGGACTTAGTTGCTCCGCGGCATGTGGGATCCTCCCGGACCAGGTGTTGAACCCGTGTCCCCTGCATTGGCAGGCGGATTCTCAACCACTGCACCACCAGGGAAGACCCACACAGTTGTTTATTAAAAATTTGATTTTGTGGGCAACACTGAATAATCAGGAGATTCTTCCCTTAGAATTTCAGATTCTTCTTCTTCTCTTTTTAAAAAAAAAGTCAAAAGACCTAGAACCACTGAACCTATATTTTTATCGGGTTGTAAATGGCTAGGGCTGAGGAGCAGCTGCCCCTTTTAGATGGGACACGTTTTCAGTTTGCCAGACTCCTCACTACTCCCTCTTTTCTCCACTAAACAGAGGCAAAGTGTGACCTGTCATTGAGTCTGTGCCACTGTGGGCTTTGGAGCCAGACTGCCTGGGTGTGAACCCTGGCTTTCCACTTACTCTGTTATGTGACCTTTGATAAATTATTTAACCTTTCTAGTGCCTGTTTCCCATTTCTCCATCTCTAACAGTAATAGCCCTGACTTCAAACCTTTATTATGAGGAATAATTAAGTTAAATACACTGAAAGAACTCAGAACAGTGCCTGGCAGAGCCAGTGCTCGATAAATATCAGCTACCATTATTACTGGTGCCCCTGCTACACGTGGCTGTTTTCCCTAATTTACTTACCCAGCTCCTGTAGGCATTTGAGTTAGCTGCCCTGGTTCAGATATCTAACATCCCTGAGGGCTGGGAACCAATGACAATTTTAGCATACTTTGAGACTAGGAGGCCTGCCAGCCAAGACAATATTTTGGGTTTCTTCCCAAAATATTTAGTCATCCAAAATCCCCCTATTGAGAACCGACTTCCTGTTCAATCCCAGTCAACAACCAACATAAACAGAGGTACGTCACCCCTCTGAGGGCCAAGATGAGTATGCTCTGAACAGCTCTGCTTCCCATCAACCACAGACGTCTGATGAGTGACCTCGCTCCGGTAACTTCTCAGGTGTTATGTAATTAGGTGTTTGTATATGTGAGTATTGATGGGCCTGGAAAGGAGTCACACCTACTTTCCCCACTGTTTCGCACCTTCTTCTCTAAACATATACACTATGCTCACCACACACTACCCATCCCATCCCACAAAATTACAACCTGTCTATAATGAAAGAAATGTCTGGAGAGAGGCTGTGAGGTTCCAGTGTCCGAGGTCCTAGGAGTGAAGGGCCCCCGTTCTTCTGGGAAAAGCAGTTACGAATTCTCTGGAAGACTGAGGTGGGGCTGACCCTCAAACCTCAAAGTGGAATCTCTTCAATTTTACATGTCAGTACAGGCAGGACAGGTAGAATGCCAGATCTTAAGGGGAAAAATTAAATCTCTTAACCATCTGTCCTGAGAGGGGTGGATGGCAGGCTTCCTGGAAGCAGACACAAGATCAGGCGGTCTCTGAAGAGCCCTCCCAGCCACAGTGATGACGACCCATGGTGGGTGATGACCCAAGGTCAGGGAAGACAGGGTAGGGTTAGCAGACTTGACAGACAAAAGTACAGGAAGTCCAGTTAAATTTGAACTTCAGATAAACAACAAATAACTTTTTAAGTATGTACCACATATTGCATGGGACATATTATACTTCATCAGGCAACACTATCTGGAAGTGATGAGGGCTCAGCTCAGGGGAGCTCATAACCTGAGGGCTGAACACCACTTGGCCAATGCCAAACTCTGGTGGTGCCCTCTTCACTGCCCTGCAGTGGCTCAGCCCTTCAAAAAGGACATATGCAAGGACATGAGTTAGGGAAGAGAATGAGAATAATCTCCTCCTACACTCAGGGCCTCAGACGCTACCTTCTACTAAAAGCCAGAGACCCTGAAAATGATTGGAGGTTGGGGTGAGAGGAGAGGCAGAACGTGGAATTCCAGGACTACAAGGTAGGAAACGTAGGTCTAGGGTCCCATCTCCTAATGTGGAGGAAGGGGTCTACTGGCAGTAAGCCTAAAAAGTTACCCTCCACTCTGTTAACTAGTTATGTGTTACCATCCCAGTTATCATCATCTTCGTTCCCCACAACTCCAGGAAGTAGATTCCAGTCTCAGAATACCAGGTCAAATGATTCGGTAAGTGATACAGCAAGAGCACCAGCCGGATTGTTGTAACAAAGAGATGAAGTAATGTTAAACCCCAAAGCAGGAACACACTGCCCTTCTGTAATGAGAAGGGACAATGGTACAGATCGGGAGGGTGTGGGAAAATCCATTTAATGTGTTAACACAGGTGGATGGGAAAGTGTGAGGAAGTCATGGCCAAACTAACCTACATCTGCTCCGCCAGAGAGATATACCCAGACTCCTCCCTCTCCACTTCCCCATGCCAGCCTTCCCTGAGTCACAAAATAAAACTAAGGTGATGCCCTTTCCTTACCTTCCTTCTCCCTTATAAAGGATGAGAGTTCTGGAAAGGCTGATGAACAATATCGCAAATGGGGACCCCATGCTTTCCTCTACCCACGGGGACAGCAACACCCTGGGTGACACAGATGTAGCCCTCTTCCCACCTTCAACCCCTCCCTTCTTTAAGCAGCTAAAATTCTGCCAACAGATATTAAGTCTGTCTGTCTCCTAGGAATAATCAGTCCTCTTAATTCATTCAAAAACTGTGTATTAAGTATCTTCTCTGTAAATGACTGAGCCAAGTATGGGGATATAACAGTAGATAAGACAGACACCATTCCTGTGTTCATGGAACTTATGGCCAGCTGAGGGAGACAGCCACTACGGAGAACAGTATGGAAGTTCCTTTAAAAACTAAAAATAGAACTACCATACGACCCAGCAATCCCACTACTGGACATATACCCCGAGAAAACCATAATTCAAAAAGTCATGTACCACAATGTTCATTGCAGCTCTATTTACAATAGCCAGGACATGGAAGCAACCTAAGTGTCCGTCATCAGATGAATGGATAAAGAAGATGTGGCACATACATACAATGGAATATTACTCAGCCATAAAAAGAAACGAAATTGAGCTATTTGTAATGAGGTGGATGGACCTAGAGTCTGTCATACAGAGTGAAGTAAGTCAGAAAGACAAAGACAAATACCGTATGCAAACACATATATATGGAATTTAAGAAAAAAAAACTGTCATGAAGAACCTAAGGGTAAGACAGAAATAAAGACACAGACCTACTAGAGAATGGACTTGAGGATATGGGGAGGGAGAAGGGTAAGCTGTGACAAAGTGAGAGAGTGGCATGGACATATATACACTACCAAATGTAAAATAGTTAGCTAGTGGGAAGCAGCCGCACAGCACAGGGAGATCAGCTCGGTGCTTTGTGACCACCTAGAGGGGTGGGATAGGGAGGGCGGAAGGGAGGGAGACGCAAGAGGGAAGAGATATGGGAACATACGTATATGTATAACTGATTCACTTCGTTATAAAGCAGAAACTAACACACCACTGTAAAGCAATTATACTCCAATTAAAAAAAAAAAAGAAGCAATTTGATAGTGTGATGAAGGCCCATCTAAAGGGAAGCACAGCTGCTGTGAGAATCAAACAGGTCACCAAATCTAGTCATCGGAATGGAGGCTGGAGGAGGTCTGAGATGGCTCATCAGGGGACGTGATATATCTAAAGCAGAGGCATTCAAACATTGGGGAATATGTCACAATTACCAGGAGCATTAACAAAGGACACAGAGGCATAGGCCTGTGGAAGTAAGACAGGGCTCAGGACTCTGGATTTTTTAACAAGGGAACATACAAAAGTTTGAGAACCACTGCCCTAAAGCAGGGGCCAGCAAACGACGGCCCAGTAAGCCAAATGCGGCTGGCCACCTGTTTCTGTAAACGCAGTCAGACCCCTTCATTTGCATATAGTCTATGGCTGCTTTCCTGCTACTGTGTCAGAGTTGAGTAGTCACAGCAGAAACCACCTGGCCCACAAAGCCTAAAATATTTAATATCTGGCCCTTTACAGAAAAAGTTTGCTGGCCCCTGGTCTAAAGGATGATTTGAAGAAACTCCTATGGCTGTAAAGAATGTCCAGCGACCGACTGATTTACCCTCTGCCTTCAGAAATTGTTCCTTCACTCCTGAAAGTTCTTGTCCACCCCTCCCATCCCCAACGCCCGCCACACTGTAGCCTTTATCCCTCTGCAGTGTCGTTACCGATTTACATGCCTCTCTCCCCCATGGTCTGTGAGTACCACATCTGCCTTATTTACTGTTATAACCCCAGCACCTAGCCCACTGCCTGATATATAATAAGTACTCAAAAATATTGTCAAATGATTCATTACTTAGTCCATTGTTTAAGGGAAAGAAAGGAGATGAAGGAAATAAGGGGAAGCAAGCAAATCTACCATGCTGGATGGTGACAAATCCGTGGTGGGTCTGTGTATGACGGGAAGAGCTCCCCTGCTTCCAGAGGGTCTTGAGAACAAGAGGTAACTTTTCAGCGTCCAAGGCAGCCTTGGGCCGGTGCCTCAAGCACTTAACCACATCCTGTGGTGAAGCTGGCAGGGGCAGCTTGCCCTCAAACCTCAGGCCTTCCTCTGAAGCAGCAAGCAGGTTGCTCTTGGCAACCATTTAACTTTTAGAAGAGCAGATGCCTTGTGCTGGAAAGTGCTAGAATTGAAATTCCTTACTTCCTAACATTATCAACCTCAAAAAACGCCATGCTATATATACTCTGTTCCTTGATGAGCTCCATACCTCCCTTCTTCCTCTCCTGACCCACCTTCTTATTTTTCTATCTCCTAAATTAGCAAGTAAGTTCTTGCTAATATTTGTATTTATATACCCCCACACCCAGATAACAGGCCCTGGCTTATCACTTGTAAGGTCAGGTTTAACCTGGCTGCCTCTGTTTAAGAGGAGTGATGGGTGGAAATAACTGCCTAATATTGGTCTCCCTCTCCCTGCGGGGCAGGGTTGGGACCCTCAGGGTTCACTCACCGGGCTCTTCTACCACATACAGGATGGACTTTCCACTGGAGTCTTCATAGTACTGGAATCTGACGACACAGTCCTCCTCATTCTTGTAGGTACAATTCACAGCATCCTTTCCAGTGTCCTCTGGGGGAGGGGGAAAGATGGGAGGATGAAAAACAAGGCAATTCCGGAAAGATGGAGCCACCTCCAAAGCCAGTCATGGGACGTCTGGGAAAGCAGGTGACAGGATGTCACGTACGCCTGACGTCAGGCGAGATGCCTAGATTCGAGAGGGCTGTGGTGCCTGGCAATTGCCTCTGGATGACCCTCGCTGATGTACTTTGTCCCTCACAGGCCCTTTTCGGTTCTTATTCTTTCCTCTGCAAGGGACATGACATAAAAGCATTACATAATCTGATTCAAAACCTGGCTCTATCACCTACCGGCTATGTGATCTTGGCTAAGTTACTTGACCTCATCGAATCTCTCCCTTCTTCTAATCGAAGAAAAGATACCCTCACTCACAGGGATGGTTGAGAATCAAACAGCATGAAGTCAACTACCCAACACACAGTGGGCGTGCCCTTCCCCCTCATTCCTTTCTCTACTTGCTCAATGATTCTCAATAGTTTGTTTACTCAGCCCTTATATTTCTTCTATTTCTGCTTCCAATCCAGCGTTCCTCTCCAGAGACATCTCCTCTTCTCTGACTCCCATCATGTTTTGTTGGCTTCATCCCTTCTAATTCTAAAACCTGTTATTCTGACTGTGAAACTATGGGTTACCCTCCACCAGCTGCACTATGCCCCTACAAGATTAAGCAAAGGTGCCAAGGTCACACAGCAAATAAGTGACACAGCAAATAAGTGATGGAGTAGGACTAGTACATGAGTCTCAAAGTACATCCTACGGACTTTAACTCAATATGCCTTCAGTAAACCAGTAGTATTACAGGACAGTGGAAAGAGTAAGGATTTCAGGATTTAGTTCTGATCTTAACTCACCACTCATTTGCTTGGACAAGTTACTTAACTTTCTTGAGATTCAATTTCCTTATCCTCAAAATGAAGATAACAATAGTACTAAGTTCTACTTTACTAGGTTGTTGGGAGAAGAATAAGATAATGTGCATGAAAAGATACTTTTATAATTTGTATGAGTTATAAAATTCCATACAAAGAAGCATTTATTTTTATGGTTATCATGGTGGGGGGCTGGGGTACTTATCGACTAACTTGGAATACCCATCTGGTCTAGATGATAAAAATATCTCTGGGCTTCCCTGGTGGCGCAGTGGTTGAGAGTCCGCCTGCCGATGCAGGGGACGCGGGTTCATGCCCCGGTCCGGGAAGATCCCACGTGCCGCAGAGCGGCTGGGCCCGTGAGCCATGGCCACTGAGCCTGCGCGTCCAGAGCCTGTGCTCCACAACGGGAGAGGCCGCAGCAGTGAGAGGTCCGCGTATCAAAAAAAAAAAAAAATCTCTTATCTCAGCAGTCTGTTCCATCTAAGCTAATCATAGGAAGCCTGGTCTCCTCCAGAGGAAAAACTGTCTCTTAACTCAATCCCCAAATCACGACCCTCACTCCAGCCCCACTTTTGATAGTAGCCAAAGGGTCCAGAGATCTAACTCCTTCCCATAACACCCCACCCAGAAGCTGGCTGGCTAGCTGTGTCTTACTGTGGCTCTCACTGAAAATGTGTTTCCTGCCTTCATGGGAGATCACCATCTCCAGAGAGATTGCCATCTCCTGGCACCACCCAATGCCTAGCTGGCCCAGATAACCACATCAGGTATGTGACAGCAGCAAAGATCATCTCCTTTTAAGTCAAGATGAAATACAAACCAGAATAATTGCAGGCAAGAGTTTTGCTCTCCAGCATGTTTCTATCTGTCTTACTCCAGGAGGGGCTCTGGAGAGCCAAAAGGGCTTCAGGCTAATGATTTTGGCTACAAATCCATAAGGGCGAAGGTTTCCCTATAAACCAGCAAAGCTGTATGCCTGGGCATTGCTTAACACTCTGAGTTAGATAAACTTAGTAAATGATTACTAGCCTACTAAGCTAAGATTATCATGGGTAACCACTTCCTCACTCTGTGCCTCAGTTTCTTCATCTGTAAAATGGGGTACATTATCTTCCTTTCCTTGGGGCGGTAAAGTTAGGGTTGCCTGATTTAGACATACTTTAAAGGGTATTTGCAGGATTTTGCTGAGCCCGTGGGCTCTGGGAAGCAGAAGGGGAAGGGACTGCTGAACAGGTAAGTAAAGATGCAGGAGGACTCTCAAGAAAGCCAGCTTTTAAGTGCCTACTGTACATCAGGCCTGCACAACATGCCTTTGAGGTAGGAATTACTCTTCCGTTTTACAGATGAGACTTGGATAGGTTATGGGATTAAATAGGAAAAATTTAGAACGTGGGTGTGTGCAACTGTATGACATGCCGAACTTACTAAGCTCCTTCACAGGCTCAATCTCATCACGACAGTAACGGCTGCAGGTATTCTCCTCGTACAGGGCTCCTCGGTTAAACTTCTTACACTCCACACACTCCCTAAAGGAGAGAGGACATAGGCATGAAGGCAGGGAAAGAACAAACCTCAATGTGTTTCAGTCTGGCTCTGCCTGCCATACACCAGGAAAACTGTTCCACCCCAGAAAACAAACACAAACAAAAACATTTGTAAGACAATCCTAGGGTCCCAGATAGTCACGTCTGGAGTTCGGGGTGGGAGTGCCCTCCTCACCTATAGGTAAGGCCAGGTAACTTCATTAAACTTCTTTATGTCCCATCCAAGACTGTGACAGGAGGGCAAACCCTATGCCACTTCTGGGAGCCTTAAAGTCAGAAATGGTCTCAAAATTTGGGGGCCCGGTGCAAAACGAAAATGTCAGGTTCCTTATTCAAAACTTAGTAGGAATTTCAAAACAGTGACAGCAGAACATTAAACGAAGTGTAGAGCCCTTCCAAGCACGGGGTTCTGTACAAATGTGCAGGTTGCACGCCCATGAATCCAGCTCTGCTTAAAGTAGTAAGAGAAACAGCAGCGCCACAGGCCTGTGCTAGCAGGGACTTCCTCTGACGCCCAGATGAGGCATCATTTGCAGCGGTGAACTTCTCCTGTTTCACATAGTGTCCTGCGTAACCCCAGCCCCACATCCCGCACAGAATCAGAACATGAGCACTGGAACACTCCCCAGGAGTCACCTGGTTTAGCCTTCCTCCCAACTCAGGGATTCAGGATCCAGCCTAAAAGAGAGGTTTCTCCAACAGCAGTCCAGCTGGTACTACTCTGTCCCCTTCACGCTTGGCTCTACCTCCAGTTTTTCCCCAAGTTTTCAATGGAAAGAGGAATGCTAGTCATTTGCTGTAACAGACTCCTCTCCCTAAAGCTTTGGTGAGTAAGAGAGAACCTGCACAGTCTGGGGGACCCCCAGACACTCAACTCTCTCCAACTCACTCACTTCTTAAAGGTGCAGGCATCAGGGCAGGTGGGACACTTCTCACAGGTGTCCCCGTAGGAGCCCGGCTGGATGCAGACGCAGCTGCCGCATTCACACTTGCCCCGCCCGCTGCACAGCAGCCCATTGCTGGACATGCAGGTGTCCGTGCGTGTGGTACAGTTGCAGTAGTAGCCGGTCCAGTCGGAGTCACACAGGCAGTCCCCACAGCTGCACTGGCCATGGCCTGAAAACACACAGCCCAAAGGGGCAGACCAGCCAGTGAGGCCCCACCCCAGGACAGCATCCTGGCTTTACCCCTCCTAACATTGCCACACTTTCACCCCCACACTGAGCCGTTAATCATCTTCTACAGTCCTCATAGCCTCATGCTTCTCTGCATGCTGTTCCCTCTGCCTAGATGCCCTTTCATCCTGTGACCACTACCAAACTCCTACTCACCCTTTAAAGCCCAACCCAAATGTTCCTTTCCCTCCGTAACTTTTCCTGACCTCCCCAGGCCAGAGCAACTGTCTGTCCATGTGCTCTCCCAGCACTTATAAATACCTCTATTTCAACCCTGATGTTCAACCCATTTGCTTGCTTATCTGTTTCTCTTTCTGGATTGTGAGCTCCCTGATGGGGGAGCACATATCATATTCATTTTTCCAACAATACTGATTAGCATAACATCTGGTACAGAGTAGGCATGCCATTAATGTTTATTTATCCATCCATTCAACAAATACTTACTGAGCTCATACCACAACCTGCGCACTGGAGACTCAGCAGTGAACAAGACATGCAAGGTCCCTACCATCATCATGGAGCTTACATTCTAGTTAAATTCCTGGAAATTCACACAAACCTCCACCAACATGTGCCCTGGGTTGTATTATCATAGTATTGCAAAGAGCCGTCAGCCCTAGTAGGAAAGACCTATTCACTTTCCTACATGAGTATAGGAACGGGACAGAGAGACTAGGGTGGGGGGTTGGACGGCTTAAATGTAGGCATTAACTCCCAACACTATATTCCCCTAATATTCATTTACCAATGAATATTGGTAAACTTGGCTCCTAAACCCTACAGAAAGGTGACTCATTCTGCAGGATTCTGAATCAGGAAGAACTGGGTGAACAATAGAAATCTGATTGTTAATCAGAGGAAAGGCAGGGAGCAAGGGGAAAGTAACCTGAATTGGCCTGAAAATCATGCCACTGTGTGAGCAGATGGGCCCCAAGATGGTGGAGGAGAGGGTGGTACACAGCCAGGCTCAAATAGTAACTAGCTGGCAGCCCTGTCCCCGGTGACCCCAGTGGGTCTGATAAATGTCCCTTGGCCACTATGGGTCCCTCTGGATGGGTATCACCCACTAAAGGATGAGTGATACCGGCATAATCCTCTAGGAACCACACCGGCATTCAAGACTCAGACACACCTTCACTGTGTGTGTGTCTGCTTCCCAAGAAGGAAGGGAAATACAACCTCATCTGCCCGAGCTGCCAGGGACATCTAGAGAGTAGAGCTACCGGGTTGGCAGAAGGGTGGAGAAAGAAGAAAGACTGCATTGTGAGGTTGGGTTCCCTAGCAGTATAGCTTGTGGTGAGGATTCTTGTTCCAGTGACTTACTGGGGAAGCAGAAGGGAAGGAGGGACGCAGGACAGGGCAGGAGGCAAAGGCTGGCAGGAATGCGGTCTCATCCGGAGACTCCCCACAGCCTGATCCCATGGTGGGCTCAGGAACGTGAACGGTACCACAATAACCTTGAGGCAAAGGGACTGGCTTTGTGTAACCCCACTGTCTGTCAGTCATTAGCCAAGCTCTGAGAGCAATCCAGGTCCTGTCAGCTGAATATAATTCTCCAGAGAAGGGGCAGCTGTGAGGTATTATCAGTAGCCCTACCAGCAGCTGGGGGATGGGTGGGCCAGCCAGCAGAGTGGGACCCCACAGTGTCCACTACACCCAGCTTCTGGCCACACCTCCCAGATAGGGAAAAGACATCACAGAGGCCTGGCAGCACTCAGAGGCCTCAGTCTCCTCTGAAACGCTTGTCCCATAGTGTTTCCTTTGTGAGGCTAAACAAAGCAATCTTTGAGAAGATTTGTGCAGGCCAGCCAGGGAGTGAGGTTGGGAGTGGAAGTGGCAGGCCAGTGCCACTAGGCTGACTCCAAGGCCCCGGCAGGGTCAACCCTTAAAAGGAAGCCACAGTGTGGTAATGTCACAGGACTGGCACCCCTCCAGCAAAACGGGTTCACAGGAAAGTCAGGGGAGGAGGGTGGGAAATGAAGAGAAAGTGTAAGAAAGAAGAGGGAGGTAGGGAAGAAGGCGGGGGGGGGGGGGGGGGGGTGGTGGTGAGGGAGGGAGGAGGAAAGGGAGGGGCCGGTGTTCCAGGTCAGAAGGAATGGAGTCACTCTCCTTATATAGCTTGACCTTCTGGACTGATGCCTCACTCCACCGCCCTCCTTTATAAGCCAGCCCTTCCTCTGACTTCCCACCTCCTCCATGAAGCCGCCCAGGCCTCCCCTGTCCACAGTGAGTCTCTCTCCGGAGGACTCCTATAACACCCACTTCCAGGATCTGGGAGGTTCTGCCTCGTGCTGTGAATTCTCCTTAGGTAAGTTAATGGAGAGCAAAACTGTCTTTTTCATGCCTCTTTATCCCACAACACTACGGCACACAGCACAGAACCTGGCTCACGTGGGTGCCTGATCAATCTATGTTCGTGGATGTGGCAGGTGGAAGAGTCCCTTGACGACAAGGACGCACGCCCTGACGTTTGAGGGGTGCTGAAACCGTGCGACCACGAAGACCATGCCTCCGGTGGGGAGGAGAGGACAGGGACGTCCAGGGGCTGAAACAATGGCCGAGACATAGTGCTCCTGCCTCATGAGCCCCTGCTTGAGCAAAGAACAGACCAGGGCTTCCCTGGTGGCGCAGTGGTTGAGAGTCCGCCTGCCGATGCAGGGAACACGGGTTCGTGCCCCGGTCCGGGAGGATCCCACATGCCGTGGAGCGGCTGGGCCCGTGAGCCATGGCTGCTGGGCCTGCGCATCCGGAGCCCGTGCTCCGCAACAGGAGAGGCCACAACAGTGAGAGGCCCGCGTACCGCAAAAAAAAAAAAAAGAAAAAAGAAAAAAAACAGACCAGGCCAGCAGCTCTGGGCAGGGACAATGGTGAGCTGGGCTATAAGCCTGGCCAGGTCAGGAATCATGCATGAGCCCCGTTCACCCATATGGACCGAGTGCCTGGCACAGAGCAGGTGCTCAAGGAGCATGTGTTCCTGACTATCTGTCAATGGAGAATGTGATGATGGTACCACAGGGTCCAGACCTGAGGCCAGCGGGCACCCAACACCCTGGCAGGAAGGGAGAGGGAGGCCTCTGAGAAGCTGCAGCGGCTGTCCGGGGTTCCCTCGTGTAATTGGCAGGAGCACACTGAGGACGGGCTGTTCTTGCACTGCTGGGAGGCAGGAACCAGCGCTGCTGACCCCGGCAGCTTTGTTTTGTGGCTTCAGTGTGGCCGGCAGCCAAAGGAAACACACTCTGGCCGGGGTCCCTCCCACATGCCTCAATCAGACCAGGAACAATCAGGCCACAGAGGAGCAGAGGACCTCCCTCCATCCCTGGTGCCCCCATAGGCTATGCGTAGGCCTCTCCTAGGGTAACGCTCTTCCCCTCAACCCCAACCTTCTCCTCATGGGTCTCCCATGTCAAACTTAACCATTCCCTTTGGAAACTAGAATATGATGTAAATACTATTAAATATTAGAAGGGACTGAAATTTCTGCCTCACACCCTAATTCAGATTGATCTGTGTGTATGTGTGTGTGTGTGTGTGTGTCTGTGTGTCTGTCTGATCTCTCTTTCCCATAATCTCTCTGATACCATTTTTCTCCAATCTCTCTCTCGAATTTTGTTGGCATGAGTAAAGGAAACAACTGTATAGCACAGGGAGCTCTACCTAATGCACTGTGGTGACCTAAATGGGAGGGAGTCCAAAAGGGAGGGGCTAACTGTGTGTGTGTGGCTGACTCATTTTGCTGTGCAGTGGAGGCTAACACTATACTGTAAAGCAACCATACTCCAATAAAAATTAATTTAAAAAAATGAGTAAAGGAAACAATGTTGTAGATAATAAATAGGAGCCATTTTTGTATTACTTGGGCATGCTTTAGCATGACACACATTTACGTTCCTCATCAGGCTTTCTGAAAGGCTGATGTTAAAGTGAACATCTGGGTAAATTAGCTCAGCTGGTTAGAGCCCCCATGCAAGTGAAGCCAATCTGGGTCATGGATTTGATCACCCCAGAAGCCGATTATAATCTCTCTTTGATTGGCCACACAAGACACCCACAAACCAGTCCCAACCAATTTGCAAATATCTCCAATCTATCTCTCATAAGAGGGATTAAGCCACAGTGACTACACCCCAGCAGAAATGTATCCCCAGTGCCCAGGAACAACTCAGACTGCCTAACTGCCTCTGGGAGTGTTGTCAGTGTGTCTGCAGATAAAGACTACATTAACATTGGCTGGACTTCTTCTAGCTGGCGAAGTACCCCAGGAGTGGGCTTTGGGGCAAGGTGAAACCAGCTTCAGATTACCAGTGGGCCTCAAGATTTTACTGAATTTTGTAATGAGAAGGACAAAACGCAGTACCCTGCAGGTAGAAGGACTCAAATTCCTAACCCCCAATCTGCAGGCTGGGACTCTCTATGGCAGTGCTATCCAATAAACATCTGTGCTGTCCAAAAGGGCAGCCGCTAGCCACATGTGGCTCCTGAGCGACAGAGAAATGAAATTTTTTATTTTTTATTGAATTTGATTTAGATTTAAATGTACTTAAACTTTACTCTTAATTTAAATTTAAATAACCACCATATTGGACAACAGTGATCTCGAGTACAAAAAGTAACAGTATATCAATAGTGATAACAAAATAGTACCAACATTTAATAAGAGCTCACTATTTTCCAGTCATTGTCTAAGGATACTGGCACATTAAATGTGCTCCAATATCTTGCATATACACTACTATTTTCCACGTCTTTGGTGATGAAAAAATAAATTCATGTAAAGTAATTGTTTGAAAATAAATAAATGTTACTAACTTCACTACATATTCTGACATCATGTAGTTTCCAAACCTAGATATACTAAAAATTTAATTACCATCAGTCAGTGATTCTTTTTAAACCTAAAAAGGGGTTGGTCCATATCCTCGAAAAGATTAGGAACCAGTGACAAAATACTAGCAGAAGGGCAGATGAAGGAAAAGAAAAAAAACTATCTTCACTTTCAAGCTTCCCCACGTCTTCCCACCCTCTCCCAGGGGAGAAGCCCCAGGAAGCAGATGCTCATTTCTCTTTCTTGTGCCCCTCGAGCAAGGGCAGAGGGAGCTGAGAGGATTAAAGAGAAACTCATTTCTGTTTCCTGACGTTGGAGTGGCACACCATCTACTCGCTCTGCCCCGGGCCTTCCTGTGCCCACCTCAAGCCCTGGCCTGCATCCATTTCCAGAGGCTGCAGATGTGTGAGTGTGTGGGGGTACCAGGAGGGGAGGGGTGTGCAGTTCTACTCACCTGAGCACATCTCCCCCTTGTAGCGGACACAGGAGAAGTCATCACACTCGCAGTACTTGCCCGTGATCTTGCCAAAGTCACTGCTATGGCAGACGCACTGGCCACAGAGACACTCGCCCCGCTGGCTGCAGATGGGCTGGCCCTCCCGGGGGCTACACTCGTCCTGCTGGGAGGGACGGTAGTCCTCTTCTGAGCACTCACACTGGGACCCCAGCCAGCCAGGCCCGCAGCGGCACACCCCACACTCAAAGGTCCCGTTGCCGTTGTTGCAGTGGTGGCTCTGAGGCTCAGCCTGGGCCTGGCAGGCACAGTCACAGTCGAAGGTGACCTGGACGGTGAGGCTGTCTTTGAAGCCCACAGGCTTGATGGTGAAGGACTTCTCCTTCTCCTGGGGGCAGCCACGCACCTTGGCCTCAATGCTGAAGCTCACCTGGATGGAAAGTAAGATCGCATTCAGACACAGGTGGACCCTGTTGATACTCCAGCCCTGGAGGGAAAGAAGCTGTTCCCTGCCCTGCCCAGGAATACCCAAACTGGGTGTCCTGTCCCCCAGCAAGCTGGAGTTCCTCAGCCTTCCCACCACCACGGTCTGCAAAGCCAAAGCAAGAGCCTGGGGATAGTTGTGCAGTTGGGACATATCTGGCTGGGTGTAGACATGGTTTACAATCACAAGATAGCTTTTTTCTAAAATTCCATACGTGAAAATAAACCAGCTCAAGCAGAAAAGAACCTTTGATCTTACAAACGCTCTGCCGTGGCCAAATAAGCTAGCGGGACTGATTACGTAATATCATCAAGATATACAAAGCACTATTTCACACCACACAGTGGCCAACCACAGGCTCGGAGTCTACTGTGCAATTTCCACAAAACATTTCATCACTTATGCAATCAAACATGTTTCAGGCCAATATTTTTTACATAGGGTGTGTGCACATGTGCCTAGAAGATAGAGAGATGGATGGATGGAAACAGATACATAGACAGAGATGATGTAGATATAGATGATATAGCTATAGATATCCCCTCTTTTTTTCCCACCCCTTTCACCAACCCCTCTCCCCTAAGGCAGAAGCAGAGAAGAACCAGCCACTAAGGAAGGAAAACTATAGACGGACTGGAGAGGCAAAATGAACATTTGCATTCTGACGTTCCAGGAGGGTGGGTATTTTGTGTGTGTATGTGTTTATTTTTTTTTCCTTTTAATTTTTATTGGGGTATAATTGATTTAAAATGTTGTGTTAATTTCGAGGGTGGCTATTTTTTTTTTTTTTTTTTGCGGTACGCGGGCCTCTCACTGTTGTGGCCTCTCCCGTTGCGGAACACAGGCTCCGGACGCGCGGGCTCAGCGGCCATGGCTCACGGCCCAGCCGCTCCGCGGCATGTGGGATCTTCCCGGACCAGGGCACGAACCCGTGTCCCCTGCATCGGCAGGCGGACTCTCAACCACTGCGCCACCAGGGAAGCCCAAGGGTGGCTATTTTTGCCTATTCTGTTTGCTGCCAAATCTTCAGCAGCTGGAACAATGCCCGGCACAAAGTCGGTGGTCAATAAATATTTATAGATGACACTGCTGTTTTACCTTGTGAAGCAAAGAAAGGCATTACCTTAGGGGAGGCTGGAGACCAGTTAGGGGCTAAAGGTAGAAATATTTTCATTTGCAATCAACTGTGCATAAACAGAGGTAACCTAAACGCAAGTTTTTAAAAATCCTGATGGTGAAGTTACTTAACAGATAGAGAAGGTTTAGGCAACAGAAGCCTCAGAGGAAAAGGCTGGCAGCTC
The DNA here is from genome assembly GCF_059928025.1 of Delphinapterus leucas. Taxonomy (NCBI): domain Eukaryota; kingdom Metazoa; phylum Chordata; class Mammalia; order Artiodactyla; family Monodontidae; genus Delphinapterus; species Delphinapterus leucas. The sequence continues at coordinate 54,654,669 of NC_143147.1, read as the reverse complement.
CATTACATCTAACTTGTAAGGACGTTCAGAAAGAAGGTACAGGGAAGGAAGGGGTGGGTGCCCACAGACGCTCTGGGGCACAGGCTAAGGTCAGAGCTGCAGCCTCAGCCCCTGCCCAGTCCACCTCACCGTGTCTCCAATCTTGAGTCCGACACAAGACTTAAGGCCTGGGATGACCTCGTTGTTGAGACAGGTGGCGTTGAAGGATAAGGACAACTCCTCAGGGAGGTCACGCACTTCCAGCTCTACTTTAGAGCGGATTTTCTGAGCAGAAAAGGGCAAGAGAAGATAAGAAAATGGGCTGAGAGGAAATGAGTAGGAGCCAATTACATCCCAAGCAAAACCTCCCAGATGGTCCTGGACTCACCTGCAGTGCCAGATGCTGAGGTCCACCTGCAAGCTGCCAGAGCATCCCTAGGAGCCTGTTTCCTGCTATATTTCCAGCCCAAGACATGCTCTCTCTCCTTCTCCACTTGCTTCTAGGTGAGTCTGGGTAAAATCTAAACCAGCTACGCCCTCCTGCAGGCCTCACGGACATGTGAGAAGGGAGTGCTAATACTGGTCACCTTGGCTAGTAGCACTTTCTACCTGATCTTTCATCAACCTCACATTCCCCATGGTTCAGCTCCCTCTCTGCTCTATTGTTGGAGCCCAGATCTCCATCACTCTGCACCCGCCCCCCTCAATTTCAGGGCCCTGCTCGTCCTCATCACCATCCCCATCCTCTCTCTTCCACCTTCTCTAAGCTCTTCCCCCATTGTTCCTAAGCCTCCTTGGCGTTCCTTTCTGAGCCGTTTCTATCTCAGAAGGCTGCAGTCCTCCCAGTGCTGGCTATCACTTCCTGGCCTCTGGAAGAAGAAGAGGAAGGCGGTGAAAGCTGCATGGTGGACTTGCAGCCAGGACTCCCAAATCTGAGCCCTCCTGGGTAATGCCAAGTGAAGTGGACTCTTAGCAGGCCCATTCCCAGTGTAAGACACTTACCCCGTAAGCATCAACAATGAGCTGGAGGACATTGCTGGAATCAGTAGATAGAACCCCCACTGTGGTCCCTGGGATGAGCTCACTATAGTTCTAGAAAGGAAGACAGAGATGTCCGGGGATGACTGATGAAGCTGCTGGTCTCCAAAAGCCCTCCCCAAATCAGAGGGTCTTGAAATGAAACTTGAGGGAAGGATGGGATTTTTTTTTTTTTTTTTTTTGCGGTACGCGGGCCTTTCACCGCTGCGGCCTCTCCCGCTGCGGAGCACAGGCCCTGGACACGCAGGCCCAGCGGCCATGGCTCACGGGCCCAGCCGTTCCGCGGCATGTGGGATCCTCCCGGACCGGGGCACGAACCCGCGTCCCCTGCATCAGCAGGCGGACTCTCAACCACTGCGCCACCAGGGAAGCCCAAGATGGGATATTTTACTTGTCACTGCCAGGAATATATCTAGCAGTTTTTCAGCACTGAGCAAAATTATAGAGAACCTCTCACACCCCTCTCCCCACTGAATTACTCCCCTCCACCACTGCAAACATCAACACACCTATCCTGCTAGGTTCAAAGTTGGAGGAGAGAGACCATCGAGAGGAATCATTAGCTCCTGGGTCTTTCCCAGTTAGGGACCGTGGCCAAAGCTGGTGTGGGCTGGTTCCCTGAGACAAGTCCACCCATCACAGGCCCCACTCCCACTCCAGGAAGCCCCAAAGGCATAGTCACCTGGTAGAGATTGACTACATTTTCAGTCACTGCAAAGATCAAATTGATGTTTTTCTGGGACAGCTTCTCAGTCATCAGCCCCAGAGAGGGATAATCCTATGAAAAGAGAGGATGTGATGGTTAGTTAAGAAGCCTATTCACATACATCCATGGATTCTAAGCCTTAGGACTTGGGTGGTTTGGGCCATGGCCCTGACAGTGGTGGGATTTAAACCTTTTCACCCCACGACAATGTGAGGCAAACACAAACCCAGTTGTGAACTCTAAGGATAGATAAAGAGGTACAGGCTGGTAGTGCCAAAACTAAGCACCTCTGTCTTCCTACTCAAATTCAGTGCATTTGTACCAAGGAGCAGCTTCCACAGGTCAGGTGCTGCCAGACCTCGTTGTTTTGAAGCTTCCTCCCATTCTGCAGCTACTGACAAATGCCTTGGGTTGTTGCTTGCAATCCTTCACCATGTGGTCTCAACCTTCCTTTCCAATCATTCACCTCTCTCCCCCGTCTACTTACCACCGAGCTGGCCCACTGTCTTTCTCCCACCTCGAGTGGCCTTCTTTTTGGTAATGCTCCTCCTTCCTTAGGACCCAGCTCAGGTCCCACCTTCTCCAGGAGGCCTTCCCTGATCATCCCAGTTCATGACGAGCTTTCCTCTTTTGAATACCTAAAATCCTCATCAACTATTCTATCCAGTTAGCAGTAATCATGCATCTTCTGTTATTGGTACCACATCTCCTCGAGTAAACCAAAATCTCCCTAAGGGTGGGACGTTATATAGTCTTATTATCTCCCTTGGCCCCTGGTAAGGTCCTGCATAGACTAGGTGTCAATCGTTACAGACTCGCCCATTGCCTGGTAGTGCTCAACCTGTATATGGCTGACACCAAAGAATTCAAGCCAAAATGGGGGTGCTGGTAAATTATGAACATGTCCCTGGAATCCTAGACCTTTCAGGGAGCTCATGAGATCATGCAACTCAGGCTCCTTTTCACAGATGTACCTTTAAGCCACCTAGATGAGGTAGTTGCTACATTGTCTTTAAGAAATGAAGAGTTCACACCTCCCTCTAGATACTCAGAGTGGCAGCATGCTGCAGGGCTCTACGTTCTCTTTACGGCTTACTGCAATTTCTCCTGTTTCAATGTAATCTCCTCTCCTCTTATTTAACCTTCCATGGTTAAATGAAAACAACTTATACAGAAAACAACTTATAAGAAGTCTTCTCATACAGAGCAGTGATTACCAGAGGGGAAGGGGCTGTGGGGAGGGAGAAATAGGTAAAGGGCATCAACTGTACGGTGACAGATGGAAACGAAATTTCTGGTGGTGAGCACGCTGTAGCGTACACCAAAGTAGAAATATAATGTTGTACCCATGAGACTTATATAATGTTATAAACCAATGTTACCTCAATAAAAAATAAATTAAAAAAAAAGTCTTCTCATGTATCAGCTAAAGCATCCTTTAGCCTTCTTTTATTCCAGCTAAATGACTCTGAGCCCTTTAACGTTTCCTCACAGGACTGGCTTTCTATGCTTTTGATGATCTTTGTCTCTTTTTCCTCTGTCTTCTTCCAATAACCACAAGTGAGCATGATATTCCAAGAAGGGGCTAATCCATGCACAGTCGACAGGATGGCCTGCTTTCCAGCTGGACTTGCAAAAGTCCTCTGGGTCCACTCTGGATGCCATGACGATGCTGCTGGTGCTGGAGGCAGTGGTAACACCGACCACAGTCAGGACCATCTCTAATGGCTGTACAGGTGGTACCCTGGATGAGGGTGTCCAGTAGGCGGGAGAGGTGAGGGTGGGCTGAAAAGAGCCCTGAGCCTTGCCCAGAGGAAGGGCTGCCATTTTCACATTCACACAAAGACTGCCTGGGTTAGGGCAGTCCTGGCCATAGTGAATAGGAACCATAGGTGGTACCGAGAATCTCACCATGGTAGTGGAGGCAGCATAATGGTTGTCACTGCCCACATGACACTGCCCATCGTTGGGCTGGACAATGCCTGCCAGCCTTCCATCCAGCGCTATATGGGTCTTGGCATCAGTGGTAAACACCAGCAAGTGGGAGGCATCATTCCTCCAGCCAATCTTCTCCTGTTAAAAAAAAAAAAAAAAAGGCAAAAGAGAGACAGCCACTTTAGCCATGTCACTGGTACAAAACAAAGACCCAAGAAGCTCCCCATCTGAAGGGCTAGACAAGTTGTCTTGGAGAAGGGCCTCAGTCCTAGTCCTTGGAACATAAGCTGGAGTTTTTCAACTCAGGGGTTTCTGTTCTCTTAGGAAAACAGTCTCAGGGCTCATTACTTCAAGCAGCTGAAAGACACCTACTTCAACTCCAAACAGAACTTCTTCAGTGATAATCACATGGCCCATCTAGAAACCCATCTGCATCCGCAGAGCTGGGTTGGGCTAGAAGAAATCCCATCTGGACATCTGCCCACTTTGCCGAGGTTAGGTGAACCCAGCCTTGACTCTGATACACTTCCAGAGAAGATCCTCTTCCCAGGAAACATCTGGGACCACTGAGGTTCCCAAAAGTATCAGCTCCGGCCAGGGAGCGGATACAAGCAGAGGCTGCTGATCGGGAGCAACCTGTTGCTCAAATTGTACAAAGCTCTGCCTAGTTCCTATCTCGTAGTTCACATAGAAATCCCCACAGTTGAGCCACTTCCTTCCCCGTTTTGATCTGCACCCCCACACCTGGCACTCCATGCCCTCCAAACCTACATCACAGACGGTAGCCTGCATGATGGCATCAAAGCCACCCTCTGGGGCATCTCGGTTTCGTGACACACTCTGCTTCTTCACCTCCTCATTGAAACGGGTCACCTGGTCAGTTAGCGTCAGCACGTGTTTGTAGCCAAACATGGGCAAACAGGTGGTCTTCATACTGGGGAGGGAAGGAATGATTTAAGCAGACATCTGATGGAAAAGGCTGCATGGGGAGTGGGAGGGAAAAGAGGGGGACAGATATAGACAGTGGAATGCCCAGGCGAGTTCTATACAACTACCATTACCCAGACAGGTTAGACTCCAAACCCTTCAAATTACCTAGGCATCACATTGACCTAATCTCTAGCTAGATCAGAGGATAAGGGAGTGAACTGTGGAACCAGACTACCTGGGTTCAAATCCCAGCTCCTTGACTTACTAGTCATGGAACCCTAGGCAAGCTTCTCTATACCTAACCTATAAAGAAATGGGGACATGATAACACATATCTCATAAGAGTTGTGAGGCTTAAATGAGTTAATAGATGTAAAGCTTTTAGATCAGAGTGAGGCTCTAGTTGTTGTTGCTATCACTTTATACTTAACACTTCTCTAAAGTAACATTAACACAACAACAAAGCAAAAGTTCGTCAATAACTTAATGTCCCTGAACTACCAATAAATTGATAGCTCTGTGCCAAACAGGAGCATTTCTGTCCCCAGTCCAATGGTTTGTTTAACTGATGGCTGACACAATTTCTGGGGAACCTTACAATCCAGACAGAAGGTTAAAAAGGCACATCATATAACTCTCGAATCTAAAAAGTAAATTCATACCTTGTCAGGCCCGGTAACCATCATTTTAAATTATAATCCATGGATTTGCATAGTCTCCAACAAATAAATAAGCCATTCAGTTGTAAGTCCAACTCTCAACAGAGGGACACATCAACGTATGCTATTAGAGCGTTCAACAAATATCATTTCCACTCTTTCCTATGCCTCTAGGACTTAATTCCTTGCATTTTAACCCTGCAGGACTCATATCCTGGATAACGAGGACAATAGCAATGGAATCAATCATTCTGAAATCGTAACTCCTCTATCTACTTACACTATTTATTCGTGGCCTAGACCAAGAAGCTGATGGATTTCCTTTCTAGGTCTCCAAACAGTCTTGGACTCTCCTAATACAACACTCCAGATCAATGGGTTGGCCCACTTGCCGGACAGAGAGACCATGGTAGAGAGGAGATATGATTTGGCCAGAAGGCAGCCAACAAAGCTACCCTAGACTAGAAAGAGGAAGCAGGACTTGGATTTGTCTGGGGCAATGGGGAGAGATGCTGCCCTGGCTTCTAGAAGAGAGACTTACTCATAGCAGGGGTTTCTGAGGGCCTCTGGTGGGGAGATGTACATGTATGGTGAAACGGGCTTGTCCACAAAGGCCCCGAAGCCAATCCGCAGGTTACTGGTGAGCTTACGCATCTGGGAGGCCAGCTTGGTACCCAGGTTCTGGATGCTCCACAGATCGTCCTTCATGGAATAAGACAGGTCCATTAAGTAGTAGATGTCCACGGGGTAATCCTCCACCTGCCGAACTTGGACGGAGAAATTCTTCGAATCATCTGCAAGGTGGAAGGACGTTAATTCTTCTCCTCTTCTCCCTCTAAGGCTTAAGTAGATTTGGACACAGCTGGGATGAAGTAACTTTTTTTTTTTTTTCCTCACCACTCGTCTTGCGGGATCTTAGTTCCCCGACCAGGGATTGAACCCGGGACCTGGCAGTGAAAGCGCCAAGTCTTAACCACTGGACCTCCAGGGAATTCTCTGAAGTAACTTTTTAATCAAACCAAACTTGAAAGCCCTGGTCCCTTTTCCTCTCCCCTTGCAATTCTATACCTCTTCCAATCTCTTGACCCTCCTACTTTTAACCTCTTTTTTTTTTTTTGCTGTACGTGGGCCTCTCACTGCTGTGGCCTCTCCCGTTGAGGAGCATAGGCTCTGGACGCGCAGGCTCAGCGGCCATGGCTCACGGGCCCAGCCGCTCCGCGGCATGTGGGATCTTCCCGGACCGGGGCACGAACCTGTGTCCCCTGCATCGGCAGGCGGACTCTCAACCACTGCACCACCAGGGAAGCCCTTAACCTCTTCTTTTCCATTCTAAAAGTCTCCACCCTCTCTAAATCCTCATCTGTCTAGTCCTCTGGGTCCCAAGGGTCTACCACCCTGAGTCACAGAAGTGTTGGCAGTTATTACACTTCAGACTCTGTAAAAGGTGGGAACTATGTCCCACCCTTCTCTGAATCCCATAGTAACCAATATATGCCTTGCACGTAGAAGGTACTTTCTTAAATTCTTGACTTAATTGAAAAGTCAAAATGAGTGCTTCCAAAAAGCCTGTCTCTGGACTTCCCTGGTGGCGCAGAGGTTAAAAGTCCACCTGTCAACGCAGGGGACACGGATTCAATCCCTGGTCCGGGCAGATCCCACATGCCACGGAGTAACTAAGCCCGTGAGCCACAACTACTGAGCCTGCGCTCTAGAACTGGTAAGCCACAACTACTGAGTCCACGTGCCACAACTACTGAAGTCCACATGCTGAGAGCCCATGCTCTGCAACAAGAAAAGCCACCGCAATGAGAAGCCCGCGCACTGCAACAAAGAGTAGCCCCCGCTCGCTGCAACTAGAGAAAGCCCACATGCAGCACAAAGACCCAACGGAGCCAAAAATAATTTTTTTTAAAAAAGCCTGTCTCTTAGCCTAATCCTTCCCCCCTCTGAAGGTCTCCTGCCCTATTTTCTCTGCCCCCATGCATGCCCTGCCCCAATCTTACATGGAAAACGAGCTTACAAGTTGCTTTCTCATCTTAGACTCACTTGAGCCTCAATAAAAAGCTATACGCTGGGTAAAACAGGCATTGGGGGAAAGAAGAAACAAACATTTTTTGTGTACCTACTAAGTTAGAAGGGTTAAGTAACTTGCCCAAAGTCAAATAGCTAATATATGGAAGAGTTAAGATTCAAACTCAGATCTTCTGACTTCAAGTCCCCAAACCTTCCACTTTCTTCCATTCTCCTGCCCACACTTCCCTCCACATCCTTCTCTTCCCACCCCAATTCCACTGTGAGCTACTTCTGCAGGATCCCCACCTGGCCGTAGCCGGAGTGCAATCCTCTGGGGACTGACTTGAGTGATCTGGGAGCTGTCTCCAGAGCCCTTGTCACTGAGGGGCCTGGCCTCCAGGATTCTGGCCTCGCTGATGGGGAACTCGATGGACTCCAGGGCGCAGTCATTCTTCAGCAGATTCTCCTTCAGGTTACAGCGGGGCGAGCCCGGAGGCAGAGCCTGTAAGACGAGACGAAGCCCTGTGATCAGAGCTACAGTGGTTCTCTGCTTCCTGCAGGCTCTGCCACATCCCAGCAGCCTAGAGCTTACCCAGCACTTTGGAGCTAAACCAACATAAATGAACTCATGTGGTCCTTCCTAAGATAGCCCCTAGGCCTGTTGTACAGAAGGGGGAGACTGAGGCATCAGAAAGGTTGGGTGAGTGCCTGCTCATGGATGGGTAGGTAGGAAGAGGAACAGTACAATAAGAGGCCTGTTGGACCAGTGTTTTTCAAACTGTAAAATGCAACCCACCTGTGGGTCTCAAAAATCAATGTAGTAGGCCTCAACCACCAATTTATTAAAATGCAACATAATAGAATAGAAAGTATCAAAGTGTGTAAGTGGTAAAAGTAAATATTGTTTTGGGAAAGGTTTATTTATTTTTTAAGTTTAAATCTTTTTTAAGCTTCTTTTTTTTAATATTTAGTTTTTATTTTATTCATTTATTTTGGCTGTGCCAGGTCTTAGTTGTGGCACAAGGGATCTTCATTGTGGCAGGCGGGCTTCTTAGTTGCAACATGCGGGATCTAGTTCCCCCACCATGGATCAAACCCCGGGCCCCCTGCGTTGGGAGCGTGGAGTCTTACCCACTGGACCACCAGGGAAGTCCCAGGAAAGGTTTATATGTTGGGGAGTAGGGTATAATATGTATAATAAATAATGATAACAATGTATGTCTTTCTGTAGGTGAGGGTCAAAACAGTTTGGAAGGCACTGTGTTAAAACACTGGCTGGGGTGTGAGATCCACGAGGGCAGGGACTATGTGTGTCTCATTTCCCCTCTATTCCCAGCACACAACGCGAGACTGACAACTAAGTGATGGGGGAGGATATGGGGAAGCAGCAGAGAGTAGGCGCTGAGAGCACGGATTGGCTGAGACTATATCTCAGCATTGCCTCTTACTAGCTGGTTACTAGGGCGAGTCACCTAAACTCTCCAGGCTTCGTTTCCTCATCTATAACATGAAAATAATAATAGCCCCAGCTTCACAGGGATGTTCTGCAAGACCATATAAGACAGTGTGTGTAAAACACATAGCACAGTGCCTGCCATAGTGTAAATGCTCAATAAATCTTAGCTATTATTGTAAGATGTTCTATAAATAGTTCCTGGATAAATTAATTTTGAATAAACTTCACAAGCTTAGGCAAATCCCATGATGTCAAGCCACTGATCAGAGCCTGTCCTATCACTTTCAGTTTCCTCCCTCACCCTGGCCAAATGGCAGACTGAGTGCCCTTCCAAACACCCCGGTGTGTATCCCACAGCCCTCTGGGGCTTGGTGTGTGTTTCCACCTGAGTATTGAACGGGGGACATGCTGCACTGGAATGAACGCTAGAAATCAGGAAATGGGTTCAATCCTAGGTCTGCCACTAACCAGCCTGTGACCTCAGATAAGTCATTTCACTCCACGGAGCCTCAGTTCCCTCACCTGTTCACCCCTGTTAAAGGGGTTAGATGACATGGCGTTCTCAGTCCCTTCCTGCTCTGACATTCAGCAAACTTAGCCAGCACCGTGTGGGCTCAAGCCCATAAGGGCTTCTTGCCAGGCTGGGGGAACTGCTGCAAAGCTAGAAAACCCCTCCTTGGACCTATTTCGAAATATCTAGGCCTTCAACCCCACAATCCCCCACACCCCTACCCACCCCCTCTCACAACCACTTCCAGAAGTCGGCTGAATAACCCACACCGATATCCCAGAGCAGCTAGTGTTAACATTTATGGAGTACTCGCTGCATGTCAGGCACCGTAAGAAGCACTTTACACGGATTACTGCAATCCTCCTGATCACGGCTCTGTAATGCTGGAATTATTATTATTTTACAAATTACAAACCTGAGGCTTGGAGGTTTCACAAATGAGGAACCCAATCTTACAAGTAAGAAATCGAAGGTTTGGAGAAATTAAGTATTTTGCCCAAAGCTACAGAGCTAAGAAGTGGCAGAAGTGAGACGCTGACTGGATTGTCTGACTGTAATTATCCTCATAAAATGGTACGTTGTATTGCATTCTGTGTAGAGCGGGAATCAAGGCAGAGAAGCAGGAATGTAGAAGAAACAGTCCCGGGAAGAGCCACACCTGAGAATGCACCAGGTAGGGAACAGGATGCAAGATGGGGATACGGGAGGTGTGGGAAGGGTAGATAACATTCTGCCTCCTCAGCCCCTCAGGTGACTGGAAGCTATGTTTCCAGGAGAGGGACTGGGCCACAAGGAGACATCCATACTCAGAAACTCAGGACTCTGTAGCTTAAACCCCTCCCGATGCTCGACGCCCCTCTCCCACTCCTGCCCAGCCCTCCTCTGATAGGCAGAAAGGCTTCCCCATGTGGATGGGACCATGAACAACACCAACAGTACTACAGACTGAATGTGTGTCCCCCCAGAATTCATATATTAAACCCTAATCTCCAAGGTGGCGGTATTAGGAGGTGGGGTCTTGGGAGGTGACAGGTCATGAGGTGGAGCCCTCGAGAATGGGATTGTGCCCTTATTTTAAAAGAAGGCCCCAGACACCTCCCTGGCCCCTTCCACCATGGGAGGACACGGTGAGGAGATGGCCATCGATGACACTGAATTTGCTGCTACTTTGATCTTGGACTTTCTAGCCTCCAGAACCGTAAGAAATAAATGTTTGTTGTTTAGCCAGCCTGCCTGTGGTATTTTTGCTACAGCAGCCTGAACGGACACAAATGGCATGAGGACCGCCCTAGCCCGGGCAAAATGTGGAAAGAGCTTCCAGAAGCCAGCAGCTTCCTTCTTCCTCTTCACGGGTCTGAGGTAGAGGAACGGCATCAGCAATGGGAAATGGTACATGAGACTTAATCTCCCTGGTTCAGAAGATCCCAACAGGACATCAGAGCTCCTCAGAGAGATGAAGATGCCCTCCCCTCACCCAGCCAGGTCCCTCTGCCAGGGACAGAATGGCAGAAGGGAGAACTCACGAACACTGTACGTTTTTGTGCCCCAATTCTTGCTGCTTCTGTCCATCTCTCCCAACCCTTCTCTCTCAGGAAGCAGTCTCTTTCTTGCTCAAAAAACTCCCTACTGTATCTCTGATTCCAGGGTCCCACAAAACCCCAGAGAGAAAACCTTCCAAAAAAGGCAATGATTGGATGGACCGAGATGCCCTGAGTTGCTGATCCTTTCCAGGACTAAGGCAGATGCTGAAGGAGAGAGAGGGAAGGGGGAGACCAGGAAACAATGAGAACAGCAAGGCCATCATGTATCTTCAGGCTGCATCGGTGAAGGGAGAGAATATCTTGGCGGGGGTTTCCTGACCCCCATTTCCTAACGTGGCAGTGTTTATTAGAAGAAAGTTTGAAGTGCCAAGCCTTGCTGACAGTGCTTATGGTTTGTTATGAATTTCCGAAGAAATCTAAACACTGAGAAACAAAAACTGTCTCCTTCCCTCCCTCTCTGGTCGCTGACATCAGGGGTCAGGAACATAACAGGCCTGCTCCTCAGCCACGCTCGCCCTGAGAGCCTGCTGTCCCAAAAGGACACCAAGGCACTGACCTCAACACATCTGGGCCACATTCCTTTCTTAATAACCCAGGCTGAGAAGGTAAAAGGAATGTGTCCAGGTTACTCAGAGAGAAAGCTGGAAGGAGGGGGGGAGGAGTGTTCAAGTTCCAGTTCCCAGTGAAACCAGATGTTACACAAAAAGGGCAAAGATAACCAAGACCCAGGGGAAGAGCCAGAGCACAGCAGTGGGAGGTCCCAACCCACGTGCAGTGTGAGCTGAATTCCCGCCCTCTCCTGGCGGAAATTCAACTCCTAGTCCCATTCTCCATTAATCCCATTTTAGAAACTGGGAAAGGACAGCATGAATAACTGTCATTATTCTACTTATTTCACAGGGTGGGACAGGGGATAAAGCTGTGAATGGGAAATGCTTTCAAAATATAAAAATCTCAACGAAAGTCAAATATACTCAAATCCTTTTGATCTGATATAAACAAATAGATTCAAATAGGCGACTCTTTTCTACTATTACCATTCTAACTACTGCTATTATTGCATACTCTTTCTTGGAGGACAAGGAACAATAGGTCGTGGTACATTTTATTTCCCCAGAGTGCTAAGAAATGCCTCCAATCCAAAAGAATGAACATGGTTCTCTTGACATCTGGTAAGGACAAGAAATCACTTGAACATAGAGAGAGAGAGGTGTGGAGGGGACAGAAAGGAGAGGAAAAGGAAAGCATTTTAGTTTATGGTTATTGATACTCACACCCCACTGTTTACAGAGGGAGGAGCACTTTTAATATTATGCCTTTTTTTATGATAACAAATTGGGGCAAAACACTCAAGATGAGAGTTTGCCCTCCAGATTAAGAAAAAAAATAGGAAGAAAGAAAAAGCAGCAGAGAAGTGAGAATGAAATGATATTAGTGACTAAATAGGAATTAAACAGTGGCCTAAACCTCCCCCCACCAAAAAGGCAGAGAAGAAAAATGAGAAGTAAGTCCTATTAAAGTCTTCTTCTTTGTGGAATCCAAACACTTTCTTCTTGTTTTATCCATGGATGTCAGGCTGAGTGTGAGCAGGTCTACCTTCTGACGTGCACTCACGACTATAGAAGAATTCCTAGTATTTCTCTCCACATTAGGGTTGCCAAATTTGGTAAATATTTGGGATATACTTATACTAAAAGTATTTGGGACATACTTATACTAAAAGTATTTGTTGTTTGATTCAAATTTAACTGGGGTGTCCTGTATTTTATCTGGCAACCTTAACTCCAGCTCCACCCATCATGACCCCAATGATCAGCCCCTTCAATTAGCAATATTTGCCAAACTTGCTATTGTAACAACCCATTCTGATGCAATAGGTTCAGGGTCCATCCTGGAAACCCTTATATTTAACAAGCACCCTAGGTGATTCTTACCAGCAGGCAAATTTGGAAGGTTCTAGATCCCAACATGATGCCACGAAGGCCAAGACCACAAGTTGAACCTCTCTGTGAAGCCAGCCTCTCTGCTAGATTCACAGTCCAGAGACAGCACACCACCCCAACCCATATCAGTATCCAGTCCCCCAAGAACACACCCTATGCAGATGAGCCCAAAACTCTGCACTCATCCACATTGGCTATGTTTTCCTATTACCCAGCCAAGGGCTTGCTATCCACACCCAGAGCTGCTGTCCTCCAGGACCAGGGAAAGCTGAGCCCAACCAGTTGTTTTTCCAGGCACTGCCAACTCTGCCTGTAACAGCCAAGGTAGGAGAGGCAGGAGCAGAGGGCTCTCCAGGATTGATTATTCAACAAATCACATGCAAAGTGGCCCAGATGGTTCACTTTTGGTTTTTAAAATCAACAGCCAAGACACTTTCAGCAGTTAAACTTGGTCAGTGCAGGGGAAGCCCTCAGGAAAAAAACAGCAGTCCTGTTCAAGTTACAGTCCGGGATTCCCACCTCCCATTTCTCCCTGGTTGACAAATGTTAACCCACACTGGCCTCCTCTGCTACCCTTCCTCCCCTATTAGAGAGATAATTGTAGTCATTCACTAAGCCCTTGGCCCTCCCACTTCCCCAGGGTGCTGAGAACTCAGCAAAGGCCAGGAGGATGCTTCACTAACTTCCTGTGTCCCCCTCCCCCTCCCTAGGTCCTGTCCACTGATTCAATCCAGAGCAATAAATCTGACTTTATCACTCAAAAAAACCAAAAACAAAAAAAACACTTTCCTTTTTAAATTCCATCCTCCTAGAAAATATCTTATTGGACCATCTATCGCCTCTCATTAGTTTTCTTTGGTCCTGGATACACCCATCTTCTCTCTGACTCCATCCCCCATCCCTAGGCTAGTCCTACATTATATTTTGATCCTACCTGGTACCTTTCCCACCCTCCTTCTTCCCTCCTCCCACCTTGGTATGCCCCACGGGAAAAAATTCACCACGGCCATCAATAAATATTCTATATATATCTCCAAATTCTGGTCACATGACCTAAGGGCTTTGTCTGGTCAGGCCTCAGCATGGCCTCAGCAGGCCAGTTACCTGGCTTGTTCCTATGCAGATCAAGACAGGTGACAGACATTCCAAGAATCCCAGACTCCTCTGAACCACAGTTTCTCCATTTTGTCTTGCTTTGGGTTGAAGAGAGGGGAGCATCTTTTGAGTGATACTAGGGCTTCTGCCCTGGCTACCCCTCTGCTCCAACCAGCTACAGGCCATCCAATCCAATGAGGCGCCCTCCCCATCCAGCTTTCCCTTCTTTGAGGATTCAGCTGCAGAATTCCAACCTCCTCGTAAAAGAAGCTTAATAATATCACGATGGTGACCAAGGGAAGGAGCATACGGCAAATGAGAAGGGAGGAGGCCACATCACACTCGAGCAGCCAGTTCAGCCCAGAGGGGTGGAGAACCTGCGGGGGTGGAGGGGAAGGGCTCACTCAACCCAGCCCCACCCCCAACTCCCAGCCCCAGGGAATATCTCATTTGCTAAATGAAGTCAATGTGGCCCAGATGTTGGGCAGCTGCCTCTGGAAGCAGTTCTCTTGCTGAACTGCTCAGAGGCCAAAGCAGTGTGCTGGGCTGGCCTCTGTCGTTCTGGCTGTCCTCTCGTTGAGGGATAAACACAGCCTCTCGGCTCCCACCCCCCACCAGCCTTCCAGGGAGGTTGCCTTTTTAGGAAACTCAGTAGATTGGGAAGAGAAGCGGAGAGAATGAGGGCCTGAGTCAGAGCAGTCACGGAGCTGCAGAGGGCAGGGACAGAGAGGGCACCTCAGGTGGCTGACACGCAGCCAGGCCAGGAGCTCAGGTAACCACCTGCCGGGAACCAGGCCCATGACTCAGCCCCAGACTCTGTGATCACTGGACCTTCTCCAGCCACACTCACCCCCCAGCTCTTGCCAGCTCCAAATTCCCATCCCAGCCACAAACACAGCCATTCCCTCAGACACACTCACTCCCTAGGGCCCCAGACACAACAAATCGTCTGCCTAGACACAGCTAACCCTCTCCTGTCACCCTCCCGGCCTCACCAAATTGGCCCAGCTCTTTCTTTCATTGACACCTTCCCAAGAGAAGGAAGGAAGGAGAGGAAGAGGAGAAAGAAAGGGGAAAATGTAAAGCCATGGGGGTCCAGTCATCAGACAGGAAAAGGGAAGAGAAGAGATCCTCTGTCTAAACAGCCCCCCACACAAGCGCAAGATCCCTCTCTTACTTGCCTTTTAAAAATCCTGGAATGTTCATAAGCCAGCATCCCCTTTGTACCTATAACCCTCTCATGCCTCCCCTTTTGAGACCCGAGGCCCTGCTTCTCGGGGGTGTTGCACCCCAACAAAAATCAAGCAAAGTGTGGTAAAGGATGGCAATGGCTACAGAGAGGCCAGCAGGCCTAACCACTCTGCCTAAGGCTGGGGCCACGCAATACACTCTGGATGGCATTCCCAGCAACAGCCCATGACAGCTCCCTTCGACGCCCATCAATGGGAAGGCTTCTCCCTAGTTTTGCTCAGAAGGGACAAGGGGCTTGTATACTTAGGAGGAAGGAGATATCCCCATGGGTCTGTCTCTACACAAAAGCAGCTAAGTCTGGGGAAGAAATAAAGTCGGATATCTGCTCCTTACCTCATCTGAGCACCAGGCACACATGGGACTCACAGCCAGACATTGCTGGCAGGAGCTCACGCCTCGTGTGGCACAGATGTTGGGCCCTGTAACAGAGAGACAGAGGCATTAGTATCTCATTTGACATGACAAAGTACCTGGTCTGCCCCCATCCTTTCCCAGCTTTCCCAAATGCCCAGGTTTACAGCTCTCAGATGCACACAAATACACCTTACCCATCCCATAGACATTTACCAAACACAGGCTGTTTGGTAAGGGAGAAGGAGAATGAGGAAGGTCAGGAGAAACTCATCACAGCCCTCAATTGATGAGGTCACTGTGATGGCAAGTGATGGAGCAAGTGTCAGATCATAAATGACGGAAAAGATTTAATTAACAACTGATTTGACACCTACATTGTACAAATGAAAATCTCAGGCCCAGAGCCATGGCAACGTACCCTCTCTCCAATTATTCTAGTGACTTAGTCACAGCCGCTACACAGGGAATTCAGAGCCCGGATGCACTAACATTAACACACGGTCTAAATATGGGGGTGGGGGTGACCACCATGGCAGTGTCCTACTGGCCTGCCAGGGGAAAGCAAATCTTCTCAAGCTTCCCAATTCATATATCTTGGGATCCAAGTATATAGAATGCTTTAGGGAAAACCGCAGAAATATTAGAAAAAGTTGACTGATATAAGCTGGAAGAACATGGAATTTTGGAGTTGGAAGACCTGTATTTGAATTCTGAATGCTCTTCTTACTAGGTGTCATGACCTTGGTCAAGTTAGTTAACCTCCATGAAGTGATGATATCTGTCTCATAGGATGTGTGCAAAGAAGTCAGTGAGGTAAAGGAGAAGCACTGGGTACACTACAAAATGCCGCTCAAGTGTGAACAGTCTTCATACTGTCAAAGGACAGAGAAAAAGCTGCAGGGAGGAGCAGAGACAACCAGAGGCATGAAAAGAGCCTTGAGAAGCCCAACCAGGATGCAAACCCAGACATCTGCCTGGACAGAAGCCCCCATCCTCCCTCCTTCCCCCAGCTTAGCCTTCCTGGCCTCAGTCAGGTAAACCTCCAGTGCCCCAGGAAGGCCTTTTGCAGTACAGTCAGCCCTCCATATCCGTGGGTTCTGCATCCGCAGATTCAAACAACCACGAGTTGGAAATATTCAGGAAAAAAATTCCAGAAAGTTCCAAAAAGCAAAAGTTGAATTTGCCACGTGCCAGCAACTATTTACATAGCATTTACATTGGATTTACAACTATTTACATAGCATTCACATTGTACTGTAAGTAATCTAGAGATGATTTATAGAATACAGGAGGATGTGCAAAGGTTATATGCAAACACTAAACTATTTCTATAAGGGACTTGAGCATCCTTGGTCGTCAGGGAAGCCTGGAATCAATCTCCCACAGATCCCGAGGGACGACTGTGCAAAGAGCAGAATGAGGGAGACCCATTCCTACTATGACCCAATTATCTTGACAATTACTTGATCCAATTTTCTAAAGTGGTCCCTTGCCCCCAGTTCATAAGACCAGCAAATATATTTGGGGGAAATCAACCTCATCACTGGGATGTTTTCCCAGTGTCCCTGAAACTTCTTACAGAGCTGTCTCAGTCCCTTTTATAACAGCGTGGCTGAACTCCCTTTCAACATCTGGGAAAAAAAAAAAAAAAAACACCCAGCAAATGCGTGTGTACACACATACACAAAATATTGTTAAGAAAAATAATCCAAAATGTGGAAATAGGCAAAGGGAGTACTGGGTGTCCTTTCAAGGTAATGCAAAGGGTTGACTAGTAGACCCACCATGCTTAGGGATTATCTGATTTTCCAGGGATGTGTACCTTTGTTTGACTTCTATCTTATGATTCTGTAAGAACAGAGGTTGACCTGTAGAAAACCAACAACAATGGAGAGCAACATATATGATTCTTATCCAACAGCAACATAAATGATTTCTGTCCGGTAGAAAAGGTAACCCCCAAAGGTTAAGGTTTATTGCCTTGTAGAACATTAACCAATTTTGAATCTGTTAGGTAACTGACTTCAGCATTCCTTTGACTGACTGACTATAACTCCCTTACTTGAATTCTCTTTTGAACTAGTCAACATCTTATTGGTTCCCTCATTAAGTTGGATGAAATCTTTGACACATGTTCATTTTATAGTTGTATGAGAATCATACTTTTAACTCTTTGAAAATTGCACTTTAACAGTATCCATCTCAGGTCAGAGTGACCTAACAGAAAAGGTACACACACAGTCAGTAGACTGTGGTCCTAACTGAGTCACCCACTAATAATATAGCCTTGGATGAGTCATTTAATTCCTCTCAGCCTTAGTTTCTTCACTCCAATATTCCCAACTTATAATTTTTTATGTATCTGCCTTAACAGCACTGCCACTCAATAGATTTTAAGGCTTTTGAGGCCTGTCCTGCCCAGCCCAGCCTCAGCCCTTGCTCAAAGGAGATGCTCAATAAATATATATTAGAGCAAATTGAGAGGTATTGGACTAGATCAGTTTTGTTTTGTTTTTTAAACAACTGAGCTCATTTCTCCAAATTATGCATACAATTCCAATATAAAACAGGCAAATGGGTTGAAACTGTTCCTTGGGCAATTTAAATTTTCATTGTTCTCCACAAAACACTAGATTATATGTGGAATCCTTGAAGCGCCTTCTGGAAGCCCCACATTTCCTCAGAGCCCTGAGTCTGTCTAACTTCAAAGACCTTTCCCAGGACTTCCCTGGTGGCACAGTGGTTAAGAAATCTACCTGCCAGGGCTTCCCTGGTGGCACAGTGGTTGAGAGTCCGCCTGCCAATGCAGGGGACACGGGTTTGTGCCCCGGTCCGGGAAGATCCCACATACCGTAGAGCGGCTGGGCCCGTGAGCCATGGCCTCTGAGCCTGCACGTCAGGAGCCTGTGCTCCGCAATGGGAGAGGCCACAACAGTGAGAAGCCCGTGTACCGCAAAAAAAAAAAAAAAAAAAAAAAATCCACCTGCCAATGCAGGGGACATGGGCTCGATCCCTGGTCCGGGAAGATCCCACATGCCGCGGAGCAACTAAGCCCACATGCCACAATTACTGAAGCCCGCGTGCCTAGAGCCCATGTTCTGCAACAAGAGAATCCACCGCATTGAGAAGCCCGCGCACCGCAACGAAGAGTAGCCCCTGCTCACCACAACTAGAGAAAGCCTGGGTGCAGCAACAAAGACCCAATGCAGCCAAAAATAAATAAATACATTTAGTTTAAAAAAGGCCTTTCCCAACCCTAAGATTCTTCAAGTGATATGCTACTGCAAGCCCCTGAATAACCTCTGGGGCTCCAGCCTCTGACGGACTCCAACCTAAGCATGCCATACAAGGACTGCGAGGTGGAAATTACGGCAGTGGTTCCAGACCTGGCCCTAAGGCACCAAGGCCACCTCTGAGCTGGGGTGACCCTCAGCCATGTACTGTCTCTAATGGAAGAAAAATAGCCAATCTTCCCAGAGCTGCCAGATTCAGAATGCCTGAATGTTCAAAACCAGCAATGCATCCAGAGGGCCTCTCCCTTCATGGGCTGCCTGGCCGGCTGTTAGCTCACAACTGCTCTTTTCTCAGCCAGATGGGAACTCATCCCCCTTTTACTGCCTTATTGGAAGAGTTCTGAGAGAAGCACATCCTGCACTATTTTAGGCATCTACATCCATGGGAGTACTTCTGGACATAAGTGACATGGATTTTCGGTAGGGAGAGGAGACGCACAAGATCGCAGGAAGCGTCAGAAGCAAGAAGCGGGCCGTGGGAGGTGTGGGCGCTGTCTAATTATTTTTTGAAAACTTTTCCCAGTCTATCCATTTAGCCACCCATTCATTCTCAAATTAGCATTTCCCCATGAGTCCTTGACTCATAGCCACAAAAGCAAGCCTTATCAGATGTGAAATAAACAACAGCAGGCCCCCCGCCCCCCCCCGCAGTGAACGGGCAGTCCCTGACCCCAGACACGCTATGAGCTGCTGGGACTTGTTCTTTAGGAAGTCATGGCTGGGGAGTCACGGTTACCCAGCTCCCCTTACCTCTCCTTTTTAATGAATCACAGGTTGATTTCATGAGAATCAATGATTTCCCCCACCACCACCCGCTTCCTGGGATGCCCCCCACCAAGACCTGTGACCAAGGGCAGGTTCCCCAGAATGCAGTGGCTGAAAGCGACTGACTCATCAGAAGTCTGTGCGCCTGGGCCATGCGAGCCGTTGCTCTGAGGCCACCCCTCCCCCAAAACATGTGGAAGGAGTTTGGGCCTCTGTTTCCAGTCATTCATAAGGCCTGTGTTCCTGCTCAGCCTCGGAGGCCCAGACTCGGCTCTGCTGGAGAATCAAGGATCTTCATCAGAACTTTGTCACTGAAACAAATTAACAACCCCTAGCACCCATTTCCTTGGACAGCTTAGCCACAGCGAGGCAACAGGAGGACTGGCCCTGGTCCTCCCGGTGTAGTTATAAAGCAACCAATCCCTGTCACACTCTGAGCACAATAGCTGGCAAGACAGAAAGTTCTCAATAAGGGCTGCTGCTGCTATGGTTGCTATTGTTTTTATTGTTGCTGTTTGTATCCTGAGGCCCAAGCAGTTGAAGGGAGGGGATCAAAAGTGACGGCCTGGAGGGGTGCGATAGGGAGGGTAGGAGGGGGGGAGACGCAAGAGGGAAGAGATATGGGAACATATGTATAACTGATTCACTTTGTTATAAAGCAGAAACTAACGCACCATGGTAAAGCAATTATACCCCAATAAAGATGTTAAAAAAAAAAAAATATATATATATATATATATATAGTCTAGGAGGGATGGCCAAGAAGAGAAGGCCAATTAGAAAACATAGACAAGACCAGCAAAGAACTTTGCCTGGAAAGTAGAAGGCTGTGGTTTGACACATCAGCCCAATTCACAGAACCAGAAGAGAGACAAAGGGTGGGGAAAATGGAGGAAAAAAAGGGAACAAGGAAGGGAGTTGGAACCAGTGGAAGTCATAATGCGTCAATGAGAGCTATTTTGAGGATATGCTGTCCAATTAGACAGGATGTCAGAACACAGGAACAGGCCACGCTAGTGAGGCCGGGGACTCCAGGAGAGGGCTCAGTCAGAGGGAGAGGTGTTCAGTGGAAGGGAGGACTGTCCATACCGCAAACGCCATGGGCATCTCTCTTACTATTTGCAGGGAGGAGTTCTGGCCTGGGTCTCCAGCCCCGCCACTGACCTTTGACTAGTGACTTCTCAAATAGGTCCATGGGGACGCTGGGTGACTCAGGCAGTGCCTGATCTTCCATTGCAGTCACCTGGCTGGGTGAGTCATCCAAGAACAAAACATAGGCTAACGGTGCTATGGATACAAGAAGTGGTTTCTCTAGAACAAGTTGTTAAGAAAGTTTATCTTATTTTTGTTCTTTCATTTACATGCAGCAGCAGCTCAGTAATCCAAGGAAGGGGAAGAAGGCAGGAAGGTGGGATTCAAGGTAACACATACCTCTGTGCTCTGAGCAGAAAGCTTCAGTAAGCATCTCCCAAAGCAGAAGGGAGTCCAAACTACCGTACAGGAGGCAGGCTGATTTCAGGGATTTTCAAATGTTTAAAAAAAAAAAGTGCATCAGAGCCAATTAAATATGGTACTTAACATCAGAAGCCGTTTGTGTACAATTTGCCTCGACCAATATTAAAATGTGTTACAGGTTGAACTGTGTCCCCCAGAAAGATATGCTGAAGTCCTAACCCCCAGTACCTACAACTATGATCTTATTTGGAAATAAGGTCTTTGCAGATGTAATCAAGATGGGGTCATTAGGGTGGGTGCTAAACCAATATGATTGATGTCCTCATAAGAGGAAAACACCACGTGAAGACAGACAGCGAAAACGTTGCCGTATAAAGACAGAGGCAGAGATTGGAGTGATGTAGCTGGAAGCCAAGGAACGCCAAGAGTTGCCAGCTACCACCAGAAGCTAGGAAGATATGAGGAAGGAGTCCATCCGGCGTCTCAGAGAGAGCATGGCCCTGTTGACACCCTGATTTCAGATTTCTAGCTTCCAGAGAGAATAAATTTCTGTTGTTTTAAGCCACCCAGTTACAGCAGCCCTAAGAAGCTAATAATACAAAATGGATTTGCATTTCCATAGCATATATGACATGATTTTGAGAAACACTGCTCTGAAATACTCTGCATGATTGAAAAAAGCCAGCCTAACCATTTTGTAATGGTTAACCCACCTATGGATAACAGAAAAGTGTTTACTTTTCTTTTATACTTTTCTACTAACATATATCAATGGTGTTGGCATTCATTCATCCACTCACTTACTCAACAAATATTCACTGAGTACCTACCTGTGTCTGGCACTCTGCTAAGTACTGGAGACACACTGATGAAATAAACAACCCCCTTACTCTTGTGGAGCTTAGAGTTTAGCGAAAATCAAACATGCTCAACAGAAAGCCAAAACATACACAACGAAAAAGTACAATTTCAAAAAGTGGCCAAGGCACTAAGAAAATAAAGCAGGACAAAGCATCAGTAAGGGGAGGGTGTCTCCTTTAAAGAAAGGCCTCTCAGAGTGACATTTCAAAATGATATGAAGGAGTGAGTCATGGGAAGATCTAGGGGACGAGTATTCCAGAAAGAACCCACAGCAGCTAGATGGTCCTCAGCCTCTTAAAAAACAGCAGGAAGAGAGAGGGAAGAGGAGAGAGATAGAGAGGCGGTTGGAAACGCAGTCAGAGACCATAATACTGGGAAGCAGTAGCCATGGTAGGGAGTGTGGCTGTCATTCTCCATGTGGTGGGAAGCCGCTGGTGGGCTGTGAGCAGAGGTGAGCAGAAGATCATCCTGGCCACGAAAGGAGGGCAGACAGTAGGGGAACAAGACCAGAAGGAGACCAATTAGGAAGCATTACAACCATCCAGGCAGCAGATGGCAGGGGGCTGGATTTGGATGGTAGTGGTATCCATGGCATGGTTAGACCCTAGATGTTCTCTGAGGACTTGCTGATCCACTGGCATGAGGGACATGACCGAAAGACAGGAAGGATTTCTCCCTGAGCAAGTGGATCCCCTTGGACAAAGTTCAAATGTACTGACCACTGGCCATGCCCTTTCACTGACCTTTCTTCACCCAGTAGGCCCTGCCCTTGTAAGCGAAGCCAGAACATGTCTTGTTATCATCTCCAACTGGGATAATTAAGTTGCCATGTTTTATGTTGAACACTGCATAAAAAGGACAGAGTCCTGTCTTCTGTGTAGTTATTACCTAAAATTAACACCCAGCCCCTGGAAAACACCCTGAGGGCAGGGGGAGTAAAACGATGAACAGTGTAACAGTGGATGTGGTGGGGGAAGCATGGTGGTGGGACAGCAGACAGGAGACCTCAGGTCTAAAACCACTTTTACAGCTCCACTGGCTGTGTGACCTCAGGCACGTCCCTTCATCTCTCTGGTGCTCTCTCTAAGGTCCAGTGACTCTTTGAGTCTCTGTCACATCTCTATTCAAGAACTTATAATTGTTCCCTCCTATTTAACGGGTGCAACCCAGCCACATCAGCCAAGCACTGGAGACCTTCCTTTCCCCCATGCTCCCAAATATGGGCGGAATACTTACCTCAGGAGTTGTTAGGATTAAACGAGATAACACAGATGAAAGAACCACGGATAGCATAGTGGATGCTCAGTAAACGCTGGTTTCCTTCCTACTTACCTTCATGCAAATCACTTCCTGCACGAGGAATGCCCATCCCCCACACACACCCCTACCCGCCTCAGGGTCAGATGAGAGAGGGTCCTTGGTCTCTACAGGATACAGTGAAGAATCACTGGCCAGGAGACAGGAGCCCCCAGGGCTAGACCCCACCAACGCCACTAAACTAGTTGTGTTATCTTGGGCAAGTCACTTCACCTCTCAGGACCTCCCCTTGTGCTTCTCTGTAAAACAAACGGTATTAGATTAGACGATTTTCAAGCTGCTGCCAGCCCTGGAAGTATATATATTCCAAACAGAAAGCATCAACAAGCTGACTAATACTCTAGGAAGCCTAACATCCCAGGGCCCAAGAACCCTCAAATATTGCACACATGTCCATTTCTCCCTAACGGCCTAACTAATATTTGATTCAAATGTTGCATCTCAAGTTCTGGAAAATTTTATCAGCACAGGCCCCACCTCCCATCTGACTCATTCAGTATAGAAAAGAGGCAAGTCCATACCAAGCTCTGTTTGAGGCCCAGCCCAGCAGCACCCTTTTGGTGACCTCCTTGGCATTCAACTGTCCAATTCTGCTACTTTTCCTCCTGAGGCTCATATCTTGTGGGTATAAACAGCAGGTGGTGGTGCTGTCACCAGCCCTTGCTTCCAGCCTGTCTTGGTAGGAAGGCAAACTGGTCCCACCATTTTGGAGGACAATTTGGAAAACCTATTAAAATTTAAATTTAAAATATTCGTGTCCTTCGACCCAGCAGCTTTCGTTTAAGAAATTCAGCCTGCAGAAACACTTGAACAAAGGTGCATAATAATGAACAAGGATGTCCCCTGCCGCTTTATCTGTAGTAGCAGGTAATTGGGGGTGATCCCAATGTCTACCAACAGGGAATTGGTTAAGAAAATTCAGGTATATCCACATAGCAATATGCCTTCTGGCTAGAGTTACAGCTCTTGGCATAAATAGTAATGGAAGGCCATGCACTGATATAAAAAGATGCTCACGGTATATTATTAAGTGACAATGATCCTACTGTGGATGACTCTGCTTGAGAAACAACAATAATGATAAATCATTATATATGGTGACATATACATAGGAAAAAAATTCTGGAGTAACTGTCAACAGTGGTTATCTTTAAGTACAAGACTACAAGGGACTTGTACTTTCTACATTATTCTATTTCTGTACTGCTTGACTTTCTTTTTTTTTCCAGCCGTGCCATGCAGCTTGTGGCATATTAGTTCCCTGACCAGGGATTGAACCTTGGCCACTGCAGTGAAAGCACTGAGTCCTAACCACTGGATGGGCAGGGAATGTCCTTGAATTTTTTTCCCCCCCACAAATAGTTGAATTCGTTTCATAAGCTAAAAAAAAAACTAAAGCTAATTTTAAATGTCTTCTCTTCTGTCTCAGTCTCTACATTTGCATTCATTTAAATGTAGGCTCCCCAGGTATGCCAGGCTCTCTACAAGCAAGCACCTTCAGCACCAAAACCCAGTAACCTCTTGGAATCCCAAAGCTCAAGGGGAACTCCAGAAGTAACTTGGTCCAGCCCACTCCCACAGCCTTCAGGAATCTCCCAGGAGAGTGTGGTCTATTCTCAATTTGTAGGAGTCCCAGAATGGAGGCACCACACTCCCTCCTCTTCCACCTTCCCAAGGAGTTGGTCAAACCTGCCCCTTGCAGGTGGCTCCAGCCCAGGTTGAACCTGGAGGAGTTTATCACGTGCAGTGGCTAAAGCAGGGGGTTGGAATCATCAGCGGGTCTCACAGACCTGGGTTCTCTCTATCCAAGAATCCCATCACCAAGCAGATTTAGGGTTGACGACAGGGACTTTCAAAGTGGCTACTGAATGTGCCTTTTGCCAAACTTCTGGAGCTTTCTTCCAGGGCGAAGTTTTCCAAGCTTGTTTTTAACTGCAGACCTCCCTTTTTTCCCCCCCAAAGAAATCCTTACACGGACTTCCACACTATTTATTAATCAGCTAAAGGAAAAACTTCTCCAGCTGGTGGTGGGGAAGGGCAAGAGCAAACCCACATCCCTCCCTTCGACACATTCACCCGTTTGCAGCCCTTGAGACCCCAAGAGCCTGAGGCCCAGAGGTAAGATGACTTGTTCAAAATCACCCAGCAAATTGACAGAAAAGCCTGTAGAGCCATGAATTGCATATTGGTTTCTCAATTCCAGACCCACAGTTCTTTTCATCCTGAGGGGTTTTTCTCTATATGAACAAAAAAGTGGCTTTTGTTAAGTTGAAAAAATGTAACACAAGTTTAGGTAAAAGAATAGACATACACATGAGAATTATTACATATATACATACCAATGAGAATTATTACATATACATATTACATACGCAAGTTTAGGTAAAGGAATACACATACCCATGAGAATTATTACATACATTATTACATAATGCAATAATTCTTGCATTATTACATATGCAAGAATTATTACATATGCAAGATTTTACAAAAAATATGAATAGAACACACCATCTAATTAATAGTGAACATTAGGGGGGAAAAGAATTAGAGGGGAACCAGCCATTTACTCTCCAACATGTGGCTTTCATATAATGAGCATACATCACCTCATTCACCCCGTGAATGTTTAAATAGCTTTACTAACTGAACTAAGAAATGCTGGCAGGGAGGAAGAGAAGTCTTTTTGTGGGAACATGAAAGAAAATCAGAAAGGAAGACTTATGGTGAGTTGTTTTTTTCAGAGATGCTACCCCAAATTTTAAAAGGTAGAATAGCCCCAGTTTACTTAGCTTCTAGCTCCAAAGATTGTGACATACCATATTTGACCACATTTGATTTTAGGACCAAGGATAATAAAAGTGCTGGCTGCAAATGCATCTATCCAATTTCAAAATTTAGAAATTGAAAGCTGGATCTGGGTTTAACAGATATAGCCCCCTGCTTTCAGGGTAACTGTCTCAGAACCTGAGGAAGACAGAGTAGCCTGGGATAACCTCTTAGCATTCTGATATACGCAACAACATGGATGAGTCTCGAACACATTATGCTAAGTGAAAAAAGCCAGACTTGGGCTTCCCTGGTGGCGCAGTGGTTGAGAGTCCGCCTGCCGATGCAGGGTACACAGGTTCATGCCCCGGTCCGGGAAGATCCCACATGCCGCGGAGCGGCTAGGCCCGTGAGCCACGGCCGCTGAGCCTGCGCATCCGGAGCCTGTGCTCCGCAATGGGAGAGGCCACAACAGTGAGAGGCCCGCTTACCGCACAACAAAAAAAAGCCAGACTTGAAAGGCTACACACTGTATGATTTCATTGATATGACATTCTGTAAAAGGAAGAATTGTAGGGACAGGAAACAGATCTGCCAGGAAATAAAGGTGGGGAAAGGAAATTGTTGACAAGGAGCTCAAGACAACTCTTTAGAGTGATGGAAATATTCTGTATCTTGATTATGCTGATGGTTACTTGACTGTGAGCATTTGTAAAAATTCATAGAACTGTACACCTAAAAAGGATGAATTTTACAGTACATAAATTATACCTAAATAAACTAACTATAAAGAAAAGAGTGTTCCTGGCGATACTGTGTGCATGCAGAGAAAGGCAGATTTTATAAATTTTTGCTGCAGAGTCTCCCATTTAAATAAACACCAGCAGTTCACACAGGGAGAACAGGCAGTGTCATTTCCCTGCTGCCACCTGCACTTCCACTTGTGACCTGAGCTCCATCAGCCACAATGATTGTCCCACTCAGAAAGGGCCAGGGGTCAGGAGAAGAGAGAAGAGGCGATGGGGTGACGCAGCAGGCCAGCTCTGTGGGCAGCAGAGGGGGGTGGGTCAAGCCAAATGGTTGATCCCTGAAGCCGCTCAGTCATTCCCCCAGTTAATTATCTGTCTGCTGATTCATGAGTTGTGGTTCCTGTGGGCATGTTTCCTGGCTATCCCTGCCAACAAGGGCAGAAGGAGTCTTAGGGCTGGGAGGGGATGATAACCAGAGATCCTGAGTGGGGTGGGGAGTTGTAGAGGGGGAATTTCTACTAGGAAATTCCAGAGTCATATCCAGACTCCCCCTTGTCACTGTTGCCTCCTTGCCCCAATTATGCTGTGCCCAGGAGACCTCAGCCGCTCACACTCACGATTTTGAAGGTGGTAAAGAAGAATGCTGCCCTCCTGTGTATATTCTCCCAGGAGGTGGGGGAAAAAGCAAACACTTCACAGAGGATCCCCTGAGTTTCCAGCACCCTCAGAGCAGAGGTCTAAATGGTGCAAAAGTATAGAGGTCCAAATGCCCAAAGAACTCATGGGCTTGGCTGTATTCTAATATCCTCCAGAATGCCCCGATGGAGCACCTGAGGATCGTCTATGAATGAATACAGACATTCAAATACTGGGTATCTTAAGGTGAGGCACATCTCCTCTAGATGCCTTTTCATAGCTTTCCATAGGTACGTATTTTGCCACCTATGTGTCAGCCACTGGGCATAGAGTGTCAAACAAAATAGACATGTCCTTCTTCTCAAAACCTGTGAATGTATTTTACTTTCCTCTTTTCCCAGGGACAGAACTTAAGGTTTTCTCATGGATAAAGCAAACGTATGGGCCTCTCTTCCTCTTCGACTCTTCTGTGAATTCTTATTGCGACGGAGCGGCTGAGATATGCCAAGCCACAAATGCAGAATGGGTTGAAATAAGGAGGAGTCCCCTGTCACATAGGCATGGGAAAAGGGATCCCATGGGTCTCATTTAGGAACCTGGATTGTATTCATGCATGAAGCAGTAGCAGCCTTACCTCCAATACATTGTAGTTACCAAGGATAGGAAGAATAATGCCATTTATTGAAAACTTTTTTTGTGCCTTCATCTCATTTAACTGGCACAATCATAGAAGTATTATTTCCTCCACTTTACAGATGAGGAAACTGAGGACCCAAGAGATTAAGTCACTTGCCCAAAGTAAGACAGATAATAAGAGGCAAAATCAAGAATTAAACCCACATCTGACTGGCTTTAAATCATAGCTGTCCCCTTCCCCAGCCAACAAGGCTTCCTCCTATGTCTCTCCAGGCTCTGAGGGCTCCTGCAGAGGGTTTCAGTTGGAGAGTTTCCAGGATATAAATCAGGAGGAGAAATCAGCACCTCAGCTCAGAACTAACCAATTTAGATGGTGACAGCAAACAAAACTTGTCACTCAGTAGGTCTCAGATTAGAATAAAGAACCATATTTGGGGGCTTCCCTGGTGCCACAGTGGTTGAGAATCCGCCTGCCAATGCAGGGGACATGGGTTCGAGCCCTGGTCCGGGAAGATCCCACATGTCGCGGAGCAACTAAGCCTGTGCGCTACAACTACTGAGCCTGTGCTCTAGAGCCCGCGAGCCACAACTACTGAGCCCGCGTGCTGCAACTACTGAAGCCCGTGCCTAGAGCCCATGTTTTGCAACACGAGAAGCCACCGCAGTAAGAAGCCCGCACACCGCAACAAAGAGTAGCGCCTGCTCGCTGCAACTACAGAAAGCCCGTGTGCAGCAACGAAGACCCAATGCAGCCAAAAATAAACAAATTAAATTAATAAATTTATATAAAAAATAAAAGAACCATATTTGGGGAAGCCACAAGACCCAAGAGTTCTTGAGTGAAGCTGAAAAGATCACCTTTGCACATAAATTCCAAAACTCAAGTCTACGCTCAAACAACCTCTCTATTCCCCATACGAGACTCTCCCACTCTGGGGTGGCCTCTCTGTGCCACCGCCACCCAGTTCTGTCTCTGTCCCTTCAACACTGTGTATCCCAATATAGCTCTCCAACTCTCATCCTGCATCTGCTTCCCAGGGATCTGATGTTACCTGCAAGCCAGCCCCCAACACCGAGATGGGGGATTTAATGACAATTGCAACTGCTTTTATGGGGGGCTTATTACTCTGGAGGTCTTCTCTAGAGCCCATGCTCTTAAATATGACTCTATCCTGCCTCTCAGAGGGAGTCTGAGGCTAGCTCAGTACAACCTATCACCACTTCTGGAATCACCCCAATCACAACAATGAATCTGTGAACAGATCCCCAAGAGGATATTTCATGCAAACTTAGGTATGTCGATGCAGTGGAATCCTCTACGTATTATTGAAAAAAACCCCAGATCGACAAAAGGTATACTCAGGGGTGGAGAAAGAGACACCAAAATAACAAATACGCTCTTCATTTTCACTAATTGATCCAAGCACCATGCTAGGCTCTATCTTGTGTTACCTTACTTACTTCTAAAACTGTAAGAAAATATAATGATTAGATTCAGAAATCATTCTGAAATTCAGGAAGCTGTAGATGTGGAAAAAAAAAAAAAAAGCAAAAATGTTTTAAGTTCATGGAAGCAGGCATCTCCGTAGGAGACACCTGAATTGCCTCTGGATTTCTCCATTCAGACAGCATCTGAACCAAGGCTCTAACCTCTCCCAGGGCTGAATGCTGGAGATTCATAACTCCATGCCGTAGTCATCAGGCTGCTCACTGCAGGCTAAAGACATCAGCTGACCTGTTTGAGCATCTGTCACATGGGAAGCTTCAGCAGTAATAACTTAAACAGCCCCCTATATATTATCTCTAACTCCTTCATCAAGTTATGGGTCATAAATTGTGATGATTTCATGAGTGTATACTTATCTCCAAATTCAAGTCATATACAGCGTTTTGTACGTCAATCATACCTCAATAAAGTGGTTTTTTTAAAATGATGCTGTTGCCCTCTCCTGCACAATCTCTTACACATGCACGAGTCTTGAAGGAAGTCATCAAGTATTTATGAATAGCTATCTTCGAAATGGCCTTAGCAATAAATCTTACTTTTTAAAAAATATCCTCTGCAGGAACTAAGTTGCCCTACAATGAGTACTACTCTTTCCACTAAAAGTAGGTATATGCACACTTGTGCGTCCTCTGCAGAGAAACACAGAGGACCAGGAGCCAGAGTTCTCCCTGGGAAGGTCACCCAGGCTCCAGAAAGATCACGGGCAGCACCCTTGGGCTGTGCTCTGCTCTGCCCCTTGCAGCACCAAGGAGGCCGAATGCCAACTGCCTTGGCAGCTAATAGTGTGTGCAGCAGCAGGAGAGACAAAGCCAGGGAGCCAAGCCAGCTCCAGGGACCCCTGGCGTAGCAGCTCGCATACACTGGAGATTTTTCGGATGCTGGGCTTGTCCCGGAAGCAGAGGCACCGCTGCCACCCGGGGACACTGTAGGAGGCAGAGTCCTCATCCTCCTCCGAATCGTTCCCGCGGGGAGCCACCAAGCAAAAACCAAACAGAAACTTGGGAGAAAGTGTACACAAAGAGAAAGGGGAATGTCGAGTAACCGGCAAACCCGGGGGCGCACAGACTCTCATCCGAGAAGCTACAACCGCATCCCTCTGCCAACGCGCGGGAACAGCCCCGGGAAGCCCCAGCTCGCCTTGGCTTCCAGAGCCAGTCGGCCTTCGGAGGGCCGGGACCACCTGCGATACGCGCAGCCGGGGCTGAACTCGGGGCTCAGAGATGCGCCCACCTCACCGCGTACGTTGAGACCGCCCGGAGCAGGCGCCTAACCTGGCTAAGGGCTTCGGTGTCCCGGCGGACCCACCCCTAGGTAGCCTCTCGCCTTTCCCACAGCGGGGCCCGGAAGGTCCCCAGCTCCGGGCTCCGACAGCCCCAGGCTGGCCCCGCGCACTCGGAGCGCAGCCGCGCAGGACCCGCCCGCACGGTTTCCCCGCTCGAAGTCTGCACACTTGGCTGCGTCCCCGCCGCGCGGGAGCCTCACTCACCTCCGACGCCGACGCCCGCCAGCGCCCCCAGCACCAGCACAGCGGCCCACAGCGGCAGCGCTCGCATCTCGTCCGCTGGCCGCCGCGCTCCGCCTCGGCCGCGTCCTCCAGCCCCACAGTTAGCAGCGGCGCCCGCGGCCGCTTTTCCCGTGGCCGAAGGGGAGGGGACGCAGGGGGTGGGACGCAACGGGGCGGGCCGTGGACTTGCGCTTCCTCCCCTCTGGCACTTTTCTGGACCCTCCACCGCATGGGGGGAAGTGAGAAACCGCCGCTCGTTTCTCGCCCCTTCGGCTCAGCCGGCGAGGATCGCCGGCCGATACGCAAGGCAAGACTGGGACCGGGGAGAGGGGGGCGGGGGTCGAGGTCGCATCTTCCGTAGACATCCTGGTCCCAGGGTGCGCGCTGGGCACTTGGAATACTTAGAAAAACCAGGAGCCTCTGGCACTTTTCCCTGGAGACACCCACGCGGCTTTCTCTTTCCCCTGAATTCCTTGGGCACTTGCCCTCTGTACCTTGAGTTTTGGTCATTCACACATTCATTTAATTGACAAACCTGCTGAATGCCTACTCTGTGCCAGGCCCCGGTTTAGTCCTTTATTATTCACTAATTTTTATCTTGGGTTGGTTCGGTTTTCAGGTAAACTGTAAACCTCTTGAGGACAGGACCACATCTCAAGCTGTGTAAGCACTTGATGTGCAGAAAGGGCCTTTCTCTACAAATACTTGCTTGCACAGGGTAAGTATCTGATAAACGTTTCAAGACACAGTCAATATACTACCTCCACTCAAACTCACAGGCTTTGGAGCTTTATCCTACTCTCTTCAAAGGCCTCCTGCCTCCGCCGAATCCTACCTATTGCTCTCTGGGTCCTCCCCAAACTAGAAACTTCAGGAGGCTCAAAGGGGCAAAATGCTAGGGCTATGAGCAGGAGGCCACCAGTGGCAGGGGCTGGTTCAGGCTGCCTCGATGGGAAACTCTAAGGATGATTACAAACAAGGCCTGAAGACTTCCCTGGTGGCGCAGCGGTTAAGAATCCGCCTGCCAGTGCAGGGGACACGGGTTCGAGCCCTGGTCCCACATGCCACAGAGCAACTAAGCCCGTGCGCTACAACTACTGAGCCCATGTGCCACAGCTACTGAAGCCCGTGCGCCTAAAGCCTGTGTTCTGCAACAAGAGAAGCCACCGCAGTGAGAAGCCCATGCACCGCAACGAAGAGTAGTCCCTGGTCGCCACAACTAAAGAAAGCCCGTGCACAGCAACAAAGACCCAACACAGCCAAAAATAAATAAATGAATAAGTAAATTTATAAAATAAAAAAAAAAAAAGGCCTGAGGCATCAGGCAGGATTTGGACATCTCTCCAGCTCTTGGGCTCCCCTAAAGGCTTTCAGGCTGCCCCTGGGCTTCCCTAAGCCCTCTCCTGAGACACACAAGATACCTGAAAACTGGCCCTGCCTCTGATGTCCAGCCTCATCTCCCATCCTAGTCCAGGAAGATACTTAGCATTCCCAAACACGCCATGCCTCTCTGTCTGACTGATCTTACTTCCTTTTTCCACCTGGAAAATTCCACTTCTCTTTCAAAACATCTCAGATGTCACTTCTTCCATGTAATCTTATGTGATATCCCCCTTCCTTCTGCCCCACCCTCAGCAGAGATGGGCATTCCCTCCTCAGACCTCCCAAACACTAGGATACACCAAAAGAATAGCACACATCAGCAGAAGTGTCACTAGCAATTTGCAAGGAGGCAGCGGAGGAGCCAGCCCACAATGGGTAGATGGGCTTCCTGACCTGAGGACAATATACCTCTCCTAGCTGCTGGAAGGCCTCTAGGTCAGAAGCCATTTCAACAGTGTTGCCATTGCCCTGGTGCAAAATCCAGATCACACAGCCTGGTTACATCTCTGCCTCGATATTTACTTATGTGTTTAATTCCCATATATATATAACCGGTCTCCCATTCACCTAGGTGTCTCCTCAGCCTAGCTCTGCTGGTGCCAACCACTTGGGGTGGGCACCGGCCCAGAAAACATGCCATCCAAATTTCCAACCCCTTCAGCCTGAAGAACTTTCTTTAGCACATCTTGTAATTAAGGTTCACTGGCAGCAGATGTGCTCAACTTTCATTTGTTTCATCCTCATTTTTAGTGATATTTCTTATATAGAGATTTCTAGATTAACAGGGTTTTTTTTTCTTTCAGTACTTTAAAGATGTTGTCCCACTGTTATCTTGGCCTCCACTGTTTCTGATAAGAAGTCAGCCATCATTTATTGTATTTTATTTATTTATTTTTGGCCGCGACACGCAGCTTTTGGTATCTTAGTTCCCTGACCAGGGATCGAACCCTGGCCCTCGGCAGTAAAAGCACAGGGTCCTAACCATTGGACTGCCAGGGATTTCCCATCATTTACATTCTTGTTCCCTTGTCTTTTCCCTCTGGCTTTTTTTTTTTTTTAAATCATTTACACTTACAGAAAAGTTCAAAAATATTAGAGTTCCCTTTTATTCTTCAGCGTTTCCCCTACTATTAACATTTGGATTACCATATTGTAATTATTGAACACAGGAAGTTAACATCGATATGATACTATTAACTAATCTAGACACAATATTTGAATTTTGCCAGTATTCCACTAACGTCCTTTTTTTGGTGTAAGATCCAATCCAGGATCCCATATTGTATTGTCATCATGTCTCCTTAGTCTCCTTCAATCTGTGACATTTTCTCAGTCTTCCTTTTCTTCTCATCACCTTGACACTTTTGTGTCAATTATTAGGCCAGTTATGGTATAGTATGACCCTCAGTTTGGGTTTGTCTGATGTTTTCTCATGATTGTATTGAGGCATTCTATACAAGAATATCACAAAAAGTATGTGCCTTGTCATTACATTATATCAAGGGGTACATGATGACAATACATCTTATTACTTACAGTGTTAACTTTGGTCACATGGTTAAGGTGGTGTCTGCCAGGTTTCTTCACTATAAAGTAACTATTTTTCTCTTGCTCTTTGTAATTAGTAAATACTTTATGAGAATATAATACTGCAATTCTATGCAAATATCCTGTTTCTCTTCATACTTTCACCCACTAATTTTAGCATCCATCAACGGTTCTTGATTGCAATTCGTTAGTGTGATGGTTGGTTAATAGTGATTTTCCACTTCCATTTTTCCTTCTACAGCTATTAATTGGTATTCCATAGTAAGGAAGACCTGCACCCTTCTTCCTCACTTTTAAAATTCAGTTATTTATTTATATCAGTATGAATTCATGGGTATTTATTTTATTCTATGAGTTATAATCCAATACTATGATTTATTTTGTTGCTCAAACTATCTCAGTTTGACTCTAGCTGCTTTTAATGTACTCTTTATCTTTGGTTTTTAGCAGCTGGACTGTAAGATGAATAAGTGGTTTTCTTCATATTTATCCTGCTTGAGGTTGGTGAGACTCTTGGATATATAAGTGGTTTATTTTTCACCAAATATAGGAACTCCTTAGCCATTATTTCTTCCAATATTTTTTCTGCCCATTCTCCCTCTCCTTACCTTCTGAAACTCTTCTGAAACTCCAATTACCCATATTTTAGATGTTCTGAAACTCCAATTACCCATATTTTAGATGTTATCTAAAATAAATTGTCCCACAGGCCACTGAGGCTCCAGGTTTTTTAAATCATTATTTTTGTTTGTTTTTCAGTTAAATAGTAATCTCTCTTTAAGTTTCCAAACCCTTTCTTTGGAACTCTCTAATATGCTGTTAAGCCTAGCCATGAAATTTTTCAGACATTGTGTTTTAAGTTCTAGAATTCCCCTTTGCTTGTCTTTCATAGGTTCAGTTTCTCTGCAGAGATTCCCCATATCTTCAATAACTATGTCTATATTCTCCTTTAAGCCCTTAAACATGTTTACAACCACTATTCTAAAATTTCAGTCTGCTAATTCTGACTCATCTCAGGAAATGTATCACTTTACTGCTTTTTTACAATGGTGGGTCCCAAGTTCCTGCTTCTTCATATGTATAGTAATATTAGATTATATACTAAACATTGTGAATTATTCATTTCAGAGTGTATATTGTCTTCCCTTGAAGATTATTGAGTTTTGTTATATTAGGCAATTAAATTACTGGCAGGTTATCTTGACAGGTTGGTTTTATTCTTTTTCAGGGCTGGTCATTTTAAATTTTATCCTTAGTCTTAGGGTGTGTTTTTGTTTTTTACTGTAGAACATGGTCCTTACGCCTAAGGTATGGACTTTCTGTATCACCTAAGTACCCAAGTTGTTTAGTGAGATCTTTTCATTCTGACTGGGCTAAAACTCCAACATCTCTAAGCCATGTACAGCCTGTAGTGTTCTCGCCAGCTCTCAGCTGCTCTCTGCTAAGCCTTGTAGAGTCTCCTCATGTGCATGTGTAGCTCATCCCTTATCCAAAGACCATGGAGAGATCACCCATGCAGATTTCTGGGGCACCTCTCTGTTCAGCTCCCTCCTCTCTAAAAGCCTTTCCCACAAATTACAGCTTCCTCAGCAGCCCTGAACTGTAATCTATGCACTTCACCTCAGTGAGACCATCATGCACTTATTAGGCTCCACCTTCTTGCACTGCAGTCCAGAAAGTTCCCCCAGGCAGAAAGCTCGGCAGATGTAGGGCTCATCTCATGTGTTTCCCTCCCCTCAAGGATTATAATTCTGCTTTGTCATATTCAATGTCTAAAGCAGTTTCTCAAATATTTTATCTAAATGTATTGTTGTTATCTGTGGAAGAGCAAGTCCCATACCAGTCACTTTGTCATAGTCAGAAGCAGAAGTTCTGTGATTATTTATTTTTCCACTCCACCTCTTCCACCATCACCTCTCTGTGGTAGACAGTGAGATCCTTGAGTGCTTATTATCTTTATATTCCCCAGTAGGCTCTCAGTAAAAAAAAGAATTTCTTCCTATTTTTGCCTTCTTAGCAGCCCTTGATAATTAATTTTAATAAAATATTAATTGAACAACGATGTCGGGGGATCTGAGTGTCTATTCTGTGATTTGCCCAAGTACCATACTCCCCAGGTGATAGGACTATGGAGGGGTATCCAATGCATGACAGATAGATCTTCTCCAAGATCCATTTAGGATGCAAGAGGAGTTCCCCAGTGGCCCAGTGGTTGGGACTTGGTGCTTTCACTGACAGGGCCCGGGTCTGTCCCTGGTTGGGAAACTACGATCCCGCAAGCTGCACAGGGTGGCCAAAAAATAAAAAATAAAAATAAATGTCTATGATGAGACGGTAGAAAGAGGAAAATTAAAAAAAAAAAAAAAAAAAAAAGATGCAAGAGTCACAGTATCTGACTCCTTGACAGACCTTGGCCAGGCTGACCCCAAGATAGGAATCCTTTCCCTGTGCTCTCATCAATAGTCTGCCCTCTTGGGGAAGCCTCACTTTTATCCAGTTCCTCATTGTCACCACTATAAGTTGGAGGAAACACTTTTGTGGCCACTTCCTGGACCTCTTGCCTTCAAGGTCATGCTTACTTCCCCTTTGTACTAAGAGTCTGAAGGTCCCTGGATTCAGGTCCCTGCCCCACCTCTTACTAGTTATCTTGAAAAAGTCTCCAAGAAGGGAACCCTCCTACACTGTTGGTGGGAATGTAAATTGGTACAGCCACTGTGGAGAACAGTATGGAGGTTCCTTAAAAAACTAAAAATAGAGCTACCATATGATCCTTCAATCCCACTCCTGGGCATATATCTGGAGAAAAACACGGTCCGAAAGGACACATGCACCCCAATGTTCATTGCAGCACTATTTACAATAGCCAAGATATGGAAGCAACCAAAATGTCCATCAACAGAGGAATGGATAAAGAAGATATGGTATATATATATATCATCTAAAAAAACGATACAAATGAACTTATTTACAAAACAGAAACAGACTCACAGACTTAGAGAATGAACTTATGGGTACCAGGGGGAAGGGAGAGTTAGGGAGTTTGGGACTGACAGTACACACTGCTATATTAAAAATGGATAACCGACAAGGATCTACTGTATAGCACAGAGAACTCTGCTGAATATTACGTAACAACCTAAATGGGAAAAGAATTTGGAAAAGAATAGATACATGTATAACTGAATCACTTTGCTGTATACCTAAAACTAATACAACATTGTTAATCAACTATACTCCAATATAAAATAAAAAGTTAAAAAAAAAACACGATCGTCTTGTTTAAAAAAAAGTCTCCAAATCCTCTCTCTACACATTTTCCTTATCTGTAAAGTAACTATCCGTTCCCTGCCCTTTTCCTCACCCCCAAACCCACTCTACCCCCTCCCCCCCCACACACATTTATGAGGTTCTAGAAACCAGGGATATGAAAGCCTTTGGAATCTGAAAAACACAGAGGAATGTGTTCTTATTATTGTTATCATTTGTGGAGCGATTGTAGATCTGTCAATGCAAATTCATTCCTCTAGTGAAGGAGACTGAGTGTAAAGTATATTGGCTCAGAATCTTCTCCTCCTACACATTTGTCAGTGGCTCTTCTGTCCATTGAGAGAGAGAGACAGATGATAGAGCTGTTCCTTTGGCTTAAAGGAAATGGGCTTTTTAGAGCCCACACTCTGACTTAACAATGATATAGCTTGGAATTTCTGGGCTCTGGGGAGCTGAGAAAGTACCCCTAGATTTTTATCAACGTTGTGGAGGGATGAGCTCAGCCTTGGCATTTCACATTCATTCACAAGTATGTATTAGGCACCTGCTGTGTGCCAGGCGATTCTCAGCATACTGAGGATGTGGTAGTGAAGAGCCCCAGGCCCCGCCCTCCTAGAGCTTGAGCCCAGTTGGGCCTGAGACAATCAAGTTCTGTCCGGGAGTGCATCCTCAAGTGAGCCAGACCTTTCTCTGCTGAGAAGAAAATGTAAGAGCCCGTGGACTCTCCATCCCAGCTCAGCATACAAAATACTGCCTGGCCAAGGCTGGATTCAAGCTCTGTGCCCACAGAAGGCATCACATGGCTGCTCACACCCCATCTCAGACCAATCCAGACACCCTCCCCATCCAACCCCCAAGCCATGGTTGCCTCGTTCTAATAACGGAGCTGCTTCTTGGCTTCTGGACCCAAATACCTGCTCTGGCATCTTTCTAAGTTCCCAGTCACCCTCCTTGGGGCCCTGCTTCAGTGAATCCAAACTTGCAGCTGGGCGCCAGACATGTTTGTTTGTTTGTTTGTTGTTTGTTTGGGGGGGCGGTGTGGTGCACCGCATGGCTTGCAGGATTTTAGTTCCCCAACCAGGGATCGAACCCAGGCCACGACAGTGAAAGCTCAGAGTCCTAACCACTGAGCCACCAGGGAATTCCCCCTCCAGACATGTATTTTAGACTTCTCAGACCCTCCTTGCCTTCCTGAGAGACAGAGTAAAGTAAGGATTGCCTGTACAAGAGTCAGGTGGCCAAGAATTGAATCCTAGCCCCACTATTCATTAGCTCAGTGACCCTTGGCAAGTTGCTTAACTGCACTGAGCCTCAGTTTCCCCATCTGTAAAATCGGGGTTCACTGGAAAGAATTAATGCAAACCACTTAGCACAGTGACCGGCATGCAATAAGTATTCAATAAATGTGAACTTTTTTCCCCCCCTTAGGATCAACTCATCTATGCTGGATTCCTAGTATATCCCCACATTCTGCCTACAAGTCAAGATACCCACTGCTTCATAGTTGTTGCCTATCGCTAGTCCCCTGGGCTAGCTGAGGTGAGCTGAATTGAGGCAGGAGGATGTTATAGGCTATGGGCATGGTCCTTGCTGGGCAAACTGACCATCCTCTGCTGTAGCTCCTGGGTCAGGTCCCCTGCCCCTGTACCAACCCATGGCTGATTCTTGGCATAATCAGTGCTGCTGGGACAAGTCCTAGATTGTCCCAAGCTCATGGACCCCTCTTCTGGCCAACACCTAAAGCACCAGGGCTCTTCTGAAGCCACGGACAGAGTTTCTTCACCCCAAGACCTTGGATGAGTTTCAAGGGATCTGTGAACCCCCTCTAATAGGCAAAAGTTTGTGTGATATATGTTTTCTACAGAAATAGTCCTTAGTTTTCACTAGCTTCTTAAACTGGTCTGTGATTCCACATGTTAAGAACCATCGCTTTGGGGGAATCCTAGAGTCTAGAACCCCATGAGGCTGGGAGGCCTTCTTCTGGGCCTCTGAGGACTCAGAGGGGCCCCCAGTGCAGCCAGTGTCAACAGTATCCACAGATCCCTGCCACCACTCCAGCTTCTCTGTAGAAACAGGGGCCAGTCAATGGGCCCCCAAATCTGCCTGAATCCATTCCCCAATCCCTCAACAGCGAGGGTTAGCTCCCCAGGTCTCCAGCCAGAAAATGGCCTCCCTTCCCCCTCACCCCCACTTCCCCTCACTGTGATGAGCTGCTTACCCAGGTTCTTTTCCCCCGAGTGTGATTTCCTTCTGAGGGAGAGAGCTAGGATTTGAGAGCGCCTTCTCTGCCCCTGATCTGTATCCAGAGTTTCTTCCAGCCACGGCTTGGCGAGACAGGTTCTGACAGAAATAAAGTTCACGTAAGTCATGTTCTGGGAGGAGCTTCAAGATGGCGGAAGAGTAAGACACGGAGATCACCTTCCTCCCTTCTTTAAAATAAACATCCTTTGGGCTTCCCTGGTGGCGCAGTGGTTG
The DNA here is from genome assembly GCF_059928025.1 of Delphinapterus leucas. Taxonomy (NCBI): domain Eukaryota; kingdom Metazoa; phylum Chordata; class Mammalia; order Artiodactyla; family Monodontidae; genus Delphinapterus; species Delphinapterus leucas. The sequence goes on along the minus strand of NC_143147.1, from coordinate 54,615,093 downwards.
AGAGTCCGCCGGCCGAGGCAGGGGACACGGGTTCGTGCCCCGGTCCGCGAAGATCCCACATGCCGCGAGGCGGTTGGGCCCGTGAGCCACGGCCGCTGAGCCTGCGCGTCCGGAGCCTGTGTTCCGCAGCGGGAGGGGCACAACAGTGAGAGGCCCGCGTGCCGCAAAAGAAAAAAACAGATAAATAAAACATATATATCCTTCTTTTTGTATACCGCCTCCTTTACAAATATTGATCATCTCCCTTAATCCTCATAATAACTCATTTTACAGAGGTAGGAACTGAGGTTAGGTGGGGTTATGGGACAGTTATTATCTTTGTTGTTGTTGTTATATTAGCTGCCGTTTATTTTGTAATTTTTATATACAAAATACTATGTAAAGAATCTTTTCATACTTTATTTAGTCAGCACAAAATAGGCATGGGAATCCTGATTTTACAAGTGAAGAAACAGAGGCTCCGAGAAATGCGATAATTAGCTCAAGAGCACCTAGGTAGTAAGTGGCAAAGCAGGGATTGAGAAACAGGTCGGTCAGACTTTACAACCCACTGTCTCCCTTGCTATAAGTGGGGCTATAGGTTGCCAGACACCCCCAAATGTTTCAAGTGGGCACTGCTATGTTCGTGGGAGAAATTCCTATTGGAATAAAGGAAGACATTAAATTGGGAAGTCCATAAAGAAGTTTTCCCTAGGGATCCTGCAGCCCAGGCCAAGTCCAGGAATTCTGCACACATAGCCCAAGAAGGCACACAGAGCCTTTCCTTCAGAAAAAGCCTCCTCCCTGCTCTCCTACCCCCTAGCGCTGCTCTCCTACCGCCTAGCGCTGCTCTATTTCCAGGTCCTGACCACTTCCTGTCTTAACGATTACAAGAAGTTACCAGCCATGACCAGCTGACTCCTGAGATATGACAGCTACACCGGAAGAACCTGGTCATTAGACCAAGGTCTGGGGCAAACAGAGGGCCCCTGGGATTCAGCTTTTCCCTGAAAGGATGACACAGAGTGGGGTGACTGTGAGCTCGAGTATGATCTGCAGCATGCCTCACTTCCCCAAGGCTCTGGCTGCTTCCAACCCAGTAAGGTCTGCAATCCCCAGCCCGGACTTGGAAACCCCAAGGTCTGAGGAAGGAGTGGACGTGGAGAGCCCACACCTCGTGCCCTCCAACCAGAACCCCTGGCAGGAGAGCACCTCGACCTCTCAGGCTCCCCACACTTCTCCCCTCTTGCTCCAGTCTCCTCCCCTCAGGAGCTCAGTCACCTGTGACTACCCCAAGGGTTGCGTTCCCCATCCCCGGATAGTTACCTGCAATCACCTCTCACCTGTCTTCCTGGCCCTGTGTCTTTGGTCCTTCTCTGGGAACTCTACACTCTAGCCATCTCCTAAATGTTCAGAGGATTTTGCCTGTAGTAAAACCTTCAGACTGGGACCATCCTAGTTACGGAACGCCCTGTTTCCTTTGCTCAGATCACAGAATGAACCTCTATTTCCTACTGCCTCAGAATTCTACTGGGCAATCCATTAAGCTCAGATGACAGAGTGTTGACAAGCTCATAGCTAACATTTATCGAGGGTTTATTATGTGCCAGGCGCTGTACTAAATGCTTCATAGATATTAGCTTGTAAAATCCCCACAATACCCCTGAATGAAATGGGTGTTGTTTTTATCCCCATTTTACAGATGAAGACACTGAGGTGCAGAGAGGGAGAGTCGTTTGCCCGAGGTCACTCACTGGTGTACTGTAGTCCTCAGTTCCAAACCCTGGCATTCTGGTTTCAGAGCCCAAACCCTCAATAATCAGGAGCCTGGTGGTTAATAAGGGACATTTGGGACACTGTGGCAGGTGACCGTGAGTGTCCTTTAAGGCAGGGGGACAGAACTCTCAAAGTCCTTCAAAAACTTATTGTAGCATGGCAGAAGATGGAGAAGCACATGGTAGAACTGCCAAAGGTAAATGAAATTAGTTACATGGGTTAAAAAGTGTAAATCCCCGGGCTTCCCTGGTGGCGCAGTGGTTGAGAGTCCACCTGCCGATGCAGGGAACACGGGTTCGTGCCCCGGTCCAGGAAGATCCCACGTGCCGCGGAGCGGCTGGGCCCGTGAGCCATGGCCGCTGAGCCTGCGCGTTCGGAGCCTGTGCTCTGCAACGGGAGAGGCCACAACAGTAAGAGGCCCGCGTACTGCCAAAAAAAAAAAAAAAAAAAGCGTAAGTCCCTGCCCTATTTATGTGTGGCAGTTTTTCAATTGTATTCTTTATCAAGCTAGAAAACCAAACCAAATAAAAAATATGAGTGATTATAGTGCAAGACTACTCCTAACAAGTCCAAATTCCCAGAAAAAAAGAAATTTAGTAACATGTCCTCCTTAACTGCCAGCCATGTCACGCAAGTGGCTCACTGCCTCCCCTCTCTGCCCTCAAATGCGCTGTTCCTGCTCTATCTCTCCCCAAAACAACCCTCAAGCTTCATCTCAGTCAGATGCCCCAGATGCCACAAAGAGAGGACCAGAGGCCGGGGTCGCTGGGGAACACCCTCTCATTCCACCTTACCAGCTGGAGCCCAAAGCAGCCTTCCCCATTCTTTCTGAGGTCAGATTTTAGACTCCTGTTCCCTGGGAAGGGTCTCTCACGGACTTCTTGTCTCTGGTCACTTCCTTATTCCAAATCACCTCGGTTTTTCTGCCTTGATTTTATTACATGCTGGTTTGATTTTTTTTTCCTTTTAACCTGCTAGCAGGTTTGCACCAAGGAACCTGGGTGCTTGGCTTTCTACTTCCTTGTGCACTCCTGTCATCGGGACATTTGGTGGCTGGAATGGTACACGACAGCCAAATAAAGACAAGTTTTGAGGAGAAGGGAGAAAAAGAAATCAGACTCCTTAGAGAAGAGGGGGACTTCCAGAATATCCTTGACTCCTTTACTTCCAAAGGAAACTACGCGATTTTCCTGGTGGTCCAGTGGTTAAGACTCTGCACTTCCACTGCAGGGAGCATGGGTTTGACTGGGCATGGGGCGGAGCCTGGAGGGGCCGAGGAAGGCAAGTGCACTGTAGCTGGTGCTGACGAGCAGAGGTGGGTCTGAAGCTTCTGCCCACTCACTGAGTGCCCTGATGGGAGTTACTTAGCCTCCACCAGCCTCAGTTTCCTCACCTGTAGAATGGAGACAATTGCACCTGCCCCTTGAGGAGTCGCTGGGAAGAGTAACCATACAAAGCACGTGAAGCCCTTGGAAGAGCGTTAAGCACAGAGTAACTATGCGGCACAGGGAGTTGCTATTATGATGAGCGCCATTTCTCTCTCCACTGTTTCCTGGGTATTTCTATCATTTGGGGATTTCCCAAAAGAATAATAGTTCTTTCATTTTCCTTCTTTTGCTAGAGCTGCACCCACTACCTAGAATACACTTCTCCCCTACAGAGTTAATAATTGAGTCCTTACTATGTTATAGATGCTGTTTTTGTTTTGGGGTTTTTTTAGATTTTAAAAAAATTTTTATTGGCGTATAGCTTATTTACAATGTTGTGTTAGTTTCAGGTGTACAGCAAAGTGAATCAGTTATACATATACAGGTGCTGTTTTAAGTGCTTTACATTGATTAAAGCATTGGATCCTTGTGATAACCAAATGAGGTCAGCACTACTATTATCCCCATTTTGTAAATTAGGAAACTGAGGCTTGGAGACCTTGCCCAGGGTCACACAGCTCATGAGTGTAGACCCATCCTGACCCTGAGACTACACTCTTAACTATGGCTCTCTTCTATGAGTGTGTATCAAAATCACCCCCATTCTCCATGGTTTCAGTGCCAGTCCCTCCTCCTCCAAAGAGCCTTCTATGATCTCCTAACTGGAAATAATCCTGCTTTTCCCTTTAAAATTCCCCCACTTCTTTGTTAGTATCTGTCTTACAGCCATTGCCTTCCACTTGATATTTTTGTATTTGTGCACCATATATGTCTTAGCTTACCTATCAGTCCTAAGTGCAAAGAGCAGGTCCTATTCAGTTTTATAAACCCCAAAGTCTGGGCAAAATGCCAGCTGCCATTATAAGAAACTAGACACTGGCAAAATATCACAAAGACTAAATTCTAAATCAGAACAAAACTTGCAGTACCAGCAATAAAGTGCACTAAGTAAATGATTGTGAAACTAACTACACAAGAGCTCTCCCCACATTCCAACTGGTAACCAAGTTTTAAACACTAGATCTTTGACCTCTGGCTTCTCCTTAACATGTAAGGCACAGAAAGGCTGCAATGAGAGCTGAAATGTGGGTGGAATGGAATGGGAGAAGGGGTAGGGCCAAAGTGGTCATTTTAAAAAATTTCCTTCGAAGCCTGGGGGCTGGGAAGCGGAGGGATCCCTAATAGACCAGCACCTCCAGATGTGCTGTTTCAAGTCCTCAGATGCCCAGACCGAAGTTTCACACTCCACAGAGACACTCAGGACACCCTCAACAACCTGTCCTTACACCGACCACGGCCCTTGGTTATGAAATGACACATTGATCCCTAATAACTAATATGAGATTTACATAAATGTAAAATGATGAAGATTTTGTATTTTATTATTTTTGTTTTATTTATTTATTTATTTTGTGGTACGCGGGCCTCTCACTGTCGTGGCCTCTCCCGTTGCGGAGCACAGGCTCCGGACGCGCAGGCTCAGCGGCCATGGCTCACGGGCTTAGCTGCTCTGCGGCATGTGGGACCTTCCCGGACCAGGGCACGAACCCGTGTCCCCTGCATCGGCAGGCAGACTCTCAACCACTGCGCCACCAGGCAAGCCCATGAAGATTTTTTAGAATCTCTCTACATGCTCTTTTGGGTATGACCAAAAATTTGTGAGATGGGAATCATCGCCATTCGACAACGGACTCTGTTCTAAGAAAGATAAAACTGCTAGGAGAGCGGGCATGTGAGTGCAGACCATCAAGAAGATTCATATCCACAGGGAACCCACCTGTCTGAGGGAGGAAGCCCAGCGGAGGCCATCGGAGTCTGATCAAGGAGAGAGGAACCAAAGGGACCATGGGGGTGTGGTGAGCCCGTGAGCCCGCGGCTCCAGCTGGGGGGTGCACGCCCATGTTGGTTCAGCAGAGTCTGGAGCAAGGCTCAGAGGGGTGTGGTAGCAATGTTTATTCAGCTAAAAGCAGGGCCACAGAGGGAGTAAAAGTAAAAGGTGGAACTGCCTCTCTAAACCTAAGTGTGACCCAAGGAATGCCTGGGGGAGAGGGGGAAGTGAAGAGGGCCCTGAGAGAAGGAGTTGTGCTATTTTAGAGGTCGTGGTAGCCCGGAGGAAGGCTGGCCACAGCAGATGCAATGTCAAAACATTCAGAGGAAAGATAAACAGAATCCCACAAAGGCTCTCAAATAGCAGTCCTTAACCTTTTTCGGGTCTCTGACCCTTTTGAAAATATGATGAAAAGTACAAATTCTCTTCTTGGAAAAAGAGTATAAATGTAGTCATGAGGGACTTTTATGGTTAAGACCCTCTGTTCCTTAACATAGTGTTGTAAGTCAATTATATCTAAATTATAGTTAGATAGATAGATAAGCACTTGCCATATATATATATGTATGTATGTATATATATATATAAACTGGAATGAAATGCATCAAAGTGCTAATGGTAGTTTCTCTGAGGGGTGGGGATTATGGGTGACTGTTATTTTTTACTTTATGCTTTTATGTATTTTCTAGCTGTCTGATATGAACGTGTACTGCTTGTAAAATTAGAAAGAAAACAATGTGTCATTAAAATGAAAAAAATATATCACATTAACAGCTTAAAAAAAAAAGAATCTCTGTTCCTATCACCAGAGGAATGGATGGTCTTCAAAAGTGAAATGCAAACAATTCAATAAGGGAACAGGTGGCGAAGGGGCTCTGAAGAGGCTGGTGGAGCTGAGGAGAGTTCAACAGCGTTCTTATCCAGAATAAACGGAAGGTGGGGCAGCCAAGGGCTTGTTATGAACATAAAGCTGTGACATGGGGCTGTGAGAACAAGGTAAAGTTAACAAAAATCAGCTGCACTAAGGTTCAGAGCAAGAAATACAGAAAAGGCACAGTCCTCAGTGCTACACGTGTGACATTTGCAGAACTCTCCAACCTCTCTTTGACCTCAGTTCTGTCTTTTCTGTCAAGAAGATTAATTTCCAGACTCTAACGTGGCAAACTACATTGCTAAGAGGGAACTGAGGCCCAAGATAGAATGCATGAGACAGCAACCGGCCACATGAAGTGGATTCAAGAATCTCAGTGTGGAACAAGCACCGGCTGGGAGGTGCTGAGCTGAGAAAAGAGGAAACGTCAACTTCTATCACGGGGAATGGTCTTAGGTCTTTTCTGGGTCACTTTGGAAGACAAATCCAGGACCACTGGATGGAAATTTCAGGGATGTAAATGTCAGATTCCTACTAAGAAGAATAGAAATGATAGTTTTTCCCAAATGGAGTGGGCTATCTTGGGAGGTAGTGAGTCTCATGTTGTGGTAGGTATTCAAGTGAACACTGGATGATCATTTTACAGGGCTATTATCGAAGGGTTTGAATTAGAGGTCTCTTCCAACCCTGAAAGCCTGTGATTCTGTGGCTCAACAAGATTAGGGGAGAAAAGAATGAGTACTTTCCCAGCTTACACTGAATTTTTAAACTTTGCTTCTCTACCTCTGAATTGGTAGCACCTCACTCCAGAGTGTGACCCCTGCACACTCTTCCACCCTCCCTCTGTCATTCTTCCCTTCTCCTTGCCTCTTGTCCCATTCTCCAGTTACTTTTCTCACTCTTCTTTTATTCCTCTTTATTTCTTTTCATGTAAATCCTAAAAGGCAGGGACTGTGATTAGAGTTGGCAAAGAAGAAGGCACCTTGTGCTTCCTGTCAGGAATCACACTCTCTGGGTTCTTGTCTATTTATATCCCATCCCATTTATATCCCACTCCTCTTCCATGAAGCCCTCCCTGGCCATTCCCTGAGATCCAAGGGCTATGATCCCACACACACCTCTCCCTCAATTGTTAGACACATACTGCCTGGTGTCCTTCTATTTTGCCTTATAACATAGTTTAAATTTTCATCTGTAGATTATTCTTACTTCCATAGAGTATAAACTCATGGAGTGAAAGACCATGAGTGACTTTCCTTTCTTTTTTTTTTTTCAACTTTTAAAAAAAATATTTATTTATTTATTTATCTTTGGCTGCATTGGGTCTTCGTTGTTGCACGTGGGCTTTCTCTAGTTGTGGCGAGCGGGGGCTACTCTTCATTGCGGTGCGAGGGCTTCTCATTGTGGTGGCTTCTCTTGTTGAGGAGCACGGGCTCTAAGCACACGGGCTTCAGTAGTTGCGGCACATGGGCTCAGTAGTTGTGGCTCACGGGCTTTAGAGCGCAGGCTCAGTAGCTGTGGCACACGGGCTTAGTTGCTCTGCGGCATGTGGGATCTTCCCAGACCAGGGCTCGTACTCGTGTCCCCTGCATTGGGAGGCAGATTCTTAACCACTGCACCGCCAGAGAAGCCCAACTTTGCTTTTTATCTCCCAAAGCACCTACAACTGTGCACTCCATAGTTATTTTGAATGAATGCTTTCTACCACTTAATATTCTAAACACATACACATGGGGTGAAAATAAAACAAATGGACTAGAGCTGAGTACAGCAAGTAGTCAGTTGAGTTCTAAATGACCCATATCAGAGAGCTGGGAAGGATATTAAAGATGATCTATTCGGGCTTCCCTGGTGGTGCACTGGTTGGGAGTCCGCCTGCCGATGCAGGGGACGTGGGTTCGTGCCCCGGTCCGGGAAGATCCCACATACCGCGGAGCGGCTGGGCCCGTGAGCCATGGCCGCTGAGCCTGCACGTCCGGAGCCTGTGCTCCGCGGCAGGAGAGGCCACAGCAGTGAGAGGCCCGCGTACCGCAAAAAAAAAAAAAAAAAAGATGATCTAATCAACTTCCTTATTTTTCAACCTGTGGGTCGGAAGCTGAGTGTGTATGTGACTTAGGAGCACAACTGGTCTACATGCCAGGTTCCCACGTGTCCAGAACAGTGTCCTCTCTCTGACCCCTCACTGCAAAACCCTTGTGGAGGTACTGAAACAAGCTCACTAATAGTTGTGAGTCTTTGAAAGTGAATAAAACCCCCATTTTTCTGAAGGCACAGAGATGGACCAAGTGACTTCTGAAGGTTCCTTCTAACCCAGGCTGGGAATCAGTTTTGCTCTCATTCCCACTCCGGGGTGTCCTTTGGAAGCATGATGCTGCAATTGTACCATCCAGTGGCAAGAGGCAGACACTGCACCACCAGCAATCACCAGCATACATTCTACCTTAAAAGCCCTAGCTACCAAAGAGAGCGTGTAGAGGATGTCCAATACCTGATGGCACTTAGCTAAACGCTGCAAAGGAAAGGAGCTGAGTGGGGAGAGCGTAAGACTCCTCCCTGCTCCTGCCTAGGCTCATTCTGTCTGACAATGGGAACTTTAAAGGAAACTACCCATCCTCTCTGACATGGAGCAGAAAACTCTCCGCAACGTTTGTCTGCAGGGTTTAGGGTGGGAAGGCAGCTGCACCAGGGCCCATGTTTACTGTACCAAACCCCGGGAGGCAGGAAGCTCAGCCTATGGGCACCTTCAGTCATCTTCCCCCCACAAAAGCAGCTGTCTCATGTCCCATCACTTGCCGTCACCCTGTCAGGACTCACGCCATCTTAGCTCCAGGCTGGAGCCCTCCTTCAATCCACCCAAGAGCTGGGACACCCCTCCTCCTCCTCCTCCCACCCTTACTCAACTCCTATAGTGCTATCCTCTCACGTCCACAGTCAGCCACCCCACCGGGTGGTGGAAGGGACCACAGTGGGAGCAGCCCTATTCCTATAAATTACATGGTCCGCTATGGGACTTAATTGTGTCCCCCAAAATTCATATGTTAAAGCCCTAGCCCCCAATCTCCAATGGGATGGTACTTGGAGCTAAAGACTTTGGTAATTATGTTTTGGTGAAGTCATGAGGGTGGAGCCCTCAAAATGGGATTAGTCTGTCTATCTGTCTCTCTTTTTCTCTCTCCTCTTTTTTCTCTCTGTGAGGATACCGCAGGAAGGTAGTCATCTGGAAGCCAGAAAGAGTCCTCACCAGAACTCAGTTATGCTGACACCCTGATCTCAGACTTCCAGCCTCCAGAACTGTGAGAAATAAAAGTCTGTTATTGAAACCACCTGGTCTATGGGGTTTTGTCATAGAGACTCAAGCAGACTAAGACATGGTCTGAGTCTCGGTTTGAAATATTGGAAGTCAGTCCAAAGAAAATCTTGGAAATAGCTCACCTTTTACCCATACCTCTTCCCAGATGGGGCGGTGCTGAGCCTTACTGATGGGCCAGGCAGGAGGAGGCTGGGGCAGAGAAAAGGTGACAAGGAGGACAGGAGTTCTTCGGTCTTCAAATGAATGAGCCCAACACCGTAAGGAGGCCAATAAGTCATGCCAGTTCCTGAGGAGGGTTCACCAAGTAGGAGACCTGGTGAACTATTCCCTGAGGAGACAAGGTGGCTGAGCTGGAGCAGCCATCATGGGCCATGAATAGAGGTCACACATCAATGTCACAAGATAGAAGGAGCTTAGGTCCTGAGGACTTCGTGCAGAGTGGCTGCCATACCAGCCCTAGACTGCCAACCTCCGGACTTCGGTGAGAGGGGAAGACGCACTTTCGCGTCTTAGAAGCCGCTGTCTTTCGGTCTCCATAACCCACAGCCAAATATCAATATACTCGTAACCGATACTGCCTTCAGTAAATGTTGGCTGTTATCTGCCACATGATACAATTATTTAATGTCTGTCTTCCCACTAGATTGTAAGCTCCATGAAGGCAGGGACCATGTCTGTCTGGTTCAGTGTATTCTCAAGGCCCAAGCCAGTGCTATACACACAGCAGGCACTCAATCAGTGTCTGTCCAACGAGTCAGTGACCCCCTGCTCGTGCCCTTTTCCTACCTGAGCCTGAGCTGCAGACTTGGGGCATCTTCTCCTTTAAGGTCTCACTTAAAGCCCACCAAGGAAAATCATCCCTGTCATACCTCACTTCCTTCTGCTTCGTGCAGGTCCCTTGGAACTTACCCTGTGTTACGTAGATGAAGTTGTCCTGCTGTTGTTGCGATGATCATTCTCTACTTAGTGCCCTGATGCTTATGTCCTTGCTTGACTGGATGGTAAGCTGCTTTGGCAGGGAAAACACTTTCAGTTTTTAATCATTGGGAGCTTAACCCCAATTCCTCCTAAATGTATACAGTGGGGGCTTCCCTGGTGGTGCAGTGGTTGAGAGTTCGCCTGCCGATGCAGGGGACATGGGTTCGTGCCCCGGTCCGGGAAGATCCCACATTCCGCGGAGCGGCTGGGCCCGTGAGCCATGGCCGCTGAGCCTGCGCGTCCGGAGCCTGTGCTCCGCAACGGGAGAGGCCACAACAGTGAGAGGCCTGCGTACCGCAAAAAGGAGGGAGGAAAACCTGACAGGGCCCCAACACTGAGGAGGAATGCTAGCATTTCAAGTTGGGGAGGGTGACTTTTAAAAAGGAGAAATAATGGGGAGTTCCCTGGTGGCCTAGTGGCTAGGATTCTGGGCTTTCACTACCATGGCCCGGGTTCAATCCCTGGTTGGGAAACAAATCCTGCAAGCCACATGGCACGGCCAAAAAAAGAAAATAAATGAAATAAAAAATAAAAAGGAGAAATAAGTAAGGTCAAAAAGGAGCAGGCAGAATGGTAGGAGGCAAACAAGAGAGAAGACTCCCAAGAGCCTAACTTGAAAAAATTTCAAAGGCAGGTTGGTGTGTGTCAAAAGATGGAAAAATGTGGGATTCCGGGGACCTGGGCTCATCAGCCATTAGCTGTGACCTTGGGTAAGTCAATTCTCCTCTAACGATCCATTTCCTTACTTTTACAGTTAGCAGGTCTGACTCAATCAGTGGTCTTCTGGTTGTGCTCCAAGGAGCCCAGGTAGAGGCTCCCAGACGCTGGCATCTGGGCCTCACCTCCTCAGCCAGAGAAGCTCTGCTCCCTTCAGATTCATGCATTGGCTTCTGCACAGAATTTAGTTTGAGCAAAAGGCTACGGAGCTAAAACCAAGTCTGAAAACCACTGGTGTCAACAACCCCGCTCACAACTACATAAAGATCTCAGGTTTTATGGTTCAACAGTTCTCTCCCGAAGCTGGAGCCCCTCCTCAAGGAGACCACGGGCCTTGGTCTCATCTTCCCAGCCAGACTTTAGATTCTGAGAAGACTGAATTTGGGCTCATGGTTCTCAGCTTCCCATGACAACTTCCTGTTTGGGCTCATGGAATCTCAGCCTTGGCTGGATCATTATCAATAAAAGATATTTCACAAAATTCTGTGCCTGGATGCCCTGACAGGGTAGCAGAAAGGTTGTGAGAAGGAGAATCTAATCCACCTTGGGTAGTTCTCAGGGATTTAAGGGACGCCCATCCAGGGGTGACTGGGCCCCTGAGTTCTGGCATGTGTTCTGCTCACATGCGTGTCTTTTTTTTTTTTATTTTTTTTAAAGGGCTCATGAACATGTAATTTTCTTTTATTTAGTTTTTTTTTTTAAATTTTTGTCTGTGTTGGGTCTTCGTTGTGGTGCGCAGGCTTCTCGTTCAGTGGCTTCTCTTGCTGTGGAGCGCGTGGGCTTTAGGTGCGTGGGCTTCAGTAGTTGTGGCACGCGGGCTCAGTAGCTGTGGGTCACCGGCTCTAGAGCGCAGGCTCAGTAGTTGTGGCGCATGGGCTTAGTTGCTCCACGGCATGTGGGATCGTCCCCGGCCAGGGCTCGAACCCGTGTCCCCTGAATTGGCAAGCAGGTTCTTAACCACTGCTCCACCAGGGAAGTCCCCTCACATGTGTGTTTTTCATTTCATTACATGCTCTTTCTCCTTCTTCCCAGTCTCTGGTTTCTTGTCTTCCTCCTTTTCCCACTTGCCTCCCTGCACTCCCCTGCCCTCCCAGCCTGAGGCCTGTGCTCCCTCTGAAGCCCTGACACTTTCCCAGAGTCCCGGGTACGGAGTCCTAGGTTTGAGCAGGGAGTTGGTGAGATGTCCAGAACGAGCAGGGCTGAATCAGGCACCAGAGGCTTTGCTCTCAGGGGAAGAGACACCTAAAGGGCCCACATCAAGATATAAACACTGGGACTTCCCTGGTGGTCCAGTGGTTAAGATTCCGAGCTTCCAATGCAGGGGCCTTGGGTTCGATCCCTGTTTGGGGAACTAGGACCCCGTGTGCCATGTGGCGTGGCCAAAAAAAAAAAAAAAAAGATACAAGGACCATAAACAAAATGTGGTACCTGCACACATACAGTAGAATACTACTCCTCCTTAAAAAGGAAGGGAATTCTGACACTTGCTACAACACGGATCAGCCTTGAAGACATTATCAAAGTGAAATAAGCCAGTTGCAAAAAGACAAATACTGTATGGTTCCACTTATATAAGCTGTCTAGAGTAGTCAAATGCATGCATAGAGACAGGAAGTAGAGTGGTGGTTGCCAGGGACTGGGGAGAGGAGGAAATGGGGATTTATTGTTTAATGGATATAGAGTTACAGTTTCATAAGATGAAAAAGTTCTGAAGATTGGTTACACAACAATGTAAATATACTTAACACTACAGGACTGTACACTTAAAAATGGTTAAGATGGAAATTTTTATATTATGTGTATTTTACCACAATTTTTTTCTTTTTTAAAAAAAAACTTTTTATTTTATATCGGGGTATAGTTGATTAACAATATTGTGTTAGTTTCAGGTGTACAGCAAAGTGATTCTGTTATACATATACGTGTATCTGTTCTTTTTCAAATTCTTTTCCCATTTAGGTTGTTACATAATATTGAGCAGAGTTCCCTGTGCTATACAGTAGGTCCTTGTTGGTTATCTTTTTTTTTTTGGCTGAGCTGCACGGTATGCAGAATATCCTAGTTCACTAGGGATCGAACCCGCACCCCTTGCAGCGGAAGGGCAGAGTCTTAACCACTGGACCTCCAGGTAAGTCCCTAGTTATCCATTTTAAGTACGGCATTGTGTACATGTCAATCCCAAACTCAACTATCCCTCCCCCCAACCCTTCCCCCTGTTTAACACAATTTTTTAAAAAAGAAGAAGCAGGTGGCTTCTTCCTATTTGTCACCTGGACGGGACATAAGGTGGAGAGTGAGCCTTGGAAGGAAACGAAACTCCTGATTACAGCTCCTCAAACTGCAGGCCCTTCCTGAGCTCTCTGCGCATGGTCTGGCCCTCATGTTTCTAGATCTCTGGGCTCTGGCCCTTGTCCCCCAGCTCCCAGTTACTGCTTATTTCTCTGAGGAATATGCATGAGGCCTCAGGTGACATTATCACACACACTCACAAAAACCCAACTCAACTAGTTAATTCATTTAAAAAAGCAACTCAGAGACTGGTTGGAATCAGGGAACTCGGCACAACCTTGCCGGAGCTGTTTATTTACGGGGAGGGCTATGGGTCCATGAGGTCCTCGGGGCTGCGGTGCAGTGGAGAGTCCAGGACTCCAACTCCAGCTCAGTCACTCTGGGCCTCTCGTTAACTCACCTGGGCTAAGGCCATGGGCCAGGCACCTGAAAGAAAGCACTAGATGTACAGGGCTCTACCTCACTCTCCATACCCCAGCCCCTGATCACAGACCCCACCCCTACCAGGACGGCACCAAGCCTGGGCAGGAGGGCGCAGGGGGTGGTCAGGGAAGGGAGAAAAGAGGAACAGGGTCAAGGGCACCTGGTACCTGGCTCCTCACGCACAGGAGCCTATACAGGAGGCCCCTCCTGAGGGAATGGTCTTGCCTTGAGAGACCCCAGAAGAGGCAGGAGGATGTGACTGATGAAGGTCAAGGTCAGGTGCAAAGACCAGGGAGGGCAGGGGGCAGAGCAGGAGGTGACAGGAGCCCTGAGAGGGCAGGCGACTGATGGGCGGGGCCAGGCTGTTCTCCGCCCCCTGCAGTGCCCTGTGGGGCCCCAGAGGGACCCCGAAGGAGAGGCTGCACTCACCCTGGAGGGGTCTGCTTCACCCAGACATGATGTGCTTGACAAAGGCTGGGAAAGAAGATGGAAATCAGCCACTGCACTTGGCCCCTCTCAGCCCCTTAAACCTCTTCTCCCTGCTCTATACCGCCTGACCTCAAACCTTCCCAATACCCTTTCTTCAGAGCATGATTCTTTCCCCTATTTAGGGTTGATGGGGAGAAGGTGGAAGGAAGGAAGAGACATAACCACTGCTCTGTGTCCATTCTCTGTGCTGGTACTTGACACAGATGAAATGAGCTACATTATCTCTGCCAATCCCCGCAACCTTGGGACAGGGGCCAGCATCACCCCATTGCTCAGATGAGAAAACCAAGGCTCAGAGAAGGTAAGTGACTTGCTCAAGGTCACACAGCTGGTATATCACAGAGCTATCTCCGAAATCCATGCCCCTTCCATTACACCGTGATGTTCACTCCCAGGAAAGGAAAAGAACAATGTCCACTGGGAGCTCACCGAAGCCCACGGGGTGCACATGCTCCCTAGCCCCTGCATCTGTTCTGTTCTGCAGCCCAGCCCAAACTGTACCCAACCCCCCATCCCTGCGTGACCGGGGAAGCGCAGCATGAGCCGATACCTTCGTAATTGATGCAGCCATTGGCATCCTCCTGCCCTGCTAACAGCTGCTCCACTTCAGCCTCAGTCATCTTCTCTCCTGGGGCGGGAGACAGTGGGCACTTAATTACAGGTGGGCAAAGGAGGCACAGGCCAAACCCAAGCACCCCCTTGAGTCTGATGGCTCAAGACTTCCTGGGTGTAGGAAGAGGCCATACCAAAGCTCCCCCAGAGGCTTTGGAGGGTGGAGCCAAGGGTCTTAAGGCCCTTCCTAGTTCCCAAGGTCTCTCCCTCTGGCTACAGCCACCAGTGGGTGAGCAGACCAGGGCCCCAGTGACTGAGGCAAAGGACAGGAGCCCTGGGTCCCACCTCTCAGGCTTCACCCCCGCCCGGCCAACCTGCTCTCCTCTCCTTCCCACCCTGCTGAGCAAACCCAGCTGGGGAAGCAAGACAGGCCTGGATCAGGATGTGATCCTCAGGACGCAGGGACCCCCATGTCTCCCCAACATATGCCACTCGGTCACTTCCCACGCCTCTGTTCCCCCTGCCCTTGGGCTCCACCTCTGCCCTGCTGGCATACCCAGGGTGGCGAGGACGTGGCGAAGCTCGGCGCCCATGACCGTGCCGTTGCTCTCCTTATCAAACACGCGCAGCCCCTCCACGAAGTCCTCGTAGGTGCCCTGCTCCTTGTTGCGGGAGATATGCTGCAGGATGGGCAGGAACGTCTCAAAGTCCAGCATCTTGGTGTTCATCTCTTGCGGCGGGGACAGGGAAGGAAAGGGAATTCGACGTGAGCTCGAGGGAGCAGAGGGTCAGGAGGGGTCTCACCTGGCTCTGCCAGGCTAGCCTGTCCCTGGCAGCACCCAGAGCTCAGCCGCCGCCACTTCTGGGTGGGGCACCCCGTCAGCAATCCTGGAGGGCTCAGAGGCCCGGGAGCCAGGCAGGAGCTGGCTCTGGGCACTCTTCTCAGTGAAAGGACTAGGGCAGGAGGGAAGAGGGACCGTGACTCCACCCAGACCTCTGAGCTCCAGGTGGCCAGCGGGGCAGGGAGCTGAGGTGGCAGCAGTAGGATTTGAGGGGCCCCAAGGGCCACACAGCGCAGGCCTCACATTCACAACTTAGACTTCTGACACGTGACAGACTCCCAGTCACGAGGGTAAACTGACAAAATTGCAAAAAGAAAATTTTGCATAACTCCAAATTTGGGTCCCATCACTAGACCAACAGTGCCTGGAGCAACTCTGAATCAATCATTTGTAAAATGTGTGATTCTTGTGTGACTAGCACCCTTCTCCCACATTGTCATGTGTTAAAAGCTTTAATTTAATAGAGGTAAACCATTTTTAAATACCTCCAAATGTTGGCATTGCTTTCTTTTATAACCCAGGAACCTCCTACAATGGAAGTGCTCAGATATCTTTTGACCTCTGAGAAGCCCTACTGACACCGGTAGGCTCCTTCCTCTGATCCTTCTGGCCCACATCCTTCACCCCTAACCAGTGTCTTCACCAGCAAGAGCAGGAGGGGAAGGGGCCAAACCAAGGAAGGGGGTAGAGCCAACATGGGGCCCAGGAAGCCTCCAGAGATGGTCCACCCTGGCTGCGGGCCCCTGCCCAGGCCTGCCTGGCCCCGTCCTCTCAGAAGGACACGTGTGTTAGGGCAGCTGTCAACTTGACTGCCATGGTGACAGGTGACATTCACAAATGTGGCCACTTGCACCACTTTCTAAACTCTCATTCACCAAAATCTGTCAAATACAAACGAGTGAAAGAAGCATCATTATAGAGTTAATCTTGAGTCTGCTCTAATTTATATTAAATGAATAATTTGCAATCCTCAGTGATCTAACCATCATTAGAAGGAGGAGAGCTCAGCGCTGTGACACCTCGACCACAATTTGCTGGTGGGGAAGAGGGGGGCGCTAGTTAGTTATCAGCTTCCCTCCAAGCTTCCCTGCTCCATGTCCCCGGCACCCTCGGTGTCACAGGAAGACACTGAAGAAGCAGAATGTCGTTCCTGCTCCCCAGGAGCTCCTGCCCTCACGGGGAAAACAAGAACAAGCCCAAGCCACACTCTTCGAGGGTTAACTAAGTGCCAGGCGCTTCCAGGTAATTCTAGCAATGGGAGGAGGGTAACCTGGGGAGGGTAGGTTGGTCTTGAAGGGAGAGAGCCCCAGGGGCGGCGGGAGACACCATGAGGCCCACGCTGACCTTCCGGCTTGGGCTTGCCCAGGACGCGCAGCACCTCGGCGTTGGTGGGGTTCTGGCCCAGGGCCCGCAGCACGTCCCCACACTGCCCGTAGGTGATCTTCAGCTCTCCAGTCGGGGTCCGGTCAAACAATGAAAAGGCCTCTTTGAACTCTGCAGAGAAAAGACTGGCTGCAGCCCCCGGGGCCAAGTGAAGGCGGTGGCTGGGGGCTGATCGGCCTCTACCCACGCTGTGGTTGATAAAATATTTCAGTATTTCCCTGCAGCCATCATCCCAGCCGCTCCCTGTAACCCATCCCCACCCCATCTTCTGACAACTAAAGAAGCATCCTGGAGCCCCACGACCTGTTCCAGCGCTGGGCCTGGGATCTCTTCCATCGATCACTTGTCACATCATTTGAAGTCTCCCCTGCTCCTGCCCCTCCCACCCACCCATCCTTCCCTTTGCAGGTGAGGTGGCTGACTGTTGAAAGAGGCAGGGAAGTGAAAAGAGCACTGGCTGAGGAGTCAGGATTCCTGGGTTCTCCTCTTGGCTCTGCCAAGCAGCACCGGGCTGGGGCTCACTTTCTTTGCGCACGCGCAGAAAGTAAGGCTCCACCCCGCCCTCCCCTCCCAGTTACTACGAGTGTCAAAGGAGGTGGCAGTGTGTGGAAGCACTTTGCAGTGACAAGACCTGTTCAGAAGTCAGCTAATATCAGTACTGCCTGTCAGGCTGAGAGGGGGCTCCCAGGCTGGACAAGGTGACCTGGTGGAAACAGTCAGCCCGCCTCAGCTCTACCACTGACCTGCAGGTGGCCTCGGCCAAACTCCTAACTCCCATGGGCCCTCTGTTTCTTAGCTCTAAGTAAGGATACAGTGTCCACCTGTGTGGGCTGCTGGGGGGATTACAAAGCACTCCAAGCATGGTGTCTAGCATGTGGTAAGGGAATCAACAAATGGTGGTTATTATTATATTTCCTAGTTCTGGAGCCAGACTCCCAGAAGGTTCCAGGGCAGGTGGCCAAGGGGCAAGGCTGAATGAAGGCACTCCTGGGCCCTTTGCAAAGAACCTTAATTCCTAATCAATTTGGATTCAACCAACTCGTCACTGGGGATAATATGGACTGGGTATGGCATTGAAATTACCTTATGCTGCTGGCGACAAAACGGTTTACTAAGCAGATTAATATAAACCTAAGAAGAATGTGTGAACTACTTAGGAGAAAAGCTGCTTTTAATCCTCTCTAAGCACTTTAGAAACACTTATTTCCTTTGATGCTGCATATGGATTATTTACAAATCATTCCACATATCAAAGCAGGCTCCCCAAGACGTTTACCTGCCACTCTTTATTAGGCTTTGTATGAATTTCAAAGATATAAAGCTGCCTGTCTTTCAAATTACTAAATAATTGAGTTCAAATTCTGTTTCCATTGCTTAGTAGCTGTGTGACCTTGGGCAAGTAAATATTTAACCTCTATGAACCTCTTTTCTTCTATAAATGGCACCTACCTCATAGGGTCCTTAAATTACATTCAAATAAAATACAATAATGTGCGCAAAAAACTTTAACTCTGTGTCTTAACACAGAGTAAATTCTCCAACAATGCTGTTAGTAATCTCTTACTGAGTTTAATCCCAATTTTACCACTTAACTGTGTGATCTTGGCCAAGTCACATAACCTCACTGAACTTTGTCCTCTGTCAAAAGGAATAGCACTGACCTCACAGCTTTGTTAGAACAATTTAATTTTTTTTGAACTTTTAAAGCAATTAGCATGGCTTCTGGCACAAATACATTGTTCAATAAGTATGGCAGTTGAATCTGAACTCAGACCTTTTGATCTGCTAATTCATTCAGAAGAGTGAGGGCAAACTTAATAAAAGTAGGAGTCTCCACTTAAAAGAAGAATGATATTTAATAGAAGGATGGAACAGGGGGGAAATAACAGGAGTAATGACCTATGATTTGAGCACTTACTGTGGGCCAGGCTCTGAGCTGGTAACTTTGCATGAATTATCCCATTCATCTTTACAAAGACTTTATGCTATAGCTATTATCATCCTCATTTATAGGCCACTGCAGATGTGACTTCCAGCCAACTATTAAGGAAACCAAGTGAGGAGGAGGAGGAGGAGGAAGAGGCCTGCTGTACCAGCTAATGTTCCAGACCGCTGGGAAGGCTGGTATGCACATAAAAACCAAACACTGAAGCCTAGGATAGCTACTAGGAGGAAAAACAAGGCCAGTGTGATCTCGAGGTATATGAGAGATGAAGTTCATTGTCCCAGAAGAAACTTCTGAAAGATCTGTAGTAGGGAGCTGCTTGCTAGAGCAGTGAACAATGGTGGTGATCCCTTTCCAGAAGGATATGGAAATACGGGCCAGAGAAGGAAGTCAGGACTTAGAAACTAATTCCTATGAGAAAATAAATAAATAAATAAAAGAAATTGGAGCCATATCTCCTGGAGATCATAAAGCTACGAAGGGATTTGATAACTGTCTTCAAATAGATGGAGGGTATCTAGAAGATGCTGAATAGAGTCACAGAATTTCTGAATTGAAAAGAACCAGATACCCTCACTTTGCAGATAAGAAAATCCAGGTTTAAAGAAGTGACTTGCTCCAAGTCTCATGGCCAATAGTGGCAGATTTAGGGCTAATTTCAAAGTCTCCTGGTTGCAGATAATGTTTTTCCAGCAAAACAGGAGAAAACCATCTTCAGTTTCACCAAAGAGCAAATGAAGAGATAGGAATAAAATTAAAGCAAAAACAATTCCAATCCAACCTAAGGAACAATGCTTCAAAGTCAGAGGGATGAAAGGCTGGAATGAGTTAGGCCCCAGCCCTGAATATCTTCACAGAGAAAAGAGGCAACCAGCTGTCTCAGTTGGCTTTGACCAGGATTCCCATTTGGGAAATGAAAATTCTTTATCATTAGTTGATTTTCTAGTCCTCATGGGTACCACTGTGTTTGCATATACACTGAGTATATATATATATATTTAACTAAAATGCATTAAAATTTATTTTAAGAATTTCACAGTGCTCCAAACTATTGATGGAAAGTGACTGTCCACAGGGTATTGCAAAAACGGAGTTGGACTCGGTTCACTTGTTTCAAAATGCATCTGCCATCTCTCATGCCCTATTGGTGGGTAACTGGCATCACTTTTTTGGAGGGAAACTTGGCAGTAACTATTAAAATGCACATATCCTTTGACTCATTGCTAGGAAGATCCCCTGAGGAAAGCATTATCTCCCCCAACTGGAACAACCTGAAGGTCTATCAATGTGGGCCTGATTGGATTAAAACATGCATCCATGTGTGAGAATCTATATAACTGTTTAAAAGAATGAGGTAGAACTGTTGGTGTTAAATATAAAAAGATATTTAAATATATTATTAAATAATACGTACTATGTTATACATTGTTAAACCCAAATATATATTAAGTAAAAGATGCAGGACAGTATGCACCACATGACTCAATTTGTATAAACTTTACACATACATACTGGTATAACATTATATATTTTTTAATCAAAGGATACATAGACCTATTAACAATGATTGTTTTGGGGAGAGGGGATCAGTATGATCAGGGGATCATACTGAGAGGAAAGCAAGGGGAAAATATTTTTAATTTTCTTTCTTTTTACCATGTTCATGGATTAGTTTAATTTTTAAAATATAGTCTGTGCTTAACATCAAGGGGTTGAATCAGGTGACCTTTCAAGGTCCCTTTCAATTCCTATGATTTTATGTCCAGGAGGCATTTGGTGGGGGAAACAAAGGGATAAGTTGCAATGAAGGTGGATCCCAGCTGCAAAGTAGATATCACTTGATGAAACATTTCATTCTCAAAACACCAGACTCCTACAGAAGAGGGCTGAGGGGCAACAATTAAGTTGGAGGGCGGGAGGTCTCGAGGCTTGTCTTGAAGCTACACTTAATAGTACTTATATTAAGTTGAGAAAACAAATTGTCTTCATCAAAGACGGAGAAGGGCTGATGGAGATCACAGGTGGACTCAGGCACCCTCAAGTCGCCGCTGGTCCTGCCACCATTAGTGGGTGAGCATCTTGGCAGAATTCAGGATGCAGGGAGAGGGAGCTGGTAACCTGAGGAGGGCTTTCCAATAACAAACCAGAAATGAGGGCTTCTAAATATCTTGGATAGGAGATTATAGGGTGGAGGGAAAGTCAGGCAGTCTGGCAGGGTAGTTCAGAACTCAAGTCTGGAATCAGATTGCCTGAGTTAGAATCCTGGCTCCACCACCAACTGTCTGTGTGAGACTGGGCAAGCCACCCAAACTCTCTGTGCCTCAGTTTTATCACCTGTAAAGTGGGGTGGTGATAGTCCCTACCTCACGGGGTTGCGGTGAGAATTAAATAAACTAATCCACGTAAAGTGCTTAAGTAACAACACGTAGTAGGTGAAAGTGAACAGAGAACACACCTATACTTGCTGTTTTGCGTAACTGTTTTCCAGTCACGCCTTTGTGTGCCCTGACTCAGATACGGGTTTGCAATGATGACGATGGTGATGGTGACAGTGATGGTGGTGACAGTGATGGTGGTGATTGTGATGGTGGTGATTGTGATGGTGGTGATTATGAGGGTGGTGATGGTGATGATTACTATTATGGTGGCGACAACAGCTCCTCCCCAGGAAGCGCAACAGAGAGAGTGTGGTGGGATAGGTGGGGTCGCTAGTACTCACCTTCGATCTGGTCAGCAGTGAAGTCTATCTGTGGAGAGAAACACAGAGGAATGAGGGCTGGGACTGCTAAGGCCTTCCAAAGGAAGCAGAAGCGGCTTCCGCAGCAATCGGGTCACCTCCAGCAGACACTGATGAGGACGGAAGGAGACTACGGGCTGAGAGTCAAACACAGACCGGCCTCCTGGGCCGCAATTGACAGGCTGTCAAATAATGCAGCCTCCAGAGCTCTCTCAGCACCACTTGTTAAGTGATGGCTCCAAATGAGAGGGAAAGAGAAACACTCTGAATAACTCTAGAACCCACACTGACTCCCTATTATAATTCCTTTGGGTCGAATGTAAATTCCGTCCCAGCGGGGCTGTAAACAGCCTTCGCATCCACCCCTTCAGTCTCTCCCCTTTCTACTTGATGCTGGCTTTCAACCCACCTCCTTCAACAGAGCCTTCCCTCACCCCCTCCATCCCAGCCCCTCCTCCCGCACACATCCCTCTCAGGCGGGCCCTGGATGCTTCCTAACTGTTTTCCTGTCATGCCTTTATGTGTACTGTGATTCCTTGAAGCCAGGGTCCCGGCAGGGCAGGGGATTTGCCAGAAAATGCCTGGCATAGAGTAGGCACTCAAAATATATTTGTTGAGAGGAGTAAATTTTGGGTTTTCCCCCCTAAATTCAAATCTGAGTACAGAAGAAGAAGGTGGAAGGCTCTGAAGATGAATGACAATGAACAAGCATTAGTCATTATTTTAACTTAGGATCTTGAATGTTGCTTCATGGTCCTTATCTACCACCACCACCCCCTCAAATCCCCTCTTCGCTGGTGGTGGTAACCAATCCTGGAGCATCTTCTCTGTGTGCCACCATTCCCAGTCCTGATTCTGCTGCTCTGTGCCCATCCAAGGCTGACCTCGTTAATGAGGACCACTGGAGGTGGCTGGAACGAGCTAGGAGAGCAGGAGAGGGGTTACACCGTGTTGGGAAGAGAGCTAGCTGTACCCAGGAATGGGTCAGAAAGTTAAAGAAACCCCCTAAATGGGGTAAAGGATGCTTTGAAGGAACCCTCTGGGGAACGGTGCAGTTTGCCTTACTTTGCGATGATTTGAGCCCCAGGATTAAACGTGTAAGAGAAATTAGTATAACGACATAACATCTGAATATATGGTCATAACCACACACATTGGGCTTAAGTTTACTTTTGCTTTGTTTTTATTTATTTATTTTTTTGCGGTACGCGGGCCTCTCACTGTTGCGGCCTCTCCCGTTGCGGAGCACAGGCTCCGGACGCGCAGGCTCAGCGGCCATGGCTCACGGGCCCAGCCGCTCCGCGGCATGTGGGATCCTCCCGGACCGGGGCACGAACCCGTGTCCCCTGCATCGGCAGGCGGACTCCCAACCACTGCGCCACCAGGGAAGCCACTTTTGCTCTATTTTTGAGCAAAGAATCTTCTAAGCAAAGGAACTGGGTAAAGTATAATAATAGTGATAATAGTCTTCATGAAAAATACCTAATTTTTTTTTCCACTTTAAAGCAATTTCAACAACCCCCAGAACTGGAAAATCCAGACATGGAAAAGAGAATTGCAACCAGATGTGAGAAACTGGGGAAGGTGGGTGGATGGAGGGAAGTGATAGGCCAAAGAGAAGGAACTCGGATGATACCACTAGGCAGCTCTTGTCCGGTCTAGGCTGTCCCACGGGAACAGTGCGTTATCAGAACAAATCAGAAATCCAGGTTTCCTGAAGGGGGAGATTGTCAGCTTTTCTTGCTAGGCTTTGTCCAGAGAGGGAGCGATATATGACCTAGAAAACCTTCAGGTACTTTCAAGGTCTTACCCTGTGCCTCAGTTTCCCCAGAGTGTCCCATCTCTTGGCCAAGCCAGTTCTGCTTAAATTCCGCCCCTTGTAGGGACTACCATAGATAAACCCCAGGGTTCTGGGCACAGTGGCAGGGTCTCCCAGGGCTGTGGGTACTAGGAAGTATCCTGAGAGGGCCAGGGAGGGTCATCCAGTTAGAGCTCTGGGGGCTAGTTTCTCTTCCTCTTTGTCACAGAATCAGGTTCTGAGCTCTAATTTTGATCTGATTCCTCACCACCCCCAGCCCTGCCCTGAGGCTGATATACCCAAGAGCCCACCACTCCCAACCTGCTATTAATAGCCCTTCATACCAGTAGCCACTTGACCTCCTACATTCTGGTGCCAAAGCTTAAAACTGCTTCAGTCTCCAGAGGCCTCTGACCCCCTCCTTCATTGGCTCATCCCCTCCCCGTTCCATTCCTTAGGCAGCTGGGCCAGATAGCTGGGAGGCCTAAAATGACTGAGTCAGCAGGCTGGGTCTACACCAGCTCCAAGGAGAGGAGCCTTTCAGGGTGAGAAGAGCGTGGTGGAGCAGAGAGGGAATAGGGCTGCGGCGGCAGAGGGAGCCTGCCCCAGCTCCTACACCAGGATAGAGGGAGGGTCTCGGCCTGGGCTAGGCTAGGCCACTGCATGCTCCAGATAGGAGCTCAGGCTAAGGGCACAGAAGGAGGGGTCCACTTGGGTGGGGAAGAGGAGAGAGAAGCAGGCTCTTCTCATCTTATCTAGGGCCTCCCAGCCCTCACCACCCACCCAGTGCAAGAGTCTTTGCATGTGAAGCCTTTCCCAGACCCCAGCACCCAGAGAGCAGTGCTCCCTCACTCTTTCTATCACCTACTCTGAGTTACACTGGAAGTTATCATGCTGTGTCTGTTCTCCATAAGATATCACACAGTCTTTTTTACTTCACTATGGTGGTCCCCACAGCGCCTTAAAGAAAGTTTAGACGGTTGGTTGGTTGTACCGCCCTGCCATTCCTAACTTTGCTGGGCAAATTTGGGATGACAGAGCAGGGCTTCCTCAGACAGAGCAGAAACGTGTTCTTGAGGGGAAAAGCCTGCAATCCAAAATAGCTGTCACCAGCCCCAACACCTGCTCCACGCCCCATGGGACTGTGAGCGGGGGATGGATGCCGCAGCCCTCACCCCGGTCCAGCCCCCGTGAAGTAGATCTCTGAGCTCCAGGGCAAAGAGGGTTCTGAATGTCATCCCCACCCCCATCCCAGTGGCTGAGGCTCACTTACCTTTACACTCTTGGGATCAAAGGCAGGTTCCTTGGGAGGCTCGGGAGGTGGGGCCGAGGCCGGGGCTGGGGCTGAGGCTGCCTTGGGCGCTTCCTTCTTAGGCTCAGGCTTCTTGGGAGGCATGTTGTCTCGTTGGGCTCTTCCACAGAGGTGGGACCCAGGAAGGAATCGAGAGATGCGGCGCCCAGGAGATGAGACGGGAGACTGGGCTGCCTCCTGCCCTTTTTATCCTGGGCAGGAGCCCCCACGGAGGGGCTGGGTGATCGCAAGAGCAACTGCTGCTGACTATAAAAGGAAGAAACACCAGCAGGGTACAGCTGACAACTGTGCATTGTCACCAGGTTTGGGGCTACCAGCCCCCTCCCCCTCTCCCCCCCCCACACCTCACACTCCTCACGACCTCCACCTGTGGGTCAGGCTGACCCCTTCCTGCCAATCGGTGGACACCCAGAGGGGCCAGGGAAACAGACCCTCTCAAAAATGCCAGAGTCCAGCCAGAGAGATGAGCTGACTTGAGCAGTTGATAACCCTGACACAAAGCCCAGGGGAGGGCGAGGCTTTTTTTAGTCCCTTCTGAACAGAGGCAGCCCACTGCACATTCCTTTTAAGCCAAGATCCTTTAAGCTGAGAGCCACTCTGGGGCCTCAGCTCTGCCCTGAGGTTCAACTCTCTGGCCTGGCGCCCTGAAGCAACAGCTGGTCCGGCCAACTCACACTGTCCCACACCCTCCCAATCCACCGGGTAAAACCCTGAATCTCCCAGAGCAGGCTCCCCAGGAACTCCACAGACCTCAAATCCCTGGGTCCACCCCACAACTTCAATCATTCATTCAACAGATATTGAGCACATAACTTGTGCCGTGGAGCCAGGGTGAGAAGCAGAGAGGTTGGCTGAAAGTCGATGAGACTGAAGGTAAGGAAACTTGGGTCTCGTTTTTATATACTGTACCTCTAACTCATTCTGTGCCCCCTGTGTGTGTGTGTGTGTGTGTGTGTGTGTGTGTGTGTGTGTGTGTGTAGTACTTACTGTGTATCGGGCACTGGTAGTTGAGTGCCATTCATACAAAATCTCCTTAAATCTTCACTGCAGTCCTATAAGGAAGATATTATTACTCCCATTTTACACATGAGGAGATTGAGACTAAAACTGGTCAAGTAACAAGGCCACTCAGCTAATTAGCTATAAACTGGGATTAGAACCCAGGTATGTCTGATTCTAAAGTTTGTGCCTGAATCATTGATATTATAATCCTGTGGGGGGGGGGACATATATATTTGTGGGTTCATCAGATAGGTCAGGATGAATACCACTAAAATGTTAACAGGAGACACCCCTAAGGACTCAAAGGGTAAGGACAGGAGGATGACAGCAATTTGCAGTTTTTACTTTTTTCACTTCCTGTATTAACGGAAGTCTTTACAACGAGCATGTACTGTTTTTATTTAAAAAAAAAAAAAGCTGAAAGTCAAAAAAAAATGTTCAGAAAAACAACAAAAAGCTTATCCACTGCACAGAATTGCTTTGAACTGAATTGTATGGCTCTACATTTCAGAGGACGAAGAGAAATAAAGCTGAGAGAAGCAGAAAAGTCACTTTGCCTTTCTAGGTTCAGTTTCCTCTCCCATAAAACAAGATTGCTAGGGACTTCCCTGGCTGTCCAGTGGTTAAGACTTCACCTTCCAATGCAGGGAGTGCAGGGTTCCATCCCTGGTGGGCGAACTAAGATCCCACATGCCTCGCAGCCAAAAAAACAAAACATAAAACAGAAGCAATATTGTAACAAAGTCAATAAAGACTTAAAAATATACATTAAAAACAAACAAACAAAGAAAACAAGATTGCTAGACCACATAACGCCTGGTGCCCTGGAGCCCACATCTGCCCATTCTCTGGGTTCCCTAAGCACAGGCTCCAGGTCCCACATCTTGCAGAGCCAAAAGGGCCCTTAGAGATCATCTCATCCCGTCTGGTGTGACAGGTGAGGAATCTAAGGCCCAGGAGACTTCGGAGCTACGGCGACATTCAGTTCTTCACAGGCGGAGCTGCGCCAGCTAAGCCCGGCTGCTCGTGTGCGGTGCTCCTACACCACGCTGCCCCTCCTGTACCCTGCACGCGCCCTCACCGCCAGTGAGCAGAGAAGCCTTTAAAGAAAACTGAGGCAGGAAAGGGGGGCAGGTCTTGCCCAAGGGGACCCTAGAGCAAGACCAGGAAGCAAACCCTAGGCCAGTCCCGGTCCTGGGCTGGTCCGGCAGCTCCTTCGCTCTTTTCCCCTCCCCGCTTCCCCTCTCCAGCCTTCTCTTCCTTCCGACTCCTCGACTCCTCGTTCCGCGCTCCGCGTGCCTCTGCTTGCACCCTTCAGTATTCCCCGGCTGTTCTCTCCCTGACTACCTCCTTCCCCAAGGGGCTTGGGAGCTCAGTTTGTTGGTGATGAGGAAGGAGGAAAGAGGAAGCCCAGCCTCTCCTCTTTCTCTACCCCCACCCGCATCCCCTTCCTGGACTAGGTGCAGAGATACCCACACTGTAGAGAGCTGCAGGCCAGAAGCTGCAAGAGCCAGACACTACTAGTCCTGAATGTCAAGCCGCTTCCGCTCTCTGGGCCCCAGCTTCCTCATCTCTAAAGTGAGAGATAGTCAGGAGCTTTCAATGTGTTCAACAGACACTTAAGGCTTCCTTAGCTTGCTTCTGGCTGTCAGGGACACAGAGGGGCCAGGTCTTGGGGCTCTCCCATCCCCTGCCACTTCAAACAGCACCACTCCTAGGTGTTTTATATACTGGAGGTCTCATGGTCATTTCGTAGGAAATAGTTCCATGATTTAAAAGTTCAAAAACAACCAGTGAATGAGATGTTGAATAGAAAAACAAGGTATTCTAAGCATTCTATAAGGAAATATGATCCCCAAAAGACAGGCAGCTGTAACTCTGTCTTTTCCTTTCTTTTCTTTCTTTCTTCTTTCTCCTCTTTTTTTTTTTTTTTTTTTTTTAATTCTAAAGCGAAACAAAATATCCAGACTGCTGGGGAGCAGAGCTCTGAGGTTAGAAAACTGGGAGCGCAGAATGGGGCTGGAGGATCTGAAAACGTGGAAAGAGTGTGGACTTCAGAGGCAGACAAGCATAGGTCTGAATCCTGGTTTTGCCATGTCTAAATCTTGGGCGCAGGACCCTCAGGACCTTTAACAGCACACATGTCCTTCTCAAGTTGTTGTGAGATTTGTATGAAGTAATGTGAGTTAGACACAACAGACCATCTCTGGCATATAGGAAACAATCATAGCTGTCAATTTCACTTTGTTTTCTGAGCCAGAGGAAGCTAGAGGTGTGCTCTGGTGTCTCAGGTTTCCTGGAAGGAACACCAGGAGAGGGGCCCACAGGAGGGAGGGACGAGGAAGCTGGCCGTGGCTAACTTGATTGTAAGGTGTGGGTTTAGGAAGGAGAAAGAGGTGGAAGGGAATGGGGGAGGGGATGGGCAGCAGCTGGGTACCCACAGTGTGAAATATTTGTGGCTCAGAAAGCATGTAACTGGTCCCTGGGGCCCGGCAGCCTGCCTGTCAGCGACACTCAGACGAGGAACCTGGCTGCCTGAAACCTCAGTGGGGGAGGAGATGCTCCTCAAATCAGTTTCTGATTCTCTTTAAGCAGCCCCAGCTAAAAAAGTGGCTGGCACTTCAGAAGCTACTAGAGGGGAGCTGTGGTTTCCCAGAAGGAGCTGTGTCGAGAATCAAGATACCTGACACTAGCCTTGTTATACTAAAACCCATGATGCCCATAGTTCATGAGACCCCCAAGAACTGGAGTCAGAGTTTTCACTTTCTTCTGGTCCTCATTCTGCTTCACGGCCACTGACTTTCACCTTGCAATTTCATCCACCTAGAGTACCCTTCACAGGACCTAGGGTAGGGTTGACCAATCAGAGCAAAGGAAAGGAAGAGAGACAGAAGGAAGAGGCAGAAGTGTAAAGAGGGAAGCATAGTAGCAGGTACTGGTAGCCTAACTACTGCCTCTGGGGAGGCATCGAGTGGTTCCCAGCCAGAGCTGCTCCAGCCACTTGAATGCTGCCACTGGAAAAACCTCACACTCAGTAGATGGAAAACGCAGAACAGAATTTCACACCAGTCAGCTTACGCCCATGTCAAATCTGGACAAACGCACAGAAGAGAGCTGACATCAGCCCTCCTTCGGGCTGGGCTTCCACACACTCACGCATCCTCCTCCCTTCACCTCTAACCATGTAGGGCCTGTGTCCTGCCTGCCTGGGATCAAATGATGCTGACAGCGTGCCTGGCTGTTAATGCTTTGTTCTTGTCACCTCCCCCCACCTCTTCCAGACAGTGTCTCATAAGCTAGACATCATGGGGCAAAGCCCTGGCCAACACTACATTTATATGTCTCTGTAGAGGACACTGGGTAAATCGGGCTCTGCCGCAAGGCAGAGGTTAAGAGGGCCCACTCAGGAGTTAAGAGTTCTGGGTTAGAGTCCTGATTGATTTGTCCGTTAGGCAAGCTAGTTAAACTTCTTTCTGTCTCAGTTTTCCCATCTGTAAAATGGGGCTGCTAATATAACCTCACAGGGTGATTGTAAGGATTAAATGAGTTAATACAGACGCTACACTTAGAGTAGTGTCTAGCACAAAGCAAGTACTCAAAATCCTTAAGCTTGACTGAACCAGTGTGACTGCTGCTCCCTCTCCCGAGGGCAACTACGAAAGAATTATAAACAGAAAACACCAAGAAATGAAGAAAACTGTGAGATATCCCTTGGGTGAAGGGGGGCCCTGTTTTGAACTGGTGTGGTGTGTGGTAAAGGGGTGGCTTTGGTTTACGGCAGGAGGTGGCCAGGCGTGGCTGTGGAATGATAAAAAAAGAAGAAGATCTCTGGGGTTCTCATCTGTCTTTTCCTCCACCAGTGTCTTAGAACAAACAGTGATGTGCCATCACATTCATGACTCAAACCGCTGATCCAGGTGCTGGTAAGAGTAATCAGGGCACTGAAGACGCACTGTGCTTGTGAGGATCCAATAAATAATAGGAGGGGAAACTGAACTTCGGACAGTTGTTTCCCCTCCTCGCCCCCTAAACTCTCATAGCAGGAGAACTGCAATCTAAGAAGTACTTCCCCTAAGGTTGCTTCTCCCTTGGGAGGTGGGGGCAAAAGGTGAAGCCTTGACATGAGGAGTTATTTAGTGAGGTTGGGTCTGACTGACTTGGGAGTTTTGGTGCTTGAGGTTCTCAGTCTTACGGCTCATTAACCCCTGACCCTCACCCCCTGAGCTAAATGGCACTGGTACACATTGTTGAACAGAGCAACCTATGTGCCCATGGGCCAAATAACAAGACAGGTGAGGAACACAACTAATTCAGATGGATACAACCCACTTGATTACAGATTGTACCTTAAGTAGAAAGATGACAACAGATAGACCAAGATTTTAAAAGTAGCTTAATAAACATGCTTAAAGAAATGAACATATTACTAATACGACACCAGAACAAGGAAACATAAAGAAGAACCAAACAGAAACATCACATATAGAAAATTATAATAGTTGAAATAAGAGGGACTTCTCTGGTGGCGCAGTGGTTGAGGGTCTGCCTGCCAAACATGGGTTCGATCCCTGGTCCGGGAAGATCCCACATGCCACGGAGCAACTAAGCCCGAGTGCCACAACTGCTGAGCCTGCACTCTGGAGCCCACGAGCCACAACTACTGAGCCCGTGTGCCACAACTACTGAAGCCCACGCACTTAGAGCCTGTGCTCCGCAGCAAGAGAAGCCACCCCAATGAGAAGCCTGTGCACTGCAACGAAGAGTAGTCCGCACTCGCCACAACTAGAGAAAGCCCGTGCACAGCAACGAAGACCCAATGCAGCCAAAAATAAATAAATAAATTTAAAAAAGAAATAGTTGAAATAAGAAAAACAACTTTAGTAAAACAAGCAATATGTTAGGTATAAAAATAACTAAAATAGAGCACACAATAGATATGAAAAGTAGCAAACTGGACACAGCTGGGAAACATATTAGGGAATTGAAAGACAAAAGAGAGAATGTCTCCCAGAAGGAAAAAAGAAAGACGTAGAAAAGCTGGGACTTCCCTGGTGGTCCAGTGGTAAAGAATTTGCCTTCCAATGCAGGGGACATGTGTTCGATCCCCGGTCGGGGAACTAAGATCCCACATGCCACGGGGCAACTAATACCGTGTGCCACAACTACTGAGCTCGTGCTCCTCAACAAGAGAGCCCACGTGCTGCAAACGAGAGAGCCCGTGCACTCTGGAGCCCTCACGCCACAACTAGAGAGAGAAAAAAACCCCACATGGCACAACTAGAGAGAAGCCCGTGTGCCACAGTGAAGAGCCCGCACCACAACGAAAGATCCTGCACGCCTCAACAAAGACCCCTCATGCTGCAACTAAGACCTGATGCAACCAAAAAATAATAATTATAAAGAAAAAATAGAAAAGCTGGGCTTCCCTGGTGGCGCAGTGGTTAAGAGTCCACCTGCCGATGCAGGGGACGCGGGTTTGTGCCCCGATCCGGGAAGATCCCACACGCCACGGAGCGGCTTTGCCCGTGAGCCATGGCCGCTGAGCCTGCGCGTCCGGAGCCTGTGCTCCGCAACGGGAGAGGCCACAACAGTGAGAGGCCCGCGTACCTCAAAAAAAAAAAAAAAAAAAAATAGAAAAGCTAAGAAATATGCGGGATAGAAGGAGTACTGCTTTATGATTTAGAAGGGCAATCAAGCTAAGTATACATCTGAAAGAAATCTCACATGAATTCATAAGGTACATGAACAAGACGTCTGCAGCATGATTTGTGGTAGCAGGAGTTGGAAGCAATCTGGGTCTCCATCACTGTGAATGCCTGGGTAAGATGCACCATGCACCATGAAAGAGTGTGTAGCAGTTAGAAGCAAAGGATTAGATGCATACACAGAAGAAACATAGTGATAAGTAAGAAATTGAATGAGGTATAAGCCACGATAATATTTCTATAAATTAAAAATATATGCATACAATCTCACTGATATCGTATTGTATATGAAAAAGCTAAAATTGAAGCTCCAAGGAAAGAAAATGCTTATTTGCCACTTAGCTAGATAGGTACAAGAATTTATGGTAAAATTGAAACTTCTCATAATGCAAATCAATACACATTTTTCTAACATAAACACACAGGATATTTTAATTGTAATCAACAGTCCTATGTAAATTGGCTGCAAAAATGACAAAAAAGTTTAAATGTTTTGCTGGTGTTAATAAATCTTAGAGTTGCTTTCCAATTTACGCAATATCTCTTTGAATTTCATGTTAATAATTCTGATTGACACAAGAATTGGTAAATTTACTTAACTTGCACATAGTTGTGAAACTGACATGCTTTTGCTTCAAAGTCAAATCAGTGAAGCAATTTATAGCACAGGGATATCAGCTTGGTGCTTTGTGACTGCCTGGAGGGGTGGGATAGGGAGGGAGGGTGGGATAGGGAGGGAGGGTGGGAGGGAGGGAGACGCAAGAGGGTAAGAGATATGGGAACATAAGTATATGTATAACTGATTCACTTTGTTATAAAGCAGAAACTAACACACCATTGTAAAGCAATTATACCCCAATAAAGATGTTAAAAAAATAAATAAATAAAATGAAGCAATTTTTTCAATTTGGATGCAAATATTAAAAGAAAATGATTTTTTGGTATTTGATTCAGTTACTGGAAAATTTTAAAGTATGTTTGGAACAACTCATGTACATGAATCTACTTTTCAACTGTGAATTTTATGAAATCTAAATACAGATCAAATATTTATGATGAAAATTTAGCATTCAAATTGAGATAATGCTACAAGAGTAAAACACACACTGGATTTTGAAGACTTAGGACCAAATAAAAAACAGAATGTAATATATCTCATTAGTAATTTTTTATTGATTACATCTTGAAATAACATTTTGGGTACACTAGGTGGAATAAAATATATTAAAAATCTTAAAATACATGCATACTAGAAACATTACCTGTTATTCAAGAACACATACAAAAGAAAACACACACACACACACACACACACACACAAATGAACACATACAAACAAAAGAAATACACATTAAAAATATCTGATGGTTGCCTAATGTAATGTTGAGCGTTGTTTAGATGGGAAGGGTAATGAGATAAAAGGGAATAAATAAACAATTAAACAAGAGAGGCCTTGCACGAACCATTGATGAAAGAAGGCTATAAATCAGGTAGAGTGATTAACCCAGTCCTCTGTATCTAAGATTCCTTGCCACCAAGGAAGGAGGAAAAAAGCAATGAGTCACCTGAAGTCTGAGACCCTTAAGGCCCAGAGCACCCAAGGTAAAGGCAGAAAAGAAGTAGAAAGGTGTCTAAAATCAAACTTTCAAGGACCATGGTAGCACCAGCTCTCAGAGCACTTAAATCATGTCCTCAAACTTCGTTTCCTTGGCTGTTTTAGTTCAGGTGGAGAGTGCTACATATGCTTGGCCTCATCACTCAACAGTCAGCCTAAATGGTTGAAGCTATTTTCTGTGCTGAGATCAAGGCAGTGCCGCCTGGTGACATATCTGCGAACTGAACTGTGGGAGGAGGATGCTGCAGGGGCCCAACGACAGGTGGGTTAGAGTCCGCCTGAGGACCGAAAACAGAGCGCAGGACAGCTGGTGTTTGGCAAAGCGATTTACAGATGAAAAGCAGCAGAGAGCAAGTTGGAATCCTCACCAGTCATCCAAACTGCATTCTCCCAGACATCCTGACAGCTGCAAGGGGCTTTAGAGACCCAGAGAAAAGGGGGTGACTTGCCCAAGGTCACACTGTGAGTCATGGCAGACCTGGGACAAGAACCCAGGACACTAAGGCGACAGTGGGAGCTGGAATTGCTGATAGGGGTTCCCTCTGGGAGAGGCCTGGCACCCAAGGGAGAATGGAAGCAAGAAGGCATCAATGAAAGAGCTGGCCTGGTGCCTACAGCATGGATGGCTCTCAGTAAGGAGGAGGTGATTCAAACTCCTAGCAGGCACTTTTTCTCAGCATTTGGGGATGTGCTTTCAATGCTAGAGATGATTCTCTTTTCTCGGTTTCCCTTTCCACCAGCTTCTTCTTTTACTTCTTGAATTCTGATTTCCTCCCTAACACTCCATTGGTAACTTGTCTGTGGCTAGATCTGTGGTCTTAGATATCTCTAGGCCTTCTCTGCTGTACTTACAACACCAAAGATGTCACTGACCCTCCTCTCCTTTATCTCCTTTATCTACATTACTCTCATTCACTCATTCGACTAACACCTAATGAGCACACACAGTGTGCAGGTACGTTTACTAAGATGAGTGAGAGGCCTCCGCTGGCCCCAAGGAGCTCACTCTCTGGTGTGGAGGATGCAGATATATAAACAGAGTTTTAATATAATGATAAATAGTCTCACAAAGGTTTTACAAGGTATAACATAACCCCAAAAAGAAAGCATTTAGTTCTACCTGAAAAATCTATATCTCCAGTGCCAGCCTCTTTCTTAAATTGTTCAAGTTTCACATTTTCAATTGATCTTTGGACATTTCTCACCTGAGGCACTTCAAACTCAGTACGTTTTAAAGCTAGCTTATCACCTATCTCCCAAATCAAATATTTGTGACACAAAAACAAACCAAGAATAATAACAAAGTCTATTTAAGACCACTATGGTGTATACTCAAGACTGGAATAAATCAAGTCTGTGTTTAATCCATTGTTGTGCAATTTATTTAGAGAACAATGAAAGTCTCTCTAGAAACTAGAAAAGGGAGAAATAAAGAATCTATTATTTGGTTGGTGTCCTCTCCAAATGATACAGATATTTTTTCTCTAGCAGTCAGACATATATGTCCCTTCTGAGGAAAAGTAGATAATAGTCAGTAAGATCATTCAATTAGCTCTTTTGGTTTGAAGTCTATAGTCACCAAGCTGCCTTCCGGTTAGAATCTTAATGCCCTCAGGAGAAGGAATTGGATAAGAATATTTCTCACTATAAATGAGTAATTCAGAACCATTTCCATTTTCCATCTTTTTTTCAGATTCAACCATCTAGGATCCTATCATAATAGAAATTCAGAGCTGCCTAGACTCCCTAGCAGCCCCTCTGCTGCATTCCTGGTCCCTACTCTCTCCTCCAATTCACACAATCCTCAGCTGTTAGCATAATCTTTCTCACATTCCATTCTCATGAGGTCATTCCCCAGCTCAATCACCAGCAGCAGCTCCCTTGGTCTATTTTATCAGTCTAAAGTCATCAGCCTGGAACCCAAAGCTTATCCACTGTCCCCAACACCATCATTTCAACCAAGTTTATACAGCCTCCGCTCCAAACAAGCTAATTTGCTTACCGTTGATCTCTTTCCCTTTGAGCCTGCATAGCCCTCCTAGCCAAGATGCATCTTCTGATTGGCCCCAACACTTCAGACACTGCCTAGACTTTAAATCCCTCAAGGACGTGTAGGCAAGGCCAGCATGTTCTCTGGGCCCACAGAGGGGGAGTCAAAAAAGCATCAAGTTATGACCAATAAGAGGTAAGTTAAGTGGTCAAATCATTCAATCATCAGATATTCCAAAAATGTTTATAGATTTATAATATTTTAATATCTCTTCATATTTGTACAGGGCACTGTGCTAGGTGGTAGCAATATCATGGAGACTCAAAGTCCCTGCCTTCAAGGAACTTACAGTAAACAAATATAATTAAAATTACCATACATACTATGAAGGAAAAGAATGACGACTCTGTGAGAGAGAACAATAGGATGGAGCTAATTCGAAAAGATACATGCACCCCAGTGTTCATAGCAGCACTATTTACAATAGCCAAGACATGGACCCTACTTAAGCGTCCATCAACAGATGAGTGTGTATATGTATATATATATATAATATATATAAAGGAATATTACTTGGCCATAAAAAAGAATGAAATATTACCATTTGCAGCAACATGGATGGACCTAGAGGATACTAAGTGAAGTAACACAGAGAGACAAATATCATATGATATCACTTATATGTGGAATCTAAAAAATAATACAGATGAATTTATTTACAAAATAGAAACAGACTCACAAGGTGTAGAAAACAAACTTATGGTTATCAAAAGTGAAAGGGGAGGGAAGGGATAAATTAGGAGTATGGGATTAACAGATACACACTACTATATATAAAATAGACAAACAACAAGAATTTACTGTATAGCACAGGGAACTATATTCATTACCTTACAATAACCTACGATGGAAAAGAATCTGGAAAGGGCTTCCCTGGTGGCACAGTGGTTAAGAATCCACCTGCCGATGCAGGGGACACAGGTCCAAGCCCTGGTCCAGGAAGATCCCACATGCTGAGGAGTAACTATGCCCGTGCACCACAACTACTGAGCCTGAGCTCTAAAGCCTGCGAGCCACAGCTACTGTAGCCCGCACGCCTAGAGCCCAGGCTCTGCAACAAGAGAGGCCACCGCAGTGAGAAGACCGCATACCACAACGAAGAGTAGCCCCCGCTCACCACAACTAGAGAAAGCCTACGCACAGCAATGAAGGCCCAATGCAGCCAAAAATAAATAAATAAAATAAATAAATTTATATATATAAAAAAGAAACAGTTAAAAAAAAGAATCTGGAAAGATTCTTATACAGATAGATAAATAGATAGATAGATATAGATATATAAATATAGATATACATATCTGAATCTCTTTGCTGTACACCTGAAACTAATGCAATATTGTAAATCAACTATACTTCAATTTTGTAAAAAAAGAAAAAGATAGGATGAAGCTAATAATTTAGATTAGGTAGCACACGGAATATTCTGAGGAGGTGATATTAAGGCTGAGGCCTGAAGGATGAGTAGAATTTAACCAGTTAAAGAGAAAGGGAAAAGTACTTTAGGAAGAAGAAGTAATATTTGTCAAGGCTTACACTTTAATCACTCAGTCAATATTTTTTAAACATCTACTAAATATGTAAGGCTTTTCAAATAACAATATGGAGAAATATAAGCCTTGGCCTTCCCTTAGCGAGACAAGACATAAATAGAATAACCAATTGTATTAGTCTGCTCAGGATGCTCTAACAAAATACCACAGACTGGGTGCCTTAAACAACAGAAATTTATTTTCTCATAGTTTGTAGGCTAGAAGTTAATGATCAAGATGCTAGCAAATTTGGTTTCTGGTAAGAGCTCTCTTCCTATCTTGTAGTTGACTGCCTTCTCATCATGCCCTCATATGACATTTCCATGGTGATGTGCCTGCACAAGGGAGGGCAGTAGAGAAAGAGAGTGAGCTCTCTGGTGTCTCTTCTTATAAGGACACTAATCCTGTTGGATCAGGGCTCCACCCTTATGATCTCATTAACCTTAGAGGCTCCATCAGCAAATACAGCCACACTGGGGGTTAGGGCTTCAACATATGAATTGAGAGGGGAGAGGGACACAAATATTCAGTATATAACATCAATCAATAAACAAAAAACAATAATAGGAACAGGTAGAGCACAGGGAACTCTACTCAATGCTCTGTGGTGACCTAAATGGGAAGGAAATCTAAAAAAAGAGTGGATATCTATATATAGATATAGATACAGATATGGATCTGTATATATATAACTGATTCACTTTGTTGTACAGCAAAAACTAACACAACACTGTAAAGCAACTATACCCCAATAAAATTTTTTTTAAATAATAATAGGAACAGAATGAGTTTATTCTATTCATCCATTAAACAAATAAGAATGAATACCCATCATGTACAGGCATATCTTGTTTGATTACATTTTGCTTTGTAACCTTCTACAAATTGAAGGTTGTGGGTAACACTGCATCAAGCAAATCTATTGGCACTATTTTTCCAACAGCATTTGCTCACTTTGTGTCTCTGTGTCACATTTTGGTAATTCTCACAATATTTCAAACTTTTTCATTATTATTATATTTGTTACGGTGATCTGTGTCCAGTGATCTTTGATGTTACTACTATTACTTGCTGAAGTATTTTTAAATTAAGGTATGTACATTTTTTAGACATAATACTATTGCACACTTAATAGACTACAGTACACTATAAACATAACTTTTATAAGCACTGGGAAGACAAAAAATTCGTGTGACTTGCTGTGTTTTGCTATTTGCTTTATTGTGATGGTCTTGAATACAACTCACAGTATCTGCAGGGTATGCCTGTACCAGATACTGTACTAAAGGTGGAGAATACACCCTGCAACAGGCAAACAAGGCTTCTATCATGGAGCTTATGGGCTAGATAGGAAGTAATCACAGTAAAGGGCAATAAGAATAATGACAAGTATGTTAGCACTCGAGCAGTAGCAGGGTTAGGCAACCTATCCCTGTGTTCCAATACATCAGAAAAAATCTAAAGAAGTATATTTGGAGGATGGGCAGAGATAGCCAAGTGAAGAGTGGAATTAGAGCGTTCTGGACAGAGAGAGCAGTATATACAAAGACTGGGGCAAGAAAGTGGGTCAAGAAGTTCCATGTAGCTGGTGTAGGGGAGAGAAAAAAACCTTTTCCCTCTATCCTCTTATTTTCAGGGTCTGGGGCCCTGCAGATTAAACTGACAAAAGACGGGTTAACAGAATTTTAAAAAACAACGTTTTAGAGCTTCCCTGGTGGCGCAGTGATTGAGAGTCCGCCTGCTGATGCAGGGGACACGGGTTCGTGCCCCGGTCTGGGAAGATCCCACATGCCGCAGAGCGGCTGGGCCTGTGAGCCATGGCCCGCAGAGCCTGCGGGTCTGGAGCCTGTGCTCCGCAACGGGAGAGGCCACAGCAATGAGAGGTCCGCGTACCGCAAAAAAAAAAAAAAAAATCAACATTTTATTTACACATGCAACATGCATACACATGGGTGAATTCAGTGATAAGTGACTCAAAGAGGTGGTTAGAATTTGGGGCCTACCTATCATCTTAGCAAAGGGCAATATATTTGTGGAGAAGTAACAAGACAAAGAAACAGGGTTTGGGCCTCTAGGGGTGGTAAATTGTGGAAAGGTAAATAGATGGGGAAATGAATGGAAGATAAAGGTTATTTTAGTAAGGGTTTTTGGTGTGGACCCAGCTCAGTGCCAATCCTCTGTCTCCAGTGATAATGGTTGTTTTCCTGCTCCTTTTACAGGAGAGGGGAGGGGATACACCTTCACAAAGGGGAATTTATGTCATGCTTTTAGGCAGATAGGGGGAGGGCAAAAAGATTTATGTTTGCTGTCTTAATTGCTTTCAGTTCAAAATAATCCTCATGCCAAAGTGGCATTTCCTGATCCCCTTCACTGGAATATATAGTATAAGAGGGAGACAGGCGACTTAAGGCTAAATGAGGAGGCGGAGACTAGACCTTGGACAGCCTTGTAAGACTAGTTAAAGGGTTTGGACTATATCCTGAGAACAATGGGAAATCCTAAATTGGAGCATGTAAAAAGTTAATAAACTGAAACTTCAATTAAAATGGAGTTGGGAGACCAGAAGAGGGCGTGAGAGCAATAGCAGAGTCCAACAGGAAGAAGAAAGACTTCCTCTTCTTTCCTGGCAAGAGCTCAGCCAATGAGAGACTGTCACAACTCAGCCAAGGAAGAGCCATGGACTTTTTGTTTACTATAGCCCTCCTGACTTCCTTTTCCCCTCTATAAAAGAGTTCTTCTCCATTTTTGCTGGGGACTTTCATGTGGATCACCATAGTTGCAGATCCTGAATTGAACTTTTGCTGATCTCCCAAAAAACATTTTTTTGCTGAAGAAATAACTGGCAGTCTGTTTTTTTATTTTTAATTTTTAAAAATTTATTTATTTATTTATATTTTGGCTGTGTTGGGTCTTCATAGCTGTGCGCGGGCTTTCTCTAGTTGCAGAGAGCGGGGGCTACTCTTTGTTGCGGTTCGCGGGCTTCTCATTGAGGTGGCTTCTCGTTGCGGAGTGCAGGCTCTAGGTGCATCGGCTTCAGTAATTGTGGCACGTGGGCTCAATAGCTGTGGCTTGCGGGCTCTAGAGATCAGGCTCAGTAGTTGTGGTGCACGGGCTTAGTTGCTCCACGGCATGTGGGATCTGCCCAGACCAGGGCTCAAATCTGTCCCCTGCATTGGCAGGCGGATTCTTAACCACTGCACCACCAGGGAAGTCCCAGTCTATTTGTTTTAGGTCAACAGTGGGGAGGCTTAGCGAGGGGGGTCCTGACATGATTAAACTTGTTTTTGGAGGTAGGTGAGACTTGAGGCAGCAAGAGACATGAAGGTGTCTATTTAGGAGGTAAAATTAGTAGGGCTCTGAGACTGGAAGTTAGGGCTAAAAAAAGAGAGTGGTTTCAGGTTTGGGCGATGGAGAAACTGGGATAGGTAATATTTCAAGTAAGGTAATATTTCAAGTATGAGGAACGAGGAGTTCCATTCTGAACAAAGTATTTGTGAGACATCCAGTTGACAGCTAGGCATTTAGGTCTGGAGTTCTAAAAAGAGTCTGGCTGGAGATACAGATTTTGGAACAATTTTAGATAAAAAATTGAGGCCATCAGAATGAAAGAGTTTGCCTAAGAAGAAAGTGTAAGATGAGAAGGCCTAGAACTGACCCCTGAAGCATTCTAATGTTAGGGGTTCTGTAAAGGAAACTGATAAAGAACAGAGCAGTAGGAGGAAAACCAGGAGACTGTGTGATCAGAGATGCCAAAGGAAGGGGGTGACTTGATGAAGAGAGAGGAGCGAAGATGCGGGGGGAAGCTTCACGGTCAGGTAGTACAAAGAGGATAAGAGGCAGCATACAACAGGGACAAGAGAAGCGTACAGATAAGGAGGACTGAAGGAATTCAGAAGAGTAAGCTTACTCTGGCTATACCAGTGGGCCTGCACCTTGCCAATGATATCATGTCTAGCTTCTTGAATAGTTCCCTAAACCCTGGTTTCCAAATCTGATTGAATATGAAACAGACCAAGAGGCAGGCTAAGGAAAAGGATAATTTATCATGTTTGGAATAATGCTTATTGTAACCTAACTCCACTTGCCAGCTAAAGATATGTTGATAATGGGTGATGGCAGGATGCTCAAGTGGTTGCTGGACGGTGAGTTTAGGTAGGTCAATCAGAAACAGAAAAGGAAGTAAAAATGCTCTAAAAGAGTCCATCAAAGCACAACTTCAAACAATGGGGTCTGAATGGGCACAAAACCACAACAGATGTGTTAGCCCAGTGAACAATGGTCAGAAAAGAGATGCTCTTTATTAGAAAAAAGAAAAAAAGGGCAGGGGGGTAGGGGTGAATTTTAGGCAAATTCTAAGCTTAGGAGCCAGAGTGCTAAGCATCACAGAGTCTTTAAATGCTGAGCCTAGACACACATTTTCACACAAAAAATATCATCTGTATATATCCTGTGTTGTGAGTTCCTACATTTAAATTTACAAGAATCAAATGCGCAGGTACAAGACACGGCAGCATGTTGTGTGAAACAGCGCTATGTGCGTAAAATAACCAAAAGCTTAGCATGGGCAGTCATGTGACTGTTATGCACATACAACTTTAGTCCACTTTAATAGAAGTCATCCAGATAGTAAAAGCAATAGTCCTATTGCCTTCTGAATTCATTTGACTAAATCTGGAGTGCTGTGTTCAGTTAAAGCATCACATTTTAAGAGTAATATCGCTTACCCACCCCTGTCTTTCCATTCCCACTGCCAGTCTCTCATCTCAAAGATGGTCAATCCCTCCCATGGCACATGCCTTTTGCAGTGTCACTTTGCCATTCCTCCCATCTCCTCCTGTTGAGACACAGGCTGGCCCTGTGTCTTAATCTGACCAATAAGAAGTGATGGGGTTTGACTTACAGACCTAGGCCTTAAGGGGTCTCACTGCTTCCGTTTTTGCCTTCTTGGTTGCCAGCTGCCAAGTCAAGAAGCTAGGATTAGACTACTGACTGATGAGAGGTCATGTGGAGGAGAAATGAGGGGCTCAGCCAACAGCCAGCACCAAGGCCCCAAACATGTGAGTGAAGCCATCTTGGATCTTCCAGCCCTAATCAAGCCAACAATGGTAATATTCTGTATCTATGCTATCCAGTATAGGAGTCGCTAGCCACATATGTGTATTGAGTCCTCAGAATGTGGCTAGGGCATCTGAAGAGCTTCATTTTTAATTTCACTTGAATTTAACTAAACAGTAGCTAGTGGCTACCACACTGGACAGTGCAGAACACTATTTCCACTCTAATTCATCCGGCATAATCCTGCTAACAGAAC
This sequence comes from Delphinapterus leucas, assembly GCF_059928025.1. Classification (NCBI taxonomy): domain Eukaryota; kingdom Metazoa; phylum Chordata; class Mammalia; order Artiodactyla; family Monodontidae; genus Delphinapterus; species Delphinapterus leucas. The sequence goes on along the minus strand of NC_143147.1, from coordinate 54,573,225 downwards.
AGGGCATATGGCAGCAAAAAATCACCTTAGCACCTACCCTTTATGGGGCTATAAGTACACAAGCAGTGACTAGAGATGGCTGGTGGTAAAGGTTATAGCTCTGTCAACTGGTGTTTAAAACAAAACAAAACACTCCCCCGCAACATCACCCAAAGGAAGGGAGTGACCCATTCTAACCTGATTTTATCTGCATAAAATGTGAGAACCAGAAAGGGAAATTTCCACACAAATGGAATATACCATTGAGTCCCACATCTACCCTAGAGATGTCCTCATTAGGACATCAACCTTTAAAAACTGTTTTCTTCAACCATATGGTTACCAAAGGGGAAAGGGAGGAAGAGAGGGAGAAATTAGGTGTGTGGGATTAGTAGATACAAACTACTATACACAAAATAAGCAACAAGGATTTACTGTATATCACAGGGAACTATATTCAGTACCTTGTAATAACCTATAGTGGAAAAATAATCTGAAAAAAGAAAATATATCTGAATCACTTTGCTGTACACCTGAAACCAACACGATATTGTAAATCAACTATACTTCAATTAAAAAAATATTGCAGAGACTGTTTTTCTCATCTACCAAAACCCAAAATTTTAATAGTTCCCTGTTCACACATTTCGGGGGTAGGGGGAGCAGGAAGGAAATCTGAGAGCCTCTTATGTGTGTTAGACACAGTCACATACATTAATGCACGTAGTTCTCTTAACGGTGTTTTTTCAGACTAAGGAAATAGAAGTTCAGAGAGGTTATGACTTGCCTAAGGGCCTAAAGCTAAGTTAGTGCCAGAGATAAAATTCAAACCCAACCTCCGGATTTCCCAACACACCACAACACCTCTCTTAACAAGAATAAAATTTTCTGCTCTCCTGAGATTTTCCGTGATCTGGCCACCTAAATACTCATTTCCAGTTAATGTCTTAACTCTTACCAGATTGATCTCATTCTGCATCCTTTCACTTTCTCCTTTCATTTCTTCTAAGTCTACCCACCCTTCAAAACCCAGTTTAAGTCTGAAACTTTCCTCATCTCAATGCTAATTAATTTCCCTTTCCTCTGAAGTTTTACGTCACTTATAATGGGCACCACATAATGTAGCATTCTTTGTTACATTACTTTTCGTTAAACAGACCGTAATCTCTTTGAGGACAGAGGTCATACTAAATCTTTGAAGAATGGTAATCTTTCCAATTTCCTATTTCCCTTTGAGCCATGAATAGGTAGTTCTGGAATGGATGAACGACCTAAACTCAACAGACAGATACTTCTTGATTAATTAAAGTCAGCCCCAAACTCTCGAGTTTAACTCTTTGCTTAATCTACCACGCACCAATTAATCCAGCAAGGTTGAATGGCGAACCGAGAGCTCGGCCCGGCCACGTAATCCTCCCAGCGGACTCCCGCACGCCACGCCCAGCCTATTGGTTGTCGATGAGGCGTGCCCCAGCCTTGGGTGGCCGATGGGGCGTGGCGTGCGTGAAGGAAGGCGTGGCCGAGAAGAGGAACCTACGCTCTGGATCACACTCGGTAGTCTCCGGTAGTCCTCGACAACTTCCGGCAACGGTCTCCTCCTCCGCTGATTCACCTCGGGTATTTCCGGTCTCCTTCGGGCCTTTTCGTCTGGCTCCCGCGCGGGTCTCTCCACTTCGGGTTTTTCCGTGTCCCGCTCGGAGGTGCTCGGCAAACGCTCGGCTTCCCCCATCCCCCGGTAACGGTCGCTGGTGAGTTTAAATGAGCCGGGGCTGGCCGGGCCGGAGCCGCTACGGGGGGGGCCTGAGGCACTGCAGAAAGTGGGCCTGAGCCTCCAGGATGACGGTGCTGCAGGAACCTGTCCAGGTAATGGTAACCGTCTTCTCTGAGGCTTGGCTCTCAGCCTCGGTCGAGAAGCAGCGTATGGCCACTCCGCGGCCTGGTGCGGCCTAGGCCCAGCTGCTTCTCCCGCCTCCCCTCACGCCGGCTCCTGCCTGTCTTCTCGTTAGTTCCGAGGCCTTGCCCGCAACCTCAGCCGTGTTACCTCTGGCCCTACGTTACTTCTTCCCCTTGGTGTGAGCGGAGTTCGGCAATAATACCTCATTTCTCCCCCGGCCAGCGTCCGGTGAGCCCCTCCTGTCAGCCCAGCGGCTGGGCCCGGCCGGCGTGAGGGATGAGGGGCCGACAACTCGCCCCAGGTGCTTTCTTGCCTAAGGATGTTTGGGAGGCACGTTTGATCAGCGCTTGTACGATCTTCATAACGGTGGGGCAAGTTTGCAGGACGAGTGTTGGTTTTGTTTTTGTTTTCTGTGAGAGGGTGGAGGGAGGGTAGGATCGGTGTTTTTAATACTAATTTCTATTTTGGTAACAGACTTTATAGTCCACGTTGCTTTTCTCGCTCAGTAAATTTCCCTCTGGACGATGATCTGCGAAGAGAACCCCAAGGCCCAGTGCCGAGGCGCAAGCACCTATCCAAGGGGAGAGGGTGGAAACGGCAAATTGGATTTTTTCCATGACCTGTGAGGGGGATGAGGAGTGTTTTATTGTGCCTGTTTACAAGGCGTTCAGGAAATGAAAGACAAATGATGGGTTTTCTATCCATACCACACCAAGGTATGCTTTGACGCACAGTGCTCTGTTGGCATGGAAGAAACACTATTGGATTTTTAAGTGTGTGAAGCAGTGCCAAGTGATTTCCCCCCCGCCACCTGAAGAAACTGAATCTTTTGTCCCTTGGTGATGGACCAGGTCTGTGAGACTTTCACCCTATCCTGTGATCTTTGACTTAATTAGAAGAGTTGACCTCTATCAACTGCTGTCATTGAGTCATGGGCTTTCTTTATTTTGAAGTTATAAAGCAAACCGATTTTAGAAATTGCTTCATATTGCCCTTAAAGACCTGTGATGTCAAATAGTAAATATTTTAATACATCACTCCTTCCATATTTCCTTAATTTTTCTTCACAGGATGAAATATCAACTTCTCCTAGTTGGCTCCTTCTCCAGCTCTTTACATATAGCAGCTATTCGTTTTTTAATTAATGTTATGTGGGATTCTGTCTTAGGAAGCTTACCTGTTTGTACATTATACTGGTGCTTTCAAAGCTATTTCTTTCCATCCAAATTTCTCTTACTAGTAAAGAGTCTCTTTTTAAGATTTTTTTTTTTGAGGCCTAACATGAAATTAGAAGTTGCTATCTATACTCTCTTAAATGGATAAGCAGATCACTCAAGTTGTTTAATTTCTGTTTCATAATTTTGTTATTTTGTCTTAATAATTAATGATACATTTGCCCTATAGGTACAGCTTCTAAAATGATAAACTAGTTTTATTGCTAGCCTGTAACCACTTTTTAACAACAATTTCAACTTGCATAAAAACATGGAGAAGAAAAGAAACATGTAGCCAACTCCTTGATAGTACCCATCAGGTTTTCTCTTTTTCCTTAAAGTACTCTTAGCAGTAATGCATTTTGGTATTTTTAAGGCTTAAGGGTCAAATTTGTCTGCCCCCCCCCAAGGCACACTATTATTAGATTTGCGGACAGAGGTAAGAAGTTTTAGGATATAGCTAGGTGAGAATTTTGGTTATAATTTTTAGGATAAGAAGTCATTCAAGAAGGGATCTGGAGCAGTAGGAGGAACAAGCAACTTTGGCTACGATGATAAAGATAAACTGATCAGGGATAGTGCTGAAAACAGGAAAGAAGAGTAAGGAAGAAAATAAAAATAGAACAACTAAATAAGATACTTTTTTTTTTTTCAAACTATGATAAGCGATTGCATGTATTTGTAGAGGAATGAGAGTAAGTTGAAAAAGCGTTTCCTTTCTAGGGATGCCTCAGGGTTTGAGGTATTACTAGGCATAGGAAAAAGTTGAGAGAAAAGATGAGCAACTGTTTTTTGCTTTTTCTTTTTTTAAAGTTTTAACATGGAATACCCAGGTTGATATGTCACATAAGCCTAAATATAAGTGCTTCCTCCAAATTATCTCTTATAGGAAATTGTTACTTTGAGTCTTTGCAAAAAATCTCTCCTATTATGAGGCAGAAATTCTGTCAATTATTTTATTTTTAAAATAACTATTTAGGGAAGACACACTAGCCTAAGTGACTTGAATCAATGCTAATTTGCATGTTTATAAAATTCACCTGATGAAATTGATTTTTAAAAAGACATTTTATGTAGATTTATCAATTATTCCTGGGGGTAGGACATCACAGAAGTGTTGGATGAAGTTGTAAAAATCACCTTAGTAAGCAGTATAGTAAGTGGGTGCTTTACACATATAATATTGTTTTAGAGATTATTAGATAGTGAAGGAATACTTTTGGCTTGGGATAAGATGAACAGGGACAGCATCTAACGTGGATTCATAAGGTACCATTTTCAAGTAATAGAATTGAAGGTAGTGTATTCAGGAAAATTGTGTTAGATGATTCCCACCACCCCCCGTAATGGCTTTTCAATAAAGCTGTGTTATCCAACGAGAGCAGAAAAAAATGAAATTCCTAAATATATTTTATGCTTTAAAAAAATATATGTAAGTAACTAAATTGATAAATCAATAGGCATTTGACTATTTGATCTTCATTGAAAAAATTTATATATTCAAGTTAGCTGAAACATTTTGTTTATAAAATTTTCTTTTGGAAAACAGATTACATTATATTTAGGTCCAATATAGTGTCTTGAAGACAGTGCTACATAGTACCTGAACTGAGAGAATACGCTTTGGGATGGGGAGGTAGAGGGGGAAGTCGTTACAAATATGTAGTAATTCCTTTATGGACTAGTATCCCGATATAGCCTTTGTGCTTATATATAGAGAAAGCATGAGACAAATAATCACAAATTAATAATTATAAACTGTGATAAGAAGGGCACTATAAATAGGGTGTTAGGAGAGAGACCTAATAGGAGGGTCCTGACCTAAGTCAGATTTGCAATTGGACCATCAATGTTCAGAAGCAGCCTCAATGAAAAAAATCAAATTGGGAAGACTGTTATGCACCTGCTATGTGCCAAGCACAGATAAAAGACATTCTAACACCTACTCTAAAAAGGATGTTAGGAAAGTTCCTTTTGAGCAAATAACATTGAAGCTGAGTTCAAAGTTTGAGAAGGAAACAGTAGTTTGAAGAGCATTACAAGCAGAGAAAACAGCATGTGCAAAGTGCCTAAGACACAGCAGAACTTGGCATTGGAAGAACTGAAAGAGGGCCAGTGTGGCTGGAGTTGCATAGTAATGGAAGGCCATTATAAGGAGTTCAGTTTTCATTCTAACTGTAATGGGGAATCACTGAAGGATTTTCAGCCATGGGTTGACACTACCTGATATAGATCTTAAGATCTCTCTGGCTACTATATGTGAAAGGTCAGGGAGGAAGGAGGCAAAAGTAAACACAGTCTTAGGATGAAGGTAACCTAGACTAAAGTGGTAGCAGTGGAGTAGGAAAGAAGTAGATAAATTCAAGAGATGTTTTAGAGGAAGAACCAATGAGACATGGAAATTGATTGTGGGGGGATCAAGAACAGCTACCTGGATTTAATTTTGGGGGGCACCATTTAATAAATGGAGAATTCTTTGAGAGGAGACAAATTTGAAGGAGGACAATTAAGAATTCTGTTGTGAACAAATTGAGTTGGAGATATTTGTGAAACCAACCAGTAGAAATGTGGATATGTAACCTCTAATCTTTTGAGGGGTCTAGTCTTGTTGGGAAGATAAGTATACTTAACAGGAACAACTGGATAATGTTACAAGTCAGTATGTGATTGCACAGATAACAATAAATACAGGAAAGAGAGATCCTTGTAGACTGGAAAAATGGGAACGGTTTCTTGAAGGAGTAGAACTTAAAGCTTTAGAAGGTGGAAAGTGTTTGAACTGGTAGGGAAGAGAGAATATTCTTGGCATGGAATGGCATGAGCAAGAGCCCAACGTTGAGAATGGTGTTTAGGAGCAGGAAAATAATAAAACTATAGCATTGGTTAGGATGGAAATAGAGGAGGAAAAGATAAGGTTTTGCTAGCCAAGTAGAATCAGGTTACAGGGGACTTAACATCCAGGCTGAGGAGTTTAGATTTAATTTGTTGGTAATAAATAGCCATTATAGGTTTTTCAACAGAAAAATTAGGTAATGAAAGCACTGCTTTGGAAAAATTAATCTGATGCTATTGGGAAGGAGGGACAAGACAAGATTTAAGGAGACATACAGGCTAGTAGAGAAATCCAGTTACATGGTAATGTACATCAGGGTTTCTCAATCTTGGCACTATTGATGTTTTGAGCAAGCTAATTTTTTGTTGTAGGGGTACTGTCCTGTGTATTGTAGAGTGTTTTGCAGCATCCCTGGCCTCTGCCCACTAGATGTCCCCTCTGTTTGTGACAACCAAAGATGCCCCCCAGACATTACTACATGTCCTTTTGGGGGGCAAAATTGCCCAGACTGAGAACCACTGATGTAGACCTGAACTAAATTAGAGTTCTAGAAATTAGATTGTAATGTATAATAGGAAAATTCCACAGTGATTTTTTTTCTTCATACCTTCTTATATTGTTCATTTCTTTTATGATCTAAAAAAAGATCTTTTATAATCTAAAAGAAAACTATTTTCTTTTTTGACAAAAACAAGAATAACACAAAACAATCTATGTGGTCACATTTAAGTCTGAATTAGTTGTACAACTTACAGAGGTTTGTTTATATTTAAAATAATATTTTATATTTAAGAAGAGCAAGCAAGTAAGGAACTTTGCCGTTTCATTTCTGTGGTGTTGATTTAATTATCTTTAAAATCAGTGTAGCCTAGGACTGACCCATTAATTTAATCAGTAGGATTTCTCTTTTAAACTTTTTTTTGGGGTCGGTGGGTGTTGCTCTGTTTGGCTTCATAACCTTTCGCAGCATTTCGTCCATGTGGCTTTACTTTGTAGAACTCCTGAAGTGATTCACTGAGTGATATTCTTTTATGGGCAGGTTTATACCAGCAGTTGAGCAGTAGATGAATAACAAGGGGGCTAATCTTAACCCTGTCTGTCATGAGCTACCAATTTGTAATGCTGTAGAAAATAGTTTATTCCCCACTCCATTCCCCCAAAAGAGATACATACCGTCACTCAGATGCTGGAGCAGAGTGGTGATGGAAGCTGTTATGTGGCAATTTTTACTTCTGGGATGTATGGGAGTTTTTGTTGCCTGCCTTCACTGTCCCTTTCTGACCCTCTTAAGAATTGGTGATAAAGGAATGATGTTGTTCTGAGCAAAACTTGATTTTAAATCAGAAATGGATAGAACTCTTGAATATGATACGTTTTTTCTCTTTCATTTATTTAATTTTAAAAAGACAAAGTCAAAGTTCTAGGAGTTTTGGGCCACAATATTAATGTGCCAAATTTTCGTGGTGATCAATATCACTAATGTAGCTGGTGAATCAATCATTGGGTCTTTTTTTTTTTTTTTAGTTATTTTACTTTATTTTTTCAACATCTTTATTGGAGTATAATTGCTTTACAATGGTGTGTTAGTTTCTGCTGTATAACAAAGTGAATCAGCTATACATATACATATATCCCCATATCTCCTCCCTCTTGCGTCTCCCTCCCACCCTCCCTATCTCACCCCTCTAGGTAGTCACAAAGCACCGAGCTGATCTCCTTCTGCTATGTGGCTGCTTCCCACTAGCTGTCTGTTTTACATTTGGTAGTGTATATGTATCCATGCCACTCTCTCACTTCGCCCCAGCTTACCCTTCCCCCTCCCTGTGTGCTCAAGTCCATTCTCTACGTCTGCGTCTTTATTCCTGTCCTGGCCCTAGGTTCTTCAGAATCTATTTTTGTGTGTGTGTGTGTGGCTTATATGTTACAAAATAAACAACTGTGGCAGATATAATGAGAGATGTTACATAACACAAACTATAAATTATATTTATTGAATTTGTTTATATTAAGAGCTGGAAAAGCAAAAGGTTTTAAGTGCCTAATGTGTGCCAGTCAGTATACTAGGAGCACCATATCATTTCATTTAACCCACACAAGTCCAAAAATAGAGTTCCATTTTTCACATGAGGAAATTGAGGCTGAGAAACGTTAAATAATTCCCCAAAGTCACACTGCTGAAAGTGCTGGCACACACATTTGAACACAGGTCTCCAACATCAAATCCTGGGTATATTCTTTCTCCTCACCATGTTCTTTTAGTAGGTTCTTAGGAAATCCCCATATTTTATAAAGGAGTAATTAGGTGGTAATTATTTGCATTACAAAAATAATTCTATGTACCATGGAGTTTCTTTCGAGATTTCCAGAGATCCTTAACTATTGGACATATAATAATACAGAAAAACTTAAGGCTAAGACTAACATAAAATGCTAACAGTGGGAGGACTGCCAGAGTTCAAAGGCCATTTGTTTATTCATTCACCATACATTAGTTAAAGCACCTACTTAAAAAGTACATAATAGGGCTTCCCTGGTGGCGCAGTGGTTGAGAGTCTGCCTGCCGATGCAGGGGACATGGGTTCGTGCCCCGGTCCGGGAAGATCCCACATGCCGCGGAGCGGCTGGGCCCGTGAGCCATGGCCGCTGAGCCTGCGCGTCCGGAGCCTGTGCTCCGCAACGGGAGAGGCCGCAACAGTGAGAGGCCCGCGTACCGCAAACAAACAAAAAAAAAGTACATAATAAATGCTGGGAGTATATAGTGAGCAAAAACAGACGTAGTCCCTACCTTTCTAGAGTTTATATTATAGTGAGGAAGACATTATTCACATACTCTTCTAAATATGTGTAAAATTAAAACAGTGAGAAGTATTGCAAAGGAAAGGTACTTGGTGTCATCAGAGTGTATAAGGATGCCTAACCTCATCTGGGTGTCCTAAAAAAGCCTTCCCTGGGAAAGAAGTCCAAAGAATGACTAGAATTTGCATATTTTGAAGGAAAGGAAGGGGGTGTGCCAGGCAAAATGAACTGTATGTTTAAAGGACCTGTGGCAGAAGGATAACATGGCAGCTTTGAGGAGCTGAAAGAAGGTCGTTGTGGTAGCATGGAAAACATGAGAAAATATGATGCAAGATGAACAGAAGAGGTGGGTACAGACTATACCACACTGCCTAGTTTGGTGGCTTTTGCTTTTATCATTAAGAACAGTGAGAAGCCATTGAAGGATTTTAAGCAAAGGGGTAATATGATCAGATCTGACTTGTGAAAAGCTCATAGGGAGAGAATGGATCATAGGGTAGAAAAAAATTCAGAGGGGCTAAGTAAGACACTCTTAAAGTAATCCAGGGAAAAAATGGTCTGCCTTTAAAAGTAAATGTTTAGGGGACTTCCCTGGCAGTCCAGTGGTTAAGACTCTGCGCTTCCAATGCAGGAGGCGCAGGTTTGATCCCTGGTCGGGGGACTAAGATCCCACATGCCACACCAAAAAAAAAAAAAAAAAAAAAGTAAATGTTTATTAAGTTTCTTCCTTTCATTATTACTGCAGTTGCCTAATTTAAATGAGTATCGGGGCTTCCCTGGTGGTGCAGTGGTTAAGAATCCCCCTGCCAATGCAGGGGACACGGGTTCGAGCCCTGGTCCGGGAAGATCCCACATGCCTCGGAGCAGCTAAGCCCGTGTGCCACAACTACTGAAGCCCACGCACCTAGAGCCCGTGCTCTGCAGAAAGAGAAGCCACTGCAATGAGCAGCCTGAACACCACAACGAAGAGTAGACTCCACTCGCTGCAACTAGAGAGAGCCCATGCGCAGCAACGAAGACCCATCGCAGCCAATAAATAAATTAATTAATTTAAAAAAATTTTTTAATAAAATGAAATAAATGAGTATCATTTTGAAAGATACCTATAGGCATAGTTTCAGAACCCTAGGTCATATATGGTCTGGTGGAACACCAGAAGGCCAGATCAGTTCTTTGGGGGGTTTAGAATTTAGCCAGGCACTGTGCTAGGCTTATCTCAGAGGTAAGTATTTTTATCCTTATTTTACAGATGATTAAAGCTAAAGCTCAGAGAATTGATTTGGTCATCTAGTGTCCGAGGGATCTTTATCTGCCTTGGATTGAGGTGTGGAGATCATACTAAGTATTCAAGAAATAATTGAGTCACATTAGGTTTGAATACCCTTTAGCTGTTGTTTTCTGAATGACTTTTTTTTTGAGTTATTCTATCCAAATGTTGAAATTCTCTGAGGAAAACACAGTTTATCGCATTATCTTTTATCTGTCTCTTTGCTGTGTTGTAGTATAGAGGAAATACAGATTAGATAGCAGTGATTCTGTAGTATGTTTAAAACCTGCTATTATATTCACTCCTTGCTAACACCACATATTTTTGTTCAAAGGTTCAGCTTTCTGACTGTTTGATAAGAAAACAAAAGCACAGTGAGCACAATGACAATGACCAGATAGGTGCCTGTAGAATAATACCCGACTTATTTCTCATTGTCAGTAAATACCTGAAAATTCAAAATGTTAAGGCTTTGTGCAGCCTACCTGAAGAACTTGATTTTCTCAAATTGGTTAAGTTTTTTATGTTGTTGTTTTTTTTACTGCAATCAGGATCATATAGCAAACAAAGTAGATGCTCAATAAATATTTACCACATGGATGAATGATGTATTTCAGAGGTGGCAGGCATATTGAATAAGATGATAAGGAAAATGATCCAAGTAGTATGGAGACATGATCTCAGCTGCCATTTACCAGAAAAATCTGGTTATCTTCCAGGTATTTATAGATCACACCACTGAGAGATTTTATTGCCCCCAAATCTGATGTATTCCAACCCCTCGGTCAGACTGACCCTTATCTCCTTACCAGATTCTTGGTTCCTTTATAATGTTTTGCTTATTGTATCAAGGAAGAAACAGCTGGATGTTATTTTGTATTTTTTTATATTGCCAACATTAATGTTTTAATAATGTTTATAGGAATATCTTATATTTTACCTCCAGATTGGGTTACTAAAAGTTTACAGGTCAGTAAGTGGAAAATAGATTCAGAGTTTTAAAACATTCATTCAACAAACTTTATTGAGCATTCACTATGGTATTTTTGTTTTGTTTTGTTTTTGTACGCGGGCCTCTCACTGTTGTGGCCTCTCCCGTTGCGGAGCACAGGCTCCGGACGCGCAGGCTCAGCGGCCGTGGCTCACGGGCCCAGCCGCTCCGCGGCATGTGGGATCCTCCTGGACCAGGGCACGAACCCGTGTCCCCTGCATCGACAGGCAGACTCTCAACCACTGCGCCACCAGGGAAGTCCGAGCATTCTCTATGTTTAAAGACAGTTATCTAGGATAACTAGGGAAATAACTTAGTTAAGTAGGATAACCAGGGAATTATAGAGAAAAATAGAATCTGGCTTTTGCCCGCAAGAAGTTGCAACCTGGTTAACCAAATAATATAACCAAATCTAATAAAAAGCCTGATATTTTTTTAAAAAGTATAAACAAAATTGTCTAGGACCTCATAGGATGGAGTAATTAATATTGCATGGGATAGATCAGTGAAGGCTTCATGAAAGGAAGAGACCATGTAAGCTGAATTTTGAAGAAAGGATGACAAATTTCAGGAGATAGAAGTTAAAGACAAAGGACAGCCCAAACAGAGGTGAAGACTCTGAAATATGAAAATACAGCTGATGTTTAGGGACTGATGGAGCTTTGTTCTGTAGATGTTTATTGTGTAAACTTTGTGAGGCTATCCAAGAGGAATCATTAGCAAGTTTTGATCAGGGAAGAAGACATGATAGTGATAATGATGAGGGCAGCAGCTAAAATTTATTGAGTAATTATTAGGTATGTGCTAGGAACCATTGTGTACTTTATTGGAGTCTTATGTTTTAAATTAAGAGACTGAGTCTTAAGAGACATTGTTACTTGCCCAAGACACAGAACTAGTAAGTCATGGAACATGAATTTGAACCCAAGCCTCTCACTATTGTCTCCTATTTAGCAGTGATGATGTTTTTGTTTGAGGAATTCTGGGACAGGATGGACTACATTGTAGCCTGTAGGTAGAAAAACCACTTAGGAAAATAAAAGTTTACAGGAAAGAAGATTCTGTTACAGACTGGGACTAGGAAGCAGGGGATAGACCCTAGGTACTTTTCTTTATGTGCAGTTCTATAAATGATGGTTAGATTCACTAACCAGCCCATTAAAATCTTTTAAATCCATAACTTACCCAGATTGATTTACCAGTACAATTGTTATTTCATGTATACTTACCCAACGTTTCTGACCTTGTATGGTGAAAGACTTTTTGAGTTTCAAACAAGGAGTACCTCTCCTAGTCCTGGCAGCGGCAGTGCTCCTCAAGGCATTAGTACTGCTGTAGTCTCTAATATGCAAAAGAGAAAGCAAAGCACGTTTCTAGGTCAGTAACTTGTCTCTTCCCCTTTCAAGTATCTGAATTGAATTCCATAAATATTTATTGAACACCTTTTATGTATTGGGCTCTAATACTGTCTCCCATCAGCTAGACAAGTGATTCTTAATGAACCAAGATATTTGTGAACCCCACACACTGTATACACATTTTCTGTATATATGTCCATGTGCTTTTTTCTGGGGAGGAGGTCCATAGCTTTCATAAGTTTTTCAAAAGAGTATACTATAAAAGGAGACAGAACTACTTACCTAGAAAGTAGAAGAATCGTTCTGAACCCTGAATGCTTATCAGTAAAAAGGTTTAAAAATAAGGCTATCTAAACTCAATCCCAACTTCCAGAGATTGTGATTCAGTGGATTTGAGGTAGAGCACCACAAGAAAGTGTTGATAGCCACTGATCTAGACAGGAGTAACACTAAAATGCACTCTGTGAGAACAGAAACTATTTGTTATGTATTGTGTGCCTAGAGTCTAGAAAGTGCTGGCACATAGTAGGCACTCAGTAAATATTTATTGAATAAATGAATATTAGAGCTCTCCAGTGAAGAAAGCTTTATGAAGTAGATATTATTTAAGCTGAGTCTATAGGGATGAGGAATTTATAAGAGGAGGTAGGTGAAGGAACCCACATTCCCCAGTGAAGGAAAAGGAAGTACAGAGACACAGAGGTCTAAAAGTTCATGGGGAGTTGAGTGAGTAAATTCAGATATGTTAGGAGCCATACAGTGAAGAGCCTTATCTAATACGTTATGGAGTTTGCACTGTGGGCAGTGAGGTTTTATCACTTAATTTAGACATGTTAATTTGAGTATTATATGCAAGGCTCTGTGCTAAGAGTTACCTTGAAACTCTCTATGTTTGTATATTTATGTTCTTTTTCCTCCACTTACAGGCTGCTATATGGCAAGCACTAAACCACTATGCTTACAGAGATGCAGTTTTCCTCGCAGAGCGACTATATGCAGAAGGTTTGTAATCTGTTCATTTCTATAGAACTGTAAAAGAATAAAATATATGGAATTCCATCACTTTTTATGACTGTAACAAGATTCTGGGTTTTTTTTTTTTTTTTTTTGGCCACGCCACGCGGCATGTGGGATCTTAGTTCCCCGACCAGGAATAGAACCCGTGGCCCCTGTATTGGAAGCATGGAGTCTTAACCACTGGACCGCCAGGGAAGTCCCCTGGGTATCACTTTTGTTTTATGTTTATGATTGACACTAGTTCATAAAAATATTTCCAAGTGTCTGTGTAGCTCCTTATATGCTACTTTTAATAACTGTGTAGAGTTGCTTTGGGTTTTACGCTATGGTTTACTTAATCATGTTCCCGTCTTTAGGTATTTTTTCCCAGGTTTTTTATTAGAGTCTATATTCTGTGGCTTAGAGCATGGGTTTTGAGCCTACAGCCTTAGTACAAACCCTAACCCTGTCACTTAAACATGCAGTAGTATACTGTGGGCAAGTTACTTAATGTCTGATTATTTCAGATTTCTCATCTATAAAATAAAAATAATAGTAACTGTCTCATAGAATTGAAGAATGAAGTAGTATATTTAAAGCATTTGGCACAGCCTTCTGGCATGGTAATAAATGCTCAGTAAACATTAGCTGGTAATGTGTTTTCTTTCTGTCATTAATTATTATAATCCTCTTTCTAAGATGCTAAGATAGATAATTATGTACAACTTTTCTTTTAAGTCATTTCCTTGGGTTATATACTCTAAAATGGAATTTATGAGTCAAAAGGTGTGATCAGTTCTACAACAAATTACTTTTTGCCCAGTTGATAACCCAGCAGAGAGAGGTGTGATAATCAAGGTGTCATCAATAGTGTAAGACTTCCTTCATAGTCCTATCAATATCAGATTTACCATTATTATGTATTTTTGCTTACTGGAAAATTGTGAGGTATTTTGTCTTGCATGTTTATAACTGTGAAGGATTCTGGGTATTTTCTCAAGTGTTTATTTTAAATGTATTCCTATTTCTGTGAGCTGTATCTTTGTTTATTGCATATTTGCTCCAGATTCTTTGCCTTTTAATCTTAATTCTATTGATTTTTATTAATCTGATATTTTAAATTGTTATGTAGTTGAACTCATCAGCTGTGTCATTTAAACTTTCTCCTATTGCTCCAATAGCTGGAAAATTGTCATCTTTCTGCAACTCAATAAACATACAGTTCTTGGTAGTTTAAAAAAAGTTTTAAAAAATTTCTGCTACAACTAAGATCTGACATAACCAAATAAATAAATAAATATTTAAAAAAATTTTATCATAGTATTATTACTTAGTTTGGTCCATGTTATTTATTAAATAATTTCCCCCCTGCCCCACATGGTATCTTACTTGGTTTTATATTAAATTTTTATTTATTTATTTTTTATTGAGGTATAGTTGTTTTACAATGTTGTTAGTTTCTGCTGTAAAACGAAGTGGAGTTCCCTGTGCTATACAACAGGTTCTCATGTATTAGATTTTTAAAAAATGTTTTGCTCTGTCCCCAGAACCTCTCCTTTCTTTCATTAGTTAATTTTCTGTTTTTAATTCAGTATCATACTGTTTTATTATTAACACTTTATATTGTCTTTTAATATCTAATAACGCCTATCTCCCATCATTTTTTTTCCAATTCTTTCTTTGCTAAGAAGTCTTTAACCTTTTTTTAATTCTTTATTTTTTTCATGTGTATTTTACTACTGCTTTGAAATTTCACAAATATTTTGATCAGTGCTGACCTATATAAGTCTATGAATTAATTTAGCAAGTACTGACATGTTACTATCTTAAAGCCTTCTTAACCAGGAACAGTGCTGCCTTCTTTTTACTCCAGTGTTTAACTCAGTTTTCCCACTTTTTGAGTAACCTCCCATTGGATTACTTACCAAATTTTTAAATTTTTTTTATGATTGTAGGTGAGTTTTTTTGTGTGTGTCTGCATGAACTAGTAGTGGAACCTTTCTGCTCAATTATATGATTTTACTCAAATAAAGTGCTTAGTAACCCAAACTGCAGGCATAGAAGGTAGATATTAGGGGTTTGCTAGGCATGTGTCAAAAAGGGACAAGGGATAAGAACATTAAGAATACAGGCAAGATGTGGACCAGGAAATGTAAACTACATAGGAAAGTTAACACAGGAAGGGATTGGTAAATAAGAGGTTTTAGAGAGGTACTGGAAGTCCAGATGAAGTTGAATTGGGAGATATATGAGAATAACTTAGGAGAGGAAGACTGTGAATGAGGTGCAGAATTCTTTCGTTAATGAAGCAGAATGTCTTGAATTTAGTAACTGAGAGTTATAAGGAGAAGGTATGAATCTCAGGAGGAAGGGATTTCACAGAAGGACAAAGGGTAATGCTTGGAAAAAGTTGTGAGAAGCAAGGAGGAAACCAACCTTACTGTGGGATAGGAGGGAATTAGCATCCCTTTGGGAGTGCCGACAGGTCCTCAGGGGAGAACAGGAGTTCAGTGAGGAAAGTGAGGGAAGATCTGTTGAGCAGAAGTCTGAGGTCCAAATGAAAAGATTTAGAACAGTGAGAGGCTTAGGAAGAAGGTAATATAATAGATTGCCCTATTCTGCTCGATTATGTAAAAGCAAGGTTGATTGTGGATAATCTATTTATATATATTTTCATTGATACCTAGGCAGCCCCCATGTTTTGCTGACTTATACTTCTTTCTTTTTTTAAATTTGTTTATTAAAGGGTAGGCAGTTTCTAGTTTATTATAGTTAGATTCCAAAAGATTGCAAATTAGTGGTTTCAAATTTAGATGAACAGGTTTTCCCATAGAATTGAGGCAGGATTCCAAATTAATCCACATAAAGCTGTTTAATCCTCTTTCTACCTGTGTCTGATACAGTGCTTAACACTTGGAAAGTTGCTCATTGTTAGTTTCTCTCAATATAGAACCTAACTACTCTGTTTGACTATATTTCTGTGAGGGAAGATTTTAGAATTTAAGTGCAATGGGAGCAGATACTATCCCAGCTCAATAATGAAAACAGTAATTCTACCATTTATTGATTTCTTACTGTGTAGTAGGACTCTGAGTACTTAATATTAATTCCTTATTTAGTCTTCAACAATCCTATAAAATAGACATTGCTATTACCAGTTTAGAAATGAAGGAACTAAGACCATTGTTCACCAGGTTTCTACCTGTCTTAATGATTAATGGGCCAGATGTAGAAATTGCATTGAGTATAGTGATTTCCATAAATTGGGCTTAGTTGAAGAGAACTGAATCAGAGTAAAAGGTTCAGCATCTGGTTCGCTTCTCTGTCTTAACCATTATATTGAGAGCCCAAACTCACAGAAATATGTGACTGCAAATGGCAATATTTAAAAAAAATTACTTACACAGTTATGTTAAGTCATCATTGAGGGAAGTTTTCCAGATACTTCTAAAGATATGGCATATTGTATCATTTTTAGGCCCTTGCCTGTGGAAAATTTGATAAATGTTATCTTGTTGCTAAAAATTCAAGTCACTTTGTCATATGGGGGGACAGAAAGGATATCTGGCCCATTGGCCTACTCTTTTACTGTCATCATTAAATTCTTACTGGTGAAAAAGATGATGCTTTTTTTGTTTTAATATTCTCTTTATTTATTTATATATTCAATTCATTCATTCACTCATTCGTTCATTTGCCGTGCCGTGCAGCTTGCGGGATCTCAGTTCCCTGGCCAGGGATTGAACCCAGACCACGGCTATGAAAGCCTGGAATCCTGACCACTAGGCCACCAGGGAACTCCCAATGCTATTTTTTTTTAATCATCATAGTTTTCATTTTCGTTAGGTGTTAGTGAATTAAGACTCTCGTCTTCCCAACAAACTTTTTAAATCCAAGACTCAACTATTTCAATGCATTAACTTAGATGTTTCACACAAACATCACATACATCAAACTCAATTCATGCAAAACTGGATTCATAATGTTCCCACTGTAATCTGACACCAATATGTCTTAGAAAAGCTTCCTAACTGATTTTCCCATATTTACTCTTTCCTGCCGCTTCCCTTTCCCCCTCCCAAATCAACCCATTCTCTTTACTTTCCTTCTCAAAACGCTTTAGAGATCTATAATAGCTATAATAATTTATCCCTAAATCTTTACATAGCTTGCAAAGCCCTGCACAATCTGGCTGTCTGCTTTCTCCTTATATATTGCCATTTCCCCCTCAAACACCAAGGAGCCTTTTAAAAGTTCCTCCAGCCCTCTTATCTGTGGTGTATTTACTCCAAGCATATTTTCAAAGTATTAAAAAATATTAACCCCCATCATATACAACAAGTATAAAACCAGAGTTAGTACTGAAGTTTAGGAGGTGAACAAATATAGAGAAAATAAAAATTAAGAATAGTATTAAAATACTGAAGTTGTATATGTAGGTGAAGTGTTCAACAACAGAAATGACTCTGAAGGGTGGAACAAATCATATATGTAAAGTACAGCACCCAGGCATTTGGAAACAGCAAAAAAAGTGATAAAACGGAATTACTTGAGTTTGTGGCTCAGTGTCGTGTATATATACCCCACATGAATGTCAGATGACTACTCAGGTATTGCAAATTTAGAAGGTCAATAATAATAATTTAATAATGGCACCTAGAGCTCTTACTATGTGTCAGGTGCTATCCAAAGTACGTATATATTAACTCATTTAATTCTAACAGCACTAAGTACTTAAGAGTAGGTATCACTATATCCTTATTTTACAGATGAAGAAACAGAGGGTCAGAGAAGTTAACTTGCCCTAATAAGTCACATAGCTAATAAGTGGTAGCGCGAAAATCCAAACTCAAGCAGTTTGGCTGTAGGGTCATTACTCTAATCCATGTGCTATACTGTCTGTAGGTGATGTGAGAACTTAAAAGATAATTAAGATGAAATGTGTAGGGACTTCCCTGGTGGTCCAGTGGTTAAGACTTTGCCTTCCAATGCAAGGGGTGCGGGTTCGATCCCTGGTGGGGGAGTTAAGATCCCACATTTTGGCCTTGCAGCCAAAAAAACAAAACATTTAAAAAAAACCCAAAAAAACCCCACAGAAGTGATATTGTAACAAAATTCAATAAAGACTTTAAAAAATGGTCCACAGCAAAAAAAATCTTTAAAAAGATGAAATGTGTATCACAAATCATAGATGATTCCATAGGTTTTATGCCCTTTGAATACTTATAACATCAGAGTTTTTGACAGGGTGGCAAGCAGAGTACTCTAACCTCTAAGGAGTTCTCTGTGGTATTTGTAGCGTTTATCAAGGCTAGGTAGAGAACACTCACCTCAACAGACTTTTTTAAGTCTTACCAAAACTGGTGCATTTTGGAAAAGGCTGCTCATTTAGATTATAAGCCAACATGAAGAAGAGGTGTCTGTCTGATTTAAAAGCACTGAGGGACTAATTCATCTTCCCATTTGATGGAAATGTATGTGAAGGATGCAGGCTTTAAGCTCCTCTTAATTATTTTGGGCTTATATTAAATGACCTAACCTATATTTGAAGCCTAACCTGTTTGTAAGAAGAGGACTTTCAGTATTGTTCTGTAACTTCCTGTTTGTTTTTTCACCTAACAATGCATCCTGGAAATCTTTGTCAGTTTTTTTTTTGACAGCTGTAGAGTGTTTAATCACATGGATGTACCTTAATTTAACTCGTACATGATTGATTTATCAGTATTACTTTAAGAGTAACTTTGTGGAATCAGTGTTTACTTTATTCCTGTTTATAAGACACAGCCATCTCAGGACCACCCATGGGTTCTGCATCTGCAGATTCAACCAACTGCAGGTGCAGAACCTGCAGCTACAGAGGGCCAGTTGTATATTATGCACCATATAATTCCCAATCACATATTTTAATTAAGGCTGTTAATAAAGGATGGCAAATAAATGTCATGCAGACATCTATAACTATTTCCAGATCCTGGTATTTTGAATTTTGCACACTTACTGGCAAAGCCATGATCAACCTTAGAATTTTTCTGAGTTTAGTGCTTGAGGCAGCCACTGTCAGTCAGTTGGCGTTACTGTTCCAGATGAAATCTATTTGTCAGTACTCTACCTTTTTTAGATTTATTATAGCCACTTACTGCTGGTTCACTAGCTATGTTTGGGGCTGTCAAGTTATTTCTGGGAAGCCTCAAAAACCACCCATGTCTCCCCATGTGTTTTACAGCCCTTCAAGTTGTTCTGGATTTACTTCACTATCTTATAGTTTCATTAAGCTTAAGATTTGTTTAAACCTCCAATCTATAATCTCACTTAAACATATAGTTTTTAAGTCATCACACTTCAAAAAAGTAGTTGCAGTATGACACTAAAATCACACACACAATATTTGGTATCTTTATACCAAATATTGTGTGTGTGAAAGCACTGAGGGACTAATTCATCTTCCCATTTGATGGAAATGTCCCTGAAGGATGCAAGCTTAAGCTCCTCTTAATTATTTTGGGCTTTTATTAAATGACCTAACCTATATTTGAAGCCTAACCTGTTTGTAAGAAGAGGAGTTTCAGTATTAGGAAATTTTACTACAGTGAAAAATGGACCTAAACATAAGTGTTTGTAAACAAACATTTGATAAAGCATTTTTTTAGCTGAAAGTTGAACTAGTTTTTGGGAGCCATTGTTTATTGGTATAACTAGTTTTTAAAAGCTTAATTTTTTAGATGACAAGAAACTAGGCCTTTGCAAAATCTATAAGAAATCACACTTTCAAACTTATGTGAATTAGCACTTGTATTTCAATGAAATTAACAGTTTGTTCCCACTGCAGTAGAGCTCCTCATTCATTTTTTTGCTTCTGAATCACAGATACTACTATAGATCGTATTAACACATATATGCTAAAATTTCTTATCATTTACTACATGTCATTTATTGTACACTGTTTTTTATACTAGGGTTTCATGAAAAATAAAATGGACCAGAGAAGAAGGGTTCTGTTGGGTTTTGCTTGCACATACATGACATACAACAACAACAGCAAAAAAAAGAAGAAAGAAAGAAAGAAAAGAAAAGTAAAGAAAAGAAAAAGGAAAATCTTAATAACAGGAAAATTTCAAATTACTTTTTTATCCCACATCTTTGAGTTAACTTTTCAGGAAGATGTGGCAAGTTTATCTGTACTTTAAAACAGTGATTCTCAAACTTTAGCATGCATCAAAATCACCTGAAGGGTTTATTACAGCACAGATTACTGGTCCCCACTCCCAGAATTACTGATTTTAGGGGTCTGAGCTGATATGGGGCCCAAGAACTTCCATTTCTAACAAGCTCCAAAGTCATGCTGATGCTGGTATAGGGACCACACTTCAGGAACCACTGCCTTAGATGATCCCTCAGCGCCTTGATATTATTACATAACCCATTTTTAGAAGCACAGAACAGATTTTCCCCTCTTTCTTTCTATCCCCTTTATTGTTACCTTTCTAGACTCTCATCTGGGGACTTCCCTGGCCGTCCAGTGGTTAAGACTCCGCGCTTCTACTGCAGGGAGCACGGGTTCGATCCCTGGTCCATTGGGGAACTAAGATCCCACATGCCACGTGGCGTGGCCAAAAAGAAAAAAAAACTCTTATCTGGATTGGTTGTGAGGATAGAAGTGAGGTGATGGTCAGTTTGGAAGAGAGTAAATAAGGGGAAAAGTGCCACATTTCATTAACTAAGGCATTTCCTAACGTAAAGAAAAGGCAAGCGGTTGATAAATAATTCTGCTTTTGCCATTAAAGAGCAGTTTAATTATTGTTACTGGACAGGTGTCAGGTCTGTCAATTGATTGTTTAAATAGTGTGGATATTCACAATTTAGAAATTTTTTTCCTTTTTCTTAAATTATCTTGAATATACTCTAGTGTATATTTGGTGTTAGAAGTAAGTGGGTTGGTTTTTTGTGTTTGTTTGTGTTCCAATCTGGTCTTTTTTTAATGTACAGATTGATAATTACGTTTATAACCCTGAGTTTCCCTCTCATGAAATTTGACTTCTGTCCTCTCAAAGAGTCTATTAGAAAAATACTACATAAAAACAAGATGCTTTTCTGGTAGTCTATTTAAGGGTAGTTGTGTGCATGTGTTTGCTTTTCTTAAAGATTTACAGAGAATACTACGATTGTCTTCATTGTATTATTTCCTTGGTTCCTTGGGGAACTAACTTTTCTATCAGAATATTATTTCCTTGGTTCCTTGGGGAACTAACTTTTCTGTCAGAAAAGTATTTCTCCTTAATTCAAATTTGAATTAATAAATTGTTTTTTGTATTAAATAACATGCCTGATTTTTTTTGTTGTTGCTAAACTTGTTTACCTATTGGTAGGTGAAAATGATTACCATTCAACATACTGAATAATAGCCAATTTTTCTTGTGTGTGTGTTCTTAGTACACTCAGAAGAAGCCTTGTTTTTACTGGCAACCTGTTATTACCGCTCAGGAAAGGCATATAAAGCATATAGACTCTTGAAAGGACACAGTTGTACTACACCGCAATGTAAATACCTGCTTGCAAAATGTTGTGTTGATCTCAGCAAGTAAGTTTCTAAATCTTTTCTATCTAATTTTGTTCTACTTACACTGTAGAATTCTGGATAAAATTCTTTTGATGGATTAAACTCTGACTGACTCCCTTTCTCCCCTCTTTTGATAGTAGAGGTTTGTCTATTTCAGTAACTTTTGAAATGTTTACACTGCTGCTTATGGCATTATTATTTTGTTATGGAGAGATTTCATTGTTATGGTATAAATAGTAGAATTTAACTCTGGAGAAACCTAAGTTATAACTAATTCCAATCATTTTCTAAAATGATCCTAAGTGTTATTTCTTCTCCTTTGCTTTCATTGCTAGACCAGTTGGAATAAGCCTGAAAACCTAACTTACCAGTTCATCTGAGATTAATGCTCCCTTCTGTCTAGATAGTTGTGTAATTATTTGCCTTTCAAGATCATTCTGTTTGGGAACCATTACTGCTTTGAAGCAAGGAGGCAGATTCAGGAGAACATTTCTTTTGCACAGTACAGTTCAACCAAGTCAGCTGTCCATATTCTGAATCTGGAGGCAGCTAGAGATTTAGCTAGTTGTATTCTGTCAAACTGTTTTCTGTGCTGTGAGAAATGGAATAATGGTAAAGGCGACTAAACAGATAATTGTAAAAGCCTTTGTATTTAGTCTGTAGATTTACAGTGAGAGAATACAAATAAGCCTCATAAAGTCTCCATAGTCTGCTAAATATTTTATTTGTCCAGTGTCTAATTGATGACTTTTAAATTAAAGCTAGCTAAAATATATATAAAATTTCTGAGACATTTGTTATTGAATTATTTCTACTCCAAAGATTCTAATGTTAAATTATTTAAAATATACTTATTTAATTTACCAGTTTCTTAAGCCAGTTCTTATATTAGACATTCTTATCCCATTTATAAATATTTATAGTTTTTAAAAAGTCCCACTGATAGTAACAGAACTTTAGATATCAAGTTTTATGTTTAGGATATACTATGTAAGCTTACTTGAGAGTTTTCCACATGATGATTTGGAAAAAACTTTAAAACACAAACCATTACAAACTCTGATATGCTAAAAATACATAGCGAAATCAGGCAAATTTCTTTGCCCTTTGGGGAACATTTGTAATTTTCTATATCAAGAAAACATAATTGATAAATAGAGATGAAGTGCTATTCAGGTTTTATTTGTAAACCTAAAAATAACTGAGGCCATTAAGTATGCAGTTTTTAATTAATATGTTAGTCTTGTTTAACCTGCTTGCAAATTCATACTTCAAGGAATTATAGAATTAAGAAGGACCTCCACATCTGTTAATGAAGAACCATTCATATTTTCCCCCCAGTATAATGGTCTTCCGTTTCTTTTGACGTGAGTAATGTGTATGTTGCTCAGACTAGATTTGTACGTACAGAGAATAAAGGTAACTGTTTCTGTTTTTAAAAGTAAGACTGAAATTTTAAGATTTACTTTGTCTCCATAGTAAGAGGTACATTAGTAATGAAGAATGTCTTTACACACACTGCTTTTTATATTGACTTTTTTTTTTTAATGTGTAAATTTGTGTTTTAAAGGCTTGCAGAAGGGGAACAGATCTTATCTGGTGGAGTGTTTAATAAGCAGAAAAGCCATGATGATATTGTTACTGAGTTTGGTGATTCAGCTTGCTTTACTCTTTCATTGTTGGGACATGTATATTGGTAAGTAAGAATGATTCAAATTACCAGAAATTTGTTTCCAGTACTAGAATGCTTTGTGGTTTTAAAAAAACCTATGTTGATCTGTGTTTATCAAATAGCATTTGGTTGAGTAGTACACAGTCTTGTAGTTCCGTGATCTTGTTAAACCTGTAAAACAGTAGAGATTTTGATCCTGTCTATGACTGTCCACTTTGCTTTAATGGTAAATAGCTACAGCAGCACTACCTAACAATTGAGTGCGCATGTGGGTTTTTTTTTACCTTGGGTGAGGAGAATATCTTCATGTGACCTACCGAGGAAAAAGAAGCAAAGAGTGAAGTTTTTTCTATGATATTAAATATCACCACTGCTCCTTAGAAAGAGGCATGAAGTCATGTTTCAGTAATAAAGAATAGCAGTTCCCATCTGGTATGTCATAATGAATTTGACAAATTTCCTGTGATGGTAGCTGAAATGATAGTGATTTTACAAATAATCTTAAAATTTATTTACATTTATTTTAAATTAAGTCTCTTAAAAGCAAGTGAGAATGAATTCAGAGTTATCACTATGGTAATATTGTTCTCACTGATTTTTATTCTGAAATACTCTGAGTTGGGGAGTAATTAGGTAACAGGAATTGTTCAACTGCCCATGGGAGGGTATTTCATGTGTAAATGTCATCTGTTGCATGTGGGAGAAATGATTGAGGATTGCTTATCTAAAGAATTAGGTTAGCATCTGTTCTAAGGTAAATTGAGCCTAGTTTGAATAGCAGTTTTTTTAAAAACCTTGAAAATACCTTTTTGAACAGAATAAATTATTTGGCTGAAATTTGGGGCTCATTTTCAGATGGCACCACTCTTTTGAGAACAGGAGTAAGTAAAGATATAATACCAATATCTTCATTTATCTTAATAGAAGGACTTGGAGTAATGGATTTAGTTCATGCAACTATGATTCTTGTCATTTGTTCGAAACACTTTGAGATCCATCCCCTATTATGGCTAGACACCATACTTGGCACTAGGAATGTAAAGATAAATAACTCACTGTCCTCCTCTCCATCCCCAAAAGGTTTATAATAAAGTGTAGGAGGAAAGAAGTAGTAAACAAAAGTTTATAAATTTTTATCATCACAATTTAAGTGCTATGATAAAATTTGAGCAGTATTCTGTTCAAATGAGGGAATAATCAGTTCTACCCAGTTAAGAAGAGAGGTAAGATGGTAACTGGGAAAGACTTGACAGAAGAGTCGTTTTTGTTTCTTTTAACTTCTCAATAATAAGAAAATTAGAAAATGGGCAAAATCTTGAACGGACACTTCACCAGAGAGGGTATGTGAATGGTAAATAAGCACATGAAAAGATGTACCAAATCATTAGCCATTAAGGAAAAGCAACTACCATTAGAAGCTATTACATGCCTATTAAAATGGCTAAAATTAAAAGTATTGACAATATCAAGTGCTAATGGGGATGCAGAGCAATGGGATTTCTCATACATTGCTGGTGAGAATGTAAAATGGTACTTGTACATGAATATTCGTAGCAGATTTATTTGTAAAAGCCCAAAAATAGAATCAACTCAAATTCAGTGGGTGAATGAATAAAAAAACTGCATCCATACAATGAACTACTACTCAGCAATAAAGAGGAACAAACGATTGATAAACATAATAACTTGGATTTCAAGGGCATTATGACAAGTGAAAAAAGCCAATTTCAAAATTTTACATACACTATGATATCATTTATATAACATTATTTAATAAAACAAAGTAAGGGAAGGTGTTAAATCACAAAAGTGCTATATATATATTACTAATTATTTTAAAACAAGATCACTTGTTTAAAAGTTTTTGAAGGTGCAGTTTTATCAAGTCCTAACCATGAAGAAGGAAGGTTTTTCCCCTTCCTCAGAGAAATAAGGATGGGTTATTTTTATTCATCATAAAGTTTAAAAGATTAAGTATCCAATGGGGCACAACCCTGCTTCAAAAACTGGCGCTTCATTTCAGTCATCGTACACCTGTCTTGTGACCAAAGTTGCACCCGGTAATCTAGAAACCCATGTGTTATTGTTTTGAAGCTACAGCTTGTTAGGTTATCTTTTATCTCCAGTATTTTGATGTAGACAATCATTGGTCTTTTTGTCTACAATACCACATGAAACGTGCATCTTTAGGACACAGCTGATACTAAGTTTGGTTCTTAGATTAACCTATTTCTTCCCAGTGCCATTTAAATAGTTTTTTTTAACCCCAATTCTTTGGGAAACTTCTTTCGGTGTTTTAGTTTTTAAAAAAATCCATCTAAAGTTGGGGCACTCCAGACAGCTTAATTTTATTACATCTTTCCCCCTTTTTATCTCTCTATTGAACAGAGATCTGTCTCCCAGATTTGGTTATTGTAAGTCCACATCTGGCTTCTTCGCCAGTTAACTTTTATGTTATTGGGTTGGCCAAAAAGTTTGTTCAGGTTTTTTCCGTAACATCCCAAACGAACTTTTTGGCCAACCCAATATTTATACATACCAGTATCTATCCATGTGTGTGCATGTGTGTGTATATCTAATCTCTTCTTAGCAGACATTTTGTTTTACATTTATTTTATGGTCTATTAATCAGGTCATGGCTTATTATAAAAATCAGCCTTGCCAACTTATCAAAGGTTTAAGAAAATTTACCTTTTGCTAATGTAAAAAGAGAATATAATTTACATAATACTGGAGAAGAGGATTTTCATCACAAATGATCACCTCTTACATTTTCATAATATTTTTTCTTGAATAGATTATTTTATCTTTGCTTCATCAGTTCGTCCACCACTTTTCTGGCCATTTAAGTAATTCATATATTCTCCTCAATGCAACTTTAAAAATTATTAGTAAAAGTATTTTATGATATATTGTACAAACAAAGCAAGGGGACGAGGCTATTGTAAACAGGAAAGAGGTAATATAAAAATGAGAAATCTAATTTCCTGTCCTCAGAAAGCTTATAATCAATTGCAAGAGAGCACACATGAAAGATAAATAAATTGGGGACTCCCCTGGTGGTCCGTTGGTTAAGACTTCGCTGTCCAGTGCAGGGAGTGCAGGTTCAATCCCTGGTCGGGGAGCTGAGATCTCACATGCCTCCTGACCAAAAAGCCAAAACAAAAACAGAAGCAGTATTGTAACAAATTCAGTAAGGACTTTAAAAATGGTCCACATCAAAAAAAAAAAATCTTTAAAAAAAAAAAAAAGGTAAAGAAATAGACAAACCATAATTAGTTATATAAGCAATGAGGGGGCTATATAACATGAGTTAGTTTAGGTCAAACATTGAGATTTCACTGTACTTTTCTTTTCATGGCCTTATGTTAAAAGTTCCTGAGCGTTGATTTGACACTTTCCACTCCTAATTATTACTTTCAAAAAATACTCTTTTTATGTCTTTGCTTTGTTTCCTATTTTTAAGTTACCCCTCTATCCATGGTAAATGATTATATTATTCTTGTTACAACTGTTGTTCCTTTAAGAAATTTCATCTAAGCAATCCTAGATATAGACTGATAAAACTTACATTTTCTGAAAGCCTGCCTCCTGCTCCTGCTTCCTTCTTTGTCTATGTGTTTATTGGGTCAAATTAGGCAAATGTGGGAAGCTAGATTGTCTTCAACTAGTGGTATTTTCTTGTCTTTATTACATCATTTATTCTAGTTTCTATTCACTTGCAAAATTTGAAAGTAAGGCACACCAATATATAGTTACCCAAGGGGGTCTTCTTTTCAGTTCTCTGAGATACACTGACAGCACATAAACAGATTATGTTTTAACTGATAGTTTCATTTGAAGGTTGTTTTGAAAATCTTGGTTAGATGCCATCTGGTCCTTTATAAAACCTTAGGGTTTTGGAAAAATTGCTGTATCTTAATTTTTTTCCATTAGATAATGAAGAATTTCAACCTTAGACCAGGTGAGTAGTATTTTTTAACCTGAAAGCTCCAACAAGTCTCACTAACCCTCAATCCCATCTTCCCCCATTTAAAAGCTAGGGAGGGGCTTCCCTGGTGGCGCAGTGCTTAAGAATCTGCCTGCCAATGCAGGGGACACAGGTTCGAGCCCTGGTCCGGGAAGATCCCACATTCCGCAGAGCAACTAAGCCCGTGCGCCACAACTACTGAGCCCACGTGCCACAACTATTGAAGCTTGAACGCCTAGAGCCCGTGCTCCACAACAAGAGAAGCCACCGCAAGGAGAAGCCCGTGCACCACAACAAAGAGTAGCCCCACTCGCTGCAACTAGAGAAAGCCTGTGTGCAGCAATGAAGACTCAGCGCAGCCAAAAATAAAATAAAATTAATTAATTAATTTAAAATAAAATAAAAGCTAGGGAGGCAACAATGCTGTTCTAATAATTTCCAGATTGTTTCAAGTATATAGGGTCCCAAGAATGTTGTTTATATTCTAAATGTGAGCCTTTATATACCCAATTTAGAAAGAAACGTGAATTTTCCTTTAAGAGCTACCACCTCTACTTTGTTAAAAAATCTGATCATTTAAATGTGCTATTATTTGAAGCATTTAATTCACTTTCAAAATTACCACTGGGATTTATATTTAAAATCAACAATAAGACTGAAATATTTGGGTGTTTTCCATATTTCCTCAGTAATTCTAATATCCAACAGGAAATTGAAAGCAATATAGTATTTAAGAAGGCTATGATAGCTTGTTTATTTTGTTAACATTCCTTTCAATTCATGTTCTGTTTGCTTTTACCTGACTTTTGACTTGAACTGCCCTAAATAATAGAGGTTGGAGGATGGTAAGAAGGAGAAATTGATAATGTAAGAAAGAATCTAGCAGAGTACTCTCAGAACTTATATAAGATTTACCTAATTTTCTGTATCAAAAGTTTCTTTGTAAGAGATGTTTTAGATTTTATAGCTTGTCTAATCTATTTGTTTGTCTTTACAGCAAGACAGATCGGCTTGCCAAAGGATCAGAATGTTACCAAAAGAGCCTTAGTTTAAATCCTTTCCTCTGGTCCCCCTTTGAATCATTATGTGAAATAGGTAAGCTTGTAGAGGTGGCTACGGGAGGGTTCTTCCATTTCTTCTTCTTCTTTTTTTTCCCCTGCTTAATTTTTGGAGAGTGATACAAATTATCCACAAGAAAAGTATTTTTCAAAGCTAAGGGCTTTTAAAATTGAGAACAAGAAATAAGGTAGAATCATATGTTTTAGGAATAATGTGCCCATTCTTGTGTCCTCTAGAATGAGTTGTATTGTGAGTATAACACTAGCCAAAACAGCATTCTGGGTAAGAAAAGAAATTAAAAGAATGCCCAGAGCAGAAACTGTTCTATAAATAAGACCTGGATAATATGGGGGGAGAGTGTCTCAGTATATATGTTCCAGGATGCACGAAGGATCATTTTAAAACATTGTTGTGTCTTTACATGGAAGTGCTCAAAACTTTAGTATGATTTCTACAGGGTTTCACCTCTTCACCCTCACTCCTTACCTTGAGCAAAATGAGATCTATTTGCTTTCTGCTTTAAAACAAACACAGAAATCTGCATTCTCCTGTGATTTATTATATTTAAAGTCAGTGTCATTGTGGTTTAGTTTATTTCCTGAATTTACAGCTTTATCTTAGGGGTAAACTTTTACGATAAACTGATGGATGGGCTTTTGGGAGATAAATCTGATTCACTGAAACAGAAGAACTTTAAAACTTTGGATAAGGCCATATTTCCACTGATTTATGCATGCTTGAAAAAAAAATTTAACCTTCGTTTCCTCAGAGGCAAACTTTTTTTTTTCCCCTTCACAGGTGAAAAGCCAGATCCTGACCAAACTTTTAAATTAACATCTTTACAGAACTTTAGCAGCTGTCTGCCCAACTCTTGCACAACACTAGTATCTAATCATAGTTTATCTCACAGACAGCCTGAGACAGTTCTTACAGAAACACCCCAGGACACAATTGTAAGTGTATTATACACTAGTGTTCAAAATATTGTGAAAATGAAAATCAATGATCTGAACTAAATAATGTATCATAAATGACATGGTAGAAATTTTCTGTTTCAGGAATTAAACAGATTGAATTTAGAATCTTCCAATTCAAAGTACTCATTGAATACAGATTCTTCAGTGTCTTATATTGATTCAGCTGTAATTTCACCAGATACTGTCCCTCTTGGAACAGGAACTTCCATATTATCTAAACAAGTTCAAAATAAACCAAAAACTGGTCGAAGTTTATTAGGAGGACCAGCTGCTCTTAGCCCATTAACCCCAAGGTAAGACAAATAAAAGATACTTTAAAATGTGCTGTAATATTAAATGATCATATAGTAATTCCTATATTAGTAATATAAATTAATATGAACAGCAACTTCTAAACATTATGGAAATAGAGGTATTTAATAAGTCAATAATGAACCTATTCCATTTTCAGAAAATGAAGTAATAGAAATACAGTACCTGTGATAAAAATTCCGTCTTAAATATTGGAGAAAATTTTAAAACATGCCTTATTCAGCTGGTGTATGCATTAAAAAATATTGTGTTTATGGCTGTGCATCAGTGAACCTCTTAAAATGTTGGATTGCTTATGATAATAATCAGAGTGACAGCAGTGGTTATTGTTAAAGTACTGTATTCCAAAATGGGAAGGAAGAATTGACACCTATTGATATGAAATATTTTGTCAAATTATCAGAAATATATGTATATATAAATATAGGAACCCAGCCCAGAGGAAGCATATCCAAAAGAATCAAAATAAAAAATTATATGTTAGGGGCTTCCCTGGAGGCGCAGTGGTTGAGAGAGAGTCCGCCTGCTGATGCAGGGGACACGGGTTCGTGCCCCGGTCCGGGAAGATCCCACGTGCCGCGGAGCGGCTGGGCCCATGAGCCATGGCTGCTGAGCCTGCACATCCGGAGCCTGTGCTCTGCGGCGGGAGAGGCCACAGCGGTGAGAGGCCCGCGTACCGCAAAAAAAAAAAAAAAAAATTATATGTTAAAACAGACTATGAGTTGGGTCCCAGTTCCAGGGAGCTACTAAAATACTGTGACCATGAGATTACAAAACTCATTGAATCCACAGATGTGTTCATTGGCTTCTGGAGACATTTTCTCTGTAATAGGGTCTAAATCCCATAAATTCCAAGAATTTGAAGTAATTTGATAATTTGGATCTTAGCTTTTACAAATCCACTCTTCTTTATTTCTAATAAATCTCCTGAGTCAGTAGTTGCTGCTCAATGTAGTTTATTGTTTGATTTTTTTTTTTTTAATTTTAGTTATGGTGGGTGGAATAGTCTACATTCACAGCTTATTTTTAATCTGCCCCTCAGATCCTAAATGCCCCCAAGACTGATTTGCCATTCTCTTCCTTTTAGACCTTCTAATTTAAGTATACTGCTGCTTTATATATGCCTTGATGACTTTTTGACACCTTGATTTCAACCTCTTCTCAGTTTTGGGATTTTGCCATTAGAAACCCCAAGTCCTGGAGATGGATCCTATTTACAAAACTACACTAATACATCTTCTGTAATTGACGTGCCATCAACCGGAGCCCCTTCAAAAAAGGTATTTTCCATGTAAAATACAGTTTTGGTATTGATGAAGGAAATTCATTTAAAATTCCAATCTGTTAAAGGCAATTTCAGAATCTAACTTTCTTTAATTGCTGTTGCCTTAGAAGAGTTTATCTAAATGTAAAAGAAAGTTGTCATTATCATAGCCTCCAGTCATAGTAGGAGACACAAAGCTGGTTGCTCTTTTGGCCATGTAAGTTTGTAACTCACAAGTATAGTTCATTTCAGCATATAGCTAAATAAACATTCAGATTTTTAATTTCCTTTTTTTAAAAAACAAAATTAAGATTGTTTCTATCCCTTTGAAGGTAAATAATGGAAATTATACCTGCCATAGTTTTTGCTTATCCCCACCACTATGTTTGTTTTTTAATTTTACTAATTAACATGATAAAGCCAGCTATTTCTGATAATAAAATTTTTATAGTGGATCCTCATACAGGTGGAGTAAATATGTAGTAAACGTATAGTAAAATGAAAAATATTTCACAGTATCGTTATAGTAAATACTGCAACAAGACTGAGTTGCAACTGCGACTCTTTTTATAATATTCTTTTATTAAAGTCTGTGGCAGTAGAAGCCAAAGTGCTGTTTATTTAAAACATATCCGTGGTGCAGGGTATCTTATGTAAGAATTAAATTAGTTATATGTAAAATACTTATTGCCGTGCTTAATAGATGTTTAAGAAATGGAAGCTAAATGAGTCAAACTGGTATGTGAATGACTGATATAGCCCTTTTACCCTCCTAGAGAGACATGTTGCTTCTTGTTTTGTTTTTACTCTTACTCCTGAACTTCCTTAGAGTCAGCAAAATTTTTTTCTATGATAGCTTCTTAATGAGTGATAATAGGAACTCCAAGAGTGGTAAACAGGGACTATAAAGTAATATGTGGATTATTTTAAATAGGATTTTTTAAAAGTTGGCAACTACCTGCTGTTGTATTATTATGGGAGTGAAATATAAGTGTGGAAATTAGTTTATTACAGTTATGAGAAGGCATAGGAGGATGGTGGTTAGCATGCCAGGTGAAGTAGGCCAAAACCATGTGAGTCAGAGTAATTAAGGACAAGTTAGGCGATGAACAGGTACATGATTTCATTGCCCAGTCTCAACCTCTTCCTGTCTCAACCTCTTCTGCCTCTGTTCTATTACAAGACATTCCTGGAAAAGGTATACTTCTAGGTCTGCCTGCAGTATCAACTAAAAATATCAAACCAAGTAGTGAGTTTAGTACATAGTACTTTGCTAAATAAGGACCAGAGTTGACTAAGTTTTGTCCCTTGGGTGAATGTAGAGGTGCTAATCTGGGGAAGGAAGAGGAGGAAGTGTTATAAAAGTTTTATTGAAGGGAGTGGTAGACTAGGTGAAAATATTCAGTGGATAGTTAGTTATAGAGGAAAGACTCTGGCCAAGTGATAGAAATAATAATTGAAGGGTTAAAATGGCCAGGCTCTCCTCGGGAAAGAGAGAGTAGCTAAAGATCTTAATTTGGTAGTAAAAAAAATTTTTTAGTATCCACTGACACAGTAGCCAGAGATCACTTTATAAAGAAGTTAAGTGAGGACTTCCCTGGTGGTCCAGTGGTTAAGACTCTGTGCTTCCACTGCAGGGGGACATGGCTTCATCCTTGGTCGGGGAACGAAGATCGCTCATTACGTGTGGCTCAGCCAAAAAAGAAAAAAAAAAGGTTAAGTGATTAAAATAAATAGAAATAAGGTAGTAAATTAGAGAAAAGAGAAGGGGCAAGCAGAGACCAGTTAATAGAAGATTGAACACACCAGAAAGTAATTCTAAGAGCAATATTCTTAGAATTTGGAAAATAATCAGATGATTTTTTTTTAATCTACTCCTCTGAATTACTCTAGAACTGTTTTTACTAAGTGCCAAAGAAGGGATATAAAATCTTACTGTATTATTATTTTTTTATGTATACTAAGTTAGATCATAAATCTTGAGAATAGTAGCTGTCTTAAAGTTCTTCAGCATTTAGCCCAACTGGGAAAGATATATAAATAAATGGCTTCTAGGAATTTTGAGCCTTTCCCTGGAAACTAAAGTTGAAAGATGAAAGGATAGTATAAGGGTAAAAATACTGAGGTTAATATGAAGAAATAGGCTAATGTTCATTCTAATATAACATTAAATTAACCTAAAATGACATAAATAATGACATTAATAGTTTGTGTTTTCAGATGACAGACGGTATATAATATGAAATCTTGTATTGGGAAAATGTAGATGGGCACATCATGATGTCTTTTATCATTTACAGTGCAATTTATAATTCACAAACCTTAGACTTTTTGTGTTTTACAGTCTGTTGCCAGAATCGGCCAAACTGGAACAAAGTCTGTCTTCTCACAGAGTGGAAACAGTCGAGAGGTAACTCCAATTCTTGTTGCACAAACACAAAGTTCTGGCCCACAAACAAGGTATTTATTATGGTGTCATTATTTGATACTGTTCATTATTTGATATTGTTTCTTATTGTGAAACATGATTGTAATCCTTCAGTTTAGGCAGGTTTTGACTGTCCCAAGAATTCTAGAATGACTATTTTAAATTTTGAATATGTTAAATTTGAAATTTCTAACTTACTGAAAAACAAGTTTAATTTTTAGTTGAGTATTATTATGCAAATAAAGACAAGAGTTAGCTAAAATACCTTTTTACTCTAATTGCCTCATGAATTTGTTTGAACTAGATATTCTGAGCAGTCCTCCAAAATAATTTTCTTCTTTTTTTATATGACCTTCTCCACTGGTCAAGTACAGATAGATTATTCTCCCCTTCCCCTATTATGCATTTCTATAAACGGATCGTAATACTAATCTTCCAATAAATCTTCAAATAATGAATCCATTTCCACACAGAAGTGGTGTTAAGTAGGATCTCTCTTGTTCAAGGACTCAAAAATAAATTATAGCTAATATTTTAAGAGAAAGCTCCAACTTTGTCTCCTAAAATAGTGAACATGTACCATAAGTCTTAAAACAGACGTACGTGCGCATACACCTTGACTATATAAAAGGCCTCAATATTTCTAAAATGCCAGGATGGTAAGTCTCATCATGAGGGCCAGCTCTCAGGCAGGTGACAGTGATTGCCTCAGGCTCAGTTATGAGAAGGAGCCTGAGGCCTTCTGCAGAGCAGCATTAATCAGGCCAAGTATATTGCTAGTCTTGAAGAATACATAAACATAATTTACTGAATTATACATTTCACTTTAAACAAATATACTAACTAATATGCATCAACTATAATGATTTTGTGTTCTTTGTATTATTAATTCCATTTTATCTTCTCTTTTTTTAAGTTAAGGTATAGTTGATATACACCACTTTATCTTCTTTATTGCTTGTTTTAGTTTCCTACAGCTACTGTAACAAAGTACCACAAACTGGGTGGCTTAAAACAACAGAAATTTATTCACTTACAGTTCTAGAAGCTATAATCCAAAATCAAGGTATAGACAGGGCCATGCTTCTTCTGAAGCCACTAGGAGAGGATCCTTATCTCTCTAGCTTCTGGTAGCCCCAGGCATTCCTTATTTTGTGGTAGTACAACTCAGTATTTGCCTCTGTCTCCACATAGCCATCTTCCC
Organism: Delphinapterus leucas; assembly: GCF_059928025.1. Classification (NCBI taxonomy): domain Eukaryota; kingdom Metazoa; phylum Chordata; class Mammalia; order Artiodactyla; family Monodontidae; genus Delphinapterus; species Delphinapterus leucas. The sequence goes on along the minus strand of NC_143147.1, from coordinate 54,538,457 downwards.
TGTGTGCCTCTGTATTCAGATTTCCTTTTTCTTATTAGGACATCAGTCATGTTGATTTAGGGCCCACCCTGATGACCTCACCTTAACTTGATTACATCTAAAAAGACCATATTTCCCAAAAAGTTCACATTAACAGTACCAGGGGTTAGGACTTCAACATATCCTTTTGGAGATACAATTCAACCCATAACATTGCCTTATTAACACTCCTTATTTTGTCTTTTTAGAGGTCGTTTTAGGGTTTATATTACACATTTTAACTTATCAAAGTCTACCTTCACGTAATACTTTGCCATGTCACATACAGTATAAAACCTTATAATGGTATATTTTCATGCTTCTCTCTCAGTCTGTATGCTATTGCTGTCATATATTTTACTTTAGAGTGATTGTTGTAGTTTCTGCCTTAAATAGTTATCTTTAACAGAGACATTTTTTTAATAAGGAAAAGAAGTCTGTTTTATAGATACCCACATATTTACTGTTTCTGGCGCTCTGTTTCTTTCTGTAGATCCAAATTTCAATTTGGTATTTTTTTTTCTTCATCTTGAAGGACTTCTTTTAACATTTCTTGTAGTCTAGGTCTGTTGGTAATGAATTTTTTTTCAGCCTTTGTATGCAGAAGAAAGTTTTAAGTTCACCTTTGTTTTTATTTTTGAAAGATATTTTCACTGGGTATTGAATTCTTTTTTTTAAATATTTATTTATTTTGGCTGCACTATGTCTTAGTTGCAACTTGCAGAATCTTCGTTGAGGCATGCAAAATCTTTAGTTGTGGCATGTGGACTTATTAGTTGCAGCATGTGGGCTTCTTAGTTTCAGCATGTGGACCCTTAGTTGTGGCATGAATGCGAGATCTAACAGTTCCCCGACCAGGGATCGAACCCGGGCCCCATGTATTGGAAGCACGGAGGCTTACCCATTGGACCACCAGGGAAGTCCTGGGTATGGAATTCTAGTTGACAGGTTTTTTTTTTTCTTTAAAGATGTTGCTTTCCTGTCTACTGGCTTGCATTGCTTCTGACAAGAAGCCTGTTGCCATCCTCATTTTTGTTTCTCTATGTATGTAATCTGTCTCTTTTCTCTGACTCTTAAGATATTTTCTTTATCACTGATAATTAAACCATTTGATTATGATGCGCTGTAGTGTGTTTTCTCCTTTCTTGGCCTTCAAATTCATTGAGCTCCTTGGATCTGTAAGTTGATAGTTTTCATCAAATTTAGCTAATTTGGGGCCATTATTTCTTCAAATACTTTTTCTGTCCATGTCCTTCTCTCTCATTCTGGGACTTCAAGTACATGTATATTAGACTGTTTAAAGTTGTCCCACAGTTCACTAATACTCTGTTCTTTTTTGTTTCCAGTCTTTTTCTTCTCTTTCATTTTGGATAGGGTTTACTACTGTTTCGTCAAGCTAACGAATCTTTTTTTCTGCAGTGTCTAATCTACTGTTAATCCCATTCAGTGTGTGTGTGTGTGTGTGTGTGTGTGTGTGTGTGTGTATTTTATCTCAGGCATTCTGTTTTTCATCTCTAGAAGTTTGATTTGGTTCTCTCCTTAACATGCCCATGCTTTCTTCTACCTTTTTTAACATATGGAACTACATTTTATAGTAGCTCTTCTAATGATCTTAACTACTAAGTCTTACTGTGTCTGTTTTTTATTGATTGGTTTTTCTCTTCAGTATAGGTTATATTTTTCTGCTTCTTTCCACGCCAGGGTTTTTTTGTATGCCGGTTATTGGAAATTTTACGTGGTTGAGTGCTGGACTTTTTGTATCCTTTTAAGTATTTTTCAAGTTTTGTTCTGGGATGCACTTAAATTTTTTTTTAATATCTTTATTGAAGTATAATTGCTTTACATTGTTGTGTTAGTCGCTGCTGTATAACAAAGTGAATCAGCTATATGTATACACATAACCCCATATCCCCTCCCTCTTGTGTCTCCCTCCCACCCTCCCTATCCCACCCCTCTAGGTGGTCACAAAGCACCGAGCTTATCTTCTTGTGCTATGCAGCTGCTTCTCACTAGCTATCTGTTTTACATTTGGTAGTGTATATATGCCAATGCCACTCTCTCACTTTGTCCCAGCTTACCCTTCCCCCTCCCTGTGTCCTCAAGTCCATTCTCTACATCTGCGTCTTTATTCCTGTCCTGCCCCTAGGTTCTTCAGAACCATTTTTTTTTTTAGATTCCATATGTATGTGTTAGCATACGGTATTTGTTTTTCTCTTTCTGACTTACTTTACTCTGTACGACAGATTCTAGGTCCATCCACCTCACTACAAATAACTCAATTTTGTTTCTTTTTGTGGCTGAGTAATATTCCATTGTATATATGTGCCACATCTTCTTTATCCATTCATCTGTCATTGGACACTTAGGTTGCTTCCATGTCCTGACTCTTGTAAATAGTGCTGCAGTGAACATTGTGGTACATGACTTTTTTTGAATTATGGTTTTCTCAGGGTATATGCCCAGTAGTGGGATTGCTGTGTCATATGGTAGTTCTATTTTTAGTTTTTTAAGGAACCTTCATACTGTTCTCCATAGTGGCTGTATCAATTTACATTCCCACCAAGAGTGCAAGAGGGTTCCCTTTTCTCCACACCCTCTCCAGCATTTATTGTTTGTAGATTTTTTGATGATGCCCATTCTGACCAGTGTGAGGTGATACCTCATTGTAGTTTTGATTTGCATTTTTCTAATGATTAGTGATGTTGAGCATCCTTTCATGTGTTTGTTGGCAATGTGTGTATCTTCTTTGGAGAAATGTCTATTTAGGTCTTCTGCCCATTTTTGGATTGGGTTGTTTGTTTTTTTGATATTGAGCTGCATGAGCTGCTTGTATGTTTTGGAGATTAATTGGTCAGTTGCTTCGTTTGCAAATATTTTCTCCCATTCTGAGGGCTGTCTTTTCGTCTTGTTTATAGTTTCCTTTGCTGTGCTTTTAAGTTTCATTAGGTCCCATATGTTTATTTTTGTTTTTATTTCCATTTCTCTAGGAGGTGGGTCAAAAAGGATCTTGCTGTGATTTATGTCGTAGAGTGTTCTGCCTATGTTTTCCTCTAAGAGTTTTATAGTGTTTGGCCTTACATTTAGGTCTTTAATCCATTTTGAGTTTATTTTTGTGTGTGGTGTTAGGGAGTGTTGTAATTTCATTCTTTTACATGTAGCTGTCCAGTTTTCCCAGCACCACTTATTGAAGAGGCTGTCTTTTCTCCATTGTATATTCTTGCCTCCTTTATCAAAGATAAGGTGACCATATGTGGGATGCACGTAAATTACTTGTTAACAGCTTGATCCTTTCAGGTTTTGCTTTTTAATTTGTTCGGTGGGACAAGAGCAGCCTTTAATCTGGATTAATTTTGCCCCACTTTGAATACTGTACTCAGTGGTCTGTTTAGTATGAGGTTTTTTCACTCTGGCTATTGAAAATATGAGCCATTCCCAGACCAAGCTGAGCTCCAAGAATTGTTCTGCCTGCTCCTTTTCAGTAGTTTTTTCACCACATTCTGGTAGTTTCCTCACTGCAATACTGTAAAGCAATTCTGATGCTAACTACCCAGACTTAGCATAGATTTTGCAGGCTATGGTCACAGTCCCAACAAGACTGTCATCAAGTCTTACTGACTTGCCAGTTACAAGCTCAGGGGTTCCCCAGGCCACTCACACTTCTAGCCAACTGGCTACAAATTTGAGGATTCATGCTAGCCCCTCAGGTTTGATAATTTGCTAGAACAACTTACAGAATCTAGGAGAGTGCTATACTTAAAATTACAGTTTTATTATAAAAGATACAGAGCAGGACCAGACAAATGAGACCCATAAGTTAAGATCTGGGAGAGTACTGAATACAAGAGCCTCCGTGTCTCAATGTGGAATCAAGAGGTCACCCTCTCGGCATATCTGTGTGTTCATCAACCAGGAAACTCAACCAAGATTTGATGTTCAGAGTTTTAAATGGGTTTTATTACATAGGCATGATATATTGTGTCATTGATCCCTTGAATGAACTTAGTCTCCAGCCACCTTCCCCTTCCTGGAGGAGGTCAGGCTAATATCACCTAGCTCAAAGCCCAGTCCTCTAGTCACATGGTTAATCTTTCCAATATGGCCAGCCCCCCATCCTGAAACTATCTAGGACCCCACCATGAGTCACTTCATTAGCATAAACTTAGGCATGGTCCCAGACACCCACAATGAGTAACAAAGATATCACTTGGGAAATTCTGAAGATTTAAAAGCTCCCTATCAGCAACTTGGGACAAGACTAGGCAAATTATCATACAACACTCAAACACCTGCACTGGTCAGTTTTCAACTGAAGACTCTAAGGAAACCTCTTACAGATCTTTGGAGCTCCCCTCTTTGTAGCGCTCTCCTTTCTGGTGCTGCAACCTGCAGATTCTAACTGCCTTGGCTTCCCTGAATTCTCAACATTTTCTTCTCAACACACGGAGTCCACTGAGCTCTAGTTGTGTTCCCCTTCCCTGCCCTGCATCCTCAGAACTTTCCTCAGGCATGTGCTACCTGCTGTCCAGTGTCTGAAAAACATTGTTTCATATATTTTTTTCAGTATTATAGTTGATTAAGATGGGAGAATAAATCTGGAATAAATAATTCCATATTACTCTATCATAATTGGTAGAAGTCTGTTCTTTTTTTTAGTATTCTTAGCTAAATCACCCAAGAAAGTTTGTGTGTCATCGTTTTCTCCACATGTTAACCTCTAAAAATCATTTCTATAATCTTTCCGAGGCATTTTCCTATAATTACTAGGATATTTCATATTTTATTGCAAAGCCATAAGATGATGCTATTTACAAAAACTTTTTAAAATAGTATTTCATATAATTGGCACATAGTCAAATTAAGTAGTAAGTGGTAGAACCTGATTTTAAACTTCAACAGTCTGACTCTGGAGCACATGCCTTTCAGTGTCAGACTTTGAGTTTTTTATTTTGTCAGATGGCCCTTTGGAGCTAACAGAACCCTAATGAAAATTATAGTACAGGGATGTCTTCTTTAACCTCCTAGCCCCAGAACTCTCTTATTATTTTTACTTCTACCCCCACAAGATGTATGTTACCCTCATGTAGCCTTCTGCCTGTTTAAAGCAAGCTCAGCATCTTTCTCAGGCTTGTCCTCCCTATAAACTGCTCCATACTATGAAGTTATTCCCTCCTACTTCTCAGGCAAAAGTCTTTTCTATAGTTACGTAATCTTATTGACAAAATATAGCTTACATGTATAGTATAAATGACACATAGTTGTTCCTGCCAAGTAAAGGATAATGGTACTTTTAGAAATGAATAGGTTTCTGGAAAAGGCAAAACTATGGAAACAGTAAAAAGGTAAGTAGTTGCCAAGGAAGGAGGAGGGATGAGTAGGCAGAGCACAGAGGATTTTTAGGGCAGTGAAAACATTCTGTATGATAACATAATGATGGATGCATGTCATAATACATTTTTCCAAACCCATAGAATATACAAAACCAAGAGTGACCTCTAAGGTAAACTATGGGCTTTGGATGATTATCAATGAGTGACAATGTGATAGTCACTGTAGATTCATCAACTGTAACATTGTTCCACTTTGGTGGGGGATGCTGATAACGGGGGAGGCTGTGCATGTGTGGGAGCAGGGAGTATATAGAAATTCTCTGCATCTTCCCCTCAGTTTTGCTGTGAACCTTAAACTGTGCTAAAAAAAATAGTATTAATAAAAAAATTATCATTAAAAAGTAAATTGGTCAACCCAAATGACCTCACTTGCTGAAATCTCTACATTGAGATTGTGTCTTTGAAAGCCTGTGCATTCTTTTATTCACTGGTCAGCTTCTCTTTTATTTTCAGAAGCTTCTTTGACCCAGACTCAGGTAATTAGTAGGATTTCCCATAAGCTGTATAAACTGTAAATAGTTTAGTCCATAGACTTACTGTCAATTAGATAATTTGAGGTTTAAATCTGCTTGCTTTCTAACAATGGAATTCTTTTTTTTTTAATTGAACTATAGTTGATTTACAAAATTGTATTAGTTTCAGGTGTACAGCAAAATGATTTGTTTTACATACATACATATATATATATATACACATACACATATATTCTTTTTCAGATTCTTTTCCATTGTAGGTTATTATAAGATACTGAATATAGTTCCCTGTGCTATACAGTAAATCCTTGTTTATCTATTTTATGTATAGTGTGTGTATCAAGAATAGAATTCTTATATCTTAAGATTTGCCTTTAAAGTAAAAAAAAAAATATCCAAGTGATTATTAGATTCCTTTTGCTCTAAACAGAATAATCCCTTGGTGTGGCTGTTTGAATTTACAGGGTAATAACTTCCCAGGTATCAATTGTTCTAGTGGTATTTATTTGTTGGCAAATACCCCACATTTAGACTGTCCATGTCCAGCTTTCTTTTTCTTTTTCTCTAACTTGCTATAGTTGCAAATGAGGGCTAGAGATAATTGGTTTATAGATGTGTTTACTATTTATTGACCCATAATTTTTATGTGGATTGTTTTAAGTTCAAATTAGCAATTTCAGATAGAGTGAAGATCTGTGCTATAATTTTTATCATTTTATCGTAACAAGAATCATTTTTTAAATAATAGTTTTCATAGGGGGATGAGAAAAGGACTGATGTCATCAATTTTAGAATGCAAACATGTTGAATGCTTATTTTTTAATATACTTGAATTGAAACAATAGTTAATGGTCATAAACTGAGGGTTTTTTTTAATGTCTACTTTTATAATTTTTTAGTACAACACCTCAGGTATTGAGCCCCACTATCACATCTCCCCCAAATGCACTGCCTCGAAGAAGTTCACGACTTTTTACTAGTGACAGCTCTACAACCAAGGTAATTTAAAGATTTCTGTATATCACATTTACTTAATGCTTCCCCCTCTAAAATTTCTGTTCATCGATGACTCAATGTCTGATGAATAAATTAGGAGGCTATTTAAAAATTTTTTAATGTTTTTTAATTTGGAGGACCATCTGTAACATTTGTAAATTTTCTTGGTCCTTTAATAAATATAACATTGTAGAAATTACAAAATTATAGTGATGGAGAGCAGGTCAGTGGTTATTAGGAGTTAGAAGTGAGGGGAGGATGTGACTTTTACAGCATAGCACAAGGGAATTTCTTTGTGTAGTGGTAGAGCAGTCTTATATCTTTATTGTGGTAGTTGATTACACAGATCCATACATGTGACAAAATTATACTGAAGTATACACACCAAAATTTTTTAAAAGGTGCATGTGAAAACTGATGAAATCCAAATAAGATCTATAGTTTTGGTTGCTAGTGTTGTACCAATTCCAATTTCCTGGATTTGATGGTGTACTACGGTTATGTCAAATGTTACCATTGCTAAAAGTTGTGGGAAGAGTAAATGGAAATTTTCTGTGTTTTCTTTGCACGTTTCTTTGCACAATTGGAGGAACTTATACCTTTGGTAAATTTTCTTCATCTATTGACAAATATTATGGACAGTCTTTAACTTTGACATATATAGATCAGCAATTTTGTACCTTATAAATTACAATGCTCTGAGACAATTAGATAGTTGTTGTATCTACTTACTTTCTTATTTTTAAATAATAAATGAAAGTGATGGTTTTTTTAAAATGTTTATTTATTTATTTATTTGGCTGCATTGGGTCGTAGTTGCGGCACGTGGGCTCTTCGTTGCGGCACGCGGGCTTCTCTCTAGTTGTGGTGCATGGGCCTAGTTGCCCCACGGCATGTGGGATCTTAGTTCCCCAGCCAGGGATCGAACCCACATCTCCTGCATTGGAAGGTGGATTCTTAACCATGGGACCACCAGGGAAGTCCCAAAAGTGATATACTTTCAATAAAGAGAAATGCTTAAAGCTAATGTACCTTAAACACTAGTTAGTTACTATGATTTATTTTCAGAATTGTTGCGTTCCAAATTAAATGACTTTGATGACTTGTTTTCTGAGAAAAATACAGATCAATCAAAACTGTTTATTTTATATCTAATACTTGAGAAAAGGGTTGGGGGGATGTCTAAAATAAATGAGTATAATAAGTGTGGGATTTTCCTTCTTGTTACAGGAGAATAGCAAAAAATTAAAAATGAAGTTTCCACCTAAAATCCCAAACAGAAAAACAAAAAGTAAAACTAATAAAGGAGGAATAACTCAACCTAACATAAATGATAGCCTAGAAATAACTAAATTAGACTCTGCAATCATTTCAGAAGGGAAAATCTCCACAATCACACCTCAGATCCAGGCATTTAATCTACAGAAAGCAGCAGCAGGTCTGTTTTAAATGCTTAATGTCTTCTTTGTATTTTATTTTATTCACTTATTTTAAGTAAATTTATTTATGTTCATTAAAGTGCTTTCCATTTTTTTCTGGATAGATGTTGGAATTTTTAATGAATTATTTTGTAATTAGCCTTTCTAGAAAACCAGACTGCTTTACTGTGTTTTTCTCCTTTGTTTACTACATTGTTTTCTCCTAGAAGGTTTGATGAGCCTTCTTCGTGAAATGGGGAAAGGTTATTTAGCTTTGTGCTCATACAACTGCAAAGAAGCTATAAATATCTTGAGCCACCTACCTTCTCACCACTACAATACTGGTTGGGTCCTGTGCCAGATTGGAAGGGCCTATTTTGAACTTTCAGAGTACATGCAAGTAAGTATGAAAAACAGTTATATATGCCTTTCTAGAGATAATTTAAATTTAATTAAAATGCTTATGCTTGAGAAGCCTAGATATAAAGGGTCAGTATTTATTATGTAATGTCTATATTTATTTTGTCTCTCTCTCTATATATATATAAGCACAATTCTTTCTTGTGTTAAGGGGTAGTTTAAATTCTTTGGGATTACTTGAGATAGATTTGTAGAGAACCCAAGTCATCCATACATTCTTTTTTTTTTTAATTTATTTTTCCTTTTTTGGCTTGTGTCGCGTCTTAGTTGGGGCACACAGGATCTTTGTTGAGGCATGCAGGATCTTTTTGTTACGGCACATGGTCTGCTTGGGTTTCTCTCTAGTTGTGCCGCTCGGGCTTCTCTCTAGTTGTGGCAGGAAGGTATTCTCTCTCTAGTTGTGGCACGTGGGCTCTGTAGTTTGTGGCATGCGGGCTGTCTCCTTGAGGCGTGAGCTCAATAGTTGTGGCATGCGGGCTTAGTTGCCCCACAGCATGTGGGATCTTAGTTCTCGACCAGAGATGGAACCCGCGTCCCCTGCTTGAAAGGTGGGTTCTTTACCCCTGGACCACCAGGGAGGTCCCCATCGATACATTCTTATGTGAAACGTTTGTACTCTACTTAGTTGGATCTGAAAATATGTATTTACCATGTAATAGATATTTATAATCAATTCTTTCTACTATATATATAGAGTTCTTACTGGGATGGCTTTTTGGCATTTAGTATGTTTTATAAATTTAATACTATGAAGAAAGTTGTATGTAATGGAGAACATAATGTCCATATTACAAGGCTTTTATCATTTTAATTTTAATTATATTTGTTGCTTAAGTTATCTGTTTAAATCAGGAAAGGAGAGGATGATTAGCCTAAAGCCAAAGAAAATTCTAATTTATTCCCCATTTCTTCTTTCAAAGCACTTCATCCCCCTGCCCCTAAACTTAAAATTAGAAAAACGTTTAAAAAAAACTTTAAGAAACCTATATATTAGTAAAATTTCTCTAACATAAATTATTTAAAGTTGATAATAAGGTCACTTATTTGCCCTGATTACTTTCAGCATATATTTGAGTGCATGTTGTATCCTAGACTCTATTCTGTACTGTAATATAGCTAGACAGATAATTGCTTGCCTTCAGAGAGCTTACTTTCTAGTAAGAGACATATTGTAAGCCAATAAATATATAAGGACAGGCAATAAGCATATGAAAGAAATAGCAATAATAATAGCAATAAGCATATGACATAGCAATAAGTCATATGAAAGAAAAATGAAGCATGGTAAGGAGATTGGGAGACAGTGAAGTATGGTGCTATTTTTTAAAAAACATGCTCAGAAAAAGGTTACTTCTCCCTGAATGAGCCATGCAAAGCTCTAGGGGTGAAGTGTACTTCCAGGTAGAGAATAAATGCAGAATTGTAATTTATTGTAAATTACAATTGTAATTTATCTTATAATTTTTGTAATCTATCTTGTAATAAATTGTAATTTATCTTGTAATTTTGAGTACTAAAGAAAAAAGAGTTGTAGACAGAAAGACTTTTTCATTGCTGGATTGTGGTTTTTTTAATTGGTACACAGGTAAAAGCTTTGTGTGGATTATTTCTTATTTATTGTTTCACAGGTACTTTACATGAATTTTATTGTTACCCCTAATTATAGAGCAGATGTAGACCCAGATATTTAACTAAAGAAAGCCTTTGTTTCAACTTAATTTAGTAAGTTTTTTTTTCATTTTCCTTTTTGTCTATGGCACAGTCACTTTTCAGAGGAAGCAATAGATTCTGAAAAATTTTAAACCAGAAGGTTTCCAAAACCTGTATTTAGCAGGTGGTTAGGTCTGTCTTCTCTTAACCAATGCATGTTTGAAAAATGCCCATTTGAAAAACTTATCTGTATAACTTTTAAGGGATTCAGGGAAGTCACAAATCTAAGCTAAATTTAGATAGTATATGGCCATATGTAAGAATTGTTCCTATTTTTCTAGTTTTATAAATTCTGTTTCCATATTTTGTCATCTTCATTTCATTAAGAGTAGACCAGATATTCCTTATTCTAAACTAAACTTGACTTTCAGAATTTTTAACTTACTGAGTTGATAAACTGGGGAGCTACATAACCCAAAGCCTCAAACTTCAGGGGAGAGAAGCACAGTTCTGGAAGCTTTGAGTGTGATGAGGAAAAACTTTGACCTGGTAGCTGAGAAGGGACCCTAAAGTCAAGAGAGTGCTGCAGAAGAAAAGGGAATTATACTAGGCAGGGACTATAGTTCCTAGCAGGTAAGACATTGATGAAAATATTCAGTGCTCCACATGCCATAGGGTTGGTGGCCAGCCAAGCCTGTTTTTCCCCTGAAGTTTTCAGCTCAACCTCTTAATAATCAGTACAAAAATAGGTTTTGTATTACACAGGTCATTCTTCCCTCACCTTTCCTGAGAGTTATTCTATAAAGCCATAATTAAAACATGGAATAGTGTTTTTTGAGAATAAAATAATTGACTTTTTAAATTATTAACTTTGTATAGATCTCTCTTCTGTCTTTTTGGTGGAAACAAATTTTCTTTCAGAATTCATGTTCCTGCCATAACTTGTTTATAAAAACTAGGTTAAGTGTGAATATGATTACATCAATATTTGACCTACCATGGAAGGTTGCTCAATTTGGCCATGTGTTAGTATCAATACTAGTTCACATAAGCACTGTAAAACAAGGCAGCGTTTAGGTCCTATGAGAACAGTGCCCAGCACTCTCCCTCTGTATATGTAAATTGTATCAACTTGTTTTCCCCTTACTAGTTTTTATATTTCAGGCTGAAAGAATATTCTCAGAGGTTAGAAGAATTGAGAATTACAGAGTCGAAGGCATGGAGATCTACTCTACAACACTTTGGCATCTTCAAAAGGATGTTGCTCTTTCAGTTCTTTCGAAAGACTTAACAGATATGGATAAAAATTCACCAGAGGTAAATTAACTGAAACACTTTGCTTATGTGGCTATCTTTTTTTATTTTTATTTTTTTTATTTTTTTTTTTGCCTCACCAGCGCAGCTTGTGGGATTTTAGTTCCCTGACCAGGGAGTGAACCCAGGCCCTAGGCAGTGAGAGTGCAGAGTCCTAACCACTGAACCACCAGGGAATTCCCTGTAGCTATCTTTTGATCATCTTTACCAAACAGAAATGACCCAAATCATTCATTTAGTATCACCCACACTTATTTTCGTATTCTTCTGTATAGGCAGGGACTCAGAGAAGAAGGGGAAATCCTAGAGTATATGGTGCAGATTCACAAATAGAAAAATCATAAAGCAGGTTTTTCATTCAGGATTAATCAAGATTTGGTTTTGTTATAATTGCTGTTGTCACCAAGAGTAGAGTTCATTAAACAGAAATAGAGATTTTTTTTAAAGTGCTCATTTTAAATTAAAATAATAATTTTAACTGTCATTTTAAGACATAGGCGCAGTTTACATGTTTCAGTCCTATAAGGATTTTATTTCTGTGCACCTCAAGAATATTTAGTGGTACTTCCGTAACATATTTAAGCTTCTGTAGTCTCCATGAACACTGAATTGGCAAATACTGAACCATTGCTCCTAGGGGAAATACACACACACATATCACACTTGGATCCACCAGTGATCACTAAAGCACTGCAAGTATTGATTTTGGTTTTACAAATAAATTTTAGAAAGTAGACAAATTTGCCAATATGGAATCCATGAATGAGGATTGACTATATTAAAACTCTTTCAATTGTTGTCTTTCTGTTCTAAATAAGATCTGAGTCTTGATTTTAGTCATAGATTGCTTTTGTTAGAAAAATATAAAACAAAATTTTAATTGTGCATTTGGTTCTTGTTTCCATTTTTTTAAGGCCTGGTGTGCTGCAGGGAACTGTTTCAGTTTGCAACGGGAACATGATATTGCGATTAAATTCTTCCAGAGAGCTATCCAGGTTGATCCAAATTATGCTTATGCCTATACTCTATTAGGGCATGAGTTTGTGTTAACTGAAGAATTAGACAAAGCATTAGCTTGTTTTCGAAATGCTATCAGAGTCAATCCTAGACATTATAATGCATGGTAAGTGCTAACAAAGTGCAAAGGCAGTGTCTTATTGATGGGGCTGATACTCAGTAATTTTTCTTGTTAGATATCTCTTTGTTGTCATGAATTTGATTACTAACTAATACTTAAGAATGGTACCTACTAGTTGATAACTTCTAACCAAAATGGTTTTTTATGTGGAATTTATACCTTTAACAAACTCTTAACTAATGCCAGTAGAATTCCAGATCCTTATATTCAACAGTTTCAACCTTTTCTCCTACCAAATTTTTGCAAATAGGCGGTTTTGTTACTTTGATTTGCTACTTTTTCTTAGAACACTAAAATGGTGATAAACATAGAAAGTGGTTGGGACTGTGGAAGGTTAATCTTTTGGGTTAATCATTATAGCAATTTTCTATTTGTCACTAAATCTGAAGCACTAGATTATTGAAATGTATTTTTTCATTTGTGTATATGTGTTTTTTAATGGATATCTCATTTCTAAGTAGTTACATTGCCTGAAAGATGGCCTGATAAGTGCTAGCTTCTGCCGACCTATTAAACAGTCAGGCTTGCCAACATTCACATAAAGTTCTCTGTGATATTTTCAGAGCTCAGTTCTTAATAGGACTTCTGTTGTTTTTTAAATATGTACTGTCTGTTCTGCTATATTGCAGTAGTTGCATTCTTAAAAAAACTTTACCATATCAAATATTATGCTATAAAAATAATTGTTTCAATTAGAGAAAAGGAGGAATATTTAGACTAGCAAGCTTTTACTGGGAAGAATTTCAATATTGAGTTATTTAGGTAACTATATAAGTATTTAACTAAACATTAAGCAAATTTGTTTTTCCAACTCCAATCTTCAGTTATCTCCACTTTCACCATTATTAGCACAGAACTTTTCATACCTTTTCTTCACCTCTAACACAATTATAATAATAAACAAAACCACACAAATAAAGCAGATATACTGTTGTGCTTTTTTTCTTAATTATTTGGTGTTTATTCCCCATCATCATTAGCTAGTTTAGCCAAGAGGGATCCTTAATGTAAATCTGTCACAATGTGTTCATTTGATGTTTTGAAAATTCAGGAAAAATACCTGTATGTGAAGTTACTATACTGTTACATAGTCTTTAAAATGTATAATTTTGAAGTCTATTTGAAGCCTTTAAAAAATATAATTTTGAAGTCTGTAAATTTTGAAATCTATATGAGCATATTTTTGGCACAGTGAGTGGGGAGACGGGATGGAAGCAGAACATGACACTATGCATATTCTAATTATAGTATAAAATATATATGCATTTGGACAAATAACATGGAATTAGCATTGTTAGGAGTTTAGGGTCTAGAATCATAAAGGAAGGAACTGATTAGAATCCTTATTAGCTGTATAACTTTGGGCAAGTTATTTAACTTCTCTAAGCCTCAGTTTCTTTATTTAAAAATGTGATTGGTAACAGTACCTATCTCCTTGGTTCCTTCTAGGATTAAATGAGGTAAATCACACAAAGAATTTAACAAAATTCTTGGCACACACACATGATAACCACTCAGTAAAACTTAGTTACTAAATCTAGATTGTAGTGGTGGGTCTAAGGATGTGATTTCTTTTTTCCCTCATTGTTATAGTTTTATTTGATTCATTGATTGATTGACTGGATTGGATTTATTGTTTTTACCTGTAAAAGTGACTTGGCTAGAATTCTTTGACAATTTTTTATCATGACTGATCGTTTTTGCCTCTCCTAAGACCATCAGTATTTTTCTACTGGTTTATTAAAATGCCACATTCCATACATATCCTTTTATTAGTTGAACTAAATTAGCAGTTCATACCCCTAAAATTGTACTTTATTTTAAACTCTCAGGTATGGTTTAGGAATGATTTATTACAAGCAAGAAAAATTCAGCCTTGCAGAAATGCATTTCCAGAAAGCACTTGACATCAACCCTCAAAGTTCAGTTTTGCTTTGCCACATTGGAGTAGTAAGTAGCTTTCTAAGTATTGTTCAGTTAATCCCTTTTGAAATGTTTGTTATTGACTTAATTGCTATAATGAAAATTAGGGCTTTTTGTTATTGTTATTCTTGAAACAATATCCTAGATTCTTTTACAGCCAAAAATATTGCCTTTTTGCTTGGCATAAAGAGAAATCACTGGAGTACCCTCATTCCTTGGGCAAGTTACTTAATTTCTCTGAGGTTCTATTTTATGAATGACAAGTAATACCACCTTGCATACCTCATAGGGTTATTATTAACATTCATATGAGATACTTCATATTTTTGAGTGTTATTATAACACTCATATGCGATACTTCATATTTTTGAAAGCAGTTTTCCATATTAATATTTAGCTCCTAAATTAAGTAATTAATAATTTAAGGCAAATTATTTCCTGTATTTTAGCCTCTGAGTGATATAGATATGTCAGGACTAATTAAAATTATTATAAGGCAGTGTGGATTGCCAATTTTATATATTTTTTTAATGTATCTGATAATAAGTTGTACTTTGATAAGATAGGAGAAAAGGTATGTTTGCTTTTTAAAATCTCATTTACTAGTTTCTCTGCAAGCATGGTACCTTAAATTCTTTTTCTTGCCCTCTCACCCCCTTCCCCTCTCCCTCTTTCCTTCCCCTGCCCCTTTTTCTTTCTCTCAGCAAGTTTGGCTTTTGTGTGAGCAAGCGTACAATATGAGGAAAATTATATTAGTTTGGAATTTCACTGTTCATTTTGGGGGAAGAATTCTAGTTCTTTATAATAATTTTCTTAAAAATTGACATGGTAATTTCTTTTATAGTTAGATACTGTGCAAAAAATATAAAGTATGTCAAATTAAAGATTTTTTTCCCATCACTTAAGATAAACCAAACTTGATTATCTCTTGATACCTTTTAGTGAAGTTGAACATATTTTATAGTAGGCTTGCGTCTAAAGTTATTGTGGAACAGATTGTTTTATAATTTTGAGTGGTTTCTTTGAAGTTTTTAGATAAAAGAGTATGCTTCTCTGTTAGGAAACTAGTATTTAGGATTTCAGTTCTGTGGGCAAAATATTTGGCCGCATGTAGTAATAACCTTCTGCAAAGATCATTGCATAGATGAATTTAGCACCAGATGTTGGCAGTACCTACTCTCACATTCTTGTTGGTTAAAGTTCCACAATCACATCCATTCACTCCACTTTATTTTATTTTATTAACTTATTTATTTATTTTAATTGAGATTTTCAAGGAACATAATTTCAGTTTTAATCCCACTTTCCAATCACACTCAAATTCCAGGTAAGAGACTGGGTCATGGCTTCATAATTATACAATATAAAACAGACAAAGTGTGATGGTTGAACACCCCCCACTGCCCAGTTTCTAAAGCCCATAGTCCAGCACTGTGTGATCTGTGGGTTCTGAGACCTACAAAGGTCACTTATCTTTGCTATAGTTTCCCTGTTTTTGTTTTTTTTTGAAGTATAGTTGATTTACAATGTTGTATTAGTTTCAGGTTTTCAGCAAGATGATTCAGTTTTTTATATATATATATATATATATATATATATTCTTTTTCAGATTCTTTCCCATTATAGGTTATTATGAGATATTGAATATAGTTCCCTGTGCTATACAGTAGGTCCTTGCTGTTTATGTATTTTGTATATAGTAGTCTGTATCTGTTAGTCCCAAACTCCTAATTTATCCCTCCCCCACCCCTTTCCCTTTGGTAATCATAAGTTTGTTTTCTATGTCTGTGAGTCTTTTCCACTTCACTTTTAACATATAATTCATCTAAGGAGGAACACAGCAGAATATGAGTACACAGGAATAAATAGTGAGACTTGGTTGGTTTTTTTTAAGTTATTTAAAATAAATTATTTACTACCCAGAATTACAGATTAATGGTTTTCAAATGTGTAAAGCAGAAGGACCATTTTTAAAACAAATTCCTAAAATATGTAAAAGTGTAATTGTTCCGAGTGAAACAGGGTTGGTAAGTTTTAGAGCCAAATCCTCTAGGGGTTCTTGGAAAGTTTCGAAAAGTCTAATATTTAGAGGACCATAATAAATCTGTTAAAATGTGAGTATTACCTAGCTAAATAGTACAGATTTTCTTGAGAAGGAAGACAAAGGTTTTTCTTATCTTTTAGGCTTAAAGGTAACCAACTATCTACTCTAAAGATAGAATCTTGATTATCATTATGTAGGGTAATGGTGAATTGGGAGCTATGTTGGTTTTGAGTCACACTATTTGGTTTTCACCTTTCCTCATAAATATCAAAAGGAAAAGTAGGATCTTTATTTCTTACAGGTTCAGCACGCACTGAAAAAATCTGAGAAGGCTTTGGATACCCTAAACAAAGCCATTGTTATTGATCCTAAGAACCCTCTATGCAAATTTCACAGAGCCTCAGTTTTATTTGCAAATGAAAAATATAAGGTAAGATATATACATGTATCTTAATCGTCTCCAACGTTGTACTGCTTAAGTTTTGCCCCTTTTTTAATAAACTAAAAGTTATTTATACTTGAATTTTTATCTTAAATAGTCTATTTTCCCCATTTTTAAAAGCTATTAATTTCTTTTTTGTGCCTGTGTGATTTTATTTCTTCATGAGAAGTACTCATGGGAAGGATGGGTGTATGGATATTTAGGAATATATGGTTATCCCTTGAAAAGATTTCCTACGTGGAAAGGCAGTTATCTTAAATGTAAAACATAAACCATCCTGTTAGGACCAAAATATGCGAACAGATGACAAATGAATGTGTGCATTTTTCAATAAGTATTTATTTGAGTATCTGTTATATGTCAGGCACTAGGAATATAGTGGCAAGTGAAGCAACCATATTTCCTGCCTTTGAATAGCTTACCATCTAGTACCCTTCTAGAGGGAAAACAGACATTAATCAAATAATCACAAGAATAATACATAAAGGAAAAGTATACATAGTGAGTTATGAGATCTTATAACAGGGAGATTAGGTAATCATAAACTATGAATCCAAAGTTTTGATTTTAAGTTCAGGTTACTTTTTAAATAAATTCAGGCTCTTTCTACTAAAAACAGTTAAAAACTTACCAAAAAAATACCCGAAATTTAAGTGCACGGAAAAACTTGGGCTAAATAATCCATTTTAGTGGACTCTTTCCCTAGAAACCTGTTATTCCAGTACACATTGAAATTTGCTGAAATCGAAAAATACAAACTCGGTGGTAAGCCCTTAACTTTTTACAAGACTAAGAAAGATATATAAAGTGATTAAATGTATAATTTATTCTTTGTCATTTATTCAGTAATTCTTATAGTCTCGCTCTGGTTTTCTTTATGAAGTGGATGTCTAATCCTACTGTTCTGTCCTTTTAAAACTTCTTTTAAATCTAATAAACACTTTTAACTTGCTCTTTGAAGCACTATAATTGTAATTCAGCATTTGTTTTCATTTTTTTGCTTCACTGTACTTCTCTAGCTATGCGGTCAGGTTTTTCTGTTGAAGGATTTTATTCAATTTATTGTTCTTAAAGCCATTTTAATGCCACCACACCTACCAGGAATGCCATGTAAATCAGCCTTATACTTGCTTCAAGAAGCTCATGTTCTAATCTGATCCACAGTCCAGGCTGTAATGGTTATAGTCATTTTTGAGTACCAGCTTGGGGCTTGGCTACTTTGATGCATGGATTAGATACAGGTAGAAAAAGGGCATGAGGAACAGTTACTGATTGCTTCTGAAATGTCTTGCCTCCAAAATGAAAATCAAATTGTGTTAGAGGGCCACCTCAGTCTCTGTGGCAAAAACATTGCTAGACACCACCCTGTTTAATGTGTTGTGTTGATATCTAGTTGTGTAAGTCTTAAGTCTTTTAGAGCAAAAATGAGAACTCTGGTGCTGTGTTAGACACTATTTCTCAATATTTCTCACTATTTCTCACTATTTTTCTATTTGCAAATAGATTATCGGGGGGAGGCATGATAGATACATGAAATTTTGATAACAGTTGTAACATATAGTCATAGGAAAAAATACACATCAATTCTGAACTGTGTGAACTGTGTGTGGTGTAGAAGTATAGAAGTTTTGGGGTATGTTATCTTGATTAAAATTTCTTTAAAGCAGTGATTCTCAGAGTATGGTCTGGGAACTTCTGGTGGGGCTGGTCCCAAAAACCCTTTCAAGAAGTCCACAAGGTCAAAACTATTTTCATAATAATATTTAGATGTTATTTGCCTTTTTCACTTTCATTTTCTCCCCAGTGTACAGTGGAATGTTTCACAAATTACTTGATGTGATATCATAACAGATTGAATGCAGAAGCAGATAAGAGAGTCCAGCTGTCTTCTGTTAACCAGAGATTTGCAAAAATGTTAAACAGTGTCACTCTTCTCACTGATCTTTTATTCTGATTAGAAATATATTATGTTAGTTAACATAACTAGGCTAGATTCCTAACAGTGGGATTGCTGAATCAATGTTTACCTGCAGTTGTTAACTTGATAGATAATGCTAAGTTGTCCTCACAGAGAGGTTGCATCAACTTACAATTCTGCCCTCAGTGATGAGAATACCTGATTTCCCTCACTCATGGTAACTTCATGTAACATCAAACTTTTTATTTTTGTCCACTTAGTAGGTGAAAAATTGACAGTATCTCATTTGGGGAGCCAGTTTTTTGGGTTTTTTTGTTTTTTATTTTTGGCTGCGTTGGGTCTTTGGTGCTGCGCTCGGGCTTTGTGGCGAGCGGGGGCCACTCTTCGTTGTGGTGTGTGGGCTTCTCGTTGCGGAGCATGGGCTCCAGGCACATGGGCTTCAGTAGTTGCAGCACGTGGGCTCAGCAGCTGCGGCTCACGGGCTCTAGAGCGCAGGCTCAGCAGTTGTGGCACACAGGCCCAGTTGCTCCACGGCATGTGGGATCTTCCCAGATCAGGGCTCGAACCCATGTCCCCTGCATTGGCAGGCAGACTCCCAACCACTTCGCCACCAGGGAAGCCCCAGTTTTTATTTTTAATCATCATATCTTTCTTTTAAATACAAATGCAATTTTCCTATCTGTCTTTTCAATCTCCTGAACCCTTTAGCAGTGGTCAGAAAATTGCTAGATAATTTTAACTCAATTCAGAGGGTTAAATTTTAGGCTCTTCATCATTAGTTAAAATGGCAGGTTGGTATTCAAAGCTTAGTGCTGGCGTCAGGGAGAAGGTAAATTAACAGAACTTCAGAGTTGTTCTGCAACTTAGTTTTTAAAACACTTTCATATACAGTGTGATGGAGTTTAGTTATTTTAAACAAAATGGTGACAAAAGCAAGGGTTGTCACCTCCATATTTCACAAAGAATTGTGTGTGTTTTCAGTAAATTTTGGTGAATTCCTGCCACTTCTTAGTTCCTGTTGTCATAAGTATTTTCCTTGCATTTTATTTTCACAACAAGAATTAATGCAACAAGGAAGTACATTGATTAAGATCTAGTAAGCTTTAGTTAAGATGATTTGGGAAATTAAATAAAAACACTTGCTTAGTCAAAACTGTACTATTTTGCTACTGTGTTTTTCTTTGCCTTTTTCAGTCTGCTTTACAAGAACTTGAAGAATTGAAACAAATTGTTCCCAAAGAGTCCCTCGTTTACTTCTTAATAGGAAAGGTAAAGATTGGGGCCCTGGTTCTAAACTGTGACTTTCATAACATATTAATTTTTGAAGAATAAATATAATATTTTATTGTGCAATATCTGTTGAGCAAATTCAACTAGAGCTCTGAACTAATTGCTCTGGAAATAAAGAATGGATTTAGTTTTAACACTTAAGAAGATGACATCCTACTGAAGAAGCAAGAACATACACCCTATAACCCTAATCCTTCTATAGTTTTGGAAGTGTATTAGCACTTGCAGCCAATGGCCAGTAATGAGTTCCTAACTGAGGCTACCTCAAGGAAAGCCCTTAGCTTCCAATTATCAATAAAATACTCAAACATCCCCCAAAAGAAGAAAAGTAATGCCGCTGTGTTGTTTAGTTTGAAAAAATGGCTTGCAAAATTTCCAAGGCCAGACTAGTCAGGATTTTACACACTGGGCCCCCAGATGCCAGTTGGTTAAGGTAGCTGAGGACAGTGGACAGGTGCTGAGAGTTGATGTAACTCCGTTTAAAATCAGTGTAAATGAATGCTAATCAAGCAGCTTATAGTCCATTTCTTTCCATTATCATTGTTCCAGACAGAGTGAGATTTATTGGAAGCTCACTACCTGAGAGATATAGGCAAGGAATTCTGAAAATAATATCTGAATATATTAAAAGGAACTCAAAAGTTGGTATGAATTCTTCGATAGGATGAAAATGTCCTACTCATCAGAATGAATTTATAGCACATAATCAAGAGCCTAATTTAAAATGTTTAGGATTTTATAGCTGAAGCTTACAACTTAATGAAAAATGTAGTGCTGCTGTTTATTTTTAGGTTTACAAGAAGTTAGGTCAAACGCACCTCGCCCTGATGAATTTCTCTTGGGCTATGGATTTAGATCCTAAAGGAGCCAATAACCAGATTAAAGAGGCAATTGATAAGCGCTACCTTCCAGATGATGAGGAGCCAATCACCCAAGAGGAACAGATCAGTGAGTATCATCCATGTGAATTAGGTTTATATGTGGTTATTCAAACTAGAAAGCTAGTGAAACACCACATCAGAGTTGGTAAGATGAAACAGATATTTTTTTATGACACAGAATAAACATGGAAATTTTTTTGAGTATTCAGAAAGCTACCTTTTGTATACAGATTTAGGGACTGCTTTTTTATTTTATCTCTAACCATGTTAGATTCTTTATACCAAATGAAATTTTAGGGAAATTGAACAGGGTCGTATAATAACAGCGTGCATATGGAGCCAGGTAACTAGTTTCAGTTCTGGATCTAGTTTGCTGTGTGATTTTTGACAAATCCATTGCTAATTTCTACCTAAGCTTCAATCTATGTAACTAATGCCTGCCTTATCTGCTTCATAGGAACGTGGTAGGGGGAGAAAAGATGATAGGTGTGACTATGTTGAAAATATTATAAGTGCTAAGTGAATGAATAATAAATTTGTGCACCTTTTAAAGTACTGACAGATCTGTAGTAGCTATTCAAATTCTGTGTAGCTCTCACAAACCTAAAATCTAAATATATGGTGAATATATTTAAATGGAGAGATCAAAAAAAGAGGAAGGAACAAAGAATTAGATTGATAACTTAAGGCAGTAAATACTCTATCCCTATACTGAATCACTATATTGTACACCTGAAACTAATATAATATTGTAAATCAGCTATACATCAATTAATTAAAAAGCAAAAAATATATATACTCTATCGCCTAATTGAGAGTATGTCTTAAAATAATTAGTGAGAGCCAAGACTTAATATATTAATATTTTTTAATAAGAGAATTGAGAGACCTCTGATGAGATAAACTAAGATGACTTTGTACCAGAAATATATTTATATTCTATATTTTTGTGAACTAACAGGGACTGTCCCCAAATTGGAGTCAACAATTGGACGGAATGTCAGAGAATAGTTCTGATTCTTAGGTTAGGAATAGGAATTCATTAGGGAGAGGCAGTTTTAGTAGTTAAAACTCTTAAAGGTTAAATGCAATGAAATAATCTTAGACATGCTATAAAATAAGGAACTTGAATTGCATTTTATTGAAGGATATCAGGATTTTTAAGGGCTTTTATTTAAGGTCTCATCTCTCTGAATATAATAATTTTCTTGTTTTCATGAACCAACAAAAAATATTTGTCAGATACCTTACTGTAGATTTTTGTTTTATTTTTAAAGTGGGAACAGATGAATCCCAGGAGAGCAGCATGACAGATGCGGATGACACACAACTTCATGCAGCTGAAAGTGATGAATTTTAACTTCTGGAAATCAAGACTTTTGCAACTGGATGTGTGACTAGTGCTGACGTGTTTCTTGTCCTTCCATATACTGAGTCTTCACTCTTGAGCCAGCAGTGTCATCATCCATCACTTATACCCTGAATGTGCCCCTTTCATTGGACCCTGACTGTACACAGAATGAAAGGCAGTGCAATATTTAGCTGCTAACAAGACTGGCTCTTTCACCAGTATGAATGACAATTTAGGGGGTAGGTAGGGTGGGAAACTTTCTTTTCTTTTTTTTCTTTAATCTCCCTTTGTTGGAAAGCTATCATGGAAGGAAGAGTTTTGTTTTATCTTGAAGGAACCATTAGAGATGGAAAATGGTGATGAACCAGAATCTCTTGGTCGTTTTTCCAAAAATTTGTTTTTACTTGGTTCTGTTCCTGATAAACAAAGTGACTGATCTTCATTTCTAGGCTCTTCAAGAATGGTGTTAGCAAGTGCCAGATGGAACAATAAAAGACATTGCCTATAACAGAGTAACTTGATTGCCAAGGAATGTAAATTACCTTAAACTTGCAGTGTCTCCCATAAACAAATATAATGGGCATATTGGAACTCATATGTAGGAATCAATATCCCTCCATACAGTGTACAATTACTCTTGGCAAGAATACTTTAATGTCTAACCAAGAATTTTAATTTATTCATCTTGCTTCAAAGTGTTGATCATTGTTGTCTAGGTATTACAAACTTTAAAATTGGTCCTTACCATATTGCCTCTTCTCTTTGAGCTCTGTGGGATCACCTTTAGCATTCAGAGATGATAGAAGGGTTGCCCACTGAAAAGCCAAAAAAAGGCTCTTAATAACCATTTAAGTTCACCAGAAGAATCAAAATGAGAACACTAAATGGAAAGACTTTAAGAGATCATGATAGTGAAAGCCTTAATACAGTCAGAATCCTGCCATAACCTTGAATCTATATTTGTTCAAGACAGTATCCCTCTGACTTTTCTAAGTGTTTAAGCAGGGTGCAAGAATGTGTGATTACCTTCAGTTGAGGTCATTTCCATTCTTTTCAACTCTCTGCTTCAAATTATTTTCAATAGTGTGAGTCACCAAAACATTTACTGAGAGCGATTGGGTTTAGGATATTAGAAATTCTTAGCTGAAAAGCATCCCCGCTCTTACGAAGGAGAGGAGTTCTCTTTTGAGTTTGTCATAATATAGGTTGATGTCTTTGGGGAATGACCATAATTTTAAAGATCTAATTATGCATAATGAAATGGGAATTATTGGAATTTCACAGTAACCAATTTAAAGTCTTAAATTGTGTATCTCCTTTATTGTAATGTATGGAAATTTTTAGAGAAACTTTAGTTAACATTTTGTTAAGTGCCAATGTCAGAATATAACAAATTTATAGTTTCTTATGAATGACAGGCCTACAGTTATTGTTTTGGATTATTTGATGAAGGACAAACTTATCTACTGGTTACCTGTATTTGTTAGTCAAGCTGTGAAAATAAGGTGGATTACAGAAGATAAGAAAAAAATTTTATCCTGTAGACTCAGTAATTTTCTATCATTTACTATTAATCTGCTGATTTGAATGTGGCTTAGATACCGTTACAAACTAATTCAAGTCAGAGTCTTAGATTAGGTATTGGGTGCCAGAGAGGTATTTAACAAAATTTTCTACCTAAATCTATATATGTGCTGCCTAAAAAAAAATAATTTATAAGAAAAAGGAAAGGTTGTGAGTAAACGAATATCATTAAAAATTCCCAAAGGCTAGCACTTGGATTCTAACAAATATTCCATTTTTATCCATTAGTTCTGTAATATTTAATTTTATATCCTTTTATTTTTTTAATTGTCAAATCATAAGCCAGCTGTGTAACAGTATCAAATATAGAGTTTCATAGAAAGCTTTGGACTGAGCTCTTTGTTACAAAGCTTGGAGAAAGCTATGCTCAGAAAACAATTTGCTGATGTATAATTAGTTATTTTTTGTAGTAGGAATTTATGTCCTGTGCCAGAAGTAAGTCTTTCTGGTACTAATTTTGAGACCAAGGATAAAAGGATAGTTGTGGAAGGCACAGCATGGCAATGGTTGGCTGAGGGATAATCAGCCTAAGCTTGACCTGATTGCATTTTCCTCACACCTCTACTTTCAAAGTCATTTAGGTATTTGAAGCCTTATTTCCCACCTATTTACTGTTTCTGGCTTTCTCTTTTCTTTTTTTCTTTCTTTTTTGCTTGGAATGGAGATTAAACAACCAGAAGAAGATATGCATTTTGATCAAGCAAAATGTTTGCTTCAAATTTCATAAGTTATTTTGAAGGAAATCAGAAATACTAAGTACTTTGACGTCCTTGTTTCTCTTTAAGCTTTTCACATGTGTGTGTACACACACAAAAACACCCACACACACTCTTGTTTAGAAGTTATGTTGTGGCATTGGATATTTTCCCCCTTGGAAATGGTTCTTAACTCTGGGATTTTAGAAGTTTGGAAATATTTTTTCAAGAGAACAATGGTACTCAAAATAATGAAAGGTGGTCCTACTTTTTCTGTATTTCATTACTTTAAAATTTTTATTTTTTCCAAGAACTGCAAGTGACATTTGAACCATGCTGCTGTTGTACCTTAAACAAAAACTCAGTGATAACCAGTATTTAGTCTATTAAAAATGCTCTTTTTGAAGAAAAAAGTTTGCAAGTCTCTGTTTAGCCAGAGTATAGTATGGGTCTTCACAAGAAATACGGTGACCTGTTTTCTTTGTGAAAACCTAGGAAAATGCAAGTGTGGGTGTGATGTGTGTGTTCTATTTGCATTGAAACAATGTAATTTTGTGTCTTCATTTTGCTTTTCCTGACTTATTTCGGAAATTGTACAGTCTTGGGGGGGAAAGTCTTTTCTGTTAATATATTTGCAATTCATTAAAGGATATGGAAAATCCAAATAAATTACTTTTGAAAGCAAATTTATAATCAAGTCATTAAAGCTATATAAGAGCTGTGCCATCTGTATTTTTATAGTAAGGCACAGCAAAATAGTGAAAGATTACAGTTTTATGTTCCACAAAAGTCTAGGGCAATGTTTCTCTTTTTTTTTAACTTACACCCTCTTCTAATATATATATATATGTATTTTTTAACTCACACCGTTTTTTTAGTATTATTTGGAATGTCAAAATAAATATTGTGACCAAAAAATGGTAACTTTTAGAACGTATTTTCCCCAAACTACAAAAGTCCCTTGCCAGCAGCTGCTACTTTGCAAGTCAACTGCTTATTATTCTTTAGTCATGTGATTTCTGAAATTCCTTTAAAAGGGACACACAGCTTTTTTGTTCTAATTAGAATCAATTTTAAATATCAAGATCTGAAAGAAGTAGAATATAGAAACCAAATTTTACTCTAGTTTGATATCTTGGAAAAAGGGTAGAGAGCTGAAGGGTTTTGTTCAGACTTGAAGAAAGGGTAGCAATAGGGAAAAAGACATAAAGTGAGATGCGCTGAGCAGGTGAGAGGGAACGACTCAGACCGTAACCTTCCCTAGGACTGGCCATTTGCTGTCAGTAGGGCAGGGGTAACTAGAAGTGTAGGTAGGAAGTATTCTTTGGTTTGTTTAGCCTCTAATTAATGGTTCATGAAGGTTCAGAAGTGCAAACTTTGCTAAATACTTATGTTTACTGAGATCTTGCCACGTGTACCGTGTTACTTACCTTGTGTACAGTATTTTCAGTCCTCAACCCTATAAGGTAGGTGCTACTGCATTTTATAAAAGAGAAAACCAAGACTCAACTATTAAATGATAGAGCTGGACACTTTTGGCATTTATGTATGTTCAAAACCTTTTACTTAGTTTTGGACTTCTCTGGAAGTTTCAGATCATACCTAATGTTAACTCTCAAGTGTCCTCCCTAGCATTTTGACATTGAGTATCACAGAAGTTTGGGTTTTACAAAGGAAACTTTATTACTAACTGTAGATTTAAATCTATTATATGCTTAGTCCTTTGAAGGGGCTTTTATGTGTATCCTGCCTCTGTACTTTTCATACTGAAACTGAAAGCGGTATCCCTTTCTTGAGTAACTAGAATTTGCTTTAAAGTAGGAAATTTTAAGTGCTTGATTTTCCTTCCATTTTTTTAATTACCAATTTCTCTTAACACAAGCATTCTTTTTATTCAACACCCTCAAAATGGAATTTTCAATTTGAGGCTAAAAGCTGTATTTGAGAAGAAAATTCAAATGGATAGTGCATCACTGGAGTTGGAATAAGAAAAAGAGTAAGTAACAGTGGGAGCAAAGAAGTAGAATTAAGGTTTCTAATCATGTATTTTTAAAAAGCACTAGACTGATATCTAGGAAATGTAGACTTTGCCCCTTAGTTGCTGTGTGACCCTGAACAATTAAACTTTTTTTCTCATCAATACAAAGAAGATCAGATCTACTCTTCTTATCCCACAGAGGACTGAGGATCCTATGTGTTAAAGCATGGAAATGCTTTGTAAAACTAAAGCACTGTACAAATATACAGTGGTATTATCGGGGTGGAGGTGATGTTATAGAAACATCACCAGTAGAAACACATATATACACGTATACTATATACTATACATATAATCTGACGTTTTATGTCCTGCAGCCCCTGAGCAAGAACTTACAGCTATATTGGCATAACTATGTGCAAATCACCCCAAATAACATGGAGCCTGAGGCGTTAGCTTTTTCTCAATATTTTGTGAGTTAATACATCACTGGGCAAGGCGCTACACAAGAATAAAACTTCATCAGTTCTTAGTTTCCTAATAATGAAAAGACTTGATTGGGTAAAGGGATTTCTTTGTATATGACAGCACTCCTTAAACTTATGCCAGTTTGCAGCCCTTATACCAGTGGATGCTATAAATCTGTGCCCATAATCATTTGCATATCTTGAAAAATGCTAGCATTTATCTTCTTTTTATTTAGGATTTATGGATCACTTTGATACAAGAATAATCTCATTTCATCTTTACAGCCTTATAAGGTAAGGCATGTATTACCTGTTTTATACAAGAGGAAACTAAGTCTTAGAGAAACCAAAGCATTTGCAAAAAGAGGAAGATCTTTTGCAGGAACAGCTTGGCACACATTTGCTTACATAGTTTTGGCCAGGACTGGGTCAAATAATCATCCTTAGCTGCAAGGGATACTTGGTAAATTTTAGAATCTGGTAAAAGGGACTGGGTTTGCCATGACTGGTTTAGATACATTGTGATCTGTGTTTGGACCCAGAGATTTTGTTAGCAAAGAAGGGGGAATGGCTGTTGGCTTAGCAGCCAAGAGCACCTACCACACTGCTGTAGAGAGGGTAACGCTTTTTGTCAGTTGATCCTAAAAACTTAGTGAACTTCCTTATTCTAAGAATTTGTAGGGTTTCTATTAGAGCAGAGAATTCCTGACATTAATTCCTTTTTTTTTCCCATCATGTATTTTTTTTTACATCTTTATTGGAGTATAATTGCTTTACAATGGTGTGTTAGTTTCTGCTTTATAACAAAGTGAATCAGTTATACATATACACATGTTCCCATATCTCTTCCCTCTTGTGTCTCCCTCCCTCCCACCCTCCCTATCCCACCCCTCCAGGCGGTCACAAAGCACGGAGCTGATCTCCCTGTGCTATGCGGCTGCTTCCCACTAGTTATCTACCTTACGTTTGGTAGTGTATATATGTCCATGCCTCTCTCTCGCATTAATTCCTTTTTAATCCTTGTGTAAAATACCTCATTTCTTTTTTCTTTTTAATTGCTATGGCTGGGATCACCAGTATTATATGGAGCAGTAGCAGCCATAATATCAAGCACTCATTGTTTTATTCCGAGTCTTAAAGAAAATGCATCTTAATTTTCTCAAACTTTCAACTCGATATAATCTAAAACCACTCACGTGCAATATGTTGCCTTTGTTAATCTCATTGCCAATTCCAACACAACTCTCACTTCAACTACCATTTATAACCGTTGATAATTAAGATACCTCCTTTCCATCGCTAGTTTTCAATGGTTTACATCGTGACTGGGTGCTGAAATGTATGTCTGATAAGAAAAAAGCATATTGAGACTCCTAGGGCTGGAAAACAATGGCACTTAACCTGATTACAAATCTGTCCCTCTCCCAAAACAACCATAAAATCAAGTAGAACAAAACTGTACATGTTTCATGCCTTCATTATTAAGAGAATACTATAACTTCAAATTACCTGTAAGTAGAGCAGAAATTTTCCAGTAGGGATCCTGCTATCACCCTTAGCCTGTGGTCACAGAAAGTGAGGAAAAAGGCTAAGTCTCTCCATGGACAGAGCTGAATGGAGTAGAAGACTTATTACAGGAAGCCCAGAATCTTCGGGGGAATAAATGAAACAAATGTAAAATACCGAACACAGGTTGGGACTTGGTAGATTATAGCCCACACTTCAGGGAAAGGTTTAAAAATGTCTGGAACCAGGAGTGGCAGCCTCATACAAGCAGTGTTTCTACGGGAGAATAAGATATGAAAAAGAGGCATTGAAAGGAAAAAGGGGAAATAAAAGACTGGCAGAAAAGAGAAAGCACATCATTCTTCCCACCCCTACCAGCAAGATCCTGAAACTGCAAAAAAGAGCTCTCAAACTAGGAATCCTGCCCATGAAATGACTGGGAATAGAGCAAAGCGATCCCCGTCCATACAAAACTATTGCAAAAAGCCAGCAAACGTAAATTAAAGGCTTTCTGCTGATAAAAAAGACTCTCCCCAAAACAACTGCAAAGCTAAAGAAAAATATCCTTTTAAAAGCATATGAAGAAGTGAAATGTCACCTTAAATTGAAAAAAAAATCAACAAAAAGCATTGATAAATTTGACTACATTAAAAACACTTTGCATGACCAAAAAAAAAGACAAATGACAAACTGGGAAGAAATATTTGCCCTTATGTCACAGATAAAGGGATAATTCCCCTAATGTGTAAAAAAAATTTTTTTTTAATTTTGAGAGAGGGAAAGACACAAACGACACAATTCACGAAAAGATATTAAAAAATGCCCCTTAAACATGAAAAGTTCAAATTCACTCAGTAAGACCCATGCAAATTAAAACTACATAGAGATACAGAGACTTCCCTGGTGGTCCAGTGAGTAAGACTCCGTGCTCCCAATGCAGGGGGGCCCGGGTTCAGTCCCTAGTCAGGGAACTAGATCCTGCATGCATGCAGCAACTAGGAGTTTGCATGCCGCAACTAAGAAGCCCGCATGCCACAATGAAGATCTGGCGTAGCCAAAATAAATAAATATTAAAAAAGAAAAAAATACTACATAGAGATACAATTTCTCACCGAACAGATGGGCAAAAATTCAAAACTTGACAATACTCAGTTGGAGTTGGAGGCATGCCACAAGGACACAGGAGCCAACTTGACTGCCCAAACTTAATACATTTGATCCTCCCAAAATCATGTACAATGATGCTATTGGAGAAAAATAGAAATTTATGAGCCCATAACAATAATAAAATAAATAAAGAGCAAAGAAAGGAGAGGTAGGGCATACAGTCTGCTGTAACAAAAATATCAGACTGGGTGGCTTAAACAACATTCTCACAGTTCTGGAGGCTGTGGAGTCCAAGATCAAGGTGCTAGTAGATTCGGTGTCTGATGAAGGCCCACTTCCTGGTTCATAAATGGTGGTCTTCTAGCTATGTCCTCACAAGGCAGAAGAGGAAAGGGACCTCTTTAGGGTCTCTTCTATAAGTGAACTAATTCCATTCATGAGGGTTCTGCCCTCACGCCCTAATCACTTCCTAAGGCCCCACCTCTTAATACCGTCACATTGGAGGTTAGTATTTCAACACATGAATTTTGAGAGGACATAAACATTCAGTCCACTGGATTCTCCCTCTTTCCCCCCAAAATTCATGTCCTTCTCACCTGCAAAATACATTTATTCCATCCCAACAGCCCAAAAGTCTTAACTGGTTCTGGCATCAACTCCAAAGTCTCATCCAAATATCATCTAAATCAGATATGGGCGAGACCTGAGGTACAATTCATCTTTTTTTTTTGATGTGGACCTTTTTTTTCTGCGGTACGCGGGCCTCTCACTGTTGCGGCCTCTCCCGTTGCGGAGCACAGGCTCCGGACGTGCAGGATCAGCGACCATGGCTCACGGGCCCAGCTGCTCCGCGGCATGTGGGATCTTCCCAAACCGGGGCACGAACGCGTGTCTCCTGCATCAGCAGGCGGACTCTGAACCACTGCGCCACCAGGGAAGCCCCAATGTAGACCCTTTTTAAAGTCTCTATTGAATTTGTTACAATATTGCTTCTGTTCTATGCCTTGGCTTTTTAGCTGCGAGACATGTGAGATTCCAGCTCCCCGACCAGGGATTGAACTCGCACCCTCTGCATTGGAAGGCGAAATCTCAACCACTGGACCTCCAGGGAAGTCCCGAGGTACAATTCACCTTGAGGCAGATTCCTCTCCATCTGTGAACCTGTGAAACAAAACAAGTTATGTGTTTCCAAGATACGATACTGAGACAGGCATAGGACAGACATTCTCATTCCAAAAGGGAGAAACAGGGCTTCCCTGGTGGTGCAGTGGTTGAGAGTCTGCCTGCCGGTGCAGGGGACGCGGGCTCGTGCCCCGGTCCGGGAAGATCCCACATCCCGCGGCGCGGCTGGGCTCGTGAGCCATGGCCGCTGAGCCTGCACTTCCCAACGGGAGAAGCCCCAGCAGTGAGAGGCCCGTGTACCGCAAAAAAAAAAACCACAAAACATTCTTTTGGCATTAGTTGGTTACAGTGACAGCAAGATACTGTGAGTGTGGCAGAGCAGCTCTAATGTAACAACTGCATTCCCTGCTTTCTGAACCGAAATGTAAGTGACTCATATCCTTTACATACGCGTTACCTGCAAACATTAACGCTGCAAATCTTGACATACACCGTTTAGGGGGAGTTGATGCCAAGGGGTTACAGTAAATGTTGAAAGGCTCCAAAAGTTCCTTTGGGGACTTCCTGTTTCTCCTCCCTCCCCTGAATTACTCTGCTTAACAAGAACCAAATTACTTAGAACTAGTCTGAATAGCAGCAGCACCCAAGGAGCATGACACTGAGTTCATGTTAAAAAGCAGTACCTGTGTAATGTACGTTTTACATCACAGGCAATAGGAATGATCGCTCTGGTTTTTAACTCCTGCATTAGAATCTCCTAGAAAAATAAAAGCATCCCATCAAGTTCTTCTAGATGGTGTTATTGCTGTACATTTGTAGATGGGTCACTTTCTGTGCTGTGTTTGCTTTGAAGGGATCTTCCAATATATCTCCAATATTCCTTTCTTATAGCGTCGTTTTCTTTAGGATTTCACATAACTCTAATGCTTTATTAAGAATGTCCTCCTTGTTGTCGTAGTGGTTTCCTAGCATGTCTTCATAGATGTCCACGAGAAAGGCAATTGGGGGAACTGCGACTTGGTTGTAAATCAAGTAATTGATTTAACAGGTTGGGATACTTGGAAAGACCACGATCCTGCAAAATCGCTTTCGAATAGTTCCATGCACTTTCATTATGTGGTACTAGTTTGATCGTTTCCAGAGTGTACTGGACTTCTCTCTTCAATACAGCATGATCATTGTAGCCCGTGGTATTAGAAATTACGAACTATCTTTGGTTCCAGACAGTTATTTCTCACATCCTCTTTGAGAAGTTGGTCTACATACTGCAGCTCATTATCCCAAAAGTGAAAGTCCTGAATAACCCATTGTCGATGTTGCCAGGCGTGATAATTCTTTGCATCCTGATTAAGAATATCAGCAATAGACTCAAGCTCCTGAGATGGGTCTCTCAGCCATTCCACGAGCACTCGCCTATGCTGCCAAACTTGATAGTTTTGGGAGCTGTTCCTCAATTATTGCCGTGATGTAGTTCATTTCCTCACGTAGATCCTTTTGAAGTGACTTTAAGAGAACTCTCCGAAAATACCACACTGTGTAATTGGCTGCATTTAACTCGATAGCATCTCTGGTTAGTTTAAAAGCCTGTTCACTTCTCTCGTTACGCTGCAGGTCAGCCCGGAAATAATAATAAACATCTTGAAATTTTTCGCTATAAATGATCTGGACCGCTGCATTGGGGCCATCATTCTGCAGCACTGGATCTATATCAGCCCATTCTGCCCTGTCCCTGTACAGGACATAGGTGGGCGAGTCCAGGCTCAGGAACCCTTCGTCCATAGGGGACGCCGCCACCTCTTCTTGCGGCGGCTGGGGCGGCTGCGTGTCGGGCTGACCAGGCTCCCCGCCCTGCGCAGCCGCCCGGACGCCGTCTGCGGCCGCCATCGCTCCTCGGCCCGCCGCGGAGGAGGCGGCGGAGGCCCCGCCCCTATTACATTTATTCTTATCAAAGACAGACATTCCTATAGTTTGAATAGTGAAAAAGGTTTTCACACTTGTAAAAAAGAGCAGTCTCTTCCCCAGAGGGAATCACTTTCATCTCCTTTACCAGATTCTCTTAGTATTTACCTGTATTCTCCAAATGCAATGTTTGATTTTTCAATTTTAGGAGTTATCTACTGACTGCCACTGAGGAGAATGAAGATTTATATTTCCTACATCGCTTCTCCCTACATAAATAATCTTCCTAGTCTGCCTTCAGTATAATTATAACTGTGGCTAGAGCAATATTCAAGGTTTACAATTTCATCACTTTTTAAACCCTGTTCACAACTGAGCCAATATAACACTGTGGTTTCCTTCCCTGTACAATTTTTTTTTGTTTTCCCTAGATTATTTGCCTTGTTTCTCATTGTTAACTTTTAAATACTTATAATTAATTCAACTCCAAACTCTTTACCATTTGTCCAAATCTCCTCTCAGCATGTTCAACTGTATCAGTTATGCTATCGATTTCATCATCTTGAAGTGTCTTCTGTAGCTTTCAGAACTGCTTCTATCTGGACTGGTTGCCTTCTGTTAGTTGCATCCTTAGCTTTCTCTTTACCATCATCCTAGAGATTCCCTTTGCTCTTCCTTTATGATGGTTCTCCTTTTTCCTGTATCCAATGTCTTCCTCTTCTTCATTTATGCCCTCACTTTGGTGGGGCTTCCCAAGAAATGGTTGAAGTGAAGTGTCGCAGGCTGAGGTCCCCAGGAAGGAGACTCTGAAACAAAAATTAATGTACAAAGCTTTTATTAGGGAATATTCTTAGGATCAACATCTACAGAAGAGAAGGAAAGGAAGCAGGTCGAGCAGAGGGAGACGTTGAGCTATGATGAAGTCTCAGTGAGGGCCTCAGCTGACTGGGCCGTTCTGAGGCTAGATATTTTAAGAGTATTAACTCAAGGTTAAACCTGAGACCCTTGGGTTCACAATGTCAAAAGGTAGGCAAAACAAGAGAAGTTACTGAAAGCACCACACTTGTTTAATGCAAATTGACATCCTTTTTCCTTCAGCAAGTTAAGCAGGGAGCAAAATAATAGAGAAGGGCATGGATGAAAGGGACACATAATCTTATCTGAAGACCCAGTCCCTCTCTATCTCAGCCACTGCAGATTCCTAGCCAGTACAGTAAGTCCCCTACATACGAATGAGTGCCATTCTAAGTCCAATTTGTTCATTAAGTCCAACGAAGTTAGCCTAGGTACCCAAGTAACACAATCGGCTGTATAGTACTGTACTGTAACAGGTTTATAATACTTTTCACACAAATAAAACAAACAAAAAATAAAGAAAACATTTTTAATCTTACAGTACAGTACCTTGAAAAGTATAGTAGCCCAGAACTGTATGTCTGTGGCCTCTGCTAGCAAAATTTTCTTCCTCCAATCTGCACGAGAAGGTTGGAGCCACCTAACAATCTGGTATGGAGGTTGCAGTTTTCTGTAGAAAACTCAACTTGACGCCTTCCCATGGGAGCCTGATGCTTTGCTCAATGCTGGAAAACTCTCAGAAGGCCAGGCATTTGTACTAAAACATTCACTAGGGGAGCTGTGGAGTTTCAGTAGCCATGAGTCTTAGCATAGATCCTATGAGTAATTCCATAGGCTTTCTTAGGAACACAAACACCTTGTTTACTCAATTTCCAGGTAAAAACGTATTTTCCACCTTTTAGAAACTTTTCTCAAAAATATATTCAAAAATAAGTTTTACATAATTATGCTTATGACATTTTTAACGAACATGTTTACAATTTGACAAAAAGAGGTGGAAAAAACTCAAAACAAGTTCACTTTTAGGGGAAGGAATAAATATTACAAATGTTTATAAACATTGTAGTGGGTGGACCTTTAGAGTGGTCCTGAGTTGGGGCAAGGAGACAGGACTTCATACCCCCGTTTCGACCAGTCATTGGATGCAGGCTGGCTCAGAAAGGGAAAGTGTCCTTGGATGAAGCAAGTCTTATTCATCCCTGTAAGGGGGTTTTGTATATTTTATTTAACCCCCAAATCCAAAATATCATATGAACGTGTAATGAGCATAAACATGAATAAAATATTTTACTTTATTTTCATATTAAGTCTTTGAAATGTGGTATGGGTTTCTTGTTTGTTTGTTTGTTTTTTGGCCATGCCACGTGGTATGTGGGACCTTTTTTCCCCGACCAGGGATCAAACCTGCACCCCCTGCACTGGAAGTGCAGAGTCTTAACCACTGGACCGCCAGGAAAGTCCTGAAATGTGGTATGTATTTTATACTTATGCCACATTTCAATTTGGACTAACCACACTAGCCACATGTGCTCAATAGCTACATGTGGCTAGTGGCAACGATAGTGGCCCTAGATAGGTGTGTTATTATATGCACCAGGATCTATGTACAAAATGTTCATTACAGATTTTTTTAAATTACTTAAAAGTATAAACACCCCAAATGTCTATCACCAATAAAATTATAAATAAATGATGGTATAATTCAAACAATGGAATGATATAAACTAGAATTAGACACAAAAATATAGATGAATTTTACAAACAAAAATGTAAGAAACAAAACAATACGTATCACTACTTGGCAACCACCATAGTAATAATTGTTTGGGGCCAGAATGATCACTGAATGCTAAAACTAATAGGCAGGAGTTCGATGAGAAACAGGATATGTACATAGTCTCAAAGTCCCTCCCCACAAGACACATTATTTTCGCCTCACAATTAACAACTTTTTTTTTTTGGCTGCACCGCACAGCTTGTGGGTTGTTAGTTCCCTAACCAGAGATTGAACCTGGGCCCTCGGCAGTGAGAGCAAGGAGTCCTAACCACTGGACTCCCAGGGAATTCCCTACAATTAATAACTTTAGAGTGGGGAACCTCGGCAGATGCCACCTTAACCACGTGATCAAAATTAACATCAGCGACGGGACAAGTAGATACCATGTGCTTCCTGATAGGATGCATGGAGAAGTATACAGCATCACTTCTGGATATGATATTCCTGCCAAAAATGCATAACCTGAATCTAATTATGAGGAAATACCAGACAAATTCAAACTGAGGGACATTGTACATAGTAAGTAACCTATAATCTTCAAAAGTGTCAAGGTTATGAAAGACAAAGATAGACTAAAGAACTCTTCCAGATTAAAGGAGACTAAATTGACAAGAAAATGCAATGTGTGATGCTGGATTGGATCCTGGACCAGAAGTTGTTTTTTTTTTAATGTTCTTTTCCTATAAAGCACATTAGTGAGACAACTGGCAAAACTCAAATAAGGTCAACAGATTAAACAGTAGTGTCAATATTAATTTCTTGATTTTGGTAACTACTCTATGATAGAAGATAATAGCCTTATTTTTAAGAAAAACAAGTATTTATGGATAAAGGGACATTATATCTGCAATTTATTCTCCAACAGTTCTGAAAAAAACAAATCTGTGTGCGTGTGGAGAGAGAGAGAGAAACAAAATTATAACAAGCTTTGTAAAATGTTAACATTTGAGGAATCGCAAAGAAGAATGGATGGGAATTCTTTGTATTATTTTTGCAACTTTTCTGTAAGTCTTTATTTCAAGATACAATGTTAAAATAATACATATATCATGTATAATTCTATTTATATAACAATTTTAAAAGACAAAACTAAACTATGTTTAGGGATACATGCACAGTTGGTGGAAGTATAAAGAAAAGCAAGAAAAGTATTTACTACAAAAGTCATGAGAGTTGTAACCCGAGGAGAGGGGAGTGTACTGTGATCCAGAAGAGTCAAAGGGCCTTTCATGATGCTAATAATGGTGTTGGTTATACAGGTGTTTGCTTTATCACTATCTGTTAAACTGTACATATAATTCTTTTCTGCACATGTATTATATTTCAAATAAATGTTTAAAAGAGAAGAGAATAACCCTGAGGAGACAAAAAATTATAATATATTTTTTAAAATTATTATTATTATTATTTTTGGCTGCACCTCGCGCCTTGCAGGATCTTAGTTCCCTGATCAGGAATTGAACCCTCGCACTCGGCAGTAAAAGCGCGGCGTCCCAACCGCGCTTTTACTGCGGTTTATTGCCGGGGAATTCCCCTAAAAATGTTTCTGTTTCAAAAAGCTTTGAGGGCTTCCCTGGTGGCGCAGTGGTTAAGAGTCCGCCTGCCGATGCAGGGGACACGGGTTCGTGCCCCGGTCCGGGAAGATCCCACATGCAGTGGAGCAGCTGGGCCCGTGAGCCATGGCCGCTGAGCCTGCACGTCCGGAGCCTGTGCTCCGCAACGGGAGAGGCCACAACACTGAGAGGCCCGCGTACCACAAAAAAAAAAAAAAAAAAAAGTTCTCCATGCCCCCAAGTGTGAAGCATACACGTCTCAGCATAATATTCAAGGCCCTCTGCAGGTTGATCCTACCCCTCATCTTCTCTAGATCAGTGGTTCTCAGAACGCGGCCCTCAGACTGGCCACTCTGGTCAGTAGAACTCACTCCTACCCACTAAATCAGAGTCTCCAGGGATGGAGCCCAGGATGCTCTTTTAACAAGGGTGGTTTCAATGCACACTGAAGTTTGAGACCACTATTCCAGATTAATTAATTTTCTTTCTTGAACGCCATGCTTCAGCCATACTGAACTATCAGTTTCTGGAAAGTGGTTGCTGTCTCTCACCTTCTGGGCTTTGCACATGCTGTTCCCTGTGTTCCCTGCTTGCCCACCTCACGCCCATGCTTCCCTCTATCTCAGCATTTATTCCATTGTAAGGCTTTTGCCTGTTTTTGTCTGTCTTCCCCACTTCCATGTAAACTTTGAAGGCAGGGACACCATCTTAATCATCATTGCATCTTTAGCACCTTGGCAGGTGCTCAATAACTATTTTCTTAATGACTATAGAGATTTAGATGTACAGAAACCTAATTGCTAACAGCAGTCAGCAACCAGCTACCGGGGTTCGTGAGGGAGAGCCCAGTGTCGTGTGCTGTTACTTAGGAATAAATAGAGTCAACATATACCTACTCGCATTTTACTCCAGTCCTACTGAATATCACTGTCCAGTGATCTCTTAACTAAGCTGATGACAGTGGGAAGGAAAGGAAGTGGTAAACATGTGATGTTGTGAAGGAAAATCAACACAAGTGAATGGATGTGACAGCAGTGCATACAGCTCAGGATCTCATCTCTTCTCATATTTTAAACCAGAAGGCCAGAGTCCTAAGGACTGAACAGTAACAACAATAGCATGAGGACACTTATACTGAGCATCTACTCTGTGCAAGGCTTTACCTGTGTTAATACTGACAACAACCCTAGGAGCTAGGTATTATTTTGAGAAAACTGAGAAATCAAGTCATTAAATATTCGCCTAAGATCCTACATGGTGAAACCACTGTTATTGGTACTTCCTGTTCATGAGTCACACGGCCCCAAATTACATCCCCACCCGTGATCTTCACAGATCAGTTGTGCACAATGAGGCCCATAGGTGCGGGTGAACGGATCACCCAGACTTAAGGAACATGGCTTTTGGATAATGGTTTGGTGTATCATCTTTGACTAGAACACATGAGTTGTTATTATAAGATCTCAATGCAGTTGTTGGAGAAATAAAACTGAGGGACAGAATTTGCTTGTCCCCCTAATATGTGCACCCATGGTCACAGGAACCTCCATTACCCTAACTCTCATCACAGTGTATCGTAATTACTTGGTGAAAATGAAATTTGGTTTTCCTCTTCACTGCTGCCCCTCCAGTACAGCACCTGGTAGGTGGAAAGCACCCCCATCTATCACCAACCAAGCCCATCTGGGACTAGCACAAGCTCCTTAACCTCGCCTGTGTAATCACCAAGATTTTCTCTAGTTTCTCTGTAAAGTGTCACACAGGGTTCTAGGTATGGACAAACAAGGATGAAAAGTACAAGTTTACTTTAGATACTGTATTTACGGTCCTTACTTTGGAATGTCACATCAGACGCCTTTGTGTCTGACTGAGAAAAAAATAGCTTATAATTGATCTTACCCCTTTAAAAATTTTTTAAAATGTATATGTTTCAATTTACTTACTTTATTTATATTTATTTTTGGCTGTGTTGGGCCTTCGTTGCTGCGCGCGGGCTTTCTCTAGTTGCGGCGAGTGGGGGCTACTCTTCATTGCGGTGCGTGGGCTTCTCATTGCGGTGGCTTCTCTTGTTGCGGAGCACGGGCTCTAGGCACTCGGGCTTCAGTACTTGTGGCACGTGGGCTCAGTAGTTGTGGCTCACGGGCTCTAGAGCACAGGCTCATTAGTTGTGGCTCACGGGCTTTGTTGCTCTGCGGCATGTGGGATCTTCCTGGACCAGGGCTTGAACCCGTGTCCCCTGCATTGGCAGGAGAATTCTTAACCACTGCGCCACCAGGGAAGCCCCCATTTTATTTTATTTATTTATTTATTTATTTATTTATTTGCGGTACGCAGGCCTCTCACTGTTGTGGCCTCTCCCGTTGCGGGGCACAGGCTCCGGACGCGTAGGCTCAGCGGCCATGGCTCACGGGCCTAGCCGCTCCGCGGCATGTGGGATCTTCCCAGACCGGGGCACGAACCCGTGTTCCCTGCATCGGCAGGTGGACTCTCAACCACTGCGCCACCAGGGAAGCCCAGAAGCCCCCATTTTTAATTTTAAAGAAATATTTTAGCCAACAGTTATTTATTTAGGCTTCTGTGTAAAATAAAATATAGAAGATGTTTAAAATGTTTAATTTATTTTTTGATAAGTGATACTTCGACATGGTTCAAAAGTTTGAAGAGAGAAATATTCTCCTCTCACTTCATCTTCCAGCTGCTTGGTTCCCCTCCCTGAAAGCAACCAGTATTATTTAATTGTGACCTCTCCCAGAAACATGTTTTAAGTGTATGCAAGTACATATGTAAGACAGTTTTTTTTTCCTCTCCTTCCTTATACAAATGGAAGCATGTCAAAAACATTGTTTGACACCTTTTTTTGTTTTTTCACTTAATTTATTTTGGAGATCACTCTCTAGCAGTACATGTAGTAAAGGAAAGACTTCCTCTTTCTTTTTTAAGACTGGATACTCTTCTATTGTCTATTTGATAATAGCAACACAGCTATAATGATAATAATATTAAATATAAAATAGCTAAACTTTAAGAGTTTTACTTATTAGCATATTTAATCCTCTCAACAATACTATTAGATAGGTATGATTGTTCTTCCCACTTTGCAGAGGTGAGTGTTTAAATAACTTGCCCAATGTCACAAAATTCGTAAGTGACGAACAGGACAAGCTATCTAATTTGAGGGGCTCAGTGCAAAGTGAAAATGTGGGTCCCTTATTCAAAAAGCAGGGGGAAAGTACCATTAAAGGCACTAAAATATAAAGCTTTTTCCATTCTTTCATGGTCTCTAACTTGTCTCACCATGGTGCTTTTTATTTGCTATTCAATGTCATCTAAGTAAAGAAAATTTTTAAATTTAAATCGTTATTATGAAATTTACCATCCTTCTTCATATTGTGCAATGCCAGTTTTAAAGAGCATTTAACTCCTAAGTTGAATCACTGAAATTGGACAATTTGTATTTTGTAACTTGTACTCACACAAGTCTATTTTATTCTTACCAGAACAATGGGAACTCTGGATAAATGAACTCAAATGTTTTGATTTCACTTCTTGATATGTGCACATTCTACCAACACTTTACTTTCAGCTTCCTGATAAGCAAGGAAGGACTGAAAGGGAAAGGAACTCTGGGTTGCCTTGTCGCCTCTTCCTTCTCTGTCATCATTTTCAGCATAAGTGATTGGCTAACACGGAGAAGTAACGCAAGTAAGAAATGATACGATACGGCTCCTTGGTCTTCCATGTTTCTTAGAAAACTGTCTTCTTTCTGGTTTCAGAGCAAGTTCTAGCTCAAAAGGAAAGCATGGCCTCTCAATGCTTATTCAGTCATACATGTAACACACTTACCTTGTACAAATTGTCTGAATTTCCCACGTATCACGAGTCTACCAGAATTCTGTGCTCATGGAACATCACAGATGCTATTTACGAATGAGGTGACAAGGAATGGTGACACCCAATTTGTTCATAGCTCCTCTGCTTCAAGAGGCAACAGCAAATCATGAGGCCCTTCTGAGTGTGGGACCCTGTGTGACTGCACAGCTCACATGCCCATGAAGACAGCCCTGGTGACAGAGCAGGATGCAAATCATAATTTATTTAACCACTCCTGTAATGAAGTGCATTTAAATTTTATTCTCTATACAGTGTTTCAAAAACAAACCAATAGCCGTGTATACACAGATTATCGAAAGATTTGTAAGTAGGGAAACATTTATTATACTTTTTTCATTTGATTTAATGTGCTCTGATATAATCTTTTTTTTGTGAGTGTGTGTTACGCGGGCCTCTCACTGTTGTGGCCTCTCCCGTTGCGGAGCACAGGCTCCGGACGCGCAGGCTCAGCGGCCATGGCCCACGGACCTAGCCGCTCCGCGGCATGTGGGATCTTCCCAGACCGGGGCACGAACCCGTGTCCCCTGCATCGGCAGGCGGACTCTCAACCACTGCACCACCAGGGAAACCTGATATAATCTTAATTGTATTCTCTGGTTGAGATTCAAGCCTTCTTTCTTGTGAGTAACTCTATGATAATAATAAACAGCCCCATGTTCCCAGACTTTTCGTAGAATATATAAGATAAATTCTAGAGCATAAAACAGTGCCTGCCACATAGTTGGTGCTAAATGAATATTTGGGGAATGAATGAATAAATCCCTAGGGATGGAATTGCTGAATTAAAGGTTATTTGCATTTATAATTTTCATGGCTATTACCTAATTGCCCTCCATAGATGTTGGAACAACTTATATTTTCACCAGTGATGCAAAAAATGGCTATTCCCCTCTCCATTACCAACACAATGTGTTAGCAAGCGTTATCTTCATGACCTGTTAGTATCTCAGTGGGGTTTTTTTTGTTTTTGGGTTTTCTTGGTCACGCCTCACGTGATCTTATTTTCCTGATCAGGGATCGAACCCTCACCCTCGGCAGTGAAATCACGGAGTCCTAACCACTGGACCGCCAGGGAATTCTCTCAGTGGAGTTTTAAATGCACGTCTTTTAGTAAAGTTTAGCATCTTTTCATTTGTTTAAGAACCATTCTTATTTTCCTTTTATGTGAAATTTCTGTCGTATCTTTTGTCCATTATTTTCTACAGAGATTTTTTTAAAAAATATTTTCTTTGTGAAATATAACATACATACAGAAAAAATATATACGTTTTGGGATAAATTTTAATAAACAGTTATAGAGCAAATACTTGCATACCCGTCACTTGATCAAAAGTAGAACACTGCCAGCCCCTAAGAACAACCCCTACTCCCAATCAAGCTAAACTCCTTCTGCCCCCGACGGGCTCTCCTGACTTTTTTTTTTTTTTTTTTTTTTTTTTGCGGTACGCGGGCCTCTCACTGTTGTGGCCTCTCCCGTTGCGGGGCACAGGCTCCGGACGCGCAGGCTCAGCGGCCATGACTCACGGGCCCAGCCGCTTCACGGCATGTGGGATCTTCCCAGATCGGGGCACGAACCCGTGTCCCCTGCATCGGCAGGCGGACTCTCAACCACTGCGCCACCAGGGAAGCCCTCTCCAGACTTTTATTGTGTTCATTTCCTTCTTTTTCCTTATTTTACCTCCTAACTATGCATCCCTAAAGAATATAGTTTACTTTTGCCTGCTTTTAAACTCTATATAAATGGAATAATACTAGATATATATTTTTTTGTATCTTGCTTTCTTTTGTGTTCAATATTACCTTTGCAAAAAGTTATTCATGTTGTTGAATATAACCATCATTTATTAATTTTCACTGTACAAATACATCACAATTTAACCATTTATGCTTGGTAGACATTTGGGATGTTTCCTTTCTGGGTCACTGAGGAACAACACTGCTATGAATATTCTTGTACAGTCATCCTGACACTTGACATTCTGCATTCCCTAATAATATATATGTAGTAGTGGGACTGCTCTGATAGAGTATGTATATCTTAACTTTTACTGGATTATATCAAAGTCGTTTCCAAAGTGGCTGTACCAGTTTACACTCCCACCAGCAGTGTACAAGGATTGCTGGGCTT
Organism: Delphinapterus leucas; assembly: GCF_059928025.1. NCBI lineage: Eukaryota > Metazoa > Chordata > Mammalia > Artiodactyla > Monodontidae > Delphinapterus > Delphinapterus leucas. The sequence goes on along the minus strand of NC_143147.1, from coordinate 54,495,232 downwards.
TATTTATTGATTTGTAGGAGGTCTTTATATACAGCATTATGGAAATTAGCCCTTTGTAATATGAGTAGCCAGACATTTTTTTCCAAGTTTACAATCCCTTTAAAGAGACACTGATGTTATTCCCCGCCTAGAGGAATGAAAATGTACCTGGAAAAAATGGAGTATTCTAATTTTGAAGCATTTAAATGAAAAGCAAGAGTTCTGAGCTAACCCTCACAGCACTCAGTTTGCTACTATATATGCCATTAGTACGAACAATCTTACCAGAAATTTTCATGGAATGCGCTGGAAAGCAGCATGCCAAATGTAATAATAAAGATAGTTAAAAACTGAGTGTTTAGCCTGTGTCAGGCACTATTTTAAATCCATTATATGTACTAACTAATTTAATCCTCCCAAAACCCCTAGGAGGCAGTTACTATTTTTTGCCCAATTTTACAGATTTATGAAATAAGATACTGAATTGCAGACGTTCTCTAGGGCTGATTTGAGCAATATTAATAAACTCAGAGAAAAGATTCTTTCTTAACTGATAAAGATGTTTTCTTTTTATAATTTGTTTTCTCTCTTGGTAGTGAATGATACCCCATCCCGGGCTCCTCTTCCCCAACTTTTCGGATCTGCAATACACCTCAGAGCTTTCTCTTTTTTCTTTGAAGACAGATAAGGTGTATATATATCTTTCCTCCAACCCTCATTCATCACCCCTGTTCTTAGTGTCACAGAGCCGTCAGACATCTGCAGGCAGGACTGGGAACCAGAGGGTGCTTGGAGCAAGTAGGGAAGGGTAAGAGAGAGACAGAGATGGGGGTGGGGGAAGCAGGGTCACATCCCTATGTGGTAGGGGAAGAATGATTTCTTTCCGATAAGATTTCTTAACCTGGGGTCCATAGATTAGGAAATCCACGAACTTGGATCAGGAAAAGGTAATATGCCTGTATTTTTGCAAAAGTCTAACAGAAAATTAAAAACAGGATATTAGTATTTCCTTCAATTATGAATGGAGATAACAAACCAAATAGTATTAGCAGTACCTGTGATCTTGTCACCAATAGAAATCACAGGTATTTTCCTATTATATGACAGTTGTGGATATCTTGAAATATTATTTTTATTCATTTACCACCTCAAAATTATGGTGGTCATTAGGCCTGCCACTAGATCTTATTATTTAATAGATTTAATACAAAGCACATATATTGCTATGTTACACTTTAAAAAATATCTTGAAAATTGTATTTTAATGTAATTGGTTTCCTTTGAATTTCTGTGTATATTTGTCATGCATTTAAAAACCTTCTGAGAAGGGTGCATGTATGAAAAAGTTAAGAACTCTGCTTTTTGAGTATTCTCTTGGCTTTCATTCTTTTTGTTTTTTATTAAAAAGCTTTTTAAAAACTGAAGTATAGTTGATTTACAATGTTGTGTTAGCTTCAGGTGTACAGCAAGTTTTCATTCTTATTGAATGAGCCTTAGAGGGTCCCTGAAGTGAGTCGTAAGACCTGTGAGGTTCTCATAGTTTTATTATTTTATTTTTCCAGAGACCCTTCCTCCCTTAACTTTCATACCTTTTCACTATTCTGTTCTTCTTGTCTCACTGACCCTCTTTCTGTTTCTTTTCACGCTCCTGACCTTACTGTGGGTGTCTTTTTCCATTTCTATGGGGGAGTTTATCCTTTAGCATGTCACTGATCACCATATTTAGGTGGAGAATTCCAAACCTCCCGTAGTCCGCCCTCTCCCAAGGTTCCTAACTCCACTTGCCTCTGGGACACCTCTACTTGATTTACTACCGGTATCTGGAACTGAACATATTAAAAACTAAAATTCCTCTCTAAATCTGCATGTTGTCCCACTTTGCCTGGACGACCATCTTATCTGTCCCCCTGGTTTTGCAACCTTATAATTATTTTAAAATTTAAGCTAATTAAATTCAAAAAATGGGAATCTTTGTGAATGGTACTAAAATCAAAAGATACAAAAGGATATACAGTGAAATGTAAGTCTTCCTCCCACCTGGTCGCCTCAGCTCCCCTCCTGTTTTCAGCTCTTAGAGTAATTTTTGATTCTTTCTTATTTTGGCTATATCTCAAGTCCTTCCTTGCCTGTGAGATGTGTGCCCTTCCCTCTCCAGGCCCTAGTGACCTTATATCTGGTTGACTTTATATATAAGTATTTGTATGTGTATATTTTATATACCTATATAAAATCTCCCTCTGTGGCCTTCCGCCCTCGAGTTTTCATCACATCGCTTCCTGGATGAAGAACCTACAAGGGTGAGGGGCCGGGGTTGGGGGTGATGGGTAAGAGGATCTCAAGGGGACTTAGGTAGGGGGTTCGGAGTGGCAGACTGGTGGGAAGCTCTGCCAGGATTCCTATTTCTGTTCCTTCCACCTGAGGCCCCTTTCCAGTCCTCTCATCCAAATGTCTCTCATTTCCAAGAGCCGAGACAGAGACAGAGAGATACCCAGAGACAGAAACGCCGAGGCACCAGCATCCCTCTCCGCTTCTGTCCCGCCCCACCGCTCTGACGGACATTCTCCACCAGCCAATGGCGCTCCCGATGTTCCCCAGAAGGGCCAATGAGAGACATAGGAGGGCGGAAGATTCCCCGCCCCCACTTCTAGGCTTGGTTGAGCCGTGCAGGTAGGTCCGGGGCCGGGGGAGCCGCCGTTGGCACTGGTGCCCGAGGGGTGGGGGCGCGAGTCGGTAGGGGTGATGGTGGAGAAGGGTAGGAGGCCCCGACCGCGGGAACCCGGGGGGGGCGGCCCGGCCAGGAGGCGGGGGGCCGACGGGCCCGGGGAGCGGGCGCCGCCGAGGGCCCTGGAAGCGGCTGGGCTGGGGGAGCGGGGACGTGTGTGGGGCACAGGGACCCCCGCCCCGCGCCCACCCGCAGGCCTGGGCCCCAGGTTGCGGGCAGAGGGGCTGGGGCCCTGTTGCTCTGGGGGCGGGCTGGGCCGGGCCCGGGGCCGGGGGCGCCGAGCAGAGCCCGGGGCGCCAGGCCGAGCCGAGGTGGGACGGACCGAGCGGAGAGGAAGGGAAGCTGCATCCCTCGGGCCGCCCCCTCCTGAAGCGAGCCGGGGCAACGGCCGCAGGCGCCCCTGCCATGAGCCCACTCTCCTTTTCGCCCCCTCCCTAACAATGGGTTTGGGGCAGAAGGAGTCGCCCCACTGTGGGAAAGGGGGTAGGTTTGGGACTGGGGTCCAGGGTGGGGGGAGGGGTGAGAACTCGGGCTCTCCCCTTTCTCATCGCCCCTTGGTTTTTGCGGTGGGGATCATGGAGGGGCTCTTAAGCCCTCCCGAGACTTGGGTCAAGAGTCAAATTTCCCCCTACCTTACCCCCCCAAAAAAAAAATCCGACGAGCGGTAAGGAAAGTGATGCCAAGTCTTCGAAGCCGAAGTGACAAACGCATAGGAAGAACAAATCCACTCCAGAGGTTTTTATTTTTAATTTTTCTTAAAAATGAGGGTACTGTATATTCTTCGAATTTTTTGAAATTTATTTTACAGAGGTGGGTGCTGTTATTTTTGTCCCTACTCGGGCAAGCCTCCATTTTAAGCGAAGCAGTAACTGGTTAAGCTGGAATTTTCATTCAGGCCTAGGACGTGAGCAAGGATCCTACAAGAGGTCATTTAATCCATCCTCCTACCTCCAGACAAACTTGCCTCCCTCCCATCCTCAAAATTAAGTTGTTTGGTTTGCTTTTAAAGATCTCTAGGAAAGAAGAGTCTTTTGTTTGTAGCACTTTAGTCAAGAATGGATTTTACTTTTCATGTAGAATGGGCTCTGCAACTTAAACTCAAGAAAATTTAGGACAATCGAAATGATCAGAGAGGTTTTAATTTATTAAATAAAACTAAACGTGGCAAGGGGCTTTTTTAGGTGATCAGTTAACAAATCATTTTTTAATAGTGTTTATGAAGTACCCTGGATAATCATTTTTCTATCTGGGAAAAATGGTTTTGGCTTTCTAATTATTTGATAAGCAATTTTATATTACCTAAAATATGTGTTATACATTTAATCCAATTTTATGGAAAAATATATTTCTACATACATATGGAGATACCTATACCACACACATTTGTCCTTTTCCAAAGGGGATGGTATTTTCTACATCTTTTTAAGATGGTGAGGCAAACAGTACTTCAAATCTCTGTCCAGATAGCTTAAACTATTTGTTTATTCATTTTAATTTGCTTATTCTTATTTTTAGTCTAAATGAAAGTCCTCTCTTTCAGATACCTTCTTGAAACAAAAGATTTTCTTACCTGCTTGTACTTGGTGACTGGGGGATTACTAAGACTACCTTCCTGCTCATTTCTGAGTATTGTCTGAACTATTCCTGACACTATGAATGCTATTTGGATGCTTCTTAAGGTAAGATGTGTTTTGTTTTTTTTTAATTAAAGGCCTCATATTATTTCTTTTTCTTTACCATTGAGGATTTTCTAGTTCTTGAATTTGCAGTTCTTCAACCCTCTTACCCGACATTCCTTTCCCCTCAAAAAAACTGTTGTGTTTGCTTCCTAGGACTGATTAGTTACTTCTTACTTTGTGTTGCTACTGTTCTTAGTTATTGGTGTTAAAATATTAATGAAGTTCTCAAATTAATTTCCATGAAAATGATGTGTTTATTTTTTAACTTTAAATTATGACAACCCACATAGTTGTAAAATTCTGTTCCAATCTCAGTAGGATGGATTGGTATTTCAGACAGCCAGGTCCACTTTCAAACAGGTACTTTAGTGTCATAGGTGCTGGGGTGTGTCCCACTCTTGCAAATCTGTAGCTGATTCATGTGTTACAAAACATGTGTCACTAGCCATTTATTTACTCTGAAACTTCATTTAGTATGTTAGAACATTCTAGGACCTGTTAGTTTATGTGTATATCTCTGTTGGAGAGTTCTCCTGCTATTCCCTGGTCGTTTGCATGCGAATTGACACCATTTTTCTCAACAGGTAGCACTCTGTGCCATGTTTCCTCTCACAAGATGTGCCTCTTTGGGGGCAGTGTGGGCAGATGATCTTTACATGAAAAAGCTCTCAGTGATGTGGTGGCTCTCCAGTCTCTTGGCTACTTCAAGTTCTTGTACATATATGTCTCCATTAGGACTAAGCAGAGGACAAAGCTTCAGATACACGTAGGGAGGAAAATGGGAGGAAGGATGGGGAAGGATAAGGAGTGATGGAAGCCCCCCACCAGCTTCCTGGGGTGGCACAGGTTGCTTCCTTCAGAGCTAAACACTAGTGCAGTTAAGATTGTTGTCTGGTAATCTGTCCTGTGGAATTCCAAATTAATGCAGTGAATAAATCAGATATTAATGCAGTCTGTGTAAACTAAATATTTGGATTGTGGGAAATCTTTAGGTAAATGTAGACTGAGTTCTCATCTTCATTTATGTTCCAGCTGCTATTGTTGGATGAGGAGTGCTTATATTAGTATAAAGGAAGCCAGAGAAACACAGTTTTTCTAGCCAGTCTCCCTGTAGAGTTGGAGGGAAACCCAGCCAGAAGTCCTGAACCTGTAGGAACTGGAGGACCTTGTACAAGAATATTTCTCTTTGGTACTGAGTGTTTAGTGCCACGACCTGGCGGCATTTGTTCTCTTTAGGAAGCAGGCAAGGGGATATCCACAGGTTCTAGTTCCGTAGAAACCCAAGGAACTGGGGATCAATATATTAGATTTTCATTTTACAGTTTTAACTAATGGATTAGATACATAGAGGGCTGCTTTTTAAGATCTATATATCTATATAGATATAGATATCTATATATCTATATATGACATTTTACCTCTAAATCTCTGAACCTGGGCAAGTTCTACACTAACCCTTGAAGTTGCACCAAAGCCCTCTGGAATGACAGGAATACAGAGTGAAGTCAGTACTCCATACTGTGTGTTACCACCTGTTAACTACTTAAGAATTTAGTTATGTGACTGCCTTAATTTCACCCTTTGATCAATGGAAGACCTCTTCTGAGTCTAAACAAATTTTTTATTTGCTAACATTTTCCTCCTCCTTTTATGACTTAAAAAAAAACCTTAAAAACTGTAGTGTTTGATCTGGGCAGGGGAAAAAGGCACTTTTTTGGGGGGGATGGGAAAAGGATAGCATTGAATTTGCAGGATGGAAAATAAGAGAGAGGGAACCTTTTTCTCTTTTTCATTTGTGAATACCTTTAAAATGTTTCTGAGATGTGTTTTCAGATTGCAACTGCTTATTTTTAAATAAAAAAAGTTAGGCTAATTAAAATGTATACTTTGGAGACAAAATATTTATTTTCTATAGTTCTTACACTTCGTTTCTGATTATCTTATTTCAGAATGAACTCTAGCTCTATAAGGCATTACTTAAACGTTAGACCTCAGTATGTGCTTATTTCTTTTCCCAGGCTTATAGAAAATAGTGCCAATACTCACCCTTTTCAAGAATCAAAGTACAAAAAGAAACATAAATAACAAAGGAAAAATAACTCCAAACAAAAACTCCTCAATTTAAGGCACTCTTTTTAAAAAAAAGAAAAAAAGAAAAAGTTATTTATTTCGGTTGCGCCGGGTCCTAGTTGCGGCCCTCGGACTCTTAGTTGCGGCATGCATGCAGGATCTAGTTCCCCGACCAGGGATCGAACCTGGGCCCCCTGCGTTGGGAGTGAGGAGTCTTATCCACTGGACCAGCAGGGAAGTCCCTAAGGCACTCTTGTTAATTAGTTCCCATGGAGTTATTTACCCCTTTCTCTATATCAGGGGTCTGCAGCTTTTTTATTGCTAGCCATGACTAAGCATTATCAGTGATGTTTGGTGTTTTTATGTACAGTTGTCGGGGTTAGGGTATGTGTGAGATGGGGGAAGAACAGGGAGGAGGAGGAGGAGAATTGGGCGAGTTGGAGAAAAGATCAAAGTGAAGATGAGATGGAGAGAAGAGATACAAGGTCTTTGGTGTGTGATATGGTGCCACCATCAGTTGTCTCAGGTAGCTCTCAGGGACTGCTGGTTGCCTGTGTGCTAGTGCCTTGTGTGCTAGACTGAACTATGATGAAAGCAAGTAAAAAGTATTCTTGACAAACAAAAGGACATAATTAAAATATGATTCAATAGGATATGGAAAGATCTCAAAGATAAATGGTTAGGCGATAAAAGCAAGATGCAAAGTGTGTATGATATGTTACCCTTTGTGTTTTTCGAAAAAAAAGAAGGGAGAAAAGAAAATTTGCCTTGTTGTGTATGCATAAAAAAACACTTCAGAAGAATAAACAAGAAAATGGTGACATCAGTTACCTGTTAAGTCTAGAAACTGGGCAGGTAGAGGACAGAGTGGGAAGGAGACTTATCGCTGTATTGTATTTTTTTCAAACTTTCCGATGTTTGTATCAAAATCAAAAAATATAAAAAAATTTTTAAAAACTTTCAGTCCTTACATCTTTTCTTCTTCTGTGTCTGGAAGTCAGAGAAATGTCAAGGGGCCACAAATGAGAGGGCAGATAGCTCTTGAACAGTGGTTGAAGGGATGCATATACAAAGGGTACTGTAATCTAGGGCACATTTTCTCCTGGGATCTTGAAGAATTTCAAATTTATAGGTTTATATTTCTAGTATTGAATTGCAAGGTCAGGCATTAAAAACTTTCACTTGCTCTTAAAGTGTTAGTAAAAAAAAGATTTTCATTGTTTATTCCCTCCAGTTGGCAATTAGATACACTATCACATTCTTGGTTATGTGATGTGGGGCAATTTTAAGAAATTTTAAAATCTCTCGGAGGTTCAGGGTCCTCCTTTGTACTGGAAATGAAATTAACATTTACTTCAGAGGATCTTTGTGTATATTATATCTGCAATTTGGCTTAGTGAATTACTACTGTTATTAAAATAATTACTAAACATAATTATATGTTTAGTAATTATTATAGCTAGTGGTCATAGTGGGGGGCTCTGCCTGATGTTGCGCAAGTGTCTCATCCTTTTAGAGGCTTGGTGTCCTCATCTGTGGAAAGTGTATAATTGTAGTACCTAGATCCTAGGGTAGATTTTGTAAGGACTAAATGAGTTTGTTGATGCGAAATGCCTAGAATAACACTTGGTGTGTGCTCGGTAAACACAAGCTGCTAATTTTCTTCATGACATCTGTTTGCTAGGGCTGCCATAACAAAGTTCCACAAACTAAGTGGCTTAAACAACAGAAATGTATCGTCTCTCAGTTTTGGAGGCTAGAAGTCTGAGGGCAGGGGCATGCTCCATCTGAAGGTGCTGGGGCAGGATCTCTTCCAGGTCTCTCCTCTAGCATCTGGTAGGTCCTTGGCTTGTGGCAGCATAACTCCAGTCTGTACACAGAGTTCTCTCTGTGTATGTGTCTTTTTTGTTCAAAAATTCTCCTTTTTAAAAGGACAGCAGTCATACAGGATTAGGTCCCATCCTAATGAGCTCATTTTAACTTGATTACCTCTGTAAAGACTTTCTCCAACTAAGGTCACATTCTGAGGCACTAGGGGTTAGGAGTACAAAATATCTTCTTCGTGGGGGACAAAATTCAACCCATGACAACATCCATTAGCCTCGTCAGCCCTGTAGACTGATGTCACTCATCATGGGTAGCAGACCGTCAACACCTACACATAGGAAATGAAAATTTTGGTGCAAATTGGTCACATGATTTAAAGAAGTAGATTATTTCTTTAGGTGTCTCATACATTTGTCTTTTTAATTTTTTTAATTAATTTTTATTGAAGTATAGTTGATTTACAATGTTGTGTTAGTTTCTGGTGTACAGCAAAGTGATATATAACTGAATCACTTTTCTTTTTCTTTTTTTTTTTTTGGGGGTACGCGGGCCTCTCACTGTTGCGGCCTCTCCCATTGTGGAGCACAGGCTCCGGACGCGTAGGCCCAGTGGCCACGGCTCATGGGCCCAGCCGCTCCGCGGCACGTGGGATCCTCCCGGACCGGGGCACGAACCCGCATCCCCTGCATCGGCAGGCGGACTACCAACCACTGCGCCACCAGGGAAGCCCCTGAATCACTTTTTCAGATGCTTTTGCATTATTGTTTATTACAAGATATTGACTATCGTTCCCTGTGCTATACAGTAGGACCTTGTTTATCTCATTTGTCTTTAATATATAGATTTTGTTATTGAAGCTTTAGATTTATATAAAATTGAAACTTTAGAAGGTGGTAATATTCTTTTTCTTTTAGCTATCAGTAAAATTCTGATTTGAAAAATTAGGGTCAAGATTACAGTCTGTTCTCCATGTCTCATCCTTTGTGGAAATTGATGAAACCTTGGGATTTCCTTACTGTGTAAGAATTAAGCCCAGGTATCTCTCTCGAGGGGTTTGGGAGCTAAGGATACTCAGTAATGTGGAATTAACACCTTCTCTGTGTGAATAAAGAGATGTTTTATGTTCAATTAGATGCCATACTTGAAGAAGCCGGCATGGTTATACTCCAGCATTTAGCTTCTTTGGGGGATTGACAGTATGGGTCATTCAAGAAATAGCAGGACCTTGAGGAAGTTCCTTCTCTGGCCTGACTGATTTGGCCCGCCCTCTGCCTCCATTCCCCTCCTATTTGCCTTTAGGGTAAAGTTCAACCTTTTTGATGGAGCTTATAGACTCCTGATAATCTGGCTGCTGCTGACCTTTCTGTTTTGTTTTAAAATCTTACCTTTCTCAACTGGCCTGTATGTACCTTTGTTTGATGGTTTCCTCTCCTGAAACTAGTGTTACAACTTCAAAAGTTTACTTAGGTGAAAATTTTTCTAAAAGGTATTACATGCTTTTCTGCCTCTTTAAGAAAGCACTCTGGGGAGTTCCCTGGTGGTCCAGTGGTTAGGATTCCTCGTTGTCACTGCAGAGGGCCTGGGTTCGATCCCTGGGTGGGGAACTAAGATCCCACAAGCCACGCGGCCAAATTAAAAAAAAAAAAAAGTGCTCTGAACAAAATTTCATTTTTTAGTAATGATTCAAAATTACGGAAGCTCTACACTATGCCCACCACTTATTGTACTGTGCTGAAGTGTAGTGTGCCTTTGGAGGCCGTAAAGTAAACTGTGTTCATGGAGTAGCGTGCACGTATTGCATACTCTCGGGCGAGTCTTCATTTTCTTTAGTCTGTGATTATCTACTTTCCTGATCTCCTACCTTAGTATCTGGCTGTTACTGGCCTTGTTCCAGCCTCCAGAAACTCTCCCCTCTATTTTAATGCCTTCTTTCTGTGGTAGGTTAGGATATCAGCAAACTAAGCTTATATAAACTATTTGCCAACGAAGAGTAAATAGATCTTTAACGATGGCTGGAGGGACTTTTCTATGGATAAGATAACGTGAAGATGACAGCTTTTTGACAGTCTGATGCAAAATGATGTGGTTTTGCCTGTGTGCATGTTATGGAGAGGAAGGGTCCATTGCTTTCATCCGATTTTTACAGTGGTCTGGGACTGCTTTAGATAAATATGTGTTATGAAATTGCTTTGTTAGTTGTCATCAGAGGCTAGTTCCCAAATTCCTTCTCCTGTCTCCCTATCCTGAAGTGAAGGAGTTCATGATATTGGATAACTGTTTGGACTGTGGGCCGAGAGGCCATTTGACTAGGCCAGAGAGAGTGCTGACCAGGCTGAGGCAGAGTTGGGGAGAGAAGTCAAGCCATGAGCGGGAGAGCAGCTCTGGGCATTGTTGTCTGGTTTGCTCCAGAGGACAGTGGGAGTAGCCATAGTAAGTTCTGGAAGCTCAGAGCATATTCACGTACTTGACTTGAAGAAATGGAAAAATATTATCTTTTAAAAAAATTATCTTTCTATTCTGAACAGTCTAGTGATTTTAGTTTTTGCTAGATTTTTTTCTTGCTTAGAAATCATCTTGTGAAATGTTTGCATCCTAGATCATAATTTAATGAGACAGCTAGATAAGAGTGAAAACAGGAGTAAAAGAATGAAATAAAGAATATAAATTAATGTTACAATTCTAAAAGCATCTTAAAAAAATTATTTATTTATTTGGTTGCACCGGGTCTTAGCTGCTGCAGGCGGGCTCCTTAGGTACGGCAGGCGGGCTCCTTAGTTGCGGCTTGTGGGTTCCTTAGTTGTGGCTTGCCAGCTCCTTGTTTGTGGCACACGGGCTCCTTAGTTGTGGCATGCACGTGGGATCTAGTTCCCTGACCAGGGATCGAACCTGGGCCCCCCCCTACATTGGGAGCGCAGAGTCTTATCTACTGTGCCACCAGGGAAGTTCCTTTAAAAGCATCTGACTGTGGGGGCTTCTTCAGAAGTGGAACATCTGCCTTGCTTACAAAGAAAACCTCTTTCCCCCAGTGACTTTGCCTCTTCGGTCATAGAGCACAGAGCCTGTCAGGGAAGGGACTCTTCTTGGGCCCAACACTGTCCCTGTATTTGTTTCTTCTTATACTAGGCCACCTCTCTGGTCTCTTGAGCTGTTTTCTTCCTCCATGTAGGGACCTCTGGCTGTCATTTGTACCTTTTCCCAACCCATTTTCACCCTCCCATTCCCTGTTGGCTCTTGTCCCTCAGCTTATAAACACACTCAAGTCTCTCACTTTATGAACGCAAAACCCTTGAACTGCGACCACTGGTCCCTTTGCCAATGAAGTATTTGTGTAGCTTCTTCCTATGTGTTCCACTGTACCTGCCCTTACAGAGTCATCCCTTTCTGCACTTATCTTCTGAGGCCTCCTTGTGGTCTTTGACGCCGTGGACCGTTCTCCCCGGCTGTGGTGGTAGTGGTCCCTCCTGGCTTCCTGTCGTCATTTCTGAAAGGCACTGTAGAGTTGTGATACAGAACATGGACTCTGCAGTGAGTCTCCTAGATTCAGATTTCAGCTCTGCACTTACTGTGTGCCTCTCTGTGCCTCAGTTACCTCACCTGAAAAATGAGAAAAATAATATTAAAAATAATGGCACTTAACATTACAGGACTGTCGTGAGGAGGAAATGAATTAATACATGAAAAGCATATAGATGAGTGCCTGGCACACAGTACAGTACAGATGATCTGAGTGCTGGCTCTTTCCGGCATCGCTGTCATCTCTGGCTGTTCTTTCTCAGTTTTCTTTGCAGACATTTTTTCTCTTTCAGTCAGTGTTTGCCTTGCCTTGGCCTTCTCTCCTCCCAGCCTATGTAGTTCCTGAGTAACATCTTAGATAAGTTTGTGTCTCACGCTGTATGAGTCCCACATCCATATACTGATGATCTGCAAATGTGTTTTTCCCAGCGCTAAATGGTCTCCTCATATGATCATATGTTTCCTCCCCATGGCTTACCTGGCTTTCGAGGTGAAGTTCAAACACTTGCCAAGCACACAGGCCCTTGGCCCAGATCACTTCCTCTGCTCCTTCCTGAGCTGTCTGCGCTCAGCAGCGTTAAGCTGCTGTTTGTAGTTCCTTCTGTACACCTTGTTGCTCCTTTGCCCCTGGGCCTTCACACAAGCAGTTGCCACTGTTTAAAGTGACCTCCTGCCCTGTTCTAGAAACATACTTTTCCTAGTTCTTTAATAACAGTGAGGTGTAGTAACAGCAGTAACTAACGTGGAGAGCTTCCTACGTACCCAGGCTTTGCCTTTGTGTGTGCATCCCTAGCACTTCTGTTGTACAGTGATTGCAGGTTTGCTTCTCCACGCAGCTAGTCTCCAAGTTCTTTTAGAGTAGGGGCTGTGTCCTGTCTTTCATCATCACTGCTTGCAAAGTGATGACATGTAGTAAATGTGTGTTGAATGAATGAATGGTCTGAGCACTGCACTGCCCAACCTGTGAAGTGCATCTTTAAGAGGGTATCAGTGGGAAAGCTGAGTTAGTTACATCCATTCGCCAATCCTGGCCTTACCCTTTGGAACTATAGGACCCAATCTGTTTAGTGTGAGCAGCTTTGTAGCTTTGGAATAAGGGTTACAAAGAGGGTTTTGTTTTTAAAACGTTCATTGAATGATGAAGGGTGCATAGGTGTTTTTGTTGTCTTATTTTTGCTTTTAAAAAAGAGAACCAGTGTGCTGACAACCAGGGTCATCTGGCAACTAGAATGTTTTTACATTGTTGGAATAAAGTATAGGGACTTCCCTGGTGGTCCAGTGGTTAGGACTTGGGCACTTTCATTGCTGTGGCCCTGGGTTCAATCCCTGGTCAGGGAACTAAGATACTGAAAGTACCCACGTGGTGCGGCCATAAAAAAAAATAACAGTAATAAAAATATAGAGAAATGAATTTTATGCTTGTAATGTTCCATCCAGGTAGTAATTTGGCAGTGAACTGATTATAATTTAAACATTTTTTGTGACACTAATCATTAAACATTAGTGATCAGGTGTCCCCTTTCTCCTTTCCCATCACAGCTCTGTTAAATATGGGTTTAGACACATAATGTTTTATCTTTTATCACCGTGTATAAATTGCGTTCGTAGCAACAGCCCAGAAAATGGCAAGCTTTTAAGTGTAGTCTACGTGGTACTTTAATCTAGGTCTTGACCATGGTAGTAATTTTTTGGCCAGCAGGGGGAGCCGAAGTCACTGATATGTGACTCCATCTTAGCTGGTTTTCAGTTTGTCAAGGCCCAAAGAAAGTAAAAATGTCTTACTGACAAAGGTCATGATCAGAGTTCACAAAGAAGAAACACAAATGACCAAGAAGCATATAAGAAACATTTTTATTCTGATAAGTAATCAAAGGAATTCAGATTAAAATGATATACTACTTTTTTTTAACCTATCAAATTGGCAATTGAACTGTATGGTCAAAGGTAGCGAGGGGGCAGTCTCTAAAACTGCTAGTGGAAGTGTGCATTGGGCCCAATTTTTCTGGAAGGTATTTTGGCAACATATATCAAAAAACCTTAAACTGTCTTTTAACTAAGTGATTCCACTTCTAGGAATTTATCTTAAGGGGGAAAATATAGAGATATATAGAAAGATTTGTGAACAAAGATATTCATTGTAGCATTATTTATACAAGTGAGAATTGGGAATAAACTTGAATGAGCAGTGAGATTAATGGGTAAATTATGGAGTATTTAAGGGTGAATTATTATACAGCCATAAAACTTTTTTTTTTTTTTTTTTTTTGCTGTACGTGGGCCTCTCACTGTTGTGGCCTCTCCCGTTGTGGAGCACGGGCTCCGGACGCGCAGGCTCAGCGGCCATGGCTCACGGGCCTAGCCGCTCCGCGGCATGTGGGATCTTCCCGGACCGGGGCACAAACCCTTGTCCCCTGCATCGGCAGGCGGACTCTTAACCACTGCGCCACCAGGGAAGCCCATAAAACTATTTTTAAAGAACTTTTAATGTCTTAGAATGTTGAGTATATGATAAATGAAAAATTCAGGATATAGAGATATATAAGGATTCTAAATATATAAAAGATAAAGAAGGTACACACACACACACACACACATATATAAAACACACATGGAACAATGCAAGAATTAGGGGCGCTGACCTCTGTGCAGTAGAAAATCCACATATAACTTTACAGTAGGCCCTTTGTATCTGCAGTTCCACATCCAGGGATTCAATTGAGCATTGCGTAGTATGTATTGATTGGAAAAAATCTGAGTATAAGTGGACCAGTTCAAACCTGTGTTGTTCAAGGGTCAACTGTACATACATAAATAAAGGACTAAAAAGAACTATAGGGCTTCCCTGGTGGCGCAGTGGTTAAGAATCCGCCTGCCAATGCAGGGGACATGGGTTCGAGCCCTGGTCCAGGAGGATCCCATATGCCGCGGAGCAACTAAGCCCATGCGCCATAACTACTGACCAGTGCTCTAGAGCCTGCGAGCCACAACTATTGAGCCCGCGAGCCTAGAGCCCGTGCTCTGCAACAAGAGAGACCACTGCTCCCCGCAACTAGAGAAAACCTGCGCGCAGCAACAAAGACCCAATGCAGCCAAAAATAAAGGAAAATAAAAATAAATAAATTTTAAAAATTATAATAAAAATAAAAAGAACTATACCAGCAAGCCTTACTGAGTCTGTTAGGGGGCTGTCAGCCAATTGTCATGTCTCAGTTGGCACCAAGGAATGTTTTGATGTCAGGCAATTATCTTATAAGCTGTTAACCTCAGAAACTTAAGGCTTCACCTCAGATGTCACTTCTATCCTGTAGGAGCCCAGAATGGACTTAATATACATAAATTTGTATACTTCTTGAGTATTCTTAACCCTAAATACTGCTTGGTGATAACACATTCTACAACTTTCTTTTTATCTTTTGTGGAAAAAAAGATCTACCTTTTCAAGTTTAAAAGCTTAAGGTATTGTACCAAGATTTGGTGAATAAATTAGTATTTACCATATTGATACATTTTCTGATTTTGATCATAGTGCCCCTTGGCTTTCATGTTTCTCAGTTGAAGATGATTGATTTTAAAATGTAATCTCCAGTGACATCTCCTTCAGCCTCTTAGTTGTTCCATTTACGTATACTTCTCTGGATCTTTGTCAGCATTGCTTTGCCTTTCTGGATTTACGGTAACCAATCATAACTGCATTTCAGATATAGCTAAAATTATGATTTGTTAGAAGGATAGGAAAATATGTTCTGTTTACAGTCTTTTCCTTGTTGGCAGTAGAATTTGCAATCCCTCCCCGCTTTGCATACAAAAATCACATTGTCTTTAGGTAACATTCTGTAATTATTCAAAAATTTCTTTTTTAACTCGAAGGCATGCATCCTTTAGGTACAACTTAGATTTTTTTTCCTGTAAATGCTTTACTTTTCATTTTTCCATGCTGCATGCTGTTAATACCTGCTGTTTTCGTGCCTGCAGTACTTTAGGCGCTTGTATCTCAGCGGGCTCTTAGAGATAATTCAGAGTAAGAATCACCCTTTCATTTAGGTCTGGTCTGGTGCTTAGAAAGCTTGACCTTATGTTAGTTGAAATGTGTCCCTCTGCAGTTTCCACTTTGGGCCTAATTTTGTCTACACGGGAACTGCCTGGAGCGGCTCTAGTTTCTCTTCGGCTGGACAGCCCTGCAGGTATTTAGATACCTTTCATGCTTGCAGAGTATTCTCCAAACTGAAAATACATCCTAGTTTTTGCAAATGTTTCTCATTTGATATACTTAAAATTTTTTTCCACCTCTCAGTTCCCTTATTTTTCCAACTTAGTGCAATATTTCACTGTCAGGAAGCTCATCATTCCATCTGCAAGATGGGGAATCTCTGTATACCTTTCATATAATTTATGAAAATGTTAAATATAGCATTTCTAAAACATTGCCTAAGATCAGTCGTCTGCTTATACTTCCCGGGGAAGTACCTCAGCGTCCGTCCACCCATAGTTTTCTATGCGTCATGTCCTGTGTAAACCTGCCCCCTTTGCGCAGTACACGGTGTGTCAGCCTCATAAACCACACCCCATCCACGGGAAGGAGTCTCAACTCTGTGGCCACTCAGGCTTTTTAAAAATAACCTTTTATTTAGACTCTTATCAAGACTTTTATAAAAGCCTAAATAAGTTATATACTTTCTCCTCAGAGAATTTGGGTAGACTGGTGTGGTGTGATTTCTTCTTTAAGAAGCCATGTTTGTCTTTTCCTCAGAAGGTTATTTATGCTGATATGTCTTCTGATCTCATCCTCTAGTAGAGGCTTGCCAGTTTGACCGATTTGAAGCTCACAGCCAGAGCCTTTCTCTTGAATAGATGGAAGTTATATTGATGGCATGTTTTTGTTCATTTTTGTTCAGCAAATATTTATTGAGTGCCAAAATATGCCAGGAGTTGAGCAAGGGGCTGGGTAAATGTTGTTGATAAAGGAAAGAGATCTGGATTCCGTCCTCTTATGTCTTATTGGAGGTCACTTCTCTCAGATGACTGTCAGTAGGTTCTTCCTTGCAATTTTATAATTTTATAAATAAATTCTTCTAAAATGCGAGTACTTTGGGACTTCATGACTACCTAGCATCTGATATATTAGTTTGGAAGCATCTTGTTTGTTTAATGATGAATTTGATTCACTGTCAGTGATTCATATGCTTTCAAGTAGAAATAGATTTCTTCCTCATATCTTCTTCAGTAAGTATTGAAGCAAATTACAGTTAGGCCTGTCAGTTGTCTTGCTCTTAATCACTGTTTATACCCTGTTTATCAAGTGCTCCATCCAGTCTTTATTCAACATCTGGCTTTTTATATATTTAAACCACCTCTCTGTGGCTTTGCATTTTCTTGCAAGGTTTATTTATTTATCATATATATATATATATAAAATTAATTAATTAATTAATTAATTAATTTATGGCTGTGTTGGGTCTTCGTTTCTGTGCGAGGGCTTTCTCTAGTTGTGGCAAGCGGGGGCCCCTCTTCATCGTGGTGCGTGGGCCTCTCACTATCTCGGCCTCTCTTGTTGCGGAGCACAGGCTCCAGACGCGCAGGCTCAGTAGTTGTGGCTTACGGGCCCAGTTGCTCCGCGGCATGTGGCATCTTCCCAGACCAGGGCTTGAACCCGTGTCCCCTGCATTGGCAGGCAGATTCTCACCACTGCGCCACCAGGGAAGCCTTATTTATTATATTTTTAAAAATATTTATTTATTTATTTTATTTAGGCTGCGCTGCGTCTTAGTTGTGGGATCTTTTAGTTGTGGCGCACGGACTCTTTGGTTGCAGCATGCAAACTCGTAGTTGCAGCATGCATGCGGGATCTAGTTCCCTGACCGGGGTTGAAACCTGGGCCCCCTGCATTGGGAGCTCAGAGTCTTACCCACTGGACCACCAGGGAAGTCCCTCTTGCAAGGCTTTAATTGTTGTTTTGCCTACAGAGGCCTTAGTTCTCCTGATCTGCTATAATTTATGGTATTTTATTGCTTTTCCTCATTTTTATTGTCTATTTTGAGAAAAGTTATTTTCCTTCTCCTCTCCCCGCCCCTACTCTCCTCCGCTCCCCCCACACTACTTAAATTTAAACATTTTGTTAGAGCATCTGACTTTTTTGCTTTCTTACAGTCAAGTATTTTTAAAGTCCATCTCTATGCTTTGTATTACACGTTTGCCTTTTAAACATAACTTTAGTTTTATCTAGCCAAAGTCTAGATCTTCCTTCTAAAATTGGGTAACCATATAATACATTTTTAGTTTTTCCTGACTTTACAGAATATTGGTTAAGTGTGTTTCTTATCTCTATTACTAGTGAGTCACATATGTCAGTTTCTGATTATAATTTAGAACCAAGTTCTGTTATATGTGTATGTCTTAGTAGGTTCTAATTATTTTTTTTTTGAGAAAGCATTTATTGTGTTATTTAAATTTTTATATCAGTTCCCTTCAAAGGAGTTTTGTAGTGTTGAACACACAGATTCTTGAACCACACATCATTGTTACTATTGTAGTTTTCAGGTTTCTGAATCATTGAGCTTTAGAGTTGAAAAGAAACCTTGGTTTAAGTTAGTCAGGCTGTTTTGTTTTCTACATGAGGAAACTGAGAGCAGTGAAGTCATTTGCCCTAAGTCACATCGCTGCTTGGTGGTAGAACTAGAACTTGAATGCCAGTCTAGCATTAATCACATCAATCTGTTGATTGCTAGGGGATATTTCATCTGCTAATCACATCTATATTGATTGGACCATGAAACAAAAATAAATTGTTGATTTATAGGGGCAAAAATAAAATGATCAGTCTGGCTCGGAAATGAGTTGACTGATCAGCATATTCTTTCCTGTTCAGCACATGCTTTTCCTCTCAGATCCTGTATTTGTGAACCAGGGCAGTTTTCTTTATACTCCAGGTAGAACTGGGAATGACAAAGCCAAGTTTTTTCTCTTTGAACTACCCTTTTACAGAAGCCTTGCCAACCATCTGTTATGATATTCTTTGGGCAGAGTATAGTATTGCTACTTTTGTTTAAGCTTTTAAAATAATAATACATTCCAATCCTATCTCACTGAAGATAACTCTTCCAGGAATAGGATTTTGTGTTCTTTAAACTCTTCACTGGCTTACTGATGTCCTAGTTTGTATCATTCCTATAGATGACTGATTTTATCTATGACATGTTGTATCTTCCTCATTTCATTCTTACATAAAGTAATTTAGAATAATTTACTTGAGTAAGTTGAATAACTTGAGTTTGACGAGGACCTAACTTTTGCTTATATATACTGCTGGCAATGAGGTTGCAAGTGTAACATGGAAGCATATTAGTGCTCTGAGGTAATCTCTCAAGTGGAAATAAATTGCAGAATTACGGCTTGTCTTCTGATATTTTTACAAGTAGTTTAACATTTTTTTTGCACAGTGAAGTTTAGAAATTAAGTATTATTTTGGCTTCATCTTTTTTTTTTACAGCTTTACTGATACTCATTTCACATATCATAAAATTTACCCGTTTGAAACATACCATTTCTTTTTAGTGTATTCACAGAGTTGTGCATCCATCACCACAAACTAATTTTAGAACATTTTCAACACCCCCAAAAGAAACCCTATATCTATTAGTAGTCACTCTCTATTTCCTTTTGTCCCCTAGCCCCTGGCAGCCACTAATCTAGTTTCTGTCTCTATGATTTGTCCTTGCTGGACATTTCATATAAATGGAATCATACAGTATGAGCTGTTTTGTGACTAGCTTCTTTCACTTAGCATGTTTTCAAGGTTCATCTGCGTTGTATCATATATCAGCTTTTCATTCCTTTTATGGCCGAGTAATATTCCATTGTATGGATATACCCCATTGTGAGGGTTCCAGTTTCTCCACATCCTGTCAACACTTGTAATTGTTTATCATTTTGATTATAGCCATGCTAGTGGGTGTGAAGGGGTATCTCATTGTGGTTTTTTCTTTTTCATTGCGGTTTTGAATTCATTTTTCTGATAGCAAATGATGATGGGCTCTTTTCATATGCTTATTAGCCATTTGTGTGTCTTCAGAGAAATGTCTATTTCTGTCACATTATTTGCCATTTTTAAACTCCATTGTCTTTTTATTGTTGAGTCCTAAGAGTTCTTTATATATTCTGGATACAAGTCCCTTGTCACACATGAATTTTAAATATTTTCTCTCATTTCATGGGCTGTTTTCACTTTCTTGATGGGGTCCTTTTTTTTTAAAATTCATTAATTTATTTATTTTCGGTTGCGTTGGGTCTTTGTTACTGTGCATGGGCTTTCTCTACTTGTGGCGAGCAGGGGCTACTCTTTGTTGTGGTGCACAGACTTCTCATCGTGGTGGCTTCTCTTGTTGTGGAGCACGGGGCTCTAGGCTCGTGGGCTTCAGTAGTTGTGGCATGCAGGCTCAGTAGTTGTGGCTTGTGGGCTTAGCTGCTCTGTGGCATGTGGGATCTTCCTGGACCAGGGCTTGAACCTGTGTACCCTGCATTAGCAGGGGGATTCTTAACCACTGCGCCACCAGGAAAGTCCCTTGATGGGGTCCTTTAATGCACAAAATTTTATAATTTTGACGAAGTTCAGTCTACTTATTTTTTCTTGTCATTTGTGCTTTTGGTACCATGTCTAAAAACCATTGTGTAACCCAAGATAATGAAGATTTATTCTTGTTTTCTTCTAGGAATTTTATGGTTTTAACTGTTATATTTAAGTCTATGATACATTTTGAGTTAATTTTTGTGTATGGTGTGAGATAGGGGTCCAACTTTATTCTACTGCATGTGAATATCCAGTTGCCCCAGGACCTTTTGCTGAAAAGACTATCCAACCCCACTCCTACCTCACTTGCCTCCCATTGAATTGTCTTGGCGCCCTTGTCAAAAGTCAATTGACTGTGAATGTGAGTGTTTGTTTCTGGACTCTTAAACTATATTCCATTGATTTATATGTCTATCCTTATGCCAGTACCACACTGTTTTGATTTCTATAGCCTTGAATTAAGTTTTGAAATCAGGAAGTGTGAGTCCTTCAACTTTGCTCTTCCTTTTCAAGATTGTTTTGGATATTCTGGAATTGAATTAATATGTAGATCAATTTAGGAAGTATTGCCATCTTAACAAAGTTACATCTTCTGATCCATGAACATGGGATGCCTTTCCACTTAATTAGGACTTCTTTAACTTCTTGTGACAATTTCTGCAGTTTTCAAATCATAAGGTTTATATTTTCTTTGTTAAATTTATTTCTAAGTATTTTATTCTTTTTGATGCTATTATAAATGGAGTTTTCTTAATTTCATTTCAGATTGTTTGTTGCTATTGTATCAAAATACAATTGGTATTTATTTGTATAGTGATCTTGAATTCTGTAACATTGATGGATATGTTTATTAGCTCTAATAGTTTATTTGTGGGTTCCTTAGGATTTTTTATATACAGGATTATGTCATGTACAAATTGTAGTAGTTTTACTTGTTCCTTTGTAACCTGAAAGCTTTTAATTTCTTTTTTTTTTTTTTTTTTTGCCTAATTGTCCTGGCTAGAATCTCTAGTACAGTATTTCTTTAAAAATTTTATTTATTCATTTATGTTTGGCTGCATTGGGTCTTCAGTGGGCTTTTCTCTAGTTGCAGAGAGTGGGGGCTACTCTTTGTTGCAGTGTGTGGGCTTCTCATTGCAGTGGCTTCTCTTGCTGCAGAGCATGGGCTCTAGGCGCACGGGCTTCCATAGTTGTGGCACACACGGGCTCAGTAGTTGTGGCTTGCAGCCTCTACAGCACAGGCTCAGTAGTTGTGGAGCATGGGCTTAGTTCCTTTGTAGCATGTGGGATCTTCCCGGACCAGGGCTCAAACCCGTGTCTCCTGCATTGACAGGCAGATTCTTAACCACTGTGCCACCAGGGAAGCCCTCAAGTACAATGCTGAATAGGAGTGTTGAGAGCAGACATCCTTGTTTTGTTCCTGGTTTTAAGGAGAAAGTATTCAGTCTTTCTCCATTAAGTATGATGTTAGCTGTGGGTTTTTCATAGATGCCTTTTCTCAGGTTAAGAAAGTTTCCTTCAATTCCTGTGTGTTTTTATCATGAAAGGGTATTGGATTTTGTCAAATGCTTTTTTTGTATCAATTGAGATGATCATGTGTTTTGTTATTTTTTGGGTTTTTTTTGCGCGGTATGTGGGCCTCTCACTGTTGTGGTCTCTCCCGTTGCGGAGCATAGGCTCCGGATGCGCAGGCTCAGTGGCCATGGCTCACGGACCCAGCCGCTCTGTGGCATGTGGGATCTTCCCGGACTGGGACACAAACCCTTGTCCCCTGCATCGGCAGGCGAACTCTCAACCACTGCGCCACCAGGGGAGCCCGATCATGTGGTTTTTATTCCTTATTAATGTGATGTATTACATTAATTGACTTTCAGATATTAAACCAACCTTGAATTCCTTGAATTAATCACACTTAGCAAAGGTGTACAATCCTTCTTATGTTGATGGATTCACTTGCTGGTGTTTTGTTGAGGATTTTTTACATCTATATCCATAAACGATACTGGTCAGTAGTTTTCTTGTGCTGTCTTTGTCTGGTTTTGGTGTCTGAGTAATAACAGCTTTATCAAATGAGTTGAGATGTATTCTCACTTCATCTTGAAATAATTTTGGTTTAATTTTGGACATTCATTTAGCAATATTAAATTCTAATTGCCTAATTACTGAATGAAGATAATAGTTAATACAACTAATGTTTAAGAAATTATGAGTTATTAAATTTGTGGCAATCACAAGAAATCTAGAAGCCTTCCCACGGGGCAAGAGCAAATATTTGAGAATGAAAGAAAGATGTACGGCTTCCCTGGTGGCGCAGTGGTTAAGAATCTGCCTGCCAATGCAGGGGACATGGGTTCGAGCCCTGGTCCGGGAAGATCCCACATGCCGCGGAGCAACTAAGCCCGTGTGCCACAACTACTGGGCCCATGTGCCACAGCTGCTGAAGCCCACACTTTCTAGAGCCCGTGCTCTGCAACAAGAGAAGCCACCTCAATGAGAAGCCTGTGCACTGCAACAAAGAGTAGCTCCCGCTCGCCACAACTAGAGAAAGCCTGTGTGCAGCAACGAAGACACAATGCAGCCAAAATAAATAAATAAATAAAATTAAAAAAAAAAAGAAAGAAAGATGTAGAATTAAATACAATTGGACTAGGTCACAAATTTTCCTTTTCTTGACCTTTTCCCTATCTTGAGGCATTCAGGGTAGAGGTACCAAGTCTGGCACTTGAGATCCTTGTCTCCTACTTGGTTCCCTTAACCTCTTCTCTTAGTTTTATTTTTGAGGTACTTGTTTTGTTACCTCATTCTAGTTATGCCATAAATAACACCTAATTTTAGCATTCTTAGGGTGGTCTACAAAAGCTTCCCAAAAGGGCCAGAAGAGAGTTGAATTGGAAGCATGAAGCACTAAAATTTTGCTGATTGTTCTCTTACTACTTCTTGGCTTTGAATTACTGTTTAAAATATCAGTGAATAGAAAGGATTTTTTTTTTTTTTTTGGCTACCACGTAGTTTATGATGGTGAGTTAGCATTTTTTTCCAGGGGTACTATAGTGTTTAGCATCCAGTAGACACTCAGTAAATGTTTATGAATGATTGGGAATTAATGATAGGGCTTTAAGGGGATATCTAGTTTTATTGAAAAATCAAAGAAAGTCATTCAAGGCAGGAATACAAATATTACTGTTGTCATGTTATAAAAATTCAATGCCCTAGCCTAAATGTTAACAGCAAGATCACATTTTGACATTGCCATCATAGAAATTCTAGGACGTGTGAGTAGGTTTTCTCCTCCTCTACACAGAAGGATTTTTTTCTTCTTTATACCATAAAAGATATAGTTTCATCAGGCTATTTGTTGTTGCTGTTGTTCTATTAGTTGAAGCTAGAGCCAGATCATTTGAGACAATTTTGTTAGATAAATTTGTTTCTAAATTTGATTGTGAGAATTTGGAATATGGCTGAAAATACTGAATATTATGTTCTATTATTTTTTTCAGTCTAATTCAGAAATGAAAAAAGATTGCTGTTAAGAAAATTATATATGATTTCGTAGTAAATGAGTGACAGAGATAAGACAGGGGCTTTAGCATTTCCTGAATTCCAGTCATGTTCTCTCAGTAGCTTATGGTCTCATTTATAATATTGTACCCACAACAGTTTTTACATCAGGTGTTTTCAGGTTTCATCATCTGTATAAAGGGACTACACGTTCAGGGTTTTTGGGCATGCATATTTATCTACAATTGCTTCTCCTAAAGTACTGTCGAGATCTGGGGTTGTCCAAAGCAGCTTGTCACAAAAAGAGCATTTCTCTGAAGACTCCTTCTCTATCTTGAAAAAATGAGAATTTTGCATGTTGTTCTGTAATATATTTGTGTTTAACAAAGTGTATCTGATTTTACTATAATCTTTGATTAAATCGACACTCCAGCAAGATGTCTCCTGTCTATTGAGTGGCTTCAGTTACTTCCTAGTCCATAGCTGTATGCTGCACACTACATGAGAACCCAGTTCAGGAATCCAGGAATCAGTGGATTTAAAAAGCAATGTCCTTTACAAGAATGGTGTGCCTCTCTATTGGAGGGAACAGGTGTGATGTGCTATCTCCATAATCCCTAGGTTCACTATGCCATCAGAGCAAGATTTTAGAAGTTGCATCTTAACTTTGGACTCAGCAACTCCCTTAAAAATTTTTTTTAAAATGCCTTTTGCCTTGTGCACTTGTTGCCTCCTTTTCTCTGTGAACATTTTTTCCCCTTCTGACTATCAGGCCCTCCACAACTTGTGTGCTCACAGCTGCCTTGAAGTTCTCCATGTTTACATTTATGTATCATTTGGAAAAGAAGCCAGGCAGTTTCTTGGTAAATTTGGGGCATGTTCTGACATTTATTATCTGATACAGTGTTTAGGTCTTATGCAGATCCTTTCATCTGACATTGCCTTATCTGCAAAATCAGTATATTAAAATACTCCTGTTATGTTTGGTCAATTAACTTTTTCGGTTAATTCTAATTATTGGAGAATTTTAAAACGTTCTATACTAAAGTTCAAAGCATTAGAATTTATTAAAACCCACCTAAATAATCAGTTTATTTAATCAGTAGTTTTTTGTATGTTTGTTTAATTTAACTCCTTGAGAAACTTTATTAAAATATTCATGTAAAGTTCTGGTTAAACTGCGTGTATTAGAAGTCAGTGCTTGTGTACCTACTTTGAAATCTGGGACTGCAGAGGAGAAAACCATCAATCTTGGATGTTAAGTCTTAACATAGCTGATGGCCTGGGAGAACCTGACTTGTTTCTTTAAGTGATACAGTTGTATTCAGTTGAATTTTAGTACTGTCTTCTTAAATATCCCCCAATAAATTATTTCTAGATTGAGGAGTGCTTTCAGGGTTAATCTGTAACTTTAGTTACTGTTCTCAGTACTGACACGGTTAAATCATGAGTCTGCCTAAAGATTAGTTTTTCTTCTCAATGAGTTATTGGATCACTTCTATGGTGAGATGGTAAGATAGTACCTTTCTCTAAATTCCAGAGCCTATATATCTTTAGTATGAGGAAGAAAATTATCTTGTTTTTGGGTGGGATTGAAACTAAGGAATACCATGCATTCTTATCATACTTTGTCATTGAAAAGTTTTTCAAATGCCTTAAGTTGTTTAATCTTACTGCAAGTTTGTCGCTATTGGACTGAATACATAAGAATATATGATATTGTGAATTAGTTGAGACCTCCATTTAGTGAAAAAAATCTTGATCTTTGTGCTTTATTGTAAACAATGTGAGGTGCTTTATTGTAATCAATGTGAGAATTTTCTCTTACTTACCTTTGGCCAAATCTTGATACTGGTGAAACTGAATTGGTAGTATTGTTCAGGTTTAATACCTTTGTCATGTTTGCACTTCTTACTCTCCAGGTGAGTAGCATGTTTCTGTTGGGAGGCTCTAACTCTGGAAGGCAGGTGATACAGTGGGGAAAGTGAGAATTGGAGACTGACACCTGGATTCCAGCATGTGTTCCAGCTTTGGCTTTGGCCAGTCTCCTAACTATTTTCTCTTGGCTTCATTTTTTTTTTTTTTTTAACAAATGGAATGCCTTCACTTTTATTAATTAATTAATTTATTTTTGCTGTGTTGGGTCTTCGTTTCTGTGCGAGGGCTTTCTCTAGCTGTGGCAAGCAGGGGCCACTCTTCATCGTGGTGCGCGGGCCTCTCACCATCGCGGCCCCTCTCTTTGCGGAGCACAGGCTCCAGACGCGCAGGCTCAGCAGTTGTGGCTCACGGGCCCAGTTGCTCCGCGGCATGTGGGATCCTCCCAGACCAGGGCTCAAACCCGTGTCCCCTGCATTGGCAGGCAGATGCTCAACCACTGCGCCACCAGGGAAGCCCTGGCTTCATTTTCCTGATAATAAAATCTGGAGGTTTATATTAGATGGCCTTCCATATTCCTTCTAATATCCAAAATTCTTTTATTTAAATTTCCCAATTTTGGTTCAGTTTATCCTGGCTTTCTACTTCACATTTAGCTGGCTGAATATTAACATGAGAGCATGCACCAATTTCAGTTTAAAAATGTTTCTTCCATGATATAATTTTAATATTGTCTTATATAGATTGATGTGTTCATTTCTGTGATATCTGGACTAGGTCCCTGGGATGCAATGGCAAATAACAAAAACTGGGTCCCTGTCCTTTTGAAACTAAATGGTTTAGGCTTTAGGACTTTCTCTCCTGAGTTACTTTAATAATTGCTTTTTTTTTTTTTTTTTTAAGTACAACATAGAATAATCCCTTGTCCTTTTGAGATTGGTTCGGACATATGAAATACTGAATTTGTGTTAGAATATTCTGCTTAGGAATTTCTGGGTTGTTAGACGATATATGGTGAAGAAGTTAAAGAGTGCCTTTTTGGAGTGTGTTTATCATATAGATCAGGGTAATAAATCAGAAAAGTTGGAATAATCATAGTTCCTGCTTTTAAGAGCTTTGAGGCTGGCTTTAGGAGGCAAGATTGGTATATGAAAACAACCTCAGAGGAATTGCAGAGAGCATTTAACCAAGAGCAGGGTAATACAGTACCAATTATCCACATTATTGTTATTATTACTGTTTTCTTTTTCTTTCGTTCCTATTCTATTATTTATCCGGCTTGCAGAATCTTAGTTCCCCAACCAGGGGTTGAACCCGGGCCCATGGCAGTGAAAGTGCCAAGTACTAACCACTGGACTGCCAGGGAATTCTCTTATTACTGTTTTCTTGAAGGAAAAATAAATTAGAGGTGGATTGGGGGAGAGGAATGAACAAGGATTGGTGGTGAGGAGGGATGGTCCTCTTTTTCAGGGCAGAAAGAACACATAGATAAAGACATGAATGGGTACAGAGTTGTGTATATGAGGAAAGGACTGGTCTATAGGTTATATAAAATATGACAATATAAATTATCCATAAAGTATTTTAGAGTATACAAATACTCTAAAATATGAGAAAATAATCAGTATGTTTTTGACTTCAGGTATAGGAAACCTAATTCAAATTGGCTTAAACAATAAAGAAGTGTTTGTTGTTACCTTGGTCTCATGTAGCTGGAAGTCCAGAAGTCTTGCAGATGTCAGGATTGTTTGATATAATCATTTAATGCTGTCACCAAGGACCAAGGTACTTGCTAGTTCTCCATTCTGCCCTTTTTGATGTTGGTGGCATCTTCAGGCTTGCTGTAAGGTGACTGTAGCAGTGTGAAGTGTCATGTTCAGCATTACCTGAAAAGGGACTGTTTCTTCCTCATCTCATCTTTAGGACTGAAGAATCTTTTCTCTCTTGGAGGCCTTCCAGTGGGCTTCCACTCGTGTCACGTTGGCCAGGATTACATTTCATGCCCATTCCCAACCAATCATTGGCAAAGAGAATGGGCTGAAACTAATCTACTAGGATAGAGTGGATATCGGAGGACAGTCAATCACAGTGACTATTCCAAGAATGATTTGGAAAATGAGTAGTATGCGTTTTTTTAAAAAAATAAATTTATTTATTTATTTAGGCTTCATTGGGTCTTTGTTGCTGTGTGTGGGCTTTCTCTAGTTGTGGCGAGTGGGGCCTACTCTCAGTTGCAGTGCGCGGGCTTCTCATTGCGGTGGCTTCTCTTGTTGCGGAGCATGGGCTCTAGGCGCACGGGCTTCAGTAGTTGTGGCATGCGAGCTTCAGCAGTCGTGGCACGCGGGCTCTAGAGTGCAGGCTCAGGAGTTGTGGCACACGGGCTTTGTTGCTCAGCGGCATGTGGGATCTTCCCACTGCGCCACCAGGGAAGCCCGTGTGTGTGTGTGTGTGTGTGTGTGTGTGTGTGTGTGTGTAATCAGCCTTGACATCCACTGTGTTTTGGGGGGAGATTTTAAGAAAATGTATTTGTCTAAGATTTTTGTGTCTGTAGTAGCGCTCACCTTTGAGTGTCCTTACTTGGAAAAATTGGTGTCTGAGCAGAAAGACATCTGATTCGAGATAACAATGTAAAAGAAATTGATTTAAGTGCCATAAACACTGTGAACTCCCTACTCTTGGGCTAAGCAATGAGAAAAGGGGAAAGTGGGGATTTACTTTTACCCAAAATGCATGTTTAAAAATGAGCATTTCCACCTTTCTTAATCATTTGAAAAGAATGTATTTTATAACCTTGGTTATTTGGGGGCCTAATTAAATCTGACACTTGAGTTTTAAGAATCGAAGCAGTAGTAAAATTAATTATTTTGTGGTGAGTGTCTTTGAACATAATATTTAAGTATACACTGCAAAGGGCTATGCCTTATTTGGTATTTTCATTCTGCTCATTTGGATTTCAGAATCCTCACATTAGGGCTCTAGTTCGCCATCTGTTGGTTTTAGAATTGTGTTCAACACTTTCTGCTATATTTTGTGGAATAACTATTTATATGGAGATGTGTGTATACATTTTTCAATCAACTAACCCCCCCCCCAGGATTATAATTTAAAAAGCCAAGACTAGGATCTCTTTTGGATGTGTATACAAATATGTATACATATTTTTTTTTTATTCTTGTGTAATTTGACCCTGTGACATTCTTTTGATATTTGAGAACCATGACTATGATTGAGTGTGATTTTAAGGGTACAAATGGAAATATAGGTGTAGATGCTGTAGGAGCTAGTGAGTTAAAATTTGTGGGAGGACAAGCTGTTGGGCTGTTTTTTGGCCTAACAGAAGTGACGCATACCACCGGATATTGGTTTTGGTAAGCCACAAAAAAGTATTGAGCGTTTCTCATCTTCCTTTTTGGTAGTAGAGCATACATACCTTTCTCATCTGCTGCATTTGATGATTTAATTGTTGGAAACATTTTTGTTGTTGTTCTGTAATTTAAAGTAATATTTTGATGAATACCAGAGTTCCTTTTTTAAACCTCTAAGCACTGAATTCATCTTTTGGCAACCTTTTCTTTCGTTTTAGAGGATAGTGGATTATAATTTGTGTAAATGTGACACTTCGCATTATATTGCTGAATTTTTTTAACCTAGAAAAACTTCCATTATTTTAAGGCCCTATTTTGGGAAAGGAATAAAATACTGTACTGACAAACTGGTCATGAGAAATGATAAAGTGCCACCACTTTAAACCAACTCCGGTAGGAAAGTGGAAGTTTGCTTTTTGTCGGGAGATTTGGGTTTCTCTGTGGAGTTCTTTGTTAAACTTTTAGCATAGCAGTGAACTTCCTTTTGGTGGAGACAGGAAGCATAAATACTCATTGTGTAATGCCATTTGCCTGCTTTGGTGGATCCGCCAAGCCGTGACACCCAAAACCAGACGCGTGCTTCTTAACGAAAACTACAGTTCCCAGCGGGCCTGGCGCTGGTGGGCCATCTCTTCCCCTCTCGCTCCCGGCTGTCCCTTCCCGGGCTGGCCCGCCGCGGGCCCTGGCCCGCGCCTGCGCAATGAGGACGTGCGCTTTTTTTTTTTTTTTTTTTAACCCTGGCGGTTGCAGATCGTGGCGCTGGGGCTAGTGCCCAGGCGTGCTGCAGTGTACGGAGGCAGGCTGCTAGGACAAAGGGCGGCAGGAAGCGGTTCACTGGTCAGAGAGCTCCCCACTTGATTCAGCGCACGTTTAGCCCTGGAATAATGTGGTACCGACGGCATTAGCCTATTTACTACCCAGTACAAACAGTTCCCTCGCTCACGTCCTCTTGCTCTGTCGCGCCAGCCTGCCTTGCCCCTCATAGCCGGCGCGCGGCCTTGTCAGCCCAAGCGCGGAAGGAATGTGACGGCGTCAGTGCCTCAGGCTAGCCTCACCCCAGCCGGAGCGAGGGTCCGCTCCCGCCTGCCGCAGTGCCGCGTGCCGCCGCCGCACGTCTGGGAGCGGCTGGGTCTCGGCGCCGCGGCCTCCGCAGCTGGAGGTGCAGAAACAGCGGCCGCGGCGAGCAGCCATGACTGAGGCGGCGGCGGCGGCGGCGGCCGCGCCTCCTGGAGGCTCGCGGGGGCGGCGCGGTGGGCGCCCCCTGGCGGCGCGCCGGGGCGGAGCGGCCCTTCGCCGCCGCAGCCGCAGCCGGCGGAGGCGCTGCTGTCCCTCCTCCCCGTGTCCCCGGCGCTCGCCCGCTCGCTCGCTCGCTCCATTCTCCCTCCGCTTCAGATTAAAGGGGGGGAGGGAAAAGAAGCTCGGCCGCCATTTTCCCAGTGCCGCCGCCACCGCCGCCACCGCTCGCCGAGCCGGCGGGAGAACCGAGCACCTTAGCGAAGCCGACTCGTCTCGCCGCGGCGGTGCGGGGGGCGGCTGGAGCGCTCCCCCCGGCCGGGAAGAGGCGTCCGGGGGCGGCGGCCGGGGTGCGGGCTTGGGCTGCAGACGGCGGCGCTTGTTTGTGCGGGGCGGGGGGGCGGCTTCACTCTCTGCCCCCGCCCGCCCGTCCTCCCGGCCGGGCTGTGGTCCCCGGCCGTGCCCAGGCCCCGCCGGAGCCGAGGAAGGCCGGAGAAAGAGCCCGAAAGAGAAGAAAAAGCGGCCGCTCCCCGCCGCCGCCGCCTTCCCCTCCCCCTCCGCCTCGCCCCCCCGCCCGGAAAGTCAGGGCGGCTCCGGGCGCCGGGGGGGAGGAGAGCGGCGGGCCCGGGCCGGAGCCGCCGCCGCGCGCCCCCGCCCGCCGCCGCCGCCGGCCCTCGGCGCCCAGGCCGGGGGCTGTTTGCAAACTGCGCCCATTTTGTGGGGCTGAATCCGCCCGGGCAACGCTCTTCCATCACGTGGTAGGTGCTGCTGCTGCTGCTCCTCTCCTCCTCCCGCTGCCCTTTCTCCTTCTCCTCGCTCTCCCTGTGGCTCCCATTTCTCCCTCTCTTTGTTAGTTGTAACTAGAAAGGCAGGGCAGGGCAGGAAAAATCCCCGGAACTTTAAATGGCCTCTCCGGGCTTCCCCGCTGCGGGTCCGAGGCTGGGAGTCGCCCCAAGGGCGGGGGTGTGCGGGGGCCCTTCCCCACCAGCTGCCGCCTCGTTCGCCAGCTTTTCCTTTGGCGTTCTATTTAAAAATGCGGCCTTAAGAACACGATTTATTCCGGTTTAAAAAAAAAAAAAACCCAAACAAACTCTTGCTCTCGCCTTGAACTTCTCTTGACTGCAAAAGGCCTTTCTCTGGCCGAAACACACATCTTGCGCGTTTCACGGTGTGTATCACAACTCTGATTGTTTAGTGAGATGGTTATTTGTTTCATTTATTTATTATTTTTGTTGCCTGTAAATTGAGGTCACTTACGTTTTCAGATCTAGTCTCCCTCAGGCGGACGTGTTTTTTTTTTTTTTTAAACTAAAGAGGAAGAGACATTTATTTGCTTTTAAGTGAGTTTGGGGGGCCTGTTTTCCGGCTGACTGTCTTTTGATTCTCAGCAAATAATTTGATTGTTTTCCATAGGATAAACAGCCTTACCCCCATGCTTTACTTAAAAATCCTTTTGTTTTCCGTTGTCGGGATCCCAGTGTGGTTTTTTTTTGGAGAAACACGTTACTTAACTATTGCTTATTGATTGCCTCAGGGGAGAAGGGGTGACATGATGGCGCCACTTTAAATTGCTCTCTTTCCTTCTCCGTTTTTCCCCCCTTTATTCTGGAGGTCACTGGAGCATTTTTCGTGACCTATTAATAAACTACTTGAGAATGTTAACAGTACAACTAATCGGGCTAGAGTTTGGTACCTTAAGGGTCGGGAGACCCGAATCCCGAGGTCCCCAAAGTTCTGAGAAATCTTCCTAGTCCTCCTGCCTCGCCTCCCTCCCCTCCATTCACAATCCTGCTGTTGCCATCTCCTTTGTCACGTGGCTAGCAATCATTGTGTTTTTTTGTTTGTTTTGGGGTGTGTGTTTATATTTTTAAATTGTAGCCCAGAAGAACTTCTCTCCTCCCCATTAGAGAGATCAAAACGTTTTAGTTTTTTTAGTTTTAAAATCGGAGAACATTTATAATAAACGATAAAATTACATAATCTTTGCCTTGCATAATCATGATATAGTTATAGGTTGTTACTGAACTTCTCGTTTCTAAAGCACTTTCAAGTATGGAAAGTAGAACATTGGAATATGTTTTCCATTTCTCAGAATAGTCTGTAGTATTTTCCCTGCTTTTTGGGCCCTTTAAAGTAACCACTATTTACAAGGGCTTAAGTGGGTGTGTTTTCCCCTCCCCCCTTCTACAGGCTATACTTAGTTCTTTTTCTAGCATACTGTCTGACCAATTTAGAAATTTTCAATTGTCTACATGCCTGTCATTTAAAACTATTTTTCTTTTCTCGCAACAACAGTGAACACTTTTGAGTAATAATTGTTTTCTACCTGAAGGTATTTCATTATGTTTCTGTTGCGTTTTTGATCCAGAGAATTTTTACTACTAATCCTATAGATTTAGAAGAATGTTTTTCTATTATGTTTCTTCATATCAGTTTTCCCCATAGTTGGGTAAATTCCTATTTTATAAAATACCGAATACATTTCTGTGTTGTTTCTACAGAGCTTACTAACCGCGTTTCCAATTTGAAAAAAGATCTGTCGTGTGTTTAAAAAATTTCAAAAAGTCAATATGAAATATAGTGATTCTTGTGTGCATTGATTCGTTTCCTCTACCATGTATATTTTCAATGGTTTTGGGCCATTTTCTTTGCTAACAGTTACATCATGTCATGTGATATGTGCAGTGTGATGTGTAGTTCTAAAAATAAGGCAAGGTAAAAATGCTCATCTCTTGGGAATCTAAAAAATGTATTATAAATGTGGGATAACTATCCTCAGTCATGGAATTCTGATTTCGATTTCCGCTAGGTTTATCCTACAAAGTATGCATTCCTTTGACCTTTAGCATATTTGATGTATTTGTTAGTGATCTCATGATTTGAGGTGGTCAGTTTTTTAATTTTCAAGTGTGTACCACTTGGAGGGAAACATAGATGTGACAAAGATTCTTAACATCTGTATTGTGGTAAAGATGATTGATCTCTGATGACTGCCTTATTTAAGTATATGAAAAGTATTTTTGATTTACATCTGTAGACAGTTAAGAGTGATCAGTTAAGTATTGATCGAGCCTTGAGGTATGGTGGGGTTTTGGTCCCTTTATCTTTGTGAATCTACTTAAGTGAGGTATTTAGAAGTGTTGCTGCATCTTTCTTGAAAGGCTTATTCAGAATTTTAGTGTTTGACTTTTGTGCTTTACCAAAGTGAGATGTTAAATCTTTGTATGATTTTCTTCCTGCCTACACACGTTATTCCTGTGGTTAAACCTGCAGAGCACACGTTGATTGTTAGGTGACTTATCATTATCCTGTTGAGGAAAATTCTGGAAGCTAGAAAATGAGTAAGCCTTAGTTCTCTTTTAACTTTTATCAAGGTGAGAAGAAAGGAAAATAACTATTTTTTTCTTCTTCAAACACTGCCAGTACCTTTCCATTTCTAGTCATGCTACACTGTAACCAGTGTCTCTGCTACTCTGGATTTTATTGGATTGATCACAGATTTTAATTGTATTTTAAAGTGAGTAACAAGTTACAGATTTGTTTTGTTTGATATAACCTGACTCATGTAATCTGTAAACATAGGGCCATTGTGGTTGATGATGCTGATTTGAGAGGGTATTTTAGTATTGAGTGGTTCTAGTTAGGAACTTTTTTGAGTAAAGCTTAGTTACCTTGTTACAGTACTAGAAAAGCAATTTTAAAATGTGAAAAACCTTACTAATCCATGTTGGGTTTTCTGAATAATAGTCAATGAAAGTACTGTGTTTAAAGCATATTGCTTATTCCTCTTATATTGAGTCATCTTCCTTGGGCGGGGGGTTTGGTAGGGGTTATTTTTTTCTTCTTGGCGAGGTCATTAGACACAGAAATTAAGTGATTTCCTTCCTGGAGAGAGAGAGAGACTTTTTTTAAAAAAATTAATTGGGGTTTTTTTGGTTTTTTTTTTTTAACCCCAAACATCTTTCCATCCCCTTGAGTTTGGAAAGGAGGAACTAGTGCAGACTAAGTATGTGGTCTTCGGTTGATTGCCCCAGAGCAAATCTCATTATTGAGTGGTTTATTTAGAGTTTCAAAGCACCTTTTCTTTGCCCTCTTTCTCTATTTTAAGTAAGTTTCTGCCTTGATTGGTTAGATTGTTCTGGGTCTCAGGAAGCATATTTTACATTAGTGCCTTTTTACTTGATCACTTTATAAAAAAGTACAGGTGCAGGTGACTCAAATAAAATGGCCCCAAACACCTGGCCTTTTTACTGTGACAGTGCAGAGAGTACTTGGACCACATCCTTTCCCTAAAAAGGACTTTAGCTATTTCTTGGAAATCTATATTTTAAGTCTGGATTTTGAGTCTTCATGTTGCTTCTGAAGATGTATGTTTAAATTATAGTTTCTATCATAATAAATTGCATATTAGCCTCTGGGCATACTAAAAGCTGTGCAAAAATATTCCTGCTGGAGTGTGGTAATTCATGACACAAAACAAGACACTTTCAGCAGTACTTCCCATTCCCTGAAATGTGAGATCAAAACTCAGTGAACCGCAGTAATGCTTAGAAAAGACAATATGAATTTAAAAAGACAAATATTACACTGTGATAGAGGTCACCAATATTTGAAGGTCACAAGAAGAGATAAGAAAGAAAGTGGTGTCCTTGGGTGTCACTTGCAAATTGTGGAGAGAATTGTGGCTCATAGGAAAAGACCAGTATATATGATTGGGAGGGTCACTATTATTTATTAGTTCGGTTATCATTTGTTCCTGCATTATGCCCTGTGCCTGCCTTTTAGGATGTAGGGTAAAATGTATAGGAGAAAATAAACTGATAGGTACGATTTACCAAAAAGCTTGCCTTCCAAAAAGAACTGAAGTAGATGTTTTTTTTCTTTGTGTGTTAAGCTTTTCTTGTCTTTAATCAAACAAAAGTAAAAGCAAAAATGTAGGGTGTGAGGAAACCGACTTCAAAGTAGAGAGCACAGTTCATATTTATGAATGAAAAACAAACTTGGGTAGTCTGAAAGAAAAACTTAAGGATTGTATACGAAGATTTTAAACCATTATGTCAAAGAGAGGCCCTTCAAGGTAGATATCTTTTAAATTTTTGTTTATCTGTTGGGTAGTGGTCTCTGGCAGCGGATAGCTGCTTAATAAATGTTACCTTCTGCAAGCCTTGCTTTTCTAAGATTTTAAACTAGCTCTATAAAATTGTAACATTTGAATGCCCTAGCCCACTAGGGAATTATTTAGCTATATATTTTATTGTTGTTGACTGTAAACTTCCCTTTTTTTCCTCCAGTTCTAACTTTTTAAAAATACAGTTTCTCCCCAAGCTTTTGAGAGTGAGGAAATGTAAGGTGGAGGTAAATTCAGTGCAGTTTTATCTAAATGTTATCAAAAACTCTGGTTCTTGTTACTTGAACCAGGAATCCCAAATGAGATCTCACTCTGAATTTTAAGTACAGCAGATTCTGCCCTTGTTTGGAAAAAAGTTGCTTGAGTGGCATCAAACTTAATAGAGTCCCTCAGCTTTTAATTTCTTTATATATGTATATATTTTTTCAATACATTTATTTATTTATTTTTGGCTGTGTTGGGTCTTCGTTGCTGCGCGTGGGTTTCCTCTAGTTGCGGAGAAGCAGGGGCTACTTTTTGTTGTGGTGCGCTGGCTTCTCATTGCGGTGGCTTCTCTGGTTGTGGAGCATGGGCTCTAGGCACGCGGGCTTCAGTAGTTGTGGCTCACCGGCTCTAGAGTGCAGGCTCAGTAGTTGTGGGGTCCGGGCTTAGTTACTCCACGGTATGTGGGATCTTCCAGGACCAGGGATCCAACCCGTGTTCCGTGTATTGGCAGGCGGATTCTTGAGCACTGTGCCACCAGGGAAGTCCCTTAATTTCTTTTTAAAAAGGGAGCAGCTTAGGGTCAGACCTGCTTAAATTCAGTTGGAGGGGAAGTGTTCGGGAATAAAAAAGATGAATTACAATTTTGTTGTTAGGGCAGTAAACCAAAAGTTGCTAAAAACTGATATCTAGGCTTTCCCTGGCTATTTGGCCTTTGTGACTGCTTACTAGCACCTCCACTGGAGGGTATGATGAAGGGATAGAGGCGAAAAGCTAATTAGTTTAGCTTCTGATGTTTGCTAGCATTAGAGGCTTTGCAGAAAACTGGTCTGATAAGTTGAACTGTCAGGAAAGTTTCGTTAAACTGCTCATATATTGCCATGGAGAACTGAGGATGTTTGAAGACTTTAAGCATATTTGAGAAGATAATGGATTGCTGTTTTTTTGTAGTTAATCTTTAATTCAGTATTCTAAAGGGATAGGTTGATTCAGTGAGATCCCTCGACTTTGGTCAGGTACCCCCTCCTCATCCCCTACCCCCCCCAACCTAAGAAGAACTTGTTTGCTTTTGAATTGCTCGAACCCTTCAAGAAATCTTCGATTTTAGTATTGTTCAGAAATACTTGTATTATTAGAGTTTGCTAGGAAGAGATGAGATAAAAATACATTTTTCCTTCTTTGTTTTTTGTGAGGTAAATTGGTAGGAAACTTGAATGCAGTGATAGAATAGAAATAGGATAAACATGAATAAATATTTTGATATGTAGTTATCCTTCAAAACAATTTTATTTTTTTTTAAAATACAAACATGATCTTACCTGTTTCGTAGCTTGGTCTTTTTTTTTTTTCTTTTCCCCGGTACGCGGGCCTCTCACTGTTGTGGCCTCTCCCGTTACGGAGCACAGGCTCCGGACGCGCAGGCTCAGTGGCCATGGCTCACGGGCCCAGCTGCTCTGCGGCATGTGGGATCTTCCCAGACCGGGGCACGAACCCATGTCCCCTGCATCGGCAGGCGGACTCTCATCCACTGCGCCACCAGGGAAGCCCTAAACAGTTTGTTTTTTTTAATAGCTGCATAATATTCTATTGTATCTTTTAAGTTTAGCTTTTTTTGTGTGTATTACAATTCTTCAGTAAAAGAACTGTCTTCAGCAGAATTGTGCATATATTCTTATGTATCTGTGAGAATATTTCTGTTGGATAGGTTCCTAAAAGTGCAGTTACTAGGTAGAAGTCTGAGTAGTTGCATTTAAAATTTTGATAGGTATTGCCTTCAGAAGGCTTATGTAGCCAAATTTAGTAGTTTAAAAGTAACTTAAAAAAAAAAGTAACTTAAAAAGTTTGTCAGTCTGAGTGCATGTGCTTGGCAATGTAAATCACTGGAACTTGAGGTAGTTGAAGTCTGTCCTAGATTCTGTTGGTTCCTGCTTCTTTTTTAAAAAAATTATTTATTTTATTTATATTTATTTTTGGCTGTGTTGGGTCTTCGTTGCTGGGTGTGGACTTTCTCTAGTTGCAGCCAGTGGGGGCTACCCTTCCTTGCGGTGCGCGGGCTTCTCATTGCAGTGGCTTCTCTTGTTGCGGAGCACAGGCTCTAGGTGCGTGGGCTTCAGTAGTTGTGGCACGCGGGCTCTAGAGCACAGGCTCAGTAGTTGTGGCACATGGCCTTAGTTGCTCCGCGGCATGTGGGATCTTTCCGGGCCAGGGACCAAACCCGTGTCCCCTGCATTGGCAGGCGGATTCTCAATCACTGAGCCACCAGGGAAGCCCCGTTCCTGCTTACTGTTAGATTGTTTTTACCTTATGATCAGACACCCCCATTAACTTTATAATGAATCTCCATCTGATGCATTCAGCGTAGACTACTCAGGTTAGCTAACATGTATCCACTCTCTGCCAGATGCAGTGCTACATGTAAGGATAGAGATAAAACAAGCCATAACCTTCCTTTTAAGAAATATACAGTCGGGATTGGGGCGGGAGGGCGACAAAACTAGGTGTTTATGTTCCATTATGAGCTGTTGCCCAGGGTGTCATGGGAGTGCATATTAGACCCTAGAGTGGAAGGGACCTCTAACTTCACCTGGAATGAATGGGGAATAGTTTAAAGAGCATGTGATCTTGAGCTAAAACTTGAAAAGCAAAGGTGCCAAGGGTATGGAAGAATCTGGAACTATAAGATTCAGGTGGCTAAGGTGGGGACAGGTTGGAGATGAGGCCGAGTGTAAAAGGGGGGCAGATAAATGTTGTGTGGGAGTTTGGGTTCATCCTTACCCTAGAGTCACTGAAGGATTTTAAGCAGGAGCACAACATGGTTGGAGTTATGTTCCCTCTCTTCCCTTTTTTCCTCCTGCTTTCTAGTAATCATTTTGGTAGTGGGCACGAGGTTGAAGGCTTGCTGAGACAGGAAGAAAGAACAGTTGGGAGATTACTACTGTCTGGATTACTGTAATACGTAAGAGGTTCTGAACTAAGGCAGTGGCATTAAGGATGCAATGAATGTGCCTGTCATTCTATATTGAATCCTCCCTATTTAGCCTTCAGTATTCAGTCAGAATGTCATCTCTTTCTGAAGCCTTGCTTGATCCCTTCAGGAAAAACAGTGCTTTATCATCTGGGTTTACCTTCACACCTAATTTCTATCTTTTTATCTTTGGCATTGATGACACTGCTATAATTCTCGGTGTCTCCAGCATTAGACCATGAACTCCTATAGCCTTCCTATTATTCCTATCTGGTATTAGTATATGTTTAAGTATTAGTATATGTTTAAGTGAGATGTCTATGGCAGATGGTAAATCAGTGATTGGGATCGGGATTCACTCACATAGGGCATGTTGAGGGGCAGGAACTGGTTTTGGATTTGGTGTTGGGGGTAGGGGTGTTGGAAGTAGCTGTATGGGCGATACTGGACCCTCCTTATTCTTTAGGTTTCAACTTAGATGTTTTTGCCCCGGGAAGCCTTCTGTGACCCCACCCACTCTCAGCCTGTGTGAGGGTCCCCTAATGTCCCCCCAGGATTCCCTGATCACAGTGAGTGTCTGTCTTTACGTGGGGCTTTGAATGCTGTAGGCATTTTAATAAAATGTCTGTTGGAGATAATCAGTTGGTATTTCTCATTGACTTTCCCATAAAGACTAAAATTCAAAAACCTCATGTCTAGCAGTTAAGCTCCTTCCAGTTTAAACCTAGCCTTGTATATAGTGGTAACACAACATTGTAATTCAACTATACTTCAATTAAAAAAAAAAAAAAGAAAGCATGGGCCTTACAGTTAGAGATTTGAATCGGAATCCCGTCTCTGCAGCTTGGTAGTTGTGTGATCTTGGGCATGTTACTTAACTTCTGAGCACCAGTTTCCTTATCTATAAAATGAGAATAAGAGTACATACTCGTCTTACAATGTTATTGTGATGACTAAATGAGGATGTGTATGTAAAACATTTAGCACAGTGACTGACGCAGTAAAAGGTCAA
This sequence comes from Delphinapterus leucas, assembly GCF_059928025.1. Classification (NCBI taxonomy): domain Eukaryota; kingdom Metazoa; phylum Chordata; class Mammalia; order Artiodactyla; family Monodontidae; genus Delphinapterus; species Delphinapterus leucas. The sequence goes on along the minus strand of NC_143147.1, from coordinate 54,455,605 downwards.
TTAATGTTAGTGAACGTTAGAGCAATCATAATAATAATCTGTTCTCCAGCCAGAGCTATGATTCCCTTAGTAATTATAAAACCTAAGAAGCCCTGCCCTGTTGGCATAGAAAGTGTTAGGGACTGGGGTGGTGAGGTCCACATTATTTCTTTGCTTTATAATAAAAATTTTGCTGACCACTCCCTGTTGTATTCCATAACAAATCCACATTTGTAAAAGAAATACAAAAAAAACCACCAGTGTGTTCCATAATGTAGCTTTTGATACGTCATCACAAAGCACTGCATAGCTGCTTTTTCCCTCTCTTTCTTGAGAAGCTGCACATGTACCACTTGGTTCATCCAAGTTCTGTGGATCATCTCCCAAATCCTTCCCTATTATTTTGATTGTGTCAGTTTTTTTTTTTTTTTTTTGGCGGTACGCAGGCCTCTCACTGTCGCGGCCTCTCCCGTAGTGAAGCACAGGCTCCGGACGCGCAGGTCTAGCGGCCATGGCTCACGGACCCAGCCGCTCCGCGGCATGTGGGATCTTCCCGGACCGGGGCACGAACCCGCGTCCCCTGCATCGGCAGGCGGACTCTCAATCACTGCGCCACCAGGGAAGCCCGTGTCAGTTTCTTGATTAGAATTTCTTCATCTTTCTCTGCTTAGCACAATCTTATACGTGAAAGCCTACCTCTAGGTCTTTTTTGACTACTCTAGCCCTGTCAGTAAGTACTCACAATGCTTACTATGTACCAAGCCCTAACTAGATAAAGTTAGTGAGCATGCAAAGAGGGATGTTAAGAAACTTCCCCTGTCTCGGAAATAGAATAAATTAATATTAATAAATTGACAACTAGGGAACATTCAGATGATTTTAATTGAGTGATGACTTTAAGTGCGTTGTACAATTTAAGCAGGAAGAAAGTGATGTGAATCTGAATAGTCTGGAAAAGTTGTGGAGATGCTGTGTATTGAAGGATTAAGTTTTGGGCTTAAAGGGTAGAAGGACCTTCCAGGTAGAGGCAGCAGCATAGGCAAGGATTATGGAGTTGAATCTGGGGGCAGGGAGTTCTAGGTCTAAGCCAACTGATGCACTTGCTTTGATATTGTTTTAAGTTTCATCTCGGAGAATTTGGACTCATGAGAAGGGTACTAGGAGTTATTCTAGAGTAGAGAAGAGAGGCGATAAAAAGAATGGATTATGGAATGGATTAGAGGACTGAGGCATCAGTCAGGAAGCTGTTATGATAATTTAGATGTGAGCTCATGCAGACGCGGGCTGGGTTTGGGTTGGCACTGTTAGGAAAGGAGAGGATACCCCAAAACTGAACAGCCCCCCCCTGCCACCTGTACAGCTTTATGAGAAATAAAAGAGATTTTTATCATAAAGGAGCTGAAATTATGAAGGAAAAGACAGCCTTCTCTCTTTTCTTAAGAGCCTTTACCTTTTCAGTTTATGTCACTTATTTGGCCCTTCTGCAGACTTTAGGCCCTTCCAAAGCCTGGAGGAGACTTCGACCATTCCACTGGTGAACACCTTGGTTGAGATTCTTGTTGCATCCTATCTGGATTATTGCAGTAGCTTCTTCATTGGTCTTTGACTTTTTACTTTCTTTTAATCTGTCTTACCCAACTGGTCTCTCTGAAGCACAGTTCCCATGTGTCACTCCCCATCTGAAAAACCTTTAATGACTTTCTGCTGCCTTTAAGTCTGAGTAAAGGCTGGCTATTGAAGGTTGTCCATTAATGATCTGGCTTCAAACTTCCTTTTCACCTTTTTCTATAGTGTTTTCTCTGTTACAATATGCTTTATGTTTCAAGCAAATTGATTATTTCTTTCAACCTCCAGGATATCCTATGTTTTCCCACAGTTTTGCCTTTTCCCGTGCCTTTTCCTCTCACTAGAATGCCACATTACCCTTCTTTTACCCCAGCCTTCTACATAATGAAATTTTAGCTAATTTTCAGGTTTCAGCTGAAATTTTGATAACTTCACAGACACTTCCCTAACCATCCTTCCTCTGCCTATTTCTTTCTTTGTTTTGTGCAGAGTAATGAGGTGATGGTGGGAAGAGGTTAGTAGAAGCCACATTATGGGCAAGCTTCTTGTCCCCCATTTGATTTTTGCTTCTGTTTTCAGTGAAAGTGCGGTTGTTGGCCACCCAAATGGCCAAAACACTTCCCTTTGGGTCCCGGCAGCTTATCAACATTTTTGCAAGGTGGATGCTGCCAGTTTATTCTTGTGTAACTGGAGTCCTGTCTTGGGAATTTACAAGGAATAAGGCGTGGTTCTCACTTGCAGGTGTGGAGTTAGTTTTGACTTGCACTATTTGAAGCAGCCAGATATGTGTGCTTTCTGGAAATCTGTATATACAGAAATATATATATATATGTACAGGCATCTGTAGCTATAGAGATAATCTATCTCTAGACAGTGGTTCTCAATTGGGGGCTGTGATTTTGCCCCCCTGGGAGACATTTGTCATTTCTGGAGGCATTTTTCGTTGTCATAATTTATAGGAGAGGAGAGTGCTGCTGGCATCTAGTGCGTGTAGAGGCCAGGGATGTTGCTAAACCACCTGCGGTGCACAGGAGAGATCCTCTTCCTCCACAACGAAAAATAATTTGGCACAAGTCAGTAGTGCTGATGTTGAGGAGCTCTGTCCTAGGGGTGTACTTCGGCTTCCCAGTGCTGCTTGTGTTAGGTGGAAGTTTGTTCTTGAATCTGTATTGCAGTTTATAATAATAGAATCATAAGCACAGGAAGGGACCCTAGAGGTCGCATATTTGGACTTTATTCTAACTTGTATCCCTCAGAACAGTGTTCTGCAAGATATTGATAGGTGTAATGGAAAAAAGATGTTTATTTGTTAAAGCTGCAAATATTTGAGTATTCAGTATAATGAAGTGTGTTGTGAATCTTCATCAAGGAAGTTTCTCCTAAATGTGTTTGCCTGCTGAACCCATTTAACATCTTCCAGTCTCCAAAATGCTTCCTTGGAACTGGGAGGGAAACTGTTATTACCTAGCCCAAACTTTTATAGCCTTTTAAAGGACTTTGATAAGATAGCCCTTGTTTTTGTCTCTTCAAGCTTACTGCTGAATCTTAATTTATGTCAGTGACAGCAGGTACATTAGCTCTATCTTTTTTTTTTTTTTTGTCAGATTGTGGTTTATTAGATGAACTAAAAAGTTGGAATATTTTAGGTTCCTTTATTCTGAATGTACCATATAACTTTACTATCTGGCCCCACCAGTGAATTGGAAATTATAATCCCAGCCCGAAACCTACCACCCAGCTTGTTATGAGGATTAGTAAGTAATTATAGCTTTTAATGCTTTGTATTCTTTGGAGAAAGGTGATTTATCACAAACTGTTTTTGTAAAACTGCTTAAGTCTGACAGTTTTTCTCTGCTCTGAATTGTTGAGTAGTGATGTTTTTTGGGATTCAAGTGGGATGGGAATCGTTTCAATCAACATTTTGCTCATTATGTTAAATTTAAGAAAGTTATTGTGATATTTTGCCTTATTCACATTTTTTGGATCTTTAAGAATTTGCATTATTTTTGCTTGCTTCCCTTTTATTATATAAGCAATACATGTTTATGGTGGAAACATTACATAAGCCAGAAAATAAAAGACAAAAGAATCTTATCACCTACTTTTTAAAAGAGAAATGAGGTCATAGTATGTGTTTTATTTTTTAACACCTTTTTTTTTCATCTCACATTTTTTCGTTTCAGTAATATTTGCTTTTTGTCTATAGGTTATAATAACAATGCAAATAATGGGTGCTTGTGCCAGGCACTAGGTTAAGTAATTGAAAGTATTTTGTTTAATCATCACAGCAGCCTTCTGAGGTCAACTCTGTTTCTTGCAGATGAGGAAATTGAGGGAACAGAATAGTTAAATAATTTAAATACAGGTGGAGCCAGGATGTGAACCTGGACCGGCTCCCCTTATCTGTGAGTGTCTTTGGGAGTAATATTGCATCTCAGCACAGCGTTTCAAGTCAATGAAGGGAGAGGGGTGTAGTTTTTAATATATATTTTTTAACAGCAGTTTTGGTGTAGAAAGATAAAGAGTTAGGAGTTAGGAAGGGAATTTCTTCTGAAGACTTCACTTTTCCCTTCCCTATTTGAGACAATTGTTTTAGTAACTACTCTTTGCAATGCATCCTATGGGGATATTGAGACCAAGGACGGGGTGTAAGCAAAATAAATTCGCTTTTGAGGTGTATGTGATTAATGTCAAGTTCTCGGACTGCTTGCGGAGGGTCAGAGAAATCTTGAAAGAGATGGGATTTGAGTCAGCAGGTTTTTCTTTAAGTTGTGAATTTTTAAGAACTGAATAATTCTGAAATAACTTTGGTATGTTTACTGCTTAAGTACCTCTGTGGTGTGATGTTAATTACACCCCTCTTTTTACGAGAACTGTGTGAACATGAGTTTTCCTCAGTAAGTTTTGTGGAAGCTGTGTAACATCTGTGCCCTTGCTTGAGTCCCCAGAGGGAGGCTGTTTCCTGCTATTTCTGAGACTTAACTGTAGTGCTTTGGGGTAGTAGGCTGCATCTACTCTCATATGCTGTATTAATCATCTGGCCCTGATAATGTGCCTCCTTGCATTGTCAGTATCAACTGTATATTGATATCAGTTCGAAAGAGGAGATTGAGTTGATGGGAAAGATCAGATAGTGATTTTTGTTTATGGGAGAAAATGCCTTTTATAAAATTGACTTAAAGTATTTTGAATAAACAACTTACATTGGTTCATCTGTCAATTCAGCCAGTGTAACATAACTATTTTTTATTACATTAGGAATTATTTTTAAATTTAAAATCAGAAATAGGAGAAGTGGACATAGAACAGTTAGTCACACAGAATGCCATATGCTAGAAATCTAGTCCATGAGGATAAAACTCTGTAATCCCCAGATGATCTAGTTTAATGAATATAGGATGTTTGTTAAAGTTATTATAAGCTTAGAGTGAGAAAATTTTGGCAATTACATAGAGCACTAGTCAAATTTGACCTATAAGTGTATTGGTATTTGTACGGATGTTTTCTCAATCATTTACTTAAATATTTCGATACTAACGATTTGAATTGCCATACTATGAAGAATCTTAGTGTAGTACTACAGGGCTTACCATCCTATGTTGATTGTTATCTAAAGATAAAATGTTTGACCAAATTGGAAGTTGCTGTCATTTTTTTTTTTTTTTTTTGAGGGAGGAGGAGGTTGCGTTTCGTTCAGTGATTCATAAACTTTTTGGTCCCAAGGCCTCTTTTCACTTTTAAAAAATGTTGAAAACCACAGAGAACTTTTATGGGTTATTATCAGTAGTTGATTAGAAACTTCGAGAAATTCAAAGAATAATTACGGGGAATTCCCTGGTGGTCCAGTGGGTAGGACTCCGCGCTTTTACTGCCGAGGGCGCAGGTTCAATCCCTGGTTGGGGAACTAAGATCCCACAAACCACGCAGTGTGGCCAAATTTAAAAAAAAAAATTATTTATGAATTCATTTTAAAATAACAAACCTATTACATATTATGAAAATAACTTTTTACCAGAACAAAAAAAATATTAAGTGTGAATAGCATTATTTTCCATTTTTGCAAATCTTCCTAATGTCTGGCTTAATAGAAAACAGCTGGGTTCTCCTATCTGCTTCTGCATTCATTCTATTGTGATATGTTGTTTTGGAATTATATAAAGAAAATCTGACCTTGTACAGATGTGTAGTTTGGAAAAGAGAGGAGTATTTAAATAGCCTTTTAAAGTGTGGCTATCCTTTGACACTGTACTCAAACTTGACAAGTAGTAGTTTCATAAAGGTTAGCTGCACTGTGGAATCTAAAGCTGTTTCAGTGAGTTTTTCATACTCTGTCACATTAATCCATTGGCTTGTCTTGCACTTACCTTACCCATGCACTCGTTTCTAACGATCTTGGTCATTTGGTCATTCACTGAGTTATGCAGATCTTCCAAAGGTTGACACATTTCATTATGTGGTATCAAATTCTCATTCACTAATATCAGCAGTAGTCTACTTAATCAAGACTTCAGTATTGGGGAAATGTTCAAGCTCATGGTGGTGGATACACGTTTTCAAAATACTTATTTTTGCTTGAAAACTCAGATTTTCTCATTGGCAACAAACATCATCATTGGATTTCCTTGAAGTGACAGGTTCACTTTGTTCATTTTCAACAAAATGTCTGCTAACTATTCAGGTCTGAATAATCATAGTTTGTCAGTTGTTCTGCCAAGTAAAAATAGTGTTCCATGAAGGGAAGCTTCTAGTTCAGCTTGTAACTCAGTTGTACTAGTGCTTTTTCTCAGATTTCTTAAAGCAGCAGAAGTGCTTTATGCCTACTTTCCCATTCATTGCACAGAATATTTGTATACCTATATATACACACACACACTGAAGACTCGAGTGGAGATTTTATAAAGTTCATTATTTTCATATTTCACCAAGGACATCAAAGGTCAGTGGTACTAACCTATTTATTTATTTATTTTTAAATGCATAGAGAATACAGTGACCAGTGGTTATTAGTAGTTTGGTGCCTTTGCCCTGAATTGTGCAAAGGTACCAGTAGTTTTGCTCAGACTTGTTTTTGCACCTTTACTGCGAATGTCAGCACTATGAAAAAAGGCAAACAACGTTTAATATTATTACGAAAATGCTTTGATCTTGTGGACCTCTGAAACGGTCTTCGAGTTCTCAAGAAGTCCATAGGCCACACTTTAGGAACAGCTGGCTTAGTTCTTTGCATAGATTTCCTTTTACTCAGACCAGATAAATCAAAGGGGATAAAGGAGTGGCAAATGGCTGAGGTTTTTAGCTTGGGTTACTAAATGAAAGCAATACCATTACCTGAGATAATAGAAATGGGTAAGGAGTAAAAAGAAAGTCAGTTTTGAGTTTCAGGGGGCTTGAGGAACATAGAGGTGGGGATGTTGATGAGTGCAGCTGAGCATGTTTTTCTGAGCGCTAGGAGGCCTTACCATGTTGCTATAGGGGTTGCCAAGGAAGTGAGTTGAGAGAGAAGAGGGCAGAAGAATGGACCTTGTTGTCAAGGACGTCTGGAAAGGAGAATTTCAAGAAGAGTGGGGTGGTCAACACTACCTAAGGCTTCAGAGAAGTCAGATAGAATGCGGACTGAGGCTTGAGCATTGGATTTGATAATGAGATTACTGGTGACCTTTGCCAGAGCAGTAGGGGTACAAGCCAGATTATAGAAGAGTGAGAAGTGCAGAGGCAGCTATTTATAACTTTTTTTTTTTTTTTTGCGGTACGCGGGCCTCTCACTGTTGTGGCCTCTCCCGTTGCGGAGCACAGGCTCCGGACGCGCAGGCTCAGCGGCCATGGCTCACGGGCCCAGCTGCCCCGCGGCATGTGGGATCCTCCCGGACCGGGGCACGAACCCGTGTCCCCTGCATCGGCAGGGGGACTCTCAACCACTGCACCACCAGGGAAGCCCTATAACTATTTTTTCAAGAAGTTTTCGGGTAAAGGAAAGAGACACATCAGTTGGGCAGTTAATTTGAGAGGTGGGCCATACTGAGGACAGCAAAAGAAAAGAAAATTGATGAAGTGAACTGGTAACACAGGTGTGATACAATTAAGCGTTTAGTATGATCTGTCTTGCAGAGAAGTGGGAAGCTGACGAACATTGGATCCTTTGGCCAGAAAAATGTACAGACCTGTGACAATTGGCATAGAAACTTTGGTAGGGATGAGGAGTTCCTTACTAATTCTTTTCTGTTTAATTACTGGGTGCTTAGTTTGATACATTTGCTTTAAATTCACTAATTTCAAGAAGTTTTAAAGATATTTTTTAGATGCAGATGATTTAACTTTAACAGTCTGTGGCTACTTCCAATTTACGGTAACAAGTGACAAAAAAGGATGGAGTTCTTTCTATTGTGCAGGGATTGTGGCCCTGCCCCAACGCATCTCCCCTTTTGGTTTGAGTGTTTTTCTTCTGGAGGCAGAGTTTGGTTAACAGCCTCAAGTAATGTTTGTATTAAAAACATGTGTGTTGTTTTCTAACGTGCTTGTATTTCTAACTTCCTTTTCTTCTTTCTCTTCTAGTCTGTTCTCTGGGGAGGCGGTAAGGGGCTGTGGAGCTGGCCTCGGCACCGGGAGAGGCTGGACTTCCTGTCTCTCTGTGCTGAATGGCTGCGATGGCGCCCGCTCTCACTGACGCAGCAGCTGAAGCACACCATATCCGGTTCAAACTGGCTCCCCCATCCTCCACTTTGTCCCCTGGCAGTGCCGAAAATAACGGCAACGCCAACATCCTTATTGCTGCCAACGGAACCAAAAGAAAAGCCATTGCTGCAGAGGACCCCAGTCTAGACTTCCGAAATAATCCTAACAAGGAAGACTTGGGAAAGCTGCAACCACTGGTGGCATCTTATCTTTGCTCCGATGTAACATCTGTTCCCTCAAAGGAATCGTTGAAATTGCAAGGTGTCTTCAGCAAGCAGACAGTACTTAAATCTCATTCTCTCTTATCTCAGTCCTATGAACTCCGAGCTGAGCTGTTGGGGAGACAGCCAGTTTTGGAGTTTTCCTTAGAAAATCTTAGAACCATGAATACAAGTGGTCAGACAGCTCTGCCACAAGCACCTGTAAATGGGTTGGCGAAGAAATTGACTAAAAGTTCAACATATTCTGATCACGACAATTCCAGTCCCCTTAATGGGGGAAAACGAGCTCTCACGTCATCTTCTCTTCAGGGGGGTGAAGTGGTGGCATCTGAATCTGGGGACTTGAAAGGGGGTATGACCAATTGCACTCTTCCACATAGAAGCCTTGATGTAGAACACACAACGATATTTAGCAATAATAGCACTGCAAACAAATCTTCTGTAAATTCCATGGAACAGCCGCCGGCACTTCAAGGAAGCAGTAGGTTATCACCTGACACAGACTCCAGTTCTAACTTGGGGGGTGTCAAATTAGAGGGTAAAAAGTCTCCCCTGTCTTCCATTCTTTTCAGTGCTTTAGATTCCGGCACAAGGATAACAGCTTTACTACGGCGGCAGGCTGATATTGAGAGCCGTGCCCGCAGGTTACAGAAGCGCTTACAGGTTGTGCAAGCCAAGCAGGTGGAGAGGCATATACAGCATCAGCTGGGTGGATTTTTAGAGAAAACGTTGAGCAAACTGCCAAACTTGGAATCCTTGAAGCCCCGGAGCCAGTTGATGCTAACTCGAAAGGCTGAAGCTGCATTGAGAAAAGCTGCCAGTGAGACCGCCACTTCAGAGGGACTTAGCAACTTCCTGAAAAGTGATTCGATTTCAGAAGAATTGGACAGATTTACAGCCAGCGGTATAGCTAACTTGAGGTGCAGTGAACGAGCATTTGATTCAGACGTCACTGACAGTAGTTCAGGGGGAGAGTCTGATATTGAAGAAGAAGAACTGACCAGAGCTGATCCTGAGCAGCGTCACTTACCCCTGTGAGTAGAATCATGCATAATGTCATTCTTGGGAAATGTTTGGACAAGAGAGAAAGAGTTGGTGAATTCCCATCATGGGAAGAATGGGCTTCTTTGTATATAGGTGCCTAGATTTCTTTCGTTTGTCTTTTTCCTAATTTTAGGTAGGTGGTTGCATGTATACCTGCTAGTGAAGAAATGGAAGGCATATTTGGTACAGCGTTTGTGTTGCTGTAGGGTAAAAGCTGTTAATTTCCCATTGAAATCTTACTAAGAAAAAACTGGAAGGCTTCCAGTTTGTAAAAGTGTACCCATCCTTTCAGAGTGAATAATTAGATTTCTTTTGAAACTATATGTAGGATATTTTTGTAAGTTTATAAGGCTTGACTTCACATTTTGTTGTTTCTAGTAAGTGGGGCCAAAAGTTTAGTTGACCTAGTTAAGTTCACTGGAATTTATAGTTGCTTCTAATTGAGCTTTCAGCAGAGAATGTACCCAGTCTTTAATTTTAACACTTGAGATTTCCGTGTGTTTAAAGGACTAATAATCAGAAAATGCTTCAGAATATTTTGTAGGTTGCCTCCAAGCACAGTCTGCTTTCACAACCTCATTCTCTCCCTAAAAGAAACCATCTTTATCAGATTTGGATTTTATTTTCTCTCAGTTAAGTAAAATGTATTGACATATTTGTGATAAATTCGTACTGGATTTTCAAAATCTGTTGGTTTGAGGAAAATTATTCATAAGCTTTGTGTGGCACTTTAGATGGACCTGGTTGAGCCAGAGGTGCTTTACTCTTGTTCTTCCCTCCTGACCCTGCATTCTGCTCCTGACAGATAAGGAAGTAAAATATATCTCCTTAAAGATAGATCAATGTACATTTATCGAGACTTATGAGAGAGTAGACAGAGTAGTTGGAAAAGAAGGGCAGGGGAGTTGACTAGTAGATCCTCTTTCATTTCCTTTTTGGGTAGGGATGTTGTAAAGGTTGGATTACTAGAGAAGGCTGAAATAGGTGGATATGTTGGAATAATTGGCTTTCCCTTGCCTGAAATAAAAAGGTGACTAAGCTTTTCACTGGAGAATTTGTTGAGACAGCTATGCTTTTAAGCATAAGTAAATTTCCTTTTTTTTTTTTTTTCAGTTTTGTTTATGTTATTCACATGAATAACACTGTATCCGAGTATGAAATTTTGGTTTGTGTTTCTATTTTGAGTGAAAAAATCTGGATAATTTTGCTGTATTTTTTCCTCATAGACCAAGTTCCATTACCATTTGTTAGTTTACTGTGCTCAAGAGTCCATTTCTATATTCAGGTCTAAAGCAAATAAATTTCAGAGCCTTGCTACTGCTGTAACATAGTTACCGTTCCTTAAATGGATTAGTAGCTTAAATCAGCTTGCCAGTATTTGTGGCATTATCCCCACTGACTTTGCTGCGTAAACCACTGTTTTAAGAAATCTTGGTTAACAGTTGAATATTTTGTGTTTAAAAGTAATTTTGTGTAACATACTTTAGTTGAAACATTTTAAGTTTCCTGTACTTATTTTGTGTATTTGATGAAGAAAAACACCTAGACTCTAAGCGTAATCTTTTCAGGATACATTGTATTGGAAACATTTCTGAGTTTTGGTAATGTTGTGGGTAACTGTTCCAACCCAGTGAAATCAGAATACCTAAGAGAGAACTTCTTTTATTTCATGGGGTAAGTCTAGTGATTTGAAAAGACCTCGTAGTCCATTTCACTTCATTTCACTTCTTCTCACATAATGGTTTGTTGATTGATAGGGTGTGAATTATAAGGACAACTGAGGGATCATTTTAGGAAACTTTTTGGGATCAGTTTAATCCTCTTACAATGAAATCAACTAAATAATGCTTTAAAAAGTTGAGTTTCCATGCTTCAGATCATATTAAAGTAAGGACAATTTGGACGCTAAAAGTACTGTCAAATAAATGTACTTTTTGCACATTATGATATATATGAATTTATTGACAAATTAAAACCACCAATAAAGTGTAAATACTTGTTAAGTTCTTGTTAAGCAAGGTTACCCGATTGACTCCTAAGGCTAGTATTTAGCCAGGTGTTTGTTGACCTTCTGAGTATTTTAAAGATTTTCAGCAATTGGCCAGTGAGAGTGGACGCATTGCTTTGATTAAAAAAGAAAAAAACCCGGGAGGTTCTTTGGATGCTGAGAAGCCTTTTCTTTGTGATTTAATAGTCCCTCCCAAATCTTATAACCAGATTTATAATTCTTGAGTCCTGAAATAAGAAGTTAGTTAACTCTTCAGGAGCTTGACCCAGCTGGTGAATTTCAACTTTTTACCTCTTAGAGTAGCCTGTCTAGTATTTCACTCCTTTGCTGAAGTACTGTCAGAGATAAAGTCAGTAGATTTAGTCTGAGCAGCCATAATGAAAATATTTAGTAGAGAAGACTGTTGAAATGAATTGTTTTTAAATGATGTTGCTTAAATTACAAGTGGATGGTTCTCTGAAAATTACAAGCTTTCACCAAGAATTCATGTGTGTTTTTCCTTATTTCCTATGTTCCAAGAGGAATATCAATGATTCATTGTAAATCCTAGGCACATGCTAGCAGTAGCAGAATGATTGGTTTTATATGTTGTTGAGAATTGTGTGTTTATCATTTTACAGTTAGTAAATTCTAATATTGCTGGATGAGACATGTTTAGAGAAGTTCTTTCCTTTCCCTTGGTTTTTTTTTGGTTAACTGATTTTATGTTTAATTTAAAACTGTTATACCTTTTTAAGTTCTTTTTGGAAAATCATCCAAAAATGTTATATTTGTATGTCTTCCTGTCTTGGTACATGTAACTACTACTTTGGAAAATCCGCACTACATTGAGTTTGACCTATATCGTTGTTTAGTAACATCACTGTGGAATGAGCAGGAATTTAAACATCATCTTAAAAATTTTTTTTTATTTGAAGTATAAATACTTTGATTTACAATGTTTTGTTAGTTTCTGGTTAACACCAAAGTGATTCAGTTATACATATATCTACGTATATTCTTTTTCATATATTTTTCCGTATTACAGGGTATTGAATATAGTTCGCTGTGCTATACAGTAGGATCTTGTTTATCTATTTTATATATAGTAGTTTGTATCTGCTAATTGCAAACTCCTAATTTATCCCTCCCCCACCCCCTTTCCCCTTTGGTAATCATAAGTTTGTTTTCTATGCCTGTGAGTCTGTTTCATAAATAAGTTCATTTGGGTCATGTTTTAGATTCCACATGTAAGTGGTATCATATGGTATTTGTCTTTTTCTGATTTACTTAGTATGATAATCTCTAGGCCCATCCATGTTGCTGCAAATGGCATTTCATTCTTTTTTTTTTTGGCTTTTTTTTTTGATTGGAGTGTAGTTGCTTTACGATATTGTGTTAGTTTATACTGTACAGCAAAGTGAATCAGCTTTACGTATAGATATATCCCCTCTTTTGGATTTCCTTCTCATTTAGGTCACCAGAGAGCATTGAGTAGAGTTCCCTGTGCTATACCATTCTTTTTAAAAACGTCATCTTCTTGATCGAGGGACTAGAAAGGAAGCTGTATGTTTCAATAAATACCTCAGTGTTTAATTCTTAATTGTAGAAGTAGGAATAGAAGCATTTATTGATAGTTATCTCGTGTTTATAACAAGAACTGTTGAGTGTGTGCTTGTGCGCCCACACTCTCTTCTTCGCTTTAGTTTTTCTTTGTATTCCTCCTTCTCATTTCTAAGAGTTTTGTTCTGCTATTTTGTTAGGAATTCCTGGACCTATACCTAGTTTTGCTGAATTTAGTTTTCATTTTCTTACCCTTGTGCTTGTAAACTTTTATAGTAAGTACCTGTAAAGAAAAAATTCTTTTGCAGATATTCTCTTAAATGTATTCTTAGATCATCAGTGTTCTGAGTACCTGGATAGTTTGTAGACCTCTTTTCCCTTAAAAACCAAAAACCAAAAAACTCTGTAATCTGTTACCATAGGCTTATCTTGAAGGTTAGAATAAAAATAATTCCATAAAACATTTTGTTAGTGACTACAGAAATATATGTTGTTTTATATGTAAAATACATCTTTATGTTACACAATGCCTTCTTTATAAGGACTTCAGGGCAAAGATATGCAACCAAGAATAATTGTATTTTTTCCTAAGCTTTTAAGTCTGTTTTTATTACCTGGCTGTTATAATTTGTGTTGTTCACTAGGTCTCCATTTTCCTGTTGGCTTTTGGAAGTTTAGAGCCAAATTTGTAGGACTTATTGTTGTACTTGTTTTTTAAGCCTCATTCTTGGCTTCGTTTTGTTCTCCCTGTTCTTGTCTTATTTTCATCTTTTAATTTTTCTAAATTTATTCTAACCTATGTTTTGTCTGATAGCCTCCTGAAGTCTGTTCCAGATCAGGGTTGAGTAAAAATAAGCTAGATGCTCAGTTTAGTGACACTAAAGAAGTTATTTGAATTTTGATTGTCTTGATTGCGGTGACTTTTCTATGTTTCTGGGGAATTTCACCCTTTTGGAGTTGTTCATGAAGACTTCAGGGTATAATGAATGACTAGTGTGTTTGTTGATTTTGCTTTTTAGTTACTGTGGAATGTTTTGTGTTATAGCTCGTACTTGAATTTATTAAGTATTCACAGATGATGTTGCCAAAGGTGGCAGTCTACTTGATTTGTCCTTATTTTCCTATTCCTTGTCCTTTCACAGAATGATGGAATGAGAGGTCTGTTAGCTGGAAACCTAACATCTAACCCTTCTTTGCTACAGACTAGCTATAGGGCTAATCATGTAACCACTTTTTCTAATATAAATGAGGAAATTGATCTCTAGGGCTTAAACTACTTTGAATTGTGACAGCTCTGTCTTTAACATTGATGGAGCTATTCTCAGCACCATTTTTTTGCATTTGGGGAGTCTGAGGCAAAGTTCCCTGTAAGTCACTGGTGTACCTCGAAACAAAATGGCTTTCTTGACTTGTGACTTAGAGCTTTGATTCTTTTACTACCTTAGGTCCCCTTTCCGCCCCATAATCCATTAAAATGATTATTGTGGATCTTACTGGGTATGATACATAGGTGGGAATAATTCCATCATGTTCTTAGAGAAGTTACTTCAGAGCTGAGTGGACTTTCACTTGTCAGACACCTTGTTCTAATTTAATCTAATCATCTTTGATTATGTTTTTTTTTTCTTTTTCTGCTAGCCTGCATATGACATCCAGTGGCAGAAATAGGAGCTTCTGTATTTTCTCCGTCTTCTCCCCCCCACCCCCCACCCCCCGCTTTTTTTCTGAGAAGTTATGTAGGTAGTGAGAATTATTCTTGGTGCTTCTTGTATGATTCTGAAGGAAGGAAGTTAGGCAGCAGGAATTTGGGAGTTACCCGTTTGCTGCAGATCTAGTTGCTCCAAATATTTTCTGTTGCCTTGGGATTGGTGTTTTCATTCTTTAAAATTGAGTGAAGGGGCTTCCCTGGTGGCGCAGTGGTTGGGAGTCCGCCTGCCGATGCAGGGGACACGGGTACTTGCCCCGGTCCGGGAGGATCCCACGTGCCGCAGAGCGGCTGGGCCCCTGAGCTGTGGCCGCTGGGCCTGCGCGTCTGGAGCCTGTGCTCTGCGGTAGGAGAGGCCACAGCAGTGAGAGGCCCGTGTACCGCAAAAAAAAAAAAAAAAATTTGAGTGAAGTACAGTTGACCCTTGAACAACAATGGGGTTAGGGGTACCCGCCGTCTCTGCCGTTGAACATCCACAGCCCTCTGTATCCATGAATTCAACCAACCACAGATCGTATTAAATGTTGAAAGAAATCTGCGTCTAAATGGATGTGCACAGTTTAAACCCATGTTGTTCAAGGGTCAGTTGTACACTTTTAAAGTGGTCATATATAAGTACCTGTGAGTGTGTAAGACGTGAGAGATGCCATAGGTAAATAAACTGAGTTTCTATCCACAAAAAGTTTATAGTTTTGATGTGTATTGGAGACATGGTAGGTAAAGATGACTACTTACAACAGTGCCTGGCATATAGTAATATATGGTAAATGTTGGGTGATGCAAATGAAATAGGAAGAGATCACAGCTGGTTGATGGAATTGGAAAGAAAGGATATTAGAAATGAGCCTTGAAGGATGGCTAGGATTTTGGTAGAAGGTTGTCTTGGGTGTGGCCTGATGAGGTAGGTCAGTACAGGAAGAAGGCACAGCATACACAGAGAGGACAGAGACTAAAAGGCATGGGGCTTTAGTGGCTAGAGTGGAAATACTTTAGAGATCTAGTAATATAGGTAAGTGTAATAAATGTAGTGTAAAAAGGAAAAGAGGAAATTCCAGAGGTGGTGCAGAAATAGATTTAATGGGATTAATAACAAAGGCGGTATGGGAAAAATAGGGAGGGATCATCATAGATGGTTGAAGTTTCAAGCTTGGGTGACTATAAGAACACACCTTGCAAAATAACCCTTATATGAGGGTTCAAGTTCTTGACCAGTGTCTCAAAAATGAAGGTTTCTGTATTACTTATAAGTTCCAGCAACTGTTAAAAATCAGGAAATGGACTTCCAAGTAATCCTGTGTAAGCAGAGAAGGAGGAGTTGACCTCTACAGAGAGGCCTCAGAACCTTACATTGGAGACTTTGGAATTAATTAATTCGCTTAATAGATGTATTGAATGCCTACTCTGTGCTGAGGTGCTAAGGGTAGATAGTGGTGAATAAGAGAGACACAGTCCCTGCCCTGCCCTCATGGGCAGTATAGGTTAGAAAGAGAGATTATTTGAGCAAGTAATCATATAGTTAATGATATATTTATAGTGGTGTGGGTGCCACAGAAACGAAGTTCGGAGTGCTGAGGGGGTGCATATTAGGAACATCTAATTAAGATGGGTGGGGATGTCCTAGCAAGTATCTTGAAGAAGTCACATGTAAGTTGAGACCTTAATGATGAGAAGTAGTTGGTGAAAAAGAGAGGAGGTGTGTTACAGAGGAAACGGCATGTGCTAAGGCCTTGGGAATGGGAGGTGCTGGATGCTTTCAAGAACAGTGCAAAGTGTTAAGGAGAGTAGTGAGAAATGAGGCCAGAGAGGTTGCTAGAGGCTATGTCATGTAGGTGGGCTTGTAGGTCATCTCCAGTTTAAAATTTTATTGTGAAACCATTGACAGAGTTTATATATCATTGGATTTTTAAAAGACCCCTCTTATTGTATGAAGCGTAGAGTGGATTTGGACTTTGGGAAACCATTTAGGCTGCTGTGGTAAGCTATGTAAGAGAGTGGGGACTTGGCCTTTGGAGGGAAGAGTGAGGGAACTGGGTATTTTGGAGGTAGGGTGACTAGGACTTGTGATTGATCGGATGCGATGAGTGGGATGTTGAGAGAGAGGGAAGAGGAGTTATGGGTAATTCTCAGATTTTTGACAGGAGTAACTAGATTGGATGGATCTGTTGGGATGAAGAAGGAGCCAATGGGGGGGATGTTACTGAATGTGGTCCATATTTACTAATTTTCATTTAAACATTTTTGGCTGTTGGGCATACCCAGAAGTTTCAGTGTCATTTGCAGAGCACCCTATTAGATTCTATCAGCAAGATAAAATAAACTGTTTTACTAGGAAAAGCTTGGAGTCACATTGTATTTCGAATGAATAGTACTTTAGTTTCTCTGCTCTCTCCCTGAGCAAAGGCCAACATGGATTAGATTATAGTCAGCCCTCTGGATCTGCAGGTTCCACATTGGTGGATTCAGCCAACTGCAGATCAGAAATATTTTGGGGGGGGGGAATTCCAGAAACTTCCAAAAAGCAAAACTTGGATTCAGAACTTGAATTTCAGTTCACTGGCAACTATGTATTTAGCATTCACATTGTAAAGTATTTTAAGTAATCTAGAGATGATTTAAAGTATACAGAATGATGTGCGTAGGTTATATGCAAATACCCTATTTTATATCTGCAGACTTGAGCATCTGCATTTTGGTATTGGGGGAGGGGAGTCTGGAACCAGTCCCCCTCGAATACCCAGGGACATCTGTATTTTGCAAGGTAGGCAGAAATTCGTGCCTAAGGCATCTCCTTTCATAACTACAAGTTCGTTGTTTTTTTTCCTGTTTTCCATTGTGTATCTGGGAAAATTATGCTATCTGTTTGAACCAAGGGGCTCAGTATATAATAAATATAAAGAGTAAATCTTACTAATTTTGATTCTCATTAATTAAGGCTTTGTGGCAACTTTAACCTATTTGAATTTAGTTTTATTTTTCTTGGCTGTGTCGTGCGGCATGTGGGATCTTAGTTCCCCAACCAAGGATCGAACCCGCACCCCCCTGCATTGAGAACGCGGAGCCTTAACCACTGGACCGCCAGGGAAGTCCCCCCATCTGTTTGACTTCATAATTGTATAATTATGAAGAAAGGTTTTGCACCAAAGTGGTAAGCCAGATTGCTTTGAAATTAGTTTTAATCTAGTAATAAAAGTATCTGAAGAGTCTTCCTCAAACAGAATATACTGAAAAATTGTTGTTAAATTGTAAATGTTGTTGGTTGCTCTGGCAACCTATTTAGTAACATTGTAGCAACCATATAGATTATATTCAGAACTCAGTAAGAGGATATGTGGAGAATATTGTGTGTGGGGGGGCAGTGGGGAGTGGACATTGAGGAGTGGCAACCAGGAAGAGGGGTTAAATTCCATTTTAAATCATTTTCTGGGACTTCCCTGGCAGTCCAGAGGTTAAGACTTTGCCTTCCAATGCAGAGGTGTGGGTTTGATCCCTGGTCGGGGAGCTGAGATCCCACATGCCTTGCAGACAAAAAACGAAAGCATAACACAGAAGCAATATTGTAACAGATTCAATAAAGACTTTAAAAATGGTCCACATAAAAAAAATCATTTTCTTAAAAGATGTTTTACTTCTTCTGCCTAATAGAATAAAGGGCATGAGCCAGGGAACTGAATGATACCATTTATGTGTGTGACCATTTTCTTGTTCACCCTTAATCCCTGTTTCCTGTTTGTTCTTGTGGTACTTGAGAGCTGCATCCTGGTAAGATAGAAACTGAAGGAGACAGAGCTAAGGGCTGTTGGGATTAAATTAGTCTGAAACGTGGGCCCCAAGAAGGTTTTGACTGAATTGATTTGGTTGAGCTAGGAAACATTTTAAATCAACTTTGCCTAATCAGATAACATAGTTTGAGACATAGTGATAGAGGAAAAAAGTAATAACCTACATTTGTGGAATATTTGGAGGTAGGTAATGTGTTAAAAGTGCTTTACATGCATTAATTTATTTAGTCCTCACAATACAACGAGGTAGATATTATCTTAGTTTTACAGACTCAGACTGAGGATTGAAAAGTTTAAGTTACTTGTTTAATGTCACATAGCTAATAAGAAATCAGGATACAGTCGTCCCTCAATACTCTCAGGGGATTGATTCCAGGAGCCCTGCAGATACCAAAATCCCGAGGAGGCTCAGGTCCCTTATATAAAATGGCCCAGTACGGTGAGTACAGTTAGCCCTCCATATCTGCAGATTCAACCAACTTCAGATGGGAAACCTACAGTTAAAGAGGGCCAGGGACTTGCCTGGTGGCGCAGTGGTTAAGAATCCACCTGCCAGTGAAGGGGAAAAAATAAGAATAAAATTATTATTATAAAAATAAACTGAAAAAAAAGAGGGCCGACTGTATTAATCTAGGCCGTTTACCCACAGCTTGGGCATAAACACTACCTATTTTAGTGGAAATAGAATCAAACTGTCCTTTGGATTTGGTTGATGAAAAGAGATTTACCGAACATCATGTAAAAATATGGCACTTTATGGTTAAGAAATGTAAGTAGTATTAAGGAATTTGATAGTATCTTTTTTTTTTTTTTTTGCGGTACGCGGGCCTCTCACTGTTGTGGCCTCTCCTGCTGCGGAGCACAGGCTCTGGACGCGCAGGCCCAGCGGCCACGGCCCATGGGCCCAGCCGCTCCGCGGCACATGGGATCCTCCCGGACCAGGGCATGAACCCGCGTCCCCTGCATCGGCAGGCGGACTCTCAACCACTGCGCCACCAGGGAAGCCCTGATAGTATCTTTTGAGGAAAGGTATACCAAGTATATTCTTTTTTAAAAAATTATTTGTTGCTGCGCGCGGGCTTTCTCTGGTTGCGGTGAGCGGGAGCTACTCTTCGTTGCAGTGTGCAGGCTGCTTCTTGTGGTGGATTCTCTTGTTGCAGAGCATGGGCTCTAGGCGCGCAGGCTCAGTAGTTGTGGCTCACGGGCTCTAGAGTGCAGGCTCAGTAGTTGTGGCACATGGGCTTAGTTGCTCTGCGGCATGTGGACCAGGGCTCAAACCCGTGTTCCCTGCATTGGCAGGCGGATTCTTAACCACTGCGCCCCCAGGGAAGCCCCCAGATATATTCTTAACTTACAATACCGTTACTCATTTCTTTTGTGGAACAGGAGTTGGATGGATTGAGTGGGGCATTTTGTTAAGGTAGATGTTAACATCTAGGAAGTGCCGGGGGTGATTTTTTTAAAAAAGAAAGAGGGAATTCCCTGGTGGCCCAGTAGTTGAGACTCGGTCCAGTGGTTAGGACTCAGTGCTTTCACCGCAGTGGCCCGGGTGCATTCCCTGGTCGGGGAACTAAGATCCTGAAAGTCTCATGGTGCAGCCAAAAAAATAAAAGTAAAAAGAAGGAGACAGGGGAATTAGTAAGTATTGATCACACCTTCTGTATGTTAGGTGGTTTGCATTTGGTAAATCTTTAAAACATTCGTATGATGAAGGTGATATCTTCATTTTATAGTTGAGACCCAAGACTATAGATATGTTAAATAATTTGCTTGAGAACATGGAGAAGATGAAAGCTAGGTCTTCCTTACTGCTCTCTCTACTGTTTTTCTCCTGGAACTGATTTGGCAGGAGCAGAAGGAAGATTCTGTTTGGAGAAATGGAGCAACCTGAAGGTGCATAGCTGTTTAGGTGCCTCTCTGTCGGCCCAGTACACTGATGAGCATGGCATTGACCGTGAGGGATGATGGGAAGGTTAAATAGTTTCCCTCTACGATAATAAATCTAAGGAGGTGCTTATTTCATAATTTTTTCCCAGCAAATAAACATTTTTGATATTCTAAAAGGATGATTTATATTTCAACTTGCATGGAAAAATCCTCTTTATTTCCCCAGTTGCTGGAAAAAAGAAGTTTTTTAAGATATGAAAGTATTTTATGTTCTTTCTCCTTTAGTCTTCCCTGTGCTTATAGCTGATGCTTGAATTGTTAGCATGTACTTAGTGTTTATTATTTTCCTCAAGGAATCTCTGGTTGTAAAGCAACTATACTCCGATAAAAATTAATTAAAAAAAAAAAACTCTGGTAAATCTGGTTACTGTAAGAACTTGAAAGGCATGAAATAGCAATTGAAGAATATCCTGATTGGTTTTCAACCCAATTACACAAATTTTTGTCACTTCAGTGTCTGAGTATAAGGTTTATCATTAACATTTGATTTCTTATTTGATAATCACCAGAAAACCTGAAGGATGAGCTGGAAGTTATCATTTTTCTTAGCATGTGTAGGATTAGTACTAAAGAGGGAACAGTACAGTAGAAAGGATTTTGGACTACTATTGAGAATTGTTCATTTTAGTTTAGTCTTTTAATCTTCCTAGGCTTAAGTTCCTCACTTATAAAATCTCGATTATACCTTTTTGAAAAATATTTCTTGTTGTTTTGTAATGATGAGACCCAGGCTGGATGGGAAAGGCCTTTGTCACTGTGAGCCATACTACCCTGTTTTGCTGATTATGTTGACCGTCCAGGCAACCCTCTGTGTAGCTCACACTGCCTGCATTACCTCAGGGAGTCCCCAGACTGGGTCCCATCAGGGAGTCGATGGTGGAGCCGCAGCAGTCTGCGCACTTGTTTCTGTCATGGGGGGTAACCTGGTGTGTGTGCCTGTGTGTAACTTTTTATTTTTTTTATTGTGTTCTACTTGTGGCAATGAAGAAATCTGAAAGTTAAGTTTACAAAGTGTGGACCCTGAGGATGGGGTATAGTGAGAGTAGAGACAAAGGCCTTTACCAGAAAGGTATCCTTTTCGCTTAATAAAGCTGTTTTTGGAGTGTTACACTTTGAAAATAAATATCCCTAATGAAAAACATCTGTCTCTCCCCTGCCCCTAAAATAAACAAAACAATACAGAGTACTCTTGTTCCTGTTTCTTTCCCAGAAACAGTCGATCAAAAACTATTACAGATTGTAAAATTAGTTTATATAGAACAAGTAAAGAGACTTGTTGCCTTTTCACACTGCCACATATCAAAGGCAGAATTTCAGTTATTGGTCTTTAGATGCATAAAGTTAAAATAGTTGAATCCTTCATTGATTCATTTAGTTGCCTTTCACAGACTTTTACTCAGAAAATGAAAAGATCTGGGATTTTTCTAAAAAATTTTTTCTTCATATCTTGAGGGTTTTCATCTGAGTCGCTGTAACCCCTGTTTCTCTAGAATTCCAACTGGGTGAAAATGTTTTTCTTTTTAAACTGGCAGTTCCCCAGCGTATTTTTCCAGCAAGTATTCTTTGAGCACACCCTATGCCTAGTGAATTTTGCAAGATATTTATTCACAAGGCTGGAAGACAGGTCAGTCTTCTCTTTGTAAGATGAAAACAGTGAGGCTTGCCTAAGACTCATTTTGCTTCTGCCCAGCTTTATTCAAAATTGATCTTTTATGCAAATACATTCAAGCATTCACAGAAATAATCTGACTTAGAAGTTTAAGTGGAAAGGCTAACTTTGTATTTGCAGGAAGTTTGGTGCACTGATTGTCCTCCCAAATGAGAACTCTATTAATTTGCTCTTAGTGATAACTTGATAATAAGTAGGGCTCAGACCCAAGAGTCGAAAAGTGTGAGGTGACTTTGATATTTCCAAGTGTGCTTTCAAGATGTTGACATGATATGTATATACTTGGTTTCACGTTTTATTAGATGCAGGAGGTTATTATTTCCACTAATGTCTAAAGCAATATTAGATTATTTGTAATTCCATGGTGTCCTCTAAATAGTGTGATGGTATTCCCAGATGAGATAAATTTCCTTAATTTCATCCATGAACAGTAAGATTGCCTGGCAGACTTACAAAAAGGTAAAGAACAGCGTTGTCTTCGGGTGTTTCCTAGTAGGCCAGCCTTCAAAGAGCTACAGTTTATATTCCTTTAATAGAGTCCTTCAGCAGTGATCAGAGGAGTTACCAGAGTTGATCATCGGAGCAGAAACTAAGATGTGTCATCATTGAGGGTAGTGAAAAGTGTCCCTGTGGCAATTCCAGAAAAGGAGATCCAGAATTCTCTGAGCAAAGAATAAATATAAAAAATTTCAAGGTAACTCTTAATTATTTGGAGACTAACCTTTCAGGATTGTGTATCATCAAGATAAACGTTGCCCCCAAAGGGCAAGGAAACACTTCTCTGATAGTAAAATAAGGAATGATGACAACAAGTAGAATCGAGAACGTGGTTCCTGCTTTCAAGGAATAATTTATGTGACTGATTACGCATGTGCGCCCCCCCCCCCCCCCGTGAAGTAGAAAAAGAAGCATTAGAATTAGGCAATGTTTGCTGAGTACTAGATTCATGGTACTGGCATTAAATGCTGAAATTTAGGAGGAAAGCGTGATTGCTCTGGGCTAATAATAAGTAAGGTGACCTGAAGACCTGAGAAGAGATGGAACTTTAGTTTGGATCAAGGATGGCACTTAGGTTTCCAAGAGAAATAGGATGTGTCAGGTGCAAGGATGAGGAGCCTGAGATGGAGGATGTTGTGTTGGGTAACAGGGAAGGGAGCTATATGCCACAGATAAAAGGTTCAAGAAGGTGGAAGATGAGGTTGGAAGAGTAAGTTGGGGTCATATTGTTTTTGAATGTCAGGATAGTGCATTTTGATTTTATCCTAAGAATAGTGGAGAATCACTAACGTGGGAATGGCATAATTGAAGTGCTCTCATAAGGAGTCTTTGAGAGTGGATATGGACTGGATGGATCGGAGGTGTAGGATGGTTTGGAGCAGGGCAAGACTTAAAAGAAAGTAGCCTAGCTGCAAATAAGTCTTTTGAACTGGGGTGATGTATGTGGAATGAGAAAGGTCCAGGTGCAACATTGATGAAATAGAGAATTTTAGAGCTCACTTTGGAGCTAAGTACAAATTTGTCATATACAAACGAGAAACCTAGGGACAGAGAGGTCAAGTGACTGTGCTAAAGGTTATGAGTCAAGGTTCTGCTAGAGCTGTTGACTCCAAATCTAACATATTTCACTGATTACACACTTTAGGAAACTTGATGATGTGACTGGATTCTGATCCTTGAAAATTGGCAGAATATTGATGTAGCTAGCAGAGGCAAGAAGAGATTGTCAGTGTTTGGGGAGGGAAAGAAATGAAGTGAAATTGTTTGGAGTGAAAGCCCTTTTGTTGGAGAAGAGCTTCCCTAAGAGGAGTGACTTTGTCTAGCTTTTATGTTTATCTCTTAAAGTTCTTTTATTAAAAATTTTTTAGTTGAGGTATGATTGACATACATTATATTAGTTTCAGGTGCACAACATAATGATTCATTATTTGTAGGTGTTGTGAAATGATCACCACAGTAAGTCTGGTTAACATCTATCACCATTAATGGTTACAGAATTCTTTTTTCTTGTGATGAGAACTTTTAAGATTTGCTATCTTAGCAACTTTCAAATATGTAATACAGTATTAATAACTGTAGTTGGCAGTGCTGTACATTACACCGCCATAACTTATTTTATAAGTAGAAGTTTGTACCTTTTGACTCTCTTCATCCATTTTATCTAACCCCTACCACCCACCTCTGGCAAGCACCAATCTGTTGTCTCTGCAGCTCTTTTTTGTGTATGGTTTGAGGTAAGGCTTGAACTTTATCTGCCGCCCGCCCGCCCCCCCCCCCCCCGCCCCATCCATGGATAAACAGTCTTCCCTAACCAGTATATTCAGTAGACCATTCTTTTAGAAGTGCTGCTTTGATTGTAAACTAAATTCATATAAATATCTGTTAACGTGTTGTCTTCTGTTTCACTGATCCAGTGTCAATTCCTACATCAGTATCACACTGTTTGAATTATTAAAGCTTTACGTGATAACAATGTTGTTCTGCATACTATCTATAATATATACTGTTTGCCATAGCTTTAAATATCAGATGGAGTAACTGCACAAATAGATATATGTTTGTGAGGGCACTATTCGTGCTCATTATCTTCTTCCATATGGATTTTACCTCAGTTTGTCAGCTTCCTTTAAATCATGTTGGGATTTGGATTGGGATTGCTTTGTGACTGTACATTAATTTGGAGATATGACATCTTGACAACATTATGTCTTCCAAAATTGTGATATTTTTCTCTGTTGAGGTCCTTTATGTCTAGAGTAAAATTTATACTTTTCTTTCTATAAGCCTTGCATATTTTCTGTTGTGTTTATTTCTGTGTATTTTACAGATTTTAATGCTATTAAACATGAGCTTATTTCTTGCTGGTATGTGGGAAAACTTTTTATATGTTAATATTTTTGTTTGGCTGCTTTACCGAATTTTACTGTTCTTAGCAATTCTTTCAATTATTTCGATTTGATTTTACCAGGTAGATAGTCACTTAGTAGATAGATGGTGACATTTTTGTTTTCTCCTTTTCAATTGTTAGACTTTGGGTTTCTTTTTCTTGTCCAGTTGCATAAACTGGAACCCTCCAGTACATGGTTGAATAGTACCAGAGGTATGGGGACTTTTTTGTCTGGCTCCTGACTTTATTGTTAGAGAAGTTATGTTTAGCCATTGAGTGTGATTTGTGCTATGGGTTTGTGATGATTGTCTTTTGTTAGGTCAGACACAGTTCTTTTAATTTCTAACACAGTAAGGATTTTTGTTACAACTGAGTATTAAATACTGTCAATGCCTTTTCAGTATCTGTGGCGGTAATTTTATATATCTATATCTACATATATGTATACATACATATATATTTTTCTCTTTTAGAGCCTTTAAATGATTTCCTGATGTTGATTGACCCTTAAATTAATTCAGCAAATGTTTATTGTGTGCCTGTTATTTGTCAGGGGCTCTTCAAAGCACTGGAGATAGAGCAGTGAGCAAAATAGACAAAAATCTCTGCTGTCTCTGGAGTGTACATTCCAGTGGGGAGTTTTTAGGCTAACTATTATCAGTTATTGACTATCTGGATGACCTGGATTATTCTTTTAGCATATATCAAATGGGAGTTGTTAAGTGTTGTGGTTTGTTTTTTGAAGAGGGGGGCTGCTTTCCCTCCTCCACGTTTGTAACTTGGAATGGCCAGTAGTTTACTTTTTGACTGGCTGTCAAATCCTGTCACAAGGATTATCTGTTCACTCATTGATGGTTTGTTTTTTGGCTGCGTTGGGTCTTCGTTGCTGCGTGCGGGCTTTCTCTAGTTGCAGCGAGTGGGGGCTACTCTTCCTTGCAGCGCGCGGGCTTCTTATTGCGGTGGCTTCTCTTGTTGTGGAACATGGGCTCTAGGTGTGTGGGCTTCAGTAGTTGTGGCGTGCAGGCTTCAGTAGTTGTGGTGCACGGGATTAGCTGCTTCACGGCATGTGGGACCTTCCCGGACCAGGGATCAAACCTGTGTCCCCTGCATTGGCAGGCGGATTCTTAACCACTGCGCCACCAGCGAAGTCCCCTCACTGATGTTTTTGATAGAACTTGACTGTTAAATTTTATCTTGAACTAGTTGCCGCTATACTTTTATGCATAGGTCTTTGCTTATATTTTAAACTTATTCTGTGGTTGTTGGTTTAACGGTTTTTTTTTGTGTGTGTGTGTGTGTGGTACGCGGGCCTCTCACTGTTGTGGCCTCTCCCGTTGCGGAGCACAGGCTCCGCGGCCATGGCTCACGGGCCTAGCCGCTCCGCCGCATGTGGGACCTTCCTGGACTGGGGCACGAACCCATGTCCCTTGCATCGGCAGGCAGACTCTCAACCACTGCGCCACCAGGGAAGCCCTGGTTTAAGGTTTTTAATCTCTTCCTTCAAGACCAAATTTTAGTTATACATTTTCCCTGCAAATTGCTCTTAAAAATTTCCCCATAGATTTATTATTTGTATCGCTTTACTCTGTTGTTGAATCTACTTTTTTTTCTTTCTTGGATACAAAGTTTCCTGCTTTATCAATTAGCTCTTTTTAAAAACAACTTGGTTATATTGATTGAATTTGCCTTTTGTTTACAATTTTTATTTCATTGCTTTTGTTTTTGTATTCACTTCTTTCTTCGGAGTTTTTAAAAAGTTTCTTTAAGTTTTAGGTCATTTATTTTCAATCTGCCTTATTTTCTTAAATAAGCATTTAAGTATCTAGCATTTTCTCCGAGTTAGTTCTTTGGCCAAATTCTAAGAGTTTGGTGTGTCATATCTTTATTATTCTTTTCTAAAAGAGGAGAGCAAGTTTAGTTTCTCTTCAGCACAATTACTTAGAAAGATGTGTTCAGTTTTCCAGTCTTTTTTTTTTCTATTTTTTCCTATCCTTTAAAATTTTTTTGATTTTTAGTTTTGTTGCATTGTGTTAAAGAATGTGGCCTGTGTGCTTTCTGATTTTTGGAATTCGAGCTATGTCTTTGTGACCAATTACATGGTCAGTTGTTAAACCTTTTATGGGTATTTGAAAAGTATATGTTTTCAGTTTAGATATAAAATTCTGTATATAAATAAGTAGTCATGATTATTTTTACTAGATTCATAATACTTCACCAAGTTTTTACCTCAATTCATTGCATTCAGCCTTGCACAGTGTGTGAAGGTTTAGAGAGCTTTAGGCCGTCTGACTTACTAGTGCTCTGATCTTTGCACCTTAGTTTTTTCTGTAGCATGAAACTTATTAACACTTATCTAATGGGGTTTTTGTTAGGCTTTTTACATACATTATTTCCTCTATCCTATGTCCTATTTCAGTGCCTGGCACATAGATAATAGTACTGATATTTAGATGTTGAGTGTATGTCCATTGTTGGACACTACTGTCAGTTTTTCTATGCAGTGAGTGCTTTTGTACATTGCGTTCTTTCTTTTAAATTGGGTTCTGTGGTCAAAGGATATCATTTAGATGGCTATTTACCCTCCCAGATTGCTTTCTAAAAGAATTCTATCACTTTATTCTGCTGTCATTGTTAAATGAGTGTTCCAGTTTAACTTCAAGCTTGAATGTTATTATTCTTATTTAGAAAAATGAATGTAATAGGTTCTCAATGATACTTTATCTGCATTTTTAAATAATTGGGAGGACAAAATATTTTTCTGGCATTTACAAGTTTTTTTCCTGACATTTGTGATTTGAGTAATAGCTGCCATAAAATAGGATTGTTCTTAAACTACCTCCTAAATAGGCTTCTTATAGGCTGGAGGAACTACAGACTCTGTTTCCCTCCTGTTTGTGTGGTTTTTCCAGAAATGAATTTGTTTAGGTGTTTCCCAGCATAGGCCCTATTGATATTTTGGGCCAGATTGCTCTTTGTTATGGAGGGCTGCCCTGTGCATTGTAGGATGTTTAACAGCATCTCTGGTCTCTACCTACCAAATACCAGTAGCGCTCTTTCTCCCCCAGTTGTGACGACAAAATATGTTTCCAGACATTGCCGCATGTGTCCTGGGGAGACAAAATCACCCTTGGGTGAAGGCCTCTGGATTAGTCTTCTTTATGTCTCCTTAGAGAGGGAAGGGCACTAGCGTCAACTTTCATGCTGAATTCCAGGAATGCCCTTTGTTTCATTTTGTATAACATTCTCTAGTTATGTAGTAAGCTTTGTGTCTATTTTACCAATGAAGAAACTAAAATTGAGATAAAATCTTGAGAAGGCATCTTATAAACCTTATATATGTATCATGGGTGTTTCTGCTCTGATTGTTTATTCCTTCCCTTATTATTTACTCCTTCCCCTCATCCCACCCTCACCTTTCTTCGTCACCAGCCCTAAGAAAAGAATACACTTGAACTGTATTTGGGTAGTGTTTAAGGCTTTGCAATGAAGATGGACATTGATGAGTCAGACCGTACCTTTAAAGTAGAAATTCTTTAAGGACAGTCATGAGGAGGAATATCTTCCTAACGAAGAATCAGAAATCAGTTAGCTCACCTCGCCCATTTCCAGTTGCATATGATTCAAACACATAGATATATGCCAGTCAGCCTTTCTCAGTTAAGTTGAGGTAGAGAAAAGGTTGTGAGCCACTGCTTTGTTCTTTTAGTCTTCCAGCCCCCCTTTTTTCCCACTCTTCCTCATCACTATTATACCTTTTCACTCCCTAAAACTAGACATCCTTTTGTCCAGGGGGGTTCATTCCCTTCTGCTTCAAAGTTGAGTTAAGGGTAATGGGGGCTGATTTCAAAATGCTGCATCTGATTTAGAGGGGATATAGTTGAGTGCAGTATTATCTGGTTGCAAGAAGAACAGGGCACTGAAGCAATTGCTAGAGAGAGGAGAGTTCTCTCTTTAAAGCCCTAGCATGTTGAGGCATCTGAAGCTGTACATGAAATAGTCAGTTTTACTGGTCAACCTTTTTTGTTCTCTTACTTTTTCTGACTTGGGTAATTAACTTCCGGGGCCGGGGGTTCCCCCACCTTATAGCTCCCTTTGGATCCACTTTTCTTAGCTTCTCTCTCTTCTTCCTACTGATATTTTCTTTTTTGTTTATTCTTGTATTAGTAAATTAAAAGGAGTGAGTAAGCATTCTCGGTTGGTAACCTACTACTGAATAAACGACCTGGTCTCTTGATATTTCATGAAGTCTTCAACTCCTGTATCTCCAGGTCGCCTTTCCGTGTAGTCTTGTCTTTCTCTGTAGTAGTGTTTTTTTCCTGTTGTATGAGACTTGTGTACATGAAAACATTTTGTAAACAGCCAGTGGAGTTCAGTTCATATCCTGTGCTGCTGTGTTTTCATTTCCAGCCCACATTTTGAGAATGTGTTTTTGTGGCTTCATTTATCTCTTTGCTAGTTAATCCCAGAACATTTATTTCCATAGGCTCTTGGTAAAAGAGAAAGTTAATAATAAGAGAACATTATTTTATGTAGAGTAAAATGACATAGCAAACTAAAGCTGTCCCTGTGCCTATCTTTGTAGAAAGAAAATTTTAAGGAGGAATTTTCCATCTCTGATAGTTTTACATTTATTCATGTTTCCTGTGCATTTCAAGCTCCATCTGTCTCCAGTCTCTTCAATTAAAATGGGTTGACGAGTTGTGTACCTGCATGTGTCTCTTTGTTTGCACTTTCTCATTAAATTTACTTCACTTGACAAGGAAAATGAATAATGCTTAGGATAAAATTGCAATATGACCAAGAAGTAAGCCAGGAAGACTTCATAGCTAGGAGTCTGACTTTCTTCCCCAAAGCTCCTTTAGATTTAAAAACTGTTGCTTTAAGTTTCTGATGTTCTATATCAGGTGGGCTCATGACCTGGTGCTTCTGTGTCAGCACATGTCTCCACGCAGTCAAGAGTCAAGACAGATGGGTAGGTGGAATGAGTTCCTTAGAGGTTCTAAGTATCCTAACATTTAAAAATTATTTATCATTCTGGACTTTAGCATCTCTGGATTTAGTTGTTTATTTATTTATTTTTAGCAAATACTTAGCATTTTGCTGCTTTAGTCTCTTATCCTGCCAATCATTTTTTAAGAGGGGCTTCTTGAGTGAGGATATAAAAACTAGTAACCTATGGTACTCTAGATTGGTAACAATGAATTGGCTCATAACATGATGTTTGCTTGTTGGACTTAAAAAACAAAAAAAACAACCCGCCACCTGTGTCAGTCTGACACCTGTTTTTTTCAAATCCTTTTTGGCATGATCTAAATAAATCTCTGAAATTCCCCTTCCCTCTTCTTTCTCCTTTTGTGTGTGTTGTCAGTATTAGTTTCACCTAAACCCTCTGTCTGTCATTCTGTATAACAGTAGAGGCTAAATGACGACATTAATTGGTGAAATACATTGCTTCAAAGAAGTTTTTAGCAATAGAACTACAGAAGGCATCATAGTTGTAATGTAGTCCTTGATTGGACTTCTGTTGTATTTTGTTGTTCTCTTGATGTGTTTAGATTTTATAATTTAGTAAATTATAAGCAAGTGAACTTTTGATTGAAATGGGTGTGTTTTAAATGAACAATAATTTGTGTTCTGGGATTAAGTATTAAAATGTCAGTATCAGATTAGTATTTAAGTAGAGGTAGAGATATTAATCTTTGTGTTAAATGTTTGTCATATAGAATTATTCAGGCACTTGTACATTAATCTGTTTGCCAAAGATGCTAATTCTTTCAGAATTCCTAGTTTTTAAATTTTATTTTCTTCCATATATAAGTGGTTTTGAGAAATCTGATCCATTTAACATTGTTGCTTCCAAGTTGCATGCATGGTTCTCAACTTCTGCTGTACACTGTAATCACCTCGGTAACTAAAAAAAAAAAAAATCCTGATGCTAAGGTTGTACTCCAGACCAGGTAAAACATAATCTCTGGGATGGAACCCCGGCATCTGTATTTTAAAAATTCTCCAGGAGCTTCCACAGTAAGACCAAAGTTGTGAGTCACTGCCCCTAGGATGTTTTTTGTGATTTAGGGACCCTTTAAAGAAAAGCTGTAGACTTTTCTTCCAGAAAAATGGGTATAATGACTCCCAGAAGCCTCAGATTAAGAGCCCCTATCCTAGGAGTAGCCTTTACATGCTAGATTTAATTGGAACCAGTTGAGGGTAAGAAGCTATGTAATTTGTAATGATGAAGGAATATTTTTCATCACTCAAGAGCATGTCATTCATTTAACAAATAACAAATGTATATCAAGCAGTCAGTATTTTCCAGGCTCTATTATAGTTGCTAGGGATACAGCTGCCAATATAGAATTCCTGTTTTCATGAGGTTTTATCCTAATATGGGAGATAGATGATGAGTAAATGATATAAGGCCAGTTAACAGTTGCTAAAACAAGAAATAAAGCAGCGTAAGGAGATTGAAAGTGATAGTTATCTGAGGGAGGTGGTGATTTGAAATAGGGTGGTTGGGGAAGGCATCTCTGACGAGGGTTTGTGCTGAGATCTAAATGAAGTGAGAGAAGAAGTCCTGTGAAGATCTTGACAAAGAGCAGTCCCAGTGAAGAACAAGTACAAAGGCCCCGAGGTGGGACTGAGCTAGGCTTGTTGAATTTTAGGTAGGAAAGCCAGGTGGCAGGAGCACGCATGGTCATCCAGGTATAGAATGAGTGGTAGGAGATGAAATCAGAAACCCTTGTAGGCCAGTGTAAGAAGCTTGACATTTTAATTTCAATTTGATAGGAACTTAACTTGATTATTATACACTGTTGTTAATGTTTAACTTTATGCCTAAAATAATTTCGAAATCTTCAGCTTTCATCTTTTCAGAATTAGATGGAAGTTTAGCACTCAGTATATTGTGCTACTTGTCTGTGAAAGGATCTTAACCGGCTGAATTCTTTTCAACAGGGACCATCCATGTCTTCTTCATATTCATATTGCTGAGCACAGAAGATGTTCAACAGTTTTTGCTGACAGAATAGGGACCTTGCAGTCAACTTAGACAAGGGCTTATAAATTTATATGAAAGTCACAGTGCATGTTAATTTACTGGATGCCTGCTATGTGCTAATAGTCATTCCTAGTCCCCTCAGGTAGGTAATTGGAACACCTTGGAGATATTTGGGGTTCGCTTCCAGACCACTGCAATAAAGTGAATATCGCAATAAAGTGAGTCACGTGAATTTTTTGTTTTCCTAGTGCATATAAAAGTTTACACTATACTGTAGTCTATTAAAATGTGCAATAGCATTATGCCTAAAAAATGTACATACTTTAATTGAAAAATACTGCTAAATAATGTTAACCATCATCTGAGCCTTCAGGGAGTTGTAATCTTTTTGCAGTAGTAACATCAAAGATCACTGATCACAGATCACCGTAAAAAATATAGAAGTAATGAAAAAGTTTGAAGCATTGTGAGAATTACCAAAACAAGACACAAACACAGGAGAAAATGATGTTGGTAAAATGTCAGTGCAGGGTTGCCACAAACCTTCAATTTGTAAAAACGCAAAATCTGCGAAACACAGTGAAACGAGGTATGTCTTGTATTTTACACAGGAAGAAGCAGAAACTCAACAACAGTGGCAGAACCAGTATTTGAATCCAGGCCTTTTCTGCTCTTTGCACTTTATCATGCTGCCTTCTGAGTAATGAGATTGAGAGTGATTTTTGAAGGTATAATCTGTTGAGCCAGTGTCACTAGTTCTTGTGCAATGTACTTTATTAAAACAGAACAAGAGGGCCTCAGGCTTATTACCTTAAAAGTACTGTGTTATGCGAAGGATTTTAATTGTAGGAATATTTTCTTGAAATAGTAATAATTTCTTAAATATTTGTTGAGTGTAAAGTACTATGGGAAGTGCTGAGATGAGTCATAAATAGATTCACAGGCTCAGGAGAGCTAAGATATTTACATAATTCACTTTGTATAAGATACAAAGCAATTGGGACTTCCCTGGTGGCACAGTGGTTAAGAATCTGCCTGCCAGTGCGGGGGACACGGGTTTGAGCCCTGGTCTGGGAAGATTCCACATGCTGCGGAGCAGCTGGGCCCGTGCGCCGCAACTACTGAGTCTGTGCGCTAGAGCCCTTGTGCCACAACTACAGAAGCCCGCGTGCCTAGAGCCTGTGCTCCGCAACAAGAGAAGCCACTGCAATGAGAAGGCTGCGCACCTCAGCGAAGACCCAACACAGCCGAAAATAAATAAAATAAATAAATTTATTAAAAAAGAAAAAGATACAATGCAGTCATTGTCACAAAAGGTATAAAGTGCCATGGAAGTTCTGCTAAGGAAGAGTTTCTTGGTACACAGAAAGGGGACGTTTTGGAGGATAGGATTTAGACCTAGATTGGGGTGGGGAGAACAAGGCGGGTGTTAGGTGTTCTAGAGGGAGGGGAAAAAAAGGAAGATTATTCTGCATGCAGGTTTAGGAAAAGCTTGGAATTGGGGAAGTGTAAGGAGTCACGTAAGGGAATGTGGAAATAAGTTTCTATGTAGTATAGGGGTGGGGGAAGGGAAATACAACTGTTGGTAATGAAGATTAAACCTATACACAAGCATTTGTGTATCAGGCCAATGAGTGTTCTTTGTGAGAAAAGGGACTTTTGAGCAATCACATGATCTGTGATGGAAGTTGGTGTTAGTTGGTTGGATTAGTAAGGGTCAGCAAATTGGCTTGTAGGCCAAATGTGGCTCGAGGTTAGTTTTTGTAAATAAAGTTTTATTGGAACACGGCCATGCTCATTCACTTGTATACCATCTGTGGTTGCTTTAGTTTTACAGGGGCAGAATTGAGTAGTTGAGACAGAGACTTTATATTCTACAGAGCCTAACGTATTTACCATCTGGCCTTATACAGAAGTTTGCCAACTCCTAGATTGGAGGGGTGGAGGCAGAAATCCTATTCAGCACTGTTGCTATGGCTAGGGTCTGAGCCTGTGCCTTCATGTCAAATGAAATGAAATGAAACCCGGATTGCGGCAGTCCTCGCAGAAAAAGGAAAGGAGAGAGTGAATGAGCGATAGAGAAGAATTTATTGAATTTGGCAATTGCTTAGATTTAAGAGTTTAGGGAGAAGAAAGAATCAAAAATTTTTTAAAAGTGTAAGTGATTGAGGGTGTTGTTTTGGGGTAGAATAGGCTTTTAATTGTAAGCCATCTATGTGTTTTGTTCTTTATAAAGACCTATGTTAAATATGCTTTAGAGCTCTGATGTTTGGAAGTATGAATTTTTCCTACTTTTGATAAATATTTCCTCCCTGTTTATGATTAGGAGTGGGTTTTTCTCATGGTCTAACCAGGTGATGGTCATACTTATGAACATAAAACAAATTGTGTGTAACGTTTAAATTCTAATCCTTAAAACATGAAAAAACTCTCCAGTTGTCCTTAAAACTTCAGGGGAAGAATCTTTATTCACCATGCCCCCCTCTTCCCCCAGTTCTCTTCAGATCAGGTGACTGACTCTCATTTTTGAAATGCTGCTTTCTTTTGGGAGTTGTTATAAGGGAAGGAGCATAATGACACAACCATGTATAAAAACTTGTTAACTATTTGCTAATGTCAAAAGTGTTCAGTATTTATAAATACATGAAGTTTTCACCGTAGTTGCTGCTATTCATTACTTACTGTGTGTCAAAACCGTATGAGAAGTACTTTTATAAACCATCTTTAATGCTTTAGAACTTTTCTCCAAGGTGGGAGGATGTGTCCCTACCATCCCTATTGTACCATTGAAAAACCAGGCTCCGGGTAAGTAATTGCTTAAGTTGTACAGCTACCAAGGCCAAGGTTATTGCTACCCTAAACTTGCCGTCAGTTTGTACTCTGGTGGTTCTTAGATTTTATGTTCATTAGAATCACCCCAGCACTTAAAAAAAATACATATTCCTGGGCTTATATGTCAAGGATTTGCCTCATAAGTAATTCTTTTTTTTTTGCGGTACGCGGGCCTCTCACTGTTGTGGCCTCTCCCATTGCGGAGCATAGGCTCCGGACGCGCAGGCTCAGCGGCCATGGCTCACGGGCCCAGCCGCTCCGCGGCATGTGGGATCTTCCCGGACCGGGGCACGAACCTGTGTCCCCTGCATCGGCAGGCGGACTCAACCACTGCGCCACCAGGGAAGCCCCCTCATAGGTAATTCTGATATCTGTGATCCTTGCATCAAACTTGGAGAAAACACTGCCATACATACAGACTTCTATTACCAGATGTTGCTTCATGTGGAAAACAACTACTTTTACCCGAAACCTATTCCCATACGGACTGAAGTTTTTGCTTTTTATAAATATTTTGAAATATTTGTTACGTTAGCAGGAGTTCATGTGATTATGTAGTATCTTATCAGTTGAGGATCTTCACCTTCCTCTCTTTAAAACGTGTTTAGAGTTTTTAAACCAATAATACAAAATGCATATATTGATTTCTTCTCTACTGCATTTTGAGCATATTTAATTTTTTAATTGGATCATGTTTTGCATCCAAGTATTGTGGCTTTTCCAGGTCATCCTAATTTGAAGCAACACATTACTTAGTCAATTGATTGGATCTTTCATCTTTTTAAAAGAAGAAACATTATCTAGATGTAAAAACCTGTCAAATTTCTGTGATATTTTTCAGCTTTACGCTTTATGTTCAGTACAGAGGAAAGAGCCCTGGATTGTCGAAAGACCTTGTACAACTTGGCCAGTTATTTGACCTTGGTTATGCCATATAACCTTTCTTAATCAGTTTCCCTATCTGTACAATAGAGACCATACATGGCTTGATGGCATGCCCTGTTTCCTATTGTTTTGATCAAAAGAGTATGTGAAAGTTCCTGTGAAAACTGAAAGCCTATTCAAATAAGAGGTGGTGGTATTTTCAGAAGCTTGTGGGTGAATGAAGCATCTATTTTAGTGCTGTTCACAACTTAGTCTCATAATAGTGAGTGCTTACTGAGGGGCTCTATGGAGGTACACTAATTGCTTCTTTAGGAGATGTCTTTAGCTGTCTAGAATGGAGAACAAAAAGGCTTTAGAGAAGGTAATATAGACGGAGTACCTTCATGCTCATCATTTCACTTAGAGCTCGTTATATTATTTTAGACACACTCTAGGTAAGTTTTGTAGTTTGATTTCCTAGTTCATAACAGAAGGGGTTTTGTAAGCTGTACTAGCCTGACAGTTTGTGCTTTTTTGTTTAAAAAAAAAACCTTGTGGAGCTATTTACTGCATGGAAATTCAGACCTAAGTAGTTGCTTAGCCCTGAGAATAAGGCTGTGTTTCAGCATAGTACAGCAGTGTTCTTCAGGAAGATAACTTTCCTGGGTAGCTACTATCTTTTCGAAATTTCATGATGACAGAGGTTTGGGAAATTTAGAACTATTTCCAGATATTATATTATCAAATTGGTTAAATAGAAATAGAAAATTTGTTGCATAAATCAGTAGATTTGTCTTCCTAAGAATCTTAGGAAATAGGAAAGGCCAGGAGGTGGTGTCTGTATTTGAAATATGGGATGGGCCCATAGAGGGTGAGTTGGAACATAACAGTTAAGTGAATGTGGACTCTTGAGTTTACCAGTGCTCTTAAGTCATATTACAAAAGACCTTTATTTTCATGCAGAATCACTCCTTGTGGCTTTTCTTTGTATAGAGTGGGTTTAAAGCAGACTATAAGAAGCAGATCTTTGGATGGGATGATGGAATTCATAGTCTCTGTCAGTTCTTAAAGATCTATTTTTAGCCATATACTCTTTTTTACTACCTAGAGTTTGACCTTGTTCCCATTCATGAGAATTGAGGAAATGCAGTTTAGACTATCCAGCTTTTTTTGAACTTTAAAACAGATTAGTGGGCTTCCCTGGTGGCGCAGTGGTTAAGAATCTGCCTGCCAATGCAGGGGACACGGGTTCGAGCCCCGGTCTGGGAAGATCCCGTATGCCGCGGAGCAGCTAACCCCGTGCGCCACAGCTACTGAGCCTGAGCTCTAGAGCCCTTGAGCCACAACTACTGAGCCCGCGTGCAACAACTACTGAAGCCCGAGTGCCTAGAGCCCATGCTCCGCAACAAGAGAAGCCACAGCAATGAGAAGCCACACACTGCAACGAAGAGTAGCGCCTGCTCGCCACCACTAGAGAAAGTACGCACGCAGCAACGAAGACCCAACGCAGCCGTGTCCCCTGCATTGGCAGGCGGATTCTTAACCACTGCACCACCGGGGAAGTCCCTGGTATTTGGCTCTTAAATGAATATTCTCACCCTACTTTTTCCTTCCCCCCCCCCCCATTTCATCTGAAGGTCCCATATTTTTAGTTTGTCTCATGGCCTTTGAGGACTTTTTTTTTTTTTTTTTAAGACACGTACTGTTTCTTTTTTCTTATTTATTTATTTGTTTGTTTATTTATTTATTTATTTATTTATGGCTTTGTTGGGTCTTCGTTTCTGTGCGTGGGCTTTCTCTAGTCGCGGTGAGTGGGGGCCACTCTTCATCGTGGTGCGCGGGCCTCTCTTGTTGCGGAGGACAGGCTCCAGACGCGCAGGCTCAGTAGTTGTGGCGCACGGGCTTAGTTGCTCGGCGGCATGTGGGGTCCTCCCAGACCAGGGCTCGAACCCGTGTCCCCTGCATTGGCAGGCAGACTCAACCATTGCGCCACCAGGGAAGCCCCTGAGGACTTTTTAATTTGGGTATATTATAGCTATATGCATGTATTTGGTTTTGCAGTGTACATATGGAGTTGGGTTTTTCTAAATGTGTGATTTTTAGATATCCACTGGATTGAACATAGTACGAAAAAGGAAGGTGTAAAATATTTCCTTTCACTACATACTTGTTTTACTGTTCTGTTGATGGACTTTTCTGGTGTTTGCTATGCATAAAGCTCGTTTTGTATCATTTATTTAGGGTCTCAGAATCTATAAAAGAGAATTTGAGCAGCTCAGAAGACCCAGGTATACCAGGTATACCTTGTTAGTTTGCTTTCCAAAAAGGTTCTTTCAGTCGTATTCATTTATAGCAGCAGTATATCCGGTTGTTTAACCATATTCCAATTAGCACGGAGAATGATCCTTTAATGTTTGCTAAACCTATGGGTAAAAAATAACATGTTTATTTAAATTTGCATTTAAAATTTTTTGGTGAGGTTGAACATTCTCATAGGTTTAAATTAATCTTTTAAAAAAGTAGTCATTCATTTTTATGATTCTTAGATGTAGCAGAGCTATTAATCCTTTGTTGATAATATTGGAAATCGGACTTGAATAAGATACAAATTATATAGAGTTAAATTTTTTGTCTATTGATCTTTTCTCTTGAGCTTTCTTTCTCAACCTAAGGTATTGGAAATCCTTTACCCCTCCAACATTAATAGGAGAATTTTTTTCTTATTTTCTTCTAGATGTTTTTAGTGGTTTTATTTTTTAGGAATTAGCCCTTTAATCCATCAAAACATTTTTTATTGCATGCTGTGAGGATCTAAGTAAGTCCTCTCTGCCACATTTCCCAAACAGATAACTAATGTTTCAAAACCACTTATTTAAACCCACAAGTTAATTTGAAAAAAAAATCTTTCCATCCAAAAGCTGGGTTGTTCAGTTTTCTTTATGTTCGTTTAGCCTATTTTATAAGGGTATTTTTGAGCATTTTGTACTTTTTTCTTAATGCTTTTTTGAATAGGATCTCTTCATTAGATATTTTTATTGCTGGCAAATAGCAAAAATACTAAACATGAAAAAAAATTTTTTTACATCTTTTATCTGGTATCTTACCTACTTTAAAAGTCTGGAAATAAGTAATATTAGGAAATAATTCATTTTTGATAAGCACTTTATAATTGTATATATTCATGCCGCCTCCTACCCCTCTCCAATAGGTTGAAAGAGTAATGGCAGGATAAATGATATTTTAAAATAAAACTATCCTGGTGATTTAAATTCTTAACGAAATCTGCAAAAGGGATAATAGTGACTTTGCACATCTTTAAAATGTTACACAAAAAAATATAAGTGAAAATCACTGCCTACCATCTAGTAGGCACTAATGTTACATTTCTCTTAGAATAAGACTTTTATGAGCAATTCCTTTTGGTAGAGTTTATGCATACGTATTTAAAATACTGCCACTGTTTTTTCCTTTGGGTTGATAGTTCTATGGCATGAAAACTAAATCTAGCTAATCCATGTGCTCTAAAGCAGGTAGTTTTATTTTTCTCCTTTACAAAAGTAATGATCTTAGAGTCATGGAATTTTGCTATGAGTTTTAAGAGTCCTTGGATGGTACTTGGGCTACCCTCTTAATTTCATAGATGGAGAAACTGAGTTCTAGACAAATTTACTGTGGTCTCACAGCTTGTTTGTGATAGACTAGGAGACACATTCATATGTTCCTTTATAGTAAGTCTTCCAAAAAGGTTATCCATACTTGGTTTGAATGAAGACATCATCACTTTCTTGGACAACAGGGAAAGTCTACATGTCTTTGGAGAAAAAAATTTCTTTCTGCATCTTCTGTGTTGGTGCTAGTTTTGTTCCTTCTCCCTCCCCATAGAGTGTCTTCTCGTGATAGCTGCTCAAGTATTTGAAAGCCACTGTTTACCTATGGACTGACAGTTGACTGACCAGCTTATGATATTTAATAAACACTTTTTAACGTGGATTATTTCATTTAATGAATGTCATGTGCTTTTCTGTCTAAATATACCTTCTTTTAGCCATTTTTAGGTCTGATGGACTATCCTTGTTACTTCTCTGTGTGTTTCTATTTGCATCTCTGTGAGACAACTGTCTTGTGGCTTGGTTAGTATTACAGAGTCTGGTGGTCCTATCACTAAGCCCTATTCTGATAACAGTACTTTTATTATTGCAATTTCAGCTACTTTGACAGTCTTATCTAGCCTGCTGTCAACTTAAACCTTTGTTTCTCTCATGTATGGCCTTGCCCATTTTGTCTTTGTACAGCTGGCTTTTTGATCCCAACTGCAGAAATGTAGATTACCCATAAACTCTAAAGTGGAGACTCTGCTTTAATATGAAGTGTTTGTAATTGGTTAGTTTATTTTTTGTTTACCTGGTCATTATCATCTATGTAGGAGAGGGCGGAACTGTGATGGCCTTCTGCTTGGTGATCTGAAGAGCTTGCATTTCTCTCTTCAGATTTTTTTTTTTTTTTTTTTCCCCTGTACGCGGGCCTCTCACCGTTGTGGCCTCTCCCGTTGCGGAGCACAGGCTCCGGACCCGCAGGCTCTGCGGGCCATGGCTCATGGGCCCAGCCGCTCTGCGGCACGTGGGATCCTCCCGGACCGGGGCACGAACCCGTGTCCCCTGCATCGGCAGGCGGACTCTCAACCACTGCACCACCAGGGAAGCCCTCTCTCTTCAGATTTTAATTTAGTTGGGAGAACATGGTCAGTCCATAAAGGGGTCTGGGAAGAGTCGGAAAGTGATGTTTGACTGTTAAAGCTTACTTTTTTTTTGATACTTCATGTAGTTTTTGTTTGTTTTTTTCATTTTTCTTTTGGCCACCCAGCTTGTAGGATCTTAGTTCCCTGACCAGGGATTGAACCCGGGCCCTCGGCAGTGAAAGTGCAGAGTTCTAACCACTGGACCGCCAGGGAATTCCCACTTCACATAGTTTAGAACAACAACAGGGACTTCGCAGGCAGTCCAGTGGTTAAGACTCCGAGCTTCCATTGCAGGGGGCACCAGGTTTGATCCAAGGTCGGGGAACTAAGATCCTGCATGCTGTGTGGCACAGCCAAAAAAAAGAAATAATAAAATAACAACAAAAGTCCTAACAAAGAGCCACAATTGTAATTGTATTCCTTTTTTTTGGACTCTAAGCTGAAAAAAGATTTTTTTTTCTTATTTTGCACCCAGTGTTTCCACAGTAGCTCAGTGGAATGAATGTTTTGAATTTAGTGCAAGAGAGACCTTTTATGAACTCAAGATATTGCATGGAAGTATTTATTTACCTGAGACCCTTAAATATCCCCTTCCTCCCTCCAATGAGCTTGATTTAGATGTATAGACAACTTTGAGGGAAGAGAAGGGCACTTTGGCTGCTTTCTTGTCTCAAAGAGTAGCTAAATCTAGGGTTCTGTGAAATGATTCCTAGTGGCAAAGCTTCAGTTTGGACCCTGTTCCATAGGATAATGGCTGAGTTAAATGTGGATATTTCCTACTTCAAGATCTATCGGCCTGAAAGGTAGATTTGTAATTTGAAAATTGAGCTGGCTTAGGTTACCAGTGTGAGGGGGAGGATAGGTTTCAGTCAACAAGGGCATGCTGAACAATCTACCAGGAAATGGAATGTGACCAGAAGCTGCAAGATGTCTCTTTCATACCTAAGAACCCATCTACTTGACTTAGCTTTAACCAGTAAAAAAAAATATTCTTAGGGTTT
Source organism: Delphinapterus leucas (assembly GCF_059928025.1). NCBI lineage: Eukaryota > Metazoa > Chordata > Mammalia > Artiodactyla > Monodontidae > Delphinapterus > Delphinapterus leucas. The sequence goes on along the minus strand of NC_143147.1, from coordinate 54,414,163 downwards.
AGAACTATATTTTCTTTTTCCTAGTCCAAATATGTATTGTTAGTGATCTGCGGCATTGATCTTTGGCATGGCACACTAATGTTAATGGCTGGCTTGTAGAGCTGCTGTGGCTATCATTGAATTGTGGTAGGGCAGCGGGGAGGTTACTTGAAACACCTGGGTTGTAGCAATTGTGGAGGGTCCGAAAAGGCCTGGGAAAAGGAGTTTCGAATGCTTTTGTTTAAGCAGTAGGTACATTCCTGCTCAGGGTTTTGACATAATGAAATTGTTTTAGGATGAAGACTCTCACAAATGTATGTACGTATTAGAACAGAAGAAAGAGTCTGAAGACAAACAGTTAAAAAACTGCTTTGCAAATACAGTTGTCCTTCAGTATCTGGAGTAGGGGTGGGGATTAGTTCCAGGAGTGTGGTCCCCCCTCACACACACACCCCGCCCCCCGCCCCCCCCCCCCCAAGATACCAAAATCCATGGATTCTTCAAATGCCTTATATAAAGTGGTGTAGTACAGTCGGCCCTTTGTATCCCAGGTTGGTTGATTCCCAGGATGTGGAACCCTGGAATATGGAGGGCCGACAGTATTCAGTTCATTGTGGTAACACTCAAAATAATAAATAACTTTACCCCCAAACTGTCTAAAATTGCAAGTGTCCCTTGATGTTTAGCCCTCTCTGCATTCCTCTTTGATTTTCTTTGAAATACTTTGCTAGTGAGAACTGTTTGTATCAATTGTTACTGTGTATCAGACCTTTTTTTAGGATGGACACCAATGAAAGCTGGTTGTTTTGAATCAAAGTTATAAACTTTGAAAGACTAAGTTTCTTTTCAACCAGATACTGATCTGCACGATTTAACTCTAAACAAAAATTTTTTTAATAACAAAGAATACACAGGCAATATCTTATAATTTTTCATCCTTTTACTCTCTACCCCAAATATTCACTTAAGTGCCATAATATAATACTAATATTTTATCCAGACCTTTAAATTTGCCTTTAGACTTTAACAGTGGTTTTCAAAGTGTGGTCCACAGACCAGCAGAATGAGCATGACTTGGGAATTTAAGTTCATGGTTAGAAATTCCTCGCTTAGTTTAGAGATGCAAATTCTCAGGCCTGCTTAATTAGAAACTATGGGATTGAGGCCTAACAGTCTGTTGTTTGTTTTTTTAACATCTTTATTGGAGTATAATTGCTTTACAATGGTGTGTTAGTTTCTGCTTCATAACAAAGTGAATCAGTTATACATACACATATATCCCCTTATCTCTTCCCTCTTGCATCTCCCTCCCTCCCACCCTCCCTATCCCACCCCTCTAGGTGGTCACAAAGCACCGAGCTGATCTCCCTGAGCTGATCTCCCTGTGCTATGCGGCTACTTCCCACTAGCTATCTATTTTACATTTGGTAGTGTATATATGTCCATGCCACTCTGTCACTTCGTCCCAGCTTATCTTTCCCCCTCCCCGTGTCCTCAGGTCCATTCTCTAGTGGTCTGTGTCTTTATTCCCGTCTTGCCCCAGGTTCTTCATGACCTTTTTTTTTTTTTTTTTTTTTAAGATTCCATATATTTGTGTTAGCATACGGTATTTTTCTCTTTCTGACTTACTGCACTTTGTATGACAGATTGTAGGTCCATCCACCTCACTACAAATAACTCAATTTCGTTTCTTTTTATGGCTGAGTAATATTCCATTGTATATATGCGCCACATCTTCTTTGTCCATTCATCTGTCGATGGACACTTAGGTTGCTTCCATGTCCTGGCTATTGTAAATAGAGCTACAATGAACGTTGTGGTACATGACTCTTTTTGAATTATGGTTTTCTCAGGGTATATGCCCAGTAGTGGGATTGCTGGGTCGTGTGGTAGTTCTGTTTTTAGTTTTTTAAGGAACCTCCATTCTGTTCTCCATAGTGGCTGTATCAATTCACATTCCCACCAACAGTGCAAGAGGGTTCCCTTTTCTCCACATCCTCTCCAGCATTTATTGTTTGTAGATTTTTTTGATGATGGCCATTCTGACCGGTGTAAGATGGTATCTCACTGTAGTTTTGATTTGCATTTCTCTAATGATTAATGATGTTGAGCATTCTTTCATGTGTTTGTTGGCAGTCTGTATATCTTCTTTGGAGAAATGTCTGCTTAGGTCTTCTGCCCATTTTTTGGATTGGGTTGTTTAACAGTCTGTTTTTAACAAGTAAATCCTCCATATGATTCTGGTGCAAGACCAGAGTTTGAGAACCATTGATTTAAAGCAAAGAAAGGATGTCATTTCTTTCCTCGGAATTATTTAAGATATGAAATTCAGAAGGAAAGGGGTGGGATAGAGTATATAATTAATGGAAAATCATGACTTTGTGGGTCACTTTCATTGCTAGTGTAAAGGCTGTTACTGATCTTTATTTCTCTTAAACTACAAAAATAATTTTGGACTGTCAAAACAATTTACTATTAGAATTAATGAAGGAAGATTAAGTTTGGGATGATTTTTGTCTCCTGAATGGCCCTTACTTAATGGAATCTCTTGTTAGATCACTTGTTAAATATTTTCATTCCTAATCCAGTTCAGAATACTGGCTAGAGGAAATATATAAAATGATAGCAGATACTTCCAGTGTATTGGCAATGGAAATACTTCACACTGATTATGTGGGTGGGGAACTAACACTTATTATTTTCATATGTCCATGAGAAAGAGCCTTCATGGTTTTTTTAACAGCTTTATTGAATTATAATTCATATACCATCTAATTCATTCATTTAAAGTATGTAGTTCATTAGCTTTTAGTACATTCCCAGAGTTGGGCAAATATCAGCATAATCTAATTTTTCCTAATAAATTGATTTACTCCAGATATTGATCACATAAGAATTAAGTCAGTGAAAGCAACTCAGGTGTCTTCCAACAGATGAATAGATAAAGTGTGGTGTAGACGTAAAGTGGAATGTTATTCAACCTTAAAAAGGAAGGTTATTCTATTCTGTACTATTGGAATACAGTTGATTAACAATGCTGTGTTAGTTTCAGGTGTACAGCAAAGTGATTCAGTTATATTCTTTTCAAGTTCTTTTCCCATTTAAGTTATTACAGAGTATTGAGCAGATTTCCCTGTGCTATATACTGTAGGTCCTTGTTGGTTATCTGTCTTAAGGAAGGTAATTCTGACATGTGCTACAACATGAATGAACCTTAAGAACATTATGCTGAATGAAATAAGCCGGTCATAAAAGATAAATTCTGTATGATTCCACTTACATGAGGTGTCTAGAGTAGTCAAATTCATAGATAGTAGAAAGAGGAATGGTGTTTGCCAGGGGCTGGAGAGAAGGGGGAATCAGGAGTACAAGGTTTCAGTTGCAAGATGAAAAGAGTTCTGGAGATGGGTGGTGGTAATGGTTGCACAACAATGTGAATATGCTTAAAAACCCCTGAACTGTACACTTAAATAGTGTGTTTGTGTGTGTTTTACCATAGTTAAAAATTGAAAAAAGAAATAAGTTAAAATGTGCTGCGTTTTCAATTATTTTAAATGTCTTTGTAGAATCCTCCTTTTTATAAGCTGCAAGATTTTAATATTGAAGTATTTTCTAAGTTGCCAGGTACTAATTCACATTTGGTGTGACACAGTGCAGTCACTACATTTTAAAAGATTTTTTAGTATTTTTTAAAAATTGAGATATAATTCATATACCATAACATTCGCCTTTGAAAGTGTACAATTCAGTGTGTTTTTAGCATATTCACAAAATCGTGCAGCTATCACCACTGTCTAATTTTGGAACATTTTCATCACCCCCCCCCCCAAAAACCCTGTTAGCCATAAGCAGTCATTCTCGTCTCCCCCTCTCTTCCATTACCCAGCCCCTTGCAACCACTAATCTTTCTACGGATTTGCCTATGCTAGACATTTTTTATAAATGGAATCATACAATATGTAACCATTAGCATCTGACTTCATTTAGCACAATATTTTCAAGGTTTATACATAATATAACATGTATCAGTACTTCATTCCTTTTTATGGCCAAATTCCATTGTATGGCTGTACAGCATTTTCTTTATTCGTTCATCCACTGATGAACTTTGGGTCATTTCCACCTTTTGGTTATTATGAATAATGCTGCTGTGACCATTCATGTACAAGTTTTTGTGTACATATATTTTCAGTTCTCAGGTATTGTACCTAGGAGTGGAATTGCTGGGCTGTATGGTAACTCTGTTTAATTTTTTGAGAAACTGACAAATTGTTTTCCAGAGATGCTGTACCATTTTGCGTTCTCACCAGCAATGGATGAGGGTTCCAATTGCTCCACATCCTTAAGGACAGGACACTTTTTATTGTCTTTTTAATTGTAGCGCCATGTTAATGGCTGTGGAGTCATATCACTGGTTTGATTTACATTTCTCTGGTGGCTACTGATGTTGATCCATTTGTGTATCTCGGGTGCTTATCACTTGCATATCTTCTTTGGAGAAATGTCTATTCAGATCCTTTGCCCATTTTTAAAGTATTGATAGGTTATTTGTCATTTTAATTGTTGAATTGTAAGTGTGTTATGTATTCTGAATACAAATCTCTAGTCAGATACGTGACTTGCAGATATTCCCTTCTCTGGATTGTTTTCACCTTCTTGTTATGTCCAGTGCACAAAAGTTTTAAATTTTGGTATAATCCATTTAGTCTTTTTTTTCTTCTGTTCCTTTTGCTTTTTGTATCATAGTATATTACAGTATTGCCTAACCCAAGGTCATGAATTTACTCCTGTGCTTCATTCTAGGAGTTCTATGAGTTTAGCTCTTATATTTAAGCTTATGATCCACTTTGCGTTAATTTTGTATGTGGTGTGAGGTAGGGGTCCAAATTCATTCTCTTGTTGTCATGGCATTATTAATTGAAAAGGCTATTCTTTCCCCATCATGTGTTTTAAAAATGGAAATGAATATAATTTTAAGATGGAGATGTACTTGTTTTTTAAAATTTCGGTGGTTGTATAGGTGATATTTTCTTTGTTATTGTTTATTTTCCAAATATCTATAACAGAACTTTGGTAACAAAAAATATATTTACACCAGAGTATTAACAGTGCTTATTTCTAAAGGATGAGATGGGAATAGAGGAAGGGGAAGTGATGACTTTCATTTATTACATTAATACTTTTAAAATGTATTATGACCTTTTTTCTTTTTTTTTTTTTTTTTTTTTTGCGGTACGCGGGCCTCTCACTGTTGTGGCCTCTCCTGTTGCAGAGCACAGGCTTCCGGACACGCAGGCTCAGCGGCCATGGTTCACAGGCCCAGCCGCTCCGCGGCATGTGGGATCTTCCTGGACCGGGGCACGAACCCGTGTCCCCTGCATCGGCAGGTGGACTCTCAGCCACTGCGCCACCAGGGAAGCCCTATTATGACCTTTTTTATTTTTTATTTTTTTTTTGCGCAGGCCTCTCACTGTTGTGGCCTCTCTCGTTGCGGAGCAGAGGCTCCGGACGCGCAGGCTCAGCGGTCATGGCTTACGGGCCCAGCCGCTCCGCGGCATGTGGGATCTTCCCGGGCCAGGGCACGAACCCATGTCCCCTGCATTGGCAGGCGGACTCTCAACCACTGTGCCACCAGGGAAGCCCTATGACCTTTTTTAAATTAAAAAAGTAGAAGATAACTCTTGTCTCTCTTCATTATGCTGATTTACTTAAATGATATGGCAGCTTTTAGACTAGGGCCAAAGTGCTTTGTTTAATTTTAGTGTTTTGGTTTTTTTTTTAGGATGGTGTTTTCAAAGAATGCTTTCTGTTCCTGGAGTGATAGTTTCCAAAGTCAGAGGGTTCTATTACAGAAGAGGGAAGGAAACTAACACTCACTTAGTGCCTATTATTGACACTATGCTTTTATATACATGTTAATTCTTCACATTTTTGCAGATAGAAAAATGAGCGCTAGACACAGTGGGTGACTTACACTGTCACATGGCTTAGTAATTGCTTAAGAGCAAGAACTAGAATCAGGGTTGTATCACTCCAGAGCTTAGGTTTTCTCTGTGCTGAGTACTTTAGTAAGCAATTCCTCGAATGCTTAGATAAGCATGTGCTTATAGATGAATGAGTGATATAATGGTGGGAGGACTCCTGATGGAGAAATAGATATTAAAGAGAAAAGATTAATAATGGAAATTGTGGGACTTCCCTGGTGGTCCAGCGGTTAAGACTCTGTGCTTCCAATGCAGGGGGCACAGGTTCGATCCCTGGTGGGGGAACTAAGATCCCACATCCCACGAGGCACAGCCAAAAATAAAAATTATTAAAAAAAAAAGGAAATTATAAAGTGACTTGAGGGAACTAGGACTTTAGAACTTGATGAAAGCAAGTATTTAATTGTATTTGTCATGGTACCCAAAGCATGTTAGGCATTATACATTTCCCTGCCTATGAAATATTTTAAACTTGGTTCCAAAAATTTGGCCAAGTGCTGTAAGAGGAAAGAAAATAATGAGAATAATATGAGTTCATTTTAATAAAGATGAAGAGGTTTTTTTCTCATTTATTTAGTAAATAAACATTACATTTCTGTGATGTTCCAAATATTGCTCTAGGTTTGGCAATAGAGCAGTTAAGAAAGACATCTAGTTTTCCTTTTTTCTGCTTTCTCTTTAACTGAATTGACATTAGTTTCTACTGAAAAGTTAAGACTTCATAGATTAGAAACTGCTATTCTGTGTCTGGTGCCTTTTAGGATTGATTCTTGAGCCACTGGGGGCAGTTGGATGTGAATCAACTGTATGAATCATTCTTGTGAAACAGTTTTCAAAACAGGAAGATGGAAGTCAAATTGTTTAAGCCCACACTGAAAACTTATATGACAGTTGTTTGTATCTAGGGGGGTGAACGCACCCCCCCCCAATAAATATTGAGTGCCTGCTTTTTTTAAAATTAATTAATTTATTTTTGGCTGCGTTGGGTCTTCGTTGCTATGTGCGGGCTTTCTCTAGTGGTGAGCAGGGGCTACTCTTCGTTGCGGTGCATGGGCTTCTCTCATTGCGGTGGCTTTTCTTGTTGTGGAGCACAGGCTCTAGGTGCGTGCGCTCAGTAGTTGTGGCGCACGGGCTTGGTTGCTCGTGGCATGTGGGATCCTCCTGGACCAGGGCTTGAAACCATGTCCCCTGCATTGGCAGGCAGATTCTTAACTCACCTGGGAAGTCCGAGTGCCTGCTTTTTATAAGAATTTTTTGCTGGGCTCTGAGGATAACATGCTATAGTTAAACTTAGACTAAGGATGTGAAGTCAGGTATATAAGTTGTCTGTGATAAATACAGGGCAGAAATAAGCATATGCTCTAAAAAATGTAATAAGCTTCTAAGGTTTAGAGAAAGGGGGAGAGGATATTTGGTTGGACTATCTGGAAATACTTCAGAGAATGCTTTTAGCATGGGATATTATTTTGACTATCAAATATTAGAGAGGATGGGGTTGGATAGAGAATAAGTAAGTAGAGTAAAAAGGGGAAGAAGCAGGGCCAGGGGACAGAAGGAAGCCAAGGCAATAAGTGTGAACATAAGCCCAGAGGTGAGCACAATGTTTTGGGAGAAGGGGTTGACACTCTTACTGTGTAGCATCTGCTTTCTATTCCGGTGTTATACGGTACTCCAGCTCTGCCATACCCCCACCCCAAATAACAAAAACAAGTGTTCAGGAATATTTTAATCTGGAAATAATTGAAGAATTGTGAGCCATATACATACATATATATGTGTGTGTGTATAATTTTCTTTTTTGTACTCTTTGTGGGACTCAACTCTCAGTCCAGAAAATAAAAGTAATCACGACAAACTAGATCTTGAACATTTTGCTTTGTTGTTTAATTTACACATATTCTTGTGAATACTGTGTTCTGGTGTAATTTGGTCCGTAATAGCAGTTAAATTGGACTTGTGTTGTCTTCTAGGTCGTTAGTGCTGTGACCTTCTGGTCTTCTTTCCTTGGTTTTATTTAACTTTGAATTCTGGGAGGAAAGATACCATGTAAATTTAATAAAAGATTCCTCTTCCCTTTTTGGTTCTTCCCAAACCTTCATGGAACTTTCAGGGAAGAGGCCTTGGGTGGGTGGGCAGTGGGAAAGTTCTGCGAATTTGGTTAAGAAATGAAGAGGGATCGTCTTTTGGGCAACTAGTCAATTTAGTGCATTTATGGATTTATGGCATGTGCTTTATCATTGAGGATTTCAATTTAAATGTGAGTGCTGATATTGCCAAATTTCTACTTTCTGTGGATCATTTCAGTCCTCAGCATTTCTATGGAAAATTTTTATTTTATCGATAGCAGAAGAGGTAGAGACTTGGTTCATCTCTGCTACTTCGAGGGATGGTCATGGGTATGTGAATGTGTATGTGTGTATGTAAAATAAAATTAATCTAAACTTGATGAGTTAAAGATAACTGTCATGTTTCATGCAAGGAAGGGTGCATCGGCCTATATTGTGTTCAGAAGAAGGTAATGCTTTATAAAGAATGTGAAGATTACTGTGAACTATTATTTTCTCAAATACAGTATCCTAATTGAGTAGTGAACAGGATTATGACCAGGAGAGAGCATGCAGTGCCCAACTTCTCGCTGCTTAACAACTGTTGAACCTAGTGTATCTCACAGAATGTGTGTGTGATGAGTGATTTTTTTTTTTTTAAAACTAGTGTAGGAGCACTTGATCCCTGCTTAGTTACGTGTGAATGATTCTGTAGCTTCCCAGACTAATGTAGGACATTCTCAATGGTGAAATTTTATTAAAGTCATTTAGGTGTCTTAAGAAATGAAAGTGTTCAGTAGAGCCTAGTTTGCCATAGCCCTTTGGAGAATTGTTGCGTCACTGTTTTGGTAAATTTGTGCCTGACTTAATCATCTTTGAGACATTTTAAAACAAAAACATATGGTTTAGGGAAAAATCTTTTACCCTTAAAGTCTAAAGGTGAGCCTTTAATCTTCTGGAATGTCTGGGTCAACCCTGTGAATTTTTGGTTGTAGCTGTCATTACTCTGGACAAAATCGAAAGGTTTCTCTTGGGCTAGTGTTTGCCAGCCCCCCTTCCTCCTCCCTCCTTTATGTTTTATTGTAGAAAATGCAAGCTTAACATACAAGTGGAGAGAACAGTACAGTAAACCCCCGTGTGTGTGTCACTCGGCTACAACAGACATAAACTCATAGCTATTGTGGTTTTTATCTAGACCCCCTTGCCCTACTACCAGCGCGCGTGTGCACGCACACAAACACACGCACACTTCAGTTATTCTGAAGTCAGTTCTATACTACATATTATTTTGTCTGTAAATATTTCAGAATCTTTCTGTATAAAAGCTCTTTTGCTGCCTCCCCCACCACCGCCATCCTGTTCTTTTTAAAAAGTATTCTTGTTGTTGAAAGAGATGTGAAGGAATGAGGTTGAGATGATATAGGTGGGACAGAGTAGAAATTAGGTCCACCTGATACTTGATTTTTCAGATGAGAAGAGGATTGGGTAGACCCAGAACCATAAAGGGGATATGAGCTAGAATTTATTTAAATATCAGAAGATGGCACATGTGTCCCTTGTCGTTCCCCCCGCCGACCCGGTCTTGCATGCCTCCATACAGACTTCTGGTGCCTCGTCTCTCCCTACCCTTTGAATGTTAAAGTGTGTCATGGTTTGGTTTTCAGGACCCCCCCCCCAGCCCCCCATCTGTATTCTTCATTGGTGATCTTTAGTCCTTTGAGTATCATCCATACACCAATAATTCCAAATTTATATCCCCAGCCCAGGTATATTTCTTTTCTGAAGTTCAGATTCATATTTAAAATGCAGTTCTTGATTTCCCTTGCCACTGTGATCAACATCCTTCTCATCACAACCCCACTTCACCTTCCCACTCTGCCATCTTATCACACAGTATGTAATAAACTCTAGGAGTATACCTTTGTCTTAGTTCGGGCCACTATAATGAAGTACCATAGGCTGGGTGGCTTAAAAACAATAGAAATTTATTTCTACAAGATTTCCTGTGGGTTTCTAAAAAGTTCCCAAGTTATGCTTATGCTGCTGGTCTGGGAGCCACAACTAGAGAACTACTGGACTTGATAATCACATAATCCTGCCAGCACTAGGATATTATTGTTGTCTGTCTAACAGTAATGATGGAAATAGCCAGTATTTGAGACTAAGTGCCAGGCATTGTGTAAAAGTGCTTTATATGGGGACTTGCCTGGTGGCGCAGTGGTTAAGAATCCACCTGCCAAAGCAGGGGACACGGGTTTGAGCCCTGGTCCGGGAAGATCCCACATGCCGCGGAACAACTAAGCCTGTGTGCCACAACTACTGAACCTGTGCTCTAGAGCCCGTGCTCTACAACGAGAGAAGCCACCACAATGAGAAGCCCGCGCATGGCAATGAATAGTAGCCCCCGCTCAACGCAACTAGAGAAAGCCCACGTGCAGCAACGAAGACCCAACACAGCCAAAAATTAATAAATTTATTTTTTTAAAAGTGCTTTATATGTATAATATTGTTTGATTCTCATGGTGATTGGTAGGTATTACCTCTTTTAAAGGGTTAGGTAAATTGTTGACATTCACACAGTAAATAGCAAAATTGAGACTACCCTGGTCTGCTCGCAAAGACACAAACCATTTTTCTCTTGACCAGATGAGTGGCTTCCAACCTTGGCTTCTTATATATTTAGGACTCCCACATATAGTTTTACTTCTTAATTATTTGGCTTACCAATGTGTTTTTTGGTCGCCAAGACTCCAGGCTGGGAACTGCTACTTATACTTAGTTTGTACTGCCTGATTTTAAGCCCTTATTATGTGTTTATTGCTATATTGCTTATCAGCCTCATCTCCTCAAATTTATAAACTGTTTTGAGGCTGTGGACCCTGTCTTTTGATTATTGTATAGCGCTCAGCAGAATGCTGTTCACATTGTAATGGTTCAGATGTTGTTGAAGGATTGTCATTGTAATCATTTTGGAGGTATATATTAGGCACTCAGATTTAATGCATGGGGTATATAACCAGTTGATTTTGAATATTCACGTCATGGCATTCAAGTTCCTTACCACTTTGCTGCTTTTACATGATTAAAGTAAGACAGCACATTAATTTTATTGAGAAAAAATACTTAATCAGCTGAACATTAAATATAAATCTGAAATGAAAAGTCCTATGTTCTGATTTCAGATTTCCAGAAACAATATATAAGGGAAACTGTTTAGATCCTTTCAGCCTAAAACTATGCATTAAAATGCTTTCCGTATTTTATTTGTATACCTGTCAGCTTGAATAATCAATTAATTAATTATAGAAGGGTCTAAATCCATGTAAAAACCAGACTGAATTTCCCTTTTCTTTTTTATCCCTATCTCTTTTATCATTGATCGTAGATAAGGAATTTGTCATTTCTCTCATATTTGAAAATCTGTATGAGGTGAAGATCAGCTTGTGCCTTAAAACTAGGACAGAGTTGAAATGTAATTGGAAAACTATGGCAGCCTTCTTCATGTGTTCAGGAGGATGGGAACGTGTGTCAGTTTACTAAGATTTTGCTTTACTCTTGTGTTCTATAGAATTTCTTAAATGTATTTATTTTGCAGCTGAGGACTGGGAATTTCACTGCCCTATCCTCATGTAATAGTACAATGAATCCACAGACTCTGTTCAAAGTTAGCTATTGATGAGGGGAAATGGGAGGGACAAGATGGGGTGTTACTTTCTTTTTTCTAGGTAAAGTTTCGTCAGCTGAAGATGTGTTTAGCTGTGCAGCAAGTAACTGCTGTTCTGTAGAGATTTAAGGCAGCATTACAGGAAGAAGACAACTTGAATTGACTCTAGTTTTGTTGCAGTGATAATGTAAGTAAAAAATGCAAGCCTTAGGAAAGAATGTGGGTGGGGTTAACCAGGGTTTGTTTCATTGTTATTTCCGTTCTGTCCGTACCTGAGCTGTTTAAGTATGTATGAAATGAACCTTTTATTATTCCAAGACAATTCCTTTTATCTGTCCTCCAAAATGCTCACTGTGAGCCATCAGTTAATATGAGGGATCAACTTTGTTGACTCAGAAAATGTTGAGTTTCTTTAGGAGTTTTTGTTTAAATTCCTCTACTTTAATCTTTATTGCTATGGGTTGGTGGTTCGAAACTTTGGCTGCTAAATGGAATCACCTGGAAAGCATTTAAGGAAAAATTCAGGCCCTACCGGCAGTTAATTTTGATTAAATTGATCTGGGGTGTGTCTTCAGCATTCATGTTTTTAAAACCTCCCCAGATAATTCTAATGTATGGCCAGCATTAAGGAATACTGCCCTAAGTTCTGTTTTTACAGACTCCAGTAACTTCCTTGGAGGAAAAATAAGAGTCATCATGTGTATCCCCACCTCTCCCCCACCCCCATCTCAATCCTCTGTAGTTTCTACAGAGGGAAATTAAAGTCAAATCTGAATCTTATGTAAAAGCATAGAAATTTAATCCTGTAATTTTACAGATATATAGAGTAGGCTTTGAGGAGTTTTAAAAATAATGTCTAATCTCCTCTTTGCTCGCTAAACTTATTTTGTCTCTGTTTTAAAAAAAAAGTTCAACACATTTTGATTTATGACAGATTTACCAGATTCCTCGTATATCACAGGACACCAAGGACCTCTAGCTCTACTTGGTGAAGCAAGTCTGTCAATTTATCTTGTCAGATAATATAGCCGATCTTGTAGTTCACAAAGAAGTATTGTTGCTCTGATATTGTAACTTATTTTCCTAAATGAGCCGTGTGTGTGTGTGTGTGTGTGTATTCGATTTTGAGACAGGTGGTACTTTGAGGTGAGTTTGCAAGTTCAGTGAAATATGGGTCTCTGGTTTCTTTTATTTTGGTATCTTTTAACTCACCTTTCTTTCCCTAAGGTGCTTAATTTCCATGCCTGACACCCTACCAGTATTTGACAGCCAGAGTAAATGCCTGTACTTTTTTTTTTTTTCTGCGGTACGCGGGCCTCTCACTGTTGCGGCCTCTCCCGTTGCGGAGCACAGGCTCCGGACGCGCAGGCTCAGTGGCCATGGCTCACGGGCCCAGCCACTCCGCAGCATGTGAGATCCTCCCGGACTGGGGCATGAACCCGCGTCCCCTGCATCGGCAGGCGGACTCTCAACCACTGTGCCACCAGGGAAGCCCCACCTGTACTTTTATTCTTTTGAGAAATGTAATAGGTCGTTCATTAATTCATTCAACTAGACTATACTCACTGCTCCTGTGTCTTGAGGACCGAGTAAGTCATATGTGGCCCCTGTTTTCGCAGCAGTCCCATACATTCTCATGGGGAGACACAGATATCAAATTTTTCTCTCTTTAGCTAGTGGGAAGCAGCCACCATAACACAGGGAGATCAGCTCAGTGGTTTGTGACCACCTAGAGGGGTGGGATAGGGAGGGTGGGAGGGAGGGAGATGCAAGAGGGAAGAGATATGGGAACATATGTATATGTATAACTGATTCACTTTGTTATAAAGCAGAAACTAACACACCATTGTAAAGCAATTATACTCCAATAAAGATGTTTAAAAAAAATCAGACGTTCAAATTTGGAAAAGAAAATTTTTTTCTCTTTTGTGTCAACATTCTATTCCTTTGGCAAATCTTGCTGGCTCCACCTTCAGATTACATTCTGAATATAAATACCTACTCCCCATTTCAGATGCTGTCATCAAACTATTATCTTTTGCCTGGACAACCTCAGTAGCCTCCTAATTTGTCTCCTTCTGTTATTGATCATCTATAGTATGTTCACAGAACAGCAAGAGTAAGCTTAAAAATGTAAATAGTAATAATATCTTGTGCCCCTGCTCAAATTTGTCCAAAGGCTTCATGGCACACTTAGGCTAAAAGTCAAACTCCTTATCATGGGCTACAAGACCCTACTGGATCTAGGGTCTATGTGCTTTTGTATACCACCTTGGTATCATCTTAAAACATTTCCTTAGGCTCACTGTGCTCCACCCACACTGGTCTTCTTACTCTTAATTCTGAGTGCGTTCCTGCCTGTACATTTTACTGCACACTCTACCTGGAAAGCTTTTCCACAGGTTTCCTGTCAGCTGAGTTTGGTTCTTCATCCTGTTCAGGTCTCTGCCACTTTTAAAAGAGAGATTCTTGACCACCAGCTGTAAAAGGGCAAGTTAATATCACAAATAACATTTTAATGCACACACACACACACACACACACACTTCTGCTTACTAGCTTTTCTCTACCTCTGGAATGTAAATTTCCTCCTGTTAGGTAGGGATTTTGTCCTGTTCACTGCTATAACAAAAGTATCTCGAAACATAATAACCATTAAAAAAATGCTTGAATCAACTGATTAAAATTATGTTTATGATGAGTATAGCAAAGGGCAAATAGATCTGTGAGAGGGACTGCCAGGGAATCCTCCTTTAGTCTCCGCCTGTGTGGCCAGAGTATAAAAGAGCCAGGAGAGGTTTTGAGAGTGGTTCTTAGGGATGATGGTATGGGCAGAGACAGATCAAGCAGGACCTTTTGGTTGGTCCCTGTTAAGAACTAGGGAAGGGCTTCTTCACCTCACCCCATCTGCGTCTGTTTTGCAGATCATGAGCATAGATTTTACAGCTCACTTTGTATTTTCTTTTTTCTCTCAATTTGATTCATACGTGAAATTTAGTATCCCCATTAATGGGAAAGGAAGATTCTGAAGAAAATACAGAATTGAATTCCTTTTTAGAAAGTCTGGTTACTCCGAGCTGTGATTGGCCTTCTTATCATTAGTATAACTGTGAGGAGTGAAAATAACCTTTTGAACTCTCTTACGGAGAAAGTGGTGGTGTTCTGTAAAAGACATTTCATTCAATATGGTTGTTACTGGCTTGCATAATCCCACCATGTCACCTGGTCTCTGATTAGACCCGGTCTGTGAGTCTGATGAGAGCCAATTATAAGTTACCTCTCAAATTTCCTGTGGCTTTTCTCTCTCCTCCTTTATTAGCTTGATAATCCAGTTGAATGTATTATTGCTTAGAGGTTGGGTAATGACCATGACCAGTTTTTGAAGGCTAGATTCCACATTGGTGGGCAATTTTTTTGTTGACTAGTATAGCCAGAAACATTTTCACATTACTTTTTTCCATTTATCAAAGGAAATAAATATCCAGGCTATTTATGTATTTCTTTTTAGGGTGTTCAGATGTCTTGGAGGAAAGGACTGTGGAAAACTGAGTCCTAAAACTCATTTAATTTGAAGTTGGGCAAAAAAATTACAGTTCTTACTAGGTAAATATTTTCAGATTTTAAGCCCCTTTACCTTTAATTTATTTTGCTAAAATATTCTGATAGGACTCCTGTATATTGTCCAGAACCCAGTGTGCTTTATATGTCTGTCATAACGATTTCAGTTTTGACTCAGAAAAGCCTGTGGTCTGTTGGAAAGAAAGCATTTTTTGAAAACAGCTTTATTGAGATATATTTTAGAATACAGACTTTTGAGTCGGACGTGAGTTTGAATTTCTACTGGCACTGATGAGCTGTGTGACTTTGTCAGAATTGCTCAGTCTCTTAATAGCCTTGGAATACAGTATTTACTTTAAGTTGTAATTAAAATTAGAAAATGATACATGTCAAGTACCTGGCCCTTCAGGTTTCAGTAAATGGTAGCACTTTCTAATATTACTAATACTAGCACGTAGGATACTTATCTCTTTCTGTCCTTTGGGATTTTAAAGCCTGGGAACTGAACTGAAATGGACAACAGTGATAGTAAAATCTGATGCTACTGAACACAGTCACACAAATTGATCTGCAAGGCTGAAATTGTTAGTTCAACTACACTGTTCTTTAACTTTTCCTACATTAAGTCTTGGTTTTATTGTATTAATGAGCAGGAGGATTACCTTATTCTGCCCATTTTATGAGGTTTCCACTGAATGTAGCTGTCTTGCAGAGAATAAAGAGTAACCAGGTGTGTTACTCCATGTACAGTGTTGTATGGCTCTGCCCTCCCCACTTTCACCCCCACCCTCCAGGCCCTTGGGTGGTACCCTGTGTAGGCAAATGTATTTGGGATCTAGATCTCTAGATTTAGGAGAAGTACTTTATTCACATTAAAGCTTGATACTTAATAAGTTGTTTATCAGGATGGATTAATTTACTGTTTCTAACCATCCTTGTGTTGATAGGGGATCCTCCCTCACCCATTTCTCAGCCAGTTAATATTACAGCAGTTTTGTTAGGAATATGATTAGAAATGTTCCATTTCACAATGTGAATACTTGTTTACCTTTAAGCACTTATGACTAAATTCATCTTTGTCTTTATGATAGCAGTGTAGCTTCAGTAGTGAGAAGGAACCTAGTAGGAGGTAAACTCAGGGTAAAGGGGGACTGGAGTAGGTGGAGATAGGGTGTTTGGAAGCTAGTTGATTATTGTAAGGATTTTAGCTTTTACTCTGAGTATCACCTTTGAGTAGAGGGGTGACATGATCTGACCTAGTTTGAAAGAAAAGCCGACTGCTCTGGACAGCAGCAGCGGCATCTGTGCTGGGGGCTGTTGTGATCTCTGGTGCCAGAGGGTGGTGGCTTGGGTCGGGGTGGTGGTGAAATTTGTGAGGAGTAATGTTTTATTCTGGATATATTTTGAAAGCAGAGCAGGTAGGATTTGCTCATGGGTTAGGTGTGTGGGTTGTGAAAGTGAGTTTTTTGGTCTCAGCCAGTTGAAGGAAGGTATTGCTCTTTATTGAGATGGGGAAGATTAGGAAAAGTAGATGAGGGCAGGGGGAGATTAGGAGTTAGTTTATATTACTGTGATAAAGACAGCGAGAGCTAGAGCAACACTCTGTTTGATTTTGGCATTACATATTAAAAATAGTGGATACATGTCATTATACATTGGTCAAAACTGCAAAGAGTAAACCCTATTGTGTAAACTATGGACTTTAATTAATAATAATGTATCAATTGGTTCATCAGTTGTAACAAATGTATTACACTAATGCATAATCATAGAGGAAACTGTTGAGGGGGTGGATATACGGGTTCTCTACTTTTCACTCAGTTTTTCTGTAAATCTAAAACTATTCTAAGAAATAATGTCTGTTAATTTTTAAAAAGCAATCAACGCAGATAGATGCTATCATGTTTTCTCTGATCTTCGTCTTTCGTTCATTGCTGAGGCCAGTCTTCTTTCTTCTTTTGCAGTAGCATGTCAAATTGCTTTTCCCTCCTAATTCAGATCTGTTTCTAACATAATTTCATACCAATTAGATGCCCAGAGTAGACCTGTTTTCCATTCTGTTTAGTTCCTCAGTTACTTCTGAGTTCTTTCCTTAAGCAAAGTAAATATTATTGCCATAATATTTGTCTTGGACATCACCAATATATTGCAGTGGTTTTTAATAGTAAATGATGAATACAAAAAATAGAACCATATGTGGCCATAGGCTTAAAAATATGATTTCACTGATCTTTTTTGTTCTCTTATTCAGTTGGTTATCTGCTCTTTCCCTTTTGCTGTGCAGGGTCATTTACACATTTCTAGGACTTCTCTACTGGGCTTTAGAGTTTAGAGACCAGCCTCCATGATCCCTTCAGGGGATTACAGCTTGCAGGTTCTTGACTTTTCACCTTTATGCCTTTCTATGTGGAGACTGAATTTAGGGTGAATTGGGTATCATTTTGTTTTGCATGCTGCCTCTTAAGGGCAGGGACTAATGTGTTTTTATTTTGTGTGTCACACAAAGTCACATACTTTTATTAATGTTATAATGGAGTGTCTGTGCTTCCTTTTTATATTTATTTATTTATTTATCTATCTATCTATTTATTTATTTATTTTTGGCTGTGTTGGGTCTTCGTTTCTGTGCGAGGGCTTTCTCTAGTTGTGGCGAGTGGGGGCCACTCTTCATCACGGTGCGTGGGCTTCTCACTGTTGCGGCCTCTCTTGTTGCAGAGCACAGGCTCCAGACGCGCAGGCTCAGTAGTTGTGGTGCACGGACTTAGTTGCTCTGCGGCATGTGGGATCTTCCCAGACCAGGGCTCGAACCTGTGTCCCCTGCATCGGCAGGCGGACTCTCAACCACTGCGCCACCAGGGAAGCCCTGTGTTGGCCTTTTTTAAGTAGAGTTCTTATCTGTATATGGAAACAGAAAAATGGGTTCAAGAGGTAGGTAAAGACCTTAAATTGAATTCCCTGTTAACGAAGCTTTCCTTTAACACAAAGGCAATGAGGACAGAGACACTATAGTGCAGTGATTAAAATTAAGGGCTCTGGAGCCAGATGTATGTACATCTTGCTTTTTCTTCTCTGGGCAAATGACCTAACCCCTCAGTGTCTCAGATTCTCCATCTGCAGTATGGGGATAGTAGGTGCTGTCTCTCAGGGTTGTTATAATGATTAAATGATGAAATTCATGTAAAGTTGGTAGCAGTGCCCAGAACAAAGGAAGCATTCCACAAATGTTACCTACTATGTATAGTTTCTAGCTGAAGAAAGAATTCAAATTCAGTAGAAAATATTAGAGCTGGTAATAACACATTTGTTGGTCATGAAATATTGGAGCTATAAGGTATCTTTTACAGCAGTCTTTATTTGCAACCCGTATTATGTTATGAAGTGTAGAAGAAGTATTTAAAACTTTGAGAATAAATAAAACCCATGAGGAAGAATGTAGAATTTAAAAAATAGGACCAAGAATTTAATCTAGGATTATTCCTAAATTTAGTGTAGGGCAATGGTTTTCTACCTCTGATAATTAGGGGTAGTCAGTGCTGTGACATCTGTGGTGACTATTGGTTTTTGATCCATCAGCTTTTCTTAGCACCCTCTACCCCATCCCCTTAAATGGTATCCTGCAATTGTGTAGTTCATGGGACCCCTCTCTGGCTTCACTGAGGAAGTTTCATCAGTCTAAGTTTCTCAGAGTGTGATCTTTGGACCAGCAGCATTACCTAGCATCACCTTGGAACTTGTTAGAAATGTAAATTCTGGGACCCCCACCTCAGACCTACTGAATCTGAAACTCTGGAGATGGGGCCCTACAATACGGGTTTAGACAGCCCTGCGGGCTTAACGTTTGACTTCTAGTGTAGGGTTTCCAACTCAGGTAACTTCAGGAGTTCAGGCATATAATATAAATGAATGACACCTACCAGGTGGGGATAATTTTGAACTGTGGATCAAGTGCCACAGCTGAAGGGATCAGCTGCTGTTTAGCTAATAGTCATTAAGAGACTTGCAGACCCAGCATTGGCAGATCTTGTCTTTGTATATAATTTTAAAGTGCTGGCAAAGAATTGAAAAAATATTGTATCCTTATGTATGGAGGCCAAAGAAAATTCAACTAGAAGCAAATAAAACCAACTTCAGGAATGTGACCTTCGTTTGTGATCTCTTATATAGGAGTTTTGTTGTGAGTAAAACTTGCTTCATATCACAGGTTATTATCTTGGGTTAAATTTCTGATGTGGAAAATTTTTTTGGTCATGGGATAAGGACAGTTTTAAGGTTTTTGATAAATGTTATATTGTTTTCCAGAATGAAACTGCTGTTTCATCAGCAGTTTCCCTGAAACCTAGCAGGCATTAGATACAGTTCTTTTCTTTTTTTTTTTTTTTTTTTTTTTTTTTGTGGTACGCGGGCCTCTCACTGTTGTGGCCTCTCCCGTTACGGAGCACAGGCTCCGGACGTGCAGGCTCAGCGGCCATGGCCCACGGGCCCAGCCGCTCCGCGGCATGTGGGATCCTCCCAGACCGGGGCACGAACCCGCGTCCCCTGCATCGGCAGGCGGACTCCCAACCACTGCACTACCAGGGAAGCCCTCTGTTTGCCTTTTGATTGGTATGTTTTTTGAATTATAGAAGTTTTAAATTTGGGTAGTCAAATCCATCAGTCTTGTCAAATTCTCTCAAAATACCGTCTGGGGTTTTCATTGGAATTAGATCAAATCTATAAACTAATAACCCTCAGTAAAGATTTGTGCCTGCCTTTCCAGCCGTACACGTGCTATTGTGAACCACTGTGGATAGGGTACTCCCTTCCTCATCTCCACCACCACCAATATTCATTCATTTAACATACATTTATTGAATGCTTACTGCACATGAGACTACAGTAAGCCCCCTATATACAAAGGAGTTCCATTCTGAGAGCGCATTCGTAAGTCCAATTTGTTCGTAAGTCCAGCAAAGTTAGCATAGGTACCCAACTAACACAATCGGCTATGTTGTACTGTACTGTAATAGGTTTATAATAGTTTCCACACAAATATATTTAAAAAACACAAAAACATTTTAAATCTTACAGCGCAGTACCTTGAAAAGTACAGTAGTACAGTACAACAGCTGGTGTGCAGGGGCTGGCATCAAGTGAACAGGCAAGAAGGGTTGCTGACTGGAGGAGGGAGAGGAGGTGGGAGGTGGTAGAGCTGAAGGATCGTCAGCAATAGGAGACGGAGGGCAAGCTGCAATTTCACTCACGCCTGACGTTGATGGCACACGTTCTGGGTCCTTGCTGGATTCAATTCTATCTACCTTCTTGAAGAAAAGATCCAGTGATATCTGGGTAGTAGCTCTTCTTTTCTCATCATAGCTGACACGTGGCAATGTATGCCAGACACATGAACTAACTAACGTGATGGGACGTGCGAATGCAACTTGGAGATTCGCGTGTTGGGGACTTACTGTATTGGGTCTGTGGGGCTACATTAGTAAATAAAACAAGAATTTCTTGTGATACATGAGTGAGTAAAACAAAGAATTCCTGCCCCTCTTGTAACTGACAGTGCTGGAGGAACTGAGGCAATACATGAATAAATATATATCAAGTGGTAAGTGCTGTGGAAACAAAGGAGAGTCCGGGGAGGGTGGTGGCAGCAGCTTCAGTATTTTGTGTTGGTCAGAGTAGGCTTATTTGATAAGGCAACCCCAGGGAAATACAGAAATATTGCTCAAGGATATCTGGGAGAAGAACATGTTTCAAGACAAGTTCATTTAAGTCAGAGAATGGAGGATGAGAAATAGCGAGGAGCCTTGTAGGAACTTTGGCTTTTACTCTGGGTTAGATGGGAACTTTCTGAGCAGAGGACTATAAGGTAAGTCCGAGGCAGGAGGACCACTCAGGAGGCTGATGCCATTTTCAGCTGAGAGATGATGGTTGCTTGGTTGAAGTGGTCTGAGATTAGATGTATTTTGAAGGTAGAGCCAAAAGAGTTTCTCATGGATTAAATATGGTTGTGAGAGAAAGAGGAGTTGAGGGTAACAGGCTTTCCAGCTTGAGATACTGGAGGAATATTTTGTTATGTTTTGTTTGCTTTTTACAGAGGAGGAGAGGACTATCAAAAACAGATTTTTGTAAGGATGTGAGAGTTTTAGTTTTGGGACACTTATTTTGTATCTGGCCAATTTTGTAGCCTTTACTTTACAGTGAAGTCTACTTCTGATAGTTTCCCTGTTTTTTTCTCTGAGGGATTTTGTTTTCTTTCTTTTTTCTTTTTTTCTTTGCGATACGCAGGCCTCTCACTGCTGTGGCCTCTCCCGCTGTGGAGCACAGGCTCTGGACGCGCAGGCTCAGCGCCCATGGCCCATGGGCCCAGCCGCTCCGTGGCATGTGGGACCTTCCCGGACTGGGGCACGAACCCGTGTCCCCTGCATCGGCAGGCGGACTCTCAAACACTGCGCCACCAGGGAAGCCCTCTCTGAGGGATTTTTAAAAATTAATTTTTATTAGAGTATAGTTGACTTATAAGATGTTTCTGTTGTACAGCAAAGTGAATCAGTTATATATATATCCGTTCTTTTTTAAATCCTATTCCCATATAGGTCATTACAGAATATTGAATCTATGCGAGATTTTAAGGTAGACAGTTACATTGCCTGGGAGGAAAGGTTCTTGATATATGCAGGTAAACAGCTTGATGGAATGATTTCTCTCAGTGTCCACCTTGTTGCCTCTACATTCCTACTTTGAGCTTTATAAGTGTTACTGAGTCCAGCCTCTGGCCAACTTCCTGATACTTGATGGTGTTCAGATGTGCTGGCTGAGGAGGAATCTTCTGTATCATTATGTCACACTGCCTTTTTGAGTAATGTTGCTTCTTGGATAACCTGATGCAGTATTTAGTCCTTTTCCTTGCTCAACAGTCAGTGAAAACCATTTTCCATCATTTTATGGAAATGATGCTTCAGCTTCTTCTCATTGCCAACTAAATAGCCTTGGATATCAAATACAATTTTCTGTCTACTTTCATCTAGCTTTCATTTCATTATTTGAAATTTGTAACACAGGAAAGAAATGAGCTCCTTTTTTTTTTTTTTTAAGTTTGTGGAAGGGATTGGCAATAGATGCCTTCACTGCCTTTGGTTATTAGAAATTCTATATATGATATAGTGATTAGAAATAGAAATCTATCTTTTCCTCATATGTTCCTATTTTTTTTGCCTTAAAGATTCTTCTAAATTTTGGTTATTGGAAATTTCTCTGGCTATTCAGAGATTAACCTGTATTCTTAGTTTCTAGCTGTGTGAAACTTTAAGATTCTAATTTTAATGAGTATTTAAAGGGAAGTTGGTGGAGCGCAAATTGGATTTCAATAACTGTCTAATATCTGAAACTGGAAAAAGGATTTTTCATAACCCAGTGGTAACGTGGGTACTCTTGTCCCCCTCCCCCTTCATCCTGTCATACAGCATGTCACTGCTTTTGAGCTAGGTAGTTAATACTTGTATACACATTTTTTTTTTTTTTTTTTTTTTTTTGCGGTACGCGGGCCTCTCACTGCCGTGGCCTCTCCCGTTGCGGAGCGCAGGCTCAGCGGCCATGGCCCACGGGCCCAGCCACTCCGCGGCATGTGGGATCCTCCCAGACCGGGGCACGAACCCGTGTCCCCTGCATCGGCAGGCGGACTCTCAACCACTGCGCCACCAGGGAAGCCCTACACATTTTTTTAATGTGACTCTTTGTAATGTTAAGATTTCCTGTTCCTATCCCAGAGAGACCCTCACTCTTAACCCTGGATACTGTGAGTCTAGCAGCTGGATGTCTGATGGTGATCTCAGTTTTACTTAGTCTGCATTATTGGTTTTTTATAAGTCATCTAAAGATCCTAGAGATTTCAGAATGTAGGTGTTTCAGACATTTTGCACGTTTGGACGTAGCACATAACTATCGGATCGTTTTTGGTTGAACGTTGTACTGTGTAACTTGCTGCGGACAGTCATTTTACTTTTATCTTGTTAATGGAATCTTTATTTGCATAAAAGGAAAGAATTGGAGATAGGACTGAAATCAGAATCAAAGATGGAATTGCCACCATTCAGGCCTTTGCAGCATACTGTTACTTTAATGAGATTTAAAAACATTTCTAGATCAGGGAAAAGTATAATCCACCAGCACTGTTCTACTGGACTTGAAGATTTCCCATCCTGGACTAGAACTAGGTGACTTAAAGGCAGCACTAGGTCAAGCGTTTGACTTGGTTCAGTGCCTAGCTTTAGTGTTACTTTTAGGTAAATCAGCTTTTGCTGCAGTATATCTTCGAGAAAAAGGAAGTACAGTATCTACCCCTGCTGTCTGTGGCAGCATTGAAGACAGGATTTATCGAATACAATCTCTTTTATTGAACTCATTGACAGTATGTTGGCAGTAAGAGGTGTAGCAAATCTTTGTCTTTTCTCTGTGTTACTAGAAATTACATTCCTTGTTGTTTTTCTTTTAGTAAGGTTAGTGGTAACCACCTCTAAGTTAAGTGATTCTTAAGGTGTAGTAGAAAAGGTTTTATCATTGACACCTTTGAAGATCCAATGGATAATATCTAATTTGTAATAAAAATGGAAGGAGCTTGGTCCTCACATTTAAGAGAAGTTAAATCTCCTTACATCGAAGTCCCTGTGTTGATCTGTCTGTCCTCTTCTAATGAAACATTACCATTCAAGAGGATTTTAAAGAATTAAAAACAAAAATTAATCCCATTTTTGTTTTCTACGTTGGCCAACATGTAACCTGAACTCTAAATTTTCTAGTACTTTCCACTATTTAGCTTTAAAGTGTTTATAAATGTGAGAGCTTTTTTAGAGGAAATGATTTTTTTGTTCAAGTAAATAATTATTCTTAGATCCCATAGAATATCTTAAGTTCTAGATATGTGGTAATATTCTAACCCTGTAAAAAAAAGAACTATTAAAGCTCTGTAAGTTCACATAGCTAAAAAGAGTCTATTTATACAACATACACTGTTTTATACAAATAAATACTGGTACATAGCTGGCAACATTACAGTTTACTATTCATGTGATATTACAAAAGCAAATATTAGTACTGTATCTTTCTGCATTTAGGTAACCAAAAAGCAATTCATTGTGTAAAAGTTTAATGGATTTTTATACAGCACATGCAGACAAAGAAAATTTACCAGTAAAACATTTACTAAAAGCAAGGAACAAAATACAAGTTAAAATGAATTCCCATTCAGGTAGTAAGTAGCCCAGTACATGTAGACATATATTCTGGTGCAAACTGGCATAAAGTACATGGCAGAACAACACCTTAGAAAGCATCCTAGTGTCCTGCACAGAGCAATTATTTTTACTAATTATTAGCACAGAGTAAGCAATAGGAAAGAGTTGAAAGAACCCTGTGGATTGTTGGAATCCACATCTTTTTCTTCATTATTGATAATGACTGCAGTAGAAACCAGTTCATCCTTATATTTGCATAAGTATCACTCTGCAGCCTTAGTCACATGTTGTATTTAAAGCATGACCCTGCTTTTAAATCAGTGTCTCTTGTTTTGAGCTGTAAATTATCAGAGTAATAAATTTACATTTTGAATATTAGGGGCGAAATATACCTCTACCTCTGGTAAACTGAGTTTCTATGGCATGTTGTTTTTGTTGAGGAAACAAAAACATAAACGCTTACACTTGAAGCTGTTATTCTTGCACTGTGTCTTGTGTTCTCCTCTGCCACTGGGGTGTGGTAACATCTTCACAGCTCGCCTCAGGCTTGCTAACTGTACCCCTCCCACCGTTGTTAACAGTTCAGCTTTCTGTCCACGTTGCTGGTATTTTGAAGACAAGATACTTTTTGGACACTTGGGGTGGGGTTTTCCATTTTTCATTAACTACCACATTGTGACAACTTCCTGCTGAAAATTACATCTGGTTAGAAACTGTCATATGACAAATGTATTTGTAGAATGAAACCTGTTCATAATTGGGGGTTGCAGTCCTCCCTTAACGCTGCCTATCTTTAATTAGTTTATTTGTGTTTAATTAGTTTATTAGCCAATCTCCAAAAAAATATTACCATGACGTTCAGTTTTGTATTGGTATTTAGAATAATACTTGTATATCAGCCTGTTAGTTTTGACCTTAAGAAAATTGAAAAGGGCTGTTCATTAATGTCAAAAGAAAAAATGTGTTTATCCACCAAAGTTCTTGTGAACTGAAACGTTTTAAGGAATTTTCTTTTCCTTTTGTATTTTCAAGTTTTCACACAGTTAAAGTGTTGTGGTTTCTTTCTTATTTTTTCCTTGACCTCAGACAAGAAAGAAAAAGAGAAAAAATTCTTTCGGTTAAGATGTGTCGAAATTCAGAAATAACAAATAAGTTTCATCTTTCCTGCCAATTCAGAGTGCTTGATGTCCTGGAACACTTTCATGAGAATGCTTATGAGCTAAGTTCAGGATCATTGGGAGAGACTGCCAGGATTCTTTGTCCACCAAGGGTGACTAAGGAGGAAGTGCTGTAAATTGGCCAAGAAATCATCTTTCCCTTGCTTTGGTTTTCAACATTAGAATATTATTTTGGCTAGCCACTGTCAGTTGTTAAAACAGATTTGTCTGGGAATAAATTGTCATTAAATGGTTGTTGTGTTAATTTTATTAATCACTTTTGGCTTCGAATTGCTGCCTTTTATGATATTTGACTCCCCTTCTACTTTGTTTCCTTGAAGACTTAGGATTTGTAAAGAAGCAGAGAAGCTGTGTGATTCCTTACACATAAGAGTGACAGGAAGAAATAAGGTTTGAGGAGATTTTATTGAGGAGAAGTAATATGTGATTTATGTTAGGAGTGGGTAGTTAAGGAGTTACTGGAGTAGCCCATTGGTGGTAGATGGGGACTTGGTACTGTGGTAGCTTCAGAAATGAAATGAACCTGTAAAACCAAGAGATTTTGCAAGATAGGAAGGTTGCGAACCTTGAAGAGTGGTGAAAGTTGGGAATGGGATATGAGGGTTAACTAGCTTTACCTATTTTAGAAAAGGGGGGACATTTTTATAGTTCAAGAATGATCCAGAGGTTATTCTTGACCACTTGAGGTTTTTTCCTGAATTTGGGCTGGTACTAGACCTGCAGCCAATATTGAACCAGATAATTGTACTTAAAAAAGAAAGTATCTTTATATCTTGTGCTTTTTCCATCAAGGTTAGGGAACTAACTATATGCCTTGTTTCTAAAGAGAAATAATTGGATAATACTTTATCACAATGGTTGGCTTCAATGGCTTATATTTGGAATGTATTGGAGTTAGTAAAATACTATTGCTATCCTTGATCTTAGTTATTATGGTATGATTAAGTATTAACTCATTTCTAATTCTACTATGGTTAGATTTGTTCTCTTTTTGTTTATTTTTTTTTTGTGGTACGCGGGCCTCTCACTGCTGTGGCCTCTCCCGTTGCGGAGCACAGGCTCCGGATGCGCAGGCCTAGCGGCCATGGCTCACGGGCCTATCCGCTCCGCGGCATGTGGGATCTTCCTGGACCGGGGCACGAACCCGTGTCCCCCGCATCGGCAGGCAGACTCAACCACTGCGCCACCAGGGAAGCCCTGTTCTCTTTTATTATAATGTATTTCACCCTATCAGTGGACTATGTTAAACTTCACTTACAGTCACATAAAATGTTTGTTACTGAGTATGTAGAACCCGATTGGAGATGTGGGGCTAAGGGCAGTATGACGACTTCTTCTCTCTTGGAATAGAATTTTGTGGAAGCTCATAAAATATTTTGGCTACAGAATATACCAGATGCCAGTTACCCCCTCTAATATTAAAGTTGCCGTTTTCTATCAGACTTTTAGTTTTTAAAGAGCAGTTGAACATTACATTACAGTTAGAGCTAAAATCTAACTTTTCTTTAATTAATTTATTAATTTATTATTTTGGCTGTGTTGGGTCTTCGTTGCTGTGCGCAGGCTTTCTCTAGTTGCGGTGAGCGGGGGCTACTTTGCGTTGCGGTGTGTGGGCTTCTCATTGCGTGGCTTCTCTTTTTTGCGGACTATGGGCTCTAGAGCACGTGGGCTTTAGTAGATGCGGTGCGTGGGCTCAGTAGTTGTGGCTCGTGGGCTCTAGAGCACAGGCTCGGTAGTTGTGGCGCATGGGCTTAGTTGCTCAGCAGCATGTGGGATCTTCCCGGACCAGGGCTTGAACCCGTGTCCCCTGCATTGGCAGGCGGATTCTTAACCACTGCTCCACCAGGGAAGCCCTTAAAATCTAACTTCTTTATTTTCCTTCCCAGAGGTAAGGAGCACTCTGATCCTGAATTTGTTGTTTATCAGTTTTATGCATTTACTATTTATGTATTGGTAGCAGTTGTTTTTTTATATATATATAAATTTATTTATTTTTTGTTTATTTATTTTTGGCTGCGTTGGGTCTTTGTTGCTGTGCACGGGCTTTCTCTAGCTGTGGCGAGTGGGGACTACTCTTCGTTGTGGTGCCCAGGCTTCTCATTTTGGTGGCTTCTCTTGTTGTGGAGCACGGGCTGTAGGCGTGTGGGCTTCAGTAGTTGTGGCTCGAGGACTCTAGAGCACAGGCTCAGTAGTTGTGGCGCACGGGCTTAGTTCCTCTGCTGCATGTGGGATCTTCCTGGACCAGGGCTCGAACCCGTGTCCCCTGCATTGGCAGGCGGATTCTTTACCACTGCGCCACCAGGGAAGTCCCAATAATTCTTATTATTGTTCTTTGGGTTTTTTTTTTAAAGTTTTTATATAGTTTTTCCATTCCACATTGTTGAGATTTAGTCATGTTGAGACATACAGTAATAATTAAATTGATAAACAATACTCCATTAAATCCCTTTACTACTTGTTTATATCTATAGTAGTACTTACTTTGTTTAGCTTATTATTAGTTTTTATGTTTTTCCATTCAACATTGTCTTCTGAGATATTGTCATGTTGATACAGATAGCTCTGGTTAATATGTTTCTATTGCTATAGAAAAATCCAGTAAATTATAGTGTATCTATTTCCCTACTTTAGCAAATTAAATTGTAACTAATTTTTAGTTATTACCAACTATTGTAGTGAACCTGTTTCTTCATGCAGATGTGCAGGTTATATTCTCAGAAATAGAATTTCATGATGGCTAGGTATACACATTTTCCACCTAGCCAAGTATTTCCAGATTACTCTTGAAAAGTGGTGGTGCCAGTTTTTATTATTGTTGGAAATGTATGAATTACTGTTTCCCACATCTCACTAACACTTGGTTTTTCCAATCTGGGTTTGAAATGACTTCTTAGTATTTGACCTACTAATATTTTAACCAAAAATCTAACAAGGCCTGGCATATTTTTATGTATTTATTGGCCATTTGGATCTCTCCTATGTGAAATTTTAATTTATTCATCTTTTGTTAGATTATATTCTTCTTGAACCTCTTTGGTGGAGTTCTGTTATATATTCTGATGTGTTATTTTTAGTTTTATGTGTTACAGATATCTTTACCAACTAGTAGCTTGCCTTTAACTTTATTAAATCTTTTGCAGTATGTTGAAAATTAGCTAAATTTTTTGTGTGTCTTATTTAAGAAATCCTTCCCTGCCCTGAAGTTCCAAAGATAATCTTATTTAAGTTTGACTTTTCAGATTTAGGAATTCCAAAAATAGTGAATTATATCATAAAGAAAGGAAGTAATTTTACTTTTTTCATGTAAAGAACTGGCATCTTAATGCCGTTTATTGAATAATTCAGTCTTTCCTCATCGCTCTGAATGCCTATCTCTTTTATATATCCAGTTCTAAGTTTGGGAGTTCTGTATTCTGTCCCACTGGTCTTTTTGTCTTTCTAGACTGCCTTAATCACCATAGCTTTACCCTAAGTCTGTAGTGTGAGTTTTCACCATACTTTCTTTAGAATTTCTCTAGTGGTGTTCCTCCCCTCCACCGTTGTGGATTTTTGGATGTTTGTAAGTTTCCAGTAACAACCCTGTGGTGGGGGGAATTCCCTGGCAGCCCAGTGGTTAGGACTTCGCGCTCTCACTGCAGAGGGCCCGGGTTCAGTCCCTGGTTGGGGAACTAAGATCCCATAAGCCGTGCAGCTCAGTCAAACAAACAAAAAACCCTATGGGAGATTTGATTGGAGCTTATTTGAATTTGTAGGTAGATGTGAAAATTGCCATCTTAAAAAATCTATCTCACCATTTATGTAGGTCTTTTGGTTTTATTATTTTCTCTGCAAAGATCTTTTGTGTATAATATTAGCATTTGTTAGTGTTGTAAATAGTTTAAAAAAATGAGTCTTTTCTACTTGTTGGCACTTGGAAACACTGTTAATTTTGGTATGTTGATCTTTACTCGGCAACTTTGCTGAATTCTTGGTTAGCTTTATAATTTGTGGTGTCTTGGATTTTCTGTGTAGATACATAATCTTTATCCTTTATATGTCTTAAAGTAGAAAATATTTCTATCTCCTGAGAAATTAAGGCAATCCAGAAAAACTGCCACAGACAGGATCAGGATACTTAGAAGGCAGTTTCAGCTAGTTAATTTGGGAAGTATCTATGTGAAGAGTTTTATCCATGTGTGTCCTGTGACATACATACATAAACATATACATATAGTCTTAAGTTTTTCTTGACACTAGAGTGGTCTGTATAAGGGCATTTAGACGTTAAAACCATCCCACTCCCATTTAGTATAAATGTTGCTGCTACTCTTGGATTTCACTCAGTTTATTTCCTTTTAGGAGGCGCAGGTCAGAATGGAGATGGGCTGCAGACCGAGCAGCTATTGTCAGCCGCTGGAACTGGCTTCAGGCTCATGTTTCTGACTTGGAATATCGAATTCGGCAGCAAACAGATATTTACAAACAGATACGTGCTAATAAGGTAAGGGATAAGTGTCTGGTCTTTTTCAGCTCAGCTAAAAACTATCATTATCCCCTTTTCCCCATCTCTCAGTAACTCTTAACTATGTCAGAGAGAATGGTTTAATATGATCTGATATAGCGGTTTAATTTGTTTAAGAGCCTGGTGTTACTTAGCATAATGCAGACAACACTGTTAGAATATAATGTTAGATTAGCTCATGGGTTTAGAACAAAACAGTTTGAATATCTGGGCTAACAGGGAACATTTAAAAAAAGGCACTATTTAATGTAAGCCATTGACCATACCTGCATATTTGTTATATTTATGGAAAAGTGGTGATGACTGTATTTTCATCTTATTTTTTTACTTAGATGCGTTTCTGTTTTACTGCTAAGCCTCCCTTGCTTTCTTCAGGAAAAATAAAGTTTTTCCTGAAAGATCATTCAGGCAAGATTGGACACTGGTGATTTCATTTTCCTTTGTTCTCCTGCTTGCAGTGGACTGACTCTTAACGATACAGCTTTTATCTTTAACAGTGATACTTGTATAGTTCTTCTTCTGAAAAATGCCCTCTGCTTATTTGGAGTTTGACTGGGGGAAAAATGTACATGGAAAAGAAATCCATTCAGTAAATAGTTGAGTGACGGCTGTGTACCAGCACTGTTCTCCTTAGTGGGGTCACAGTAAATAAAAATCCTCCTTTCTTGGTGCTTATGTTCTTGCAAGGTACTTATTGTGTTAGCTTGATGCAGTGACTTCCCTGACTGAACATGTGGGTCTAGATGAAGCGTCTACTGCCCCTAAAAATAAGTGTCACAACGTTTTTGTCCTGCCTTAGTGCTGGTCAAAGCCTTAAGAAAATTGCTATGTACCGTGAACTGCATACATTAAATTAATTAGTAGACCAAGAGTTAAAGGATGACTAATTGACAAGATGAACAAAAGGGTAAGAGTTTGAAGTAAAAGTCCTGCAGCCTCCCTTATATATTATGTAAGCTTTTATTCCAAACATTTCCCTGGAGCGTTCTTTGAGCTTCTTCCCCAAATGGACTTATATGTAATTCTCCAGAAGTTCAGTAGAACATATTATAATTGAGGGCAAAGTCCAGAGGACTTACCTTAAAAAATAATAATAATAATTTGTTCCTTTAGGATAGGGAACACATTAAATCCTAACTTTAAAAATTAGCTAGCGCAAATGAGGAATTAAATCTAAAAATATTCACCAAGGATGGTAAACATTATGCTTAGCTCTTCTTCACAAAGAAAATTAAGTGATATTTGTAGAATATGAGCTGGAATGTTGATAAAGAATATCTGGGAGATGACTGGATATGCCTATCCTGAGGAGAAAAACAGCCTTCCTCTGTCATGGACACCTCTTCAGTGTCTGGTATTTTATAGCCAATAGTTAAGAGAGAATTTTCATATTTGAGAACTAGAGTCTCTTAGTAACAACTGAGATTATTAGAATGGTAGTCAGTCATATTTGTTGCTTTATCTATTTTTATATATATATATATATATATATATAATTATACGTACTGTGTGTTTATATATGTGTTTATGTTATATTAGTTCCTCATTATAAAACTACTGTATTTCATAGACTCAAAGATGCTGTTGATTGTAAGCTGCACCATTGTTATGTGCCACTAAGAAGTGATTTCAGTTAAACTAAGACATACCACCTGGAACACTGTTGTGTTTTAACTTTCATATTCAGTCAGCTTTTTTTAAAAAGATGCTCCCATGTCTTAAAATGAGAAAGGAAAACAGTGTCTGAACCTTGAGTGTGGACTATATACAGGTACATTCATGTGTGTTATTTAATGCACAAAGCAACAGCTTACAGGCTTGTAAGAAGCAGAGCTAAATTTGAACTCAGGGCTATTTATCTGACCCCAAAGCATTTTCTGTCTAACATATTCTGCTGTTGTATCCTTTTCATCATTTCTCTTGAGCATATTTATTGAAATTTCACACCTGGTAAATAAAACTGAGGGGGGAATGCACAGGGACCAAGAGGGTTCTGTTGCTAAAGGAGACTTCTTTCTCTTAACACGCAGTCTTTCTCTTAACACGCAATCTTCAGCATCCATGTCTAGTACAAAACATTATATTATTTTTTTATCCCTTCTTTTGACTGATCTGTCAGATTGCACAGCACCTGCTAACTAAGGATGGAAATGTTATGGGGAATGAGAGATGGAAGAACAATGAAACTTCTGGATAGAAAAGCTGCTGAATGGGAATAGCAGTAACCTAGAATACCTGTCTTCAGAATTGATGTAAAGTAGTTGAAGTTTCCATCTTCATAGAGTTATAAGGCATTATGGACAGCCATGTCTAGTCTAGGTAGCCCAGGACCATCTTGTGGTGCTGGTTTACAGTGAGGTCACTGATTTATCTTAAGATGGGTAGGAAAGCTTGACCTATTTAGAATGAAGTAGGAAAGTGAGTATGTGAAATTGCACCTTAATTTTGTTTTACAGATGAAGAGGTGGTTTTTTTTTTTTCCTTGTACTTTGACTCCATGTGTTACCTGAAATTGGTAAAGGGAAAGCAGTTGACCCAAGTGTACAACTTAGTTTTTTCTTTTCTTTCCTTTTTGCTTGCTTGCTTTGGCCCTGTTTTATAATCAGGCTTAGCACAGTTTCTTCTACCATTTCTTCCTTTTTCAGTTTTACTTCATTTTGTTTTTTCCTTTTTTAAATGTAGGACAAAAATAAAAAAATAAAAAAAAATAAATGTAGGACAGATTTGTATTTCCAGAGAGGAATAATTTATAAGGATATGTTACGACTTCATGCAACTGTGACCCTTCCCAATTTCTGTAGTCCTGTGTTCTGTAGTGTTTAGTTCTCTAGGCCTGGACAGTCCAGGCACGGTCCTGGTTCTGACTTTAGGAAGTGATAGTGAAGGGTGGGCAGACTCTCCTGGCCTTTTTACCTTGGGCTTAGAGTGCAGTAGCCTTGAGGTTATTGCTGCTTGTGGCTAATGTCACAGCCATGTAACGTTGACCCAGTATAAACCCCGAATGCTAGGGAATCGCAGCTTGGGGTTGCCATGACAAGTGTGGAGTGGAACTTCATGGAGTTTTCTTTGCTAATAATGACCTTTCCTTTCGTGATTATTAACTATATTTATTAAGTACATTTTAGGAAAATTTAAGTAATCATGTAGACCTCTCCATAAAGCCTTACTTCCATCAGTCTCTTCCTTAAGCTCTGCCTCTTTTCTGCTCTCATGTCATCTTCTCTAAACTTCTGTTATAGCACTGTCATTGTCATACTTCGCCTGCCTGCCTGTCTGAGGTAGATGAAGGTAGTAAGCTTCTTATGAGTGGAATGTATTTTATTTATTTTCTTATTCTTAGGGTTTCACACCACCCAGCATGTGGTAGACACTCAATAAAGGTCACCTGAATGAACAGATTTTAGCCGTTTGTATGCTTTTTATTTGCTCATCTTCCTTTTAGTTGCTTTCATCCTTTTTGGTATGAGGTACAGT
Organism: Delphinapterus leucas; assembly: GCF_059928025.1. Lineage (NCBI taxonomy): Eukaryota > Metazoa > Chordata > Mammalia > Artiodactyla > Monodontidae > Delphinapterus > Delphinapterus leucas. The sequence continues at coordinate 54,380,565 of NC_143147.1, read as the reverse complement.
ATAAAGGATTTAATGGTTGGTTTTGTATGCTACAATGAACGAACAGAGTTTTGGGGGTCAGGGCAAGAATGCATGGGTGAATGGTAGCATATGAATCAGCATAGCACTTGAGTAAATATTTGCAAAAATAGATTTGATTAAAACTAATGCACATTGAAAAGACCTTTCAACAGATTAATAGGAGCTCTAATGTTGCAGAGGCCAGAAACCTTTACTAACTCTCTGACTACTCTCTTCCCTCACATCCCAAGAAGCATATTTGCATAACTGATTGATTCTGTCTTCAAATATATATATATATATATATATATATATACACACACACACACACACACACAGAATCCAACCACTTCGGTCCAACAGCGGTTCTTTCTGCTCCTCTATTTACTGTCCACTCGTCCACTTGTCAACACAATAGCAAATTGATTCTTTTAAACCATAAGTCAGGTCTGCTTGAAACTCTCCATTGATTTACCATCTGGACATGAAAGCTGAAAGACAGGGAGTTACAAGGCCCTGCACCCCCACTTACCTCCTCTGCCTTGAGCTTCTGCCTCAGACTCCACTCATTCATTTTCCTTCAGCCATACCAAATTCCTTACAGTTCTTAAAGTTATCCAGCTGGCTCCAACCTTGAAACTGCTGCATTAGCTCTTCCTGCATATATTCCCAAAGTTTGTTCCCAAGTTTCTTTCCAGTATTTGCTCAGACACCACCTTCTCGGTGCATTTTACCCTGACCGCCTAATAGGAAAGAGTGCCTACTCCCACTTTATTATCCTCTCACTGTCCTTTAGTTTTTTAGCATTTAACACTTTCTAATGTGCAACATAAATTTTACTTACTCATATTGTTGATATTCTGTCTTTGTCCCAGTATTAGAATTGTAAGCACTTTGAGGGATGAGTTTGGATAGGAGTAGGGAGAAGGATATGTCTTTTTTCTTTCCTGTACCCCCAGCACCTAAAAAATGTTTGATGAATGGAGACACAATGGCTTGATTTGAATGAATGAAAGCCAAAACAAAGATTAGCTGGGTCTAACTAACCCAGCTTTTATCCCTAGTTCTGCCACGGATTGGCCTATTGACATGACCTTCGACCTGCATCCTCCCTGGGTCTATAAAATGATGGGGAATAAATGGTCCCTACTAGGTCTTTTAAAGCTTTCACAGGAGGGTGTCTTTGTAGTCTCTAAGGTGTTTTTTAGAAATTATTTGGTAGTTTAAGGAGAAAAATTTCCCTTTGGAAAATATTGGCTGTTTTATCCTGACTTACCTTCTCACCTAAGAAAAATTGAGGGAGTAACTTTATACCTAATAGTTGGATTTATTTAGGCTCCTAGCTATAATTAATATAAACTTAATATTTTCTCATTCAAGGGCAAAAAGTTTTAAACATAAAAGTCAAAAAATAATTATTATGCATTTCCTTTCTTGGTGTATAACTCTGCTAGGGAATATGGGAGATTCAAATATATTTGTATTTTGTCTAAGTCCTCAAGGATCTTACCATTAGTTAACATTTAAACGACAAATTGAGGCAACAATAAATGAAATAAATAATTTGGCCTAAGGTTCTGCTCTGGAAATGAGATTTAAATATACAGAATGTAAGATAAAATCACCATGCTTTAGGAAGTCTGGCAATGTGGATAAAGAAAATAAGGGGCTCAGTTAAACCAGAGACATTTTCTTGGAAGGAGGTGGGACTTGGCTTTGACAAGCTTTTTGAAGCACAACCTTTTGGATAGATAAATGTAAGAGAAGGGCAGAATCAGTATAAACAAAGACATAAGAACAGGTAGTGGGTAGTATTGTAACATTTAGTTGCATTTCTTTACCTACTACTTTGTAATAACCCCCAGCTCTCAACAACAACTTCATATATATTCAGACATTCTCTAGGGGATAATGCGGTTAGTGTAACAATATTTGGAGAAAGTAGTTGGAAATAGATAAGTAAGGTAGGGATGGATTATGGACTATGCCAAGATGAGTTTGGGCTAGCTTTATATAGGAGATGGGGAGGTGGTTGTTTAGGCTCTTAAGCAGAGAAGATGTTGAATGCAATATTCTGAGAAGGGAATGTTGTACAAAATAGCTGCTTTTTACAAACAGTTTTTACTTTGAAATGGAAAAGTTTGTGAGGTCTGTTTTATGCTTCTGATTGAAACAAGAAAATATTTTGCAGAAGTTCTTTTAGCCAGGGCTTCCCTGGTGGCTCAGTGGTTGAGAGTCCGCCTGCCGATGCAGGGGACATGGGTTCGTGCCGCGGAGCAGCTGGGCCCGTGAGCCATGGCCGCTGAGCCTGCGCGTCCGGAGCCTGTGCTCCGCAATGGGAGAGGCCACAACAGTGAAAAAGAAGTTCTTTTATCCAGAGAAACCCCATTTTGAAAGCTAGGGCAAATGTTTCTTGCTTTCTTAATAACCTCTCCCACTTTCTGCAGAGTCTCTGCTTCATTTTCCACATAGCCTAGGTATAGTCTTATTCCAGAATAGGAAACTTGTTGTTTCTCTTATGGTGGGGAGGGGGGCGGGGAGGCCCTGTTTTTCTTCCCTTTTAAACTGAGGTAAAATTCCATCGTTCCCTCTTAACCACCACTGGACCCCCAATCTCTTATATCTCCTATTTCACGGAGATTTTTGTATTAGAAATAACCCCAGGGACAGGATCATCTGGTTCATTGGCTCACAAGAGCCTATGTCATAATGGCCTAGGGAGCTCAAATTGATAAGTCAAAGTTTTTAGGCCCTGAAATCTGTTGATATATTTTAGGATGTTCTCTGGGGGATTCTGATGCTGAGTCAAGATGATTGAGTCTAGTATTTTTCAGTTTAGAGCTTGCATTAAGACTTACCAGGGAAGCTTTTGAAAAACAGAATACCCAGCTCCCTACCTCAGAGATTCTTGAGTAGATTTGATGTTGGACCTTGGCAAGTATAGTTTGATAAGGTTTCCCCCAAGTGATTCTAATACAAAATTTCCATTAAGAGCTTCTTATCAGTCAGATCTCCTTATTTTCTAGACCAGAGAAAGAGAACCAAAGAGCACTTGCATCCCAGTCTTTCTGTTACACAGTGTCATAACTGGATTTTGGTCACTTCTACTTGCGTTGATGGGAGATACATGTCTGTGGTTTTTGTTTATTTTTCATAGTAAGCTAACTTCTGTCTTCACCAAGCTGGGCCCATGCTGGCTACGGAGAGGATTTGTGGAGTCATTTAAAATTTCTTTTTACATTTTTTGTTTTCTGGGGTGAATGTAAAATCTGAGCTTGAAATTGTCAAGCAGGAACCTAATCTGGAGTAATGCTTATGCTTGGGAGAAACAGGTGTCTTTGGAACAGTTTTAAGTTTTTGGTTTCTAAGATACTGACCGTAGAGACTGTTCCACCTTTGTTTCACCCGGTGGTTGTGGTTGCTCAGAGATAATTGGTTTAGCTCATCATTTATAATTGTAGCACTTCTAGTTTGGTCATCCTTAAGCCACATTTTTGATCAAGTTAAGTAGAAAAACTGCATTGCTATTGTTAATATAGTATAGTCTGGTTGGTGATATAGTGTAAAATACCATACTCTGATAAAGATCCCAGATCTGGAAGATGTGAATAAAAGATGCTACAAGCCATGTAGGTCCATACATTCAAGTGGAAGAAAGGGGAAGCTTGGGTTTGAGTCTTAGGCTGTATTCATGGCTACTGCTAGGGCCTTTTGTTGAAATCACTCTTGGAAGAGCAAAGCTGCTGGTGGTATATTTTGTTTCAGAACCATAGGATAAAGGAAAAGGCCTCTGGTAAACCAGACCCACCCTGCCCCTAACTCTTGATATTAACTACTAAATTAAATTTGTAACTTACACCACTTAAGCTGTTTTTCTCTCTGTCCTGCAGGGGTTGATAGTTCTTGGAGAGGCGCCTCCCCCAGAGCACACAACAGACTTATTTCTTCCGCTTAGTTCTGAGGTGAAGACAGATCATGGGAATGATAAATTGGTAAGTATAAAAGACAGAAAAGGGAAAATGAGTGAGAATTTGGGGTGTAGCTTCAGCATAGTTTATTCTCTATAATAAGGATCCTTGCATTGGCTGAACGAAGGGGTTGTATCCCCTTTTATCACCTCTGGCATTTTAAGCTCTGAATTCCCGAATAGGGCACCACAGGGCCCCTCGAGCAGTTGTGTAGCTGACTTTAAAATTAAAAAGCAGCTTCTAACTCTCAAGACAGCACAGCCAGAGCAAGTGTGACATTATGGAATATTCCTGGGAATTAGGAGACCATGTGGCTCTGATAACTTTGATAAGTAAGGTAACCTTTCTGGGCCACTATAAAATGGAAAGGTTTAACTCACAAAGATGTTGAAAATGCTGTTTGAGTTACCCCCTTTAATTCTGTAATGAGAATAAAGCTGTCATTTTTTGTAATCTTCTGTTTCCTTAGAGCCTAGCTCAAATCTCTCTTCATAATTCCTTCCTTTTTCCTATTTCTCTGAACACCAAGATTAATTTCTTTTCTTTCTGAATTCCAAGACCACTTTTAATTTATTTCTTTCATATTTTTACTTTTCTCAAAAGGTCACGGGCTTTTATGAGTATTAACATTTCTTGTTTTAAGTAATTTGATCTAAGGAAAACTCCTAGATTTGTGTATGAATGAAATTTGATTTTAGAATTAACACAAAAGTTGCAAAAGCAGTACACAAGAGTCCCCACATATCCTTCCCCCCGCTTCCCCTAGCGTTAACAGCTTGAATAACCATTGTTCAGTGTCAAAACTAGGAATTAACATTGATACAGACTACAGATTTTATTCCAGTTTCACTTATTTTCTCATTTATGCCGCCTTTTTTTGGTCCAGATTTCTACATTCCATATAGCTGTCATGTCTCTTTTTTTTTTTTTTTTTTTTTTTTTTTGCGGTAAGCAGGCCTCTCACTGTTGTGGCCTCCCCCGTTGCAGAGCACAGGCTCCGTACGCGCAGGCTCAGTGGCCATGGCTCACAGGCCCAGCCGCTTTGCGGCACGTGGGATCTTCCCGGACCGGGGCACGAACCCGTGTCCCCTGCATCGGCAGGCGGCCTCTCAACCACTGCACCACTAGGGAAGCCCTGTCATATCTCTTTAAAGTCTCTTCCAGTGTGTGAGAGCACCTCAGTTTTTGTCTTTCATGACCTTGACACAAGAGTATTGGTAAGTTATTATGTGTAATGTTCCTCAGAAGGGAGTTGCCAGATGTTTTTTCGTTAAAGGTTATGCATTTTTTGCAGTAATTCCACAGAAGTGATACTGTGCCCTTCTCAGTATACCATATTAGGGGTACAAGATGATGGTGATAGCTTTTTCACTTGGTTAATGTGATGCCTGCCAGGTTTCTCCACTGTAAAGTTAGTATTTTTCCCTTTGTAATGAATGACTATCTCATGGGGGGATACTATGCATTTTTCTGTTGCTCATTATACTTTTCTTTTACTTCTTTTATTTTTATTTTTTTTTACATCTTTATTGGAGTATAATTGCTTTACAATGGTGTGTTAGTTTCTGCTTTATAACAGTGAATCAGTTATACATATACATATGTTCCCATATCTGTTCCTTCTTGCGTCTCCCTCCCTCCCACCCTCCCTATCCCACCCCTCCAGGCGGTCACAAAGCACTGAGCTGATCTCCCTGTGCTATGCGGCTGCTTCCCACTAGCTATCTACCTTGCGTTTGGTAGTGTATGTATGTCCAGCTCATTATACTTTAATCCACAGTTTTATCATCTACTGGTGGATTTTTCCTGCAAAATTACTGCAGTAATTATTGCTGTGGTGTTTACTAAATGGTGATTTTCTGTTTTCTACATTTGTTCATTGGAATCCTGTTAGGAAGAGCTGTCTTTTCTCCCTCATTTATTTCGTCCATCAGTTAGTTACTTATTTCAGGATGGTTTTATGGATATTAATTTTACGTTATGGATTATAATCTACTATTAGTAGTTATTCAGTTGCAGTTGTCTGAACTTTTGGCATTGGGACCTTTCAGATTGGCGTCTGTGTCCTTTCAGCATTCCCCCCCGCCCTTGTTTTTTGAACACTCACTTTCTGGCACCCCACAATGTTCCAGGCTCATCTTGTATTTTACCTGTTCCAGCCCTGCTTCTTTTTATTGGAGAACAGGGTTTTGAAACCAAGATCTGGGTACTAGTTGTGCTCATTGCTACTTGGTGTCATTGCTTCTATCTAGGACTTCTCAACAAAGCTAGTAAATATATATATGTATGCTGCTACATGCATACACATACATATATTTTGTTATCTACCCATCTGTATATACACTAAAAACCATGAGTTTATACTAGTACCAGTCTAACACCACAGTCTTCCTCCTTCCTTATTGATACTTATTTGTTCAATCCTAGTACCAAATAGAGTAGTTTCATAATTGCCAGCTCATACTCCTGTGAGAAATATCTTTACTAACCAGAGTACAATATTGTATACAGTATGTTAGCACTATAATAAACCGTCAAAATGCTATTTCCCCGAAGTTGTTCTTAGGTTAGTTCACCTTTCAGTGTGACTGTGCAATTATTTTGTAATACAGTTACGTTCTTTTGTTACTATAGTATTCCACTTCTTGTTGCCCACACACACAGTAGTTGATATTTATTATTTTTTGAGTATGCAAAACATTACTACTGTGCTAAGAATTAAAGCTGTACAAAAGGCTGTAGCCCTGTTCCTATTTCCACCTTCTTTCCATTGTGTTCCCACCTCCTTTAGGTAGCCAGTTTTATTAGTTTTTGCATTATCCTTCCTTTCCATAGATTTGAAATTGAGGAGGTTTTTTGTTTGTTTTAGCAAAAACATTGCTTCTGTGGCTTTTGACAAATGACATCATTATTTGTGTTTGCTTTTATTTGCAAAATAAGCCTCACTTTTTAAAATTTTTTTGGTCTGCATTGGGTCTTCGTTGCTGCGTATGGACTTCTCATTGCAGTGGCTTCTCTTGTTGGAGAGCACGGGCTTCAGTTGTTGTGGTGTGCAGGCTCTAGGGCACGCGGGCTTCAGTAGTTGTGGCGCACAGGCTTAATTGCTCCGTGGCGCGTAGGATCTTCCTGGATCAGGGATCGAACCCGTGTCCCCTGCATTGGCAGGTGGATTCTTAACCACTGCACCACCAGGGAAGGCCCAAGCCTCATTCTTTTACCTTTCCTTGCTTTGTGGAATTGATGGAGTTAACAAGTGAACTATTAAGTGAAGGACTAATGCTTTCCCAGAAGTAAAGCATACAAAAATGTAAGCTATTGCTTTTTCTTTTTAAACATTCAAGGTATAATCTTCCTACCATTGGTTACACAGGAACAGTGTTCTTTTCCTTGAAGTTTTGCAGTCATCAGGGACAATGAATGGTGCATTGGCCCCCGTGAGGGGTTTGAGATAGAGAGTAGAGGGTTAGGTACTGGCTGGGGAACGTTTGATCCACAGTATTAAAAAACACTGACTGACCAGTTAGGACTTTTAAAATAAATTGGGCTCTGGATAAATAAGTTGAACAGTAAGAATTTATAAGGCTGTTTTTGCAATTACTGTATTTGTCTAGATTCTAGAGAAAGATTTTCAGCAGTGTTGGTAAATACAGATCTTAGGTTTAGTAGTCTCTGGACTTGTAACAACATTATGCTGGTTGCATTTTTAGAAACGAATAATTCAAAGTTTTGTTTTTAACTTTCTTTTTTTTAATTGGAGTATAATTGCTTTACAGTGTTGTGTTAGTTTCCGCTGTACAGTGAAGTGAATCAGCTATATGCATACATATATCCCCTCTCTCTTGGACCTCCCTCCCCCTGCCATCCCACCCATATAGGTCATCACAGAGCATCGAGCTGAGCTCCCTGTGCTATACAGCAGGTTCCCACTAGCTGTCTGTTTTACCCATGGTAGCGTATTTATGTCAAACGTAATCTCCCAAAGTTGTTTTAATATAATTATAGATTTTATATATATATATATATATTTTTTTTTTTTTTTTTTGCGGTACGTGGGCCTCTCACTGTTGTGGCCTCTCCCGTTGCGGAGCACAGGCTCCGGACGCTCAGGCTCAGCGGCCATAGCTCACGGCCCCAGCTGCTCTGCGGCATGTGGGATCTTCCCGGACCAGGGCACGAACCCGTGTCCCCTGCATTGGCAGGCGGACTCTCAACCACTGCGCCACCAGGGAAGCCCTATAGATTATATTTTGACCTCAATATAGAGACATAGGAAAGTGAGGCACATAGTCCCATTTTACATATGCAGAAATTGAAGCCTAGGTAAGTAACTTGGTGGAAGTGGAATTTTCAGAAAGTTCCACTTCCACTTTAACACAGTTTCTTGGCCGTGATGCTAGTTCATGGAAATGACTGTTATATTCTTTATGGGCCAGCAATATTTTGGTAATTTTAAGCAGGACTATGCTGGGTATCATTGAGATGGAGAGCATTTTGACCCAGAAATGGAGGTTGAATTCCTTACATTCAGTTAGCCTTTTCTTTCCATTTTGATAATGTTTGTCAGAAAGGTAATAACTAACCAAAACAGAACTGTTAAATTTTCTGGACAAACAAATATGGTGCATATAAGGAAAATGGTATTTCAAACAGTTACAGCATGGCGTTACTTGAATGACTAAAGTAAAGATACATACACACATATCTTGCATACACACCTAGAGATTTATTTCATTACGTGTTTTTAAGTTGTGTGCCTTTTGATTTTTACCCCTTTACTTTCTCTACTTTTTAGTAAAACAAATTCAGTGAACATGGGTTCTCAGACCCCAGAAAAATCTCCCCCCACACACAAATAAACCTTAATTTAATATAGTTTTTCTTTAAGGGCTTTTTGTCACACTTAATTGTTGTGGCCAAGAAGGTGGAGTAATGAATCAAACAGATGCCTACTTTATAAGAATAACAAATAGAATCTCACTGCTGTGTTATTCCATACATCTGACCCTTTCAGTCAAGGAAAAAAATCACTTCAGTAACCCTGCTTGCTACCTTTAACTCTTAAGATTTCCCCAAAAGGTAATCCCTGGGGCTCTGCTTTAGAAAAAGGAGGGATTACAGAAGCACTCTACCTACCACTTCACTTCAGCTTTTCTGTACTTTTCTGGCTGTGGGATGCATGTACCCTCAGAGTGTATCTGAACACCACATAAAACTCAAGAGAAGCTCTGTAACAACTCCTATTTACAGTTTCCCATTGGATGGCAAATATCTGAGTCATGCTTTAGTTTCCTGAAAATATTAATGATGTAAACCACTGCAGTAATAACAATCGGGCTTAAATTAGTGTGTGGATTTAATATTTGTGAAGTGTTTGTTAATGTTTCTCTACCCTATCTTTGCAGCTTTTTGGACTGCAAGATAAGGAGTGTTCACTTTTTCTTAAAGCAATGTGAATGCATTTAAGAAACTCTTAAGTAAAATTACATGTGTTTGTGAGGTGTGTTTTTCTTTTTCTAGACAAAACACTATTAGAGGATTGGGGTTAATATTTTAAGCTCTTTGAATTTGAGAATGAATGATGAACCTAATTGCCCCAGTGCCCTGCTTTAGATCTCAGGGTGATTACATGTAGGATATCCCAAGGTTTCTAAGCAGATCCTTCTAAATATTCAGTGCCTCCTTGTATGGTTGGGATTGGAATTCAAGCACGTTTCCTCTCTGACTTTGATGCTCTTAATTGCTGTGTGCTTCTGTATCCTTGACAAGCATTTCTGTGCTTAAATAACCTTTTGCCTGTTGACTTCTCTTTTAATTTTGGGGCTGAATTACCCCCAGGAAAGTTCCAAGTTCCTCTAAGAAAAATAATAAAATACACATTGAGGATTAATGGCCTTTAAATATACTTATATATCTGTAGGCATGAAAAACAAGGATAGATTATTAGCCAAGAAAAGTAAACTTGTTTTGAAATGAGATTTTGTTAAAGAATGGCAACAGTTTGTCTTGACAGGTATCCTGGTGGTTAGTTCTCCGTAATCCCTAGAAAATAAATCTTAATCAAATGAGAGTCAAACCTATTGCTTAAACGTAGCACCTTGTAAAACATGTAGATATATAAACCAGATCTGTGTCATAATTTAATGCTAAAAGCTATTGTTTTAAATGAATATAAAGTTGACAGAAGTTCTTCAGATCAACACCAAAAAGTTCATAGTCACAGCGTTTTCATGTTGAAAGGAAACTTTTTCATACAAACCAGAACTTCAGAAATCTAGGAAAGCTGTAACATGGCTGGAGTCACACATCTCCTAGTTAACAGCAACCTGAATCTTAAATCTTTTTGTCCTTTGTCATACCATAATATTTGTTTGGGCTTTTTGAGGTGTTCCTGAATGGTAAATCCTCACTAGCATTCAGGAGGGTATTGGGTTATCCGGGGTTTTTTTAAATGTTAAAAATATTATCTAAATGTAAAGAAAACTTCGAATAGTCCTATTCTGCCTCATTTTTTAAAAATTTTATTTATTTATTTTTGGCTGCATTGGGTCATTGTTGCTGCATGTGGGCTTTCTCTAGTTGCGGCGAGCAGGGGCTACTCTTCGTTGCGGTGCTCAGGCTTCTCATTGAGGTGGCTTCTGTTGTTGTGGAGCACGGGCTCTAGGCGCGCGGGTTTCAGTTGTGGCGCATGGGATCAGTAGTTGTGGTTCCCAGGCTCTAGAGCGTGGACTCAGTAGTTGTGGTGCATGGGCTTTGTTGCTCTGCGGCATGTGGCATCTTCCCAGACCAGGGCTCGAACCCGTGTCCCCTGCATTGGCAGGCAGATTCTTAACCACTGCGCCACCAGTGAAGTCTCTATTCTGCCTCTTTAACACTATCTTTACCTTGTCATTATCTGTGTACATATATTTTTAGTCACCACAATTATATTAAAAATATTTTGAATTTAGCCCCTTTCCAAAATCATTTCTACCTATTATTTTCTATATTTAAATATTCCTCTGGGTAAAGGAAGAGGAAATTTCCTTTATGATTATCTTCAATATTCTGATTTGGTGTACCACATTTTATAACTATGCCTCAAGTGTTGAGCATTTAGGTTATTGATCCATATCATTGCAGTGACTAGCTTTGTGTGTAAGATTTGGGGGTATGTTTTGTTGAGTTATTTCTTTAAGATACATTTTAAGGATGAGTAAAATACTTTGTCAGAAGACATGAACATCCTTATAACTCTTACACATTACTTTCCATGAGGAAATCAGTGTGGCTTTTAAGGCAGTGAGTACATGAGCCAAATTTACCATAATTTTGGTGTTGTTGACTAATATAATTGTTCAAGGTATACCAGTAAATGTACAGGGTATCTAACAAGGAAGACAGAACACTTTCCCAGTGTTTACTCATTGTAATTTACTCATGTGTCTTGTCTATCCTGATCTAACTTTTTGGATAATTTGTATTAAATTTTAAAAATTAGCTTCCCAATGTATTGTCCTTTCTTGAGGCTGTTCTCAGGTCTTCAGATCCTTTGGTGTTTTCTCCTTGGGGGGTAAAAAGATCAAAAGAGAATATAACAATACTGATAAATAGAATTTCAGCCTCAAAATATTGGCTTTGATATGTACTGGTAGCAGTTACAGGAAGGGGGATGTCAAAACACCCCAAAGTCAGTTTGAGTGTAAGGCGGAGACAAAGACCACAGCCATTCTGTGGTATTCCAACAACTCCCAGAGCCGAGGGATAACTGAGCTGTGGCTTTATTGCCAATACCTCAGACACTCCATGTGATTGACATCTCATGGCTGCCCCTACCCCTTTTAGCCTAGTAAATATATAATTTCTTTTGAAATAGTGAAATTCCAACCTTTCCACATTTTTTTCCTACCTCCCTTTTTTCATTTTATATTGTAAGCATATACAATTGACTCTTGAACAACATGGGATTTAATCCACATATAACGTATAGTCAGCCCTCCCTATCCACAGTTCCTCCACATCTGCAGATTCAACGAACCACAGACTGTGTAGTACTTTAGTGTTTACTATTGAAACATATCCACGTATAAATGGATCCCTGCACTTCAAATCCAAAAGTTGTTTGAGGGTCAACTGTATTTGTATACTCCAAAGTTACTACCTGATAGCATTAGGTAATTATTAGTTATTCATTGTCATTTTATTAATTGTTTCTATTTCTTTTATCACAGGGGTGAAATATATATAGAGAGAGAGTGAGAAAGTGAGAGAGAGTATGGTTTTCTGGAAACAAGCTTCCAGCATACACTGCGAAGTTAAGCAGATATTAACTACATTTAAATTTCCTCTTAGTTGTCTTCCTACTGAACTTATGTACCCTTGACCCTTAGGTTGAAAACTTGACTCTTGGTACTATATAATTGTTTTGCTGTGCTTCTGTTCCATGGAGTCATTAGGTCATTTCCCTGTCAGTAGGCACTTTACTACTTTTGGTCTGTTAAATATCTTAATTCCTAACCCTTCTCTCCAAAGCAAATTCTCCAAATTTTGCCAAAGCAAAATCTCAAAAGCTGATTCTCTTAATTATTTTCTTTTTTCCTCAATCATACGAGTGATTTTGGTTTTTTTGGGTTTTTTTGATTTTGGTTTTTTCGGGTTTTTTGGTTTTGGTTTTTTTAAGGCCAAAAAATGCATTTATTTGGGATTTGTGAGGACTACAGCCCAGGAAACACAAATCCAGGAAACACTTAAATGTGTTCCATAAATGAGGTTTTTTTCAAGTTGGTCATCAGAAGTTTTAGGTGTTTCATTAAAATGAAATGGTGCTGCTTTTCAGGCTGGTGCTGTTGGCTAAATGTTGATAATATATTTTCATTTTTATTCTCATTAAGATTGAGTCTGTTTCTCAACCACTGGAAAACCATGGTGCCTCTGGTCATCCTTCAGAGTCATTGTCTACTAAATCATGTGGAGCATTGAGACCTGTCAATGGAGTTATTAATACGTAAGTTTTATCTCTTCTGCATACTTCTTATACTCAGCAGGCTTGTTAAAGATGGGTTTGAGGCTCTTAGTTATCCCTAGCCAGAAGTAACCCTGGTTTAAAGAAGCAGAAACCTTATCACTTCATAATATTGTGCATGCCTCCTACTGTAGCAAGTATATTTTAAGTAGCCTCCTAATGTATTTTCCTGTTACTGCGGCCTAAAATCGACTCAGCCTGGAGAAAAATTAAAGTCCTAAAGTTATTATGAATCGTTGTGATTGGTCCTGTCTTGGTAGAATTCCTCAGAAATATTTACATAAAATCCTCTGCTGTAGAACAGATTAGATCCCTGAAGGCTGTAAATCTGTATTTATAAAAGATCGAGGAATCCTTCTGCAAGTGAACAATGAGTACACATCCCTAATAGGCAAGTTTCATAGGAGAACCGATTCTCAATATATGTTAAAAATATTCTTACCAGTTGCAATTTTCTAGACTTTTAAGAATTCATGTTTTTGTTGTAGAAGAGAACTTAATCACTAGAACCTGAGTTCACTTACTGACTTTTGCATTTTTCAGACATGGTAGAGTAACATCCACCAAGAGCACCTTAAAAATAAGCACAGATACTGCATAGCCACTTAGATTAACAGACATCAGCATCAAGAGGTGACCTCTGTGTGCTCTAGAACACGTTTGTGTCTGTGAACATTTGCAAGTAGAGGTGGTTGAACAAGTATTAAAGGCTTTGTTTCCTTATGTCTTATGAGAAGTGAATATTCTTCCTTCCCCTTGTGTAGTCTTCAGCCTGTCTTGGCAGACCACATACCAGGTGACAACTCTGATGCTGAGGAACAATTGCATAAAAAGCAAAGACTGAATCTAGTTTCTTCATCAACTGATGGCACCTGTGTGGCAGCCCGAACACGTCCTGTGCTGAGCTGTAAGAAACGGAGGCTTGTTCGACCCAACAGCATCGTGCCTCTTTCCAAGAAGGTCAGTACCAGTGAGACTTGGTCACTGTTAAACAGTGAGCCAGATGCTCAGATAGAGGTACTAGTTTCTTGCCAGCTTTGGTTCTTTTAACCAGTGTTTTCCAAACTTGGCTAACCACCAAGGCTTCCTGCAGAGCTTTAAAAAATACTAGGTTCCTGAGCCCTGTTTCCTAGAGATTCTGGTTTCGTTGCTCTGGAGTTGGGCCTGGGAATCTTGTTTTCAGAAAACAAAAAGCTCCTAGGTGACTCTTCAGCCAGGTTTGGAAACCATTGGCTTGAGATTTTAATAGAAATGGGAGAGAGGAAGTTGGAAGTTCTGCCATCAACACTTTGAAGGAGAGCAGTGTGTCTTCTCACTTATCCTGTTATCGCTGAAAATGGCAATGTGGAATGCTTTCCTTTTAAATAAGAATCTCCATTAAAATTTCTAAGTTGATGATACTAAACGAATGTTTGTCTTCACAGACAAAATGGAGATTATTTTACAACTATAGGAAACTTGATTGCTGACTCTTCAAATAGCAGGGTTGGATTTAGTTCAAAACCAACGAAATAGTACTCCAGTGAAAATAATACCATGCAGTGATTAAGAGCATTAACTTTGAAGAGGACAGACTTGGGTTTGAATCATGGCACTGCCACTTAGTAGTTTGTGTTTGGGGCATGTTAACACCCCACCCCACCCCACCCCACACTGCCTCAGAGATCTCATAGGGTTGTTTCAGGATTAACTGAAATGTATATAATTTGCTTATTGGGGTATCTGGCTGCTAAGTTACTAGTACAAGATGACCCTTGCTGTTTACACTTTTTATTCATTCACTCATTCAACAAATCTTTTTTTGAGTTCCTACAATAAGCTAGATCTGTTCTGTGCAATGAGAATACAACACTAAACAAAACAGACAAAAATTCTTACCCTCATGAAATAATCTAATGGGTAGAGACAGAAAATAAAGCAATAAAATGAAGTATATGGGGGCTTCCCTGGTGGCGCAGTGGTTGAGAGTCTGCCTGCCGATGCAGGGGACACGGGTTCGTGCCCCGGTCCGGGAAGATCCCACATGCCGCGGAGTGGCTGGGCCCGTGAGCCATGGCCTCTGAGCCTGCGCGTCCGGAGCCTGTGCTCCGCAACGGGAGAGGCCACAGCAGTGAGAGGCCCGCGTATCGCAAAAAAAAAAAAAATGAAGTATATGGTATGTTCTGTAGTGTTAAGTTCTGGGGAGAAAAATGCAGCAGAGGAAGGGAATAGGGAATGGTGGGGAACTCAGTTGGAATTCAGCCTTGATACATTTTTTTATTCCAAGTCTTTGGAGATGTGAAAGATAAGAAACTGGGAAGGAGTGACCAGTGAAGCAGAAGGAAAACCAAGAGAGTGTGGTATGTGGAAGGCAAGTGAAGAAAATGTTTCAGAAAGGAGGGAATGATCATCTCTGTTAGATGCTGCAGATGGGTCAAGTTAGGTGAAGACTAAGAACTGACCATAGGATTTTGTGGGGCCAGGGTTGCTTGAGACCTTTGTAAGCAGTTTTGTTAGAGGTAGAAGAGTGAAATTCTGATTGAATCGGGTTCAGGAGAGAATGGAACGGAAGGAATTGAGGGAACCATCATAGATAACACTTTCAAAGAGTATTTCTGTAAAGGAGAACAGAGAAATAACCTGTTTGACTGAAAGAGAATGTTTCTTAAGATAATGCTATTACAGTATATTTGCTGGTGAGAAAACTGAGGACAAGGGAGAGGAGATAATTGTTGGAAGCATTAATATTTGGACAGTAGATTTTCACTGCTTGGCTTTTTTTGTTATAGTATGCATTTGGACTATATAATTTTGCCATGATCATTCATTTATGGCTGTGTTGGGTCTTCGTTGCTGCGCGCAGGCTTTCTCTAGTTGCAGAGAGCGGGGGCTACTCTTTGTTGAGGTGCGCAGGCTTCTCATTGCGGTGGCTTCTATTGTTGTGGAGCACGGGCTCTAGGTGCGTAGGCTTCAGTAGTTGTGGCTCGTGGGCTCTAGAGCACAGGCTCACTAGTTGTGGCTCACAGGCTTAGTTGCTCTGCGGCATGTGGGATCTTCCCAGACCAGGGCTTGAACCCATGTTCCCTGCGTTGGCAGGTGGATTCTTAACCACTGTGCCACCAGGGAAGTCCCTTGCCATGATCTTTTTTTTTTAAAGGAAAGTATTATTAGTGAAAATTAACTATTAGGCTGTACCATTTTTCTCTTGTCTATTCCTCAGATTGCCTGAATTACCAAAATACCAGAAAAGAATTTGGTGGGTTTCTCATATTGACATTTGAATCAAATTTTTATTAATAGTCATATAAATCTAAATTATTTTCTGAACAGTTTTGAAGAGTTGATATTGGGAAAGCAAAAAAACAGTATATTACTGTTAAGTATAAGAAAGTAGATTTTGGCCATGCCCTTGATGATTTTAACAAAAACCTACCAACAACATCGCCTCATGGGGAAATAGTGTCCTTTCTCTGTTTCAGCAGTTGCTAGCCATGGTGTCATGACATCTAAGGGTGTGATAGAATTTTTCTGAAGTATAGATTGGCCTCCTGGATTCTTTTCTTTATATCTGTGAAGTAGCAAGACTTCTTTGTTGCAGTTGACAGTAGTTTCTTCTTGTTCATGCCCCAAAACTGATATACTTTTGAAGGTAGTACATATAAATGTTTACAACAAGGGGGAGACATACAAAGCATACTAAAGACCCTTTGGTTCCAATGCCAGTGTCTAAAACAATCATTCTGACATGCAGAAGTAAACTGCATGGAAAATAAGACAAATAAATAAGTTTAGTTTGGGAAATAAACCATTTGCTGACGATAGCAATAATGCTGGAGTTCTGCCAAAGTTGGAGACAAAGGCCATTCTCTCTGTCTTAGTTGCTCACTGTGTCTTCAGTGGATCCTTGCTCAGTGATATTTGCTGTTGAGCAAGTACCTTGCCCTCTACCATTTTGAGGTGATGGATTTGCCAAGCAAATTTATTCAGCAGTTTTGGGTCCCCACGGTGTTCCAGTACACCTGGGTTTCATTGGTGAACAAAAGTCCTTGCCCTCATGGAGCTTACTTTCTAGTGGCAGAGTACTCAGAAATCACCCAGTGCTTAGGACAATAGCCTCTAAACTTTTATGGGAGTGTTTTATATATGCATTATAAAACACATACAAAATAAATTTTGAAAGGCTGAGATGAAGTAAATAGAAGTAGAAGCCCTAATATTTTATTTACAAACTGTCTTCAAGCCAAAAGAATTTTTAAAAATACTTTAATATTCTGTGATTAACAGATAATGATGATAGAGCCTTATTTTCAGAGTGGACTTTCTCCATAACCACTGAATTGGTTTTTTGGGTTTTTTTGCTTGTTTGTTTCTTTGTTTTTTTATTAAACAAATGTGGCTTGGATTTTGCACTAAGATTTTTGGAAAGTCTTTAAATTATGATGGATTTCAATTAATTTTTGTTCTTGGCAAATTCTCTATCAGATGTTGCAGTGTCTGTGAGCCAATAAAAGTAACACATTGCATTGCATTCTGATTACCACAACATATACTAAGATTTCTAAGTTAATTTTTTTTAATAGTGCTTTATTTTCATAATTAGAAGGTGAAATAATTACCATTTCAAATAGTTAGACAGAGTTGAATATTTCCTATTTTGGTGCTTTTCTCTTCCCTGAAATGTATTCAAAGCCTTGTTTTGTTTTTGAATTTTATTTATTTTTTCATGCAGCAGGTTCTTATTAGTCATCCATTTTATACATA
Source organism: Delphinapterus leucas (assembly GCF_059928025.1). Taxonomy (NCBI): domain Eukaryota; kingdom Metazoa; phylum Chordata; class Mammalia; order Artiodactyla; family Monodontidae; genus Delphinapterus; species Delphinapterus leucas. Next base: position 54,362,859 of record NC_143147.1, on the reverse strand, counting down.
TCAGTGTATACATGTCAATCCGAATCTCCCAATTCATCACACCACCACCACCACCACCACCACCACCCCCACACTTCTTTCCCCCTTGGTGTCCATACGTTTGTTCTCTACATCTGTGTCTCAGTTTCTGCCCTGCAAACCAGTTCATCTGTACCATTTTTCTAGGTTCCACATATATGTGTTAATATACTATATTTGTTTTTCTCTTTCTAACTTCACTCTGTATGACAATCTCTAAATCCATCCACGTCTCTACAAATGACCCAATTTCGTTCCTTTTTATGGCTGAGTAATATTCCATTGTATATATGTACCACTTCTTCTTTATCCATTCATCTGTCGATGGGCATGTAGGTTGCTTCCATGACCTGGCTATTGTAAATAGTGCTGCAATGAATATTGGGGTGCATGTGTCTTTTTGAATTATGGTTTTCTCTGCGTATATGCCCAGTAGTGGGATTGCTGGGTCATATGGTAATTCTGTTTTTAGTTTTTTAAGGAACTTCCATACTGTTCTCCATAATGGCTGTATCAGTTTACATTCCCACCATCAGTGCAAGAGGGTTCCCTTTTCTCCACACCCTCTCCGGCATTTGTTGTTTGTACATTTTCTGATGATGCCCATTCTAACTGGTGTGAGGTATTAGATACCTCATTGTAGTTTTGATTTGCATTTCTCTAATAATTAGTGATGTTGAGCAGCTTTTCATGTGCTTCTTGGCCATCTGTATGTCTTCTTTGGAGAAATGTCTATTTAGGTCTTCTGCCCATTTCTGGATTGCGTTGTTTGTTTTTTTAATATTGAGCTGCATGAGCTGTTTATATATTTTGGAGATTAATCCTTTGTCCGTTGATTCGTTTGCAAATATTTTCTCCCATTCTGAGGGTTGTCTGTTCGTCTTCTTTATGGTTTCCTTTGCTGTGCAAAAGCTTTTAAGTTTCATTAGGTCGCATTTGTTTGTTTTTATTTCCATTACTTCAGGAGGTGGATCAAAAAAGATCTTGCTGTGATTTATGTCAAAGAGTGTTCTGCCTATGTTTTCCTGTAAGAGTTTTATAGTGTCCAGTCTTACATTTAGGTCTCTACTCCATTTTGAGTTTTTGTGTATGGTGTTAGGGAGTGTTCTAATTTCATTCTTTTACGTGTAGCTGTCCAGTTTTCCCAGCACCACTTACTGAAGAGACTGTCTGTTCTCTGTTGTATATCTTTGCCTCCTTTGTCATAGATTAGTTGACCTTAGGTGCGTGGGTTTATCTCTGGGCTTTCTATCTTGTTCCATTGATCTATATTTCTGTTTTTGTGCCAGTACCATATTGTCTTGATTACTGTAGCTTTGTAGTATAGTCTGAAGTCAGGGAGTCTGATTTCTCCAGCTCTGTTTTTTTCCCTCAAGACTGCTTTGGCTATTCGGGGTCTTCTGTGTCTCCATACAAATTTTAAGATTTTTTGTTCTAGTTCTGTAAAAAATGCCATTGGTAGTTTGATAGGGATTGCATTGAATCTGTAGATTGCTTGGGGTAGTATAGTCATTTTCACAATATTGATGCTTCCAATCCAAGAACATGGTATATCTCTCCATCTGTTGGCATCATCTTTAATTTCTTTCATCAGTGTCTTATAGATTTCTGCATACAGGCCTTTTGTCTCCCTAGGTAGTTTATTCCTAGGTATTTTATTCTTTTTGTTGCAATGGTAAATGAGAGTGTTTCCTTAATTTCTCTTTCAGATTTTTCATCATTACTGTATAGAAATGCAAGAGATTTCTGTGCATTAATTTTGTATTCTGCAGCTTTACCAAATTCATTGATTGGCTCTAGTAGTTTTCTGGTAACATCTTTAGGATTCTCTATGTATAGTATCATGTCATCTGCAAACAGTGACAGTTTTACTTGTTCTTTCCAATTTGTATTCCTTTTATTTCTTTTTCTTCTCTGATTGCCGTGGCTAGGACTTCCAAAACTATGTTGAATAATAGTGGTGAGAGTGGACATCCTTGTCTCGTTCCTGATCTTAGAGGAAATGCTTTCAGGTTTTCACCATTGACAGTGATGTTTGCTGTGGGTTTGTTGTATATGGCCTTTATTATGTTGAGGTAAGTTCCCTCTATGCCCACTTTCTGGAGGTTTTTTTTCTTTTCATAAATGGGTGTTGAATTTTGTCAAAAGTTTTCTCTGCATCTATTGAGATGATCATATGGTTTTTATTCTGCAGTTTGTTAATATGGTGTATCACATTGATTTGCATATATTGAAGAATCCTTGCATCCCTGGGATAAATCCCACTTGATCATGGTGACGATCCTTTTAATGTGTTGTTGGATTCTGTTTGCTAGTATTTTGTTGAGGATTTTTGCATCTGTATTCATCAGTGATATTGGTCTGTAATTTTCTTTTTTTGTAGTATCTCTGTCTGGTTTTGGTATCAGGGTGATGGTGGCCTCATAGAATGAGTTTGGGAGTGTTCCTTCCTCTGCAGTTTTTTGGGAGAGTTTGAGAAGGGTTGGGTGTTAGCTCTTCTCTAAATGTTTGATAGAATTCACCCGTGAAGCCATCTGGTCCTGGACTTTTGTTTGTTGGAAGATTTTTAATCACAGTTTCAGTTTCCTTACTTGTGACTGGTCTGTTCATATTTTCTGTTTCTTCCTGGTTCAGTTCTGGAAGGTTATACCTTTCTAAGAATTTGTCCATTTCTTCCAGGTTGTCCCATTTTATTGGCATACAGTTGCTTGTAGTAGTCTCTTAGGATGCTTTGTATTTCTGCAGTGTCTGTTGTAACTTCCCCTTTTTCATTTCTAATTTTATTGATTTGAGTCCTCTCCCTCTTTTTCTTGGTGAGTCTGGCTAATGGTTTATGAATTTTGTTTATCAAAGAACCAGCTTTTAGTTTTATTTATCTTTGCTATTGTTTTCTTTGTTTCTATTTCATTTATTTCTGCTCTGATCTTTATGATTTCTTTCCTTCTGCTAACTTTGGGTTTTGTTTGTTCTTCTTTCTTTAGTTCCTTTAGGTGTAAGGTTGGATTGTTTATTTGAGATTTTTCTTGTTTCATGAGGTAGGCTTGTGTAGCTATAAACTTCCCTCTTAGAACTGCTTTTGCTGCATCCCATGGGTTTTGGATTGTTGTGTTTTCATTGTCATTTGTCTCTAGGTATTTTTTGATTTCTTCAGTGATCTCGTGGTTATTTAGTAACGTATTGTTTAGCCTCCATGTGTTTGTGTATTTTACTTTTTTTTCCCTGTAATTGATTTCTAATCTCATAGCATTGTGGTCAGAAAGGATGCTTGATATGATTTCAGTTTTCTTAAATTTAATGAGACTTTATTTGTGACCCAAGATGTGACCTACCCTGGAGGATATTCCGTGCGCACTTGAAAGAGTAATCTGCTGTTTTTGCATGGAATGTCCTATAAATATCAATTAAATCTATCTGGTCTATTGTGTCATTTAAAGCTTGTGTTTCCTTATTAATTTTCTGTTTGAATGATCTGTCCATTGGTGTAAGTGAGGTGTTAAAGTCCCCCACTGTTATTGTGTTACTGTCGATTTCCTCTTTTATAGCTGTTAGCAGTTGCCTTATGTATTGAGGTGCTCCTATGTTGGGTGCATATATATTTATAATTGTTATATCTTCTTCTTGGATTGATCCCTTGATCATTAGTGTCCTTGTCTCTTGTAACATTCTTTAAAGTCCATTTTATCTGATATGAGTATTGCTACTCCAGCTTTCTTTTGATTTCCATTTGTATGGAATATCTTGTTCCATCCCCTCACTTTCAGTCTGTATGTGTTCCTAGGTCTGAAGTGGGTCTCTTGTAGACAGCATATATATGGGTCTTGTTTTTGTATCCATTCAGCAAGCCTGTGTCTTTTGGTTGGAGCATTTAATCCATTCATGTTTAAGGTAATTATCGATATGTATGTTCCTATTACCATTTTCTTAATTGTTTTGGGTTTGTTTTTGTAGGTCCTTTTCTTCTGTTGTGTTTCCCACTTAGAGAAGTTCCTTTAGCATTTGTTGTAGAGCTGGTTTGGTGGTGCTGAATTCTCTTAGCGTTTGCTTGTCTGTAAAGCTTTTGATTTCTCCATCGAATCTGAATGAGATCCTTGCCGGGTAGAGTGATCTTGGTTGTAGGTTCTTTCTTCCCTTTCATGCCAGTCCCTTCTGGCTTGTAGAGTTTCTGCTGAGAAATCAGTTCTTAACCTTATGGGAGTTCCCTTGTATGTTATTTGTCATTTTTCCGTTGCTGCTTTCAGTAATTTTTCTTTGTCTTTAATTTTTGCCAGTTTGATTACTATGTGTCTCAGCATGTTTCTCCTTGGGTTTATTCTGTATGGGACTCTCTGCACTTCCTGGACTTGGGTGGCTATTTCCTTTCCCATATTAGGGAAGTTTTCAACTATAATCTCTTCAGATATTTTCTCAGGTCCTTTCTCTCTTCTCCTTCTGGGACCCCTATAATGTGAATGTTGCTGTGTTTAATGTTGTCCCAGAGGTCTCTTAGGCTGTCTTCATTTCTTTTCATTCTTTTTTCTTTATTCTGTTCTGGAGCAGTGAATTCTACCATTCTGTCTTCCAGGTCACTTACCTGTTCTTCTGCCTCAGTTATTCTGCTATTGGTTCCTTCTAGTATATTTTTCAATTCAGTTATTGTATTGTTCAGTTACTGTATTGTTTATTTGTTCTTTAATTCTTCTAAGTTTTTGTTAAACGTTTCTTGCATCTTCTGAATTCTTTTTCTGGAAGGTTGCCTATCTCCACTTCATTTAGTTGTTTTTCTGGGGTTTTATCTTGTTCCTTCATCTGGTACGTAGCCCTCTGCCTTTTCATCTTGTCTGCCTTTCTGTGAAAGTGGTTTTTGTTCCACAGGCTGCAGGATTGTAGTTCTTCTTGCTTCTGCTGCATTGGGTTTTTAATGGGAATTCCTTCAGAGAGAATTAATGCCATTACAGTATTAAGGGAACACAGAATTCCTCTTTTATCCCAGTTAAGGGAACACAGAATTCTTCTTTTATCCCAGTATTTTATCTCTTCATACATGTTATCTACATTCTTGATATTTTGGTCATGTGAATGAGATCTTTTTTGTTAGTGTTATTTTATGAGTTGGTTTCTGGGTATTTATTTTGTAATTGAACACTTTTCTGAACTCTTAACATTGTTTTGGTTGTTTGTTTTTAATTTTCTAGGTTGGCTTTCTGTCATCAGCAAGCAGTTTGACACCTCTTTATATACTTACTCCTTTTCCTTGTCTGGATTCACTTTCAGAACAGTGTTAAGAAATAATTGGTCGTAGTGAGACATCTCATTTCTGGTTTGAATGGCAATACTTTTAGAAGGTCACTACTAATTTTGATGTAGGACAACTGAAAATGAATTGGGACACATAGAGTATCATTTGCCGTGCTCTGGAAAAGTTTAAAGGAAGGATCAATTTGTTTAAAATTTGTTAGAACTCAAGGTAAAAGCATCTGAGATTGGCATCTGTTCTGTAGAAAATTTTCCATCAGTTACATATTTTCAAATTTACTCATGCAGAATTTTAATAAGCGTTCTTTTTAAATCCCTGTATCAGGAGTTAATATCCATTTCTCAGTCTTCATTATATTTGTCTTTTCTTTCTTGATCAACCTTGTCAGCAGTTTTTCTATTTTATTGGTCATTTCAAAGATCAGTTCTTTGCTGTTAACTCCTTCCTGTGGTCTTGTTTTTCCCCCCTCTCTGCCTTTATTCAAATGCTCGGTTAATTTATTTTCTGTTCTTTGTTACATAATAACAGAAGCATTTAACTTTTTGAATTTTCTTCTGAGTGTATTTTTGGATAGCATTCCATAGCCTTTGTTGTGTGAAGGAAGTGGGGTTTTTTTTTTTGCTATTTGTAAGTTGCTTTTGAGTTTTTAAGTTCTTTTCCCAAGAGTTAAGAATTGAGTTTTTAGATTCTAAATGGTTTTTCTTTTTAAGCCTTTGTTATTAATTACTGATTTTTATAGCATTTTGATCAAAATGATGTTCTTATAGTTTCTGCTTATATTTGTGGTCTATTGTGTTGATTTTTTTAAAAAAAAACTTTCATTGGTGTGTAGGACAGTTTTATATATTTATATCTTCTTTGTGACTGCGGCTCCTGTCTCCAGTAGTTGTTCTTGCCTTACAGTTCTACTTTTCTTGATATTAATATTTAGTGTATGTGATTTCTCATCCATTTAGTTTTAACATTTTGTTTTCTGTATGCTTTTTGAAACAGCATAAAAGATTCAGGGTTTGGGGTTGTTTTTTTTTTTTTTTTTTTTTTTTTTAATCTCCTAAAAGTCTTATTTTAATGGGGATTTTATTAAATAGAGAATAGTTTTTAATTTTATATTCAGTTTTAAAAGTAGACTTAAAGGCTTATTTTGGTTATAACATTTCATTGTTTGTTGACAGTCCTTTTTATATCTTTATTTGCCCGTTCATTGAGTTTTTAATTTGCATTTGTGGTTTTTCAGTGATTTGAGCAACAGTTTGACTGTGTTTCAAGTTCTTAGATCATAACCTCTGTCCCTTAAAACTCTGTTCCACTGTCTTTTGGTTGGGGGAGGAGAGCAGTTGTTTATTCTGTTTTGTTTTGGCCAGTCTGTGTTTCTTTCCTTTATATTGGTAAATGGTTCTACTCTGTGCTGTCCAGGATGGTAGCCACTATCCACAGATACCTATTTAAAATTAGGATAAAAAGTTCAGTACCTCACTCATACCAGCCACATTTCAAGGGTTGAGTAGTCATATGGCTAGTGGCTACCATATTTAGTTGCACTAATACAGAACTTTTTTACCATTGCAAAACTGCACGGGACAGTGCTTCAGAGTATTTTATGTAGCACTGTCAAGTTTTCTTCAATAGTAGCTTTGGTTTTTGATTCCCTTAAGTTTGTAGTTGCCTGTTTTTAAGTATACCAATTATCTGTGTGTTATTGTTTCCTGTCCTTTTTATCTAGCTGTTACTACCTGCTCCACAGCATTGCTGTGATCATTAAATTAGATACAGGAAGTGACGGGCACATTTTGAATACACATAATAGCTATTCAGATGTGAGCTAGCTGTTAACTTTTCTCTCACTGTTTTTATCCCTTTGGTTCTCCCATAGTGCAAAGGAATAAAACAGCTAAGTTTGTTGTCCACATCCTGTTTTGATTTTCTGTATCATCAGTTCTAACCTATAGTTCCTTTTGTGTAGTTTTTTTTGTTTGTTTGTTTGTTTTGCGGTAAGCGGGCCTCTCCCGTTGCGGAACGCAGGCTCAGCAGCCATGGCTCACGGGCCCAGCCGCTCCACAGCATGTGGGATCTTCCTGGACCGGGGCACGAACCCATGTCCCCTGCATCGGCAGGCGGACTCTCAACCACTGTGCCACCAGGGAAGCCCTTGTGTAGGTTTTAATTGTGCTACCTTGGGTTAATATTTTCTTTTTAGATTTTATATTTACTTTTTATGTCATCTTGTCCTTTCACTTTACTCTGTTACTTCATAGTAGAGGCTATGTTATCTCTTACTCTATTAGGGATGCCAAAAGTTTTCATTAATTGTTTTATTGAACTTGTTTTATAGATAGTTTTCCAAAAACATGTTTTTTCTGAATTTCTCAGATTTGCTTTCTTTTCCTTTGTTCTACAGTGTTCTACTTTAGTTCCCATGCTGAGGGTTTTGTTTGTTTTTTCCTTTTGTCATTCTTAAAAACTAAGTTGATCTATCTACACTTTGTATTTATCACTAGGAAAAACTTAGTAGCTGACTGAGTTAGTTTCCTGTCAAAGTCCTGGAGGCTAGAAGTCTTGACATTGAAATCAAGTTTGTCAGCCCTTGCTGGCCTCGGAAGGCTCTAGGGAAGAATCCTTCCTTGCCACTTCCTGCAAGCAACCTTAGTAGTCCTTGGCTTGTAGTAGCATAATTCCTATTTCTACCTCCATCTTCACACGATCACCTTCCCTGTGTGTCTGTGTTTTCACATGGTCTTATAAGGACACCAGTCATTGGATTCAAGGCTTACCCTAATCCAGTAGTGCTTCATATTAAACTAATTGCATCTGCAAAGACCCTATTTACAACTACAGTCACATTCTGTGGTTCTGGGTAGGCATGAATTTTGAGGTAGGATCTGGGGAGGGGACACTATTCTCAGTACACTAGTTGTTGGTCCTTCTCTCTGCTGCTCATATGATGGTTGAACCCTTTTCTCACTTCTAAATCTAGAAGACAGATTGATAGGCACTGTTCCCAATTCAGTTCCTGGGTTTCAGCAACTTTCAGACTTAATACACCTTTTCTCTGAAATAGTTGGACTTTCTTTTACTCCCTCTGCCAGTTTTCTGGGGCTCTTCTATACCATTGAATTTATTGTGTGAAGAACTTAAGTTCTCTGTATATAGAAAAAATTATAGGTTTACCTGTCTGCTCCCCTGATTTTTTTAATTCTGTGAAGTATAAAGGATGATGTAACAAAAATCGATGTATGTACCAACCTAAATGTTAATATTCAAAATTTTTTTTACTTCATGTGTTTTTTTAATATTAAAAGAAAATTATAGATAACTAGTGCTCCTTTTATTTTCTTCCATCTCCTTTACATGCTTTCTTCCCCAGAGCTAACCACTATTATGAATTTGTGTATACTCCTAGTTCAGGTTCTGAGACCTTTACTACACATACATGTGTGCAAGAGCACAAAATGCAGTATTGTTTATTTAAAGTTTATATAAATGCTATCGTTGTACGTATTCTGCAACTTGGGTTTGGTTTTTTGGTGTGTGTTTTTGGGAGGTGTATGTGTGTGTTTTAATTTACTGTTGTGTTTTCAAGATCTCCATGTTGATGTACAAAATTTTAGTTCAGCATTTGTAGATAATCCACATTTCCTAAAAAGACAGTATTTGTGTGGGTGTGAGTGTATCCATATCCTGTTTGTTGACTTCAGGGTTCTAAATTTAACTCACATCTTGGGCTTATTGTGTTCATATCTTCTATATCCTTTGGTCTGCTTCCTATTTTTTTTTTTTTGGAATATGTTTGATATGTGCATCGTGTAAGTTTAAGTTACAGTTTGATTGCCATTGCAGCCTTAGGTAACACCTCTATCTTCACATAGTTACCGTTTCTTTTTTGTGGTGAGAATAATTAAGATTTAGTCTCATAGCACATTTGTTGTTTATAATACAGTGGCATTGTCTATAACCACTGTACTCTGTATTAGATCTCGAGGACTTGTCTACTAGTAGTCAATTTATACCGTTAAACTGCCTCTCTCATTTCCCCAACCTCACCCCCATTTCTTTTTTTCTTATTGTTTTTTAAATTCATATATGTTCATATAGTTCCAGGGCGACTGCTTAGGTACATCGTAGTTAATGATTATTATTTCTTCTTCATCTTCATTCCTTTCATCATTATGTTGTTTCCCTTTTGATCTCTATTAATTTTACTTTAAATGGGTTTCTTTGGTAAGTACTTGCTAGATACATCCTTTTCCATCTCTTTGTTTTCAGTTTTTCTGTGTCAGTTTGTTTTGATCTGTTTTAAAGAGGTGATTTAAATCCATTTATATTAACTCTGATTACTATCATGTTTGGAATCAGTAATTTCTCTTAATTTTTTTTTAATCCTTGCCTTTTCTTTGCCTTGTTTTTATGCCTTTCTGCTGTCTGTTGGGTTAGTTGAAAGTTCTTCTCATCTCTGTCTGCTTTGGGAACAGTAGGACTTTAGAATGCCTCTTTATAAAACTCCAGCCTTGGGACTTCCTTGGTGACAAAGTGGTTAAGAATCTACCTGCCAGTGTAGGGGACATGGGTTCGATCCCTGGTCCAGGAAGATCCCACATACTGCGGAACAGCTAAGCCCGTTCACCACAACTGCTGAGCCTGCTCTCTAGAGCCTGTGCACTACGACTACTGAAGCCCACACGCCCTAGAACCTGTGCACTGCAGCTACTGAGCCAATGCGCCTGGAGCCTGTGCTCTGCAACAAGAGGAGCCACCCCAATGAGAAGCCCACGTACCACACTGAAGAGTAGCCCCTGCTCTCTGCAACTAGAGAAAGCTCACGTGCAGCAATGAAGACCCAGCAAGCCATAAATAAATAAAATTGTAAAAATAAATAAAAAAGTAGAATTCCAGTCTTTCCTACCCATTATCTATAATTTATTTTTATTATTTTAGTTACCTTGTTTTTAAATCCCTCCCAAATTAGCCATTTTTAGGTTTATGCTCATTTACATTTACCAATACTTCTGCCATTCCTGTTCAGTGTTGCTTCTTGCATCCCACTCAATTCTTGCTGAATACATTTAGTAGCCTTCTAACAATGGTATAAGTTGTAAAGTCCTTATAAATTAAAAACATACAGAATTACATTCATGTGTGAAGTGTGTATATATGTGTATTTGTGAATACACACACAGTTATATATTGCCTTTGTTCTTGCATGATGACTTAGCTGCATGTAAATTTATATTTAGCACTTTGAAGATAATTTCATTGCCTTCCAATATTTATTGTTGTTGAAAATTCTGATGTCAGTTTAAGTGTCATTTCTTTATAGATTATCTGTATCTTCTCTCTGGTAACTTAAATCTTTACCCCAACCCCTTACTTCTGGTTTTGTTTTTATGTTTCACAATATCAAGGGACATAGTTAGATGTATGAATTAGTTTTTAGCCACTTGGTCTTGGTGTGCACCCTCATTCTGAGAGTTCTTGTTCGTCTTGAGTTTTGAAAATTTTCTAGTCATTATTTCTTCCAATTTTTCCTTTTTTATTCTCTTTTAAAATATAGAATGTTTGTCGATTGTTGTTGATCTCATTCTCTCCTCCATATTGCTTCCTTTCTTTTTATACTTTGCAATTTCATATCTCTTCCTATGCTTTATTTCATGTAGTCTCTTCTCTGACTGTTCCTCCTCTTTATCAGTTTTTTCTCCAGCTGTGTTTAGTTTATTGGTAAACCTGTCAATTGGGTTTTTTATTTCAATGTGTACTTTTTTTTTCAGAATTTGTTACTTTTAGAAACATCCTCTTTTTTTCATCCTGTTCCTGTTTCATAACATATATTCCTGCCATTATCACTATGAAAAATTTTAATATACTTATTTTAAAGTTGTTTTCTAATTGTTCTATTTCTACCTTGCCCAGGGCCACTTCTTCCCATTTTTGCATGTACTGACTGCCTCATAGCAGTCTGTGTTCTTTTATGATTTACAGTACCTTTCATGGTGAGCTTATCTGGGTCCAGGGTGAGGGAGACATGCTTTCTTTAGGAGTCTTGTGATCCCTGGACTGTGAAAGTGTCCTTAAAGCACAGTTTTCCGTTAGCTTCTGAAGAGACTTCAGGAATCTGGGTGAATTTGGAATGGCAGATTCTTAGCTTAAGATCCCTGCACATAAACAGGTAGTATGAATTTGGACCTCTTACATGAACATGGATCAGGAGGGGGCTTTCACTTTCTCCCTGTTGGCTTTTTCCACAAAAGTCCTGGAGTAGGTGTTAAACTTCCTTGCCACTTCGCTGGGTGGTTGACCAAGACCAGCCTTGGCTTTGCATTCTTTTTCTGATTCTTGCATCTTGCAATTTCTTTTTTAAAATTAATTAATTAATGGCTGTGTTGGGTCTTTGTTGCTGCGCACGGGCTTTCTCTAGTTGCTGTGAGCGGGGGCTACTCTTCGTTGCGGTGTGCACGCTTTTCATTGTGGTGGCTTCTCTTGTTGTGGAGCACGGGCTCTAGATGTGTAGGCTTCAGTAGTTGTGGTGCATGGGCTTAGTTGCTCCACGGCATTTGTGATCTTCCCGGACCAGGGCTCAAACCCATGTCTCCTGCATTGGCAGGCAGATTCCCAAACCCTGCACCACCAGGGAAGCCCACATCTTGCAGTTTCTTACTCCTGATTCAGGCCTTTGGCAGAGTGATCATGTCTGTGGACTCCTCAGAATAGTGTTTTGTTTTTGTTTTTTTAATTTTTGGCTGCATTGGGTCCTCGTTGCACGTGACCTTTCTCTAGTTGCAGCAAGCAGGGGCTACTCTTTGTTGCAGTGTGTGGGCTTCTCATTGCGGCAGCTTCTTGTTGCGGAGCACGGGCTCTAGGTGCGCGGGCTTCAGTAATTGTGGCACACAGGCTCAGTAGTTGTGGCTCGCGGGCTCTAGGGCGCAGGCTCAGTAGTTGTGGCTCACGGGCTTAGTTGCTCCACAGCATGTGGGGTCTTCCTGGACCAGGGAACAAACCTGTGTCCCCTGCGTTGGCAGGCGGATTCTTAACCACCAGGGAAATCCCACACTTTTTTAATGCGTAAAAGACATTGGATTATAGGGGAAACTAAGTATGTTGAAACAGTTGTTAAAATATAAACTTGTGGTATATTAATTGCTTTATTAATGAACTAAATAACAGGATTTAGCAGCAGGTATAGTAACTGTCATGATTTCAAAGTAGTGATGAGCTCTTAGATAATTTGCAGTATCTGCCACCAGTGTAATGTGATGGGTGAATCAATTTGGAGAGCACTTCATGCCATATATGCTCCACTCAGAGATTCATAAAAGACGTTAAAGACTTAGAAGCCTTTTGTTTAAAAGAAAATCTTTTGTTTCCCCAACTTATTTGGCAAGGAAACCTTGGTAAAGTAATACTGATGAAGAATGCTCATGAATTACTATGATTCCAAGAGAAGCATTTCAGAACATCTGCTTCCTGCTCTGTAATCTCTTTGTAGGTGATGTTTGGACACTTGGCAATACTGAAATTTAAATTTTAAAATGAAAGCTTTAACCATCAACGTTTTCCATTTCTTAAAATCTCATTCTAAAATTATGAGTAGATGAAGTAGATGTTTTTAATTAAGTATGCCAAAGTAAATATAAAATACAGAAACTTTATTTGCAACATTGATTTACTGATCCCATTTTGTTTTCAAACATAGTCTGAATAAGTTTATAGGGAAATAAACTAATAAAAGGTCAGTCAGCGACTTCCCTGGCGGTCCAGTGATTAAGACTCTGTGCTCCCAGTGCAGGGGGCATGGGTTCAATCCCTGGTCAGGGAACTAAGATCCTGCATGCTGCACGGTGCAGCCAAAAAAATAATAATAATGAAATAAAACAAGTAAAAACAAAAAAAAGGTCAGTCAAATGATTGTACATTTTCTTTCATTATCTTATGTATTTGCATTGATTGTTTTAATTGCTGTGCACATACACTTGATTTTTATGTTGCATATACATACTTAATATCAGTGTACTTGGCATTTTAGATGCCACATAAGAAGTGATGCCATGATTTGCTTAACCATTCCACAGTTCATTTTTTACTATTATATACCAAGTGAGCCATGAGTGTTTTGGCACAAATTTCAGAATCTCTACCTTTTTCATTATCATCTTAGACAAGTTCCTTGGGGGTCTACTTTCCAAGAAATATTTACCAAAGTCAAAGAATCTACTGTTGTTAACAGTTCTGCATATTGCAGGTTTAGGCTATTTTAAGGTTGAATCAGGTAGTACCATCTTCAGTATTGTCGGTGATTTTTGCCACTGGTAATGCTTTCGACTTTAACAGTGATTCCTACAGTTACCAGAGACTCCTCTGTTCAGATTACCCAGACTCCATAAATGATTTTTAAAGTTTGTTTGAATCAAGATACAGATAAAGTCCATACATTCCAGTAAGTCTTTTAAGTCTGATTTTATAGGCTTCCCCTTTATTTTTTCCTTGCAATTTAAACAGGTTTATGGTGTGCTTGGATGTTGTTTTCTTTGTGTTTTCATTTAGCTTGGGTTTTGCAGTTTCTTAAGTCTGTGGATTAGTGTCTTTAATCATTTTTAGCACAAACTGAACCATTATTTCTTCAAACATTGCCCTTGCCATATTCTCTGTCTTCTCCTCTCCTTATGGACCTCTGATTACAAGTATGTTGGATTTGATCACCGGGCATGTACATTCTGTTCTGTATTTCCCTGTTATTTTTTTCCTCTGTTCCTCAATTAATCTATCTACCGGTTCTCTTATCCACACTTCTGGTGTGTCTAATAACGATGCCAAATTCGTTTTGAGTCAATGTTGGATATTATATATTTAAAAGATTTTCGCAGCTCTGATGCTCTCTTTCCCTGGAACAGATTCACCTTCCCCTGCTAGGCATATAGAATGGGAGCTGAAAACGTGACTGCAGTTAGGCACTGAGCTGAGTTGCAGCTAGGTTATAGGTTTTTTTGTTTGTATTGTTTATTGGAGTATAATTGCTTTACAATGATGTGTTAGTTTCTGCTTTATAACAAAGTGAATCAGCTATACATATATCCCCATAGCTCCTCCCTCTTGCATCTCCCTCTCACCCTCCCTATCCCACCCCTCTAGGTGGTCACAAAGCACCGAGCTGATCTCCCTGTGGTATGCAGCAGCTTCCCACTAGCTATCTGTTTTACGTTTGGTAGTGTATATATATGTCCATGCCACTCTCTCACTTCGTCCCATCTTACCCTTCCCCTGGGTCACAGTTTTGATAAGGCTTTGTTTCTCTCTGGTCCATTCTTAGGGCATAGCCTTGTTTCTTACTCCCATTTCCAGATGAGAGCCTGATTCGATGACCAGTGCCCTTCCCCCTCATGTATCCTGGACTCTAATTGTAGTCTCCTCATCAAAGTGAGCCTGCCAGAATCTCTCTACTTTCCAGAGGCTTTCTGCTTAGCTTCTTAGCCTCCTGCCCATCACAGCTTCAGAATTTTCCAAATGCCTTGGGAGCAGGAGTATCTGACATGTGTCATTCTTAGTTTCCTGTCCTTCCTTTTCACTGGGAATTTGGCTCTTCAGGTCTCTAAAGTTGTCCCTTCAGACCTACAAAAGCATCAGAATCTCTGCTCATTTCTCTGTCCCCAGAAGTGACCCTCTACCAAGGCACCAAATTCTAAGCATCACTCAGAATCACCCATTGTCCACAGGCAGAAGCAGCTCCACGCTTCATGGTCCTACACGCTCTCTGAAATCTTGACTCCTTGATACTGTCACTGCTTTAGCATTTCTCTTGTATCTTAAAGTTGAGTTTGCCTTTTTTTTTTTTTTTTTTTAATCTGGACTTTCTAGTTCTCAGTAAGAGTGTTGGTTTGCTATAAACTATCCATCATACCCCTTTTCCTTGCAATTTATTTGTTGAGAAAACTGGGTTATTCCAGTTATTTATCCAGTGGCTTACATTTTTCTGATTATATCCCTGTTGTATAACTTTCTCGCCTCTTGGCACATCTAACAATGTTTTTTTTGGATGTTGGGCGTTTAATTTTACGTGGTTGAAGTATAGGGATTGTATTTTCTTCCTTTAAAGAGGCTTTGTTTTGTTGGCAGGTAAGTTACTTGAGGTTCAGTTTTTCCTTTACTAGGGAGAGTGTAGAGTAGCCTACTTTAACTCCACTAGTAAATCAGGATCTTCTGGGGTCTTTTTTAAATGCTCTGTGCCACTTGGCTGGTCGCAATGGAGAAGTCTCCCTGCTTGTGTGAGCTCGGGGAACTGTTCAGTTCACAGCTCCTTCGTTCTTTGCCTGACCTGATGGAGTTTCACCCTGTACGTGGGCTTCTTAGTATTCAGCAAACACTCAAGGAAATCTCATGAAGATTTCTGGAGCTCTTTTTCTGTATGGCTTCGTCTTCTCAAGAATTCTGCCTCATAATTACCAGTCACCTGAGCCTCTGTACTTCAGTCTCTGGGAGTGTATTTCCTCAACTCAGTGAAACCATCGCGCTCTGCTTAGAATCCCTCACCTGCTGTGCAGTCTGCAGTGTGCCTCCAGGCAGAAAGCCAAGGCAGTCACAGACTACCTCATTTGTTTCTGTCTTAAGCTGTGTGTTGTCCGGTTTTCTAGTTTATGGCTAAAGGATAAATATGAGCATTCTATAAGAGAAAAATGCCCTTTTATACTATTGGTTTACCCTTAAGTACAGGTTGTGCAGAAAGAAGCATGATTCATGTTACTTTATCTACCAATTTTCAAACAATAAGTTGATTTCCTGCCATCTTCCAAGGGCAATCAATAAAGTCTTTGTGGAGGGGGTGTGTGTATGATTATGAAGTCATCGACTTAAGCATATTTGAGTTATTCAAGCCATTGAAATTCTTTTCTATGCTCAAATTGTCATTTTTGATTAGTGGAAGCCTCCTCAAGCTTGCTGTTCTTTTTTTTTTTCCTTTTTGCTGTTGAGTTCTTTTGACTGCAGTAGTCTTGAGACCTTTCTTCTCTCTCACCATTAATATTTAATGGAAGCCTGTGCGTTGAAGTTTACTAGGAGGGATAACCATAATTTGAGCCGCATGGTTCTCAATGATCTTTGACCCACCTGCCCACCCCCAAGAAACATTTGACAATGTAGTCATTTTTGGTTGTCACAAAAGGTGGGGAGGAAGGTGTTACTTGCACCATGAGTAGAAAGGTCTGGGAAGCTGCTACTTATTTACAGTGCGCAGGACATCTCCTCCCAACAAAAAAATTATCCAGCTCAAAGTGTCAGTAGTGCTGTTGTTGAGAAACCTTGACATATACTAATTTAGCTAGCATTTGTGTAGTGTTTTAATAGTTTGAGAAATCATATTACATTTCCCACAGTCCCATGAAATTGGCATTATTGATCCTTTAATAACAGATGAGTAAGTTTGAGGAGGTCATACAGCTAACAAGAAACAAGAATTTGATATCGATGGTCTTTATGGTTGATGTCTTTTTTTTTTACCCCCCTATTATAAGTGAAGACAGTGTACTTTGTATGACTACAAAAATAACAGAGTTGAGACCAGACACTGTTCCAAGTGATATTTATTCTCAAAACAGCCTTATCAGATAAGCAGCTGTTATTATGGATGAAGCCATTACTTAACTTGTCTAAAGTTATACAGCTAGTAAGCAGCAGAGTTAGGGCTCAAACCCAGACAGCCTGGCCCTATTGCCCACACTTTTTTTTTTTTTTTTTTTTTTGCGTTACGCGGGCCTCTTACTGTTGTGGCCTCTCCCGTTGCGGAGCACAGGCTCCGGACGCGCATGCTCAGCGGCCATGGCTCACGGGCCCAGCAGCTCCGTGGCGTGGGATCCTCCCGGACCGGGGCACGAACCCGCGTCCCCTGCATCAGCAGGCGGACTTTCAACCACTGCGCCACCAGGGAAGCCCTGCCCATACTTTTAACTACTGTATGTTGCCACATAATTTTTCTTTTACAGTTTAAACATGTTTGTTTTATCTTTAAATCTTTAATACCTTTGGAATTTATTTTGATGTGAAGTAGGAATCCAACTTCTTCCCACCCCCTAGACCTTGATTTCCCTGATTCATTTATTGGAAAAGTCATCTCCCCCTGACGCTTTTTTTTAGTTAATTCATTTAGAAATATTGCCTGTGTTAAACATTAAATTGTCATGTTATATATATTGGTCTATTTTTTCTTTTTGTTTAATTAATTTTTTTGTTCCTTAACCAGTAGCATATTTTTTTAAATTTCTGTAACTTTTAAAATGTGGTAGGGCATATCACTCCCGTCTACCTTTGCTTATCAGAAAATTTCTGGGTACTTTTCCCCTTGGCATTTATTCTTCCAGTTTGTAGTTTATTTAAGTTACATTTGCCTCTTCTCTCTTCTGTACCAAAAACCTACTGAGTTTAAGATTATGGATTAATTTGTAGAATATTAATAATTAATAGCTTTAAGCTTTGTGCTTAAAATTTCTAGTTAAACTTATTCCAGTATTTTTTTTTCTTGTTGTTATAGTCAAGAATAGATAGACTCTTTGGTCACTTGTATGTTTCTAAATAAAAGTTATTTTTAGGAAGATGACACTTGAGAAAAACACCTGAGGTGAGGGAATGACTATGGAGCTAATAGAAGAGCCAAGTGCAGGGGCCTGTGATCAGGAAGTTTGCCTATCATTTTGGGGAAGGAACAAGGAAGTCAGAGGAACTGGTAGCGTGAGCTAGGAGAGAAGCAGGAAATGAAGTCAGAGAGGGGATAGAAGTGACAGATGGTATAGGGCTTTGTGTGTACCAGTGCAAGAACTTTGACTTTTATTCCTCATGAGATGAGCCATTGGAAGGTTTTGAGCAGAGGACTGGCATGGTCTGACTGAGGTTGTAAAACAAGATTACATCAACTACTGTGTCAAATAACTGGAAGGAGGGACAAGCAGGAAGACCAGTTTGGAGGCTATTTAAGAAACCCATATGAGAAAAGATAGTGACTGCAGTTGAGGTGGTATGAAGTGGTCAGATCCTGGATACGTTTAGAAGGCAGAGACAATAGGATTTCATGATTGGTTTTGGGGTATGATAAAGGAGTTTAGGATGAGTCCAAGGGTTTACGATTGAGCAACTGGAAGTTGGAAAGAGTTAGGAGCTCAGTGTTAACTCACTAACTCTGAATGCCTGTTAAGACATCTAAGTGGAGATGTTGAATGGGCAGTGTGAAATTGTATTAATTGATGTCCTAATAAATACTTTTGATATCCAGGAATAAATCCCACTTGCTCATGGTAGGTTGTTTTTATTTTTTTGTGGTTTTAAAAATAAACAAATAAATAAATAAATACATGTGTATAATTTGGCATCTTAATTCTGTGTGTGTATATTTAAAGTTGCCCCAACTGTCCTTCAAAAAAATTCCCCAAATTTATCTCTTAATAAATTAAGATATTTTTATATACGTCTAGGTTCTATTAACACTTCACAGTTTTTCATTCAAAAGTAAGATTGGTGTGTAAGTATGTGTGCACATACTTTTTATCAGGTTTTAAATCAATTCTGTTTTTCTAAGAGGACTAAAGAAATCTAATTTTTTAAAAAATTCTGATGAAAACCCATTTTAAAAAAAATTTATTTATTTATGGCTGTGTTGGGTCTTGGTTTCTGTGCGAGGGCTTTCTCTAGTTGCGGCGAGTGGGGGCCACTCTTCATCGCGGTGCGCGGGCCTCTCACTGTTGCGGCCTCTCGTGTGGAGCACAAGCTCCAGGCGCGCAGGCTCAGTAGTTGTGGCTCACAGGCCTAGTTTCTCCGCGGCATGTGGGATCTTCCCAGACCAGGGCTCGAACCCGTGTCCCCTGCATTGGTAGGCAGATTCTCAACCACTGTGCCACCAGGGAAGCCCTACAAATCTAATTTCTTTATGCTAGCACCAGCCATTTTAATTGAATAGAAATTATCTGTTCTTCAGTGTTTTTAAAGACTTCACTGAGGACACAAGACTAGTCTGAGCCCCTACCTTTATTTAAGGCATGTGTATTGTATTCTCCAGTTAGATGGAATATAAAAATTGTAACATTTAAGCATTATAGAAATGCATAATGTGGAAAATGAAAGCTCTCCTTAATCTCCTCCCCACCATCATAACCACGTCAGTGGTTTCTTGCACATTCCTCTATCCTCCTTCTCTCTGCATCTCTCTACATGTTAGTGTTTTATTTGGATAACATTATTATGTCAAGACTATTTTTATTTTAACTTGGCTGTGTGTATGTGTCTACACTATTGTATCCTGTATCCAGTTTATCAATTAACTAGTACTTTTTTGAGGAGTTCTTATATGTTTGCATTTTTTCCTTTTTTCTCTTTATTAGGCCAGTCTTACAGTTTATCTAATTAATTGCTCTGTTCCTATCTAACCCATTCTTGAGGTGGGTTTGGGAAGAGGCGGAAAAAAAACTCCCAAAGAGCAGTTCTTAAATTTGCTGTTTCTAGCATGTATTTTTTCTTTTGGTAATTTCAGTTTTTATTTTAATCTTTCTCCTAGTTTGTTCCTCTTGCCATATCGTTTTTACTCTACATCCAGTCTATAAAATGGAATGCTGTGCATTGCCCACTTGGAGAGCTAATTGATGTCATGGGTTAATTTATGAGGAGAAAATATACCTCCCTTTTAAGATTTCTTATTCTGATTTTTATATTTTTTATAATCTTGTCAGTGTTTAAATTTATGGTGCCATTTTTGGATTCTGATTACCTAAATCCTCCCATTCATCTCCTGTGCAGTCTGTGGTTTTTGTCCCTGCCATCGTAGGCCCCTCTCTCTCTCTGCCTCAAAATGTTACCTCCCCCAGAAAGCCAGCCCTGGTTAAATAGGTTGCAAGAGGTATTTTTTCCCAAAACAGTACCAGTTAATGTCTACGGAAGTGTGTGTTTAGTTCGTATAATTTCCTTTCAAAGGCATCTACAATTGCAGCTTATTAGAATACTTTTACTTTAGCGTAAGTTGCCCAGTCTAACCTTCACAGGGCCTTCTTTGAATGCCACCCATCTATGTCGCTGCAAGAAGGAGGCAGTTGGGGAATGTTGATAAAGACCGCATTGTTCTCATATTTATCTTTCTTCTGTGCGTGTCTGTGAAGGCAAACAGCTTTCAAGAGTTGGGTGTGGTGAAACTAAATGCACCTCTCGCAGTTGTTACAGAGTTTTGATGCTACCCTTTTGTCTTTATTATGATACTACCCTTGCTCCTAGCATTCCTTGTCATAGTGTCATTCCACAGACAAGTCCCTTCTTCTAGGACTGCATGCTACCCAGATGACTTTTTTGTGGTCATGATTTGGCAAATGCCAGACTTGTTCATCCTAACACAAGAACCTAGGGATCCTGCATTCAGCATGACCTGAAGTTTTCTCCTCAAAGCACAAAATCATAAAAATCCCATTTTGTTTTTAACAGAATTAAATCTTTTGAAGACTTAGATTATTTTTGATTGTGATTTTTTTTCTGCGGTTCGCGGGCCTCTCACTCTTGTGACCTCTCCCGTTGTGGAGCACAGGCTCCGGACGCGCAGGCTCAGCAGCCGTGGCTCACGGGCCCAGCCGCTCCGCGGCATGTGGGATCCTCCTGGACCGGGGCACGAACCCGTGTCCCCTGCATCGGCAGGCGGACTCTCAACCACTGCACCACCAGGGAAGCCCAACTGTGATTATTTTTGACTGTGGACTTAGCTGGAGAGGTATTTCTTATCCTGCTAACATGTATACAAAGGAAGTTTAATGAAAATGATTTCTATCCCATTGGAGTTAATCTAACACAAAGACTGTGTGTATGAACACTCACCATCCCAAATTCATTTTCATTACTTAAGTATGAGCTTTATAACAGTAGATTTTTAGGCTAGGTTAAAGAGTAGCTAATGAGTTCTGTGTAGTCCACGGAAATTTGCCGTGTCATTTCAGGCCACCTGGAAGTCTTTTTATAGCAGGAGATGTGAAAAGAACAGGAGAGGTATGGTTGGTTATTCATTAGTATGGCTCTTAGGTGGATGAAGTTGCTGAAGAGGGCAAAGTCATGTTCCAGCCAGAAATCTGGAGCCAGCTATTCACCTTAGTAGATGGTAGAAACATACAGGTTTTGTAAAGTGTTCTTGGTAAGCACCTAAGGGCTTCACGTAACTTGATGTCTTCATTGGAGAAGAAGCAGGTTTACTTAATTACTTTGAAGGTTAATGTGTTGGAGAAATGGAAATCTTTTAACAAACTGGTCACACTTTTTGTTTGGTGTCATATATGTACCTAGAGAGGGCCTTTTTTTTTTTTTTAGCTTGCAGGTCACTTATTTCTTATTTTATTGAGGTATAATGGACATATAAGATTATATAGTTTCAGGTGTACATCATAATGATTTTTTGTTTGTTTCCGGCCGCACTGCACGGCATGCAGGATCTTAGTTCCCCGACCAGGGATCGGACCCGTGCCCCCCTTCATTGGAAGTACGGAGTCTTAACCACTGGACTGCCAAGGAAGTCCCTAGAGAGGGCCTTTTGAATCTTTGGGATACTGAATGGGGAGCTGGGTTTTTATCAGACACTGAATTGTCAGTTTTGTCTGACTTTTCACAGGTTCACCGGAACAGCACAGTGCGCTCTGGCTGTGATGTGAACCCCTCCTGTGCACTGTGCGGCTCAGGCAGTGCCAGCACCACGCCTCCAGAAATCCACTATGAAGCCCCTCTGTTGGAACGCCTTTCCCAGTTGGATTCTTGTGTTCACCCGGTTCTAGCATTTCCAGATGGTAAGAAAGTCTACATAATACAAAGTCTAATACGTGAGACTTTAAGGGTTCAAAGTGAAAGAAAGTCGGCCAAGATTCTGGTACAACCCCCAGGTACTGTCAAGGTATTGCTGTCAACAAAGTCTTCTCTTAGAATTTTGCAAATAGATCTCCCAGACCGGAATGTGCCACTAAAACATTGCAGCTTGCTAAGAGAGAAATTCCCCTAACACTTCAAATGGTGAGGCTAGGACAGTTGCCTCCAGCCACAACGCTTGGAGCCTGGTCTGTTATACAGAGTCTGTCTTAAAAAATGTATTATCTATGTGTGCCATGATGTAAAACAGCATGGGCAGCGCTGCTAAGTTGATCTACCTGATAAGCCTCCATGTCTGCCTATTTTCCTTTTCCACCTCCCTTTTCATAATTGCTTTTCTCCCACTACATGAAAGTCATTCCTCTTACCCATATTGAGTCTTGCTGTGGGTCTTGCCCCGCAGAGTATAAACCTTGGGCAGTAGGGACACCAAAGGAACCATTTCAGAGTTCATGGCTCCTGAAGAAGAATCCTGTGGGAATTAAGTAAAAGAAAGTTTTGAATAAAAAATAATGAAGACAGAGGTACATTATTTTTTTGTATATCACTTGAGGCAAGATTCTCTGCCTTTTCTGTCACCTTAGAATAAATATTTAGAGAATTAATAACTTACACCTGAAACTAACATATTGCACGTCAACTGTACAGTATTTAAGTTTTAAAAAGAAAGAATTAACAACTGAAATTAGATTTTACTGTGACTGTAGTCTGATTGAATAAGTAGGTGTAAAAGATTTTTTTTAGTTAAGGTAAATATATATGTACATGCTGAGGTGTTGGTATAAATAAATATCTTTAATGCATGTAGTATTCTAGAAAATACAGCCTTTACAACTGAGTTTATGATTTTATTAAAAACTATATTTCGGAATTCCCTGGCGGTCCAGTGGTTAGGACTCCATGCTTTCACTGCTCAGGGCCCGGGTTCAATTCGTGGTTGGGGAACTGAGATCCTACAAGCCTCGCGGTGTGGCCAAAAAAATTTTTAAATTTAAAAAATAAAAAATTACATTTCAAATGGTGGGGGTACATGAGCAAAAATGTTGAAAACTGTTCTATAGACTACAGGAAGCCAGTGTTTTCATAATCTGGATTTGTTTCACTGATTTGCAAATAATCTCATGATCTGGCCCCTCTTGAATCACTGTGTTATTTTATCTATGTGTTATGGCTTATATGATGGCTGTTTATGACCTTATTTTCCATTAGTTAAATTTTAAGTTCTCTCGGGATAAGGGACCATGTTTTTCTTCCTGCTCTGTCCTTCATAGCACCTTACAGATAGTCTGTACAAGTTTTTGAAAGGAGGATAACTAAAATAGGAGTCTGGGGAATGTGAATTATATGGGATGTAAGATTTACTTATTGGCATGAGAAGAAAACCCAAGTTTTTTCTAGCATCAGTAGTATATTATCTTTTTCATAAAAGGGCAGATACTAAGTAATTTAGGCTTTATGGATCATACTGGCTAGGTTTAGTCTATGTTGTAACTAGGCAACTCTTCCCATATAGTACAAAAGCAGTCGTAGACCATGTATAAGCAAGTGGGTGTGGCTGTTTCAATAAAACTTTATTTATAAAAACAGTCATTACTGATAAACTATCCTGGAGAATCCCATCTTCTAATTGATCAAACATTAGATGACTGTAATCCCCTCATTCCTTATCTGTCCTTCAAATGACTGGATTCTTTCTTGGTCACCTAAATCTGTTGAGCTACTCCAAGCCCTACTATCATGACTCCCTTCAACTGTAAGAAAGGCATGGTATAATATTCTTGCTGCCACATGACTTCTAGTAAGAGTGGAAATATTTAGAGAACTTGAAACATATGGATAGCAAGCTAGGCAGGGGTTTAGGTCAGGAGTGGTGGAGCAGTAAATAAACTTTAGAACATGATGAGTAGAAAACACTACAACATCCTCCTCTGTACTTCAGATTCCAGAGTCATTGACATTTACCCTTTCTTGCCATTTGGATTATAACTTATATAATTTAAGATAATATTTATATAGTGTTTTATAGTTTACAAGCACTTTTCTTATACTTGTTTCATTTGCTTCTCTCAGTAATCTTATAAAGTTACTTCAGTTTTACAGATCAAGAAATAGGCTTAGAGAGGTTGTGGTTTATCTCAGGCTACATAGCTAATGTAGAAGGCTCCAGAATTCAAACCGAGGTCATCTGATACCTGTCCTTCTTTTCACTATAGTTCATGTTTCTCCCCAGCCAGGATATTAAGAGAAGTCAGGTTTCTACCTGTTTCCAGACTCTAGCTACAGACAGAGACACCAGGATGATTTGGGAACATTTCTTGAGTTACTCTCTCAGGATTACAATATTGAATTGTATGGTCTCATATTTGAATAAAGAAGGCTGAAGCCTGTAGTTATATATCTGATTCTGATAAGGTCTCTTCCATACTCATTGAATATCAGTTGATAAATATGTTGATCATTCCTTTGTCAGCAGTATTACCATGTATAGTTGTGAATTCTGTCTCCCATCCCCCGATCAGATATGCCTGAAACACCTGCCTGGCGTCTCCTGTTCCATCATTCAGCATCTCTACTAGGAGGTACCCATTCCCTATTAACACTTTCTGTTCTTCTGACTGCATCGTATCTATAAATCTGACTGCTGCCCTTACACTTCCCCACTCCATTCCATTCCAAGCAACTATAGGTAGCAAATGAGGGGGAAAGGAAGGAGGCCCCTTTCTATGGTCTCTGTGGTCTTCATTTTCCCGCCTGCCGTTTCTCTGTGTCTGTCTTGTCTCCCCCCCCACTTTTTCCCCCTCCTGCCTTTCCCCCTTCTCTCCCCTCTCTCTGACACACACACGTGTAGGTGTACACACACACACACACACACACACACACACACACACACCCCTCCTAACCATGACATTAGGGTTTGGACAAGCGAGTTGGTCATTAAACTCTTACTTATGAGACTGTACAGGGGAATAGTATATATACCAAGTAGAATGATTAACGTATCTGCCTATGGATAAATTAAGACTTTCTGTGGGTTGATTCGGGGACCTAATTAGTGTATCTAATATTGTGACTATCGGGATAATTTTGACTTGATCCAACCAACTGCCACATTCAGAATGCTATCTATTTGTAAACTGGAAGATTCCCAGGGCCACAAAGATGTGAATAGCGCCTCCTAAAGTATTGAGATGCCCCAAATATCTCTGTGTAGAATAGTGAGTAATGGTGAAGACTAGCAGCCAGCACCCCTGTGTGGGTCAGACGTGCTCCACACCTGACTTCTGCGCCACCCCTTTGCAGCCTCTTCTCTAGACTGTATTTAAAAGACGGCGGGACTTCCAACTTTTCATTTTTGTGTAGAGTTTTACTAATGTTTCCTAACCAGTTTGTGTACTTTGTGAGGATGGGAACCAACTGCAGCTCTTAATCTTAGAATTCTATCTTCCATCTTGCCACACCTCAGCCACTACCATTAATTTGAGGAACTACTGCCTGACTGGAAGGTGGAGACATTAGGGTGTGATAACCCTTTAGTACTCCAGAAAGAGGAGCTTGTTTCCTTATTACCTCACTTAATCAAGCCAGTTAATCCTTAGCTTGAAATGTAGAGGATGTATATAACCTTGGGGAAAAGAATGTTTAGATTTAGGTTTGTGCTTAGTAAGAGCACCACCTGCTGGCTGTGAAGATCAATGCTCTTTTGAGAGAGCTTGCCAAGACAATTAGCTGTATACATGAGGCCACTGCACCTTACCAGCAGGAGGAGGAAGTGAGCATTACAAAACACCACAAGAAAGTGTTCTTGAGAAAATGGTGGAAAGTAATGAATAAAGCAGGTTAATCTTGGAGTGTCAGACCCTGGTGGGCCTGAAGTTAAAGTTTTTTCATTTTGTTTGAGGAAATAGTAACCTAAGATGATGTTTCCTGTCATTGATCTGCACTTCAAGGATCTGCACCTTCCTGTTTGATAATATACTTTAATAGCCATTACCTCTGCAGGTATGCAGTGTGTGGAGTCCTCTAGCTGAATGGGTCTCTGCTGTGTTCTCTTGCATTTTTACAACTCTTTGCTTACTTTCAGGTCCTCTATATCCAATCTGTTTCAGAGTTGTAGCTCTGTAGATCCCAGGTGTTATTACTCAGAACAGGAACTCAGACCAGCAATTCCTAAGAGATCATTTTTGTTCACTGACTGGGGGGTTTAACTTGAGTTTCTCTTTACTCATATAAAAGCAGTTAAAACACAGCAAACTTCTAGCAGCCTGAGTCCCTTAAACAGTTTGTTATTATCCCTAACTGCTTACTCAATGGGCTTATAGGGGAAATTGCTCTTGGTTCTGCTTAGTACCTCAGCTCCAGAGCACAAGGCAGTAGTGGTCTACACTGTGCCAGCTTCCGCTTCAGAGCATTTAAATGAGGGGAGTGGAGTTTTAGTTGAAGACTCATTGATTTAACATGTTAGAGATCAGTAGTCATCTGGTCTAGCAATAACATATAAATGTCTTTTCTCTCGTGCTTAACTCGAATTGATTGACGTTGTCTGTATGGATTTAATTAACTAGTTAATTACTTGAGATGGGTCTAAGGTCTTGGGGTACAACAGAAAGAATGTTGCGAGTAGTCTGTGCCTGCAGCAGACAGAAGAGGAGAGAGCTAGAGCATGTGTGCTAGGATGTTACCAGCTCTGATCAAGTCTTGCTGCCTCATTTTACAGATGAAGAAGCTAAAACCCAGCTAAGTGATTTGTTCTTGTTTTCTCCTACTCAGTGATGGGACGAGGACCCGTGTCTAGGACTACTTATTTCCACCATAACCATATCCTATTTCTTTTTCTCCCTGGCTTAATTTTCAGGTTTGGGAGCACAGTGACTGTGGAAAATAAAAGGAAAAGACAATGAAACTACTATGCTTTTGTAGTCCCATTAAACAGCCTTTGCAGGCTTCCTTGGCAGTCCAGTAGTTAAGACTCCATACTCCCAATGCAGGGGGATCGATCCCTGCTCAGGGAAGATTCTGCATGCTGCGTGGCATGGCCAAAAAAAAAACAAAACACCAGCCTTTGCCAAGGGGGAATAACTCTCCTGCTGACCAAGGGGTATCCTGGGATATAGAGGAGGTGCTCTTCCACTTCTTGAGCCTTCTTTATACCTTCAAGCTCAGCCCAGCTTTCAGAATTCCTCTAGACGATGCTTTATTTCCTATATACTTTTCCCCAACCACTCTGAGTTAGAGCAAGGAATTTTTACCATTAATACCTCTAAACTTAATTCTTAGTTGGGAGATCTTTTTTTTTTTTTTTTTTTTTTTTTTTAACATTTGACCTTTGCGGGGTGGGAAAATCAAACCATTTTATTGAGGGCCTTGGGTGGGATCTAAGGGCTGGGAGTACAATGAGCTCTGATATCGTTGGCCTGGCTGAAAGCTGATATATTTATGTTAAGGTTTGGGATAGGTGAATTTGTTTTTAAGTGTAGAAAAGAAAGAATGATTATGGGAAAAAATTTCAGGAGATAGCACTGTTCCCAGAGATGTATCTTGTTCTTTGAAGTGTCATGAAATACATGGTCTATGCTATAGGAAGGAGTTTCTTTTTTACACTGCAGAACTCTTATGAAAAATATCCTGTACTCTCCAGTTCCTTGGGAATAATTTGAGAAATATCAGATTTCACGCCAGGATTAAACTGCTCCATTCTCTGGGCCAAAGAATAATTTCATGGTGTAGTGGCTAAGAGTATAGGTTTTAGGATTTTACAGACCTGAGTTTGAATGTTGCTTGTTACTCACTAAACTGTGTAACCTTGACAGTTAATTCACCTTTCTGGATCTGTTTTTTAGCTTTAAAGGGAGCATAGTAATGTTTACATCATGGAATTGTTACGAAGATTAAGTAATACACAGTGCCAGCCACAGTATAATGGGTTTAGTAAACGTTAATTTATTCCCCTCTTCTTTGCCCCCCATTCCTAGCTCAGATTAAGCACATCAGATCCCTGGGCACCAAAACCCCAATAATGTTTAGAAAATACACTAAATAAACCTCTAACAATTCTGAAAAAAAGAAGGCATGCCATTGGTGAATAGAGTTTGGAGTGATTTTTGAAAGATGGAAAACAAACAGGATAACTGTGAAGAAGTAAAACTAGAAAAAAGGGGAGCCCAAAGCACATGCTTTTGAGTAAACTCCTATGGGGTAGGAGCTGGTAGGGGAAGGTTCTTTGCCCACAGTGAAAAAGGACACAGAACGAAGGATGGGACCTGGGCATTTGCCTGGGTGATAAGTTTGGACTTGTTTTGGAATATAGCTAGGTTGGATTTTTCCCCTTTTCCATAAAGCGGTGGTGTTTCATTCTTTGCTACAGCAGCGGGTATGAACTCAGGGGCTGGGACCTTTTTTTTTTTTTTAATTTGTTTTATTTATGTTAGTTTTGGCCGCATTGGGTCTTCGTTGCTGTGCCTGGGCTTCCTCTAGTTGCAGCGAGCAGGGGCTGCTCTTTGTTGTGGTGCAAATGTTTCTAATTGTGGTGGCTTCTCTTGTTGCAGAGCACGGGCTCTAGACATGTGGGCTTCAGTAGTTGTGGCATGTGGGCTCAGTAGTTGTGGCGCACGGGCTTAGTTGCTCCATGGCATGTGAGATCTTCCCAGACCAGGGCTCGAATCCACGTCACTTGCATTGGCAGGCGGATTCTTAACCACTGTGCCACCAGGGAAGTCCCAGGGGCTTGGACTTTGACTATGTCCCAGGTAGTTAATGATTCCCAGGAGGAATTGGGAGCTAAAGAGAGATGTTCTGGTCTTCAGATTAAAAAGGACCATGGAAAGTTTTTCAGAACCCTGAAAAAAGACCCACACCTATATCCATGGTGGTGAAGTTTCAGAATGAGACTATAAAAAGGAAAAATGTAAGTTTCCGATTGCCACTAGAGGTTCTACCCAGAATAATAGGACAAGAAATAGAAATAAAAGGCATACAAATTAGAAAGTAAAACAGCTTTTTGTAAGTGACATACTTGTGTATGTAGAAAATTCTAAGGACAACACAACAACAAACAAAAACTTCGTAATGGATTTAGCAAGATCACAGGATACAGGTCACTATATTAAAAATTACTGTATTTCTACATACTAGCAGTAAACAATTATAAATTGAAATTTTTAAAAATGCTATCATGTATAATGTCATCAAAAATATCAAATTAACAAAATATGTATAAGAACTGTACAATGGGGACTTCCTTGGTGGTCTAGTGGTTAAGACTCCACACTCCCAATGCAGGGGCTCAGGTTTGATCCTTGGTCAGGGAACTGGATCCCGCGTGCTGCAACTAAGACCTGGCGCAGCTAGCTAAATAAGTTAATTAATTAATAATAAATAACTTTTTCTTTAAAGAACTGTACAATGAAAACTACCTAACACTGATGAGAGAAAATTAAAGAAATCCTAAATAAATGGAGAGGTGTACCACGTTCACTGATTGAAAGACTCAGTATTAGAGTTCTCCCCAAATTGACCTATAGAGTACCACAACAAGCTTTTTTCCCCCAATAAAAGTTTAAAGGAAGAAACAGAGCACCTACAAGTGAATGAGTCAGATTCCATCTTAATGGTGACACTGTAGTAATAGCTTTAAAGTCTGAGAGAAAACTGGTTTTAATCTAGAAATACTATTTCTAAAGAAATTACTCAAGGCCACATTCTTAGGAAAATAAAAGAGGAAACTAACAAAATGGAAAGATGCAAGAAACAGTGGTGAACCCCCAAAGAAGGTTAAAAAATTATAATTAAGTCTAAAAGATTAATTCACGATATTGAATATTAACTAATCCACTTAAAAACCTAGGTAATCCCCAGGTGGGAGGTGGTGAGGGTCTGGAGGAAGGAGGGGGGAGAATAGTATAGTTCTTATTTAGGGGAAGATGTAGTACCCAGTACAGTGTCTGATAAAATAATAGACGGTAAGTAGTTGTTGGATGAATATATCCTGATTAACTTTATGTTGATAGAAAGAAGTAGGTCGAAATATTTCGGTTTCTAGAAGAATAAGAACAGGATGTTTATCAACCTTTCAAACCAATAAAATTAACAGACTTGGTGGAACACAGGAACAAAGAAAAGTTCATCAATCTAACAAAAGGTGTTTTAGATTTTTTTTGTTTGGAACTTGCAAATAAAAGGCAACAGTGACTTGTCTGTGAATAAAAGAATGACCTTCAGTAAAGTTCCAATAAACAGATCTTCCACTTGACAGTGCTTGCCCTGCTTGGGTCATCCTGCCACTGGGTAAATAAAAGAAGGGTGCAGTGTGGGTCTCACTCACCGGTGACCTAGAGTTGCTGTGAACACGCCTCACTTTGTGAGAGAAGAGCCCAGAGCCCAGGTGTCTGGACTAAAACCGCAGTGTTTTGTGTTTCTTGCAGATGTTCCCACAAGCCTGCACTTCCAGAGCATGCTGAAATCTCAATGGCAGAACAAACCTTTTGACAAAATCAAACCTCCAAAAAAGTTTTCACTTAAGCACAGAGCACCCATGCCAGGCAGTCTCCCTGATCCAACTCGTAAAGACAGGCACAAGTTGGTCAACTCCTTCCTGACAACAGCCAGTAAGTTTCAGGGGTCCAGAGAGTCCTCCAATTACTTTCCTATTCCTTTTATGTTCTTAGGTTACTGGTATGGCCATGGCACTGTGTTGGGGTTGGGAGAAGCAGTTGACTGGTGTAAATTCAGCTCACAGTCTTCTTTTCCTACTTGCCTTAGATGCTCTCGGATGGACTGTGAAAGCTATTCCAGACACCATGTATCTTGGGGCTCAGTGAACAGCCAACTGTTCCATGGCATTGGGTCCATCTGTGGGCAGGCTGTCTTCTGTAGTCTGGTGTCACTTTTTTCTGGTTGAGCCCTGTGGGCTCCCTGGTCTGTTTTGGCCAGTGTGTTATTTGCCAGAAGCGTCAGTCCCAGAGGACTGTCCTGCTGCCCTGGGTGTCTATCACTGACCTAGAGAGAACTCGAGCTCGGAACTCAAATAAGAAAAGATTGAGAGGAGGTGTTTCACAGCTCTTTTTCTGTTCCCCTCTTCAGAGCTGTCCCATCACCAAACCCGGCCTGACAGGACCCACAGGCAGCACTTAGACGATGTGGGGGCCGTGCCTATGGTGGAGCGAGTGACAGCGCCCAAAGCAGAGCGCTCGCTCAACCCGCCGCCACCCGTGCATGACCCAAACCACAGCAAAATGAGATTGCGAGACCATTCATCCGAGAGAAGTGAAGGTAGGGCCAGGCCCGGCACCTCTGCCTTCGTTTGCACCTGCTCAGGGCTTTCTGGGGCAGCCTGGGCTTCTTATAATTGCCCTTAGCTTTGTCCTTCACTTTCTAGGAAGGCAGAGTAGAGGGCCCCTACTGCTTCTAAGTGTAGGTCACTTCTTACTCTGTAGCAACCTCTGCTCCATCCCTACCTCCCGTCAACCAGTTTGCTTCATCTTTTTATCCTTTAGGCTTAGAAAGCATTTTTGCCTTTACTGCATATTGCTGGCATTCCTGGCTTATGCTGGAAGTAGAGCAGGTTGAGGTAGCCACGTATTCTTCTTTTCTGTTGACTTCTGCAGTGTTGAAGCATCACACGGACCTGAGCAGTTCGAGCTACTTGGCGGCCACCCACCATTCACCACACAGTCCCTTGGTGCGACAGCTCTCCGCGTCATCAGACACCTCTGCACCCACCAGCTCTAGTCCACAGGTTACAGCCAGCACGTCTGTAAGTACCTGCGTGGAGTTGGACAGCCCCTCTGCAGTGACAGCTCGATCCAGTGGGTCTGGAGGACAGTGTAGAGAGAGGGTTGTAAGGGCCAGGGCAGTTATGGGGACTCGACTCATCTTGGCGTATTTGTCTTTTTCAAGTCAAAGTGGTGCTATTTGATCCTCCGTTACATTGTTTTCCTTGAGTTGTTTTTCACAGTAGACATGGATCTGAGCTGAGCCAGCCATAGAAAGCTTGATGCAGAGACAAACTCTTGGGTGATCTATGACTATTCAGGATGCGTGGGACTAAGTTTCACACAGAACTCAACAGTATCATGACTCTAACTCTGTTGGGCTAAGTAAACATGAGAGGAGGGATAAAAGAGAGATGCCTGTGGGCATTGGAGATGTTTGATTTCCTTGTTTTTACTCTCCTGGGGAGTGGAGCTGGAGTGCTGAGAATAAACACTGGGTGTGTTAGGGTGCTTGCAAGGGAAGCGGGACATAGAGCCCATGTTTTTTACGTGTACAGAGCAGAATTACAGATCCAGCAGGCCACGCTGGGAGTACTGACATGTAGTGTGCTCATAACGGCAGGCTCTTTGGCCCCTGATCCGCTTTTGTGGTACCACACTCCACCCCGAAAGCTGCTTGCACGGCCATTCCAGACATTAATATCATTCTAGTGTTTTAATTACTCAGTGTGTGCCTCCTTTAACACATATACCTGTAGCTGCTTTGTGCCCACTAAAAGGGTCCTTTATATAGTAATGATAATAATAATGGAAATAGTAAAAAATAAAACGACACAACTGTAATGTTTGTTGTGTCAGCGCTGAGTGCATTATGTGTGTTACCTCATTCAATCCTTTAATGAATGCCCTTTGAGGCGTAGGTGGTATAAAAGATTCCCATTTTGTTGGCAGGGAAACTGAGTCTTTCCAAGGTTAAGTAAGCTGCATAAAGTGAGGTGACTTGTGAGGGTGTAATTGTGATTCAAACCCAGGCAGTCTGACTGCAGAACCAGTTCTCTTACCATCACGCTGCACAAAGTGAGCCTAGGTTGCGGCATTACAGGGGTGACTTATACAGGTGCTTTGAAGCCCCTTCAGAGCTTATATCAAGAAACTTCGAAGCCCACAAAATGTGCTCACTGAGCTCCTGCGATCAGGTAGGAATTCTTCACATTGTTCTGTCTTTACTCTTAAAAATCAGAGTCTTGGGCTTCCCTGGTGGTGCAGTGGTTGAGAGTCCACCTGCCGATGCAGGGGACACGGGTTCGTGTCCCAGTACGGGAAGGTCCCACATGCCGCAGAGCAGCTAGGCTCATGAGCCATGGCTGCTGAGCCTGCGCATCTGGAGCCTGTGCTCCGCAACGGGAGAGGCCACAACAGTGAGAGACCTGTGTACCGCAAAAAAAAAAAAAAAAAAAATCAGAGTCTTTTCCAAATGACCTCTTTGTTCCTCCCCTCCCACACCCACAGATTTTGTCTGCATAGGTGTTGTAGTATCTATCACTAACTCAGTTGTCCATTAGTAGGGGACCTCAGAAAAACCAGACTATTTTAAAGAGGCTAATTCTAATAGAAGTCTTCTCTGAGACTTGGTGAGACTTCAGTATTTTTTCACCTGCCGCCCTCTTGTGCCTGGAGAATGTAAACTTAGGCCTGGATCACTTGAAATTTTTACTTATTGTCTAATGAGTACAAATTTTGTATATAGCACTGTGCTGACCCTTAAGGCTCTTGCTGCCTTTTTTCAGAGAGTCTGGATTTATATAATAGCAAGAAGAGTGATAGGCCAGGTAGGTAAAATAAGGTAGAGAAGCTACAAGAGACTGGAGAAATGGTGGGGGAGGAGAGGGATGGGGTGTATGTGGTAGTGCTCCCACAGAAAGCCACAAGAGCTGATAGACGCACCAGAATCACCTCCATGGCCTTTTTTCTTTTCTTTCTTGGAAGCCCTGGGTATTCTGATTTGGTAGTTAGAAGAGAGGGGGCCCTGAACCTGTTCCTTCTTTTTCTTTTTTAAGTATACTCCTCATCGTACATCTGATGTGCAGCCAGCTGTGGGAACCACTTTTCATTCCCATTACCTGCCCTCCACCTCGTTCCAAACAGGAGAAAGTAGTTAAGTTAGATCGAATGAGTGCCTTATGGAATTTGGAAATCTAAATGTAGGGTGGGAGCTGGAGCCTGCTGAACCCCACAACCCGCTCCTGTCCCTTTGCCTTGAAGGCACTAACAGCAGGCCCAAGGAGATTCACGGAAAGTACATTCCTGTTTCTGCCAGCAGTTTCACATTCATTCTTTTTTTTTTTTTTTTTTTTGCCGTACGCGGGCCTCTCACTGTTGTGGCCTCTCCCGTTGTGGAGCGCAGGCTCAGCGGCCATGGCTCACGGGCCCAGCCGCTCCGCGGCATGTGGGATCTTCCCGGACCGGGACACGAACCCGCGTCCCCTGCATCGGCAGGCGGACTCTTAACCACTGCGCCACCAGGGAAGCCCTCACATTCATTCTTGACCAAGATACAGGGAAAGCTATCTCTTGAGGCTTTCTTAAGGTGCACTTCTCGTAGTGGGGTGTGTAAGTTCAGCAGAGATGTGGCAGAAGCCTTCGGGGTGACGTCACTAATCCTCAGCAGGCAAGACTTGCAAAAGTCTCTTCAGCCATTTTGGTTACAACCAGTGACCCTAAATTTGTGAGGTCAGCGACAGCCTATTCTTACAGACAGAGGAGAAGACTGAGATGAAAAAGACATTGGAATAACCTGAAATCGTAGGTGACAGCAGCTAAAATCCTGGCCCAGGAAACATTGCCTTTCAGCATTTTCTGAGAAGGTCCTGAAATGATATGATGAATCAGTCATAGATCCCCCTCTGGGAGCAGAGAGTAGAGAGGTCAGCTGTAGGGAACAACCTCTTCCCCATCTTCCTTCACTCTGGGCTGGCCACACTTGGTGGTTTGGGTTTGAATGTAGCCTCTTAGTTGTCTGCAGCTGTATTGTCACCATGGCAGCATGTTTGTCATCCCACTGTTTCGCTCTGGGCTCTCACAGCTCAATCGCCGGTCTCTCTGTTTCAGGGCAGGGTGTTTGCTATCTGGGCACAGGCAGCTCGTGGACATGCCCCTCCATCTAAGAAGCCATGCCCTTTGGCTCCCTGCTTTATTCCTCCGTCGATCTCCCGCTTGCTGCAGATACCCGCCTCCTCCTCTGATATTGGATCCTTGTTAGTCTTCTTTCCCAAGGGTTTGATCTTAACTTCCTATAGGAGCGAATTTCCTTTCTCCAGGAGTGTGAGCTGTACAGCCAAGGCTTCCCTCCACTCATCTCTGTTGATATAGCTAGAACGCTCTCAGCTCTTTCCCTCAGAATAGTAGCCAGAAGGGGAAATCACATAAGGACTGAGCAGATGGTCGGTACAGATTTAGCTGAAGAGTTCAGATCTACGAGAAGGAGGTGCTTCCATGACAACCAAGGTTAGATGATCCATTGAGCTGGGCCTGTCCTTTGGGCGTCTTTTAGGGTAGGGGAATTCATCTTTTTAACCCGAAGAATCACCACCAGGCTGAAGCATTGCTTTTAGGATCCCACATGGGTCTGTGTCATGGACAGAGATAAAAGGGGAAGCAGAAAGGAAGATTTAGTTGGGGTTGTTAATAAGGCTGTGTGTAGAGGAGTAGAAACCGTGGCAATTGACTCAAGGCCCCAGGATACCCACCCCTGTAAGCTTCAACAGAAGTCTCTTTTCACGTGAGCCCATGAAGAAAGAGGGTGCAAGTGAGACTTGTGGACGGAAGATACTCCTCAGGACGGCTTAGTATCTCCCCTGCGCACGTTGCTGTTGGGGGACTGTCTCCTAGGCGCAAGCAGCGGCTGCCATCCCTGCCTGGGCCCCACCCAAAGGCCCGGATTCCTGGTCATTGGTGACCCTGTTTTAAATCTCAGACGTATAATTTGAGGTACGTAGAATTGTTCCTCCCTCTTAAACGTGCCTTTGTCTTACAGCAGCCAGTAAGGAGGAGAAGGGGAGAGAGCTCCTTCGATATTAACAACATTGTCATCCCAATGTCAGTCGCTGCAACCACCCGTGTAGAGAAGCTACAGTACAAGGAGATCCTTACTCCCAGGTAGGAGGCCCTGGGTGATGGGCTCTTCTTGCTGGTCTTCCTGTCATTGCCCTTTTCCCTCTCCTCTGGTCACTGAGCTTTGGGGCCTAGCCTTGGCTGTTGTCTTCTCTTTAAGAGAAGGTCTACCTGATCAGAGTGAAATTATTTCTTTACATAATTTTCTTCCATTATATGAGCACCACCCAGACCACAGGCCACAAACTGGCTATAGACATGTTTTGTTTGATGCATACAAATATGTTTTAAAATATTGAATTTGTTGTTAGCATCAGAGCGGGATTTCACATATGGATGTTTATTTCCAGCTTCTGTTGACAGATCAGAAGACTGGGCAGCCCTGTGTGTGCACTCCCGTGTGGCAGCAGCCAGCTGCTGCTGGGCCCTGCTGGGCCCCTCTAAACAGCTTCTTTTGCTTGGGTTTGTCCATCTACCAGCTCTAGTCCCACCCTCAGCCTGCTTCCCCTCTTTCTGTCCCTTGTGCGCATTTGAGTGTGGGACCTCTTAGAGAGGCCTCAGGGCTAAGCAGGCCCAGCAGAGAGCAGTGTCACTTGCAGGTGGAGAGCTCTCGTTCCTGCACGGATGTACTTATCCTGCCCAGACTGCCTGCCGCCTCACAATTGTTCCTTCCTGGTTTTGCAGCTGGCGGGAGGTTGATCTTCGGTCTCTGAAGGGGAGTCCTGACGAGGAGAATGAGGAGGTAATGGCATGGGCGTTCGCTCTTAGAAGAGCACATGCACTCGTGGGTGCACACACTGCAGACGCCTCAGGACCTGTGGGTGTCAAGTGCAAGCTCATTGTATTCCTGTCCTGACCAGGAAGAGCCTAGTGTGGGGTGGGGCTGCTTCTAGAGTGGGTCTACGCACTGAAACTTGACCTCTTGGAGGAAAGGGGGGATCGATGAAGATGCTCTTTTGCAGATAGAGGACCTGTCTGACGCAGCCTTCGCCGCCCTGCATGCCAAATGTGAGGAGATGGAGAGGGCTCGGTGGCTGTGGACCACGAGTGTGCCACCTCAGCGGCGGGGCAGCAGGTGACGGAGCAGGCACAGGCCTCCAGGGCCTGTGCAGGGAGGGTCAACGGGGAGTTGGGACCCTAGCTGTGTCCATGGAGTTGCCACTTAGTTGTTCTTCATATCCATTCCCTGTCGATGGCTGAGAATGCAGACGTTCTGTGGTGTTTGTTGGGACTAATGAGGGTATAAGCAGTCAAATGCTGGACCTTGCTGAGTGGTGACTGTCCAGTTCTGACAAACTCCGGTGATCTCCCGGGGTCCAGGAGTAGGCTGTCTATGGCATTTGGAGGCTGGTTGGGGGTTGTAGTGATTGGATTAGGGGAGCTTTGGAGGCCTCACCACAAGTTAACCTTCCTTTGAACAGTGGAGTTTGATTTTTGTGGTCTTGCTTTACTTGGAAGAACTGTCCTACCCTCTCTCCCTTTCGTGTTACAGTGAGAAGCCCTCAGGATTCTCAAGTAGAAATATTTAGGGCTCTTGTTTTTGCTTTTTTCTTTGCCTGCAGTTTTCAAAGTCTGGGCTAATTCCCCTTCCCCTGTGAATCCACTGGGCACTGAGCCAGGGATACCCCCAGCGTTGTTCGGCCGTGGCCTTTTCTTGGGATGACAGGCGTACACAGCTCTTAGATGCCGTGTTGTGTGCCTGCCCGTGTGCACAGCAGTGGAAGAAAGTGAGGGGTCTGTGGTTCCTAGGAGAGAACTGCTGGTGTCAGTCTGCCTCAGCTCCTCTGGTCGGGAAGCTTTTTTCATGCCTCCTCCCCAACCCAAAAAACAGACACATAAGAAATTCCCTATTACCCAGGCACTCAGATTTGTGCTTCTTGGTATACAGGTCTTACAGGTCATCAGACGGCCGGACGACGCCGCAGCTGGGCAGTGCCAACCCCTCCACCCCTCAACCCGCCTCCCCTGATGTCAGCAGTAGCCACTCTTTGTCCGAGTTCTCCCATGGGCAGTCCCCCAGGAGCCCCATTAGCCCAGAACTGCACTCGGCCCCCCTCACTCCCGTGGCGCGGGACACTCTCCGACACCTGGCCAGTGAAGACACCCGTTGTTCCACACCAGAGCTGGGGCTCGACGAGCAGGTGAGGAACGCTTCCTTTCTGTGGGATTAGCGGGGTGGCGGATGGGATTGTTGGGGGACAGCACCTGCTCAAGATTTATCTTCATTTTATGGATCCCCCCCCTCCCCCCCAATTTGAAGGGGACAGGGGACTGAACTTGAAGTTGACTTTCTGAAGGTACCATGGAACTGGCTATCATTAAAAAGTTGCCCACTCTGATAATTTTCTCTGGGCCAGCCCAGGAACTCTAGAGAGACTGGTCATGGTCTCCAGTCCACATGTCTGGGGAAGGAGGCGGGCTGGGACTGGGTCCTCACCAAGACATCTTATCTGCCCGCAGTCTGTCCAGCCATGGGAGCGGCGAAGCTTCCCCCTGGCGTACAGTCCCCAGGCAGAGAGTGAGGACCAACCGGATGCACAGGAACGGGCGTCCCGCTGCACTCGGCGCACCTCAGGCAGCAAGACTGGCCGGGAGACAGAGGTGGCACCCACCTCGCCTCCCATCCTTCCCCTCAAGAGTCGGCATCTGGCGGCAACAGTCACAGCTCAGCGTCCAACTCACAGATGAGTGGGATATGAGAATCTAAACAGACTCACTATTGGCATTAAAGCTTCAGAAAACTCTGCGTTTGATATTCAAACATCATATGCCGAAAATTTTCACAGTTTTTAGTGAATTTAAGGAATTTAGATTCTACTTTGATAATTTCTTTCTTGTTTTGATTTTTGTTTTGTTTATGTTTTGGTTTCCATGTTTTATCGTCACACACCTGAGCACTTCCTCCAGTTGGCAAACAGTTCAGGATAAGACCCTGCTGGCCTGGTCCTGGCACATCCTCTGCACTGTTGAATCACTGGACTTAGCAATGTTGGATGATCACCCCTCTCTCGCGCCCCTGTGGGCAGGGTGGGACAGCCAGGTGGGCAGAGGGAAAGGAACCTCCAGCTCAGCATTGCCCCCTGAGGTTAGGGTGGGAGAGAGCAGTGTGCTCTGGGCTCGTACCCCGTCCCTTCTGTTGCTTAGCTCAGCTCCGGCCCTCCCGGCTGGGTCCCCTTGGTCGTCTGTGCTGGAGCACCTCCACCAGAACCTCTTGGCCTGAACTCCAGCTGTTCTCACCCAGCTCTCAGCTGACAGAATGGCTTCCCCTTGTCACCCAGGTCTTGGAGACCTGTTCTGGGTTTCCTCTGCATTCGGTCATCCCTGTTCTGACTCCTTAACTGAGGTAAGCTGGCTGCGGCTGTTCAGGTCCCCGTCCTGCCCCTTCGTGTCCTCTCACCTGCTCTCGCACACCATTCGCACACCCACGCACACAGTCTTTCCACTTGGAACGTTTCCCCCCCCTAACCTGGTCTGTGGAGGTAGGGTTAGGACTACTTAACCTCTCTTCCCACTCCCCTGCAGACTCTAGGGGGTCTTGGAAATGAGCAGCCATCTCTCCTGTATAATTCTGTTTTCACTGAGTCATTTGGTCATATTTCCCCACCCCCGTCCAGTTCCCTGTCAGTGTCTGTCAGGTCCTTCCTCTTTCGAGCTCCCTTGCCTGTGGAACACTGTCTGGTCCTAGCTGTGGTTCCCATCACTCCCCATCACCCCCCCGGGTTAACCTTGTGCCTGTCTCATCTATGATCACATCACCAAAAAGGGGGGCAATAAGGACTTTTTTTTTTTTTTTTTTTTTTTGCCATTTTGTAATCGTATAAAAATAGTAGACAAACTGCTTAATGGTTGGGGTTTTTTCACAATTTTCAACATTAGTGATTTTTTTTTTGATTCTGTTTGCAAGTTAAAGGGTTTGTCATTGTTTCTTTAAAAACAATAATGCACCATATCCCTATGCATAAAGTGCTTCTTCTATTTATAAGGTTGAAAATTCTGAATAACCCTTTTAGCATTGTAAAAAAAAAAAGAAAAAAGAAAAAAGAACAAAAAAAACCTTGTATTTTGTAAATATTTTCTTTTCCTGCTTTGAGCTGTGTATTGGCAGCGGAACATGTAGCTGTCTTTGTTCTATAGAAATGCTTTTCTTCAGAGAAGCTGATCTTTGTTAATGTCTTGATTCTGTTCGCAAAGCACAGACTAGTGCTTAAAAAAAAAGGAAGGAAAAATTGAAAAAAATAATAAAAAAAGTTACAGAATGTTGTATGCCAGGCCCTTCTTGTTACAGGACATGGTACTGGTGGTGGCTGAGGAGCCTCCCTGAGAAGCAGTTGTTCTCTGGGTCCTCCGACTGGCTGTGAACCTTGGGAAGTCCCCACTGTCTTCTGGGCACCGGGCAGGGTCCTCTGATGGTCACCAGAGAGAGTGGTTCTCACCGGGGCGGGGGTGAGAGACGCCAGGAGGAAGGGCGTCTTCGTAAATCGTCTTTTTGTTGTTGTTGTTGGATGTAAGTAACTGATCCACTGCTCTTAATGTTCCTTCTTCTAGTGAGGCCGGCCAGCATTGTGACATTTTTTTATCTATTCTGAATTGCTCTTTAATGGATATTTCACTTTCCATCATCCTCCTTTTCTGGGGTTGAGGTCACTGCAGACATGTATATACTTTGCATGGAACCTGAGCTGGTTCTCAGCAGCTTTCTTCTGAGAAGGCTATGCTTGGTTTTCTTTGTACAAGATGAATAAGTGGGCAGGCCTGCGACTCTCTTTACTTCCTTTTTTCCTTTTTTTTTTTTTTTTTTCATAGCAGTCAAGTTGACACAGCCAATGCAGCTGCCTCTCCTGACTATGAAACCTACGAGTTCTGAGGTAGCATTTCTCTTTGGCTGCCCTGTTGCTGCTTCTATAGTTGCAGTTAAGACCTGCTCTACTTAAGCTTTTGCCTGCAGTGGCTAAAGCACATCAGGAAAAGCTGAGAAAAGTAGTATTTTGAAGCTGTATGAAAAATCAAAGGCCTGAGTGTTACGACCTTGACCTAATTATTAAGGAACAATAATATGATGGGTTCTGTTCTGTTTTCCTTTGTAGCATTGCCAAGGGCTACCTGGTATCCCTATCTTGATCTAGTAAACACTCTCCAATCTATAATAAGGCTCAAAGGAGAGAGGAAAGCAGCTCTGTAATCCTGGAAGGCATCTAGCCGTTCATTCAGCTGACTGGCCTAGTGTCCTGCCTCAGCCCCAGGCCCCTAGGCTAATTTCCAGGGGTAGAAAGGGTTCCTAGAGCCACCCCAGTGTTCTCAGCTTTGAATACAGTGGGCTGGGTCTTAGAAACTGAGTGCAGCCTTGTGAGCTCACCCACAAGGGTATTGCCCTTTGAGTTGGACCAGGATGGTTTGCCAGCACCAGAACGAGAGAATCACCTGAAAATGAACAAGTCTGAGAGCTCTTTCACCTTCAGGGCCCCAGACCCAGCTGGTAAATCCTGATGTCCAGGTTTTAACAATATTGTCATTTCCTGAGCTAAGTTCTCTAAGGCTGGGAAAGGACCTGCAAATCATACATCATTTTCTGGTCCTTTGAATCCATACATGGAGACCTTATTTAATCAGAGTAATAACTTTATTTTCCAAATTCACTTTTACAGCAACAGTGTAAATCATTTGTTAAAACACACAATACACCATATGGACATTCACAGACAGGAAGCTAAGCTAAGGTGGTTTCATGTCCCTCCCCCCACCCTCAAAATTAACAAAGGAGTCATGGGACTTGCAAGTGCCAGAAATTGTCCTGCGCAACACTGCAAATTCACGGGGCTAAGTCCGTTAGGAGGTGAGACTCTGGGTCAGCGCCCAGGGTAACCCTTTTCAAAGCTGAAGAGAAACCAGAAGTCTCTTGAAGCCACAGATCTGTAGACAGGACAAGCTGATGACCTCCACCTCTGCCCTCATCCCTGCCTCTTTGCTTTCCTTGGAGGACAGAGATTTAAGGGTGACGAGATCTTAGCAGCTACTAGAAGTACAGGCTGTGTGTCCGGAGCTGGTGGGAAAGGTGACGTGGAGGTGCCAGCAGCTTAAAGGAAAGGATGCCAGCGTGTTCGGGAGGCATGAC
Organism: Delphinapterus leucas; assembly: GCF_059928025.1. Lineage (NCBI taxonomy): Eukaryota > Metazoa > Chordata > Mammalia > Artiodactyla > Monodontidae > Delphinapterus > Delphinapterus leucas. Next base: position 54,320,849 of record NC_143147.1, on the reverse strand, counting down.
TGCGGGCTTGGGAACCCCGCAGAAGGGCAGCGGGTCACAGCAATCATATCTCCGGATTCCTCCACAAGCCTCACTGCCTGCACCTGGCCGGGAAGGAGATGGGAACTAGCTGGCAGCCTGTGGCACCTGTCGGTGAGAAGGTGAAATCCCAAGGGACCTCTAGCACACGTGGTTGAAATCAGGAAGAAAAGTATTACCAGGCCTTGGACTCCTGCTCTCCAAGACCCCTTTTTGCCCAGTGGTAACTCTCCTACAGGTTCCTCTCCCCCCACGGCCCCACCAGGAGCACAACAGGATACGGTCTCACCACTGAAGTCAGTTGAAATGGAGCTTTTGATAAAGTGAATGCAGAGCTTGAAGCAACCAGGCGGGTAGTGTATCCCATCTAGCCCCACCCGAGGGACACCGGACCTGGAAGAAATGGCGGTGGGGGAGTGCCCAGCCCTGGGGGCTGTGTCCTCTTTTACGGTTCCAAGCCAGCGTTGCGCTCTGCAGGCTCCCTGCCAGCACTGACCTGATGACCCTAAACCACGATCTTTAGGCTGCCCCCAACAGCCCATGCAACACGAGGTGCCCGCTGAGTAAGGCCCTCGGAATAAGGAACTGGAGGGCAGGGTGCAGAAACTGCAGGGAGAGGTTCAAGAAATGCAGCCAGAATTGGTGGCAGTAATGAGGGGCTGCATCTCTTAACAGCCACCAGATCTTCACACCAAGTTTCCTCTTTCTTCCTCAGAACCCTTCCAAGACCAGCTGGGACCCAGCGGACAAAGGAGAGCCGCACTGCGGGAAGTTTGGGGCCCAGGTGATCCTCTGGCCGCAGATGAAGCGTCTGGCCCTGGACTCCAACCACCCAGCCCCGTACGGTTGCCTTGAACTGTACCCAAATCAGAAGTGGCAGAACCAAGCTGAGGTTGCTGATTTTCTTCAAACAGCAGATTTCTACAAAGGCTGCTTCCCTTTCCCCATGGCAGGAGATGGGTTTCATGCAAGGTCAGCAGGGGCTCTGGCCAAGGATTTGGAAATGGTTGTCTCCTGACCTGTCACCCTTGTCAGGCGGCTCAGGCCCCTGGGGCCAGTCCAGGGCAGGCAGTGCATCCCAACCCCTGCTGTGGCCATCAGGCCCCGGGTGGGGAGGCCTGGGCCAGCCTTCCTGCGGGAGAGCTTGGAGCGGGACCCCGGGCTGGAGGGTGGGTTGCAGACCTTTCCCCAGCCGGCACTCGTGACGCAGGGAGTTAGTTGTACGACCCTCTCTCAAGGCTGCTGTGGGGCTTCTCCAGGGCCATCTTCACCACAAGACACACTGCCCCCCTGCCTGACAGAAGGGAGCCCCGGGGGTGGGGAGGGGGTACCATAGCTTCTGTCCTGCTCCTGTGCTTCAGGCCTTCTTTGCAGCTGAGGGTTCTCAGATGGCAGCATCTGGTCTCCGCTGGGTCCCAGATGTTGATGAAAGTCTTTCAAAAATTGGGAGGCCCCACAGAAGAGAGTCACACTGGCCTTCTGGATCCAAGTCCCAGCTGGGGGGTGAGAGACATCTAGGACTCCCGTGGGGGGTAGGTTAGAAATCTCTTTACAAGCATTTCAAGATACATGCGTCCTTTTTTTTTTTTTTTTTTTTTTTTTCTTTTCACTATCATAGTCACTCTGGTGAATCCAAGCATAAACAGACAAATCCGACTACAACGCGACAGGGTGCAGATGGGGAGGGAGGGGCGACATCTATGTATATGTTCAGCTGCTCCAGGAGGACAAGACAGCATTGCTTCCAGCTGAGACCGGGGGAAGAACCATTTCCGAGGGGGCATGTTTCCCTTTTTGGGGTGAGGGCTGATTATATGCTCTTGGGGTTGAGCAGCGGCTGGGCTCTCTTGAGAGGCTGGCAGTCACAAGCTGGGGCAGACGTAAGGAATGGAGGGAGCGTGGTCCTGCCCTGGGGGCCTTGCCTGCCCGTCCCCGTGCCATCTCTGGCATCCAGGACGGCCAACCTGCTGCCAGCTCGGCACAGGAAGGGAACCAGGCCTTCTGGGAGAAAAGGCTCTCCAAGTAAACAAGGCATAAACGTCCAGGGTCACTGCGAACCCCACCCTGGCTCCCATCTGGGATGGGGGCAGGGGCAGGGAGCCGAGTAAGGTCATCAGGTTCATTGTGAGGGACATGCCAGCTGGATGAGTACAACTTAGACTGAGAGACTGAGGTCCCCCCGCCGTGTCCGGACTTTCCCCTCCTTGACTTTCCCCCTTGGTTTAGAGGAGGTGCCTCCCCATCTAAACAATGTCCGTTACTGAGAAAGGGGGGTGGGGTGAGGCTGGGAACTCGGGACAGCGTGACGTAATGCGGGGTACAGGCAGTGACTGGGCTCCGCACGGCAGACACAGGCATGGTGGGGCAGACAGGTGGCTGCGGTGGCCGTGGGAGGGATGAGAGGTTCAGGAGCCACCTCCCAGGTCCCCGTACACTCCAGAGATGCCAGAGGCCCAGGCTTGGGAACAGGCGGATGTCCCCCAAGAGGCACAAGTCCTTACAAAGAACCGGTTAGCCCTAAAGTCCCAGGTCAGTGAGGTGCCAAAATCGTGGCTGCAGTTCCAACCTTCAGAACTCAATAAAACAGGGTTTCCGCGGGGCAGAGGGAAGCCCCTCAGCTCAGGACCCCCACCCTGCGGGGAGGGAGAAAGAGGCCAGCGCTCGGTCTTCTCCGAGGAAGTAATCCACAGGATGCCACTCCCGCAACCTTCCTTCTCCTCCCGCCCCCGGCCCTTCGTGGTGTAAGCCCTCCTCCCTCCAGAGGGTGGCACGCCGACCCGCAGCAGACCCCGGACCACCAAGAACCGGAGGCCACTTGGTCCGAGTTTGCTGTGGGCGGCAGAGGCTGTGCCCTGCCTGCTGCACCTCCGGGCCGTCCTCAGCATCTCCTCCCTGAGCTTCTCCTCCGGCATCCTCACGCCCCACACCCCCCCTCTCACCTCGCCCTACCCCCGCCCAGCCCCCACCCCCACCCCCGCACCCCGTCCTGCTCCAAAGGTGGCCCTACACCTGTGGTTCCACCAGCGCACCAAGTGTCGAATCCCTTGTTGCCGCTGCTGCCTCTGTGACACCCCCAGAACGGGGCGCCCCCCCCCCCCGCAGGCCCTTGAGAGTCCCCAGAAGCAGCTTTCAGAGCCTCTCCTCCTCCCTCTTGCACTCAGAGGGGGGAAAAAAAAAGAATCGAAAGTAACTGCCCAAGGAAATTCTGGGTAGGGCCATCTTTTTAAAGGTTTTTAAAGTATTTTATTATGATTGGCCCGCCCGTCAATTTGGAAAGATGAACTTGGCTCTCGTTCCCGTGACCGATTTGGAAGTCCCGAGCCAGAGGTGAGCGACAAGCAGGTTACTTGATTAACCGATTACCCGATCTGTGAGGAGCAGCTGGGGGAGGGCAGAGGGCGAAGGGCCAGATCATTATTCTTTTTTTTTCCACACTCTCTCACTCTCGTCTCTCCACGATTACTGACCGCCCGGGGGCCTGATCACAAACCCTGCTTGGCCAGGGAGGCGGACACCTCGTCGGCGAGCGTGGCCAGCTGCGGTGAGTCCACCATGTCGATGCTGCCAGTGGAGGAGACGTTGCTGAGGTGCCGTGGGGACGTTTCCCCCGACACCACGGGCGACTTGTACACAATCTCCGCCCCGTGGTCGGTCTTGGCTTTGGCGTTCTCGCGGAAGGTCAGCTTGTGGGTTTCAATCTGCAAGAGAGGAGAGGGCAGGGTGAGGCGGAGAGGCCCCGCCAACTGCTGGCCTTGGGTGGGAGGGAGGCGTGGTGGGGACCACAGTTTCATCGTTTCCCAACGGCTAAGCTTCTGCTGGGTCCTGGTCACCTGCCAGCCAGCCTCCCAGGCCCCCTTTCCAGAGGCAGCGACCCCTGTGAGTTTCTTGCGTACCCTTCCAGAGATAGGCCACCACACACGCAAACATGCGTCTGTGTGAGTAGAGAAAAAAAGTACCATACATAAGGCAGCGATATCCACAAGCTTCGCACTTGGGTGTTTAGACTTAATACCTTGCATCGTCATCCGTACATAGCTCCCTCGCTGCTCGCTGAGGGCTGTGTGGTTTCCTGTCACAGCAGATGAACCAAAACGTATCCACGCCCCTGTGGGTGGGTATTTAGGTTGTCCCAGTCTTTTGCTCTCACAGACAATGCTGTGTTCGAATAACCTTGTAGGCATCTCATTTCACACGTGTACTGTAAGTGTATCCCAGAAAGTGGAATTGCTAGTAGGTCAAAAGGCGTGCGCGTTTTATTTTGACGTACACACATTGCCCAAATGCAAATGAAAGTGTGGAAGGAGAGGCTGGAGGAGATTCAGGGGTGGGGCCAGAGCCCCTGCCGTCCAGCTGTGAGCCACACACACGCCGCCCCTTTGCCAGTGGCTGATGACGCTGGAGGTGGCAGCCGCTGTGCGCAGCCCTGGCAGGTATACTAGAAAACACGATGCAACAAAGCCCTTTTGAAAGTAGGGCATCGCTCCCAAACACACAAACAGCCCGTACAGCTCCATCAGAAAAACAACCCAATACAAAGTAGGCAGAAGACATATATAGACATTTCTCCAAAGACGAAGTACAGATGGCCAACAGGCACATGAAAAAATGCTCACTCTGATGAGCAGAGAAACGCAAGTCGAAACCACATGAGGTTAACACTCACTCCAGTCAGAACAGCCATCATCAGAAAGTCTGCAAGTACAACAGAGCTGCCATATGATCCAGCAGTCCCACTCCTGGGCACCTACCCAGACAAAACTGTAATTCAAAGAGACACATGCGCCCCTGTGTTCAGAGCAGCACTATTCACAATAGCCAAGACGTGGAAACCACCTACATGTCCATCGACAGAGGAACGGATAAAGAGGATGTGGTGTGTATACAATGGAATACTACTCGGCCATAAAAAAGCGAAATAACGCCATTGCAGCAACACGGGTGCAACTGGAGATGATCATACTAAGTGAAGTAAGTCAGAAAGAGGGACAAACACCGTATGACATCACTCGTGTGATAAGTGGAGTCTAGAATACGGCACACATGAACCTATCTACAAAACAGAAACAGACTCACGGACATAGAGAACAGACTCCTGGTTGCCAAGGGAGAGGGGGGTCGGGGAGGGAAGGACTGGGAGTGTGGGATTGGCAGATGTAAACTATTATATACAGGATGGATAAACAACAAGGTTCTACTGTACAGCACAGGGAACTATACTCCATATTCTGTGATAAACCAAAATGGAAAAGAATATTAAAAAAGAATGTATAACTGAGTCACTGCTATACAGCAGAGATTGGCACAATGCGGTAAATGAACTATACTTCAATTTAAAAAATTAAAGAAAAGCACTTATTTCAAAAACAGAGACTCACAGACAGATAACAAACTTCTGGTTACCGAAGGGGAAAGGGGAGGGGAGGATAAATTAGGAGGTTGGGAATAACACGTACAAACTACTATATATAAAATAGATAACCATCAAGGACCTATTGTATAGCACAGGGAACTATACTCAATATTTTGCAATAACCTGTAAGAGAAAAGAATCTGAGAAACAATATATATATGTATGTATGTATAACTGAATCATTGTACGGTACACCTGAAACTAACACGATACTGTAAATCAACTATACTTCAATTTAAAAATAAACAAAAATTAAAGTAGAGCATCCTTGACCCAGAGGTCTCGGCTCCAAAGGATACCTGGGAAGCTCAGAAGCAGAAAGCATTAGCTGGCGATGCCAGTAGTACATAGTAATTCTCTCCTGATGAGTCCTGAAGTGGTAAACACAGTAATTCTCAGCCTGTTTTGGGTCCTAAGACCTCCTTGAGCATCTGGTGAGACCAGGAAAATGTGTACACACGCGTGTCTGCTCTCATACGCATATGACAACTTTTCCCTACAATTTCAGGAGTCCCTGGACCCCAGGTAAAGAGGGCCTATTGCAGGGGCATTTGAGTGTAGAGAAAAACCAGGCTCCCATTTAAGCCATATGCTTGTTTTGTTCACGTTGGGTTACTACTTTGAAAAAAGGACTCTTCCTTATTACTACAACTGAAAGGCCATTTTGACATAAGCTTTGATAAGAACACTTATGTTCTTAAGAAAAATGGGACAGCATCCTGGGAATGTCCCCAAATCCCCCAAACTGAAAGGAACTCAGGTGGCAGGGGTCCTATGCTCCACTGCTTGTCAGCAGTTCTGCTCATCACAGAGGGAAATAGGGGACTGAACACAAGAGGACCCTCTGGGACCAGGTCTGTCTCCTGGGCAGTGGGCAGGGCAGAGCCCACCCTTTCTGAGGCATCACAGAGATGAGTTAAAACAGGAGAAGTTCTGACTCGGATTTGGCTCTAACTCATGTTCTTTGATGACGACAAAGCTCCAGGCATCCTCTTGAACACCGCCTCATCCGGGCCTCACAACCACCCTGGGACGGGAATGTTTCCATCCGCTTTGCTGAAGGGGAACCTGACGCTGAGATGGCTTGCAGATCTTGCCTGGGTCACGCCTCCAAGCAGTCAAGCCCAGAGCTTTTCCCAGGACACAGAAGCTTCCAGAGTCAGGGGTAGAGGCCTTCCTTCAACTGGGAATCACCAACGCCCAGGCCTACCCAGACTCATTCCATATACAATATATTCAGACTCTCTGGGGGTGGGACGTGGTCTCTTTAAAGCTCCCCAGGGCAGGGACGCCCTGTATTAAACAGGCTGGGGGCTGCGATGGAAACAAGACGGCCTTTTGCAGAAAACCTTCTCATTTCCCTGGGTCTCACTTTTAATAGAGACCCAGGCGGCACTGAGAAGTAGTCCTGCACCTGGGGAAGCCCAGTATGTGGAAGCCTGATGGTCAGGGAACCCTGTGGGGAGCCAGGACTCCGTCCTCCCCCCGCCTTCGGGCGCCTCCATCACGGGTCAGGTCGGCCCCGAGGTCTCAGTTTGCAACCTGTGATTTAAGAACACACCAGCAAAGACTTCTGCAAAACTATGCTGTCGGGCTTTCACTGCAAAGGTGGGGTGTGTCTGTTCAGAACCAGAGGAGGAGGTGGTTACTGCCGTGGGGACCCTGGCGGCCTCCAAGCAAGGCCCGGCTGCCACTTTTGACCAGCGGGGCCCCCTTGGGCTGCACCGCTGCTCACTGCTGCGTTGGGTTTCAGTTGCCACACCCGTTCTCGGACATCCCTTCTCCCTTCACCACTCCTCAGTCAGCTGCTGAGAGGCACTGAAGACTGGAAAGTGAGCCACTTGCAGAACTTCAGGGCAGGCGTGGGCAGGAAACCCCAGAGGGCACTTTGCTGTATTTATGCAGAAGAGAGAAAGTGCAGCCACAAGACGGCATTCTGCAATGGGCCCAGAGGGAGACACTGGTGTGCCCCGGCCCCCACTGCACACAGACACTCAGAGCCAGGCCCAGGGCCTCTAGAAACTGCAGGGAACGCTGAGGTCCCTGGTCTAGCAGCCTCCCCGTGGACACTTACAGAGGCTTTGCTGAAATCTGGATTCCAGCATCACTGATTTCCTCTAACTGCCTAGTGACCCATTTAGAAAGTTAGGTTACATTCCCGTGGCTGGCTTTGGTGATGGCTACTTCCTTCTGGGGATGCTTGCCCACCACAGGGCCTAGAGCAATGGCTCTCACCTTTAACTGCACTAAAGAGTCACCTGGGGGCTTTAAAAGCTCCACTCCAGGTGCCCAGATGGCACCTGAGACCAATTAGGATCTCCAGGGTGGGGCCTGGCATCAAGTGTGTTAAAGCTCCCAGGGGACATCAAAGGGCAGCCCAGGTGGAGCCCCGCAGGCCTGGTGGTAGCTGAGAATCCATGTCAAGCCAGTCAATACAGGACCCTCAGCTCTCCTGCCGTGGGAAACTGGACCAGCCTTGTCCGCCTGACTCTGGTATAGCCTCCTCCCCGCCCTGCCCCTTTACCTTTTTATGCCCTCCGCCAGGGACGTGGGTGATGTTATCCAGGGACCCGATCTTGGACTGGACTCTCTCCTTGAAGTCCAGCTTCTCAGACTTTACTTCCACCTGGCCACCTCCTGGAACACAATACACACAAGGGCACCAAGCCTTGAGTGAGGGCTAAGCAAGTGAGTGATTCCATGCAGACGCCAACCTTGAGGGGGAGCTAAGACCAGCTTTTATTTAGAGCGTGGTTTGGAGCAAGTAGGTCCTTCCAAAGGGCTTGAAAGCAGTTTGCTTTCTCTCTCTAATCAGGGTGCACATCAAATATTTACTCAGCAAACTCTTCCTCCTCAGATGATGCAAAGGTAGATGACAGCTCAGTTCGCAAGAAATTATTCTAAATTAGTTGGCTTCCAAAGAGTCAAGTCTTTCTATGCCAACATCCTATAAGCTACAGCCCTATAAGACCTCAGAATTAAACTAAATGGCAAAATGCATCCTTAATAAGGAAGGGCCCTGACCCTTTCTCCCTCCTCAGACACTTGATGCCATGCCCAAGTGTGGGAGATATGGCCTGAGGAAGAGACGAACTACATTACTTTCTTTGGAAGGATAAAGCCACTTAAGAAACCTGCTCCCTTGGGACTTCCCTGGTGGCATAGAGGTTAAGAATCTGCCTGCCAAGGCAGGGGACATGGGTTCGAGCCCCGATCCGCGAAGATCCCGCATGCCGCGGAGCAACTAAGCCCGTGCGCCACAACTACTGAGCCTGCGCTCTAGAGCCTGTGCTCCGCAATAAGAGAAGCCACCGCAATGAGAAGGCCGCGCACCACGACGAAGAGTAGCCCCTGCTCGCCGCAACTAGAGAAAGCCCGTGCACAGCAACAAAGGTCCAACACAGCCAAAAATAAATAATTTTTAAAAAGATATCCATACTTTATTTAAAAAAAAAAAAAAAGCTGCTCTCTGTGTGGTAGGATGGTAGCCTCAGGAGAGGCATAGTTTTCACTGGGAGAGACTGAACTCCCACAAGATGTCCAAGGGAGGCAGGAAGTAATGACACACCTTCTAGACTACGTTTCTGACAACCTTCTCTTCCTGCAGTCACAGTTCAAGCAACGACCTCAGCCCTGAACAGGGCCTAAAGCAGAAGGCCCTGCTCTGGCCTTTCAGGTGGAAGTTAGCTCTCCAAGATGGTAGCCACTAGCCACCTGTATCTACTTAAGTTGTATTTATTTATTTTAAAATTTTAATTGAATTTTATCTTTTTGGCCACGCCGGTGCGGCTTGTGGGATCTTAGTTCCCCGACCAGGGATCCGACCCAGGCCCGCCCGGCAGTGAACGCGCCAAGGCCTAACCACTGGACTGCCAGGGAATTCCCCAAATTTAATTAAATAAAATTCGTTCAGTTCCTCAGCTACACCAGCCACATTTCAAACGCTCAACAGTCACATGTCATTAGTGGCTACCATACTGAACAGCACAGGTATAGAACATTTCCACTGTCTCAGAAAGATCTATAGATAGCACTGATCTCTATACGGCATGAGATGAAGAGGGAAAGGGTTAGCATGGGGACTTCCAACAGCATCATGTTCCGCTGAAATGAAGTGACAGTGGGAGCGTGGCAACAGCCCAGCGTCCCATGTTGTAGCTGGGGCAACTGGTGAAATGCTCCTCACGCTGGCTGAGGACCAAACTGGGACATCCACGTTAGCCAGGCTTTGGGGGCCGGATCAGGCCCTTTCCCAGCTCTGCATGCCCAGTGCGCAGCCTGCTTGGAGAACTGCGGGTTAGGATTCAGACCATAATCTGTCCTCCCTCCTTATCTCGTCTTGGCCAGCCTGGCCCTGCTCAGGAACCGCACACTAAGCCACGCCTCCCCGGCCGCAGCAAGTCCCACCCTTAACACTCTCCTTGATGGCCCATCCCATCAGTCCTTCCCAACCACTTCCGGAGAAGGTACCACCCCATCCTGTCCCACCCCTCAGGCCTCCCCGCCCCGTCCTTGCCTTCTGCAAGGGCTGGCTACCTGGCTTATGATGGATGTTGCCTAATGAGCCACACTTGGAGGTCACCTTGCTCAGATCCACTGGTTTGTAGACTATTTGCACCTGCAGGAGAGAGAATGAGAGGGACAGTAAAATAGGATTATTTTATTGGGGGCGTAACGCAATGAAAAGCAGCTAAGTCCAGGCCCTGCTCGGTGTTTTCCTGTCTGCCACGAGGAAAACACCCTAGTCGTGGCGGGAAAATGTGTTGGAATTCTGCCAACCTTGCCCCAGGGGAGCTGGGTCTTCACAAAATGAATGGAGTGGGCTTCGATTCCACAGGACAAGGACCCTCAGGGAAAAACAGGGCTACTTCCCCACTGTGCAGGGCCTACACCTTTGGTTTAGCAAACACTTACACACGAGATAAAGTTATTCTCTTTCCTGACATGAAATCCACAGATCACGTTCAGTGAAAACAGAAAGAAAGAAGGGATCAATATGATCTGTTTGTGCAGCATTTGAAAAATCTTGGGAAAGCAAGAGAGCCATATCTGCTGGGCCTCTGAGAGCAGAGGGCGGTGTGGGGTTGTTAGCAGCATTCCTCCCAGGAGAAGCTTCACAAACCCAGCAGCCCACAACAGAGCAGTGATGGCCAACGAGAGGGCCCCAGAGCAGTCCCACAACCCAGTAAGAGTTAAGCACCAGCTGTCCCCCACAACCCCCCCCACACCCTGCCCCAGGGCACACAGTGTCCTGGACATTTTGGTTCTTTACAGAAGGGAGCAAAGCAACACCAGCAGGATGGGCAGGTGGCACAGCAGAAATCACAAGTTTAGTGTCTTAGGCAGGTTCAGCAGACACACATAGGGGAGGCCTAAGGGCCTCAGGGCTCAGAGCCAGCCTGAGGGTCCAGCACGTGGCCAGGCCACACAGCCACGGCCCCCCTGCCAGCCGCCTGCTGATCTCAGCGCCCCGGAGGAGAAACCCACGGGGACCCAGCATTAGCAGAGGGGTCTCCTAGAGGAAGTCTCTACAAAGCCATGGCTGTGAGGGGTCCCTGATGGTCCCTGGGTGACACTTCCCTCATGTGAGGTCACCTGAGGGTACAGGAGGCCCATTGCCGTGGAGCCAGTCGGCCCCTGCTCCCTGCCCTGGAGTCACCCAGGAGAGAGACGGCCTCGTGCCTGAGAACAGGGTTAACAAGGACATCAGAAAAAAAGGAGTTTTTACTTAGGTCTAAATCATCTGGAACAATCCCAAGTTACGCTAATCAAAATCATGCTGGCGTCTGCCGATTACTGATGGAGTTGATTCAGGCTGACAGGTGGACGTGGCCTGTGTGCGTGGGTGCGTGGGTGCATGGAGGGAGGTGTGGAAAGCCCGCACCTGTGGGCGTTGGTGAGTTAACATGAACTCTGAGCATGATGGGCCCTCGGGGGTGGGGTGGGGCAGGGCTATGGGAACTCCCCCCTCCTTCCCTTTATGAGGGAGATGAAAGTGAAGGCTGGTGTGTACAGGCTTCCTTCTCTTCCCTTCAGCCTGGATGCAGTAACCAGTGGGGGAGAAGGGAGGGTGGAGCTGTGAAAAAGGGAGAGCCTGGATTGGCAGGGAGGGGAAAGGAATGGGGAGGGGGAAGGGAGGGGAGGGGAAGGAATGGGGAGGGAAAGGAATGGGGAGGGAAAAGGGAGGGGAGGGGAAAGGAATGGGGGAGGGGAAGGAATGGGGAGGGAAAGGAATGGGGAGGGAAAAGGGAGGGGAAAGGAATGGGGGAGGGGGAAGGAATGGGGAGGGAAGGAATGGGGGAAGGGAGAGGAGGGGAAAGGAAAGGGGGAGGGGGAAGGAATGGGGAGGAGAAGGGAGGGGAAAGGAATGGGGGAGGGGAAAGGAATGGGGGAGGGGGAAGGAATGGGGAGGGGAAAGGAATGGGGGAAGGGAAAGGAATGGGGAGGGAGAAGGGAGGGGAGGGGAAAGGAATGGAGAGAAGGGAGAGGAGGGGAAAGGAATGGGGGAGGGGAGGGAGAGGGGGTCAGGCAGACTGGAGGCCAGGGAGGGGGAGGGAGGAGGCCAGGCTCTGGAGTGCATCCCGGAGCCGGCCAGGAGGCAGGGAGAATCCCTAGGAGAAGGAACAGAGCCTGCCTGCTGGGGAGTCACCTCCCAGCTGAGGAGAAGAGGGGCAGGGAGCAAACAGAGGCAGAGCCCAGGCCAAGGGTCCACTGTCCCCAAAATGCCTGAGGCTGACATTGTGCTGGGGCTTGTCACCCCCCAACCTTTCACCAGGAGAAGAGCTCTCTGTGGCGGCTCCTACTGCAGGGGCCACAGGCCACGGACAGCGCTCGGGGCCAGCCCGGGACATCCTGTGGCACGCTGCCGTGGTCACAGGCTAGGCCACCAGCTGGCAGAGTGCAGGGGGGAGGGGAGGTGCCCCTGAGGAAGTCCCTTGATGTCCTGGGCACCGCCAGCCGCAGAGGGAATGTACCCCCTGCCCCCACCTTCCGCCTGAAGGAGCGGGTCGCTGACTGCAGCCACCGGACCCCACCCCTCGGCCCCAGCAGCACAAGCTCCCACCAGCTGACCAGACACACCAGACGTGAGTTAAACCGGAAAGCACATGTCTTTCCTTCTCTGGCCAGAGCCTGCCATCTGCAGGGAAGCCAGAGAGCCCGAGTCAAAGCTAAAACAGCAACGTCACTGGGAGCCCACGATCACAGCCTGGGGTGGTCCCCAGCCCTTCTCTTGGCGGAAGACGAGGTGGCAGTGGGACAGGAGAGCAGGGACCGGGGGCACAGCGGAGATACTGAGCAGACACTGGTGAGGAAGCGTGAGTGAAGCGCCATGCAGCAGCCTCGTCAGTGGCAGAGCCAGGACCCGGCGCTCAGGGCACGAGGCAGCAGCGCATTGCAAGAATAAACCCCCAGGTCTGGACGCAGATATGCGGGCCCAGGCTGGGCACTTTCTGGAGAGAGAGGGAGGTCTCTCCCACTGTCACCCCAGCACTGCCAGCCAGAGGCCAGATGCCTGCTCTCAGAAACCATCCTCCTCCCCACGGGTGGACCTCAAAGGGTCTCGAACATCCCGTTCCCCGACGTGTTTATAAACATTTGCCTACAGCTGACCAAGAAGGCTGGGTGAGTGAGGGAGGCTGCGGAGAAGGGGGGCCGAGCCTCAGGATGCCGAGTTTGCACCCATTTGTCTGTGAACTTGGAGGATAACAGCAGAGCTGGCCAAGTGGGCAGGCGAGAATGAGGATGCCAGGCCCAAATCTCAGGGACACATCCGCTGGGGATGCAGGGAGTCCGCAGGGACACCTGGAGGAGGCCAAATCTAAAAGGGCTCAAAGCAGCGTTTCTGTCCGCCCTCGGCTGCGGGCAGGTCCCTGGTGCATTTCTGTTGGGCTCTTTCGCATCTGGAGCTTCTGCCGGGGGTGGAGCTGTTTTCAAACAGGAGCCGAGAGGCTTAAGAATCAGCTCATCCCTCGCAAATGCAGAAGTCAAAGGCGAGCAGAGCCTGGCCTCTGCTTGCTCTGACCTAGGATGGTAAAGACCTTTGTGTCGGCTCGTCAGAACAAGCGGGCCAGCTGTCCCCAGTGGAGCCCCTTAAAGTGAACCTGACCAGGTGACGGAGCAGTCAGGTGCTGCCACCTTCAGCCCAAACTCAAACGAGCTGTGGGGCTCCCAGTGAGCGGGGGGCGAAGATGGGGCTTATGCTGTGAGGACCCAGCCACCAGGAACAGGTCGGAGAGAGGACCAGTCACCTTCCCCGTTCCACCCATGCAGCTCTGGGGCGCCCCTCCCGCAACGGTAGGCACGGGTGTGGGGAGCCTGAGCTACATTTACCTGGGGACCCGGATAGACTCCGAGCCTGAGAATGGTTTATTCTATGCAATATGCAAGTACAAACTCATGCCACTTCTCAAACCCGGAACCGCAGCTCGGCGCAGGGATAGTGTGACAGTACTCACACTGCCGCCTCCTGGCACGTGTTTGATATTATCCTTTGAGCCACACTTGGACTGGACGTTGCTAAGATCCAGCTTCTTATTAATTATCTGCACCTTTGATAGCCAGAAAACAGGATGAGTGACACACCACACTCAGATGCACCTGCCCCGCACAAACATGTCTGGCTGCAGGCCGGGGAGAGGAGGACAGGGCTCACTCACACCTCCCGGGAAGCGTTCCAGAGCTGTGAGTGGCTGGAGGTGGACCGCACCTTACAGCACTGGGTTTACAAAACGGATCCATCAGGAGGCAGCTCTTCCCTTTACATGAGGATTGCGTTATGGAGGCCCCCTCAGAGAGCACCTTGGAGGCCTAAAACTCGGAGGCGAGTGTCCACCAGGTTGGGATGGAGCAAAATGTACTGTTACATTATTAAATGAATAAATAAAAGTCCCAACTGTGGCCTCATTCATAACACCTACCAGACCCCTGTGAACATTCACCGAGACCTTTAGGTGGCTGTCCTCAAGTCTGTTAGGTACTGGAATCACCCGCAGACATATTTTTAAATGCCAGACATCACCCCTGACCTTAGAATCTCAGTCTTTGTGCTTATGAAGAGCACCCCTGGTGCCTGGTTCAGAGGCATGGCTAGGTTCAAGAATCACAGACTTCATGGGGAGGACACAGGTGGTTTTATGGAGAAGATAAATCTGGACTCCCTTCCATGGGAGGCCTTGGCCTCCTGGAAGGCAGGGTAAGTGCCTGCCCTTCACCATCGGCTCCCCTTCATCCACAAACCACCAGGCGCTCAGAGGGAACAGGGCGATGTTCCCAGGTGACCTTCCCTAACTTTTCCTGGGCAGGTGTTGTCCAGATGGTAGAGATCCCACTGTATCTCTGCGAGGCTTCTCCTTCTCCGGGCACCAGGGAAAGGGTGTGGGGCTATCCACATTCCAGGGGGGAATGATTTTTACCCAATTTGTCTGTGCATTTCATAGACAGACAACCATGGTGCAGAGAAGGGGAGCTGAGAAACTCTGCGTTTTGTCTGCCAGAGCAGGGATCACATCCTCGCCGGGTGTCCTCCATCAGGAGTGCTGTATTTGGAACCAGTGGGCCTTAGTTTCTATTAATCACAGGTATAGATAACTGCCAACTGAAGTTTCCAATGAAGAACCAGCACTGCCCTCTGAAATTCCGGAAATGGCACCAAGACCTCAGCTGCTGCTGGGTGGGGGCCACTGCCCCTGAGGCCCGGGGGCAGCCTTTAGGGCAGCTGTAGCTGGGGGATCAGAGGCGGGGCCTGGTTCATCTAGGGTGAAGGGCCCCAAATCTGACCCAAGAGCCAGAGCCGGCCATCAGGGGGTCCACAGGTCCTCAGCCAAAGGAGGAAATAAGGACATGATAGCAAAATTTGTCCGTCCTACTTTTTGGTTTTAAAAATGGCCTTTCCTCCAATAAAATTTAAAAAATAAAAATGAAAATAAAATGGCCTTTCCTTTATTACATTATTAATTATTAAATTACATTGATAGGAGATATTATTTTTAGATGTCCTTAACCTGGCAAAATTTAAAATATAGTCATCTTCTCTTGGACCCCCATCCCTGTTTTTTTCCTTAATTTCACTGCTCTGAATTTAAAAAACCTGGGAAGCACACATCTAACGCATCGCTTTGTTTTCTTTTATGTTCCTTTAAAGTAAAAAGCTATGCCTTGGGCTTCCCTGGTGGCGCAGCGGTTGACAGTCCGTCCGCCTGCCGATGCAGGGAACACGGGTTCGTGCCCCGGTCCGGGAAGATCCCACATGCCGCGGAGCGGCTGGGCCCGTGAGCCATGGCCGCTGAGCCTGCGCGTCCGGAGCCTGTGCTCCGCAACGGGAGAGGCCACAACAGTGAGAGGCCCGCATACCACAAAAAACAAAAAGAAAGCTATGCCTTTTTTCATCATAAAAAAGTAACAGGACATCACGATTTTGAAAAACAGAGGTTCCAGAAAGAGGAGAAAACGTTTTCTTGCTAGCACAGCCGCTGTTGCATTTTCTTGAATTCTCTTCAATTCTCATATATAAAAATAAAACTACCATCTCAGACATATAAATGGCAGTAATTATTGTGTACATACTATTGTATATCTTCCTTTACCAACTGTTTGCCACGTTCTATAGTCATCAGAAGCACTAATTTAAAAAAGATGTCAGATTCCATTTCCTGTTACCTGTGCTATCAGATATTTATATTGATTCCATTTTAAAGAATACAGTCTCATCACGAACATCGCTCTGCAAGGAGTTTCTCCCATTCTGTGGGTTATTTTCATAGCACAGAGCACCAGAAGTACAATTTCTGGGCCAAAGTTACAAACACTCTGAAAACTCTCCACACAGCTCTCCAAATGGCTTTCTAAAAGGGCCAGATTAATTTCCCCTGTGAGCACTGTTGAGAAAGTCAGTTTCAGTTGCTGCCAGCACTGTGCATTAAAAGAAATTGTTTTTCTTATTTCTTTGATTAAAATAAGTGGATCTGTGTTATTGGCTTATTATGCATTTCTTTGATTATTATTAAAATTATTCCTTTGTCCTTTTTTTCTGCTAGTAGTTGTATTTTTTTTCTAACATACAAACGTTGACATTTTTATATACTTCCTTTGTAACATTTCTTCCTTTGTAACTTCCCTGGTTTTTAAATGTAAAAACCATCCCTCATTTAGAGGCTGGATAAATACCTAATTCCACGTCACCCTTCTCACCTGCCATCCCCCCGGCCCCGCCCCCAACCTTCCTGATGAAGAGGCCATTTAAAGCCCAGAGAAGTTCAGTGACTTTCTCAAGTCAGTGGCAGAATCCACACAGGAATCTAGATCTGGGTGTTCTGCGGCCACGGCTACCTACGTAACAACCATATTTTGCCGGAGCTGTTCTCAAGCCTGTTGTCTCATAAACCAAATAAAAACAACACTCTCTCAAGGTGAACGGTGACGTCTCTCCTGCCATACAGGAGACAGCGTGGCAACACCTCAGCCCAGGCTTGAGCTGGGACGAAGAGGTAGAACAGGTTTTCTCACCCTGCTTTGTAGGCAGTTGCTGTCAACCTCTGCACAATATCCTTGAATCATTTCAACCCACCCTCAAATTTTAAGGAGTCCCACATGAACTCCTGCTTTGGGGATCATTTTTTATTGATAACTTTCCATTGGATAAGTCCCAGAAGCAGACTTTCCAGCTTTCATAAGAGAACTGGAGTTTAGAACTAGAAAACACACACCAACACACAAAATAATAAAACAAGAAGATTGAAAAGACAATGGTAAAAGAACGGGAGGTCATCAGGACTGACAATGATAAGACTTATCATTACATTTAACTCTGAGCTTCCTGGAAGCCAAGGCAAAAAGCGAAAACATGTTGGGTTACATAACTCTCTTATCTGACAAAGAAAACTTACCCGTTTTTCAAGGAGGATTGCCTTATTTTCTGTATTAATCCTTACAAGGACATCAAAAAACTCAAGAGCCATTAAGCAATAACAAGATGTGCAACATACACAGAAATGTTTTCTCTGTGCAGCTTTTTCTTGTTCCAATCCCACAAAAAAGGCAACGAGCTTTTGTGGGATTTGGCAGGAGACATAAGGATATTTACAAAGCAGACCTGAATTACTGTTAGTTGTCAAATTAAGTCAACACCCTTTTCAGAATGGTAGATTTACAGAAAGGAGAAAAACGGGCAATGGTTTGTATTATGAAATTGGAATCCTGAAACTTAATTTCTCAACTACAGTAAATGTATGATACTGAGCCTCAGCTCTGGGCAGACACTGAAAATAGCCAAAGGAAAAAAACAATGTTTTGGAAGCTCCACATTTTGATCCCGGGGACTCCTAGTCAAGGGATAAATTCCTGTGGTCAGGGTTCGACCCTGGAGGAGAGGCTGGGGTGGTGTGAGCCTGGGAGCGGGTCCACTTTGGTTTAATCCATTTCCTAGAGAACCCCAAATGGTTCCAAACCCTCATCAGACCTTGTTCTGGTTCTTTTTGGGCTCAGCTTTCTTGATGTGCTCCAGATCGCCCAGCCCTCACCACTCCCACCCCAGCAGCTTCCAGGCTGGCCCAGTGTCCTTGGGTCACCCCTGGTGAGGCCTGTCTGGAGCATTGCCTGGCGCTGGGCCTGGCTTGGCCTTGCTCGGGTCAACAGGCCCAGTGCTGAGGATTGGGGGCTGGGATGCTCTGGTGGGAATTTAACCTGGGGTGGGCACTGGACGCCCACAGCAAGCCTCCTCTTCAAGTCCAAGGTGGTCAGCCTGAGAACTGACACAGGAGATCAAGTAATAGGGGAGTCACCTTTAGAACTATTTATACTGTTCCTTTAAACAGTGACTGCCCCAAGATTCTTTATAATGATGGGATTTACACAAGATTTTTTTCCAGAAACACAGATGTTGTGTATAGGGAGAGATGCCCAGAGGGTCTCAGAGTTACAAGGCTATCCCAGAGGAGACTCTCAGCCTGGCTCTGCACAGGACAAGCTGTGATACTTAGCTCAAGTGCAGCTGAGTGCCTGGCCCTGACCCAGGACAAGCAAACTATCCTACGTACAGACTCACTTTATTTACTCCACATAAATGTTCTACATGTGTACTTTTAAAAATGAGACAAAGTTTCAACAGATGCAACCAATTTTTGAAACAGTTCTCCAGAATGGAGACAGACGCAGCGTGCCATCGCCATCTTGTGGCCACATGGAATATTGCAGCCCAAGGCTTTCCAAGCCTGGCAGCTTTGGTAGGTTTCTGTCCTGCCTGGGGCCTTCGCATCCCAGCTACTGCCTTGGACATCCTCGGAGGAAGTGACTTTAGCTCCATCTGCTCAAAGCCAACCAGACCCCCCCCCCCCCCATGCTCTGGTCATGACTCTGCATGTCCCTTCTCACCTCGGCAGCCACAGGGATACCCCCAGTTCTCCTTACCTGGCAGCCTCAGCCCCATATGAGCTCCTTCTCTCTCACGATGGAAGGTACCTGGGACCTCTGTGCTCTCCGCTGACCACACAGAGACGCTGCTGAGGTTGGTGCTGCCATCACCTGGGCTGGGCCCAGACCTGCCCTCTTATTCACCTCCCCCTCCGTGACTCACTGACAGTCAGGCCAAAGGCTCTGTGGCGGGTGCTCTCCACTACTGTCTTTCTTCTCCACCCTATCCTGTCCTGTCGGGGCAAACACAGAGCTGCTTCACAGCAGACCCGGCAGGGACCTCCCTCTATCAGCTGTTCACTCTCCAAAGCTCTCGCGTAAACGAACAAAACTCCACCCTAACCCACGCCCTTCTGCTACCCCAGCTGGCACCAGTTTTAGCTTTATTTTGCTTTTGCTCTGAGCATCTCCAGGCGCAGTTTCCCACTATTCTCTCTTCTATGTCTCCAGCACTCTACATGGGGGACTTTCCTTTCAAAGACCCAGTGACGGTCCCAAACAAGGGTCTGTCCTATCTTCTCTGACTTGATAACAACTGATATTGTGGGTGACACTCCACAACACAGGTGACTCTCAGTATGGTGACCCTTGAGGGTGCAGGTAACCCCCTCAGTGTGGGTGACAACAGTACAGGCGACCCTCAGTATGGGGGACCCTCGATGGTGCAGGCTGCTCCCTCCTGCATATGCTTCCCTGGCCAACCTCTCCTCTTGCCCTTTTTTATATGCTTATGTGCCTCTCTCTCCTGCCTGGGCCTGGGGGCAGAAACTCTCACAGCACAGGGCCTGGCGCTCAGAGGTGCCGCAGGAATGTTGGATCAATGAATAAAGGAAAGAGAGAAGGAACCAGCTTTTGGTGCTATTGTATGTTCTGTTTTCTAATTTATTTCTGCTCTTATCTTTGTTTCTGTATTCTTATTCTTTTCTTTTTCCCTCCAATAAGAACATATATGCTGCAATCGTTAAGTTTTTAAAATAATAAAAGCATTTAAAATTATGAATTCCTTCTAAGTACAATTTGGGGGCATCACCACATAATTTATGGCATTTGTTATCAAGGCACTTGGAAAAGGCATTTTCATTTCCAAACTGAATGAGCAGTGACAAAGGAAAGGTTTTTAATTCTCAGGCATTTGTGGTCATATTGGTGATATGCACACAGTGAAGTTCTGGTGTATCACAATGAGGTTAGAGATTAGAAGCAATTTCTGCTTCTCTATATTTATAGGTGTTTTTCTTTATGGACTAGATTATTGACATAATATCTGGACTCTTAACAGATAAACCCTTGGCCCTACAGTTTAATTCCTGATATTTGTTCATTTTCCCCTTTCAATTACATGGACTTTCTTTGTCCTTTTATCTTTTTACTTTACTAATATCTACTGTGACACCTCCAGTCACAACCGTATTTCTATCCATTTTCTTCTTTTATAAAATATTGATTGATTGATTGATGTGGACCATTTTTAAAATCTTTACTGAATTTGTTACAATATTGCTTCTGTTTTATGCTTTGGCCGTGAGGCATGTGGGATCTTAGCTCCCCATGGGGTCTCAGCCTGGACTGCACACTGGGAACCCCTAGGGAGGCCCTCTCAAGATTCTCACGGGCCAGGGAGAGGCTTTGGCACTAGGATTTTTTTTTTTTTTTTTTTTGCGGTACGTGGGCCTCTCACTGTTGTGGCCTCTCCCGTTGCGGAGCACAGGCTCCGGACGCGCAGGCTCAGCAGCCATGGCTCACAGGCCCAGCCGCTCCGCGGCATGTGGGATCTTCCCGTACCGGGGCACGGACCCGTGTCCCCTGCATCGGCAGGCGGACTCTCAACCACTGCGCCACCAGGGAAGCCCTGGCACTAGGATTTTTAAAAGAATCCTCCCCCTTCCCTGCCCCAGGTGATTCTCCTTTGCAGTCACAAGAGAACTGCTACTCCTTCCTTCCCTCCCCACCTTTGGTGGATCCAGCTGGTTGTTAAAGTGGCCAGGTGATCATCCGTTTTGGACTCTTCAAGCGATATATGTTCACTGTAGCGAATCATGAAAACAGAGGAATGGACAAAGCAGAAAACAGATGTTTTACATTTTTTTCCAACCAGTGATCTGTTGCGGTTTTCAGTCTCTGCAGGTTTACAAACATGACCATCTCCTGCTTCTCCTTCTTCAACGTGTCATCTGTTCCGGGAGTTGAGTTATCCTTCAGACCCTTGGAGCATTCGTTGTCCCTTTTGTAGCCGAATAAACAGTGATTGAGCACTTACTGTATTGTATGTGGGGCTGAATGAGAGGCCACGGGGACCCAAAGATCTCACGGGACCTTGAGGGACCTTCAGTCTAGTCACTTTATTTTATTATTTATTTATTTATTTGGTTGCACTGGGTCTTAGTTGCAGCAGACAGGCTCCTTAGTTGCAGCTTGTGGGCTCTTTAGTTGTGGCTTGCCAGCTCCTTAGTTGTGGCTCATGGGCTCCTTAGTTGCAGCACGTGGGCTCCTTAGTTGTGGCACGTGAACTCAGTTGTGGCATGCATGTGAGATCTAGTTCCCCGACCAGGGATCGAATCCCGGCCCCCTGCATTGGGAGCGCGGAGTCTTATGCACTGTGCCACCAGGGAAGTCCCAGTCTAGTCATTTTAAAAGGCCTTCTGTGTGGATCCCAGGTGCCTTCTTTTTTCCTTTTCTTGTCGTTTTTCCTGGAGATTAATGTGTTGAACTTTGTTATGGGTCAGGTTTTCTTTGTTTCACACAATTTTCTAGGTTTTCCATGGAATTTAAGGGGAAGCTATTACCTCCCCTTCTGCCATTTCCTCACATCTCCTCCCCAAAAAGCCCCAAGAAAAGTCACTTTTCTTCTTTAACCTTCAGTTGCCATGGACACACGTCTGCGCCCC
Organism: Delphinapterus leucas; assembly: GCF_059928025.1. Lineage (NCBI taxonomy): Eukaryota > Metazoa > Chordata > Mammalia > Artiodactyla > Monodontidae > Delphinapterus > Delphinapterus leucas. The sequence goes on along the minus strand of NC_143147.1, from coordinate 54,299,132 downwards.
AGCGCGGTGCGGCCATAACCTGGGGGCACCCTCCCCATTTCCGCCCTGAGCATCAAGTCGCTGGCCCTCGGGGCCAGCGGCTCAGGTGCGAGGCGTGGGTTCCTCCCTGTCAGCCCTGTCACTGCTGCTCTCAGCGGAGTCACCAGAACGGGGCCAAATGGGCTGGGGCAGCCGGTGGGTGTTTGCAGGTGTGTGACAGAGCCCCGCAGGCTGGGAGGCACTGATGGTCATGGTTTCCCTCTTGCCGTGATGAGCACGCTGGTCACAGCCCCACAATCTTCTCAGTGGTGCAGAATTGGCCGTGTGGGGCTTTGTTTTTCATTTTTCAAAACAGGCAAATGCTCTGTGCTATGAAAACAGGGCACACACAGGACATCCACAGCATTGAGGGAGGGGTGCGAACGCCAGTGGGAAACATCCCATCACCTTGGAAACCCTCTCCTTGGGGGTCCCTCTGCCCCCAGAGCCTCATAGAGGGGTCAACTTCAAGCCAGCGCCCCAGCCAGCTGCACCAGAGCCCCTTCTGGAAGGAGACAGGCATCTTTACGAAGCACAGCAAACACTGCAGGAAGGTAAACACGGCTCAGGCCCACCACTGTGGCCCAAAGACCAGTGCGATGAGACCCCGAGAGGCACCCAGACCTCCCCACTGGGCAGGACCGCTCGGGTCCCAAGGATGGGAAAGGCCAGCAGGGGTCCCTGAGGCTCCACGGGAAGCAAAGTGCACGGTTTCAGGCAATGGCACCAACATGGACCAAAGGTGCTCCGAGACACCCTCCCTCCACGGTGACCCAGGCCCCAGACAACAGTGATTAATAAAATCAAGAGTGCGGAGGCCCCAGCTGGGGGTCCCGACTGAAAGGGAAACATTGGCCCCTGCCCACCAGGAGGCTCGCTGCCCCAAAAACGGCCCAGCCTGGAAGGCCCAACACAAGAGCTGGGTCTTGGTCCTCCAATCCCTTTCCCGCCTCCCTTCTTTCTTCTCTGTTCCCCACCCTGTGCTGGTGGGGGAGGACTGCTATTGTCTGAATTGTGTCCCCCAAAATCCACACGCTGAAGTCCCATCTCCCAGCACCTCCGAATGGGACTGTATTTGGAACAGGGTCTCTAAAGAGCTCATTAAGTTAAAATGAGCTCATTAGGGTGGGCCCTAATCCAATACGACTGGTGTCCTTATAGGAAGGGGGGACTGGGACACAGCGACACCCAGAGATGGACCATGTGAGGCCATGGGGAGAAGGCGGCACCTACAAGCCAAGGAGAGACGAAGACACAACCCCCGCCGACACCTTGATCTTGGACTTCCGGCCTCCAGAGCTATGAGGCGTTACATTTCTGTTGTATAAGCCGCCCAGGCCATGGTATTTCGTATGTCAACCCTAGGAAACTCATACAACGGGGGATGGGGTCAAGAAGAGGAGGAAGACGGTCCAGGCCGTCCCCATTTCTCTCCACCTCTGAGCCTTGGAAGCTCATTTTCTCCAACTTTGGGAGACCCAGAAATGTCATGAGCACCTATTCGTCCCTGGAAGAATCAGTTGTTCAAAACAGAATCACAAATTTCTCCAGAATTGGGACCTAAACAAATGTCCAACCAACACCAGAGACACACCCACCTATGGACTGGTTGTCTCATTTTCGAAACACAAGGCAGCCAGGGAACCCCTGTGGCACCCACTTTGAGAACCGCCAGGTCACGGAGCTACAAGCCTGTCACCTCAGATCCGTCCAATCAGCAAGGGCTGAAGTGAGGAAGGGAAGAACCGGTACTTTCTCTCCCCTGAGCAGGGCACTCACGGCCTGGTGGTGACCCCAGTAAAGAACCGAACAGTAACCTACTGTCTTTCCTTGAAGAGGCCGGGGAGGTGCTTGTGCTATGGGGGGCAGGCGGGGGGACCCAGGCTGGTGGTGGGAGGAGAGCCGCTCGCCCGCCTCCAGCCCAGCTGCGGGGGACCCACCCGCCTCCTCTTGCACAGCCAGCCTCTGCACGCCCTTACCTTCCCGCCTCCCGGCTGGTGCTTCAGGTTTTCTGTGGAGCCGATCTTGGACTTGACGTTCTTCAGGTCTGGCATGGGCCCGGGGGCGGTCTGCAGGCGGCTCTTAGCTGCAGACGGTGACTTGGGTGGAGTGCGGACCACTGCCACCTTCTTGGGCTCCCGGGTGGGCGGGGTCGGCAGGGAAGGGGTGCGGGAGCGGCTGCCCGGAGTGCCTGGGGAGCCTGGGCTGCTGTAGCCACTGCGGTCCCCGGATTTCCCAGATTCACCTGGAAAGGAAGGAGGGCATGAGGCCAGTTAGCAAAGGGCTATCTGTCCTGGGGTCCATTCCCAGACTCAGGGTTGGATCAGGCACGTGGAAACAAGGTCAGAAGCTCAGTCAAACCAGCAGGAGGCTGCCCTTGGTCCCATTTCTAGAGAAACGTCTCCACTTCTCAGCCGTGCTGCTTTGCGACAGAGATATCCTGCTTCCCAGAGAAGCAAAAGAGTGGTCGCCAAGGACCACCCAGTACCCCCTAGAGGGGGACCAACTCTGCCCTGTGGCCCTGGGGCCAGGAGAGGCTCCAGCTAGCTGCGTGGTCTCAGACAAGTCATTTACCCACTCTGAGCTCAGAGGAAAATATTGTAATGCCTGCAGTAAGTGAGGCCGGGCAGGGATACATGGCCTGTGCCCTGAATAAGGGCAATGCAATGCTGGGCCAGGGGCCCATCTGGATCCACTGGACTCTTTAACCACAGGGTGAATTTTAAGCTGTTCTCCAAGTTCAAGGCCCCTTTTCCCTCAGACCCATCCAAACTCCCAGCTCCTCTGTGGTACCTGGGCTCCACAATGGTATACCTGCTTCGTGTCCATCTGTCCCTCGCTCTCCAAACAAGCCATGCCGCTTCCTGCCGCCCTGCCCTCCCGAGAACCCTCTCCCCACCAAAGCGGTGCGCAGCAAATAGCAGTGCACTTTTCCAGGTGCAATGCGGGCGCCAAGCCCTCCAGGAAGGCCACTGGGCCCATCCCTCTCCCAGCGGAACAGCCCTGGGTTCCCTAACATGCGTCTCTTCCTGCACTTCTCATCCCCCGTCACACTTTAATAGTTGGCTATTCCGTCTGCCTCTTGGATTCGTGTTTCACCAAGTGTGGCCCCAGGCACCCCTGCATCAGAATCTCCAGAGCCACCACGGAGGAGTGGGACCTGTAAGATGCAGATCTCCAGGCCCCATCTAGACCTGATAGGACAGAATCTCTAGGGGTGGGGCCTGCAAAATTGGTGCTTCCCACGCTCCCAGGGATTCTTGAGCAGACTTGAGTCTGAGAGCCACTGGGCTGGATGCTGGGCTCCAGCTCTGAGGGTGGCTGATGCCCCCGCCCCAGGAACCATTTGTACCAAACAGGGACCTGCCGGGCCCCAGGCTGGAGAAGGGCAGCTCTTTGCTGGAAGCGGTGACTTCTCTTGCCGAGGGGAGAAGGAGCGTGTGGCTTTTAGTGGAGTCTCCGTGTCTGCTGGAACTCCCTCACGGTGCCAAGCTCTGCAGCCAGGGCTCGGTGCCCCCCACCCTCTGCCCCCAGGCACACAGGCTGGCTGGTGGACCTGGTGGTGCCTTCAAATTCTTTCTGCGCCACTGAATTGCAGAGTGACCTTAGGCAAGTTACTCGACCTCCCCGGGTCCAGCACAGTGACCGTCACCCACAGGGTGCCGGTGCGATCTCACATGTAACCTGGTTGGGGCCAGTGCAGACCTCCAGCCCCCGTATCAGCTCGAGGCACATCCTCCCCTGGGCCCACCACAGCCCTCGGCTGAAGTGAGAGCACGCAGGATTAGAAAGGCCCGTCGGACAGACATATCCGCACAAACCACACGAAGAGGGGAGCAGGAATTCTGACTGTGCCAACTTCAGGCTCAACGTGGGAAACCTACGTTTCAGAAGCACGTCCTCTCGGCTCTAAAAACCTAAGCCAACCAAGAGGCACATGCGCAAAAGGCATGACCCTGCGGGCGAAGCAGGCTCAGAATTACCTCTCTCAGATTTTGCCCCTCCATGAGGTGGTTTTTTCTGCACTTGCTCGGTAGCTTAAAAAGAAAAATCCACAGAAAGCCTGGTTATCATCAAGCTTAAAGAGGCCTTAATGAGTGTTTTTTTATGGGCGCCCAGTCATGCCCAGCCAGGCCATCCACAGAGGCGACCAAGGCGGGGAACGGGGTCAGGGACTCCATCGGGCAGGAAACAAGGCCAACTTGGGGGAGATCTGTCCACCCAAGAGCAGGTAAGATCCAAAGAGAAACACACGTTCTTGTTTCCAGTTATGATCCAGTCGCGTGAATCAACTGGCACAATGACCAGTGAAAAAAAGCAGCGTCAAAATCATGTAAAAATCCCAGTCACAAGTCTCGAAGTTACCCCGTACCATATATATCGTATACATGCGGAAAAACCCCATGGGAGAAAACCGACGAGCGGGCGTCCGTGCAGGCCCCACTCTACGGCAACCTCGAGAAACATCACAGCCAAGACACGCAGCAGACAAGGGCTCTGAGCGGCCACCCCGGGGCCAAGGGGCAGCAGAGGCCCCGTGGCACCAGCCCAGGCCTCGTGCGCAGCCCATATAAGATCCACAGGGCCCCTGAGCCAGCGCAGGCCAGATGCCCCCCGAGTCATGCACAATCTAAACCCAGTTTCCTGGGACAGTCCCCAGGGCAGTGAGACAGGGGCACTCAGCCTGGCTGTCCCCAGTGGAAGCAAGATGGCTCAAGTGAAGCCTTGCCTGGTACTCAAAACCCAGTGGGTTTTACTCACAGGAGCCCGGGGGAACGGGCCCAGGGTGTGACTGCTTAGCTAAGATTCTTACGTTCTGTCTGAGGGTCCCTAACATCCCAGCAAGTTAGCAGGGGCCGTGCCCTGTGTGAGGTCACCTATAGTGACCTAACCCTCATTTGGGGACTGAAAAACACCTCCCAGGGGCCCTGGATGTGGGGTCCAAGGATCTCAGAGAAGCCCCTTTTCCGTCAGTTACTAGTCTTACAGCTGCATTTTCCTCGTGCTTAAAAGTCTGGTTAGACTTAGTCGAGCCTCGATTTCTTCGTGGTAATAAGTGGGGATTCAATATCTAGCTCAGAAAATTAGAAGAATTAGACTTCGGTGCTTAGTAAACTGCAGGCGTCGATCAGCTACCAGAGCTTAACTGTCAGGGCCTCCACAGCGAGCTCTCCCCCGACTTGGATTCCAGAGAACATCCCTCTTACCCGTGCCTGGTGGGGTCTTCGGGGTGGGCGTGGTCTTCTGGGTGGGCGTGGTTTTTGCTGGAATCCGGGTGGCGTTGGCCGGGCCCTTCTGGCCTGGAGGGGCCGCTCCCCGGGGTGTGGCGATCTTCGTTCCAGGTTTACCATCTGCCCCCTGTAAACGAAGCATGGTAGAGTGGTTTTTACGACTGAGAAAGGTTCCTGCCACCCGGTGTCAATGCCAGCCCCATTCAACCACCGTGACTCCAAATGAGGCTAAGGTTGGGGTGACACTTTGCCAGCCAGATACAACAAATGTCCTCTACAATGACGAGGGTTTGCTGGGCACACAAATCCACAGCCCCTCCCAAATGCCTACCTTTTCCTCCTGGAGGGACATTTTACATGAGTTATCTGCAAGAGCTGAGCTAATGTATTTAATAAAAAGTCAACAGAGCTTACAGCAATGATCGAGTTCATCATCCAACCAGTGTCGGCAGGCAGGACATCTGTAGACTCTTGCTACGTGGACACCGCTCTCTGACTCCCTTAGGGATTTATCTGACTGGTGGTGGTTAGTTTCAGAGGGACAAGGAGACAGTTTGTTGAAACTGACCAAGAGTGCTAACAGAGCTCCGCCCTATCCTTCTGTTCTCTCCCAAACAAGCCTCAGGCTTCAGTACCACCTCAGGTGTGCTAAGAGCCCTTGGCGGGTGAACACCAGCATCAATTAGCAAACTGGCCAAAGGTGGAGCACAGGTGCACAAGTCAGCTGACTGGGGACAGTGACTGGGTCTGGGGACCCAGTTGATGACCTTGACATATAACACAAACTCAAAGAAGAAACTGACATGAACTGAGGACCACGAGATGGTTCAGGAAGGAGTAAACTGGTGGAACAGGCATGGCTGCAGAGTGATGCTGTCCGACCCAAAATGAGGGCAACCTGGAAGCACCCCCAGGTTACCAAAGTCAGAAATGGACAAAGGAACCCAAGCAGAGTGGCGATTTCCAAGCCAGGGTCCCCTCCGGTGCCTCAGGGCTGCTGCCGGGAGGGCCGACGGGGCGCCAAGAAGGATGGCACTGTGCCTCCTTTTCCTTGTTTCAGCCAGAATTTTAACTGTTCTATGTGGCGCTTCTAGGTAAGAGCTTATCCAAAGAAAGGTCTTTGCAGCTAGAAAAGCATACACTTGAAAACCACAGTAGAGCAGCCTCATTCTTTCCAAAGGTGCTTTCCTTACCTTGACTTTCATCTCCTTTGCTCCAGAACTGCCAGTTCGGGGTGTGACAGAAGAGACGTGTTTAGGAGAGGAAGATGGCTCTGGGCACACGGCGGGGCTGGAGGGTTTGATCAAAGGGTCTGAGCTACCAGGAGTGGGGCGTTTGGAGCTAAGGCAAGGCCTATTGCTCAGGGTTTTAGCAGAGGAAGGTGTGGATGTCTTAAACATAAACATGAATAAAATCAAAATAAAAGTCAGCACATGGGAGAAATGAACAAACTGAAAAAAAGACAGTGACTACAAATAAATAAGACAGGTAATGGTTTAAAGCCGTGATCTCCAAACTGTTTGGATCACGCACCCTTACCAGTCCTTCTTATCAGGAAGAACAGAACGTGACCATGCATCTCATGTACTTGCAGTTATGCACCAGCTAATACATATACTACGACGCTAACATATGATGAACATTATGAAACTTTCATGTGGCAGAACTTGGACAATGGATAGACTTTCTGGTATGTTCTTTCTCCAGCCCATTGGATCTACTTCAGCTCTGCCCTTTGGAGACCACTGGTTTAAAGGTGTCTCGCACCCAAAGAGTTGATGGAGGTCGCCAAAAGTATGTGATTCTTAGGATGTTTCTCAAGAAAAACACCTCCAATGTGTCATGGGTCAGAAGTGCCTCAGGTTCTGCTCAATTCCAGGTGGGGAGCTCATGCTGGCCCCCTAACTCCTGGCCCTCTTCCACCGCACCGATAGAATTGTCCTTGCTAAAAAGAGAACTGTGCCTGTCCCAGGTCTTGAAGATTCTGCCTGACACCACTTAGATCATGCACGTGCACGCACGCACACACACACACACACACTTTCTGAATAAAGTCTCAAAGCTAAACACTGTCTGGTGAATCTTATCTGGCCACTGTTTACTCTTGGACACGGTCCACCTAAGGAAATAGGCTGGGTGGGGCAGGCGGCCAATGGGACAGGGCTCCGTGAGCTGGCTGGCCTCACGGAGATGAGAGCATGTGAAGGATGGTGGCCGACACCTGCGGTTTGTCTGGATGGCCTCTGGGGGCCTTGGATGGGGATGTGTGGCCCTGGTAGGGAAGGGTGGCCTGGGAGGCGGAAGGGCCATGCCTTCAGGAATACAACCAAGAGGCCAAGCCCAGAGGATGTCAGAGCTACAGAGCAGGGTCCTGACCAGAGACTTTGCTACTGGGGTTCCTCACTAAGGTGGCTGAGACCCTCTCTGCTGCCAGCCTTGGGGAGGATGAGGGTGAAAGGAATGGAGCACGGGGGTGAGGGGAGGGATGCGGGCTGAAGCCCTGGGGCTGCTGACAAGAAAAGCTGAGGGTGGGTACTGGCAACCCCTCCTTCCCCAGCTGCGCGAGGTCCCCCTCCCCTGGCACTGCTCCCTACCTGGCCAAGTGGCCAAGGTTCGTGAGAGATCTGCCCCCTTGCTGTGAGGCTGTGAGCAGCTCCAGGGCAGGGACGGCTTCCTGATGGACGAGTGCGCAGAATGCATGCCGGCATGAGGATGCGATTCCCCTGAATGGGCATCATGATTGGCAAGCAGCTATTGCCTCCCCTCAGGTTCCTGCAGGACCCTCAGCTGCCCCACTGATGGGCAGAGTCCTGATGGCGAAGCCTACTTCCTCTAGGGCAGACACTTCGGGCAGCGACCCTCAACACACAGGACCAAACTCCTAGGGCTTCATTCTGCACCTGGGGACTCCGTCAGGCCTCCAGGACTGATTAAGACCCAGGCGTTTCAGGCAGCATGCATATGGGACATTTGAGATGCCTTTAAGGAAAACAGGTCTTCATCTAGGGCCCCAGTGAGGTTTTCCTGGCAAAACACTACCATGCATTTACAGGAGCTTTTTCCAAGATGCACAGTCATGGAGGAGAGTAAACTACAGCTGAAAGGGAGCATGAGAAGGACCACATTGTTCCGGGTGTGGTTTTGGTGGTGAGCAAGTTGCTTCATTTTCTGGTCCTCGGGGGGTTTCTGAAGACCGGCTGGCGGGATTTCAGGACGGCGTCCACGGCATCATGGCCGTGTCCACTCAGTATGTCGGGTGTGTGTCAGGCTTCCCTCCTCCAGCCTGTGTCAGCCCCACTCCGAGCTCGGCAGCAACCAAGCCGATCTGCTCAGAGCTCCCCAAACAGTCTCCTCATGCCCCCGGGCCTTTGCTTGCGCTGGTCCTATTCCTTAGAACGCCTCTTCTCACTCCTACGTCACCAACCCCCTTCATGTTTCCTTCTCGGCCTGCCTCACAGGTCCGCTCTTCTAGGGCTTTTCCAGGACCCTCCTCCTCAGGCTGGAGATCTCCTTCTTGCTCAGTACTCCCTCAGCCCCCTAAGGAAATGGTATTTTCTAGATATATCTTAAATATATCTGTGTGCGTGTATGTATATAGATACATATTTGCTGAGCCTAGACCTGTAGCGGGAAGTGTAAAATGTGCAAATTTCAAACTTCACTGCAGAAAATTCAAACACACCTTCATTTGCTGTGAACGTCTTAATTCAAACTATGCTGATCCAACTACAATTAGCATTAATTAATTCATAACTTGCTGACTGCCCTTCCCTGGCCCAAGCGTCCAGGGATAAATGCTAGAATTTTAAAAGTTTGCATAAAAACACAAAGCACTTGGAATGACAGTTGTACTTCAGGGACAAACGCTCTCCACATGTTATATATAAAGATTAATTCAGATACAAAGCATGGCTTCTTGATCAACTTGATGGCAGCAGAGAGGTTTCATGGTTTTGTCAGCTTACCTTGGTTTTTTTGTCCTCGGGTCCAGCCCCATCTTTGCCTTTACTGACCATGCGAGCTGATAAAATATAAAATGAGAATGTATGTTACACCCATTAGCACAGCTCACAAAGAGCCCGACGGAGTGGAGCTGATTTCTTGGGATCCATACAACATGTCTTGTTCAGTTGGGCCAGTGGAAATCCAGTTGATTTTCTTTCCCCTTGAATCTGTTAGGTTCTCGTTGTTAGTATCAACACAGCACACTGGAGTCATTGCTTGGAGCACCCTGACAAGAGGGGGCAGCAGGCTGGCCGAGGGCAGGGACATGCAGAGGGGAAACTGTTCCAGGCATATGTTGGCACAGGGGCCATCAGGGAAGGTAGACAGTACAGGACCACCTCTCACAGGCTCCCTCCCCGTCTCTGTCAGGGTCAGCCTCCCACAGCTGGGGCCAACCCCACTCCAAGGAGGGGCATTTGGAAAACCCAGGGCCACGGATGGGGCAGCTCAGCTAGGCTCCGGTCCCTGCAGGACCCCTCTGCTCATTCAAGGGCCAAGGGGTGTAGGCTGTTTTCCCAGAGCCCGCCCCTCACTAATGGAGGCTTTGGTGACCAGCCCCAGCTGGCTCTCTGACAAGCCCATTCCACCCTTGACCCAGCCCTGGAGGGTCTTCTCACCACTTACAGGCTCTACCAAGAGGACTAATGCTTGCCATTTCTCCAAGCTAGCAACAATCTAGCTACTGTCAAACATCCTATAGATAACCTCTGGATTTTAGGACCAAACCATTGATGGCTTTTGTGTTTGGAAAGCCACACCCGTTGGTGAAACCAATCCACTTGTCTACCAGTGTCACCTCTAACTCACTCCTGTTATTGGCATTCATTGTTGAAGACTAATTATAGGTTTCTGTCTTTGGCTTCAATATTGTATATCCCCTGCTCCAGGGACAATGGGGCTGGTTGGAGCATCTCACTGGTTACTGGAGACCAGATTGCTAGAGTGACCAGCACTGATGACCTAGCCTAGAGGTTTTCAAACTTTACTATGCAGCAGAACCCCATTGGGAGAGATTCCTAAAATACAGAATCCCGGGCTCACTCTGAGACAGTAAGCCTAAGGTGGGGCCCAGGAATCTGCATTTTAATAAGAGCCCCAGGTGGACCTGGTCCACATCTTTTGCCCCAGTGACCATCATCATCTATGTCACAACAAAAGCATCTGCTAGATCAGCATCTCCCAGTGCTGACTGGCGAATTGGGGAAATGCATACCATGTATCCTTCTCAGAGGGTCATAATGTACATTAGAATATTAAAGGCTCTGACAAGTCCTGCTGCAGCAAACCCTGTTTAACTTTGTTTCACCTGGTTTTTTTTTTCCCAAACTAATTGGACCATGGAACTCTTTTTTCCCTGGACACACCTATCAACATCCAGTGGACCAGTATTCAATAAAATGCCACTTCAGGAAACACTGTTGTAATCTGTCAAGTCACAGTATTTTGTCCCATGCTATTTTGAAGTTTAGGATATTTTAAAGTAGGACTCTTTCTCTGACTTAAATTTTAAATACAGGTTCCTTTATCTATCACATTTCAAAGTTTTCACGACGAGTAGACTCTAATCCACATTTAACAGGTGTCTGCAACTGACAGCTTAAGTAGCCTCAATTTCTGGGCCCCGCAAATAATTCTAAAATGCTACAGGACCTAAATATATGAATGCGCTCGACTTGCGGCCACCAAGGAGGCCCCCTCTGCTGTATAAACTGTCCTCTCACTGACAGGACACAGACCCTGACCCTTGGGAACCTCCCCTCCCATCTCTCCAGCTCCTGAAGGGCTGCCGCAGTGACGCTTCCCAGGGCTCAAGACTGGGCCAGGGCTGAGACCCCTGCGATCCCAGCACAGGGACTGCCTGGGCTCTGCCGAGGGAGGAGGAAGTGTTTTCTTCCACAGGGAGTTTTTGTTTCTGCTCACTGTCTATCCTGCCACGAGGCAGGGTGGAGTGGAGTGGGGGTGGGGACTCTGGGCCACCTCCAAATGCTTGTGTGTGTCGCCTGCTACATGTGATGTGTTGTCCACTGACAGAGCCGAAGAAGAAGACAGGCACGTGCCCTCTGAGTCTCCGGGCTAGGAGGACACACTTCAGAACCTTCTGGAAGGCACCGTGGTGTATAGGGAAGGAAGGGCCTTTCGGAGCAGACCTACCTGGATTCCGAACCTGGCTCCATCACCTAATACTCAGTGACCTTCAGCAAGGTACTTTACCTCTCCGAGCCTCAGTTTCCTCACCTGCAAAGTGGGGCTAATTATGCCCACTTGGGAGGGTTCTAGACAATGAATTTGAAACACATAACAAGCTCTCCAAAGTGGGAGGAGCTGCTATGCTCTCTGTGGAGCACGGCCCACCAGCCTCCAGCGGGCCGATGGAACCTTGTGGATAAATCAAGTGGCCAGAGAAGCGAACGGGGCAGAAAGCATGGGGCGGGGGGTGTTGGTGACATGCAAAACGGCGGGCAAGCGTGAGAGGAGCCTGAAGGGCAGGAGGAGGCGGGAGGGTGAGCAGAGGCCCAGTGGCCGATTTGGTGGCTGTCCCCCGGGGGCCTTGGAAGCGGCAGGAACCAAGGAGGGGCCGGAAGCTCAGTGGCAGTGCCCGCAGCCTGGGTGGCACACAAGGTCGCCGGGCAGGAGCAAAGGAGCTCAAGACACAGACCTTTGAGTTGAGGAACCCGGCTGACGGGCTTCCCCGGCAGACCAGCTGCAGGCTGCTTTTCAGATGGTTCTGGAAGGGCAGTCTTTTTTGTGTCCTCGCCCTCAGAGGGGCCCCAGGGCTCTTGCTCTGCTCCAGAGGCCCCAGGAACTGCAGCCCCTTCCAAATCCACCTCCGAAGGTCCCTGCTCCTTCTGCACATTGGCTTTGATTTCCACGTGGAACATGAACTCGGGGGGCTCGTCGTGCCCTTCCGCTGGGGGCCCCTCCCCGGGCCCATCGGGCTCTGAGACCCGGGTCTCTGCAGAAACTTTAGAGAGGAAATCGACAGGGAGGGGGATGGCACCCTTGGCTGAGAAACCAGGGATCCCAGGGGCTTCTCCGGAAACTGCGTCGGGGGTTGGCCCGCCTCGGGTGGTGGGGCTCTGCAGACGTGGGGAGGCCTGGGAGGGAAAGGAGTCCTGGGGAGAGGACTCGTCAGTGTCCCGGTCTTCATCCACCTCCTCGGCCCCCAGCCTCTCTTTGCCCTGCTCCCTCTTCAGAGGCGGCCCCTCCTGGGTCAGGTCTCCCAGAAGCTGGCACTCCAGCAGCTCAGAGCCGCAGCGGCTGCCGTCTGCATCCTCAGGTTCTGGCCCCGAATGCTGGTGTGTGGCCTCTCTGGGGCCTTCGGGCAGGATGGGAGCCCCAGGCATGTCAGACACGTGCTGGCAGGTCAGACCTGGGGTCCCGGGGTCCATGGCCTCACCTCCACGGCGCCCTGGTTCCCTGAGGAAGCTTTCCTGGACAACCTTGACACTCCCAGGCTCAATCTGGAGACATCCAGGGTAGGTGGGCTTCGGAAAGGCCAGCCCCTCCTCGGCCTGCTCCCCTCGCTTTGGTCCCCACTCCTGGTAGGGCTCCTGAGGGCCTCCTGGTGGGAGAGGCGGCTGGCAGACAGGATGATGCTGGGAAAGGTGAGGGATCGCCAGGATGGGAGCTTCTGGCTGTTTCTCCCCCAGATGCAGCTCGGAGACCCCAGAAGCTTCTTGGCCGTGTGCAGGCTGGACCTGAGAGCTAAGCCCATTAGCAGGGGGCCTCTCAGACACTTCCCTCTGCTGGCCCGGAACTCTCCCCTCCTCTGGGTTTGAAGAGGCGGAGGTGGCAAAAGGTTAGCAAGAGCGCATTAAGTGTTTAAGAGAGGGGACACACTTTGGAAAGAAGAAAAGGACATTTAAACGGCATCTCAAGCCCACCTAACCAAGAAAAAGGAGCCCACGCTCTGGGCTCACCCTCGTTGCTTTTCTTTGCTCAGAATGAAAGGTCTCTTGGTCTATCTGCCACCAACTTGCTGGGTGAGCACCTCCCCTCTCTGGGCCTCAGTTTTCTCATCTTTGGACCAAAGCCCCGTCTAGTGCCAGCATTATCCCTCTGCCCATCGTGGGTCTGGTTGGGCTCCGAGCATCCTGTCATTAACTGGGGCTGCCTCGTTCTAACTCCACCAGCCACGAAGCTTGTCCTCCTCTCCAGGGAGAGCGAGCCCCCCGAAGACTCTGGCCTCTAGCTGGGACCTGGCTGGGGCGCAGTGAGGATCTCTTTTCCTCTCCTTCTCTCTCTTTGCTGAATGAAACCAGCAGGTGCCTACAAACCCACCCTGACAGATTTGAAAAGCCCAAAACGTATCACCATCAGGGCTCGAGTCTTTACTAACAGACCTGCCATGAGACCCCAGTAAACAGAAACACGGTTCAGGTGCATCCGGATCGTGGATTATGGACAGCCTTCTGCACGAGGTGAGGCGACCACCGTGGCAGTAAAGGTGGTCTGCACGGCAAAGACATGCGCGGCCCATGGGGACCACTGCTTCACCCCTATCACACCACTTGCCATGTGCCAACCTAGTGGATGGAGGGCACAGTTCCCGTTTTTCTGCTTCATTCATGCGACATTCACGTGAATCCCTCCTTAAAGTATCCATGTATTGGGACTTCGCTGGTGGCGCAGTGGTTAAGAATCCGCCTGCCAATGTAGGGGACACGGGTTTGATCCCTGCTCTGGGAAGATCCCACATGCAGTGGAGCAACTAAGCCCGTGCGCCACAACTACTGAGCCTGTGCTCGAGAGCCCGTGAGCCACAACTACTGAGCCCGCATGCCACAACTACTGAAGCCCACGCGCCTAGAGTCTGTGCTCCGCAACAAGAGAAACCATCGCTGTGAGAAGCCCGCACACCGCAACAAAGACCCAACACAGCCAAAAATAAATTAAAAAAAAAAAAGTATCTGTGTATTAAGGACAGGAGTCGTATGCTCATTGGTTCTCCTAATAAACATTCCGTATTTGTTTTAACTCCCAACTCTTCAAACATCCTACCTAGTTCCAGAACAACTTCATGGCTCTCCTCTAAACAAAATCTGGAACCCCAAAGGATTGGGGGTCTTGGAAGAGAAAGAGACTGGATGAGGGGAGGGGAAGGAGGTGGGAGAACACAGGTGTCCACACACATGGGTAACACGTCCCTCTCGCCCCAACCCAGTCGGAGTCCTTGCAGCTGCCCACTGGACCCTTATCAAGAGGCCCAGCTCACCCTTACCTCTCACCCCTACACCGGGGCCTTGAGCTCACCATCTCACTCATCTCGTGTTCCTAGCACCCCCACAGAGCCTGCCACAAGGCCAGGGATCGGTACATGAAGGCGTGTCAGGAAAACGTGCTGATTTCCGCCTTCCGCGGGGTCTACAGGCACCTCACGGGGGCCCTTGGTCAGTCTCGGGGAAGAACCGCCCAAACGACAGAGACGGAGGAAACAAGCTGGGCAGCAGGCAGCCTGAGCAGGTGCCTCAGTGCCTCTTCTTCCCACCCCACCGCTCAACAGACCAGAAGCGCAGCAGCGGCCGGTCCTTACACCCACTGACGGGCCAGGTCTCCAGCGCCTCCTGGGAAAAGCTTTCCTCCAGAGCTTCCTAGAAATTGCTCGTGATGTGGATGTTACCGTACTCTGATATGCTGCAGGACTTCAAAAGCCCCTCATTAAACAGAAACAAGGGCACCAAACACAGCCTGAAAAGCTACCAACAGATGACAGTAACAGCACATGTGCGCATGTGTGCGTATGCGTGTGTGAATGAGGAACCTTAGCTCGTGCCATTGCACTCCTGGAGGAAGGAGCCAGGCTGGGAGAACATGCTATTCAGCTCCCAGAAGACTGTAAAGTGCTCAGTAAATATTAAACGTAGCAATCACTGGGGGTGGGTCCAAGGTAAAAAATATTTGGGAAAACACAGTCTGATGTGTTAAAATTTGTGTCCCCACACTCCCTTGGGAGACCTGGTCCTGGAGACACTCACAGAAGAAAGGTCTACCCTGGCGTGAGCAGGGGTGAGATGGGTAGGGTCTCCCCACACCTAATACTCAGCCAATGGCAGCTCCATCCTGAAACATCTTTTCTGTCTTAGTACTTCATGAACACAGGCTGCCAGAGGTTTTCCTTCTGCAGCAGGAAAGCAAGAAAGAGATAATAGCTGTGCTTGGCTCTCCCTAAAGCTGCTTGTTTTTGTTCAGAACAGACGGCAGGCCTGTGTCAAATAAAATGTTTGCGGATCACGAGTGAGCCTGAATTTCACAAGGTTCCACTGGAGGGAGCTTGGGCTTGGCCATGTGGATCAGCAGCTCCAGTCAAGACATTAAATACGGGCCTTGGGAATAGAGGTAGAAACCTCCACGTGTTCACAGATTTGGTGCCAATTTCCCATTGCAGATGTTACCTGGTGTTCATCTTTATATCTATATGAACCTAGGCCAGTGCTGGGAAAGTCAAAAATTCAGTTAGCACAAAAATAAAGTTTCTAGGAAAGCTGATGGCCTGATCTTTTTGTTGCATGGAATATGTTTTAGGGGCATGGAGACATAGCCTGCAATAAAAATTGGTAGAAAAAACTCATTCATTTCTTTTTATGGAAATAGATCATCATTTCCAGAGGCTATAAAAACCTCTAATTTTACCTAAAAGCTGCAGATCATAACCGAAAAGAAACAGGAGGCAGGATTCTAGTTATTTAACACATAGACTGAGGTTTCCCCTTACAATGATTATCCCTTCTAATATTTTCTGAAGCTCTTTGTAAGCCTAAGAATGAAAACACGCCTTTCCATGACATGTGAGATGAGAAACCCTAGCCCACTACGGGGGCAGGGACCCCTGGGGAGCAGAAATGTGTTAGTTAGGCTTCAAAACACCTTCAAGGGGACATTTCTTCAGGGCCCAGAGTCTTCCTAAAGTCAGATGGCCCCAGTGGTGGCGCTATACAAATCCCAAATCACTTTCTGGAGAAAAGAACAGTGTTTTCCCTGCTTTCTTACAATCTAGAAGCTTCCACATTACACAGTAGACTGTCAAATTCATTTATGCAGCAAATGACGGAAAACAAACCCAGCTAGGCTGTATTGGCGGGGTCTCCATTTCCTAAGATCAGGAATCTCTAGGATTTAAAAAATTGAGTTCTTAAAACATTTATGCTCAGTGATTATACGAAGTTGCTTTTCTTCAGCACAGCAGTTTTGGTCCCTGAGAAGAAAATCATAATAAGGTTTGAAGGCTGCACAGAAGAGAGCTGAAAAGAAATAGCTCAGTGGTGATTTGGTTGAGGCTTTGCTCCCGGGACAGCCCAGAGGGCCGCCTACAGGGGAAATCACTCATCGTACATATTATCTGCGTTTCTCCTGGTCATTGATTCTCCACTCCCCATGCTGGGCAGGGCCAGCTTCTTTCAGAACACTGAACACCTCAGGAAAGACTCAGAAATGGCTAGAAAGAGCTAGAGCTCTTTCTCTACCTGAATAGCCCACCTTCGATAAAAACCAGCTCCTAAAGACCAGGAATTAAGGCCCAGGTCCAAATTCTCTTTTCAGGGTAGGTAGGGTCCATCTGTGTCGCCATGCCCCTCTTCCCGGCCCCCTACGTCACGCGTGGCAGGCAATTCTAGCCCACTGACCTTGGGTCACGTGTCCGGCAGCTTGGTCTTCCAGGTTGGGGGTGTCTCCAATGCCTGCTTCTTCAGCTGGTTTGTGTGTCAGCAAACGAAGAAGATAAAAGCAAAGACGGTTACTGTT
This sequence comes from Delphinapterus leucas, assembly GCF_059928025.1. Classification (NCBI taxonomy): domain Eukaryota; kingdom Metazoa; phylum Chordata; class Mammalia; order Artiodactyla; family Monodontidae; genus Delphinapterus; species Delphinapterus leucas. The sequence goes on along the minus strand of NC_143147.1, from coordinate 54,282,141 downwards.
TGCTAGAGACAAAGCTCCCCGCCTCTTCCGCTATGTTTCTGAAAGCATTCAGGAAAGGCACACCTTAGCAGCACCAAGGCGCTGCACCTCTGGCTCTTTGCAAATGTGACTGCCGGGGACATGGATGAAAACAGTTCACTAAACAAAACCCACACAACCACGCACTTTACGGGCGACACAGCCCAGTAGGAAAGACCTTCTCCACAATGGGCCCAGGGTCCTCAGTACCCCACTCGACAAAGACACAGGGCAGGCGAGGTCAGAGAAGCAATCTGCTGCTCGGCCACTGCTGTGGGAGCTGTGTCCAGGCGGAGGCTGCCCTCTCAGCCCCAGCCAGCGCTCCTGGGGCGGCGGGCGGCAAAGGTGCAGGGAAGACTAGGCGCGGGCTGTGGAGTCCGGCTGCGGTTCAAACCCAGGTGCCACCATTACTCAGCCTCTCTGGGCCTCTGTCTCCAACTCTAGAATCCCAAGGTGATGACACTGGCTCACCTTGCAGAAGAGTGGTGAGGATTCATATAAAATGGTGTGAATGTATTTAGCAAAGTGCCTGGGACACAGCAGGGGCCCCCCGGCGGTTCAGTTTCTTTCCTCCAAACTGCTGGGCAAGCCCTTTAACCTCATGCTTAGAATAGGGAGGGAGGCCAGCAGTGTCAGTGAGCAGCTTTTGGGGGTGTCTTGGGCTCCTGCTTAGGGAGCCACAGTCCATCCCGAACAAAAAAAGACTGAGAAAAGCTACTGATCATCAGTGGTACCAAAATCAATAAGCTTTCATACAACACCAATTTCTGCATCGTGAAAAAAATCGGGATATTGCTGCAGGACAACGGATACAACTGTCCAGAAGAAAGGGCCCCTAAAAGGCAAGTTGGTCACATCACACACTGACGTGCGGTGACCCCATGATCCCAGGAGAGTCAACATGCCCTGATGGACAGTGACAGAGAGGCCACCACCCTGAGAAATGCCCACCAGTTGCTGGCTGGGCCACCAGTCTTCTCTGCCAGTCCTGCAATGACTCAGTCTCTACACCTAAACCAGAAATGCCAGGTTACCACCACCTGCCATACGGGTCCACCACAGAGAACACGGCGGAAGCAAAAGAAAGAGCCCCTGGGTCACTGGACAGACGCACGATGGTCTTAAAAACAGCCAGCCCGCTGGCTGGCCCAGGGCAGCTGTGGCGAGGGGCAGGGGGCCAGCAGGGGGCTCGGGCAGCTCCCCCACTGCCAGTTCCTAGGCAGGAACATCTCTGGGTCCCCTGCACGCTGACACTGTATGGCCTGTGAGGTCTAACGGTGACAGCTCCGCGTCACTCGACAACAGCCGACTGTCTGGGAAGCACAGCTCCGAGCATAGGTCTGATCTGAGTTTCTGACAAGGTTATGGAAGAAAGGCTCAGAGTGACAGCAAGTCCAGCTAAATGGCACGGAGTCCTGGAGACAGAGGACACGAGGAGGCATGCCGACGACATCACCGTCGTGGCACTGGGAAGCCCACCGCTTTTGCTTTCCCACGCGGTGTCTTGATATCCTGGTCCTGATGCAAATCAGAAGCTGCGGGCTGCTGCCCACATCTCTGACATCCCCTGATCCCAGCAAGGGAGATGCTCAGAGAAGCCAAAGAGAGGGAGGGTGTGTGACAGTGGCTGGGCCGTCACATCCCTATATGGCTTCTCCGTATCCCTGGAGCCCCAAGAGGGCTCCACGCTCACCCCGCAAGGCAGGGATTCCTGCAAAGGGATGGCCACACTGCACCCCCAAATGGACCTCAAATGGGAAGTTTCACAGGAGAACCAAGATACAGCAAAGGGGACATGCCCAAGTGAGGTGCTAAATTAAGGTACATATTGTTAAAGCCACTAGCTGAAAAAATGTCCCCCCAACTCTAAAACCTCCCGCTTCATTGAGGATGTAAAGGGTAGAGGGGGAGAGAATTTTTGAGGAGGATTTCTTTAGAGACAGCAGCTTGGGGGGGTGGGGGGTGGCTGCCTGGCCACCTCCCATCTCATCCCATCGAGAGGGTTTCAAGGCAGCAGGGGGAGACACGTGGTGTGAGTTCTCTATGGTTAGGGACATGGTGGACGGCTGTCAGAAGCCCACCTGGGAAAACCAGAGGAGGAGAGACACGCTGGCCCTGCCTTGGTGGCAGAGCAAAGCCTACGGGCAGTCTGCATATCCACAGTCTGTTGGGGCAGAGCACACCCATGTTCCCCATGGACCTGCTGTGGGCACAGGGCAGCTATAGTGGAGGGGGCGCCTCAGGCCACATGCAGCAGGGCCACTGATGTGAGCAAGCCGACCTCAGCAGGCGAGAGGCTGGAGGTGGCTCTTGAGACCCCAAGGGGCCAAAGAGAGAAGAAATGTCTGCTGGAATCAAACGCAGAGGGAGGGGCCTTGGGAGGGATGATGGGGATGGTGAGCGTGGGGTGTCTGGAAGAATTCCAGGAAGGTCCCCACAGAGAAAGAGTCAGCTTTAAACACCTGCAGACCACGTGGAGCTGGCTCACAGCAGCGCCAACGCAGTAAGAGCGTTCCTGCCCCTGCCCCGTCCGCGCCCCCTCCCTAGTCCCAGAGAGGGGGGGCTGCAGCTTTGGCTCTCATGCAGGGCTGGACATTCTAATCATCATTTGCAGACTGGGTTTTGTGACTGTGGAAACTTAAAACACTTTTGATAACTCGGAAGTGGTCAAAAGTCAAGAGGTGGCTAGAGTTTTCATCCCAGGCAGGGGAAGAGCTTCGCCCACTGACACAATTGTAAAGGGGCAGCGGGAGACAAAAGCCAAGTTACCATGAGTCGTTCGTCCCACGGCCTTCAAACGACCTTCACTGTCAAGGACGGGGCCTGCCAGCTTCCAGAACATCCCCCTCCACCCATCTCAGAAGACCAACTTGCAAACAGAAGCTACTTGGAGGAGGCCGTGGAACTGCTCGGCCCCTGCCCAGTGCTCCCAGCACACAGGCCCGGGAGAGGGCTGCAGGCTTCCTAAACGGCTGCCCTGAGCCCTGTCTTCAGGAAGGAAAGAAAACTCCTGCCGGGGGACATTTCCCCCACTGTCCATTGCTGGTGACATACGGTCCAGAGCTCTTCTGCATTTCGTGGTGAGCACCCTCCAAGTCACCAAGCCAACGGCTGGAATCGTGCCTAAGCCCAGGGAAGGGGACGTGAAGGAAGAGACAGCCAGGGCTCTGGGCTGTGCTCGCTGTTCCCTAAGGGCCTGGGCAGCTCACAGGTGACTCTGGTGGCCCCGAGTCCAGTGCTATTTCTGGTCAGTGCCCTGTCTGGGCTACACCCCATCATCTGTGTTGACAGGACAGTCTCATCATGTCTGTTCGACGCTGATACGTTTGAAAGGATAGTCCTAAAAATGGATGCTAGATGACATCGCTGAGTTCCTCGGGGACTGTCCAGTTACAATCCTCCAAAGGTGTGGGTGGGCCACCTTGATGCTGCCGCACACTCGGCTCCCCCCCCCCCCCCAGGGAGCTGTTTGCCTCCGAGGAAGTAACCCTGTTGCTGGCAGAGTCGCAGGGGGTGAAGGCTGCCACCAGCCTGCCTCAGAGAACTCTCTGGAGCTAAGACAAGGAGAGGAGGAGCTAGAAGGAATCCAGAGGTCCTCTATTCTCTGGGAGGCAGGCAGCCAGCCATGGAAGCAAAAGGGCATCAGGCTCAGAACAACCAGAGATTCCCAGAGGCTGCTGTCCACCCACATTCCTGCTGCACTTGGAGACGGGCATAACCCCACGTGCACCCGTCCTCCAGCAGGGGAGCTGGGCACCCCGACCTGGGAGTCACCCTCACCTGTGGTTCCTTCTGGGATCTCCGTGGGGGGCTGAGCGGCCGCCTGCTCACCGGGGGCTCCCTCATCCACTAAGGGTGCTGTCACATCTGGAAACCACGGAGAGTCACCTTAGGGGGCCGGGATGAGCTGTGCCACACCCCTCACCTTTGCTCTTTGGGGGATGCAGAGATGCAGGGATGGGGAGGGGGAGGGGACTCAGGCACATGCAGAAAAGCAGCCCCACAGAGCAGGGCCCGGAGCCGTGCTCCAGCCTTGACATCTCTCCAGGGAGCACATCAATACTCTGTCTGAGTGGCGCCCATGCACGAGACACCCAGGCCCTCTGCCAGGAAAGCCAGGACAGCCCCCCTGTAAAGACTGCAGTGAGAGGGACGGCTGGGGACGGTCGCAAGTGTTTTTAAGGAGGAAGTGTTGAAAATCAGATGACTGGTCACAGGTGTTTGATCCTTAGAGCAGGGCAGAACAGGAGAATGGGATTGGGACCAAGGCAGTGCAGGAACCCTGCAGTCAGGGCTGGAGTCTATGGCTCTGCCGGGAGGCTGGCTTTGGGCAAGTCCTTTGTCCTCTTAGGGTCTCAGTTTTCTCATCTGCAAGATGGGAGTATCATCACCAGGTGACCTCCAAGTTCTCTTCCAGTTCTAATCCCCCTGTTTCCCGGAGCCCATGACCCATGGTTTAAAACCACAGACTTCCCTGGGTGGCAACGAACAGGCTGGCCCTGTCTGGAGTCAGGTGCTTGACAACAGGCCCACAGATGGACCCACCTTCAGAGCAGAGGCTAGAGGAAAAGATCCACCACCAGGAGCTGCTGTTGGTCTCTCATCGAGGTGAACACTTCCAAATCGGCATTCTTCCCTGAGCAATGCCCTGGCATACTTCCAGGTCATTCTGGGCAGACATGAGGAGTTGTCAGCTTTGAAAGCTTCCCAAGCGCCTGACTCAGGTTCGTCAGAAGGAGTCCACTTTATTATGGTTGCCTCGGGAGCAGCCTGGCAGACTCCAGCCCCAGCAGGCTCCCCCATTCCCCGCGGGGCCAGAGCTGAAGCTCTTGGGATGCACACATAGACAGGGTACAGAGTGCAGCAAGACTTGGTTGGTAGATTCTTCCAGAATAAAGCTGATTTGGAAGGCTGGCAGAAAATCTGCCATTAGTGTTTCAGGACCTTCTCAGGGCGGTAGGCAACTTGCAAAACTACCCTAACAAGGTCCGCAGGCTCTGTCTTAACATCACTGGCTCTAAGAAGGAGAGCAAACAGCATTTGGTCTGGTATTCTCTTCACTAGGCTGAGAACTTCAGAGGTGGGGGGCGGGCAAAGTGGGGGAAGGGCCACGTCCACTATATCCTCCACGGATGCACCATCAATTGGCAGGCACTAGACAGCCACTTTCTGAATTCATCCAAAGGTGGACGCTTGGGGAGATGCTGGGGCCAGGTTCTCACCAAAGTCATGGGCAGGGCCCAGGGAAGTGCTGAGAATAGAACCTTGGAGAGGATGGAGAGAAGGAGGGGCAGATACTGCCGACTGGTTACTCGAAAGCCATTCTCAATGCCCTTATCCCTTGATTTTTCCTGCTAAAGAGCCTGGAAGGCAAAATGCTCAATGTCCCAGCCTCCCTTACAGCCAGGGGTGGCCGTGAGACCCAGTTCTGGCCAATGATACATAAACAGAAGTTGGTTAGGTGGGGCCTGCAGAAAAACTGTTGCCTTCCTAATAAAAAGGGAACACATTTGGTTTCAGGGTTCTTTTGGCTTTGCTACTTTCTTTCTTCTTTGAAGGCAGATGTGATGCCTGGAGGTACAGCAGCTATTCTGTAACTATAAGGCAACAATCCGGCCATTAATGATGGCAGAAGATAAAACAGTTGACACTGAGAAGCTGCTGCCCAAGTCCAGACATTTTATTATGTGAGACAAATAAACCTCTTCATATGTATGTCACAGTTAGTTGGGTTTTCCGTTACCTTCAATCAACACAGTCTTGACTGATATAGATGGGAAGCAAGAGAAGATGGTCAAAATCAGGACCGAGGAACACTTCAGGAAATACGTCAGCAGCTTTGTAATAACTTAGACACCAAATGTCTACAGAGGACAGGTTAGAAGATGGGCTGGAACTAACACCATGGCCAAGGTCCAGACACCCAGGCCGAGCTCAAGAAATGAAAGATACTAAACCAAGACCAGTCCCAAAGTGTGAGCTTGGAGATGTGCACTGACCTGCCCTTTCCTCAGCCAAACGGCTGCTTTAGGACCTGCTGGCTCATGAAAGAAGTTTTGGGAGGACAATGGGCGAGGAGCAGGGGCTTGGTGGAGCTGACGTCAGGCCCTGCTTTGCCACAGATCCCAGCCTGTTCAAGTGTGGCTGCCTCAAAACTCACACACGATGAAGCTGCCCATACCTGACCCTAGCGAGCAAGGCATCAAAACAGAGCGTGGCTCCCACAACATCCGGGGCCTGAGCTCCGTCCTGCAAAGCACTGAGCGAGCTATCTCTCAGCCAGAGGGAGAGGCAGCAGCAAACGCAGCCAGGAAGGGTGGCACGTATGAGCTCAAAGTGTGGCTAAGCGCAGGCTGGAGCATGGAAGGAGCTGCTTGAATAAAGCCATGAGAAGAGGGAGGCCCCACCTTCCGCCGTTGGAGTGCTCTTAGCATCAGAGGTTTCAGAGCCTGGTTCCTCAGATCCATCATCGGCCGGGGTCTGCAGGGGAGATTCTGGAACATATACAATGAGCCCCTCAGAATGGCTGCCTCTCTCCACCCCTGCTTTCTACCTCAGAGGACCTCGGGGACAGTGTCTTTTGGAGCTGAAGTCACCCAGCGTGGAACCCAGATGGATGGACTGTGGCCACATGATAAAACCACAAAGGGGACCAATCCCACCCCCACCCGAACACAGCTGGGCCCCCAAACCAGGGTCAGCAGGCAAAGAGGCACGCAATGTTTACCTGTTCTGGGACGAGAGGAGAAATTGCCTTTTAATTAGCTTGTGGTTCCAATTGAGACAAAGGCTCTTATATTGACAAACGGGCAGCAGATACCAGAAAGCTAAGCCACAAGTAAACTTGGGCTTTGTGTTTCCCTACTGAAGAGACTCATGGGAGATCACTGCCACGAATTAATGACAATTAATGACCTGGGAAAACACTCAGAGATCCAACTCCTTCCTCTGCAAAGGAATTAGCTCAGGGCAGACACAGAACCTACTTCTATTCTAACTGCACACTTGGCTGTGTCTCCAAGCACCGCCCAACAAGCCTTGAGTTACACTTGAAATGTCAGCCATCGCTACTCATACGAAAACTGGCCTTTCAGAATCCAAAGGCAAGGGAGCTCTGATGGACTCTGCAAAAGCCACTCCACCTGGGGTGGGGGCAGCCTTGGAGATAGAGGACAGGAAGCTGGTTCTGCATGAAGCAGACTCACGAGACGAAAAGAGGCAAGTGGTGTTCTAGTACACTTTGAGATCAGACGCGTCGCACCCTCTGCTAGAACGCCATCCCTGGACACTCAGCCCTGGCTGCACCCATCCAGCCAAAGAAGGGCCGATTCTAAAGAAGCTTCCGGTCCTGGAGCTTGCAAAAACCTGCCAGCTCTCTCGAGTAGGCTCTGGACACATGGTGAGGGAGCATGATGCAGACTGTCTGCCGGGTCTTATTACGGACCAGCCTCGACTGTCAGAGCACAGAAGCCTATGGGCATGACGGTGCCTCAAACACTTGTCCCCCAAACACCCCTCCCCCAGTCCATCCCCAGCCTACAACTGTCATCATCTGGTTTACCCTTGTTGAATTTCTGGGAGGAAAGGAAGGAGGAAGAAGCCTGGAGGGAGGGAAGGAGGGAGGAAGAAGCCTGGAGGGAGGGAAGGAAGGAGGAAGAAGCCTGGAGGGAGGGAAGGAAGGAGGAAGAAGCCTGGAGGGAGGGAAGGAAGGGGGAAGAAGCCTGGAGGGAGGGAAGGAAGGAGGAAGAAGCCTGGAGGGAGGGAAGGAAGGAGGAAGAAGCCTGGAGGGAGGGAAGGAAGGAGGAAGAAGCCTGGAGGGAGGGAAGGAAGGAGGAAGAAGCCTCTTCTGAGGGTCTTCTGGAAGGTCTAACAAGTTAACTCATTAACACCTTTTAATTCATGTGGGTGCATTATTTTATCAGTTAACCAGCTTTTACCCACTTTGCAGCTCTCTTGGGCTCTATCTAATCCTATTCCAACTTTTAGCATCAATGCAGATTTACAGAAAAACTGCAAAGATAGACCAGAGAGGATACCCCACACCCAATTTCCCAAATTGTTAACATCCTACATTATTATGGTACATTTGTGACAAAACAATATATGTATTTTAACTTAATTTTTAAACCAGGCTACCCTAAACAGAGCATCATTTTTCTTTTTTCTTTTGGCTGGTGGGATCTTAGTTCCCCGACCAGGGATTGAACCTGGGCCACAGCAATGAAAGCGCCGAGTCCTAAGCACTGGACTGCCAGGGAATTCCCAAGAGCATGTTTTTCATTGGCACAATTCATCTGGGGCAGAGTTCAGTATGTTGGGATTCTAAGTTGGATTCCACCCACAAGAGTTTAATAACTGAAGCTTCAAGGAGACTTGGCTAAGGGTGACCAGAGGCAAAAACAGCTGACATGGAGCTGAAGGCTATACTAGCCCCATAATCTCAGACACGAAACTTTGTCACCTGTAAACTGGGGAAGGCAACCTCCGCCTTCACTGGTTATTGTGAGCGCTACCTGAGACGTCGGTGGCCAAAGCCCTTTGCGAACTTTTGTAGAGTCCTACAAAAATGCCTGAATTATCTTTTTTTTTTTAAGATTTTTTTTGATGTGGACCATTTTCACAGTCTTTATTGAATGTGTTACAATATTGCTTCTGTTGATTTTATGTTTAGGTGTTTTGGCCACATGGCATGTGGGATCTTAGCTCCCCAGGCAGGGATCAAACCCACACCCCCTGCATTGGAAGGCAAAGTCTCAACCACTGGACCACCAGGGAGGTCACCTGAATCATCATTTTAAGGAAGTCCCATTATAAGTAGGGTAGCCACATACTTTGTCACCCAAATAGGGACACTTGAAAGTGAAAGCAGTGATACTGATACTGAGGCAGAACACTCATGGGGAGGGATGGTGGGCTCAGGTCCTCAGATGAGGGAGCTCTTAGGGCCCAGCTGCCGTTCCAACCCCTTGGGGAGTTGAAAATTAGCAGCTCTGGCTGGAGCCAGGCTGTGGCCTGGGAGATGTCAGAATGCACGTTTCTTGCCACCATTGGTGCCTGACACCAGGAGGGGAGGGTTGAGCCGAATGGGAGCAGGCATTTCCCCTCACCCAGAGCTTCGGGCTGGGTGTGCTCCCAAGAAGGCCAGAGGGTGGCCTCTGAGCTCCGGGGACAGCCCATTTCTTCCCTCACCTCCCCCACCTTGGAGCCCGCTTGTCTGATTCCCAAGCTCTGCCTCCTAATGTGTCCTCTGCTTAAACAGGTACAGAGAAATCAGCCTTTGAAACAAGGCCCCCCAGCGAGTCCTGAAGCGTCCCCAAGGTAGGGGTGTTTTCTCCATGTGCTCCCCCAACCCAGGCCTCCTTCTGGTAACCCCGCCTCTTCCAGGGAACCTTCCCAGATAGACGTACCCAGAAGAGTTCCCTTCCCACCTTGGATCTCTACCACTGCCATCGACACCGCACACCCCAGGCTTGTTATTTTTAGCATTAAAAGAGAAAAGTAGACTGCCATTTCATCTCCTTAGAAATGGGTCGAGAAGACAGGGACCTAGTCTTTCTTATCCCGGGGCTGCACGGTGGGCTGCTCCAGGGGGCACTGGCCACCAGTGACACTGTGGGGAGAGGGTTCCTTATAGCGCAACCCAGTGCCCTACAGGTCCTCTGGTGCTCCCATCAGCGATGCAGGGACTAGCGTTCGGAGCCAGAGAGAGGGCTCTGTGTGCTCCACGGGGCTCCCCGATCTCGGTGGTCAGACAGTGCAGTGAAGGGGAGAGAGGAGGCCAAGCCAACTGGGCCAAAAGACTGTACTATAGAACATTTAGAGGTTGACGTGGTTTATTAAGGTATAACAGGGACAGTAAGAAACCCAGAGCTAACCAACTCTGGCCAAAGAGGGGCCAGACAGGCCTATTAAGGAAGAGAAAAACATAATGTATAAAGTCATGTATTTTGCATGCCAATAACTCCTGCTGATTTATAGGTTGATGGGTATATGGTTAAAGACTTAACAGAGCACCCTTGTATTAATTAGACCAACAAGCCTCCGGCAATCTTTATCATACTATATCCACGTATGTGGCAAACTCTCCTTTGCAAAAGGCAGATTTTCAAATAGCCTCACATTTTGAGTTCTGTTGGCTCGCTCAAATTAATGAGGTTTCAAGCCGATTGACAATCTAACACAATAAAGTATTTAAAACTCCTTTAAAACTCAGGATGCGAACTTTTCCTGCCAGCCCTTTCCAGAGCCATCGGGTCGGCCGCGATCCCCACAGCGCCTGGGCCCGTCACGCAGGGCCGCGCACTAACCTTTCAGGCCGTGCTCCATGTCACCCTCGCGGTCTTGCAGTAGGGTGTAGTCCCCCTGAGCATGATCTTCCATCACGTTGAACTCCTGGCGGGGTTCAGCCATCCTGGTTCAAAGCCCACCTGGGGAATGAAGATGGGAGGTGAGGGCTGGGATGCTGTGCTGAGGCTAAGTGCTTGGGGGTGGGGTAGGGGGCAGGGAGAGAGAGGTGCCACCTCCCCAGTTCACAGCAGGCAGATTTCCACCTCCCCTCTCTCCTCCCCAACAACCAGATGCCCAACCTCATCCGCGGGGCGTATCGCCAAAGTGTTATTTACTTGTATGTGCACTTTTAATTCACCAGCATCACATCAGTTCATGTCCAAAACCATCAGGTGGGCAGGTTCAGGAGGCCTGACTTGTTACTATGCTCACTGCTCTTTCCACTTCATTAAAAAGTAAATGCTGCTGACGGGTAGTTTGATGGGGTTTAAACATTTTTTTTTATTTTATATATTTATTTATTTTTATTTTTGGCTGCATTGGGTCTTCGTTGCTGCGTGCGTGCTTTCTCTAGTTGCGGCAAGCGGGGGCTACTCTTTGCTGCAGTGCCCGGGCTTCTCGTTGCGGTAGCCTCTCCCGTTACGGAGCACGGGCTCTAGGCGCGCAGGCTTCAGTAGTTGTGGCACGTGGGCTCAGCAGTTGTGGCTCGCGGGCTCTAGAGCGCAGGCTCTGGAGCGCAGGCTCAGTAGTTGTGGCGCACGGGCTTCGTTGCTGCGCGGCATGTGGGATCTTCCCAGACCAGGGCTCAAACCCATGTCCCCTGCATTGGCAGGCGGACTCTTAACCTCTGCGCCACCAGGGAAGTCCCTGATGGGTTGTTTTTTTTTTACTGAGAGGGAAGGCATCAGCTGGGCACTGCTGGTGAGGAAAAGGAGGCACAGAGAAGCATCGTGATCGTTCGGTCACACGCTGCTGTGGCATGGAACCAACTTGACCTGGGTGTCCCGACTTCCCAGCTCTGAGTCAGGTGGCCCCCCGGGGTCAGGGACGGGCTTTCACTCACCTCACTGGTTCCCACCAGGACCCTTGGGTGTGCATTCTGAGGGCCAGGCTAAGTCCTTAACAGGGCACAGTGCGGGGGCATGAATTTGGGGCTGAAGAGCAGCGTGCACTCCCCTCCCCCAACAGCCCTAGCTGAGAGGTGGCGTCAGCTCAACAAAGCCCGCTAGAAACGATCATTTAATCCTGCTGTACCCTCTTCCTTACTGAGAATATTTAATTCTTTATCTTAAAAATAACTCGTAACTTAGAATTTCTGAACTTTTGAGTATGTCATTTTGCTGTGGTTCATTCACGTTACTTTGGATTATTCCACGTTTTACATTTTTATCTCTGTAATTTGAGTCTCTTGTATTTTACTTTGATATCTTCCTTTTAAATGATCTAGTTATCTCATATTATTTATTTTCTACTTTATATTTTTTCTTATCTTTGAAACGCCCCTGTTCTAGCTGCTTCTACTTCCTCCCTTTACTTTTTTAAAAGTTTAAAAAAAAAAAACTTTAAAATAAATAAATAAATAAATGGTGGGCTACAGGGTCGGAGGGTCCACCTGGGAGCAGACACTCCACCTAATACTTCCCAGACTGACAAAGGTGTGGGGAGACAGCCAGCCTCTGGCACTGTGTTTTTGTTTTTGTTTTTGTTTTTGTTTTATGGTATGCGGGCCTCTCACTGTTGTGGCCCCTCCCGTTGCGGAGCACAGGCTCCGGACGTGCAGGCTCAGGGGCCATGGCTCACGGGCCCAGCCACTCCGCGGCATGTGGGATCTTCCCAGACCGGGGCACGAACCCGTGTCCCCTGCATCGGCAGGCGGTCTCTCAACCACTGCGCCAGCAGGGAAGCCCTACTGGCACTGTGTTTATACCAGCTGGCCACTGGCATACTCAGGTCCAGTTCCATTTCTCTCCTTTCTAGGCAGGACACGCTGGTGTGGGTGCCTGAGCTCTCTTCTCCACCCACGATGTAGGATAAGAAGCTGAGAGGACTTAGGATGGTTCTAAGAATGAGGTCAGTGAGACCTCCTCTGGGTTAGGCAGAGGGTGGGTGGTCTGGGCCCTCCTAGGCAGCTACTTTTCATTCTGACCGAGGCCCTTGTCTCTCAGAGAGCTCTTGGGAGAGGCATCTGAGGCTGATCATCTCCAAACCTTTGATGTCTTCCCGCATCTCCAAACCTTTGATATCTCCCCAAGGATGAGCAGGACTTTCCTGGGAAGATCAAAGCCCCATTCATCCTTCAAGACTTAGGATTTGGTGGTGATATTCTCTGTGGTGATATTCTCTACCCTGAGATACACTGATGGTCTGTTTCCCTTAGAAAGCCCCCAAACAAGAACCCCTGTGCTAAGAGGAACAAGTTTCATTATCAAAGGAGTCAACTACTGCTCCCCACCCAACTCTACGAAGTAATGCCTCCCTCGCTGCTTCCTGGTGAAGCCTCTCTCAGGACGTCCCTGGTCACTGCCCAGCTGCTCGTGCCCGTGCCCGGGATTGGTCCATGAGTCACCTCACCTGCTGACTCACCAGGAGCCCCACCCGGGAGCAGTGGAATCCTCCCAGAAGCGCAAGCCTCCCAAACTGGCTGGAGTCACTACACCCGGCCCAGGCGAGCCAGATCAGACAAATCAGGTCGTCCTGTTCAACCTGCAGCTAAGATTTTAGTGAACACTAAGAAGTGTAATGAGCCCCATGGTTTTGTTTTGTAGATTTGATCAATTCCTTTCAAGGACTAAGTTTTCCCATTTGGAACGTGGTGGATGGAAGTGTAAAAGTAAAAATCTGATGCACGGGCTTCTTTTATAAGATGCCCATTTACATCCTTTGCTTCTCTGTCATGCCTCAGTGATCACTGTAATGATCTGAATGAGTTCTTAATCTATGAGTGACATGAACCCTTTATCATATTTGTGGCTAATAGCTTCTCCTTTTACTTTGGTTTCTTCCTTTTTTTTTTCTTTTGGCCACACCGCACAGCTTGTGGGATCTCAGTTCCCCAGCCAGGGATTGAACCTGGGCCATGGCAGTGAAAGCCCGAATCGTAACCACTAGGTCACCAGGGAACTCCCTATTTTGGTTTCTGACGGCTTCTACTGACGGGTTTTACTTTTTATACAGTCAAGTCTATTTTTCTTTGTGATTTATTCCATTGCTGTATAGTACGTAAAGATCATAAATATTTTCTACCGTGTTTTTAGTGATCTAATTCTTTGTATTAAATTTATTAATTCATCTAGAATTTATTTAAGTGTATGATATGAGGTGGGAATCTAAAAAATTTTCTCCCAAATACAACAGCTAAACCAATGGGCCCAGCCCTATTCATAGGACAGTCTTCCCTCTTTCCCCAGGTGAGTGAACCATCTATTCTGCTCCATTCACCTGTCAATTTTGGTGCTAGAGCCTCCCGATTTAAGTGTTGAATCTCCAGTCTTATTCTCTAGGTGGGCTTAGACACTCTCATCTTCTTTTTTCAAAATGGTTTGATCTTCTTGCACATTTTCTCTACCAGATGCTCTTTAGAACACTTTTTTCTCAAATTCTCAAAATTCCATTGGGATTTTGGCTAGAACTGCATGACAGGCCAAAACGATAAAAGTTGCTATCTTCACAATATTTAGTGTCCCCACCCAAGAGCAAGGTATGTTTTCCCATTTATTCTTGTTTCTAAATCTCTTGGGGTGGAAGGAAGGATGTAGTCCTGCATTTTGCTGAGGCCACTCTTTTTTTTTTTTAATTTTTGTTTGATTTTTTGGTCTCTTTTTTTCTTATCTTTTCTAATCTTGCTGCAGCCACTCTTGGTCTCCTCATCCTTGGTGTTGCCTTTGTGAGTGGGACCCTCCCCTTCATCGTGTTGATGATATAATAATAAGGGCTCTGGGTTTCCACAGTTGAGATGATTATGGCTGGAGCTCTAACACTGGTACTGGCACAGTGGCAACAGGTTCCCCTCAAGGTCTCTGGGGAATGAATGGGAGAGCCATTTTCTAGCCTTCTGTTTATCAGAGATGAGATCCCTTAGCAGAACATCTCCCAGTGATTTGTGAGGACCCAGGTTCGATCCCTGGTCAGGGAACTAGATCCTGCATGCATGCAGCAACTAAAGATCCCGCATGCCACAACTAAAAAGATGCCGCATGCCCTGGTCTCTTCCCTGCCCATCTGCACGACCACCATGTTGGGGGTGGATGGGGTGAACCACGTGACATGGTGGCTGCTTCTCACTCAAAGTCTGGAGGTGGGCAAGGTGGCCAGTTTGGACTTTGTTCACAGGCATGAGCACGGCGGCATCAAAGAAGTGCTCTAAGGTCACTTTAGCAGCAGTCGGCAGGGCCAATTGTATGGGTAAGAAAGGGCTGTTGGCAGGGAGGTGACTGCACTGATCCAGGTATACAGCAAAAAAGCCGGAACCAGAGCGGGGGCAGAGGCCATGGAAAGGAAGGGACAGATCCAAGAAGTGTACTTTAGATAACATTAGACTGGGCTTTAAAACTGGGCTGGGGTCAGAGGGAGAGATCAGAATCCATAATTACACTAGAGGTGAGGGCTTGCAAGGCTGGGAAAACGGGAGGCGGTAGCACAGTCAAAGGGAACAGCATCAGGGTCCAAGGCAGCTGGTCGACAAGGGTGGGTTCTGTCTTTAAAAGATCCCTGCGCAAAAGAAGAATCTTGGGCTTCCCTGGTGGCGCAGTGGTTGGGAGTCCGCCTGCCGATGCAGGGGACACGGGTTCGCGTCCCGGTCCGGGAAGATCCCACATGCCGCGGAGCGGCTAGGCCCGTGAGCCATGGCCGCTGAGCCTGCGCGTCCGGAGCCGCAACGGGAGAGGCCACAACAGTGAGAGGCCGGCGTACCGCAAAAAAAAAAAAAAAAAAAAAGAAGAATCTCCCCCACTGCATTTTACCAACTGGTGATTGATTTGACTTAATAAGTTCTAGGAAGTAGATTCTGCTATCCCTCTTGATTTCCATTATAATTTTAAATTATATGGAATTATAATTTATAATAATAATTATAAAATTTATAATTAAATTATAAAATTTAATTTAAAAAATTAAATTTTTATGGATCTTTTTACAAAATAGATCCGCAATGAAACAGTTTTCCGCTTTAATTTCGGGTCAAGGGCCAGCAGTTTGTTTCTGTAAAGGGCCAGATAGTAAATATTTTAGGCTTTGGGGGCTGTGCCTTCTTTTACAACTACTCATGTCTGCTGCTGCGGCAGGGAAGCAAAGCGCTGGTGACAGATCCGCCGACGAATGAGCACGGCTGGGTCCCAGTTAAACTTTTCTTACAGACACTGAAATTTGTGTTGCATATAATCTTATGTGTCATGAAATATTTTTCTTTTGTTTTTGTTTTTTTCCACCATTTGAAAATGTAAAAACCATTCGTAGCTAACACCAGATTTGGCCCATGGGCCACAGTTTACGGACTCCTGCTTTTGGCTTTTCCAGGATTTCTTCTCCTCTCTCAATAGTAAAAAAAAAAAAAAAAAAAGAAAGAAACTGTAATTAAGTCTTAGCAAGAATCATTGTACATTTTGATCTCTTTCCAGAAGTTTCCAGAAGTTTCAAGTCAGGAGCAGGAGAACTAAGGGTCATTCTGGGGCTTGGGGCAGTGCCGCACTGTTCTAGGGACTGGAGACAGCATCCGTGGCATAAGTCCTTCGGCTGCCAGGCCGCCTCGCTCAGCGCCACAGAGCAAAAGGCAAGGCAATGGGTCTCACTGTCCCAGATTCTAATGATCCCCCCACTTCCCTACCACCAGCACCACCCCTGCATGGCTGCAGAAAGTCAGAGCACTAACAGGAAGCTGAACAAATTACAGGGGCCTCTGGAGAAATTAAATCATCCTTTAAAACATAGGCTACTATTCACTACGCAAAATGAATAAACCGTGTGAATCTCAGGTGCCACTATTTTCCTTTAGGGTAAAAAGAGGAATGCATGGGAAGAACTCTCTAAGCAGGGAGGCACCCCCCCCCGCCCCTCCCACTGACCCCAGCAAATGGCCTTAGGTTCATGGACCTCCTGATTCAATGAGGCCACCAGTGCTGTCTCTCCAACTCATCTGGGCTGGGCCACTTGCCCCGTGCTAATGTTTTGGTACCTACAGGTCATCTCTGGAGCATCTCTGAGAGGCTACTCGACGTAAGCAGAAAATAGAACCCAGAGGAGATGCGCTCGGAGAGTAAAATGAAGTAGTTCTTCTTCTCAGTCTTAGGACAAATACTGCGCACGAGAATGCAAGTCCCGTCGGGTTGGACCCGTCTGGGTCCCTTACGGGCAGATGAGGAAGCTGGGAGGTACTCTGCCCAGGTCGCATAGCCAGGAAGAGGCGACGCCAGGATGCAAAGCTTGTGTCCTCACGGGGCACTCAGCTGCCCTCACTGCCGGTCCTTCCATCCAGGACCATCAAATGTTCTCCAATTTTCCATTGGGGCACAGATCTGGGGTGTGGAAGCAGCAGTGTCTAGGACTCACACCCCAAAGCTGTGACTAAGTCACTTCTCTCAACCTCCTTCATGTCACCCAGTGACCCCTGAGCTCCCTTCCTGCTCCAACATTTTACTTTAAGCGGATCGATTAGGCCTGTGTCCTCCAGCTCAGAGCCCTGGGAAGATTGGTCACAGGGCAGCAGGAGTCTCTAGCCCAGGCCTGGCTGAGAGGCAGGGGGCCCTGGCATCCCAGCCAAGGGTCTGAAAGCTCAGCCCTGCCTCCTTCTTTTCCCACCGTCTCTGACCCCTGTGGTCTTCCTCTACGAGAGCCAAGGGCAGGATGATTTCTCTGGAAGAACTGGGCAAAGAACATGTAAAGCAACTGACAGACGGCACAGCCGTACGTCCCAGCCCTAGGACTTTCACGCAAAGACAGCAGGCTGAAAACACAAAAGCAAGCGTAGCCCTGAGGTGGGTATACAGTCCGGACTAGACGTGGTTATATCACCCCACGGATCCCTGTAACCTAAGAGAGACACACAGACAGGAAAATAAACACGCCAGGAGCTACTGTCCTAAGGCCGTGCTTTGCCTTCTTATTCTTCTAAATCAACCAATCTCTTTTTCAATCTCTCTGATTTCCTACCTCCCATTTTCCCAGGCAGTGACCTACAGGCAGTGGGGTGTGAGGTAAGGAAGAAATCTGAGGAGGAGCACAAAAGTTGAGTTAAACCTGGAAATGAAAACGGGTCACTCTTTAGGGACCCTTGGAAAAGCACTACCTGCTGACAACAGAAAATGAGAACCAGAGGGTCCTGGAGTCTGTCCTTGTCACTTGGTAGCTGGGAAATTGAGGGGAAGGGGCTTGTTAAGTTGTTCACAGTGCCTGGTCCTACAAGATCACACCCCCAGACCCAACGCTGCCTTGCCAATGGCTTGTGGGGGGGGCAAGCCAGGAAAAGGGAGAAAAGTGTGTGCAGGGCTGAGAGGGAGACAGAGGAAAAAAGAGGACAGTGCAGGTGATGAGAGGATAAAAGAGAAGGCAGAAGAGGGGAAGGGGGTGAAGGCACAGGGAGGGAGGAACCCCCTGAATCAAACTGTGGCTGCTGCAACCCAGTCTTTTCTATTTACTTTCCTGATTGAGGTAAAATCCACACAACACAAAAGTGACCATTTTAAAGTGAACAACCATCGCCTCTGTCTAGTTCCAAAACATTTTCATCACCCCTGAAAGAAACCCTGTGCCCATTAAGCAGTTTCTCCCCACTCCTCCCCCCATGCCCTGCCAACCACTAATCTACTTTCTGTCTCTATGGATTTACCAATTTCGGAGATTTCAAATAAGTGGAATTATCTAACACTGGGCTTTCGCGTCTTGCTTCTTCCGCTCAGTGTAATGTTTTCAAGATTCACCCACGTTGTAGCACGTGTCAGGGCTTCACTCCTGGAATGACATTTCATTGTATGGATACACCACATTTTGTTTATCCGTGTATCCATTGATGATTACCCACAGTCTTTTAAGTTTGGAAACAAGATAATATGGAATTTTTTTTCTTTTTTGCGGTATGGGGGCCTCTCACTGTTGTGGCCTCTCCCGTTGTGGAGCACAGGCTCTGGACGCGCAGGCTCAGCGGCCATGGCTCACGGGCCTAGCCGCTCTGCGGCATGTGGGATCTTCCCGGACCAGGGCACGAACCCGTGTCCCCTGCATCGGCAGGCGGACTCTCAACGACTGCGCCACCAGGGAAGCCCTGGAATATTTTACTGTGATGTTTGTCTGATAATGCTGAAATCGGGGTGGAGGGGGAGGAAAGGTGAGGGCAGGAAGGGGTAGGATGATGGAAGAGAAGAATGGCAGGGACCCTCAGACAACCTTCAACTTCTTCCTCATTTTGCCAAGGCTGGGCCCCCGGCCCCTCCAGACCCTCAGGGGCCCAGGGATGTGCAAGTGAGACCCCGGGTCCCTTTTGCTCCGGAAGAAGAGGGTCTTCCCAGGCTGCAAGGTGGATAAATTTTCTGCCTGGTAGAGTTCACCTGCTCTGTGTGTCTTACCTGAAGAGTCAGCTTTGTTTCTGATCATCTCAGGCTGCCCTCTGAGGCATCCAGAGGTGGATGAGGGAAGTCCAGGTACCTAGCCCAGCTCAGAGGTGACGTCTGGAGCATCATCAGGGAACCCTGCTCGCTATTTGAAGCACGTCTGCCATTTTCCTGGACACTTTCCCATGACAGAACATATAGGCTCACCACAAACCTATGATGTGGGCAGGATGCAAATCCCAGCCACGTAAAGGGCCCCAAGGGCCTAAATGACTTGCCCAAGGCCAGCAAGGCAGCCTGGGACCTGACTCCCCTCTGGAACACAGATTCCCGGCAGTTCTGATGCCTCTGTCTGCTTCCCCACCCAGGCTTTTGCTCCTGCCCAGTTCTCCAGGGTGTCTGAGGGTTTCAGCTGACCTGGGGCAGTCTCTACCTGAAGAAGATGAAGACCAAATAGCCTTCCTACACCTACTGCCATCCTTCCTATTCCTTTTAATTTTCTTACAGCAATGCATCTTGATTCTAGAAAGCTCCTCGGGTAAGCCAGGACAACAGGGGACACCATTTTTGGCAGTTTTGGAATATTAACAGCATCTGTTTGAGTCGTGACTATTAGCCAGTCTCAGGGGCTTCAGAGAGAGAAAGCGAATCTCTGTAATACAACAGCCCCAAGAGAGGAATTATCCTCACTTTCTAGATGAGGAAACAGGCTCAGAGAGGTTCAGGAACCTGCTGAGGGTCACACAGCTAGTAAGAGGCAGAGCAGGATGTGAACTCTGATCTTTTGGTGCTAAAACCCATCTTTCGGATATTGTTATCATATCAGTGCCTTCCCAACAGAGAGTTTAAAAACACAGCCCTTTTCTCCCCTCCAGGACCCAGAGAAATGGCCCTGTCCCGGCTGGATGGAATTAGAGCCGAGGAGGTAAGAAGAAAGCCCGTGTCAGGGGCTGGTCCCGCACCCTGGCTCACCAGGCTCCAAGCAGGACGCGCTGCCTGTGCAGTCCAAGCCCGGGAGGAGCTTTTTGTATCCTAGAGCCCCCTCCCTGAAGGCGCCGGGTGGGCTGTTTAGGGCGGAGCTGCAGCCCTCGCTAGGGGGCAGCACATGCCGGGGCGCGGTGCCCGCTCGCTGCAGCCCAGCCACAGGCCAGCTTCTCCCCCAGGCAGCACTGCAGGCTCCCGGGCCGCTGCCATGACTCAGCGGAATCACCGCCACCAGAACAGGTGGCTCCGTCCAAAAAAAGGACGCTGGCCCTTAAAACTCCCTCAGGTTAAAAACCCAACTGGAATTAGAGAGTGGTGATATTGCACAACTTTGTGACTATACTTAAATCACTGAATTGTACACTTCAAAGGGTGGATTTTATGGCATGTGACATATCTCAATAAAGCTGTTATCAAAAAAACAAACACCCTGAATGGATCTCTCAGATAGTTGAAGATCAAGTAGAGAGAAATCTAAAAAAATAACCTTAAAATGAACTTTGATCTCCAAGGTTATTTTTGGCTCCCGCATCCCATCTTTCCTTTGCTCTGGTCCTTTTCCTGCACCATCATGAATTTGCCAGTGCATTCACGTGGAAAACAGGATTCCTCATGACAGGAGCCATGTTTCAAGCATTTCCAGGTATTGACTCATTTAATCAACACAACTGCCCCTATTATTATGTCTACCTCTACAGAGGGGGAAACCGAGGCACAGAGAGGTTGAGTAACTTGCCCAAGGTCACACCGTCAACATGTAATGGAGTCAGGGCTCAAAGCCCAAGCAGCCTGGCACCAGCATCTGACCTTGTGAGGCCGACTGACACAGTGATTAAATCAAGCAGTGACTGAGATCACCCATTTCAGGAACATAAGGACCCACTCAACTGACTGAAAGCTTTCGTTTCCTTTGACAACTTTCTCTTTGTATTTACAATCTATTCTTTAATGCTTACGGTTCAACTGTTGTACTTTAAGATATAAAGATTAGTGAAAGGGCAGGTATAGTAGTCTCCTTGGCGGAGGTGAAGTCTGGGCCCAAGGTCGTTAGGAAATCCCTGTACTTATGAAGCGGGGAGCCAGCTGCACCTAAAGAAAGAGAAAGAGCCTCCAGGGTTCAAGAGAACTCTGGGCTGGCTCGTGGCAACTCTGCTGCTTCAGATGCACTTCCCTCACAGCTAGTCCCAGCTGGGAGCTGCATCTCCTTTTGTGTTGCCCCTCTTCCCTCCCGCCCCCGACAGGCAGGTGGCACCCAGCACCCAGGCACCACGGGGAAGTTCTCAGGAAGACTTGCTGGAGGGAAGACGGCCTGGCAAACCTCAGAGGAACTCTAAAGTGTGAGCTTGTGCTCACATCCTATCACAGGGTACCAGAGAATGTTCTAGAACCAAATCTGAACAATAATAATGATAATACCTGGATTTCAGGCAGAACTGCCAAATTAAGTGCAGAGAAGATAAAGGAGCCCACAGAGAGGAAAGACTTAGGTTGGTGAGAAGAAACTGGAATAATCCCGGGCCTCAATCCAAAGAGAACAATCAACAGTTGTATGAAAGCATGAATGAAGGCCGCTTTCTGGGGGGAGGTGGTGTTGCTGTGCACACACCATGTGTCATGGCTGATGTCAGCCGGGTGACGTTCACCACTAAGAAAATCCACAGACTGTGTCGGAGAGGACAATTCTGGTTTTAAGCTCAAGGATTCTGTTTTATTCTTTTGACCTCCTTTGTAACTGCTGGTACAGTCAAACAGTGCTGTAGCATCTGTTAGGATGATACGGTGTGCTTGGGTGGCCTTTGTTTTCAGAACTGCAGTAGTTTTCCCTCCAACCCCCTTTCTGATCAGTTAGCCTTCAACGAGGACAGCACTGCCATGTGACACCCCTACGGGGGGTGGCGGCAGGCTTCTGAGCCTCTGTCCCGTTCAGGGACTGCCAATGGCCGTCCTTGATACAGTTAAGTGGTCACCACTTAACTGTATCTGAGATGAATCCCCTCAACTCAGAGCACCAAATGGATAAAAAGCAGTCTCTTTTGATGTCAAAGCTGGGAAAACCACAGCGAAAAATTGCTTTTTTTTTTCTAGGGCAAGCCACTCTTAATCCTGAGAGAGAGAGGGAGAGAGAGAGAGAGAATTTATTGTTTTATAAAAGTGATTCATAGTCATTATTAAAAAGTTAAATACAAAAATGTGAAAAGAGGAAAGCAAAATCACCACTGTTAACATTCTAGGGAACTTCTTTGCAAACACCTCGCCTATGCACACATATAATTTTCCCCAAATGAGACCATATCATACCAGTTGTTCTGTAGCCTACTTTATTTGTGTAATAAATATACTGATATTAATAAGCTTTATATTAACTTCTGGTTGATCGTCAATGGCTACGATTTCTAGATTTGCTGGTATATCTCTGCCCTCTAATAAATATACTGATATTAATAAGCTTTATATTAACTTCTGGTTGATCGTCAATGGCTACAATTTCTAGATTTGCTGTTATATCTCTGCCCTCCAGCTCTAATAGGCAGCAAATGGTTCACAACCCAACATAAGATTACACTTAAAAAGCTCTGGAGAGGGACTTTTAAAGTCCCCCCCCCCAACCCTGCCTTTTTTTTTTAGCCATCCATGATCTTCCCTGAATAAATATTTCTGTAGCCAGGCACTATTTACACATTTCACCTCATTTAGTCCTCACAATGACCTATGTGAAGGAGGAAATGTTATTATCTTATTATCCCCATTTTTGCATTGATGCTCAGTAGCCCCGGCTGAGGGAGGATGCATGCTGCATGCGTGGCTTTGAATCTGCAGTCCCAGCCTTCAGCTGGACACAGGGTGGGTCTTTGGAGACCTTCACTGACAAATCATGAAGCCCCACTCTGAAGCCCTGATATAGGAGGAGCCATTCCAACTGCACCTCTGTGAGATACACGGGTCATCTTAGCTCCATTTTGCAGCTGGGGAGACTGAGGCACAGAGAGGATCAAGTGGACCTAGAGATAGTGCCAGAGCAGGGGACAGAGTGTGGCATGTAGTGATTTCCTGGGAAGCTCAGCTTAGGGCTAGGAAGTTGCTGGGAGTGAGCGCTGGGCGGAACGATGTCAGGGGCGTGAGGACACGGCCGTACCCGATGTTGAATGGGCCCCCCACAGTCAGGGTCTTGCCTCAGCAGCAAGTCAGGCGCTGGGAGGCCTCTCAGGGGCACCTCGGGCCATTTGCCAAAGACCATTATGGGTTCTCGGGAGCACCTGCTTCTCCATTAGCCGTTCCTGGGACTGACGAATAGCACTTAGGCTGCCCCCCCTCAAGGCCCTCTGAGAACACTGCACGGCTTCACCCTCACAGCAGGGGCTGGGGAGGCACCCTCCAACCTGCCCCCAAAGGTGAGCCTGGAGGGTCCCTTCCTTCGCTTCCCCTTGGACCTGGGTCTCTCCCATGAAGCAGGGTCTCATGATCCAGAGATGCCATATTTGCATCTACCCTGAGAGGCCACTCAGCCCTAACGCCTCTCGTGGAATGCACCAAGTCCAGCCTTGTTAGTTGCCTGAACGGCTGGACTCCTTGTGCCCTTGGTGCACTGGCTCCAAATCTTCCTGAGGACCTTATGGCTGGTTCAGACCTCTCCATGGATTTGGGTAGAAAGGACACGTGGTGTGAAGTCCGGAGCCCTGGGTTCTAGGCTTAGGAGGGACCACTCACTGGCTGGTCGATGCTGGGCCAGTCACTTGCCCTCTCTGAATCACAGATTCTTCATTTGTAACATGGGCCCGAGGACACCTGTGTCACAGGGTGGTTGTGAGGGTCACTGGAAAAATGCATGTGAGAGAGAGTGCTTCAGCGAGCTGCGATGTTCTAGACTGATACTCGGTACTGTTGTTATGACACATGGGCTCTGAGCAAGGAGAAGATATCTGAGGATGGGGAAGAGGAGGCCTAACCTAAAGGGATAAAATCAGGGGCCGATACAAGAGCCTTAGTGCTTCTGCCCTGAAGGAGGGGGAGACAGAGCATGAAGACGTGAGAGGCAGCTCCGGGTCGGCCCAGGGAGAGGAGGAGAAACGAGGGGGTCCTTCCAGGAAGGTCTCGGAAATGACGGAGCAAAGGTAAGCATCGGGGAAGAACTGGGGTATCTCTGCTCCCCACCCCTCCCAGCACTGGCACCCGGAGCACAGAGGAGACAGGGGAGGTGATGCGGAGAAGGTGATGCCGGGAGGTGGGGAGAGACGAATCGTCCGCACCAGTCTTGGCAGCGAAGGAGGTGGGAGTCTGAGAGGCGACATGCAATGACCAGAAATTGGCTCTTTTTGCCACAACATTTCATTAGATGGAACAACAAGGAAGAATTGGAGGGGAGAGGAAAGGAGGAAGGGAAGGTGGTAGTTTTGAGGATGCTTTCATTTCTATTTTTTGAGTCTGAGGACACACCCTGAAGGACGCGGGGCACAGGAGGACAGCGTAGTCTGTCTCTAATCAGCAATGTCCCTCAGTAATGAGCAACCTGAACTCAGCATGGCTGGAAGGACGGAAAACAAATAGTGTCCTTTGAACCCATGGGAGAAATGCCACCCAGGTCAAGCACACCGTCCCTTGACAGAGGTGCCCACACAGCATCAGGGGCAGAGCTGACAGTGCATTTCGGGGGTGTGGAGCACACATTGGGGTCAGGCTGTCTGGGTTCCACTCCAGATCTGCCACTTACTAGCGGGGTGGCCTTGAGTACGTCACTCAACCTCTCAGAGCCTCCGCTGCCTCGTCTGTAAGGTGTGGGGATTAAACGAGTTAATACAGTAAATGCGATCGAAGGGCCCGCTGTGGTTATTATCATGACAACCTATCACCCATTATTTGAGCCAAACCTTTCTGTATCCTGTTTGTATTTTCAGACTAAACAGCTTCTCAGGGCCCAGAGCCCCACCCCACGTTGGATCCAACGACACATGGTGCCCCCTTGGCCCTCCCGATGCAGCCTCTGGCCAGGCAAGGCAGATGGTGTACCCAGTGAGGTCATCCCCTGGTCCCGTGACTCCTGGAGACGGGGCCAAAACCGTGTCCCGGAGCACACTGTGTGAAGCTGACCCCTCTGTGAGGAGGACAAGGGAGAAGCGAACACACTGGCATGGAGAGAGCTCCATCCTGTAGCACCAAGGGAAAAAAGCAGTTTTAGAAATGTGCACGCACAGAATGTTTATAAACAAGACAGTAGCATATATATGCATATGTGCAGACAAGAAATCGCAAAGGGGGCTTCCCTGGTGGCACAGTGGTTGGGAATCCGCCTGCCAATGCAGGGGACACGGGTTCGAGCCCTGGGCCGGGAAGATCCCACATGCTGCGGAGCAACTAAGCCCGTGCGCCACAACTACTGAGACTGCGCTCTACAGTCCACAATCTACAGCTACTGAGCCCGTGCGCCACAACTGCTGAAGCCCGCACGCCTAGAGCCCATGCTCTGCAACAAGAGAAACCACCGCAACGAGAAGCCCGTGCACCACAACGAAGAGCAGCCCCCGCTCGCCACAACTAGAGAAAGCCCACACGCAGCAACGAAGACCCAACGCAGCCAAAAATAAATTAAAAAAAAAAAAAAAGATATTGTAAAGGACATGTGATCTGGGAAGGGAAGTGTAGGATTAGGGAGACTTTCTCTTGTTGTTGTGAACATTTTTGTTTTATCATACTGTTTTCTAAACATGTGCTTATAATCTGACAAAAAGTAATAAATACATTCCGCTTTTGGCAAAACAAAACACCCTGTAACAAAGTCAAGGATTTGTCCACAGTGTGCTGCTCCTTTTGTTCACAAATCGTGGGCTGCCTGTAGGCACCGGCATGGCTGACGGGTCAAGGTGACCAAGAGGCTTAATACTGATTCTAGGCGTCAGCGTGACGTGTTCAACTACATCTGTGATCAACCATGAAGACAGAGGCCGCTTAGGGGGACAATGTGGGGGGGGCATTCTTAGCCTGGGGCCGGAGGAACACCACCAGAGGTGCCTGATGGGGGTAGTGGGGGAAGCCCTATGGAGCCAGCGATGGCTCCTGGATGGGGAAGCTTCACACACTGGAGGGAGTCATGACGCAAAGAGATGGGGTTCACTAACAGCTGACATGCAGCCTTTCAGGTACACATTTAACGCAGAGAGCCAGGGACACCTGGACATAGCAGTCTGATGTCACAAACCCTTGCCTATCACAAGTGTGGTTCTCTAAGATCCAGTGAAAAGTCTAAACACATTGGGGGGCTGTAATTGTTCATGTATTTATATCTAGCTTGTTCCGAAAAGGGATTTAGAGAGAAGCAGGGAGGTGAGAAGCCCCACCAGAGCTGAAGTTACAGCCTTACGAGCCCTAGAAAAGGTAACTTCCCAATGCAATGTGCGCGGTAAGGGTTCATGGCCACGTCAGAATATAAAAATACAGGCTCTTTATTTAGATAAAGGGAAAACCAGACACTTCTGCTGCATCTATTGAGGTTGGGAAAGTAGTTTCAATATTTATCAATGAAACTTCTCATTAAAATTAAAATAAGAAAATGCAAATAGTATCCAGTATGGGACCCTGGGTCATGCTCTCTTATTTGGATAAAATAATTATGCTTGACAAAGTGGAGTACAGTGGAAAACAGAAAATTTATGGAGTGAGGAAATGATCTTGAAAGAAAGAATTTCAACACAGCTTTGGAAAGAGATCCAATCCAGGCACACAAATATCTGGTTCAATTAAAACGGACACAGCAGAAATTCAGATCAGGGAGAAACAGGAAGTCAAAGCCAGGGGCGTATATTTAGGCTCTGGGCCCCCAAGTACGTATTTCAGAAAAAGCCCAGGCAGCCTCTGTTGGTCGCAAAATAGTTATTATCCAGCAGAAAGGCCTGGACACTATGTTCAGAAACAGAAATTACAGTCAAGGAGGGAAGGAAGACAGAATGAGCAGATAAGAGAGAAAAAGCTGGCGAGAAAGAAGTACAAAGAACTTAGAAACATGATAGGAAATGAAATTCTTCTTGGAAAAGGAGAAAACACTACACCTGGAGTCACGCACCCGAACAGAGAGGGGCAGCTGCCTCAGCGCTGTCGCCCTGCCCCCAACTGAGCTGCTTCTGGGTCTTCCTAGTGTCTTAGGAATTACCATCGAAGTCGAAATTGTACAGGAATACTAAAACCCACTGAATTGAAACTTTTAAGGGATGGTTTTTATGGTATATGAACCATAATCTCAATAAAGGTGTTTTTAAAACATTGCAAAAGAAGCTCAAAGTCAAATTTATTTTCCTTTGCTAAATCTAAAAATACAGATGCCCTCCAACCTTCCTGTGGGGAGGTGGAGCCCTCTGCCCGGGCTGGTAGAAAGCGGCTCTCTCTGAGGAACAGCGGAGATGAAGCAGCTTGTACACAAACCTTCTCTCTGCTGGGCCATCCAGCTTTGGCTCAAATCTAACCCCTGGGGGAGTCTGTGACAAACAAACCACGAAGGTAGCTTTGCGCTGTTTGTATGACCTGAGCTTTTCCTTTCGGTGGGCAACGACCCCACCCCATTCAACGGTCCTGGCCTTTGTCGAATGGGGGGTTGTGGCCCACCAGGGTGCAGAGGGGCACCAGGAAAAGCTCTGGGCCGAAGGGTACCTTCCCAGGTGGACGGGCTGTCAGGGGGTGGCAGGTCAAAACGTCGTTACATGGGAGGTGCAGTGTCCTCCCTGTTAAACCAGGAGTTGGATACACACAGCAAAAAGAGGGAAAATGAACGAATGAACTGCTTGCTTGGGAAGGCTGCTGTACTGCAGAGATGGAGTATGGGTGTCTTAGGGGCCCCTCCAGGCCAATGAGCCCAGGCAGCATTCACCATCCTGTCCCCACAAAGCTCAGGGCGGACAGAGGCTGAGAGAGGCAGGGCCTGCTGGGGAGGTGCGCGCGCACGCGTACACACACACACACACACACACACACACACACACATACACACACACCCCAGGTGCCTTGGGGAAACAGAAACATCACAACTCCCTCACTTCCAAAGAATTCACCACATCTCCCTGACCCCACTTCCGGGATTAGCCTGGAGACTCATGCATTCCCGAGACATGGATAAGAATCTACTACCTCTCTGGCCTCCTTCCACTCAACACTGGGGCCGGTCTTTCCTGTTGCACCTGTCACATCATACCCTAATTGTACCCACGAGTCCCTCCATTAGAATGCAAGCTCCTCGAGGGTGGAGACTGTCCTGTACTTGTTTTTTTAAACCACTGTAAACAACTCAGTACTTAGTGCAGCGCTTGGTAGGGGGTCTGTGCTCAGGATGAACGAAAGAATGACTGTGAACTGAAAGCCGCCCCTCACACTTCTTCGGTCCTGACTGCTACACTTGTGCAGTTGTGCGACCCTAACTACTACACCTTCTCCCCCCCAGGCCTTTGTCAGGCCTGGTCTCCCTGCCAGGGAAGCCCTGTCCTCCACGTCCCCTCCCCTTTGTCTGGCTAACTCCTACTCAAGCTTCAGGCTCTATCAAAGCAGCCACTGCTTCTAGAAGCCCTTCTTGACTCTGCCAAACTCCCTCGAGTGTGCCCCTCACAGACACTTGCCTGGTGCTGTAATCCTCTGGGATGCTAATGCCCTGAGGATGGGAGAGCCACAGCCACCTCCTTCACCATCATGTCTTCAGCACCTGGTCCCACACCTGGCAGGAGGAAGGCCCCAATAATGCTGCTGAACCAAGGAGTTGGGGGCCAGGGAGATGGGTTCCCGTGGGATGGAGGAGGAGAGGTGACAGCATTAATCGATAACACTTCCCAAGCTCATTGTCAGTTGCAAATCTGACAGCAGACCTGTTCTCTTGTGTGGGCTACCCCAGCTCCCTGGATAACTACCTCTCACACCCCATTGGAGAGAATATTCCTCTCCAGTGGGGTAGGGGAGGGAACTCAAATTCTCTCCCCGCTTTGCAAACCTCAAATGACCAAAATAAATGAGATATAACTGGTGAGTCATCTGGGCATTGGGTTAACCAGGAATGACCTTGAATTTGTCATCAAGGTCTCTCCCACTGTGGTTCCTTCTCCTCTCCCCAAAACAGACTTGTTCTCCAGGCATCTGTCTGGGTGCCCCTGCTTGACTAGGTCAGAATCATAGAATCCTGGGTTCTAAGCTTAGAATGGACCTTAAAGAAAGAGGCCCTCGGGCTTCCCTGGTGGTGCAGTGGTTGAGAGTCCGCCTACCGATGCAGGGGACGTGGGTTCGTGCCCCGGTCCGGGAAGATCCCACATGCCGTGGAGCGGCTAGGCCCGTGAGCCATGGCCGCTGAGCCTGTGTGTCTGGAGCCTGTGCTCCTCAACGGGAGAGGCCACAAGAGTGAGAGGCCCGTGTACCGCAAAAAAAAAAAGAAAAGAACGAAAGAGACCCTCGACAGCACAGAGAGGTGAAGTAACTCACCCAAAGTCACACAGCTAGTCGACAGTGAAGCCAGGATTCAAACCTAAGTCAGGAGCACATTTCACTGAACACACCCCAAGTAAAGCAGAAACCATTGTTTTCCAAGCATCAGATCCATGCATTTGATACTGAAGGTCAAATGCAGTTCCGTTTACTTAGAAAATACCACAGTGTTTTTGCAATAAAATTAGAAACTTGTAGTATAGAGGCCGTCACTGTCCCTTTTCATAGATTTTACTACTCTCTGTTCTCTTAGAGTCCCCACCACAATTTTAGGACATTGCATCTCTGCTTCCTGTCAAGGAGGAGGAAAATAATCTGATTCCTTCAAGTTACACAAACGATGAACAAAAATACAAGAAAGTGAGTTCATTGAGAAGAGTAAAGATCACTGAATGCCTCTTTCCACTGAAGGAAAAAGAGGACATCAGAATCTGAAACATACTTGAGGGAACCCTCGCCAATGCAGGCCCTGCACGAACTCCAGGGTCCTTCTCAGATGTGGCCCCAGGGACATTTTGGGAGTGGGTGTTCCTGCTCTGTGACTGGGTCCTCGGAGGCTCAGGATGAAGCCACATCATAGGATTCTCTGTCACCCACACTTCAATGCCTCAGCTCAAGAGAAAGAGCAAAGTAATTAGAAACCTCCTTGTAAAAGACCATCTGCAGTTAAAGAGCACTGTCCTTTCCTTTGCGTCCTGGGGCTTATTGTTTAGAAAGTATTTTCCAGGGAGCCATGAAATGTTGATTTATAAGCAATATCCAAGGGACAAAGAATGTCTAAACACCTTAAGCCTGTGATTTAAAGGCTTGTTCTATGTGAAAGAATGCAAGATGAGATAAGATACTGCAAAAGGGCTGCAAAGAAGCTGATTTTATTTAGTAAAATCTGGTTAAAAATGTGCAATGAAACTAAGGATATTACAAATATGATTCAGATTACTTGCATCTTAATTTATACATTTATACCACCTCTTCCAGATCTTGCTGAAAAAGATTAGTTATTAAATCTTCTTCGATTAAGTAAAAATATGTATTTGCATTTAGTTAATGTGGTAGACAGAACAGCATCTTAAAGATATCCATGTCCTGGGGCTTCCCTGGTGGCGCAGTGGTTGAGAGTCCGCCTGCCGATGCAGGGGACACGGGTTCGTGCCCCGGTCCGGGAAGATCCCACATGCCGCGGAGCGGCTGGGCCCGTGAGCCATGGCCGCTGAACCTGCGCGTCCAGAGCCTGTGCTCTGCAAAGGGAGGGGCCACAGCGGTGAGAGGCCCGCGTACCACACAAAAAAAAGATATCCATATCCTAATCCCCAGAACCTATGAATACTTTGTTACTTTATGTGGCAAAGGAGGGTTAAGGTTGCAGACGGAATTAAGGTTGCTAGTCAGCTGACTTTAAGATTATTCTGGATTATCCAGGTGGGCCCAATGTAATCGCAAGGGTCCTTACACGTGGAAGATGGTGGCAGGGGAGTCAGTGTCAGAGTGATGTGATTTGAGAAGGACTCAACCAGTCAAGCTGGCTTTGAAGATGGAAGGGGCCATGAGCCGAGGAAGCTGGAGAAGGCAAGAAAACAGATTCTCCCCTAGACCCTCCAGAAAGGAATGCAGCCCTGCCATCACCTTGATTTTAGCCCAGTGAGACCGGTATTGGACTTCTGCTGCCTCCACAGCTGTCAGATAGAACGGCTGCGTTGGTTTAAGCCACTACATTTGTGGTAGTTTGTTACGGAAGCAAATAGAAAACGAACAGTTAATTTCTGTAAGTCTGCTCATTAAGGTGGACCAGCACGTGAATAACGACAACTTGATTTTGGGAAAAGAAAGGAAAGAAATGGACGTGGATGGTGCACCTGCCATGTGGCAGGCATCGTGTGAGGCCCTGTAGTACATACCACACAGTCTCCTCCACCCTCTGGCCAGGTAGGCATTGATAGCACCAGTGTGCAGCCCACAGCTCTGAATCTCCAAAAGGTCAAGGTGCTAACGCTTCGGCTGGTACAGTGGCCGAGCCAGGGTGTGAATCAGGTTTGTTTGCCTCCAGAGTGCTTTCTATTTGATGGTGTCGCCTTCCTTTCCACTCAAGCTAAATGGTACAAAAAGCCCACAGGGCCTGGTCTGTCTGACTGTGCACATGGACAGCCCCAGAGTGATGGCCACATCCTCTCCACATGCCCTGCTGGACCCCCTCCTCCCTCCTCCCCCATGTCAGCACCCACCAGCTTCCCAGAGGGAATGGGGCTGGAGACCAGGGCAGTGGTTGGAGGGGGGCTTCTCCCCACAGATCTGGTCCTTCCATGGTCCCACCTTCTGCACTGTCCACTGGAGGGGCACAAAGACAGAAGCACAATGCACCTGAGCCTGTGCGGGGAGGAGGAAGTGACGCGGGGGGAGTGGGGAGTCCGACCCATGACCCACGCTAAGGACAGCTGACTGACATGCTCTCATACCACATTATGTATTTGCAGACCAGGAGTGGGCACGTGCGGCTCAGGGAAGACTCCTTTTCCACTTTGAATGGTGAATTGGATGGAAGAAATCTCCTCTCCCAGGTGGGGAGAGATGGGATGGGAGTCATCTCTCCGGGCGTCTCACGCTGCTAGACAGCCCCAGGCATACACGCTCTGTGTATCTAGGTGGTTCTCGATGCCTCCCGAGAGTTCGGGGAACACACCTGAGATTTGCTCTGGGCGCTGTCCAGATGTCGGTAGTTAATGATGCAATGAGGAGAGCACCTTTTCCAACCAACGGACAAAATCCAGTTAATTAAGAAGAGCAATGTTTTGTGCTTAAAAGGCACAAATTCAGACGCATCCATTACTCTCCTCGGTTTAATATCCCCTTTAAATCAAAGCTGTCAAGCTGAGGCTGTAAGAAGCATCTATTATTAACAAACAGAGAAAAATGGGCTCCTAAGTGACAGGCTCACCAATCACCACACGCTTGGTGGTGGATTTGGGAGCCAATTCAGACATGTCAGTTGTGTAATAAAGTTTACAGCAGCTTTCAGTGTCTAAAATGCATTACTGACGCTGAGCTTAGGGGCTGTGTCTATGTGCACCGTGCCCATGCATGTGCATATATGCCCTCCAGTCTCAAAGGCATACCTTTGGGCAGGAGGGTAAGTCAGGCAGGGAGAGATGATATAAACAGGAGAGAGCAATCCCACTGGCCCAGCCCTGGCGGAGCAGCTGGGGAGACCTCAGGGACCAGGGCAGTGAGCAGACTATGAGAAAGTCATGTACCAGCCCCCAGCAGGGAGCAGATGTGGCCCCTGCCCTTGGATATAGTCAGTCTGGCCGGGGAGATACATATGCAAATACTGAACGACACAGGGATAATTTCAGGGCAACCCCATGGTCAACTCCATTTTCGGAATGCTGCCTCCCATGGGTGGGGGTCTCCAGCCTGGACAAAGGGATGGAAGACTTCTTGGGATCTGGCTTGGGACGGGAGACAAAGAGATAAATACAGTTCAAGGCCACAGGTCAGAAGATAGAAGGCAGGTTGGCCTGTGCCCCAAGAGTCTGTGATTCTGTGAGCTAAGTGTGGAATAGGTGCTAGAGACAAAGCTGTAGCAGCCGGAAAGAGACGGGGGTCGAGAAGGCTCTGGAAAGAAGATGAGCTTGAGCTAAGACTTGAAGGGAAGGCAGACCTGGAGGGACAAACTCCTTCCTCTGGCTGGAGAGGGGGTAGAGACAGGGTCATTATCAGGCATGGAGTGGGGGGCGTGTCATCACCGGACAAAGGGACATCATTGGTCAAAGGGGTGATGGTTGAGAGACTAGACATTTTGGTGGAACCCAGTTCCGAGAGACTTAAGGCCAAGCGCCAGCTAGGAGCCCTGAGCCAACACCCGGGGAACAGCTCCCAACAGGCTTCTCTGTGACAGTCCTGTTTGCTGGAATTTAACAAAGAACAAAGAGCATGCACCTCACACGTTGGCTCTGGGGCTGGTGTTGGAGCTGTTAATTCCTGCAGAGTCCAAATTCCTGCACCGCCTCGCCTCCAAGTTCAAAGGAGGTGCGTCCGGTAAATAGACTGGCCCTGGCTGTATGCCCACCTCTGACACCCTTTTCAGGGTGATCCCTGGACCACGTGATCAAGCTGCAGTGAGGCCCTGGCCAGAACCTCCTCATTAGAAAAGGCTGCAGCAGCATAAAGGCTTGTGAGAAAGTTGAGGGCGTTGGGGAGGGAAGGAGAGGGACCAGTTGGGGTCAGGGGTTGAGGGAGGAGACAGCATCACGGCGCCGAAGAAGGGATGCCCAGAAACTCCCGACCGAATGGAAAAGCCTCTTTGGAGGGACACTTCTCAGCACACCATTAGCTGTCAAGGTCAGCAGACCCCACGACAGTCAATTTTCAAATTCTGGTGACGGGCTCTGGGCACAGCAATCTTCCCCAGAGAGGTCCGCCCTGGAAGGCTGCAACTGCACGCGGTTACCTCCCCAGTCACACTTACATCTTTCCAACCAGAAAAGGACAAAACCACGCATGATTATCTAAACAGAAGTGTTCCCGCTGCTTTTCCCAATTATTAACTTGTGGTTGTTAAACAGCTGATAGGATCAGAGGTCCTTCTAAGAGGGGGAAATTACACAGCCTCGGGCTCAGGGTCC
The DNA here is from genome assembly GCF_059928025.1 of Delphinapterus leucas. Lineage (NCBI taxonomy): Eukaryota > Metazoa > Chordata > Mammalia > Artiodactyla > Monodontidae > Delphinapterus > Delphinapterus leucas. The sequence continues at coordinate 54,248,264 of NC_143147.1, read as the reverse complement.
ACCTTATGTCTGGTAAGGAGATGACTCCACTTTGCAGAGAAGGTAACAGAGAAGCTAAGCAAGTTGCCCAAAGCCACCCAGCTAGTCAACAGCCAAGGAAGGCAAGAAATTAGCTTCTGCCTCTGACACTGCTCTAATTTAACAGAGAGCTCCTTTGGCTGTACCACAGGCTCAGAAAGCTGGTATCCATTTTGGATTGATGGAGGATTGATGACTTTACATCAGCGTTGTTTTGTGCTCCAGCCCATGCCTGTTCATGTGTAGTCTCTAGCCAGTGGCCTTCAGAAAGCAAAATGCTAGAAGGCGCCTGCAGAACACACACTCTCAACCGTATGGCTGATAATATCATTTGGCAATTGTCCAAGAAAAGGTTAGTATTTTTTTAAATTTATTTACTTATTTTTGGCTGCATTGGGTCTTCGTTGCTGCACGTGGGCTTTCTCTAGTCGCCGTGAGCGGGGGCTACTCATCGTTGCGGTGCACGGGCTTCTCATTGCAGTGGCTTCTCTTGTTGCAGAGCATGGGCTTCAGTAGTTGTGGCTTGTGGGCTGTAGAGCACAGGTTCAGTAGTTTTGGCGCACGGGCTTAGTTGCTCCACGATCTTCCCGGACCAGGGCTCGAACCCATGTCCCCCACATTGGCAGGCGGATTCTTAACCACTGCACCACCGGAGAAGCCCTATTAATTTTAAGTTAAATTAAAACCCACAATATAAACTACTCTGCAAAAAAAGAACAAATGTATGCATCATTTAGATCCAACACATTGCACTGAAATATCCTAATGACTAAGGATCATAATTTAAAGAAACACACCAATAACACAAAGTATAAACAACAAATGAAGCCTCTTTCTGAATTCAGAATAAATCTACTGCGAGTGGCTGGAGATGATACTATTCCTAAGAAAAACCTGCTAGAATTTACTGCAAGCTCACTTTCTAGCTCAATTGCTCACATCAACCTTCTCAAACCTAACATTTAATTGCTTGTCTGTTTTCTTTTATAAAGGAAGTCAATATAACAGAGCAAAAGTTCCATCGGAAACCATGTTAAGATGCAGAGACTCTTGGGCGCACGGGGAGAGCTGGTCCTGTCCAGGAAGAAGGTCAAGGGACCTGGGATCTAGCAAGTTGCCTCGGTTTCCTCAGTCCTAGGATTGCCAGAGATCTTTTTTTCTTCTTCTTCTTCTTTTGGCTGCAGCATACGGCTTGTGGGATCTTAGTTCCCCAACCAGGGATCGAATCCGGGCCCTTGGCAGTGAAAACATGGAGTCCTAACCACTGGACCACCAGGGAATTCCCTCCAGAGATGCTCTACCATCTCCCTTCACCTCCACCAGGACCAGGGGCTGGATATAATACTGGGACCAAGTGAAGGGTAGAGGGAGGGCTGCACATGACAAGCTAGTAAAGGGTGGACTGTCTGTAGAGAATCCAAAAGTAATAATAAACGGACGAAAAGTCAAAATGATTTTTATGAGCATCACGTGTTGGAAATCCTCAACAACGTCAGTGATAACATTCTCCTCCCTGAAAAACATCTTTTTGGTCCAAGTTATGAACAATTGGTACTGATGTTGTTGACTGTCAATAATACATACTTAAGTTCAAATTCGCACGTGTAAAAACGAGTCCTTTACTAAACCTTGTCTTCTCCATGGAAGTCATTTGGAGAACTCCTAGTTACACAGTCGGCCCCAACATATGCAGAGTCGGCTACACACAGCCACTTGGAGAGAAATCCTCAACTGTTCAGAATTTCAAGCCTGCTTCAGGTGACGTTTGCATTTCCAACCTCTATGAGACCACATACTCCTGCATTTAAGCAGTAGATTCTAAGCTTGAACAGTGGTAGTGCCGTGATCACAAAGAAGCTGAATTACTTCAGTTCTGTCATTCCACATGGCCACTTGGAGATTTTGTTTTTAAAATTGAAAACAGTGACACCGGATGTGAACTGCAAAGTGTATTACTTTTGCTCGGTAAGTACAACGTTTACTCCATACGTGACATATTTTACTGAGTTTGAATAGTATTTTTTAAAATGGAAATCTGTTCTTTAAAATTGTGAGTTTTAGCTTTTAAAACTAAAAATTAGGGCTTCCCTAGTGGCGCAGTGGTTGAGAGTCCACCTGCCGATGCAGGGGACACGGGTTCGTGCCCCGGTCCGGGAAGATTCCACATGCCGCAGAGCGGCTGGGCCCGTGAGCCATGGCCGCTGAGCCTGTGCGTCCATCCGGAGCCTGTGCTCCGCAACGGGAGAGGCCACAACAGCGAGAGGCCCGCGTACCGAAAAAAAAAAAAAAAACTAAAAATTAAGCAAGAAAAAAAAGCAGTACATCAGTGGTACGATTTAGTAGTTGCTAAATTATAGGCAACTTTTGTAGATGTCTCACTTTTATTAAAGTTCACCTATTAGTAACAAATAGTAATTTATGTAATCATTATATAAGGCTGCAACCAAAGGATCAAAACTCAGTAAAGAAAAAAATTTTTAATAAATAGTTGTGCTTTTTTTCTTTTTTGTACTAATAATATTTACTTTTATTTTTAAAATCCTGGCGTAATTACATGCACAGAGTTCAATAAGAGAAATATTATCTGTGTTTCTTTTCTGGCAATTATTATGATTGTTTCATTTCATGTTTTTTTTTTTTCATTACGCGGGCCTCTCACTGCTGTGCATCGGCAGGCGGACCCTCAACCACTGCGCCACCAGGAAAGCCCTATTCCTTTTTTTAATATAAATTTATTTATTTATTTATTTTTGGCTGCATTTTTGGGTCTTCGTTGCTGTGTGTGGGCTTTCTCTAGTTGCTGTGAGCGGGGGCTACTCTTCGTTGTGGTGCACGGACTTCTCGATGCGGTGGCTTCTCTTGTTGCGGAGCACGGGCTCTAGGCGCGCGGGCTTCAGTAGTTGTGGCTCGTGGTCTCTAGAGCGCAGGCTCAGCAGTTGTGGCGCACAGGCTTAGTCACTCTGCAGCATGTGGGATCTTCCCCGACCAGGGCTTGAACCTGTGTCCCCTGCATTGGCAGGCAGATTCTTAACCACTGCGCACCAGGGAAGCCCTTCACGATTATTTCTGAAGATAATTTTGTCACATAAAGGAGGGGACAGTTAAATGGCTGGGTGTCAAGTGGCTCGGTACCTCTGTTCTGTAAAGTGGCATGTGATGGCAGGGCAAACCCCTTCAACAATCAGTTAGTCTCAATCACCCACGGATCTACAACAGAATGAAGATTATTTTTTTCCCCCAGACCATTAATTTCCCTGTTAATCCCTATGTTCCTTTCTCTAAACACCACCTCACACAGCAGCCACAATGACAGTGAATTCTACAATGTAAAGTTCAATGATGTGAAGGTTTGTGATGACTTCACAGGGCCAGGGATGAGAAATCCAAGCAGGGCCCTCAGAGGGTGATGCTCCCAGCAAAGTCTGGCCCCTGCCCAGCCCTGAAACCAGAGGTTGGCCCTCTCAGCAGCCAGCGTGTGTGGTCCCTGCAGCCATGACCTACTTCCCAGTCTACCGGCAGGGAACTGGGCGGCCGTGACGAAGCAAAATTAAGCGGATCTGAAGTGAGTCCATGCTAGAAGAAGTTTGAGCAGTGCGCAACTTTTTCCGGGGATGGGAGGCAGGCAACATGGATAGAGGAAGAGTCCAATCTTGGAAATTAAAAAATTAATCAGGGGGTCGTAGAAAGAACAGGCTTTGGAGCTGAAAGATCTGGGCTCAAATTCTGGTTCTGCAATTTACCGGCTCTGTGATCTTGAGCGAGTGACAATCGTTCGGAGCCTCAGCTTCCTTACCTGTGACGTAGGGATACAACCCCACCTCTAGAGGCTGTCCTGAGATGCAGGAGAACTGCGTCTGCTCTCTGAGTAGCTGGTAGTCGGTATCTTAGTTCTCTCTCCTTTAGTTTTCCACAATGACACAAAATATTCTACAGGGACAGAACCAAAGCCTGGGAGGGCCTAGGCATCCCATCTCAGGGCTGCACTGGTGGTCAGGCAGAGAAACTTCTCTAAGAATGATGAGCATACCAAAGTTTATCCAGGTAGGAACTTTGCTTGCCAGAAGGTGGATAGCTTGCCAGCAGGGGCTGGGTACCTATTACCAATTCCCCTTGGAGCCTGGGCTTCAGACATCTGTTAGCAGCAAACCATGGCCAGGTAATCCTGGTATTTTAAATAAACATGTGCCAACTGTGGGTAATGAATCTGGTAATGAATCACCAGAACACTCTATACTTAGGAATTACGAGACTAGATTGCAGGTGGGAGAGAATAATAAGGAAGGAAGATGGAAAGAAGGAAGGTCTAAGCTGTGATTTAAAAGTAATGAAGGTTTTTGGTTTTTTTTTTCAACACAGCTCTTTTTTTTTTAAATATTTATTTATATTGGCTGCGCTGGGTCTTAGTTGCGGCATGTGGACTTCTTAGTTGCGGCATGTGGACTTCTTAGTTGTGACATGCATGTGGGATCTAGTTCCCCGACCACGGATCATACCCGGACCCCCTGTATTGGGAGCGCAGAGTCTTACCCACTGGACCACCAGGGAAGTCCCAAAAGATTCTTTTCTTTTTTTGGCCGTGCTGTGCGGCATGCAGGAACTTAGTTCCCTGACCAGGGATTGAACCCGTGCCCCCTACATTGAGAGAGCGGAGTCTTAACTACTGGACTGCCAGAGAAGTCCCATAATGAAGGTTTTGTTTTTGTTTTGTCGTAGAACATTTATCTTTCTGTATATCCCTACTAAATAACACACAAGTCTAGAGGTATGGGTGGCCATTTTTTACCATCGCCTGGGGAAGACTATCTGAATAGTAGAAAGTAGAGCCAAGAGAGGGTGCATTCCAGGTTCTTGGTGACATCATTTGGGTGACTGGGTCCAGCTGTACCTGAACTGAGATCTATCGCTGACTTTTTAAAATCTGGAAACAAATAAATAATAAATTATAATAAATTATCTTTTGTGTTGATGCCAGTTTCTTCGGGCTTCTGTCAGTTGCAATTGAAAGACAAATACACCCTGGCTGAACCCTGAAATCCTTTACTGCCTATTTGTGCCTCCCTCACCTAAAGTAACTTCTCCTTGTCTGTACAGTGGGTATAAATTATACCCTTCCCAGTCATTGGGCCTGCCCCATGCAAGGTGCATAATAAAGCTTGGTTGAAATTAAATATGAAATTTCACAAAATACGAAATTAACACATTATTACCTAAGCTGAATATCCTTAGCCTCCTGTCTTTTGGAGGCGTTTGGGGAGATTAAATTTTCAGAGATTGATTTATTCATTCAAGAAAAGTTGAGTGTTAAGCACAATGCAGGTCATTGCTTCTCAAGCTTGTGCATTAAAATTCCCTACAGTGGGAATTCCCTGACTGTCCAGTGGTTAGGACTCAGTGCTTTCACTGCTGTGGTCTGGGTTCAATCCCTGGTTGGGGAACTAAGATCCTGCAAGCCGTGCGGCGGGGCCGAAAATAAAATAAAATAAAATTCCCTACAGTGCTTTAAAAAGATACCTATTGCTAGCTGGGCCCACCTCAAATTAGAATTCATTTGGCCTGGGATGGGGCCTGGGTATGATGAGTTTCTCCGGTGGTTCTAATGTGTAGTTAAGGTTGGCAACCAGGGTGCAGGGGCTGGGACCACAGCAGTGACACAGACACGTCCTTGCCCTTGTGAAGGCATCTCATGAGGGAGATAGTCGACAATCAAGTGAGACAAGGGTCACAAGGAAAGGACAGCAGGTCACTGGAGTCTAAGATGGGCACTTGTTAGTCTTGGGGGGTTGGAGAAAACTTCCCTGAAAAAGTGATGCTTATACTGAGACCTGAAGGATGAATACAAGTGAGCAAGGTGAAGGGAGGGGGTAGGAAGGAACATTCCACGCAGAGGGAACAGTGCATGCAAAGGCCCTGAGGCAGGAAACTGCAGTTTTCAAGGAACTAAAAGATGACCCATGAGGCTGGAAGATGAGGAAAGTGGTGGTGCCAGAGGTGTGAAGCCACTGGAATTTGGGACTTGTTTATTACTGCAGCATAAACCTGGCCTCGTTGACTAATACAAGTGGTTTTAGTAGAAAGATAGGGGGTGGAGTCCAGCTTGGATTCAGCTGAGGAGGGCAGGCATGTGGGGAGAAAATGGAGTTTGCAGAAGTGTTGATGATGCTTTAAAAAGAAATCTGTCTGGGAAGAGGAGGACAGAGCTAGTGTGATGGACTGAATGGGAGCATTTGTTTTGTTTTAAAGAAAAACAGCAAGGAGTCAGGAGAGAAGGAGAGGACAGAAACAGGAGAAGGTGGGAAATAAAAGCTAAGCAAGCTTCCTGAATGGTGGGAGAGGTGGAGGGATGGAATCCAGGGCATGGGGTGGGGGACGGTCTGGCTTTAGCAGAGTCACCCAAGAGCTGCTGGAGAGGTGCACACAGCGAACTCTGGCCAAGTACAGAACAGTGCTGAATTAGCATGTGAGGTGCTCTGGGCCGCCCACATAGGTCAACCCTGCAAAACACCTTGACCCCTGGGGGTACTTCCTAAGACTACCAAATCCCAGTATCCCCCCAACATTTAAGGACCATTTGCCTACAACAGAAAACAAATTAAATTGTCAAATCACACTGGTTGGGCTTCCCTGGTGGCACAACGGTTAAGAATCTGCCTGCCAATGCAGGAGACACGGGTTCGAGACCTGGTCCGGGAAGATCCCACATGCCGCGGAGCAACTAAGACCATGTTCCACAACTACTGAGCCTGCGCTCTAAAGCCCACAAGCCACAACCACTGAAGCCCGTGCGCCTAGAGCCCATGCTCTGCAACAAGAGAAGCCATCCCAATGAGAAGCCTGTGCACCTCAACAAAGAGTAGCCCCCGCTCGCCACAACTAGAGGAAGCCCATGCACGGCGACAAAGATCCAATGCAGCCAAAAATAAATAAAATAAAATTAATTAATTAAAAAAGATAAAGACTATGTGGTTAAAAAAAGAAAAAAAATCACATTGGTTATGTTTCCAGCATTCCAAAAGAGAGCTCAGGGGTGGCCTGGTCCTCTCCCCTCCCCCAATCTTTTACTTTGAAATTTTTCAAACTTACAGAAAAGTTTCACAAATAATACAATCAGCACCTCGAAATCCTTCTCCTAGACTCACCAACTGTTAATATTTGCAACATTTGCTTTCTCTCTGTCAGTCTCTGCACGTGTATGTATAATTATATACAAAACTTAATTTTAAACAGTATTTTTCTTACTATAAAAGCAACACATGGGGACTTCCCTGGTTAGGGGAAGGCCAGTGGTTAGGACTCTGTGCACCGGCAAAGTATAAAGAAGTATGTACCTATAATCCTAACACAAGAAACATCACTATCAATATTTTCATATATTTTCTTTTGGGTTTTTCCCATGCATTTTCTTTCTTTCTTTTTTTTTTCTTTGGCTGCACCACGCAGCATATGGGATAGCCGCAGGGATCGACCAGAGATCGACTCCCAACACCCCCTGCATTGGAAGTGCGGAGTCTTAACCACTGGACTGCCAGGGAAGCCCTCCCATGCATTTTCAAACACAGTCAAGATTATTTTGAATATGCAATTTGTACCATACTCTTTTTTTTTTTTACAATACTCTTTTATTATGTCAAGTATTTTCTCGATAATTTAAAATTCCATAGACATCATTTTCTAATGGCTACCTATATTCTACATAACCACTTCCCAGAGATTGGACATGTAGCCGGCTTTTGAAATTTCCTAGTGTAAACACTGATGAACATCTTAGTGTTTTCGTCCTTTTCATGTTTCTAATTATTTCTTTAGGACAGATTCCTAGAAGCGAAATTCTGGGTCAAAGGGCAGCAAACATTTTAAAGCCTCTCTTTACATCCTGCCAAAGCGCTTCTTGGAAATTGGTCCAAATTTTACTCCCACTAGCATTGTACGGGAGCAGACTTGAGTAAATGCTATTGTTGAATCGGGGAAGGACTGAGGGGCACAGATGGAGACAGAGGGTGACTCCCAAGGGGAGAACGTGTCACAAATCACCTTCCACAGTGGAAACCAGGAGGGGGGAGGCTGGAGAAACCCCAGCCTTCCAAGGCCATCCATTCCTCCTGGCCCACTGCAGACACTCGAGACACGGTTGCTCCATGAATAAACAAATCCACAAACATGTATTTCTGCATTCCCATCACATGTCCAACACAAGACACAAAGAAAAGAAAATAGCGAGGGTTCATGGGGTGAACCGTGACAGTGGGCACACAGGAGTCAAAAGAAAATCCACCCCATGGGCAATACGGCAGGTTTTCTTAGGAGAGTCTGACCTCTGCTTAGGCTGATCATTTACAGACTTCCCACTTCCACAAGACAAGCCCCGATCTAATTCAGCTCCCAAATCCAAGCAGCTATGAAGAGGCAGGAGGGAAGAGCCAGGGGTGAATTAAGTACCACTCCCCCAGCATCGCCCAGGAAAGGGCAGTGACATTACCTAAGGAAGCAGCGGGGGTCTCTCGCAGCTGCTTCTCGGCCAGGAGCCGGCTGACAAAGAGTGGCTACAGAGATGAAAGGCAGTTTCCCAGCCCAGCGGTTTGCCGCGGACGTGCTGTCACTCCATTGGGATGGCTTTCCGTAAGCAAATCCTGGTTGTCTACATGGGCAGGAGCAACCCGTGTTGGGTGAGATGGGCTGAGCAGGGCCTGCAGGGAGGCTATGGGCACACACAGGCGCACACGTGTGATGGAATTGACGCGTTGTGCCCCCAGGGGCTGCATGGTCAGGGAGGGCGGGCGTGACATCACAGTCACCCTGGGAGAAAAGCCAGGTCTGTGACGTCATGGAGTTCTGAGGCCTTCCTTCTCCTACTTTGCGCACTGTTTTTTGGCCTTGTTTACCTTCAAGGAGGAAGTGATGGAAGAACAGGCAAAGAAGAGTGGTGTGGGGGAGGCTGGGAAGCCAGCCCATCGCTCTCCAATAAGCACCCCTCTACTCCCTAGGCCCTGATAATGGTGATGCACTGAGCAAAGGAGCCTTCAGAGGCCCAGGTGACTGGCACTCATGAGCTCTACACCTGCATCTGAAGTGGGCTTTGGAGAGTCCAGACTTTGAGCCCCTGATGGGGTGGTGAGGATGCTATATCCTGGTTTCACCATCTTGGACGAGGGGCTGCTTTCTCTCCTCTTTGTGTAGACCTGCCAGGCCTGTCTCACAGCTGTGAGGCAGAACTAGGGCTGGATCCCAAGGGAGAGCGGGCTTGGGTGTGAAGTGCAAAATAAAGGGCTTGTGAAATCCACAGAGAGTGTACTTAAGGATCTTTTAAATCAAAACCCTTAGCTAGTACTTGCTACAGGCAAGGCTCTTTTCTATGCACTTTACAAATCTTAATTCATTTAATTCTCTTCCCAGCGCTATGAGGTAGGTATTCTCATTATTCCAATTTCATATGTGGACACTCAGGCAGAGAGGCTGAACGCCTGGCCAAGTTTACACCACTAGGACACAGCAGTGCTAGGATTTGAGTCCAGGCCACCTGGCTCCACAGTGTGTGCATAGATCAGGGTCTCATGCGACACGATACTGGCTGAGTCAATAACAGCTGCAGCCCCATCATGTGCTGCAGAGTGAGGAAGACGGCTGTAAACGTAAAGGCTTTGGTTACCTTTTACGGGAGCAACTCAGAACCACACAGAACCTAAAATGAAGGCTGGCTGGCTCTGGGCATTCACCCAAGTGCCCACAAGTAAACCCAGGCTGCCCTTCCCTGGGCATGTCTTGTGCTCTTGAATCAGGAGTAAACTCTATGGGGCTTCTGAGCTAAACCAGCCGTGGAAGGGTTGCTGTTTCCGGATGGTTCCGGGGATCTGCCCTAACCTGGCCTGACTTCCTGGTGGGGATCCAGTCCCAATATCAGCCCCATCTTTGGACCACATTCCGATCTCATTAGTGAAACACCTGAATCATGATAGAAGGCAACCAAGGCTGGAAGAAGGCTTCAGGTAACACCTGTTCTAGGCATCCTATCTTTTAAGAGTCTGTCTATCAAGATGTCTCAACATAATAACATAACACCTTTATCGTACATATAAAACTGACTTATAAAACCACAGTGTGTGTGAGTGTGTGGGTGTATATGTGTGTGTGTACCCTAGCTAGACTCTGAACTTCTCACGGGCCAGGACTGAGTGGTTCCCAAGTAGCCTGGTACCCGGCACATAGCAGACATCCAAACGGACACATTGGACCTTCTCACGTTTTACAGTATAACTTGTCTGGGCACTTTGGGTGGGAATTTTGACAAAACATCCCTTAACCTTAAAAGTTAAAAGATGGCAACCAACAGGCATCACATGAAAGGAATCCTCAAAGAGCAAACTATTAGGCCTTTGGAATGAGAGTCACAGACCTGCCTAGAGTTGCCATTATATAGAGCCAGAGAGAGGACTCAGGGAGTGCCCATCGGTCAAAAAAACACTTGTTGAAGTTCATGGGCTAGGTGCTTTGAACATTCCTGAGGAATCTTCTAGTCCCTGCCCCTTACTTCCCGCTGGATGGCACCAGAATACCCCAAAGACACACCAGACCCCTTTTCCCCAAGGTCTCAAAATCCCCACCCCAGGAAGTGCTGTCTGGCTTGAATTCCTCCAGATAGAGTTTAAACCAGACCAACAGCCCAGGAGTATATTACAGAGTTTAAAGCTGTGAAATTAGTAAGCCACACTTGAAAATAGGGATATTTGATTGAAGGACAACTTCTGATGTATCTTGAAAAGTTGGAATGATCTGGCTACGATGGGTCCACAAGACACCATCATTGTCTGGAGGCCTCCCCAGGCCCCCCCCCCAACGTTGGCATTTGGTGACAGGATGCTTGTCTGGGTTCTTTGCTCCTTGTCCCTTGGTAACAAGTGATTCGTTGTCACCCATTTAACTAAGCAACGCATGAACCCCCTCAGCTTTTCCTCCACGCCTGGTGACCCCAGGCCGGGCACCAAGGTTCCTCCAGGGCAAGCTGTCCTGATGGGGTCGTGAAGGCAAAGAGGGGCTGCGGCGTTCTGGGCTGAGAGGTGCTCTGACCCACACTGTCTTGCAGGACACACCCCCAAGATGGCTGCCAGGCCACGGGACCTGGGTCTGGAGAAGAGAATTTTTCTGCAAGGGATGTTGATTACCCATTCCGGAAAACTTCCCACAGCCTGCTCTGCAACGGCCCTCACCAGCCCAAATCTACACGGAGAAGCGCATAAAGGTTTTAGTCCCAATTCTTTTCATGACAAATCCTACTCCAAGAACCACCGAAGAGCAATGATCTCTAAACTTTCATTTAGAAGTCTGGGGAGGGGAGGAAGAAGTACAAATCTTTGCGATCAGATTTTTCCCACATTCATTTTTATTCCTGGTGAACTGTTAATGGCTTGTTCATCATGCTGTATAACAATTGCACAAAGACGCATACATTTACCACATGCTGGCCTTTCTGAGTTCATTCCGAATTTAATTATCATTAAGTACCCGCAGTGTGCCTGGTGCAAAATGCCAGATGAGGAGTGGGACGTGATGCAGGCCCTGAGTCGCCAGTCAGCTGTTGCTAGAACCGCTCAGCTCTGCCGCGAGCGCTCCTGCAGAGCCACCCCCGCTGCCTCGGAGACTTCAGATGCGTTCCCCGCGAGTTAGTGGGTGACTGAGGGGGGCGTGTCTGTGGGATTCCCAGGCACTGGGCAGCCACCCCCTGCTTTGCCAGGGTGCTCCAGTCTGGTATCCCTGTGGGACAGGGGAGGGTCCAGGGCCAGATCTCAGCCACTGAAAGAAGGCAGGATGATGGAGCCGCCAGGCAGGCAGGAGGTCCACAGCTTGGGGAGAGGAGGCCCCTTGGGGAAGCAATGCTCGGGCTGGAGGGTCCTCCAGGCTGTGCTGCTGAGTGTGGCCCCTGAGAGCTGAGGGACAGTGTGGAAAGGTTACCTAGCCGCTCTGAGCCTCGGTTTCCCCAGGTGAAAAAATGGAGGTAGAATCTGCAAACTCAATAGGCGATAGAGTGATGAAAGGAGATGAAGCAGGAGTACGCCAGCCATCACTGTTCTGTTCCCATCGCCACTGCCAACTCTGGCCAGGCAGCTGGTCAACAGCTTCAAGTACCAGACAGGTGACAGGGGAGCAGAGGGTTGGGAGAAAAGCCAAATCCATCCCTCCACATAAAAAAGAAAAAATAAAAAAAAAAAAGGAACCCGAGGTCTAGGATCTGTACAAAGCAAGTGTGGTGCCCAGCGCATCACAGGTGCACACGGAACCCAGGAAAACATTCCTGGCTCCCGTGTTCTCTGCCTACAGCTCATCTGGAAGGTTCTTCTGTCTAAGGCAGCCAGGTGCCCAGGCCAGGCCGCCAAAGCCTAGTACCACAGCGTGTGTCTGAGATAGACCTTAGGGGCTCTGAGCTGCCGGGCCCATCTTGAGCCCCTTTAAACTCCTCTGAGCTTTAAGCCCTACCTGCCTCCAGTTGAGCCCAGCCGTGGGGGCAGGTGGGGAGGGGGAGGAAAGAAATGTGAACCAGGCAGAGTAATGAGAGCCAGCTCCGGTGACAAGCCCACTGTGTGCCACAAGGTCATTTGTGGGTGCAGCCACGGGAACTAACGGTAAGCAGGGCTCTCTGCACCAGGTCTGAGGAAACCTCGGGATCCTTCACAGGTAGCGGCAGGTGAGGGGCTGGGATGGGGCCTCTGGCCTCGGCAGGGGTGAGGGTGCCCTGGGAGGAGGGCACCCTTTCCTTCCTCCTGTTCTGTGAGTCCTGGCATGCTGGATGTAAGAGGAAACACAATCTACCTGGGAAGAAACATCTCCTGGGGAGGCACCCCTGGGCCAGGTGGAAGGAGGAGTAAAGACTTATAACATCAGAAGGGTGGAAAGTGGAGTTGATGAGATGAATTTTCTCCAAATGTTATTTGTTTCTTTTTTCTTGATTATAAAAGTAATTCATGGTACTTCCCTGGTGGTCCAGTGGGTAAGACTCCACGCTCCCAATGCAGGGGGCCCAGGTTCGATCCCTGATCAGGGAACTAGATCCCGCATGCATGCTGCAACTAAGAAGTCTGCACGCAACTGAAGATCCCGTGTGCTGCAACTAAGACCCGGCACAGCCTAAATAAATAAATAATTGTTTTTAAAGAAAATAAATAAAATTCATGCTGCTGTCTGAATTTCTGATGAGAATCTGTTCACATATTACTTATGTAATATTAAAAAAACTCCACGCACACACACAAAAGAAATACAGACCTATTGAATTTAAGAAAAAATGCAAGTGCGGAAAGTAGAAAGTGAGAGACTTCTGTAACCCCCATTCAGTTCTACAACCGCCTTCTAAACGCTTATCAAAGCAGGAGCATGTTTCCAGGTCGCTACCTATGGGTCCACCGTGATGACTGGTTACCATGGTGGGTGTTCAGTAGTGTAACTAAGGGCCAGTCACTCACTGTGCTCTGTGCTTTACAGACATCACCACCACTCCTTACAGCAGCCCTGAAACAGAGGTGCTACTATTCCCATTTTTCAGATGAGGAACCGGGCTCAGAGAGGTCGAGCTACTTACCCAAGGTCACACAGCTAGGAGGGGGCAGCCAAGAGTCAACCCCTGTCAGCCCTCCTCCAAGGCCTGGGCACTTCCCACTACATCTCATCCACAATCCAGGATGGCAGGGAGAGGTGAGTAAACTGCATCTCATGTCCATTACTTAAGTATGACATAGTAACAATATAATGATTAAAACAACACTTGGGGAAAACTGTTTGAGTGGCTAAGAATAGGCCAGGCAGGTGCAGGGAGAGATGACCGTTGAGGAGCCCCCTTAGCAGCTTTTGTGCTAATACTGGGATGCGCTGACTTTGGAAAGGAAGATGGTTCCAGGAGACAGCAAGGGGGGAAATAACCAAAGGGGACAGAAAAATGAAGGGCTTTGGGGCTCACCCCACGGGTGGGCCAAATGGCTTGGCAGTTCTGCCCTTCTTTCCCATACAGTGTGTCCATTGTCGGGAACTGCTTCATTTCTCTGGGCAAGAAAAACCTCATTAACCTAATTGATATTTTCCAGCAACAAATGTTGCATCTGTCATTTAAGCAGCCGGAGGGGAAGGCTATTCCACTAGGGACACCCATGCATCCTCCAGGAATGGTGGACGTTCTCTAGGAAAATCAGCATTTCTTTTTAAGCAGGGTGTATGCTTGTCTTTTCGAAAGGAGTGAAGACAATTCAGCCTGGCTGCTTTTTTTTTTTTTTTTGCGGTACGCAGGCCTCTCACTGCTGTGGCCTCTCCCGTTGCAGAGCACAGGTTCCGGACACGCAGGCTCAGAGGCCATGGCTCACGGGCCCAGCCGCTCCGCAGCATGTGGGATCCTCCCGGACCGGGGCACGAACCCACGTCCCCTGCATCGGCAGGCGGACTCTCAACCACTGCACCACCAGGGAAGCCCCAGCCTGGCTGCTTTAGTGAAAGGTCTCTTAGCCTTGACTCAGAGCCAATCTTTGAGAGATGTCTTTTCTTTTCGTTGTTTTTGCTTTTGTTTTTCTCCTTGAGGGCACGTCCAGGCACAATACACACTCTAGCTCCCGCTGCTGCTCCCCTGAGGGGAAACTACTTGGCTTCAGAGCTGATTACTCAACAGAGGCTCATGTGATCCCTCTGAGGCAGGTCTCACACTTGCTGTGAAGTGAAATGATTTGTCAAAATCAGTGAAACAAGGGATCCTTGGGAGGAGACCAGCAGGACACTGCAGGAGAAGAGGTCTTTTCAGTATGCAAGAAAGTGGGAATGTTCTGGAAAGCTGCTGCTCAAGGGACACATCCGTAACGCAGATCATGTGTCCCAGAGACTGGCCTCCATCATCCGAGAGGCTTCACCTTCACTTGCTGGGATCTCAAATATTGGTGCTTCCTGGTCAGGCCTCCACCATGGGTCGGCTCTGGGGTTGGAGGGTCCCTCTCTGGGGGAGGAGGCGAGATGGGGCATGGGAGGGCATCTGTGTGGGGAGGAAGGAGACCTGGGCTAGCCCAGCTTTGCCAAGAACTCACTGTGTGACTCTGGGGAGGTCACTTTACCTCTCTGGGCTGTGTCCTCATTTCTCAAGTGGCTCTGGCATCTGTTAAAATGCCAAATTTGTGGTCCTTATCACCTTGTGCTGGCACCTCTGTGGATTTTTCTCAGTATAACTTTAGAAAGCGGGGAGGTGTGGGGGAAGGGAGGTCCCGACAGGAGATGAAAGAGTTGAAGGGACGGTGGTGATTCATTCTACGGATGTCACCCATCTGGGGGCTGCTCCCAACACTTTTATCTTCCTCTCTGGCTCCTTCTTTCTCCTCCCTCCCAGCCCCCTTGTCAGGCCGTGAGCTGCCGTCACAGGGAAGCTGGGGTGACTCTGTCAGGAAGACAGAGGAGGAGGTCTGCAGGGAGGCTGGGAGGTGGGACTGGATGGGCTCTGCGGGCTCTTGCGCCTCCATGGTACTGGGAGGTCTGGGGCCCACAGGCCAGGCAGAGTGACCCTTAACTAACAAACAGTAGGAGATGCTCAGGCCTTGGGCTCAGGAAACTTACATTCTAGCCGTGGCCACGCCCATCGGCCTCTCTGGAGAGAGCCAATGGGACAACATGATAATTAAAACTGAAACGAGGCCCTCAGAGGATTGGCTGCAACGTCCCTGAGGACTGCAGTTCTGTGTCTGAAAGAGAAGAGCAGCAGTGCATTTTTGCTTCTCTGGGCGTGGCAGGCGTCCCCAAATAGCAGGGGCTGTGGGGGAATGAGGGGGTTCTGGAGGGACTCTGGAACCTGCACCACGGAAGTCATTCCAGAAGAGACAGGCTCCTGCCCCACAGCAGGGCTGGGACCAGGAACCCCTCACCCTGTCCCACTGCTGAGGTTCTGGGATGGCAGCTTCCGTTACTTCCCTTTCCCAACAGGAAGTGCCACCCAGCCTGGAGCGGCTGGGAGGATGAAATGAGATCATCTGTATGAAGCACTAAGAGAAAAAATAACACTGAGGTCGTTTTTGATATAAAAGGATTGGGCATTGACACTGTAAAGCGGCACATCACGCAGCCTGGCCTCGGAACGCGGCCACGGGGGTCTCACTTGCTACACAGGTCACCAGGCACTCTGGGGACCAGGGTGGCTCATGGGGCTAGTCTGGGTTGTCACAAACCACGACAAGGAGTAGACACTTACATAACACAGTAACCCACCTTCCCCTGTCTTCCTCTACTCTCAAGGGAACATTCTAGAAGGCGCTCTCTTGTGTTCCATTACACATTTTATATACACTGCACACACACACTGTGCGTGTGCTCCTGCTAAGTCCTATTCCTCCAGCTTATCTGGAAGGCTCCCCTGTCTGAGGCATGCAGTGCTCAGGCTAGCAGGCCAGGTAACAGAGCTTCCGCCCCTCTGGGAAATGAGGGTGAGGCCAGATCAGAGCTTCTCCACCAGGGGTTGTCATGCAACACCTGGGGAGGCTCTCAAAGAACCTTCTTCCAGATGTGCTTATCTTTTTGAAGTGAGCTAGGGCCTGAGCATATATATAAATTTACCTTTAAAAAAGGTAATATGGGGGCTTCCCTGGTGGCACAGTGGTTAAGAATCCGCCTGCCAATGCAGGGGACACGGGTTTGAGCCCCGGTCCGGGAAGATCCCACATGCCACGGAGCAGCTCAGCCCATGCGCCACAACTGTTGAGCCCACGTGCCACAACTACTGAAGCCCGCGTGCCTAGAGCCTGTGCTCCGCAACAAGAGAAGCCACCGCAATGAGAAGCCCGTGCACTACAACGAAGAGTAGTCCCTGCTGGCCGCAACTAGAGAAAGCCCGCATACAACAATGAAGACACAACGCAGCCAAAAAAATAAATAAATTTAGTTTTTTTAAAAAAGGTAATATGTACACAAGATAAAAGAGTACAGAGTGAAAATGGCGTCTCCTGCCCCCACCCACAATTTCTCCCCCCAGAGGCTGCCATCAAAACCTGATTTTCGCCTTTCCTTCCAGTGTCAGGCTCCATATGCATGACTCATTCACATGTACGCTCCCGCCTTTTACACAGATGGTAACACAGGATGCCTACCTTGCTCCAGACTTAACAAGGTATCTGAGGGAGCAGCCAGAGCCACGACTACGGA
Source organism: Delphinapterus leucas (assembly GCF_059928025.1). Lineage (NCBI taxonomy): Eukaryota > Metazoa > Chordata > Mammalia > Artiodactyla > Monodontidae > Delphinapterus > Delphinapterus leucas. The sequence goes on along the minus strand of NC_143147.1, from coordinate 54,231,116 downwards.
CCTAGTGCATTTCTCCAGGGACCACAGTTTATTTAACCAGTTCCATACCGACTCTTTCCAGACTTCTGCATAACAGATAATTCCCCAATGAACCTCCATATATAAGCCTTTGCTCGCACAGAAACAGCAGATTCTCAGAAGCAGTGATGCTCTGCCAAAGGGCATCTGGTCAATCTTCTCTCCAGAAGTGGTGCTTTTCCACTCCCACCGACAGCACACCCCGGCCAGCCAAGGGTTACCACCCCTCCGGATCTTGGCCGTCTCATCCACGTAACAGTGGCGTCTTACTGTGGTTTTATCATCAGTCCCTTCATTGTGGGCCAGGTCAAGCATCTTTCTCATGTTTAGTAACCCCCCCACCACTTTTTTTTTTTTTCTCCTGTAAACTACTTGCTTTTCTCTTTTCCGAGGCATGGTAAAGCATCTGGGGGCAATTCTGGAGTGTCCTAGGACCCCCTGCCAGTTCTGGATGACCCAAGGTCCCTTGAAGCTCTAACACCGTGGATTCTGGGAGCATCATTAAAAGCCCGAGGGTCCAGGGACTGTCCAGGTTTCAGAGAGCCCAATGGTAAGCAAGAGAAGCCCTCAGTAGCCCAGCAGGGAAAGCTGCGACTTTCAGCCCCGCCTTGAGCCTGAGTCTGGGCCTCTGAAGATAGATGTCCCGGCCTGGGCGTGGCAGCCCTCTCTGCATGGGAGAACAGGCCAGTTTGTCTTTAACTCGTGTTAGGGTGTGATGTCATGAGACACAATGGAGACATTTTGCATCTACTTCCATTGAGAGCTCCTCCTGGGAATCCAGAGCTAGCTCATTCCTGCAACATCTGCCCCCTCCCTCCATTTCAGGTCTGCCATGAAGTCCTCTCCTTCAGCCACTGGGATTTACCCAGCTGTTCTGCTCGGGCCCCACCATCCAACAGTGAAAGGGTACAAGATTCCCAGAGGCAGCTCAAGTATCAGCAATGCAATGCGGCATCACTCAGGCTCTGCTAATGGCCATTTTTCATGTGATGTAGCTGGAATGGTTTGTAACTTAGCCTAGATGTACCGGATTAACGGCTATCTCCTCCACCCTTACACAGAGCTTCTGTTTTATGGGAAGAGCTCAAACGACTGCTGAAAAAATAAATCATTAACACCTGTCTAATTGCCCCCCTCTTTTGTCCAGAGGGTAGTTAGTAAAGTTCAGATTGGTTCAGTTGGACTGTGTTTACAAAGACTCCTAGCATAAGGAGGTACACTTCCTGACAGGCTCAACCAGCTTTCTTGCAAATTCAAAAGCCCCTTTCTTTGGTCCTGGGAATTAGGATTGCCACATCAAATACAGGATGCCTAGTTCAGTTTTAATTTCAGATAAACAACAAATAATTTTTTGAGTGTGTGTCCCAAATATTGCATGAGACGTATTTAATTGTATTGGTTTCCCGTGGCTACTGTTAACAAATTATCACAAACTGAGTGGCTTAAAATAAGAGATATTTATTCACTCGTAGGTCTGGAGGCCAGAAGTCCAAACTCAGTGTCACTGGGCTGAAAGCAAGGTGTTGGCAGGGCCATGCTCCCTCCAGAAGCTCTAGGAGGAAATCTTTGCTTTCTTCTTGTAGCTTCTGGCGGCTGCAGGCATACATATCACTCTCATCTCCGCCTCCATCATTACATCATCTTCTCTCCCATGTTTTTCATCTCTCTCTGTCTGGCTCTTATAAGACACATGTGATTGCATTTAGGACCCAGATAATACAGGAATCTCATTTCAAGATCCTTAATCATATCTGCAAAGATCCTTTTCCCAAATAAGGTCATATTCTCAGGTTCTGGAGACTACGATCTGATATCTCAGGGTGGGGGGGGCATTATGCAGCCTACTACACTTAAAAAAAAATTATTGTTTATCTGAAATCCAAATTTAACTAGGCATCCTGTGTCTTTTTTTTTTTTTTTTGCGGTACGTGGGCCTCTCACTGTTGTGGCCTCTCCCATTGCGGAGCACAGGCTCCGGACGCGCAGGCTCAGCGGCCATGGCTCACGGGCCCAGCCGCTCCGCGGCATGTGGGATCCTCCCGGACCGGGGCACGAACCCATGTCCCCTGCATCGGCAGGCGGACTCTCAACCACTGCGCCACCAGGGAAGCCCTCTGTGTCTTAATTTGCTAATTCTGACAGCCCTGCCTGGGCCTGAGCCACTCCTGAAATGGCTGGGATTTAAATGGTTTGCCTGAAAAGAATCTAAAAAAAGACTGGATATATGCATATGTATAACTGATTCACTTTGCTGAACATCTGCAACTAACACATTGTAAATCAACTCTACTTCAATAAAATAAATTAAAAAAAAAACATTTTCTTTGTCCCTGTCGGGGCGGGGGGGGGGGAGGGAAGCAGTGTACAGCAAAGTGATTCAGTTATGCAGACACATATATATCTATTCTTTTTCAGATTCTTTTCCATTATAGGTTATTACAAGATACTGAGCAGAGTTCCCTGTACTGTACAGTAGGTCCTTGTTGGTTACCTATTTTATACATAGCAGTGTGTATATGTCAATCCCAATCTCCCAATTTATCCCTCCCCCTCCTAACTCTGCATCCAGGTCTGTGTGCAAAGGGGCCCACACCCCTCAGCTCCTGCCCGCAACCACGCAGCTAACCAGGTCTGTGCCCAGCGCCAGGTACCACCAGGCACTCCAACTTTCTGTTTGCGGTGTTTTAAAGAATTTTCTTGAAGAAACACTTACTACTCACCCTGAAGGCAATTTATAGACTGAAATGATCCCTGTGCCCGCCCCCGCCAAAAAACACAAAAAACAAAAAACCCAACAGATCAGAAACTAGGGCAGGATCTCACAGGTGGTATCTTGGCTTTATAGCCGGTGGTTTTTTTGTTTTTAATTTGGGGGAGAAAGTAGGAGGCAAGAACAGGACTGAGACCAGACTCTTGTTTTAGTTAGATGGAAGGGTGGCTATGGGAAGTGTATTTCAACACCATCAAAGTGCCTGGTGAGGTCGCGGCTTTAAGTAACGTAGTATGTGCAACCTCAACCTCATGGCTGTCTGTCCCTCTCTTCCCTGATCCCCGTCACTTTTCCTGGTCCTAGAGCATGAACTGCAGTCGTGTAGACCTGCGGGATATAAAGAGGACTGCTGAGTAAGGAGGACGGGGCAGTACCCAGGGGGCTTGGTGCTGCAGCTTTGGCCCCAACCCCTCCCTCCCTCCCTCCCCTCCCACTGTAACCCATTTTCCCTAACGGCCGGGGACTTGCTTCGGCCGCCCAGGGAAACCACTCACGTTGAATTAAATTTCTCCCTGCAGACACTGCCTGGGAACCTGAATGTCATCTTCCCTGAGTCTACACCCCAGGGCTCCTCTGGGGCCACATTTTCCAGGCTTTTCGTCCCATGTACCCCTCCATGGAAGTGTGGCAGGTGTGAACATTTTTCATGCTGGCAGAAAAATGAGCTTCACTATTTGGTAAGTGTAGACGCGCCCACGACACTAAATTTGGTTCTGCCGTCACCGGTGACATGAAGCAGCAGCCCAGTTTAGAGGCTAGCTTTCAGTTTAACATATTTTCCCCGGGCTCGTATTACATATGACCTGATCACCGAGGCCGGAGGGCACGGCTTCTCTGGTCATTAGCACTAAAGACATGTCCGTTGGCATGAAGGGTGGAACCATGGGGGGGCTCTGAGGGCATGGAGGCAGCAAGACAAGGTCCTGGACTGAGGCACCACCTGGCTCCCTCCCCAGCTGTGAAATCTCTGAACCTCAGTTTGCTCCTCTGCAAAATGAGGATGATAATCCCTGCCTCGTAGGGGAGTGAGGGATAAATGCAGCAATGTTTTTAGGAATGTAAAAGCAACCTGTTACTACCATTATTATCAGCATCTTCATACAGCAAAACTAATATGGACTAACAGTTAAGTTGGTCTGAAGTAAGGCAAAGCAACAATTATAGAATATATTAAAGGAAATGTGACTTTTGTTATTTTAAGTATATAGAACAATTGAACCATGTACTAGGAGGTGGAGAATGTACTTTACTTAAAAGGGTAAAACTCATTTGACATCAGCCTGTTTGATTTATTAGTACCCAGCTTCATGATTCAAGAGTAATTATTTTGAGCTATGTATGTGCTCAGCTCTGTGACTGGGCAAGCTCTGTGACCCAGGGGAGCAGGAAAGCCACACAAGACACAAGCCTTGCCCTCAGAGAACATACAACCTCTTGCACACACAGAAAGGCAAGAGGTAAAACCGTTAAGCGTTAACCTCTGCAGTGCTGATGACTGCTGAGAGGTGAAACGTGTAGATCTATGGATCTTGTTGAGTGCAGTAGCTGGAGAAGGCTTTCAGAGGAGATAGAGATTAGGGAAGGTCGGGAGAGGGGAAGGAGGAGGGGACATTCTCAGCAAAGGTACCATGGATGAGCTGGGGCAGAAAGAGCATGATGTTTATGAAGAAGCCAAGAGGCAGGCTGGCCAGCGGTGGGACCGGACCCGTAGGACTAGACAGGGAGGCCAGGCCGAGGCATGCGGACTTGGGCAGGCAGCGAGAGGTGGGACGTGACTCAGCAAGGGACAGAAAAGGCAATCTTGGACTCATGCTTGGATGGGGCAGGGCAGAGGACAGGGCTACTCTGGGAAGAAGAGTTTGGCAATGGTCTGCAAAATGGACTGGATGTCAATTTCAGAACCGAACTAGGGAACAATCCATTATTGTTTCCACAATGATCCCAGGGTGAGGTGATAAGACCTACATTCCTTTTAGTGCTGGTGAGGAAGCACTGGAAAGGGAGGGGCAGGTCCACGTGACATCTGGGAGGAAGGAAATGATGGTTAAGTCTGTTCCAGGAAAAGAGCGGGGGCCGGGGAGAAGAGTGTAAGACTCCAAGGTTTGCCACATGGGGACTTGAGGATGGCGGGTTCCAGTGACCAAAGCGGACAGGACCATGGCGGAACAAGGACAGCTTTGGGGAAAGCAGGGTAAACAAATGTTGATGATGTGGGGACACCAGGTAGCCAGGACTGATGCTCAAGGCCAGCCACTCAGTAGAACGGCCGGGCTGTTGTCAGGGCGGGGTGACACACAGCCCCTGAAATACCTCCCACTGTCCCCTTGCATGAGAAAACCTCCATTCCCGGGGCAAAGGCAATAGACTGCAGCCCAGCCCCAGCTCAATTCAAGTTCCAAGTGCAAGCGTTCAATTAATGAGCCTTCACTATGCCTCTCGCTGCCAAACAGCCATCAGAATATTATACCATCAAAGTCAACTCCAGACCTTAATCGCTCTTGACCTAAATGATCCCCTGCACGTGCTAAACACAGTGGCGGGAAGAGGCTGCCCCTGGGCATAATTAGAATATGAGATTCTGCACCAAGTCCCTGCTTGATTAGGAGGAAACTGAAACCCCCTGAGAAAACAGAAAGGCTCCCAGGAAATTAATTCCCTCTGAAGGTCACAGCATAAGCCAAGGAAGTCCCACTGGCAGGATGGGCTATCATCTGAGGTCATACTAAAGGAACCCCACCCAATGTCCTGCACCTGGCTATTGGCTTCCCCTCCAAAGAAGGGGCAGATAAGATCAGTACAGGCTGAACTGCGGCCATCTGTCTATCCATCCAGGGCTCAGGCCCAGCTGACTGGGTGAGCACTCCTGGGAAGCAGTGTGCACCGTCTGGCTGGCGCTAAAGGAGAGAGGTAGCAGCAGCGGCTATACTATTCCAGGCTCAGCCCAAGAGAGACTTCAGATCAGGTGCATGACTGTGGCTCCCAGGAGGCATCCCCCACACCTGTGGCACTTGTTTTCTGAAAAGCCCAAAGGAATTCTCCTAGATTGTTTCATTTCAGTTCTGTGATTACCCAGTGAGAAGAAAGACCACATTATTGTCCATTTTGGGAAGGAAGATTGAACAATTCCCATTTTACAGATGGAACAATGAAGGTTCAGGAAATCTTTTTTTTTTGGCCAAACCTCACGGCTTGTGGGATCTTAGTTCTCCAACCAGGGACTGAACCTGGGACCTTGGCAGTGAAAGCTCGGAGTCCTAACCACTGGTCCGCAAGGGAATTCCAGGAAATCTTAATTATTGCCGCAACTGGTAGGTAAACAGGAAGATTGCAGTTAAATTCAGGGCTGGGTAAGCCCAAGCAGTGAGCGATAACAGAGGCCCCACAAAATAAGAGGATGGCTAACTTCTGGAATTCAGTCTGGCTGGCAAGATTTATTGTTCAGATCAGGAGATGTTTTAAAAAGATTTTCACTTGGCCCAGATTGTCAACTTACAACATGAATCCTGCCTGTTAAAAAACTTTTTTCCTGCATTTGCCATGAGACATCAAACATTGGTTCATAATTATTCATAGCGCGTTAGTGACACTGAGAGGGATTTATTTCAATGTATTCAGTCTGTATCAATATTCTGCAGGGGACAGAGTGCAGCCAACACTCACTGTGCTGCTAAGAAAGGAGGGACGTCAGAACCAAAGGGGGAAGGAATGCACCCAGTGGAGAGACACCCAGGAGGCATGTTATCCCCACAAGATTAACCCTGGGGAAAGGATTAAACAGGTTTAAAGAAGGTTCAGGTGAGTCTCTGAATGATCAGTCCTTTATTCAGGCAGGTTTAGGGATGTTCTGCAAAATCCTTCGTGTCTAAGCCAGCCTCATGGCGACAGCAGAGGCAGAAGTTGAACTGCTGTGCCATGGAGTGGGGACAGTGTAGAATTTCCCTGTTCTTAGGGAAAAGACGAGGCAGAAAATGGACGGCAGAAGAGTTAGCGACGCTTCCAAACAGCTATTCCCGGTGATTCTTGGCAAGTGGCAACTTTGAAAGGGACAGGTTTCATATGAATCAAACCATTATTACCAAGTAATACCAATAACCAAACGAATATTATCTTGCCCCAAAGCAGCAGGTTACATACTACTATTTTATTTGTATGTAGAACTTTTGCTTGGCTTATCAACATACGTTGACTTAAATTCTGATGCATTACAAGTACCAAAGTTGAAAGTTGTTCCAGTTTTCAGCAAACCCAATATAAAAAGCCCAGACATAAAATAAATAAGGTAGTGAATACTCATATTTAAATATTAAACCAAAGAGACTCTGTAAATTGTAACCTTCTTTTGGGCACTTAAGCCTTTATTTTTTAATTTTTAAAATTTTCATGAGCTCCGATTTGTCTATGTTTTCTTTTGTTGCCTATGCCTTTGGTATCATATTTAAGAAATCACTGCCGAATGTAATGATTTGAAGCTTTTATCCTGTATTTTCTTCTAAGAGTTTTTATCCTGTATTTTCTTCTAAGAGTTTTATAGTGTTTTTTTTTTTTTTTTGGTTGTGCCACATGGCATGCAGAACTTCCCTGAACAGGGATCAAACGCGTGCCCCCTACACTGGAAGTGCGGAGTCTCAACCACTGGACCACTAGAGGAGTCCTTAAGCCTTTAGATTATTAATTATCCAATAAGCCTCTCTTTGAGATCATGGGAGAGGGAATGAGGTAAGACAGTGGTTTGGTATCACTGTCCAATCAAGAACAACTGAAAATAAGCACTTCTGAAATGATCTGTAAGTCAATGGCAGAACTGGATTTGATCCAGGACAATTCTGTTGACACATAATTTAGAATTCTGGTTCTACTTCTGGAGGAAGGGCTGTCCTTTATCCTGGGTGAGGGGCACAGTTCTAGGATTCCATGAATTGGTCCTTTCTGCCACTTCCTTCTTGGCGTTAGGCTGTGGATCACATCACAGGCGATTATGGACCCAGGGGTCTTCTAATATCCTTAATGTCCTGAAGAGGAGGACACAAGGATGAAAGCGTCTCCTGAGGTTTTTTGTAGAACTACAAGCTTAGGTCCCAAGACAACATAACCCAGCCTTCCTGGGAAACCAGAAAACTGGGCGATAGGCTGCAAGGAAAACCAGCAGCTGGGACCAGAGATAATTGATGTCCCTTTTCTCTTTGATGTCTGAGTTAGCAGTGAAGCAGACAGGACCAAAGGGAGGCCCATGAATGAAACATCATTATCAATGGCTTCAGATTTAACTCTATCTTGCTGATTTAAAAACGGCTTTTTAATTGTTGGATCTTGATCTAAAACTCCTTCACTAAGGGGAGTTAACATGGTAAAGAGAATTTAAATTTATGTTGAGTTTTATGAGGAGAATTTTGCAATGCCCCCTTTAGTTGGGATTCTATGTGAATGAATTCCAAGTGCCATGCTAGTCCTGGAAGACAGGCAAGAGATGCGGGGAAGATGATGCCCATCATTTACTGAACACAAAAGTCTCCACCGCAGGCCCTCTCCTGCCTGACACCACGTAAGAAGCAGAAATGAAGGAGTGTAAATATTCAAGGCTGGGTCCACAAGGCCTGATGTCCACAGCCAGGGCCTCCTCCTACCACCGCCAACCTTCTAGGTCCATCATATTTGTTACAATAGTCACACAACTTAAATACAGTGCAAGCTGATGACATTCAAGTGTTAAATGTAAGATGAATTCTGAAAATCATTCACTGACTCTAAGAAAATCAAGTTGAATACTTGGAGGGACTTCATAAAGGTGAGTAAATTTTTAACCGTCAAATAGCATGTTAAAGACTGTGGAAAAAAATAGTAAAACTCTAGAGAGACTCTGCATTCAGATTATACACAGTGTAAGCCCTTGTTCCAACCAGCTGGAAGTCCTAGACAATGCATTATGGGTGTTGCTTAGGCCAAAAAGACAAGGAATTCCAACCGGCTGACCCAAACACCAAAAGAAGGCCTGGGCCCTACAGCAAAAGATGGAGGAATAATTGCACAACTATCTGGTTAATTTAAATGTTTAAAATATATATGTATCATTTTTTATGATCTTTTAAAAAATATTTTATTTTTTGCTGCATTGGGTCTTAGTTGCAGCAGGCGGGCTTCTCTCCAGTTGTGGAGCATGGGCCCCAGCATGTGGGCTCTGTAGTTGTGGCGCAAGGGCTCAGTTGCCCCGCGGCATGAGGGATCTCAGTTCCCCAACCAGGGTTCGAACCTGTGTCCCCTGCATTGGAAGGTGGATTCTTAACCGCTGGACCACCAGGGAAGTCCCTTTGATTTTGTCATTTAATGACTTTTTTAAAGAAACATGTATTATGACCCTTAGTATTCACTCCATGGGTAAGAAAGCTTCTTAAACCAGATTTATTAATTCAGATATAACTATGGCTATCGAATGCTTGGCGTTCCCTGGATTCAGAGCACGTTGAGTTTGCTTTATTTAACATTTTTTCTTCTTGACTCTCAGTTGCCACCATGAAGCCTACTTCTGTGTTTACCAAGTTCAGCACTGCTTCATTATTTCATTTGTAGAATCTCTCCTCCATTGTCTTCCATTAGTTCTGCTACTTTCTCAATCTCATCAGTGCTCACTTTTTATTCAATCAGTACACTAGTAAGATCTCGGAACCAACCTGCTAAGCCAGGTCGCCAGTCCCAGGCTGGTGGGAGGGAGGATGGTTCAGCTCAGGCTGGCGTGGACAGTACACAGGCTATTCCTGGCGTGCAGCAGATTTCAGGAAGGAAGAGGGCAGAAGCAGGGACAACAAATGACAAGTCACTCTGCTTGCCTGTGGCAAGAGTTCTGTTGTGTGCAGTTAAACGTGGGTGTGTGTGATTTCCCGGGGCTCCACTACCACCCAGACAACAGCGCCTGCTTCCAGGAAGAACTGCCTACTTCTATCTTGATCCCTACTCAGTGTAACAATGTATCTGTTCCAACTAACTCCATCACCAAGGTCAGTAGTTTGCACATTCATCCAATCCCAAGGGTCTGCTCACAGGCTGCTGCCCACGAAGCCATTTAATGAGCAATTATTATGTGCTGAGCCCTGGGCTAAGCACTACCTCATTTAAACCCCACAGCAACTGTGAGATAGGTACCCCAAGTTACAAACAATAAAAAAAACTCTCCAAGAGGCTAAACAACAAAGCTTAGGCCCCGCAGTGAGTAGGGGAACTGGGATTTGCACCCAGGAGTTCTGATCCGAGGCCCCACCCTTAACCATTAGGCCAAACCTACTGTGTCTACATGCAGGACACTGCCCCACACTGGGGAACCCGTCTAGGGAAAACCAGCATCTGCCCTCCAGGCATTCACAAACTTTCCTTGAACAGCTGAGGCACAAAATGCATTTCTTGGGGGTTAATTCTTAGCCTTCCTGATCGAGGCAAGCACAGAAATATCGAGAAAGAAAACACAATTTCAGATAATCCGCCTGGAGGTCATCCAAGCTGGCATTTTGTGGAAGCCGATTCCTACACCTACAGAATGTTTCCTAATCAAAGAATCCTCAAAGCTCAAAAACCACCCCGAGCTGGCCTCAAGCTCCCTCCCCACCCTCAGGTGGGGGCCATCTGTGCAAGACAGGAACCTGGCAGAGATGGCAGGAGCATGGCGCCTGAGGCAGGGAAAGAGGTCTTGGACAGCAACCCCTTTGGCGAGGGAACAGAAGTGAGTCCGGTGTGTGTGATGTGTGTCCGATCGCCCACACAGGCGCTTGTGGGAAGCGGCAGAATAGTAGCTGGGTGGAGTAGCAGTGAGTTCTGTGGATGGAGGATTCCAGGCTGTCCCTCTACACCACAGTATAATGGAATATTTACTGCAGAGCCCGGGCCCCAGGAAGTGAGAAAAGCTCCCAGGCCCACTTTTGCCAAGGGAGACTGAGATTCTGGCTTGAGGTCCTTCCTATGCCCGCCCAACTCCTCTCACACCCACAGGCTCCGAGCTGGGTCCCAGTGGCAGTTACCAAAGCTTCAGCCTCTGAGGTGCAGAACCTAAGATGGAGATCTAATGTCCCTGAAACTTCAGTGATTTGATCTTGAGTCTATGTCATGATCCCCCGATCTTGATTTCCAGACTTCTTTAAGACAGTCAGACCTGGCTGCTCCTTTGTGTGACAGAGCAGTCCTGAAATCCTGGATTTGGGGGAAGAGGTTTAAGGTCCCCAGGATATCTTCCCTGTTTTATAAACAGAGGCACAGAGGTTGAGTAAAATCTCTTGTTCCATGTGTCAAGGCCGAAATTCCGAGCTTTAGGCTGTGCTCCAATGACAGACTCTTACAAAAGTTCACATGCGCGTCAGTGGTTTTGGAATTAGTATATTCCACTGGGTCAATGTTATAGATCGCGCTTTGCTTCCCGCTAGCCCACAAAGGCCTATTAAGCCGACATGTAGCTGAGAAGGGGCAGGGGCTCCTGTCAGACACCCAGCTCCACCACTCACTGGCTGTGTGACCTTTAGTGAGTTACTAAACCTCTCTGTACTTCAGTTTCCCCATATGTAATATGGAGATAATACAAACTGCTACTTAAAGGGGTTGTTGTGAGGATCGAATGAGATAATCTCTGGGGAACACTTAGAACAGTGCCTCCAATTAGGTACTCAATGAATGTAAGATGCCACTAAGATGATGGTGCCAGGGTAACAATGTTTCTATAGCAGGGCTTCTCAACCTTGACACTTGTGACATTTGGGGCCAGATCATTTACGCACCCTGGGCCTTGTAGGATGTTTAGCAGCATCCCTGGCCTCTTTCCACTAGATGCCAGTAGCACCCCTGCCCAGTTGTGAAAACAACAAAAAAAATGTCTCTAGACATTAAAGTGGCCCCAGGGCTTGAGAACCACTGTTTTACAGGAAACCAGCTGAGAGTCCCAGCTGGAACATCGGATTCCTCTCCCTGCTGCAGCCCAGATGGTGAGGCTGGGGTTTTCCCTTCCTCTCACCTGCTGAGGTGGCCCTCCCATGCCAGCTCCAAGTCACTAGTGGAAGCATCTAGGCTGGCAAGTTAGGAATGGTCGGGCAGGTGGGTGTTTCTGGGGATGTGGAGGGGGTTGGGGGGTCCTCTAAGTGGGATGATGAAAAGTGGGAGGAAGAAGAAGGAGCAGAGGCAAAGGGGGTTTCCCACCTCCATCCCTCTGACCTCCTGCAGGAACAGCACCTGCAGGGCTAAAGGTCGCAGGGCAGGGTCCTCCTCCCCCTGGGGGTGGAGTGTGGTTTCTCCCCTTTCCACTCTGCTGGCCAATGAGGGTGAGGTGAGCAGTGGGGACCAGGCTGTGGGGCCATAAGCAGCAGGAAGGGAGAAGGCAGGGAAGCAGTGGGGGAGGGGAGGGCATGGAGGTGCACCAAGGGGTACAGGCAGCTTTTGGGTGTCATTTTGACACAGAGCAGGGGACAAACTGGACTGGATTTGTCCCCAAAACTTCTTGATGCCATGACCTTGAATAAAGCCCTCCTCCCATTCTGCTTTCTTTTCACCACCTTTTTAAACCTGCATTTTCCCGTTTTATCCATTTATTTGTTAAATGAGGAGGGCCCAAAGACCTCTTGTATGTCTAGCACTGTTCTAAGCCCCTAAGGGTGCTTTTATTTATAAGTGATTCTTGATTTCAAGGTGAGAGGAAGGAAGGTACTAATTAACTAAATAGAAGGCACAATCTAATTGAAAACTAACATATGTTCATGTACACAGCTGTGGAGCCACCCAAATCATATACATATATTTATACACATAAATGCCGAGGGAAGGTAGAATAAAACAATTTCTTAAAATTTTCAACCAATGGGCTTCATGAATTGATGTTAAAAGGGCAGAAGGAAAACTCAGCCTAAACAAAGGGCACCCCAATCCTACCACATCTCCAGGCTGCCACAGCTCTCAAAGGGCATGTGGGTCAAAGGGCATGTTCAATAGAAAGGACACTTTCCCAACTGGAATAAATCTGACCCTTCTTGAATCAAACTGATTGTAAGTTTTCTTCTTGTAATTTGTGGGAATAACCCTTTTCTTTTGTTCCTGTTGGGGGATCTGTGCCTGATATTAGAAACCACTCAAAGATGGGCGTGTGCAGAGGAGGTCGGACAGACACAGACTGTCATTCACCCAAAACCAGCATAACCAACAAACACCTCCCCCAAATTGTCCAACGTTGAACGCCAAGAGTCAAGCTAGGTTACTGCAGTAAACACAAGCTGTTACAGAAGCAAATGTTGGTCAAGAAATTGATTAGCTTCAAGAGCCACTCTGAAGCGGGCTCTGGGAGAAGCATGTTATTAATTTACTTAGGGGAAGGTCTGGAGATGGAGGAATGGATAAGCAATTCTTATGTGGTAAACATAAGCAGCATCATAAAACACAAAAAATACCTTAATTAATTATGGTAGGAAAGGCATTCATTTCTCTCTCTGTCGTAGGATCGGTCAGTTGGAGGGACGGGGATCAGATAAAACTCAAAGCTGTCCTGTTGAGCCTGAGCGCGCGGTGGCCCAGAGGAGCAGGCTGGCATTCGCTGTCCCACGTCCCACCATCCATCCCAACCCGGACCAGCCGGAGACTCGCGCATGGAGTTATGGGTCCGGACCGCCTGACGCCAAGCGGGGCCTCCCGGGACTTAAAACAGCCCCCACCTGCTGGAGATTCGGTGACAGGAGTCGATGGGAAACCCAGGAAACCCAGGCGCGGCGGCTGGCCCCAGCTTCAGGGTCGGAGCGTAGGCGCAAACGGGGCATCTCTCGCGTTCCCGGGTAGGAAGCCGTGTAATTAAAGCGCGCCCAGAGCCAGGGATGGAATTTCCCGATACGCGTACGAAGGACCGTCCCCAGGCCCCCGGGATTCCTCCGTTAACAGCCCCCCAACCCCGGCCTTGCCGACCAGAGAGCCCTTACCAAACCGCCAACACATTTCCAAAGAGTAAAATCGCGGATGCCGTACTGCGCTTTGTTCCCGGCACTGAGCTAAACGCGCTTGCCTCTGCCTCGCTCCTTTTCCCCCAACCGACAGGAGATGACCTCTCTGCCCCCGGTCCATCCCGAGCAGCGGCGGCCGCGGGCTCCCCGTTCCCAGGGCCGCTCTAAGACCCTCGCTCTCTCTGGTACCAGAATCTCCTGTCCAGCTCTATTGTGGGGAGGGGCGGGGAAGATGCTCGAATTGATCCTTGAACCTCTCCAACGCACCCGTGCCGAGCCCAGCTCTGCAGGGAGGCTCTGATCCTGAAACCAAAAGAAGGTTCGGCTTGGCCCCGGGCAGCCTCTCGACCCCCCGCCGAGTCATTCCCGAATATTCAGATCAACCTGCGCGGCTCGAGAGGACGATTTGGCCCCTAAAATGCTCATCCCTCTCAGAACTGCGCCCCCGCACCAGTTTCCAGCGATAGAATTAACCAGAAAGCCGGCCAGGCTCCGGCTAATGGAAGGAGGGCGAGACTCGGATTTGTTCGCCGGGGTCCGTACCCGCCTCTCTATCCCTCCCTCCCCACCCCCGCCTCCTGGTTTCAAGGCGGCGGCGAACTCGGGATCTTAAGTGAAAATCCCGCACAGTTCTAAAATAATATTCGGCTATAATAATAAAAACACATGAGAGATGCCTATCTGGGTGGTTGCGGCCGCCAGAGTCCAATTAGGAACAGGCACGGGTTCAGGGTTGGGGGTGCGGGTCTCCCTCCAGCGTCCTCCAGGAGCCAGAAGGGGCGGCCCTGCTTGTCCCAAGGTTCTCCATCTCTGCTGGGAAGGGGCGGGGCACGCCCCAAGGGCCCGGGGAGCGTGTGGTCTCCATGACAACCTCCCCTCGGCGCCCCCCATCCCATCCTCCCGATAAAAATGGGTGTGGCCCGCAGCACCCGAGGAAACCTCACGGCCCCTCCTCACAGTCTCCTGCCTGGCGAAGCAACAGGGCTTGAAGCGAAGCGGGGCCCCGCCTGCGAGCTCCCACCGGGAGCTGGTGCTGCTTGGTGGGCAGCCTGGTGGGGCATGGCCCCCGGGAGGTTCCGGGTGTGGGGAGGGGGATCGATCCTTCGCAGCGACCCGCAAGGCGCGCGGAGACCTCGAACCCCACCCCTTCAGCCCCGCGGATGCTTTCTGGCGCGTGGCCCGGCTCTGGGAGGGGGCTGCGCGGGGTGACGCCCTTTCCATGCGTGCCCCGAGGCTAACTCGAGTTCCTCGACCCCGGCGAGCTCTGAGAGCTAACAAAGGGCTCGGAAATGAGGGGCAAAAAGCGGGAGGAGGGGTGGGAACCTTGGTTAAACACCCTCGTAGAATAAAAGCCAAAAACCAGTGCTGGCAACGCAGATCACGTAAGCCCTACAAACAAAGCATCGGGCCCCCGAGGAAGATTCCGGGTGAACGACCCCGGTGCTCAAGACCGCAGCAGCAAAATGCCAAGACTTCAGCGCTAATTGCGCTCCCCCCGTTAATGACAGTCCCCGCCCTGTCCTCCTAAGCCCAGCCACCCGGCTTGGCACGGTACTGTAAAGACGTGACACACCGCAAAAAGATGGCACCTCGCGTTCGGAGGGGAAAAAAGCAGGGGTGGAAGTGGGAGGAGGCAAAGCCTTCCCTCCCCCTCCTCGCCCACCCGGGTCCACACCCACTGCCGCAGTGAGGGGCGAGCACTGCGCGCCAGCCCCTCGCCTCCGGCAGGGAGCGCACAAGCCGGACGCCCGGCGCGGAGCGCAGAGAATGGGGCCCGCCCCGAAATGCACCTGCAGCCCTTGAGCGGGCTGGTGCCGGGCTGCGGCTGTGCGCGCCCTCGAGCCGGGATCGGCAGCTGCCGAATCCTTCCACATCGCAAGGCCAGGTGACCCCTGCCTTTTCGAGCCTCCACCTTGGGATCCGCGCGCTGTCTTCTCTCGGGCACGGCGCTGCTTGCGTCTCGGTGCCAGGAGCGCGCAGGGGGAAGGGCGACTAAAGTGACAGCGCCGGGACCCCTCCCCATTTCTCCGATTCCACTCCCAGCCCTCAAATGTCCCCAGCGGGTTTCTGAAGGAGGAAATCGAGGAGAGGGTGGGCCACCGCCTTAAACCAAGGGCAGCGAAAGCCCCACTGGAATCGCTGCCGGGGAGGGGCTGGCAGGCAGTCATCTTTTCTAGAACCCGATCAATACCTTCCTTAGAGCTGATGGCAAACCGAGGCAGAGAAATTGGATTACAGGTTCGGTTTCGGGGGTCGTCACCGGACTCCCCTCCACCCCCCGACACACACACAGTCATACGCCCATTGCGGCAAAAGGCGGTGTTCGAGAGTGCATAGCAGCCCCCTCCCCCAGATCATCGCCATCCGCGCCCCACCCTGTGGGCACAACATCTGACGGGTCCGCGAGAAGCGGGTCGTGTAGAAAACCCCCGCCTCAGGACACACACACACGAGCGCGCGCGCGCGCGCGTGCATCCCTTGCATGGGTCCCTTTCCAAGTCGCCCCAATCCAGGCGCCGGAGCGCTGAGGGCGCAAGGAGGGGCCGCCGCCTTTGCCCCCGACCAATGCCCACCTCATGAAAACCATCTCTGAGGCGAGGGGAGGCGGCATGGGGTTGCAGGAGGGAGGACGGGGAGGCAAATTTCGGAGCCTCGCACTTACCTGATAGTCGACAGAGGGCGAGGACAGTAGAGGGAAGCAGAGGAGAAAGTGGCTGTGGTGTCGGTGGCAGAAGGTGGGCGGCGGCGGCGGCGCTGCTGCTGGTGTCTGAGCTGGTGGGTGGTGGAGACTGCGAGCGCGCGCACGAGCGAAGAGGGCGCGCTCCCGAGACCGGCGGGCAGCGCAGGCGCGAGCAGCGGGAGCACGAGCCTCCCGAGGGGAGGGGTGGGCCGTAAGGCCTCGCGGGCGTGTTCTCCTCCGGCCACCAGTAGGCGCGCGCGAGAGCTCCAAGGATCGGCCCATCCTAGCCTCTCGGCTCTCTCCTCTCTGAGCTTCCCTTCCCGGGTCTCGCCTCCCTCTCACGACTTGGGCCGCGGCGCTGACCGCAATGCGCATGCGCACTCTGGCCCTTCTTCTGCTAGGGGAGCCTTTGTCTTGTCTGAGGGGTCTCCTCCCTTGGGAGGGAGGCTTGGATGCTCTCTGGGTCGAGAAGAGGCTGGGTGCTCCGCCCCCAGGTCCGCTGCCCCTTTTTTTCCCTGTCGTCCTGGGGTGATGTCCTGTCTGGGAAAGGTTCTGGGCGGGTTTCCACATGGCCAGCCCTCCAGTCCGTCCACCCTGGACCTCAAACCTCCCTCGGGCTTGCCCTCCATATCGCTGGCACCCTGACCCTCCCCTGAATTTCCCGAAATGATTCCCCTTGTTGGAGATCAGTTCCCCGGATCTGCTTCCTTTCAATCTGTCCACCTTTTTTGTTACCGATCAAGGTGAATTCTTTCCTTAGCAGATATGCTGAAAACAGGCTAACTCAGTTGTAATACGGTAGTGCAAGGTTTTGGGGGGTTTTGGTTTTTTGTTTTAACAAGGAGCATTCGAATCTATTATTCATCTGTGACCCAAGAATAAAATCTCAAATTAGATGAAGATTCAAATGGCACTTATCACATTACAGAGCATTTTCACATATACAGTTATTTTTACCTTGTTTGTGAAACACTGTTAAACTGTAAACAGCTTGAGATCTGAATTTCTAAATGCTGCTGGAGATTCTCACCTGGATAACACGGCCTCAGACTGAAACTGACCAGGGGCTTTCATTCTCTCAGTCAGCCAACATCTAGGTTTTGTCCTTAGCTTTGTCTCCCCAACATCTAATTTAAGCCCTGGGAGTGGGAGGTTTTAAGTGTATGAGGGCTTGGAGACAGCCATCTTGTCCTAAGATGGGAATTTGTCTTAAAGCTTTAATTTGCATAGCTCATATATTTTTTCAAAGCAGTATTGTATGTTACAGATTAATACAAAAAGCAGGTAATTAAAGATACTTTATTCACAGGGGTTTAATTAATGTATTATTGGGAGCACTGAGTGGATGATGGAGATGGGGGCCAATTTCTTAAGCTCTGAGTCTCTAGAATTGACCTTTTGTTGTTCCAACTGCCACCATCCTAAAGACCCTTATCTTGGTTCTCGATATGTAGTGACCTTACTGGTGTCCCTTCTCTGTTTCTTTCTATATCAGCTCATCCTGCCTAAAGGCTTCTAATTTCTCCCTAAGTGAAATTAAACTCCTTAGCCTTAAACTTCTCTTCATCTGCACCTCCCCCCCCGCCCCCGCGGCCCCCCCTCCCCCTGCCCCCAGCCTATCATCTGAGCCTCTGTCTTTTCCAGTTTTCTCTCTCATCTATTCTATGGCCAACTGAGCTTGTTTGACTGGAACTCTTGCTCTACTCTAGGGTTTTCCTTTGCCTGCAAAGTCCTTGCTCTTTCTTCACCAATATCCTACCTAACTTTCGAAACCTAGCTCAAATTTTACCAAAACCTCCCCTAATCATTCCAACTGGAAGGCATATTTACAACCAGGCAGAGTATTTGGACAGCCTGAAGTGTATTTGTTCCGCCTAATTGTCTGCTAGGCAAGGTGCTTTGATGAGACACCTACAGTCCTCTCTCACAGCCAACGTAAGGGAGTATCAATATAATACAGCTAGATTAGAAAGTGAGTATTAACATTACAGACAAATGCTTTACTATGCAAAAGGAACCATATCCAGATTCCCCTAAATGTCAGTTCCCCTGATGCGTTTGAAATGTAAGTTGATTTACAGGCAAATTTGTAAACACCTCAATTATATAAAAGGAGGCAGATCCATGCCTTAGTTTCTCTGGACTTACCTCTTGCTAATTATCACTTAGGCCCAAATTTTCCTTTCTGTCTTTATATTTCCTGAATGCCTCTTACCCACCTCTCCTTCCCTCCATTATCCTGCTGAGAACATTGCCCCTTGTCTAGGTTTTCTGGATTCCAGCAAGAAGCAGGACGAACTGCAGACAAGGGTTTCAGTTACACATGACTCAGCAGTGTAGCTCTATTGTCAAAAAAGCGAAGGTCATCCTGGGGCCCAGAAATAGGGACAAGGCATAACAGATCCATGAGATCAGCCTCTCCTTATATTTGGCTTTGCCCAGACACTCTGGATCTGCCTGCCTAGGGGAGTGTCAGGTAATTTGGGGAGTTTTCAAAGGGGAGCCCCAAATACAGAACTTGAAATCAAGTTAAATATTAACTTTCACTTAAACTGTACCATCACTGGCAAAATCCCACTCTGTGGAAGATGTAGTCAGAATTCTAAAAGTGGGATGTAATGTACAACATGATGACTAAATACTAAAAGTTCTCATTACAAGGAAAAAAAATTTTTGTAACTATATGAGGTGATGGATGTTAATTGAACTTATTGTTGTAGCTATTTCACAATATATATCTGTCAAGCCATTATGCTGTACACCTTAAACTTATACAGTGCTGTATGTCAATTATATCTTAATAAAACTGAAAAAAGTAAGAATTCTAAAAGTTACCAAAATATTGAGACCTGAGTCGCATCTCATGAGCTATAGTCTGGCGTTTGTACTTTTATTTTTACAAGCTGTTCTTTTTTTTTTTAAGCATTTTTTAAAACTTTATTTAATTTATTTATTTGTGGCTGAGTTGGGTCTTCATTGCTGCGCACAGACTTCGGCAAGCAGGGCTTCTCTTGTTGCGGAGCGCAGGCTCTAGGTGCATGGGCTCAGTAGTTGTGGCTCCCGGGCTTAGTTGCTCCACAGCATATGGGATCTTCCCGGACCAGGGCTCAAACCCATGTCCCCTGCATTGGCAGGTGGATTCTTAACCACTACACCACCAGGGAAGCCCACAAGCTGTTCTTTATTCAGAGTAAATATCATTATCATTTCTTTTTCTAAGTAATACCAAGTTCTAAGTACTATTACTGACTGTTATTAGTGTCCTGATTTTTTTTTAATCAGAGAAGGAGGTTGTTTATCCTTTCAACAAACTGTATGGGGCGAAAACAGTGATAACCAAGACTGTAAGTTGCTCTCAGTATAGTGATTTGCACTTATTGATTAATAAGTGATTTATTTATTAATTGATATTGATCTTACACATTCAGGGTTAGCTAATCTGGAAAGGATGCATATGATCCCAGTATATGACATCCTGGAAAAGGCAAAATTATGGAGACAGTAAAAAGGTCAGTAGTTGTTCAGGGGTTAAGGGGGAAGAGGTGGGGCGAAGAGGGATTTTTAGGGCAAAATTATTCTGTATGATGCTCTAATGGTAGATACACGTTGTTATATTGTTATACGTTTGTCAAAAGTCAGAATGCACAGCAGCAAGAGTAAACTCTAAACTGTGGACTTTGGGTGCTAATGATGTGTCAGTGTAGGTTCATGGATTGTAACAAAGTTACCACTCTGATGCAGGATGTGGATCCTGGGTGAGGCTGTGCCTGGGAGCGGGCAAGAGGTGTGTGGAAACTGTATCTGTATTTTCTACTCAGTTTTGCTTGAGCCTAAAACTACTCTAAAAATAAAATCCACCTTTTACAAATTCAAACAAAATTGGGGAAATGCAAAAAAAACCCTCTGGCGTTAGGTACCACCCAGGCAGTTCGTGGCATGCATTCTTTAAAAATAAAATTCTAAGCATTGTAGTGATACTTTTTTGGTCAAGGAAAATCCCCATGCAGTCAGTGGGACAGCTACGAGATGAGACTCTGAGGGAACTGTGTTGTATAACTTTACTTTTTTCCTATATAAGAGACTACCTATACTTTTAAATATTAAATAAAACCTCTCAGTCCCATGTCTAGCATTTCAAATAAATAATTGCCCCAGAGGGTCCCTGGGATTTAGCACCTTAAGGAACTTATTTATCACTGTTCTGGAAAATTCTGAAGCACCGACTACCGAGACTGTTCTCGTAACACGTTGTTGGGCAAAGCCTGCTGCGTTTCTGTCAGCAAGTGGCAGCTCAAGACCCATGATTTCTTGACGCTCCTGCACAGGCGAATACAGACAGTGTGAATGTTGACAGCTGACAGAACAGAGAGCCCTCTGGGGCTCTGAGGCATTTTGCTTTGCTCCAGTCGGAAATGAGTCCGCTAGTTCAGTAGTCTGGCTTCCCTAGCATCAGGCCATGAGCTGTAAGTCGCCCTCTGACAGGCTGTCCTTCTAGAATGACGCAGGATGGTCTGTTTTAAACACTGTTTCAGTGTAAGATAGCTTTCCATGAGTCCCAGACCTTTAGTCTTCTTTCAAAAATTGAAATCTAGTTGACGTACAATATTATGTTAGTTTCAGGTGTACCACATAGTGATTTGACATTTGCATATGTTATGAAATGATCACCATGATAAAAGTCTTATAACCCTCTGTCCCCATACAGAGTCATGACAATACTATAGACCATATTCCTTATGCTGTATATTACATCCTCATGGCTTATTTACTTTAAACTGGAGGTTTGTACCTCTTAATCCCCTTCACCTATTTCGCCAACCTCACTCCCCTCCCCTATGACAATCACCCACGTTTTCTCCGTATCTGAATCTGTTTTTGGTTTATGTTTGTTTTGTTTTTGAGATTCCACATACAACTGAGATCATACAGTATTTGTCTTTCTCTGTCTGACTTATTTCATTCAGCTTAATGCCCTCTAGATTCATGTATGTTGTCGCATATAGCAAGATTTTCTTTAAATTTTTATGGATGAGTAATATTCCTATATATATATATTACATCTTCTTTATCCATTCATCTATCAATGGACACTTAGGTTGCTTCCATATCTTGGCTATTGTAAATAATGCTGCAGTGAACATTGGTGTGCATATATCTTTTCAAATTAGCGTTTTTGTTTTCTTCTGGTAAATACGCAGAAGTGAAATTGCCGAATCATATGGCAGTTCTATTTTTAATTTTTCAAGGAACCTCCATACTGTTTTGCATAGTGGCTGCACCAATTTACCTCCCCACCAACAGTGCACAGATGTCCCCAGATCTCTAGTCTTAAATTCATAGATATCTCTAAACTCACTTGGATTCTAGGAGAAATCAAAATATTTTACTGAATACAGTGGTCATTGGCAGTTCATATTTACGTTTTTGAAATACAGATAATCCTCATTGTTCACGACTCCATATCTGTGAATTTGCCCACTCCCTAAATGTATCTGTACCCCCCCAAATCAATACTTGTGACACTTTTGTGGTCATTTGTGGATACGTGCAGGGGGCAAAAAATGTGATTGGTCCAACTTCGCATGTTCCCAGCCGAGGTCTAGCAAGGCATTGCTCTCTTCTGCTTTCAGCTCTCACCCTGTAAGCAAGTGTCCTTTCCTCCATCTATTTAGTGCCACGCTTTGCCATGCTTTCTATAGTTTTGTGGGTTTTGCTGGTGATTTCGCTTTTATTTTTTATTGTTTAAAAATCTATCCTTTATTTTATTTATTTACTTGGCCACACCACATGGCTTGCAGGATCTTAGTTCCCTGACCAGAGACTGAACCCACGCCCTCGGCAGTGAAAGCGTGGGGTCCTAACCACTGGACCGCCAGGGAATTCCCTGATTTTGCTGTTTAAAATGGCTCTAATGTTTCTAAGCACAAGAAGGCTGTGATGTGCCTCATGGAGAAAATATGTGCATTAGGGAAGCATCATGTGGGCACGAGTTACGGGGCTGTTGGCCGTGAGCTCAGTGTTAATAAACCAACACCATATATTCAATAAGGTGGTTTGAAACAGCCACACACTGCCTTGGCTTGGCAAATGCAGCCTGTGTCCTTGCTGAGCACTACCATCCAATCACATTATATTCTTTACAGGTCATTGAATCACCAAACTCTCTCTTGCTTTCAAACCTTTCATAAGCCTAGATCATTCTCTCATCTCTGCCTGAACAGCTCCTATTTGTCCTTTAAGACTTAGCTCCGATACCCCCTCCTCAGAAGGCCTCCCCTGACACCTGCCTTTTAGGGCCGGGTGTAACCCCGGGAGGCCCACTTACCACACAGGGAGGCGGGTGATCGCTTGTGTACCTGTCTATCCCATCTGGGTGTGACGCCCTGGAAGGCCTGAACTGTATTTTATTCACCTTACTGCATAACACAGTGCTTGACACACAGTAGGTGCTTCATAAACAGCTGACGAGAGGCCTGTAGACTGGATGGATAAAAGAACTGGGTGAAACATTTCTGAGAAACAGGTGCAGGCTGTGGGATACAGCAGAGCCTGAGAGCTCAGCTTATTGGCAATCCAGAGAAGTATTGATGTGGCTAGAAAAAAACAGAACAGGTACAAACCTAAGACAAATAAAAGATATGCATAAACCCTCTTTAGGGAACCTGGAGTGGGCCATTCAGCTCGTCTCTCCCAGCTTCCAAAAAGTCCTGAATCATTGTTTAGATGGAACAGCCTTTTATTAAATACCTCTCACCCCCATTCAACTTCACTGTAAAGCTTGATTGGATTCTGAGATGGACCAGGAGGAAATGTGGATGGCAAGGAGCAAGGGGGCATCTCTTTCTTCTCTCCTCTCACCCCTGTCTTTTTTTTTTTTTTTTTTTTTGCTGTATGCGGGCCTCTCACTGTTGTGGCCTCTCCCATTGCGGAGCACAGGCTCCGGACGCGCAGGCTCAGCGGCCATGGCTCACGGGCCCAGCCGCTCCGCGGCATGTGGGATCTTCCCGGACCGGGGCATGAACCCGTGTCCCCTGCATCGGCAGGCGGACTCTCAACCACTGCGCCACCAGGGAAGCCCTCGCCCCTGTCTTTTGATTACAGCTGAACAAGAGTCAAGAGGCCAGTAAAAGACCAGCAAATCTAATAATCCTGTGATTGTGGTTTTTTAAAGCTCACAGGCAGATTCAAGCTGAATTGAAATTGTTCAATTTCTCTTGCCATTAGCAAGGAAACAGCTGAGTCACACACACATGCGCGCGCACGCGCACACACACACACACACACAGTTCCCTCCCATTCTTGGTACATTGCTCTTTTCTCTGTGTACTTTGCATGCTATTTATCTCAACTTCTCCAAAATCCGTTCAGCAGCCCCTGCCTCCTCTTCTTATTCCTTGGATCACAGATGACTTTTTAGTGCAGAGTCAGCGCTGGAACTGCCTTCTGGTGGTTTCAGGACCTCCGCTGCCTCTCCCCTCTCCTCCTATTTGCCCAGCCACCCCACTGGCTGTCAGCCCTCCACGTTCTTTGGTCCCTTTATCAGCCCCCTCCTGTCACATGAACTGTGTCACCGTGCAGCTGAAATCCTCACTCCACTGTTTCTTTGGGGAGAGGGTGAGGCTATGGCTGGAAAAGTATTAGAATGAAAAACTCCAGCACCCCAGCCCTAGAGCCTTAGAAAGCTCTGAATAGACTTTAGAAATCGTCCTGTTGGAGCCTCTCATCTTACAGATAGGGAAGCATAGGCCCAAAGAGGGAAGCCCTGAGTGATTAATGGCAGAGCTGGGTTTAAAATCAGGCCCTCCATTTCCCAGTCCAGGGTTTGTTCCTCTGCAGCACAACTGGAATGGTACTCTCTGCAAACCTGAAAATTTTATTAAAACAGGGTCTCTACTGGGGGAGATTTTGCCTCCAGGGACATTTGACACCGTCTGGAGACATTTTTGGTTGCCCTCACTGCTGGGAAGGAGTGCTAACAAGTGTTTGGAGAGTCAAGGCCACTTGTAAGCACTTATCAGAAGTGGGATCTGGTCACCACCCCATGCGGGGCCCAGCTGCAGCCCATCTAATGGATGCTTCCATGTGGCTTCAGCGATGGGAACCACAACCTCCCAGCTAATCCAACATGCAGGGGCCGAACTCAAGGCAGACTTTTGCTTGTTTTGTTTTGGGGATTTATTTTTGTTTTGTGTTTTCAGAATGTGAATTTTGCATTACTCTAATACAGGGCTTCTCAACCATGGCAACCGTGGAACTATCAACTTGTCCCATGATCCTAGGTGGGCTCAGGAGTGAGGTGTGAGACCTGGACTCAGATTTATGTGCCTGGAAGAACTCTAGACAACAAGTTTTGTTGTGGGGCCTGTCCTGTGCATTGTAGGACATGTAGCAGCACCCCTGGCCTCTACCCGGTAGATATCAGTAGCACCTCTATGACTTTTTTCCTCTGCGGAAGAGCACGTCAATTTTTTTTTTTAATTGAAATATAAGAGGGAGGAGACATGGGGACATATGTATATGTATAGCTGATTCACTTTGTTATAAAGCAGAAACCAATACACCACAGTAAAGCAATGGTACTCCAATAAAGATGTTAAGAAAAAGAACTAGAACTCATGTACCATAAAATTAGGTGAAAATTTTCTATGACTTTTGTTGTCTTTATTCCTTAGTTCCACCCAGGCCTTGCTCATAATTGGTACTTAAATGTTTGACCAGTTGATTCGGCACTGGGCTCTCCTTAGAGAGGCTTCTCCCTGGACACGGTATGGAGGTGGGGTTCTTGCGGGTGGTGTGTGTATATGCTGAGGTCTGGTGAGCACACAGGGCAATGGACTTAACTGATGTGCAGGGTCACGTGACTAGTTCAGACCAATGAGTTGTGATGGGTGTCACTTCCAGGCTGGAGCATTTGATTGCTTGTGTGAGTCCCTCCGGAGTTCTCTCCGTCCACTGAGGTGAGCGGAAGCACAGGTAAGATGGAGCCTCCTTCAGGGAGGGCCCCTGGGTGATTACCATAAACCGCAAGCTCCCTCCTGATCCTCATGGGACATGTAACATGAGTGGAAAGTAAACTTCTGTCAAACCATTGAGATTCGGGTATCCTTTGTTATTGCACCATAATCTAGCTTATTCTGACTGTTACAAGGGCATACACAGAAATCAACCCATATTCAAAGAAACCATCCCATTCAAACCAGCCAGTGGAGTCCATTCAAATGCCAAGATAATCTGGGGTTAAAAAAAAAAGTTCGTGAAGTTAATTAACAAACATTTTATTGAGTTAAAAACACCAGCAAGCTAAAAAAAGAAACGGCTTGTTTGTGTTATGTTTCAGTTGTTTACAAATTCAAGAGGGTGAAACAGAGCGTGAGCACAGTGTGTGCCCTTTTTCTTTCTCTGTGTGATGTGGGGGACCGGCTATTACAAAGTCACAGAGGGGCTCTTGTGTCCAGCAACAGCACCTCAGGGCCCATGTGCTTTGCATATTCATCCACAATAACTACTTTCTTCTTGCAAGTTCAGGCCAATGACTTTGGGTTTGGGGTGTGGAATGAAAATTATGAACAGGCTAGAGAAGAAAAATTGTACCAAACATGATAACGATAGGGGTGCATGTCTCTTTAAGGAAGACAAATGTGAATATTCAAACTAGATAAACCAGAAAGAGTGACCAATGACTAAAGCAACTCTTTTACAAAGAAGTCTTCTGTCCTAATTCCCTTGGTGCCCTCAAGTGTTTGCTTCTAGATCCTGAGATTCCAGAGGTGGAGGTAAATGGCAAAGAAATGTGAAGCTAAGATTCATTACCATTTGACAAAAAAGATAAAACATTTTGTAGGTACATGCACAAAAGAGAAAAACTCAATTTAATATTCATGTAGTTAAAAAAAAAACCCAATGGCTTAAACTTTAAGCCTTAAAAAAAAACAAAAGGCATACCTGTCCAGGATAAGTTTTCATTACTACATTTTTTCTTAGATAGTTTGCAAACATCACATGGAAACCCTGAGTGTTGATTAATTATTAGGATTCCTTATTGCCAATGCTACTAGCTAGCAGGTATTATTGGGTAAAACGCTTGTCTTCTCTGTACCTGTTGCCTCATTTGTAAAATGAGTGGGTTGGAATAAAAGACCCTCCAGGGGCCTCTCAGCTCTAAAAAATTCTGACTTTTTGAAAAGTAGCACCCTGGAGAAAAACGTGGGCCCATCCTTTGTATATAAATGATACATTTTCCGAGAAAACTGACATTCCAAATCTGACATTTTAAAATAGAAAATAACTTTCTTCCAGATAGGGCTGGTTTCCTAAAAAAGTCAGGGTTGTCAGCATCCAAGGCTTTTGGTGCCCTGAGGAGGGGCCGCTGGAGTCAGGAGCCAGTGCGCTCTGGGCACCTGCTGTCAACTGCAGCATCTGGGTGGAGAAGGTAAAGCAAGAACAGCTGGAGACGCTAGCCAGGTCTCCCAAGGTCTTCCTGCTGCTAAGGAACCAGACCTCATACCTACCAAGGCCAGCCCCTGGGCTGAACATGGGGCAGTGTGGACACCCCCTGTTCTCTCTGCTTAAAACTTGTTCCCTTCTTCTAGGGCATGGATGTCCTCTTCTTTAGGAGAAATGCCCCTTTTGTGCATGGGAACCATGTGGTTCTTTTTTTTTTTCCTAGCACTTTTTTTTTTTTTGCAGTACGCGGGCCTCTCCCGTTGCGGAGCACAGGCTCTGGACGCACAGGCCCAGCGGCATGTGGGCTGGGCTCACGGGCCCAGCCGCTCTGCGGCATGTGGGATCTTCCCGGACCGGGGCACGAACCCATGTCCCCTGCATCGGCAGGCGGACTCTCAACCACTGCGCCACCAGGGAAGCCCAAGGGAATTTTTAAAGATCAGTTTTATGTTCACAGCAAAATTGAGGGGAAGGTACAGAGATTTCTCATATACTCCCTGCTCCCCCCGAAATACACAGCCTTTCCCATTATCAGCACCCCCACCAGAGTGGTACATTTGTTACAGTTGATGAACATGCACTGACACATTATAAACACCCAAAGTCCATAGTTTACATTATGGTTGTATATTCTAAGGCAGCGGTCCCCAACCTTTTTGGCACCCCTACAGCCCCTAGCAACCACTGATTTTGTAGTGTTTCCTTAATTTTTCCTTTTTCAGAATGTCATATAGTTGGAATCATGCAGTATGTTTTCTGATCCACTCTGACAATCTCTGTCTTTCAGCTGGTGCATTTAGACCATTGATGTGTAAGGTGATTGTTGATATAAGAGTTGGATTAATATTTGTCATATTTGTTACTATTTTCTATTTGGGGAACCATGTGGTTCTGATCGGAGGCCCCTATGATGGTGTCCACCCCTCTGGTCCTGCAACTGGGCACTTGATCCAGGCGGGGCTGACCCGTAGGCCTCTTTCTAGTCGGAACTGGAGGAAGAAGGCTCCCTTTCTCTCCGGTGGCCAGGGTTCTAGCCTTGTGGAGAAAGTCCCTCCAAGAGAAACAGAAACAGGAAGGGGAGAGATCTGAAGGGGTCTGAGTTCCCACCTGGACCTTCCCCTGCCTTCCCTGTAGCCTGTTCTGAACCTACAACCCCCCATCCAAGGGAGTTGCAGTTAACCATTTGTACCTCATGAGGCTAGACTTGAGGGAAAGAAGGAAGAAGGAGAGAGTCCTGGAAGCTTTTCTGTACGTTCAGCCTGGGGAATCCAGCCTTGGAAAGTCGCGTGGAGCCAAAGCATGGAAGATGAGGCCAGGCCCAAAGGCCACTGGGGAAGGGCAGTCTAGACCAGCAATAAAGTCCCACTGGAAAGAGGTTTATCAAAGGATGGCAAATCTCACGATGTGGGGAAAGAGAGAGAAGGGGTCAAAATCTTAGGAAGTCTGGTGAAAAGAAGATGGGTGGAAAACAGAGGTTGAGAGAAAGAGAGAGACAAAAAGAGAGAAAGAGGGGAGGAATGATATATCATGGTGTTGAGAGACATTTTTGAGAATGAATTTGGGTTTCAGCGCAAGGATCTGAGAAGACCTCAAAACAGGACAGTCTATGCCTTAAGTGAATTTGGGAGGGACATTACGTATTCAGGAGATGGAAAAACACTGTACTACAGAGTGTAAATGGACTTAGGGGAGACTCACTTGAAATAGATTCACTCTGACCCTTCACTTCTCTTCAAGTTCTGTTTACCTTGAGACTGGCCCCCAATTGCTTAAAGCCAGGCTCTACCTTATATTTCATGTTCTACCAAGACTTAGACTGTTGTTGGCTTTGATGAGATGGTGGAGGCAGCTTCACACCACCCCTCCCCCTTCCCCCTCCTCCCCTCCCACCCTACCCCACCCCCAGCATTTAAAACCCTTTTGAGGTTTCCTACCTGCCTGATGCTGAAATCCTAACTCCTTTCCTGGGTCTCCCAGGCCCTCTCTGATCTGGCACTGCCTTTCTCTCCTCCCTCATTGTTATCTTGGGCGGTCTGGGAGGCCTCACAAAGGCCCTAAGTCAGGAATGAGCTGGAAAGCGTGAGGACTGGAGAGAAGCAGGTGTGTGTGTGTTGGGGGGCAGAGTAGGGAGGGGGCAGCATAGGACACAGCCTCAGATTCTGGTTAAAGAAATTCAGAGCTGGAAGCAACCTCGGGGGGACCCTAACTCAACCCCTTCAATTTATTTATTATTTTTATATATTTATTTTTTAATTGAAGTATAGTTGATTTACAATATTATACTAGTTTCAGGTGTACAGCGTAGTGATTCAGTATTTTTACACATTATACTCCATTAAAAGTTATTATAAGATAATGGCTGTAATTCCCTGTGCTATACAATATATCTTTGTTGTTTTTCTATTTTATACATGCATAATTGACATATAACATTGTATTACTAACTCTTTTATTTTAAAGACCAGGAAATTGCAGGTCAGAGAAGGTTAAATTACTTGGGCAGGTTTTAAAAATAATTATTTTAAAAACCTGCAGAAGTAATACATGAGCTTTCATGTTAAAAATTCAGAGAATACAGAAAAAGAAAAAGCCCCCTTTGGCACAGCCCCACCCACCCGTGCCTGTCCCAATCTCTGCCCCACTGTCCTCTCCAGAGGGAACTTTGACCAGTCGAGAGGGTGCTGTTCCTGACTTTTGGGTCGGCCTATACCTTTGTATATGTACGTTTAGAAATGTACGGCTTTATTTGGGCTTTTCCTTCACATCGGTGGAATTATACTTTTTGGCTTTGGAAACCTTTTCACTTTTGTTCATGTGGATGGATTGCATTCTTTTTACCTGCTGCATAGTATTTCTTGGTTAGATGCACTATATCATTTAACCTTTCTTTCCTCTCTTGGGCATTTGGGTTGCCCCTGGTTATTAGAAACAGGGCTGTGGCAAATACCATTGGACATGCCTCTCTGAATACGAGTGCAAGGATTAGGGTAAATACCAAGCCGTGGAAGTCCCAGGTCCAGGGGTACTCATAATGAAATTGTAATCAATGCTGCCAAAGTGCTCTCCAAAAAGGATGTATCAAATCACCTTCCCACCAACGGTATGTATGACAGCCTGCTTCTCAGCACCACCACCTCCAATGCTGGTTCAATAGCTATAGCCATATAGCTCCAATGCTGTATTAATCTTTATAATTCTTGCCCCTGTGTTGGGAAGACAGTGATACCTCTGTTACTGTTGTTATAGTAGTTGTTATTTACCTTTGTATTTTGAAATAAGTTTAGGCTAACAGAGAAGTTCTGAAAATACAGAGTTCTTATAGTCCCTTCCCCCAACTTCTCCTCATGTCAGCATCTTACATAACCTCATATAGTGATCAAAACTAAGACATTAATTAACATTGGTACAAAGCTATTAAACAAACAGCAGACTTTACTCAGATATCACCAATTTTCTCACTTGTGTTCTGGTTGTTTTAAGTTTTGTTTCCCTAATTACTAGAAAGATCAAACACCTTCTTGTATTTTTTTTTTTTTTGGCCATCTGTGTTTCTTCTGTACAATGCCAGTTCAAAATTCTTTGCCCATTTTTTCCCTTCTTGGATTGTTTGTCTTTTTATAATGATTTGCAGAGGCTCTTTATTTAAGAACTCTTCTAAGCTCACACAGCTAATTAGTGAAATGAAAACCCAGGTCTATCGATCGCCTATTTCCACTACAAACACCCTGTCCTCAGTTCTCCTGCCTCTCAATTGCTTCCTTTCTCTCCTGGTCCATGCTCTGTGGTCCCCAGCTGGGAGACCATGTTCTTATCAGCATCCCTCAGAGAATCAAGTGGGGCCAGGGCTGCTCGCTTGTACCTCATTTCACTCATCATCGCTGGGCTAATGACATTAGGGGCCGTCTGGGATGGGCCTTTTCTGGACACCAGCTTGCTTTCTGGAAATTCTCATCTCCCTCTGAGGCAGGCTGCAGAGAACGCTGGCTGCCAAGGCCCGAGAATGTGCCATTGACGATTGTCCCTTCTTTAATTGCTGTCCTGGCAACCATAAAACCTCTTGCCCTGGCAGAATGGAAAGTGCAGAAGGAAGGAGTGTGCGTCTTGGTATCGCTGGGGCCCCTGCAATTCCCAGAGCACCGCCCAGGGCGCTCCGAGCCCCCTCTGGGCCACTCTCTCATCCTCCAGCCACAGCTCCAGAAATTGACGGGAGATGGCAGGCCAAGGTGGGCACTGCCGTGGGCGGGGGTGCAAAGGTGGCGCCCTTTCTGGCTGCTCTGCTTCCACCCAACCATCAGTTCCTTGAGGAGGGGGGTTGTGTCTCGATATTCTTCTCCTTCTGGCTCTAAAATGGGGCTAAACAGAAATCTTGTCACTTGTAGTTACTCTAGATAAGGAAGGAGATGGGGTGGAGACACCCTTTCTCCCTAGTCTTGTCCCAAATATGTGGCAGGGCCAGTGATGTAGTGTGTTGAATGGTGCCCCCCCCCCCAAATATATGTCCACCCAGAATCTGTGATTGTGACCTAATTAGGCAAAATGGTCTTTGAGGATGCAACTTTTAAAAAACTTTTTATTTTATATTGGAGCAGAGTTGATTAACAATGTTGTGTCAGTTTCAGGTGTGCAGCAAAGTGATTCAGTTATACATATACACGTATCTAGTCTTTTGCAAATTCTTTTCCCATTTAGGCGGTTGGGGATATAATTATTAAGAACCTCAAGAAGAGGTCGCCCTGGGTTACCAAGGTGGTCCCTAAATCCAATGACACATATTGTCACGCGATAAAGACAGAGGGAGATTGGAGACACACAGAGAAGAGAAGGCCATGTGGACGTGGAGGCAGAGACTGGAGTTATTTAGCCACAAGCCAAGGAACGCCTGGGGTCACCAGAAGCTGGAAGAAGGAAAGAAGGCTTCTCCCCTAGAACCTTCCGAGGGCGCGTGGCCCTGGTGACACCTGAAGTCCAGACTTCCATCCTCCAGACTGTGAGAAAATAAACTTCTGTTGTTTTAAGCCACTTGGTTTGTGGTCATTTGTTATAACAGCCACAGGAAACTAATATAGGTGGGAACCAACCAGGCCATTAAAACCCATAATCCTTGAAGGGACTACAGAAATCATCCATTGTTGCCTGAGTAGGAAAATGAGGACAGAAGGGAGGGATGCCCTGCCTCTGGCCAGCATAAGCAAACAACAGCATGTTTCATTTATATACAATAGCCTGTGTGGTGGTATGTCTTTGTCAGCCCCACAGGGGACAGGTGGAGAGCAAGGCACTGGCTCTTCACCATGGAAGGAAGGTGGGAATTTTCTCTGTGGAAAACAGAGGGCGGGGGTGGGGCTTGTTTTGAGAACCTGTGGGAAGCGCCCAGCTCCTTCCCAGGCCCCCTCCAGGCCCTGGGGAGGGGCCTGAGAATTTGCATTTCTTTTGGTTGTTTCTTTGTTTGGTTAAGAAGACATTGGATGTTTTTTTTGTGTGTGTGTGTGTTTTCTTTTTTGCGGTATGCGGGCCTCTCACTGTTGTGGCCTGTCCCGTTGCAGAGCACAGGCTCCGGACGCGCAGGCCCAGTGGCCATGGCTCACGGACCCAGCCGCTCCGCGGCATGTGGGATCTTCCCGGACCGGGGCACGAACCCGTGTCCCCTGCATCGGCAGGCGGACCCTCAACCACTGCGCCACCAGGGAAGCCCGATTTTGTTTTTTAACTGAAGTATAGTTGATTTACAGAATTTGCATCTTTGACCAGTTCCCAGGCAAGCCTGCTGCTGCTGGATCAGGGATCACTCTTTGAGAACCCTTGCTCTAAAGCAGTGCTTCTTAGACCTTAGTAAGCAGAGGCTTCACCTTGGGATCGTGATATAATTCAGATTCTGACAGCCCTTTGTACTATCTGACCCTGCTCTTCCCACTGTCCTTTTCCAGCCAGAGCTGACTGGACCAGGAGTAGATGTTGAATCAAGGGCCCATGGGCTCACCAACAACCAATGAAAAGACCCCGACCACATAGAGTAAATCTAAGCCCAGCCGAGTCCCTCTCTTGAGAATCAGAATGGTGTCTGAATAGAGACCATTGCCCACTGGTGGTGGTCCCTGGGCAGAGACCATGATGCAGAGTTGGGATCAGTGTCATGATGAGGCAAGAGCAAAAATGAGCATGCAGAGGCAGCTGGCTCGGGAGGGGAAGAGAGGAAGCGGACGCACAGAGCCTGTACAGCCTGGAGAGGCAGAGGACGCCTTTGCTTTCTGACAGCTCTCTAATTCCCAATTCCCATGAGCCCCAACTGGGCTGTTTGCCCTGGTGCTCTGAGAAACCCCGTGTCCTTCCAATAAGCTCTTCTTTTTGCTTGAGATACTTTGAATGGGTTCCTGTTCCTTGAAGCCAAAGGACCTGAATTAATCAGAATGTATGAATCTATGCCCTCATCCACCCACTCCTGACGGTGAAACCCTCTGAGGCAGGAACTACATCCCGGGTAATGTTTGTGTCCAGGACCTTGGACAGGGCCCTGCACAGGGGTGCTGGAGAGTGTGGCGTGAATCTCTGGATATACAACGTGCGTAGGTATTAGGGGAGGGTGCAAGAGCACATTCCAAGTGAGTGGAAGGTGGATCAGAGGCACGGAGCTGGGCGAGCATGTGTGAAGGGCTACACACACAGGGTGGCTGGGGGATATAGCAGGCAAGCTTGGCTGTAGGGAAGGCTGATCACGGACTGCCTTAAACACCAAGCCGAGGAGCTGGGCTTGGTTTGACAGGCAGTAGGGAGGCATCCAAGGTCTTTCAGCCAGAAGAACACGACCAAGAATAGTTGTGTTCTTTTTTTTTTCCTCAAGGATCCTAATGACCTCTCATCCCCAGGTGAGAGGTGACATCTTGAAATAAGCCTGTAAAAATGGGAAGGAGAAAATAGGTCCCAGAGGTTTTCCTAGCATAGAATCAACAGGAAATTACAACTGGTTGGACACCATGCTAAGCCCGGGAGTGGAGAGTATTCTGTTAATAAACCAGAGTGTGGAAATAAAAGTCCAACCTCACTGTTAAGTAGAGACATGCAAATTGAAAGTGATATTGTTTTTCATCATAGCAAATTGGAAAAGATCCTGGTGGAAGTGTGGTAAAATGGTTACTTCCATGTTTTACAGCACACGCAGAAGGTAAATTGACACACACACAATTTGGAAAGTAATTTAGCAAAATGCATTACCATCTTTAAAGATTTTCATACCCTTAGTTTCCCAGAAGTAAAATTACTAGATCTATCTTACAGAAATCTCCTAAAACATGTAAAGTAACTTACTGCCAAAGATATTCCTCACGGTGCTGTAGGAAACAGATCAAACATCCAATAAAGAGAATGTGATAGCCCGTTCCAAATAAAGGTTCAAAAGGTACATAGAATATTCATAGCAGAATACCAATGTATATATCCATTTTGATAATAACTATGTAAATGAAACACACAAATAAAAACCTGTGAATGGGGAAAAAAATGACTGCCTGGAAACATACCGAAGTTTAACAGGAATTGTGCTTTTTTTCTACTTTTTTGTGCTCTCCACTTTTTCTCCAAAGCACAGTAAAATCACGATAAAAAGAAGCCCCTGGAGCCTGATAAAGCAGCTGGAACTGGGAAACACTCACTGGCTATTGCAACGGAGACCCCCAGCTCCGGTCTCTCCTTCACTGACTCCAGGTGCCCGGCTCTCCCCAGCGGGAAGGACTAGGTGTGTCGCTGTGGGGCTGTGTCTTTGTCTCGTCTGCTCTGTGAGACATTTAATTCTCAAGCACAGGGCTGGGCACTCAGGCAGCTTGTGTCAGGGTTACCTGCTGACCAGCGCGCTAGTTTCCTGTGGCAGCTGTAACAAATTACCACAATCTCGGTGGAGTAAAACAACAGACATTCATTCTCTCACAGTTCTGGCGGCCAAAAGTCTGAAATCAGAACTGCTGACCTGAAAGCAAGAGGTCGGCAGGCCAGTGCGCCTTCTGGAGGCTCCCAGGGAGAATCTGGTCTTTGCTCCTTCCAGCTCCTGGGGGCGGCCGGCAATCCTTGGCTGGTGGCCATATCACTCTCAGCTCTGCTCCCATCTTCACATTGCCTTCTCCTCCTCTGTGCGTGTAATCCTCCTCTTATAAGAACCCTTGTGATTACATTTAGGACCTACTTGGATAATACAAGACAGATTCCCTACCTCAAGGTCCTTAACTTAATCACACCTGCCAAGTCGTCTTTTTCTTCTTCCATATAAGGTAACATTCACAGGTTCCAGGGATTAGGACGTGACTGTCTTTTGGAGGGAACGCTATTCAATTTATCGCAACCAGCTTTAAGAATTAAGTGATGTGGGTTGAGACCAGGCCCACCCATGGCTCACACTGTAGCAGGGGATGGCTGGGAAGACAATCTGGGCTGTGATGGGTGAGGATTCGCAGGAGGGCTGCCTCTCTTGCCCAGGTTCGCTTCATTGTCTGCGTCAGAACTGCAGGCAGTGGCCAGGCTTTGCCCAGGATGACTTATGAGGGGCTGAGGATTTTGCCCAGAGAAGTTCTCTGCTCTCTGGGTCCAAGAGCCTCCTGCTTTAAGAAAACCAAGAATGTGGTGGGAAATTGGGACCTTGTGAAACAATCCCTGAAAGGCAAGCAGTTGCATTCCAGAAAGAGTTTCCTGTTTGTGAAGGGTTCTTGGGTTAGTTTCCACGTTCTTCGCCTTGCCAGTGGCTTGCTGTGTGACCTCGGGCAGGCAGCTCTCGCTCTCTGTCCTCAGTTATGGAGAGTTCTGAAAGGTCCCTGGAGGCTCTGCCAACACCCTCACTCAGACCTCATACACCGTCCTCCCCCTAGTCTTTTGCACCGTTCAAGTCCTTAAGAGGCTGGGGAAGCCACTTAAAGGCATTTCTCAGAACTACTCCTCCCAATGTCAGCAGCCCAGGGTTCTCCCAGTGGAGCCTCGGTTTCCCTTTCCAGCTTCCCCTTCCTGGGGTCTCTCTGAGACTGTGTCCCATAATTCTAGGTGGGCTCAGAGGTGAGATGTGAGACCTGGACTCAGACTTATGTGGCTGGAAGAACTCTAGCCAAGAGTCCTAGAGGCTGAAGAGTAGGTATTCCCAAAGATAAAACTAAGCGTCTGGAAAGTAAACCAGTGATGGGCAGGGACGTGCTCACAAGCACAATGAATAATCACTGTGCTGTGTCTGGGAAGGGGCATCTGTGGACCTACAAGAACAAGTACTGGGGGGACCAGGGGACAAAATGGGGAGTCCCCCTCACCTAGCAACGGTCCACGTCCTGGGGGTCTTGAAACACAGAATTCGTTATTCACAATAAGGTCACTTATTCAAGGTGACCTGATTCTATGGGGGTGGGGTAAGCACCAGGGCATGGACCCTTCAAGCATTAAGGATGTTTAGTGATGCTGCATTGGGGCTACTTCATTTCATAAAATATCAAAATACTCTCAGACCCTTCTCCAGGACACCTCCGCTTCCTCACAGCCGGCTTCTAAAGAGTTAACCTTGGGCCCAGTAGGGACTCCAGAACTTTGCTGATGGGTAGTTTATTGTACATTTTTTGAATATCACCCCTGACTATAATTATTCCAAAGTTCCCTGATGGAATGCCCCTGGCCCTTGGAGCGTGAGCCCGCCTGCTCTTACATTACTGACCAGGAGATGGCAGGACAGGAGCGCGCAAAGTTCAGCGTTGCAGGAAAAAAGGCACAAAACCTTCCGCGTTTCAGTCTAACTGAGGAGGGATTCCTCTTCTGGTTATGCGGTGGTGCCCTTGTTCGCCGCCAGGCACCCACCCTCACACCACACCTCACTGGGCATGGCCGGACATCCTAACCCTTGGAAGGGAAGAGGATGACACCCCGTCTGGGAGCTCAGCCAGGAAGAATTGTAAGCTGATTTGGGAAAGACGGCATTTGGAGGTGTGACAAGTGCTGTCCTGGAAATTTTGCTCTGAAACCTGGGCATCGGGTAATGAGATAACATGTGTATCTAGCCTATCATTAGTGCTTAGCATGTGTTAGCTGAGTGAACACATACCTCACCTCATTTAATCCTTTCGACAAACCCACAGTGTAAACCTTTGCAGCCCAGTTTACAGATGAGGATGTCAAGGCAGAGGGGTGGCTTCAGTTGTCCAGCAGCACACGGCAAGTGAGGAGCAATGCTGGACTTTGAATCCAAGTCTCAGTGGCTCAGAGCGCAGCTGTGTCCTCCTGTGCTAGCTGAAGAGATGCTTGATGGTGAATCACAAACCTTCCACACACAATGACTTCTCAAAGAGGACAGAGGGCTGAACGTCCTGAGGGGCACAAGGCAAAGGAATGGGTAGACCCTGGGTTTTCCTGGAGGAGGCATATTTTGCAGATCGGGCTGTGCAGAGAGGAACGGTGTTGAGGATGGGAACTGATCCCAGCTGCTGGGCTGGGAGGCAGAAGACCGGAGTTGTGTTCTGTTTATGCTGTCCCATTGCTGTGTGATGTTGGGTGGCTCCTGACACTCTCTGGGCTTTCCTTTCCTCATCTGTGGGACAGAGCATCTCTTGGGTCCTTGCCGGTTCTCACTATCAAGGGAAGCCAAAAGCTCTGGTACCAAACTTCTCACCAACTAGAAAACAACTAGGCTGTGACCATTCAGCTCATGGGGTTCTTGCTGGGATTAAATGAGGCCACAGAGAAAAATGCCAGGCAGCCTGAACACAGCACAGCCCCAGAGCTGGGACTGGGCCACCTGGAGCCCTGGGCATGGCTCAGGAGTTCATTCCTGCCCTGGTCCCATCTTAGTTTTTTTTTTGGGGGGGGGGTGGGTGGGTGGAGGGGGGTTTGGCTGTGCTGCGCAGCTTGTGGGATCTTAGGTCCCTGACCAGAGATTCCACTGGACTGCCAGGGAATTCCCCACCTCCCCATCTTAGGTTTCACCTGTCACAGGTTGGGCCCTGCAAATGTTGAGATGGGGTTCAAAGTGCAAAAGCAGCAGAGGACGGAACAGGTGAGGGCAGGGGAGCCATCAGACCGGGGCGCAGGCTTGCCCGCCGCCGTCTCTGCTAGCCCAGGGGAAGATGGTCAGGCCCTGGTCCCGCTGTACCGCTCTGTCGTTAGCTACCTGAGGGTGCAGTACGGATGTGTGTGCATGTCTACCTGCACGTATCCGTGTGTGTGTGTGTGTGTGTACATGCACATGTGCAGTACTCTGTGTCCCTCTGGCACTCAGATGGGGGTTGCCAACTCTGGGCACCTCTGACAGGTGACAGCCACCTGGATTCGGCCCAATCCCTGGGAAGCAGACTGGCAAAGGGAAACACAGCCCGCAGCTAAGAGAGGATCCTGGCTCTGGAGTCAGGGCAGGAGCAGGGGATGCTGGGTCATCAGAGAAGAGCAGCGACAGCAGCGCTACAAGATGTCGGGAGCCCAGGCTCGGCTCCTTACCTGGATGCTTTAATACGTGCCAGAACCCCCGAGGTAGGCAGTATCATTCCCCCCATTTTATAGACAGAATAGTCTCTGAATGTTAGCCCCTGTTGGGTAGAAGAGTGAGGACAGAGTTGGATTCATTCTTCCCTGAATCTGTTTGGACATGGCGGTGGGTGGGATGGGGAGGGCTTCCCTTGAGCATCCTCTCCTTGGAGGCAGGCATCGCCCTGCCCAGGGGGCTCCAGTCCAGCGTCCTCAAAGCCACTCCGACTGCAAGTTCCTGGGAAAGCAGAGCTCCCTTGCCCCCCAGTCTAGGCGGTGAGGCGGACCGAGGGGCCTCAGCTCTGTTCAGCCCTCCCCCTTGGGCCTGGCAGAGGGGTATAGCCCACGCTTGGCGGGCCCAGTGACGCAGGTCAGCAGTGGGGAATTCGCCCTGGCTGGAGGTGAGCCAGAGCCTGTGGAGGCCCCTCTGTCCAGGCCAGATGGTCTCTGGCTCCAGCAGAAGGGGCTGCCAACCTCTCCGGTCAGTGTCCTGGCCCGGGTTCCTCTCTCTGCCCTTGTCCAGACCCGGCCTTCAGATGCTGTTTGCCTAGGGGGCTGCGCTTCATCCCCAGTGAGTGGGACTTTCTTTGAGATGCCCTTTACCTGGCCCCCTTCCTCCCCACCCCCAGGGCCCAGCCAGAACCCTCAGAGTCTCATCTCCACACTGACCAAGGCCCTGCAGTACCCCAGGGAGGCGGCCTGGGGTGTTCGCTCGTGGTGTTCAGGCTGGAGCAACTCATTCATGCATTCATTCATTACAACCAGCTTTAAGAATTAAGTGAGGTGGGTTGAGACCAGACCTGCCCTTGGCTCACACTCTTGTGGCTGCAGCAGGGGATGGTTGGGAAGACAATCTGGGCTGTGGTGGGTGAGGATTCCCAGGATGGTCGGGAAGGCTGTGGTGGGTGAGGATTCGCAGGAGGGCTGCCTCTCTTGCCCAGGCTCACTTCATTGTCTGGGTCAGAACTCCAGGCAGTGGCCAGGCTTTTCCCAGAATTCATTGGTTCATTTATTCCATTCATTCATTCATTCATTCCTCCAACAAATATAACTCAAGCACCTGCTACCTACCAGGCCCTGTTCTACACAGATGAACAAGACAGAGGGTTCCCTGCCCTCACCAAGCTGACATGACTGGGGGAGACGAGAAGACTAATGAACCGGGTATAGGGTGATGCGATTGAGGCCAGGGGCTGCTTTAGGAAGGGTCATCAAGGTAGGCTTCCATGAGGAAGGGGCGTTTGAGCTGGGGCTGGACGGACAAGAAACTGGCCAGACCCGATTCTGGGGGTAGGAGGAGTGGAAAGTTGCAGGTAGAGGACCCAGCACGTGGGAGGGTCCTGGGGGGGCAGAGGGAAGATGTGTGTGACGGGGACTGGTGTGTGCTCGCTGGTGGTGGTAAGAGCAGGAATGCTGGGTGTGGAGGGGAGGAGGGGAGGAAGTTGGGGCCAGAACCCAAAGGCTTGTAGAGTTGGATTTGATTCTTTCAGCTCCTTTTACAAAGGGGAGTAATATA
Source organism: Delphinapterus leucas (assembly GCF_059928025.1). Lineage (NCBI taxonomy): Eukaryota > Metazoa > Chordata > Mammalia > Artiodactyla > Monodontidae > Delphinapterus > Delphinapterus leucas. The sequence continues at coordinate 54,191,292 of NC_143147.1, read as the reverse complement.
CACAGAGCTAACATTCATATCGATCTCCCTACATGCATTGCGTCAGCCCTCGTATATAAGCCAATGCGGTCACACCTCCCCCAAACCCCCACAGTAGGTCCTATTATTATCCCATTCTACAGGTGAGAAAACCGAGGCACTAAGAGGTTAAATCACTTGCTCAATGACACAGGACAGGTCAGTGGTGGACCTGGAATTTCCGGTAGGCTGCGGGTTCCAGAACTCTAACCACGGTACCACACTGCCCCTCCCACATAGCCTCCTCCGGAAGCCTTCCCTCACCCCAGAGTTTGTTTGCTCTGCTTAAGCAACATATAAACACACCATAAAACTAAAGAAACTGTGGGGTCCGCAAGAGGTCATTTTGTCCATGCCCCTGCCTCCAGGTGGACATGGTATAGGTCCCATTTTGAAGATAAGACTCCTGAACCTCAAAGAGGTTAAGAGATTGGTCCATCGTCCAGGGTCAGGGAAGGAAGCACGGGAACTAGAGCCGTGGTCTCCTAAATTCTTCCACTCCGGCTCCAACCTCTCCATCCCCGTTTTGAGATGAGTCTCAAGTTGTTTCTTGTCTGTTCTCCATCCCCCACCCTTCCCCCAGCTGGACAGCAGCCTCCCTCTGTGCCCGCCACAGGGTGGTATACACAGTAGGCGCATACTTGATGTCTGTGGATGCAGAAGGCGGATGACAGCAGGCACATGCTGGGCGTGGTGTTGCTGTCCAGGATGCCTAGAGCAGGGACGCTTAGCAGGAAGGGTGGTAGTGAGCTGACACTTGAAGGCTGCTTAGAAATTCTCCAATGAGTGAGGGAGCTGGGCTGTGATATATCTGTCTGGGATGGGAAGGGTGTCTCAGCCAGAGAGAAAAGCATGCGCAAAGAGAGAGGGAGAGGATGTGGTGTGATCAAGGAAGAGTAATTGTTCAATTGGACCTGAGCATGAGAAAAAGATGGGCAGTGAGGCCGGGGTTGGGCTGCAGGGGGAGATGGGGCCTGTCCGAAGGGCCCTCCAGTCTCTGCGTGGACTTATTCCGTGGCTGCTGCTTTCTTACAGTCCTAACAAACAAAGAGGCTCCATTGGGTAGATATGGAATATCTTTAATGCCCCGATTTCTTTGTGCCACACATGGCTTTGCTCTGCAATTGTCTAGAGGCACAAGTCCTGGGGCCCCCGGTTCACAAAGGAGCCTGGGTCGACATGCTCTTCTTTACCTCCAGGCCCTTCTTCTTGTGGAGCCCCATCCGGGGCAGGCCAGCATCGTGGCCCTGGGCCTGGGCGTGGGTGTGGCCCAGCTCCGAGGGCGGCGGCATGAGTGGCATCAGTGGCGTCAGCTCCTCTGAGGCCGCAGGGTGGGTACAGGGCAGCTCATCAGCCTCCAGGTTGGCATCACTCCAGCCCTCAGAGCTGTCACTGTGGCCTTCAGGACTGGTGGCTTCACCCTCAGATATAGTGACAATCTCAGCCGTGTCCTTCCCAAGGCCGCCGTCTAAGTTCCCTGCCAGGTGCTCAGCGGCCCCCACAAGCTCGCTGGCTCTGTGGACATCTGCTGCGTGCTCCTGCTTCTGCTCAGAGCCAACTGAAGGGGCACCGCAGAGCCCTGGCACCGGCCGGGCGGGGGTCTGGGCTCTGCCCTGGCCAGTCCAGAAGAGGGTGAGCTCTTGGCGGCAGGCAGCCACGGCCAGGCTGGTGAGCAGGGTGCTGGACACCAGGTAGAGCAGGGCGGGCTGGCCCATCTGCATGAGCGCCATGGCAACAAAGGTGACCAGCAGGCCCACAGCGTAGGCCACGGTGCAGGCCACGAAGTAGACCTGCCGCGAGCGGATATGCACGTCAAAGCGGTGACAGTAGGCCACCAAGAAGCCGGGGACCACGATGTCACCGAAGCCAAGGATGGAGAAGGGCTGGTCACACAGGGTCAAGGCTGAGAAGCTCAGCCGGGGCACCTTGAGCGCCATGGGCAGCCTCTCGTGGCTCAAGGAGTCTGCCGGGCCCAAGGCTACCTCCAACATGATGCTGTCGCCGGTCCTGGTGAGCAGGGGTGTGACGAAGACGAAGAAGACATCAAAGGCCAGCAGGGCCAGCAGGAGGGAGGCACAGTTCTTGAGGGTGGACAGGCGCACACGCCGCAGGATGAAAAGGCAGTAGGCCACACCCAGCATGTCCTGCAGGAGCCACGCCCAGCGGTCCTCGTTGCGGTAGGCGACCCAGAGGACCGTCACCACCACGCACAGGCCGGCCAGCAGGGGCAGCTGCAGACAGGCCCGGCGGCCGGGCAGGAGCCACCGGTATTGCGGCACCACGGACACCAGGCATCTGTAGAGGCCGGTGCTGGCGCCCAGGCAGAAGATGGCGATCTGGACATAGACAAAACAGTCGTAGAAGAAGTAGAGCAGCAGCATGTTGGAGGAGGACACGGCGACCACTGCGCCCGTCATGGCCGGCGTGAAGTCCACTGCTGCGTCTTCTCGCTTGTGCCGCTGTTGGGCTGCCACTGCTTCCTGCTGATTCTGACCGCCAGGCCCCCCTCCCCCTTGGGCCAGGCGCCGCTGCAGCCGGTCAGCCTCGGTCACTCCGGCCCAGTAGCCGCCCACGGCCACGGTGCCTACAGCCAGGAGGAAGATGACCACCATGTCATAGTCAAGGACAGGCTCTGGGGGTGCATACAAGGCCACGCGGACCCTGGCGCCACCATGGGTGTAGCTCAGGACGTCGAGCATGTCGGTGTAGCGGAGCACGGCCACGGGGATGGTGAGGTCTGGCAGGGGCTTGTGGCGGTCCTGGGCTGCCGGGGTGCTGTCTGAGCGCTGTCGGCCGCTGACCTGGCTCACGATGAGCAGCCCGTGGGCTCCTCGGGCCTGAGCCAGCCAGCCTTTGGCGTAGAAGCTGCAGTTACCCCTCATGACCATGGCGGTGGTCTGGCGGAGGGGCTGCTGGCTGAGGGAGCCGGGGTGGGCCTGGTGGGGGGAGTCCTCGCCTGGGCACCAGGGTGCATGGGTGCCATCGTACAGGGGCAGGAGTGGGGCGTGGTGTAGGTCCTGGGGCAGGGTGACATAGTCGGAGCGGAACAGGACGCAGTAGTCCTTGCTCCAGTTGTCCGACACCACGTGGAGCACAGCACACTCCCCCCGGGCCACGGTGCTGGCAAAGAGGAAGAGGAATAGAAAGAGGAGGAAGCCCGGGCACGCCATGCTCCTCAGGCACCTGCTGCCGCGTCCCGTGTGGCAGCTGCCCACAGCCCACTGCCCCCTCTGGGGGCTGGGTGTGGCCCTCAGTCACAGAGCAGCAGCTTTGACTTCCGTCCAGGAAACCAGGGCCACACCTATGGAGTCACAAAGCTGTGCAGCCTCTCGGAATCCTGTCCCCCAGCCCTGCCTCTGGGTGCAGAGGTCATCTGGGTCCCCATGCTCTGCCTAGCTCCCAGTGGAGCTGGACCAGCTAATTTGAAACAAGAAGTGAGAGGATGGGGTTGAGGACCCAGGATTCTGGAGCCACCTTGCCCCTTACACACTGGGCAACCCGGGCAGAGGCCTCTCCTCTCTGTGCCTGTTTCGTTAACTGCAGAGAAATGAGGACATTAGACCAGAGAGTTTCCAAGGCCCCTGGGAGCCCTGACCTCAGTGATATTGTGCACTTTTATTGAACTCTTACTAAGTGCCGGGTTCTTTCCTTGTACTCACAGCACCCTGCAAGGAGGTATTACTACACCCATCCAGCACGAGGCTGCGAGCTGTCTTTTAAATCACACCCCTTTGGGCAGGCACATGACTGGAGTTTTATTCCCAGACTCCCCTGGATTTAGGAATGGCCACGTGGCCATTTCTCACCAATGGAATTGAGCAGAAATGATGTGAGTCCCTCGGGGACCCAGAGACCGTGGGGCTCCTTGTCCATCCCTTTCCTTTTCTCACAAATCAGTCATGGACAGGCCACTGGCTATGGAGAGGAGGGCGTTGTCCTAAGGGATGGGGAGAAAGGGAGCGAAAGGAACCAGGTCCCTGGATGTCTGCATGGGGCATGGGATGCTCACCGTGGACTGTTAGATACATTATCTTCCTTAAGCCACTGGCTCATTATGAGTCTCTTTGTTACAGCAGCTTAAACTTACCTGAATACCCCCACTTCACGGATGTGTAAACCGAGGCTCAGAGAAGCCCACCCCGTGGGCCCCAGCCCCGGTTCCCAGATCCAGCTCTCACACTGGACATGACCCGTAGGTCTTGCCCTGTCCAGGGAACTGCCCGGGGCCTGCCCGTCTCCCTGACGGCTTGACTGCAGCTCTGATCTCTGGCCCAAGGCCTCACCCGCTGCTCGTTCTTGTCCTTCAGGCCCTACCTCCAAGGACAGCTCCACCACGTCCAGGAGACTCTAGGCCCTGTTCTTTTTTTTGTCTTCGTTGCTGTGCGTGGGCTTTCTCTAGTTGTGGCGAGCAGGGGCTACTCTTCGTTGCGGTGAGCGGGCTTCTCATTGCAGTGGCTTCTCTGGTTGCGGAGCACGGGCTCTAGGAGCGCGGGCTTCAGTAGTTGAGGCACGCGGGCTTCAATAGTTGTGGCGCACAGGCTTAGTTGCTCCGCGGCATGTGGGATCTTCCCGGACCAGGGCTCGAACCCTTGTCTCCTACATTGGCAGGCGGATTCTTAACCACTGTGCCACCAGAGAAGTCTCTGGGTCTTTTAAAAAACCAAAGACTAAGGCAGCTACTGGGGTAGTATTATAAAAAAAAAATAAAATAAAACAGATAATAACAGGTTTTGGCACGGATATGGAGAAATCGGGATTCTCGTACGTTGCTGGCGGGAATATCCAGTCACTGTGGAAAACACTTGGCCGTTCCTTGATAAGTTAAACAGAAAGTTACCATATGACCCAGCAATTCCACTCCTGGGCATATACCCAAAAGAATGGAAAACAGGTGTTCAAACAAAAACTTGTACTTGAATGTTTGAAGCAGCACTCTTCACAATAACTTGGAATAGATGAAAAGAACCCAAATGCCCTTCAGCTGATGAACAGATAAAGAAAGTGCAGTCTACCCGTACGATGGAGCATCATTCTGCCCTAGTCTACCCGTACGATGGAGCATCATTCTGCCCTACAAAGGAGTGAAGCTCTGATGTACCCGTACGATGTGGATGAACCTTGAAAACATGAAGCAACGGAAAGAAGCCAGACACAAAAGGACAAATATCACACGACTCTACTTTTATGAAATTTCCTGAACAGGCAAATCGTAGGACAGAAAGCAGGCTGGTGGTGGCTGGAGGCTGGGGGAGGGGGGACGGGGAGTGACTGCTCAATGTGTCCGGGGTTTCCTCAGGGTGATGAAAAAGCTCTGGAACTGGATAGAGGTGATGGTTGCACAACACTGTGAGTGTCTTTAATGTGTTGAATCGGTTGAAATGGTAAGTTTTATATTGTGTGTGTTTTACCACGATTTTCAAAAGAACAAAGCAAGGAGCAGCTCCGGTCCCCTCCAGGGCACTGTGCTCAGGACAGGCCCCCTTGTAATTCTTCTGGACCCAATCAGACCAGCATAGGCCCCCATTTGGGGTTCAAAAACACGGGCCCCCCAGAGCCTGCTCCTGCCTCTCCGCCACCCCGATCTACCCTTAGGGTCCTGGTGGCCTGGGCTCAACGAATTCTCTGGAGGCTCATTTCCTTTGAGGCTCTTCCTGGGACCCAGCTCACAGAAGGCTTTTGGGTGTCTGTCCAATTGCTGCTTCCCCAGATCCCCCCACCCCATCTCCCAGCACCAGCCCCCAGCCCCCAGCCCCCAGCCATGGAATTGCTCCTCTCTGTGGCTGCTTGGTGCCCTGACAACGCCCTGCAGGATGCCCTGGTAGGCGTAGTCACACAAGTGGCCGATGCCCACTCCCCAGGCTGTGTTTCTGCTCTAAGACCCTGCATCACCCACTGTCCCCTACGCCCTCCCCAGATCGCACCCCTTTCCTTGAGGGCATCCCCCGATCTGAAGCTTCTGTTCCTTCCCCACTGCCCCCCTTAGCTATGGCCTGGGTTCTCAGGGTCGCTGCCCAGGGCAGGCCAGGGGCAGTGTCTCTGCCTTCTGTGTGGGGATGTAGGTGGCACCCGGAACACTTATCTTTATCCACTCAGGGCAGACAGGGCAGCAGGTCCCAGGCAATGGGTCTCAGCCCAGTGGGGTTGCTCAGGAAGTGTGGGATGGTGCCCAGCTCACAGGGCCCGTGCACTGCCCTTGTTTCCTGGCCCAGATCTGTCCTAGCTGCATGTTCTAGAGATGGTACAGACACCGAGAAGGGACCAGATTACCGTCTTCTCCTTCCCCCGAAATCCCAGTAATGAAAGCAAGAGAGGCAGGAGCATGCTGCTTCTGCCCCCACCTGCCTTGGACCAGTGGGCAATGAGGCTGGGCAGCAGGCATCTGTCCTGGACCCCTTGGAGGGGCAGAGGGGGTGGGTGGCAGCCTGGTGGCCAAAGGTGGTCTCTGGAGTTATTTCCAAATGATGATCTCATTGGTGTTTTCAACACACTGAAAGCTTTGAAAACTATACTTGGTCCAGGACTCTCTTGACCCAAGCCTGCCCAGCAGGGTCTGCAGGGGTAGCGGGGCCGTGGAAGGTAGGAAAGAGGAGGTGATGCTCTGAAATGGAGCAGGGACAGGGCTGGGGACGCCGGGAGGCAGGCAGCCTGGGACTGGCCTGGAGGCTGGGCTGGCGGGTTAGGCAGTGGGCCCACCTGAGGCCACGCTTGGCGGGCACAAACTCCTGCATCCAGCTTCGTCTCTGAACACCGTTCGTCCACAAAATTGGAGAAACAAGAATTTCCGTAGGAAGAGGATTGGACGGAGCAGTGGGTCAGTGAGGAGAACTCTGCAAAGAACTCCTGCTGCACAGGGGTTAAACACCGTGGGGGCCAAGTGAGGCCAGACTGGGTTCACATCCAGCCATGCCACTGCTGGGCACGTCCCAACCTCTCTGGGCATCGCTTTCCCCATATGTTAAATGGGGATAACAGCTCCTTCCTCATAGGGTGGTATGAAGAGTAGATGAGGCCAGTATGTAAGGGGCTTAGCAAGGGGGCTCCCGGTGAGTGCTCAGTGATAGTATTGCTGAAATGTACGAAGCACCCCCTCTGTTTGAACCAAGGGTGGGCAGGTCAGTTTGAAGTCAGGGGGCTGGAAGAGATGAGCTTGAGAGACCCCTGAGCTGGAGGCCAGTGACATCCTCACATGGGCTGGGCAGGGAGACCCACAGAGGCTCCTGGTGACCTGGGCTGTACTGTTTGCAGTTAAGCATCATTGTAAGGAGTGGAGGGGTGCAGGATGTCGGGAAGGTGGGGAAGGGGTTGCTGGATATACAGAACCCTCATCGCTCCCACCCAGCTGGGCTCAGCAGACAGACACTGGCCGGGCCGTCTTTGGGCTGGTTTCGTCTTTGCCTGGGACACGTCCCCGATCTGAATCCCCGAGGCCTCCTCGCTGTCCCCTCCCCGCAGAGCTGCTTTATCAGTCCTGGCCTCCCCAAACCCAAATCCAGTGACTTCAGTCCACTGATGGGGTAGAAAGAGGCCTGGATGTGGAGCCAGAGACCTTTGATCTCAGGGGAGTCGCTTGGCCTCAGTTTTCTCAGCTGTAAAATGGGCTGGTTCTGTTCCCTACTTCCGTGAACGCTATAAAGGATTTTGTGGATTGCAAAGCAATCTACAAATGTCCTCAATTAATTATTATCTGGATTCCAAAACCTCCCTCCCTCCTCGATCTGCACCCTCTGCCCTGACTTCCGGTCCCAGGGTGTCTGTCAGGGTCCCAGTCTGGGTCCCATCAGCAGCAGGGGGACTGAGGAGGCCTTGCAGGGGAAGCCGAGGACCCCAAAGCAGGGGCTATACCTTCACACTCAGGGAGGAGGGAGCCAGAACTGGAAAACCCAAACCCCACAGGGTGGTTTTTCCTGTACTGGTGATCTGTGCCCATGAGGGAGGGACCCAACGAGAAAAGGGCTCAGGTGGGGGAACTTTTAGGGAACTGCAGCCTCTGAGTGTGGCATGGAGAAAAATTCTTTTTTTTTTTTTTTTTTTTGTGGTACGTGGGCCTCTCACTGTTGTGGCCTCTCCCGTTGCAGAGCACAGGCTCTGGACACGCAGGCTTGGTGGCCATGGCTCATGGGCCCAGCCGCTCCATGGCATGTGGGATCTTCCCAGACCGGGGCACGAACCCATGTCCCCTGCATCGGCAGGTGGACTCTCAACCACTGCGCCACCAGGGAAGCCCCTGGAGAAAAATTCTTCCCAGCTTGAGAGAGGGGCCTGTCCCGCAGTGATCCCCACCCTGCAGCTGCTCGGCTCCTTCCCACAGTGGGGTGACATGTGTGTCTGTTGGCCCATCACACAGCCACAGCCCCAAGGGACCTCCCTTCCCACCCACCCACAAGTCGAAGCTCAGGGCAGAATGACTCAGAAATCCCATCGGGGGCCTGCCTTGATTCCTGCCCTGCAGCCCATGGAAGGGTTAAACTCGGCACACCTGCCCCTGGCAGGAGGGGCTGCAGTTCTTTGCAGCCCAGTTGTTTCCAGCTGTGCTGCAGCAGCCCCTCTACCCTTACAGTCTCTGGACGAGAGGGATCCTGAGGTTCATCTGAAACAGCGCCCATGGCTCAGGGACCCCTTGTGTCTTCTGTGATGAGCCCCAGCCTCGCCTTGGATGTCCTCCCACAACCTTCCAGAGCCGGCAGCTCTGAGCTTTGCAGGCTGTGTGGCGTACGTCCTGGGGGTGCTGCTCGCCTGCCCCCGCCCACAGAGCTGAGAGCACAGTAGGCATGCGAAGGGTGCCCATCAGCTAAAACAGCCTGGAGGCACAAGCAGGAAAAGGGGCACCGCCCCAGCTTGGCCCCTTCAAGACCCCTTGCCTATAAAACCCCCTCACAGTCGCCCCCAGCCCCTCTCAGGCTCCTCTGTCCTTGGGATGCCCCCAGCCCCCCACATCCCAACATTGTCCATGAAATGCCTTGCTTTCTCCCTTCTCCTTCATTGGGTGGAAGGCAACGTTGAGAAAGGCGCCTCACTTGTGGCCATTTGAGACTCAAGTCACTTCTGGTCCCCCTTGTCAGCTAGGACCCTTTGTGCGGCTGTCCCACCCCAGCTGCTCTGGAAGCTGTCAGCATATCTCCGTCTTGGTGCCCCTGGTCCTATTCTCATGGCTTCCTCTGCTCAGCTGGTCCCCCCATCTCCCTCTTTAAGGGGACAGCGCTTGGGGAGTTAGCAGAGCAGGGTACCCCACATGGCCTTCAGGGACACCCCCAGCTCCTCCCTCGGGGAGCAGTCAGATCCTCACCCACTGGACCTCCCCTGCCCCAGTCGAAGCTGCGGGGCTCCCAGCACCGCGGTCATCTGTCTGTCCTGGTGTCCTGATAGCACACGCACCCGTGTGCACATGTGTGCGCATGCACTCGTGCATACACACACACCCCTGCGTGGCCCTCTTTCCAGGTCAGAGACTCAGAGGCAAGGCCCGGGCCTGAGTGTGTTGGGTGGAGCGTCTGTGCCCCAACCACCTCCTGCCCCGAGGACGTGGCCCACGTTGTGCCCGGCACTCTCCCGGACTCCGCAGGAGGTGCAGGGATTTACTGTCCCCCAGGAGCTGGTGGATACACATCCCTGGCCCCTCAGGTGGGACGGCGCAGGTGTGGGTCCCACCCGGCTCTCCCAGCTTCCGCAGCAGGACTGGCTGCAGCTGCCCACGGTGGTGGGCGTGTGCGCCCCTACCCTGGAGTTGGTTCTCGAAGCCTTGTCTCTTGGTATGCTTCTGGGGTTTCCATGCTAAGACAGCATTCAAGCCTGTTCGGCCTTCCCTGCTTCCTAATTCCTTCCTGTTCCCAGCTTATCTCCTCCCCTGGGGCTGGGACACACTTCGGTCTGGTCCCTGTGCTCAAGCTGTGCCCGGCCCGTGGTGTCCTCCACCTTCTCCCTACAACTCGCCCCCTTACAAAAGCTGCCCTTACCTGGTCCCCACAGACCCATGCCCTTCTCCTAAGTCCTCTCCTGGACCTCAGGGGCTCCCCTAGCGCCCCATCATTGGCGTGTGTCTGAGTGCCACTGGTTCCCCAACCACACGGTGACCCTAAAGGCTGAAAGTGGCCTCCATTTCTTTGTGGTACCCTCCCTACCCAGCCCTAGCACATACCAGGCTTCACAAGTGCTGGTTGAAAGATAAACATTATTATTTACACTAGCCACCCCCATCTCCCAGCCCCACTCCCCCAAAGCCCTGCTCCGGCTGTCCAGTATCTCTGGATGTGGCTGGGTCCTTACCAGGGGTGTAAGCGGTCAGCTGGCTGGTTGCCCCAGGAGCCACTTGTCCTGCTCTGGGGAACTTGAGGCAGAGGGGGGCTGAGTGCCCCACACTCTTCTATCTTTGCTTAGCTAATGATGCTTCCCAATGAGGTCATCCAAGGGCCACAGGGTCCCTTTGACCAGCAGAGGGGTTGCCCCAGAGGCCAGGTCACTGAAAACAGCAGGCTGGGTGGCCCCCAGTATTCTCTGCCCCTCAAAGGGAGGCTGGCTTTGGCTGGGGCACACACTGGCTTTTGCTCAAGGACACTCTGTCACCCTCCCACCTCCCCATCATCTCACGAAGGGGGAGACACCTGGGGCAGGAGGTTAAGGAGGGGGAACCCATGTGGGCTGTGCGGTAGTAAAGGTCCAAGGGTGTGAGGCAGCGAGGCAGGGCATTTCTGGTGGCAGTGCAACAGGGTCACACGAATTTCCGGTGGCTTGGGAGGATTTCGGTGACGTGGCCTGATGTCTGATGATGCCGCCTGACTTCTAACAATGTCAGCAGGGCTTCTGACAACACGGCCTTGGTTCCCAGTGGTGTTGGAAAGCACTGCTAAGGCCTGGAGGCATCATCACCGTGGCTTGAACGCTGTCACAAGAGTTTCCCATGATTCTCCTGGAGGAGTGGATGGCCCCGCACAGTCGCTGAGGACATCCCGGGGTCTCCAATGGGCTGCCATCTTGTGCTCTGGAAGCAAACACCTCTTGGAAGGACCCACATGCTGCTTTGGATTCCCTGCTCTCCATCTCCACTCCATTTCTGTTCCATTCTTGGGACAAAGGGGAGCCAGAGGCCCTGGGCCCAGCGCAGGCCTATAGGTTATCTTCCATTCATCCCGTGGCCCAGACTGCTCTCAGAGGCCTGGAACTCCTGCTCAGCTGGGGGTGCGGGAGGGGCCTCCCGGGCTCTCAGTGCCAGCCAGCTACTCCTGGGGGCACAGGGTGTGGGAGAGAGCTGGTCCCCTCCACAGACAGGGTGGCCAGCTGAGCCTGGCGACCATCTCCCCAGCCGTGGATCTTGGGGGCCACTCCACAGCCCTCCAGCTCAGACTGCTGTGGACTGTTTGATGCTGTGAAAGCTGACACGGGTGGGGGAGGTGGGGATGGACATGGCGCGGGCCACGCGGGCGCGGATCGAGTGCTTGTCCTGCCATCGGTGCCACCTTTTCCGGATGGCAGAGCGGACCTGTGGGCACAGAGCAGAGCATAAGGGCTGAGCCGGGGTTTCAGGACCCCCCTCCCTCCCCCAGGGCTCCACAAGCAGCCATACGGGGAGCTGTGCACAGGGGGCCACGTCGGAGGTGGCAACATTCACATCATCAACATTGTTGATTTGCATATTTGTTAGGACAATTTTCTCAAGCGTTCTGAGCAAAGGGTACCTTTCTCAAATCCACCCAAAGGTGCCATATGGCCTTTGCCATGAAGAATCTCTACCCTCAACCCATACACATTTCCTGCCCTCAACCTACATACACCCCTTGTCCCAGGGCTCAGCTTCCTGGTTTTCAACAGCCCATTTCACAGACTCATTGATGAGACTGGAGCCCCGGCTTCTGGCTCCCACACCTACTGCCTATGAGAGCAAAGAAGTGGGCTTGCCACCTCGGGCAGGAGGAGGCTACGGACAGTCTCTGGTCCCAGCAGGGCTCCTGCCGTCCTGAGTCCTGGGGCCCCAGGTCCTTACCTCGCTGTTGAGGAAGCAGTAGAACACAGATACGAAGAAACCCTGGCGTGGAGGGAGAAGGTGGGTCAAGGGACGGGGGCAGGTGCGGCCCCATCCAGCTTTGGGGCTGACCCCTTTCTGTCCCCAGCCTCCCACTCCTCCAGGCCCCTGCCTGGAAGAGTTCCCACCCGAAGAGGTGCAGGGGACAGTCAGGGCTGGAGCGAGGGGCTGGGGTGGGGGACGGCTGTACCTGGAAGGATTCCAGGAAGGAGTTGAAGTAGATGAAGACGACCCGGGAGACCTCGTCCTCCCCGGGGTTCACGAAGAACAGCATGTACGTGATGCCCAGGAGGGGTAGCAGCACCAGGGTGGCCTTCACAGCCTTCCTGGGGTGGGGCAGGTAGGGGGGGAGGCCCAGAGTCACAGCCCACCCGGGATGGGGCTGGGGCCTCTGGCTTGGTGAGAAGGACCGGGTCTGGGGGAGGGCTGTAGCAGATCCCTGGAATGTCTGAGACAAGGGGATCTGGGGTTTCAGGAGGGACTCTCAGGCCCGGGGGTACACCCTGGGTCCGAGGCTGGGATCTCTGAAGCGCCCCATGTGTGGGGGAGGCAGGTCTGGTTACCTGTACTGAATGGTCTCAGACGTGGTGGATGCCCGGAGTTTGGTCATGAGGATGCGGACGATGTTGAAAAGGAAGATGAAATTGATCTGTAATTTGACACACGGTGGGATGGCCTGGGCATGGGTGTGTGCAAGATGCTGGAGGGAAGGTGGGGGACAGGGCAGGGACTCAGCTGTCCCAGGTCTGGTCTCTGCCCCCTTGCTGCTCTCCCTCCACCTTCATGAGCCCTTATATATTCCTGGCCCTCTGCCCGCCACTTCTAGGTAGAGGGATCCTTTTAGTCCACTGTAAGCCTTGCTTGCCCCTCCCCACTGAGCCCCTCTCTCCTGTCCCCCTACCCAAGTTCTTACCAGCAGGACCAAGATCATGGGGCCCTGGTAGATGTAGTCCGTGTACACCCCAGGCCTTTTGCCAAACCAGCACCTAGAGGGCCACAGAGGTGAGAGGAGGAGGGTCACCTGGGTCCAGTTCAGTGGCATGAGGGAGGAACAGTGCTTGGCCAGGCCAGGACTGGAGCCAAAAGCCAGGATCTGGGTGCCTCAATTCCAACCCTGGCAGAAGGTCAAGATAGCTTTCCATCTGCAGAATGGATAGCGTCCTTTGAGATGTAAAGCTGGAAGCAGGCACTGTGGCAGGGAGCGGGATTGGGGAAAAGACCACTGAATAGAACAAGCATGGGTCCAACACACACTGCTCGCCTCAGTCCCCACTGTGTCTCTGGTGCATGCCCACGAGGGGGGCCTTGCCCTGTACATGTCATGCAGTGACGCTCAGTAGCTAACAATCTCTGAATTTGTTTAATGGCAGCCTGAACGACCCAGAGGCAGAGACTCTACAGGTTCCACCTGTCGTGAGAGGCAGACTTGCTTTTCGTTTTCTTGAGTTTCCCTCCAGCAAGATCTAGGGAGCTCTGGGGGGTGGGTTGGGATGAGGCACATAGGAAGTCCCATGTCCTTGTGCAGAGACGATGGACCCTCGGGCATGCAGATCCGCAGTACTTAGATCTCAGCATGCTTCCATAAACAATAAACTGAGATTTTTTTTTTTTTTTTTTTTTCCGGTACGCGGGCCTCTCACTGCTGTGGCCTCTCCCGCTGCGGAGCACAGGCTCCGGACGCACAGGCTCAGCGGCCACGGCTCACGGGCCCAGCCGCTCCGCGGCATGTGGGATCTTCCCGGACCAGGACACGAACCCGTGTCCCCTGCATCGGCAGGACTCTCAACAACTGAGCCACCAGGGAAGCCCTAAACTGAGATTTTTATGTGAAACCTCTTGACTTTTTCAAAGTTTCGAAGCAATTCAAGTTTTCAAAAGACACGGGGCAGACCAAACGCAAGCTGTCCTGGGGCCAGGTCCAGTCCTTGGCCCCAGAGCCTGCAGTCTCTCTCAGGTCTCACACCTGGATCCCTTCTGCTGCAGTGTCAGAATCTTACCACAAGGTGGAGCTCCAGAGACGCTCAGACCAACCTTCCTCTGTGCTCAGCCACCCTTTTTGCTCCAAGATGTGCCCAGACGCACACACTGGGCAGCTTTTTGAAACCTGTTCTTCCTTCCCTGCTCACCTTCACACCTGCAGGCACAGGCTCCATCGCCCAGGATTTACAATGCTCCTGTTCTGAGACCCAGGCCACCATTCTGGAATCACTGCCAAGCCCTCAGTCCTGCTTGTCAGCTGCCCCCCCACTCCCAGTTCAGGCCCCCATACCACCGGCTGTGCAAATGCAGAGAGAGCCAGCCAGGCTGGGCTGGAGTCAGGAGGGATCACCTTGATCCTTCCTAAACGTGAATATAATTTTCCAGGCTCCTTGTCAGGGGTGGAGAGGAATAGCCATGGTGATGGAGGCCACCTGGAACCCCAGCCAGACAGTGGGTTCCTGAGAACACTTTGGCAAAGAAGATCCTGGCACCTCCCCTGGCCATCTATGTCCACTTTTTCTGCCTCTCTTTTTCAGTGGTTCTCAATGTTAGCTTCATATTAGAATCACCTGGGCAGGTTTAAAAAATCCTGGTGCCCAGGCCACACTCCAGACCAATAACATCCAACTCTCTGGAGGTCAAACCTGGGCATCGGTACTTTTTAAAGCTTCCTGTGATTCTAACCCAAGCCAAGGCTGAGAACCACTGCAGCGGAAGTGCAGTTTTCAGGGGTGATTGGGAACACCTACTTTCATTTAAGAACAGCCCCTCAGGACTTTAGAGCTGGAAGGAGTCTCTGAGATTGTCTGGATCAGTTCCTATTAAGTCAATGGAATCGTTTGTTAAAACAAGTCTTTATTAATAGAAAACATTTATATGACATTTACTATGTGCCAGACTCTAAATGCTTAACATATATTAACTCATGTCATCCTCACAACACTTTGAGGGAGGCACTATTATGAGGATGCCCATTTTACAGATGAGGAAACTGAGGCACACTGTAGTAACTAGCCCAAGGTCATAAAGCTACTTAATGATGGGAGCCACAGTTCAGAACCTGGGTGGCTGGGCTCCAGGGACTGCCAGTAACCTTTTGTTCCGCCTGTGGTGAAAGCCTGAGACAGATAAAAGAGCCTGGACCTGCCCGTCCAGCCCCACCTCAGGCAGAACGCTGTTAGGGAGAGTCAGTTTGAATCTGACCCCCAGCACCCTCCCTGTGTGGATGAAGAAACTGTGGCCCTGACAGGGAAGGTGACATGGCTGAAGGTCCCTGAGGAGCATCAGGCAGAGCGGGGCTGGAAGCCTGGATCTCGGGGCTCAGGGGGCCCCGAGGACAGTGAAGAGGAGGTGACTTACTTCTCATTGTCGTAGTACAGCTTCCCAATGGCCCAGGCCACGATGATGGGGAAAGGCACACCTGCGGGAGAGACCGGCTGTCACAGGGCCTGTCGGTGGAGTCTGGGGGATGCAGGCCTGGAAGACCCCAGAGCGGCCCAGGGCCTAGAGGCGGGCAGGGCCTCCCCAGGTACTCACTGGCCTATCATGCCTCCTTTAAGATGCTCCCATCGTCCCTGCCCCCCAAGTAGCGGCGGAGGGCTGTGTGCACACCCCACCACCCTAACCTGGCCTCAGTCTCAGGCCCCCAGCCGGCCGGTCTGAGTGTGGGCGGGGAGAGCACGGCGGGTCAGGGTGGGGGCGGCCCGCTCACCCCAGCCAATGCAGATGAACATCCACTTGCGCAGCCGGTCGGTGGAGTACGTCAGCACGATGGCTGTGTGCAGGTAGCAGCCCTCGCCAAACATCCAGAAGAAGTTGGTCACGTGGAAGTAGTTGTAGGCGGCTGTCACCAGCCTGCACCAGCCCTGCCGCCCACCCCATCAGAGGTGATGATCAACCAGGGAGGGGGATGGGAGGGAGCAGCCTGGGGCCTCCTCCCGGCAGGATGGGGCACCCCCCAGGATCCACTCCTGTGCTGTGGGCTCCAAGGCCGGGCTCCGGTCCCTCCTCTGCAAAGGCAGCCCCACCCAGACCCTTCCTCTGACCCTGGGCCTGCCCCTCCAGGACACACCACATTGCTCTGGTGGACTTCCGGGCTCATGGTGAGCTGGACCACGAACCACGTGGCGTTCCGCAGGATGAAGGCCGAGATGAGGTTCCAGTGGATGATGTTTCTCAGGCACCGGATGCTCCTGTGGGCAGCAGGGGAGGGTGGGCGACAGGCGGAAGAGGAGGAGAGAGGAGATGATGGCTAGGTCACCAGCGTCACTCCAGCCCAGATGTATGAATGCGGAAACCGAGGCTCCGAGCAGGGCGGGCTGACTAAATCACACTGGGACGTGGCAGCAGCGGCTCTCCTGATGTCCCACAGGCCCCTTCCTAACTGTGGTCCAGACCTAAGCTCCGGAGCAGAGCCTGCCACATGGCCAATGCTGAAGGGACCAGGGGCTGCTTGGCTGCTAGGGACGCCCCTTCTCCCATGAGCACCCTTCCCTCCCTGTAGCTCCAAGTTTGAGGCTCAGAAAACATAAAAAGCCTCCAGCAATAGGCCTCCCTCCCAGCTTTCAGCCCTGATGCTCAGCCCCTGCTGGCAGCCCCCATTCCTGGCACAGACCTGGCTGGCACTGCCACCTGCATCCATGGCAGTTGTGCTGGGCCCAGGCAGCTTCAAACCCAAAGTGGGCTCCACCTTCCTGGTCTCCCAAATGGGTGCAGCCCAGCCTGGGTGTGGGTGACACAGGTGAGCCTGGGCTTTGGCCATCCCCCTCCCCTCTGCAGTCACTGGGCAGGGTTGCAGAAGTGACCCTGCCAGAGGTTCCAAGAGACCTGGGACATGTATATCTGTCACCTGCTCCCACTGAGGTGAGGGAGCTGGACTCCCCTAGCCCACCACTGCCTCCTGTATCTTACTTCTCCCCGCTGCTCAAGGCCTGGGGGGGCGGTGGCAGGGGACGGTGCCAGGGTCTCCTCACCTGAGCCGCAGAAATAGGACAAAGGCCACCAGGAGGGCTACCAGGGAGATGCAGTGGCCCAGGTAGTTGATGATGACGGCAACGTGGTAGTGTACTTTGCTCTTCTTCTGAGGCAGGAGAGAGGGGCAGAGGTGAGGCTCCTTCACAGCTGCGCCCGTGCCCACTGGATGTGCCAGGACAGCCCACCCCCACAGGTGCCTGGGACAAAGTGGACCATGATAACAATAGCTGTCCCTTCCGGAGCCCCTGCTATGCGTGAGGTGTTGCCCTACAGCAGTGCCGTCCAATCTGAGTCTACGTCTGTCTGTCTGTCCTCCAATCCCATGCTCTGTGCACTGCTCCGTGCTGTGGGAAAATTGTCAGTTAACTTGAATCTCCACAGCACATAGGGTTCCCCACCCCGTGTGCACAAACACGCATGCACGGCTCACGGATGTTCTCTCATGTTCACGTTTCCGTTCAGTCCCAACACCAGATGGCCCTTGTGGTGCAGACCAACCCTCTAGGACTTCTCTCCTCCTCCCATTTCTGAGTTGAGCCACCATGTTCTCCATCACCCCTAAATCCCTCCCGCTGCAGTTGAGGCCCGCTCCTCTCAGCGAGGAGGGGAAAGGGCAGTTGCTGTGGGTTAGCATCCACAGAATCATTAGAAACCATAAACAACCTCTCTAGGCTCTATAACTTGCTTCCCGGGTCCCACCCCTGGCCCAGGGGGTCTGCTTGAAGTCAGTGGGGTCCTCTCCCAGGACTAAAACAAAGTTCCCAATGTTATTACTTAATTCATTTCATACACTGATGGAAGCTGGGAAACGCGGCAGGCCCCTTTCCAATCAAAGTTCGCTCCATGAGTGTGGAAGCCCTGCCGTTTACAGAGTATTTTCTTTCCTTTTTTTTTTTCTTTTTGGCCGCACTGCGCGGCTTGCAGGATCTTAGTTCCTCGACCAGGGACTGAACCCGGGCCCTCGGTAGTGATGAAAGCTAGGAGTCCTAACCACTGGACCGCCAGGGAATTCCCTACAGAGTATTTTCACATCTGTTATCTTCTCAAACCCTCAAGGCAACACTGGGGGAAGAGCCAGTAGGGGGTCTGTACCTTATTTTGCAGAAAAACAGGCCCCAAAGTACACGGACTCGTTCAAGGTCACTCAGCTTCAAACCACCTCTCCCCTTCATGTGCAGATTGACAAGTGAGGCAGAAGACGGGTCCCGACCCCATGAGGGTGGACTGGGGTCTTCAGGGCCCAGCTCTCTGCAGACTCCTGACCCCGTGAGAGCAAAGGCCCCCTTCACCCTTTTGTAGGCCCCAAGAGGGCAGGGCCTAAGAGCCAGAGTGTGGCACACGGTGGAGCGCTGGGAAATGTGTGTCGAGTGCAGGAAGGAAAAATGGATGTTGGAAAGGCACTGGCTTTTGCAAGGGGAGGGTCCCTGGTAACCCCTCCCTCCTTCACCCTTTCCAGGTTCTGGGGTGGGGCATGGGCATGATGATGCCCGGAAACTGGCAAGTATTCAGAAAAAGACAAGCTCGCAGGAGACTTGTGCACCCTTTCAGAGCCACCAGAGCTCCTGGCTCTCTGTGGACCCTCCTGTCGGAATTACAGAATCCACGGGCATCAGAACTGGTCCCAAGCGATGGAGTCCAGCCCTACCCATCGTCCAGATGAGGAAACTGAGGCCTAAACTCACCCACCCAAGGACAAGGGGTGCACCTCTGAAGCAGGACACCTAACAGGCATCTGAGAAGGGGTGAAGCCCTCGCTCCCCTGCTCTCCCCAGCCCCCGCTCTCCCCCTTCTGAAGGGGCATCCTCACCGAAGAAGCTCTGAGGCCCAGGCAGCTCTGTTCTAGGGGCTGGTTTTCCTGGAAAAAGCTTTCAGGAACATGACAGGAAATCACATTAGCAGCTCGGGCTCTGGAGCGCTGAGACCCAGCGAGGTGCAAATGGCAGGTGGGGAGAGAGGGCGGGAGGGGCAGAGGGTATTCACTGCCATCATATAAACGCGGGGGGCGGCGGGGCAGCATCTCTGAGTGCCCGGCTGTAGATGCCAAGTCCAGAGACTCCAGCAGATATGCACACATCCAGCCTGTCTGGAACTGACATTTAATTTCCTCTTATTAAATTTTCCACAAATCCATGCTGCAAAGCCCCTGGGTAATGGCAGAGTCTGTGGAGCCCAGAACGGTGTGATGCCCCAGCTTCATACACAGGCCCAGGTGGGCAAGATGAGCAGAGTACGCAGGGAGGCCCTTCACTGCTCCCCACAGCAGGCCGAGCCGGGGTCCTTTGGTTTGGGGTGGCATGAGTCATTTATTAAGCACCGACTGCATGCCGGGCACCGCGCCGGGGGCTTTACAGACATCACTGCTTTTCTTTCTCACAACTGCCCTCTGAGAGTGTCCTTCTGTCCCCGTTTCTCCAGGTGAAGGGGCTGCATAATCGGCCCAGCATCGGCATCCAGGTCTGCGTGGCCTTAAAGACCCTCCTTCCTCTGTTCCCGCGGTGCATTTCTTGGGGGATAAGCAAGGACTGAGAACAGAAGCATTGTCTTCGTCCTGGGCCCAGAGTTCTCAGGGAGCTTCTACGGGGAGGTGGGGGGCTCATGAGGGGTTTTCTCCACTGAGGCTGAGCGGGGAGAATTGGGCCGAACCATGCAGGGGACCACGTTTGCCTGACTCCTCGAGCTGCAGGGCCCAAGCTGGCTCCCAGCCCTGCTTCTCTGCTGCCACATCAGCCCGATGCAAGGCAGCTGGGGGGTTGCGGTGCAGCAAGAGCCTGAGAAGACTGCTGGAGAGGTGGCCGTGCCACCCCGAGAGATGACCGGCATCACTAGGAGAGACGGCCAGTCACCCCCAAGAGGCGGTCGGTGATACCCTGAGGGGTGTTCAACGATACCCGGAGAGAATAGCCAGCAACATCCTAAGAGACACCCAGTGACACCCTGAGAGACGGTCAGTGACCTCCTGAGAGAAAGCCACCGTTAACTGCAGAAGCAGCTGGGATGCCTGAAGGTCACACGGACACAGCCAGTCCCTGGGGACCTGACCAGCACTCTGTCCTTGTCCAGTCTGGAGACCAGAGACTGGCAGGTAAGTACCCCGAAGAGGGTGGCACCGTGTGGTACTGGGCAGAAGCCACTCCTCTGCACCCTCACGACCAGAATCCAATAAGTAATTCTGACCAGACTCTCTGCAAGGCACACCTGGTCCCAAGTGGTGGCAGTGTCAGACCTGTCCTGATGCCTTTTCAGGATGGCATGATGGGTTCTCCCCGCCTGGTCCCCACTGCTTCAGCCTCTCTCCCACCTCCATCCACCCCGTTTTGAGGCTCTCCCTCTCCACCTGGGTTTCCTGAGCTACTCCCTCACCCCACCCTGGGCACTCCAGCCCCTTGCTTCCCCAAAGTGTGGTCCCCAGACCAGCAATGTCAGCATCACCTAGGAGCTTGCAGGAATCTTAAGAAATGCAGAACCTCAAGCCCCGCCCCAGATCCACTGAGTCAGAATCTTCATTTTAGCAACAAGTCCAGATGATTCCTAAGCATTCCAGAAGCCCTGGTCGAACCAACGCCCTCTGCGAGCAGTGAACGCCGGCCCATGAGCCCACACTCCCAGAGCCCCTTTTATGTCCCATCAAAGTGTGTGCCCTCCCAGGATGTGCCGGAGGCCAGGGCTCCCCGAGCTCAGCAGAGTGTAGGGGAGGGAAGCAGAGTGTGTGCAAGTGTCAAGGGAGCGGTGGGGGGACGGGAGAGCTGTCTGGGGCAGTTTGGGGTGTCTCTGCAGTGGAGGGAGACAAGTGTGTGTGTGGGGAGGGTGCAGGCTGGTGCCGGGGTGGGGGTCACTGCAGGGGCTGGGCCATGCATGAAGCAAGCTCCCCGGCTGGGGGCCTGCCCCCTGCTGGTGATGGCTGTGGGCAGGTCTCCTCCCTGGCCTGGCCTCTGGGCGCCCTCACAAGTCTCATTTCACAGGCAGTGGTTCTGCGAATCCATTTTCTGCAGCTCCTGGGGCGCTGATGCTTCATTAGGGCTGAGTCCGGGCCCAGAGCTGAGAAATCGGCTGCTCGGTTAATTGGCGACATTCCTCTTGCTCTTTCACAGTAGTTCCAGGAGGGGACGGGGAGTCTTGGGAATGGGGAGGGGTCTGGCGAGGCTGGGGGCTGGCAGAAGGGGATGGCATTTTCACTAATTAAATTAACTGATTACCCAGAGTGCTAGGCAAAGTGGCCAGCGGGGGCTGCCGGGGAAAGGGTGGGCGGGGCATCCCGGGTCGGGGTGAGCCCTGCAACCAGACGAATGGGGGTGCCCGTGACCCCATCGGGGGTGACCGATGGTTGGTGACCCCTCCCAACCATCCCCCCTCCCTGCTGAACACAACAGCCTCCCCTGAGCTCAGGTGATGAGGCCGAGGTGTGGCGGATAGATGGAGCGCCCTCTACAGGCCAAGATGCAGGCGGACACCGCCCTCCCTCCCCCAAGAGGCAGACTGAACTGCTCTCCGGCCTTTTACAGACGAGGAAGCTGAGACTTAGTGAGGCTGAGCTACCTGCCCAGGGTCACACAGCACATGTGTTGGAACCAGAATCCAAACCCCTCCAAAGCCGGTGCTGTTCCCGTTACACTGCCTAAGAGGGGCCTGATGAGAAGCTGGTGCCCCCTAATCCACCTTCTCCCCCCAACCCGCTGGTGGAGAGAGGGAGAGACCCCAGTCCAGGCAGAAGGGGTGGGAGCTGCAGAGTGGAGAAGGGCCTCTGCCCCTGATTCTGTGAAGGGTGTTGGGGGCAAGGGGGGCTGCTGAGTGTCCCCCGTCAGCCAACTAGAAGGAAGGGGCTTAAATTAGAGCAGGAGAGATTTGGGGGCCTGTGAATGTCCTCTGACATTCAGGAGGCTCCAATGCAGGGAGGGAGATTGAAGGCAGCTGTGACGTCTCCAGCTTGGTGATGTCCAAGGAGGGGACAGACGCCCGCTTCTCTGGGGTGGGGGAGGGGTGTCCATCCTAAGGCAGGAGGCTGGCGATCTGACCTCCACTTGGAGACACACAGTCAGCCTCAGGCCCTGCAGACCCAGCAGGACGATCAAAGCGCAGGGTGGGGTGCGACGGAGGGGCTGCAGGCTTCTTGCCTTAGCTGTGCTCCCCGACGCCGTCCCTCTCCGGGTGTGAACCGCGGTCCTGAGAGCCGCAGACAGCACTGACCCGCCTTTCCCATCCTCCTGCCTCCTCTACTGTGTGCTAGGTAAGGAGTTCCCCACTCCGCTGTGTGCTAGGTAAGGAGTTGCCCACCCGAGCCCATCTCTTCTGGTTCGACTACGTTTCCCAATATGGGAACCTTACTTTCCTCCCCCAGTCCAGGTGGATGCCTTCCTCCCCAGCCCTGGACTTCTGGGGTTGGCTCACCATGTAGATGCTTAGCAACCTGGGGGCTATCTTTGCTCAGGTCAAGGTCACTGGGGAGCTGGGCCAACCCACCCGGCCTGGGGTGGACCATATGGCCTGGCCTGTGTGACATTAGATGCCAGGAAGCCTCTCGCCCTGCATCCCAAGTAACTGTTTTGTCTGCCAAAGCAGAACTACTAAAGAGCGTGTCATTCTTTTGGGCTAAGCACTGCCCTACCTTTGCAACTTCTACAAGGAGACAGCAGAGCCCCAGTATCTCAGTGATGTGAGGCCAGGCAGCCTGGGGGAGCGGCTAACCAAGGCATGCGTGGGGTGGGGGGGGGGTGGGGGGATGGGCGGAGTGCTAGGTGGGGAAAGCTGTTCTCCCACCATCAACCTCACTGCACACCAAGTACCTGGTTCTGGGCAAAGGGAGCCACCTCCAAAGCCCCGGGGTCCAGGCTCTGACTCACGCTGGCTGTGTTACCTTGTGTGAGTCACTCCCCCTTTCTGGGCCTCAGTCTCCCTCGCTGTAAGGTGAATGGGTTACCCTAGATCAGAGTTTCTCACTTTTCCCCCATCACCCCTCCCCCACACTCCCCCCTGCACTTGTTAAAAATACAGATTCCCAGGTTGTCCTTGGAGAGTTTGATTTATCGGATGTTGGGTGTAGCCCTGTATTTGAACAAGCGCTCGGGATGATTCTTATCCCCAGGCAGATCAAGATGGGATGGAGGGTCTCCAAGGTCCCTTCCAGTTTAGATCTTTTAGGCACTGGAATTCTTGGAACTGCCTAGACCAGCCCCTCTCTCCCACACCCCAGCAGCCTGGGGCCCTTGGACAACTGGGGGCATCTCCCATCTGCCCTTTCCTTTCTGCTCACTCCTTCTTCCCTCTCCATGACCCCCACCTTCCTCAGCACCCACCAAAGGGGTGGGTGGAGATGTAGGGGAGGAGACAAGGGGGACGGAGGTAGCAGCAACACAGAACGACAGATATGCCCGTGCGTCTGCCAAACATCACCCTTAAAAGATTATTCATTGCGGCACTGTTTGTCATAAGCAAAGATGAGAATAAAGATTCGTTAACTAAGCTATGGAACATCTGTACAATATTATGCAAATGTAAAAAAAAAGAATGAAGATGCTCTTTACGTACTGATACGGAACCATCGCCAAGATGGATGGTTATATGAAAAAAGCAAGGTGTTGAACGAAGTGTATAATATGCAACGTTTGTGTGAAAAACAAAAAAGAATATATATACATAATTGCTTGCCTATGCAGACACTGTCTCTGGAAGAACTCCTAAGAAACTGGCAAAATGGTGACCTCTGGTGTGGGAGCCCAGTGGCTGGGACAGGGCTGGGAGGGAGATTATTTTGTTTTCCCATTTGTACCTGTTGAATTTTGTATTGCGTCTAAACAACGTCTTTCTCAAAAACATTTAAATATTTGAAAGGCTCTTCAAGGGCTTTTTCCAGCTCCATGGCTCCTCCCACCCACATCCCGGATTCGAACGCAGGACCCTGGCTGGACCTGGATGTGTCACTCCAGTGGGTGGGGTGGACAACGGATGAGAACCGGTCCCAGTGAGCTAGGAAGTGGGAGGGAGGGAGGGAGACTCAACTCGCCGCTGTCAGAGCCTGCCCACTGCCCTCTGGCCTCACCCTCCCTTGAGGATGCCCACTCACGGGCTGGCCTAGTTCTGGCTCCCCAGTTGGCTTCTCTCTGCAGGGCAGAGACACCAGCCTCTGGCTCTCCCATCTGACTGGCTGGTAGCAGGCACAGAGCCGTGCTGGGGGCCCAGGCCCAGCCCTCAACAGGGTAGCTGGCTCGGAGCCTCACCTCCTCGCTAAGGATCTCCTGGCATTCCGAGTAGTTCACGCGGGCGGCCCAGGTGCCATTGGCCAGGCACTCCCGGTAGCCGTTGTCTGGAAAAAGAAGAGAGTCAAAGTGACCCGTGGCTCCTCTCCCAAAGAGTAAATGAGCATCTGTCCGTCCATTCGACTGTCCATCTAACCGTCCTTCTGGGCCAGCACAGGAGCCGGCTTGCTGGGGGGCTCTGGGGTGAAGCTGGGGGGAGGGGCTTTCTTACTACTTCCACCTTCCTGCCTCTTTCTGCCCACTGGCCCCCCACAGAGGTACAGTGGTGACCCCAATGCATGCCCACGGGGCCATGGCTCTGCCCACCCAGGCTGGCACAATCATGCCCACAGGACTGGCCCACGGGCAGAGGCCTGACCAGCTCACCGGGCCATTTCCTGCTTCCTTGCAAGCCCTTATGTGGGGCAGATTACACGGTGTGCACCCTTCTGAGAAATCTCCCATTTTGGGGTCTCACATGGTAGCAGTGTCTCACGGGGGTGGGGATCACAGGGCAGCTGTTAGGGAAGGTCCCCAGGGTGGCATTTCCCTACGGCAGGCCTTATGTTGGAGGGTCACGTAGTGGGAGCATCCATGGTGGAGGTCTCTCGGGACAGAAAATGACAGGTGGCAGGAGATGGGAGATGTGCTGGGGGATGTCATGGGAGTGGGTCTCGTGTAGCAATTATTTCGTAATTAGGATCCGCTCCAACTGGCTCCCAGACTGGCACATGGCACTTGGGAAAAAAAGGCAGGAATGTGGCCCGGGAAGGGGTGGGGGGGTCCAAGCAGTCATCAGCCTGGAAGCCAGAACGTGTCACCTTCTAAGGAGATTGGGAGTTGCCTGTGGTCTGAACTGAGGCCTGGCTTCAGGGCTCTGGGACACCCTCCTTCCTGCCCACCCCCCGGGGACACCAGGGCCCTGAAACCCAGTAGGGTGGGGTCCAAGGGAGATTCAAATCTGGAGTCTTTTCTTCTTTGCTGGCGGAGGTCACCCTGCTCCACCCTGTACCCCTCTCAGGCATCGGTAGCTCTAAATATGTTTCCCTGAGTAAATTCTGGTCCTGACACCAGGAAGCACTGGCTGGAAGAGCCTTGAGCCATTTCCACCGGAGCCCCTCGCCTGCTGCAGCCTTTCCATGGCTCACACTGACCTTCACCTCACATCACCCCCCAGCAGGGCCGAAGGAGGTTGCGGAAGCTGCTTGAGTCCCAGTCCCAGCAGTGGCAGAGCGCCATGAGAGAGGCAGAACGGGGGCCCCCACTGCGTGAGTGCCATCGGCCAGCTGGCCTCTCAGGACCCTCTCCTAACGTGTAAGAGGAAGGGCTGGACCAGCTGATCCCCAAGAGGCCGTCCAGCCTGGGACCTGCCTCTCTGCTGGCAGCACCACACAGGAGGGAGAGGATGGGGTGGGAGGTGGGTTTGCGGCTGCCTCCCCAGGAGAGGCAGCCCCAGCCTGGCCTCCAGGGCTGCCGGGCTGAGACCTCCTCTCTAACGCTGCCCCCTCGGCCCTTCTGCTGAGAGGCTGTTCTCGTACAGCACACCAGTAGGGAAATGAGGCTAAATGGATTTTAAAGCTCTGCTCAGCTTCCCTGCCAGTGGACCTGAGTCTCGGCAGAGTTGAGCCCTTGGGCAGAGTTGAAGATGCTGCCCATTCCCTCCTAACTGCTGAATGAGGAAAAAGCTACCAGAGGGCTGAGGGCTCAGTGGCTGGGGTTTCGGGGACGCCTGGGGGGAGGCACGTAAGCAGGGGAAACCAGTGTGTCTGCCATGGACGGAAAGTGCCTGGGACCGAGGCTGCTCCAAAGTGTCTTCAAAGAAAGGGACTTGGGGTCAGAGATCTGGTGCGAAGGGGCATGAGGGCAGGGGTGGGAGCTGCTGTCTTAAGAGAGGCAGTATACTGTAGTGTTCCGAGCTCTCCACCCAGACAGCCTGGGTTCGAATCCTGCCACCAGCTGCCACTAGCTTTGTGTGTGAACCTGGATGAGTCCCACGACTTCTCAGCTTCCTTATCTGCAAGACAGAAATGGTCCTAACAAGGGTTCCTACCTCAATGGTTGAGGGGCATTTTTAGCTGACATGTACAGGGTGCTTGGAGCTCTACCTGGCATGTGGTGTGAGCTGTTATTCTTACCATTATTGTCTCGGAGCTATATTTCTATAACCTTACCTAAGATTCAGAACATGTCGCTTGTCGCTATCATAGGGGGCACTGGCGGGGATTCCGGGAGGCATCCCCTTGGCTTAAGCTCCCCTTTGAATCCCATAGGTGGGGCAGGAGCCTGGAGTCCTTCCCAGGCCGGGTCATAGAGGGAGCAGGCTTACAGGAGGCGATCCTGCAAGAAAACAGGCCCAACAAGCCGCGAGTCGTTGCCAGGGAGGAGGTGACTTCCTTGTCTTTAATTGCTGAGCTGAGCAGTCCTCCTGGAGAGTCACGGGGAAAATGGATATTTTGGGAAATGCTTCCCATTCCTTTGAAGATCAGATGCAGTGGGAAGGAGGCCATTAAGGGGAAGGCCTAGAGGCCCTGGCAGCACCTCGTCGGTAAATGAATTAAGTAGCGCCTAACGATTAGGTACAATTCTGGGTTCCCAGTCGCTACGGAGTACACGGGTGTTCCTCATCATTCTGGCACTGGGGGCACCTGGAAAGGGCAGTCTTCCAGCCCTGCCCCCACGTCAAGCGACCATCACCTCTTCCATCTCCTCTCCTGGGATCACAGAGGGGAGCGCAAGGGAGCCGAGAGAGCACCTCACCCAAACCTCCCACCACCCATCCTGAAGGTGGAGAAACTGAGGCCCGGGGAGAGCCAGTGCAGAGGGTTCCTTAACCAGGGTACAGGTGGAGCTGGGACTAGAACCCAAGACTCCTGGCTTCTACTTACGGCAGGGCTGCCCAATTGAGTTATATGTGCCCAGGCACTAAAGGTTTATTCGGGGCACGTCAAGACACCTTTGGGGACGAGAGTGGGGGTAGTTCATGGGGAGTGGCCAGGACCGGCTGCAAAGGTAGGCAGGACTGTAGCTAGCGGGTGGACTTGACTGTGGGGGCAATGGGGACCCACAGAAGGGCTGACTCCAAGCAAGGGTGTGACAGGGTCAGATGAGAAACTAGGGCTGGAGATTGGGGTACCCTGTACCGGGTCAGTGGCATTGGGGATGGAGGGCAGGGAGGGTCAGACATGAGACTCACTTTGGAGGTGGAATTGCCAGGACCTGGTGCTCTGGTAAGGGGACTTGGGGGGGTTCCTCCTGGAAGCAGCCCTCCCGTGCCCCAGCAAGCACCAGCCCTAACGCTGCCTTTCTCCGGGGAGCTCCAGGACAGGGCACCCAGCCGGGTGAGGGGAACAGCCGGAGGGCTCTGGCTCCCCAGTTCCGGCGCTGCCTCCAAGCCTGTGACCTTGGGCATTTTTAGCCTCTTTGCCTGCATTTCCAACTACGATGGGCCCAAGTTAGAGGCTGGCAGGATACACAAACTCTCCTTTAGGTCCTTCTGCCCTCCCTCCTACTTGCATTCTCCCCACACCTCCTCCAGGCTTTCTTCTCCTCCTGGGGTCCAGGGTGCGGTTGCAGACACATGAAGCTGCATGGTCTGGCTCTTCCAGCCTCCCGCCCAGTCCCAACACCTCCCCAGGGCCCTCCCACCCCTCCTTGGCTGTGGCCCCCAACCCGAACCCCATTAATCCAGCTGGTAAAAAAAAAGAGAGGAGCAAGAGAAGGAACTTGGGAGTTCTGAGCTGGACAGAGTCTTAAGAAGCCATGTCATCGAGCCTTCTCCATCCTCAGATGAGGGGCCAGAGGGCCATAAGAGAGGAAAATTGTGTTAAAGGTCACAATTGGTGTCTGTGGTCACCCTCTGTCACCTCTTGGTGGGGCTCTGAGCTCAGGCCCACCAGACCCCAAGGGCCCACCCAAGGAACCCCCCACCCTCCCCTCAGACAGCTCAGGGCCCCTGGCCTGCAGCTGTTGCTCTCTTGATAAGCAGGGGTTGTGAGGCATTGACAGGGGAGAGCAAATTAATTCTGAGGGTGACAGGTGGCATAGCAAGAAGCCGCAAAGCCTGGAGGTGGAGGCTCAAGGCCCCAGGGGAGCAGGGTGTTTACATGGGGATCAAGTATCTGAACAAACCCTGCCCGGGGCAGTCGTCTCCCACCCCCACCCCACCTGTGGGCCTACGTGCAAGGACAAGCCCCCTGCCTACGGATCTAAAACTCTGAGTCCCCCCATCTCGTGGCTGGAGGGCCCAGGATAGGCCTGGTATCCTCTCTGAGCAAAGTTAGGGCTTTCTGATGATTTCTGCCCTACCTCATGGCTCATTCCAACGTTAACCCAGCTTGTCAACTGCAGAAGAAAGTGTCAGACAGACCCGGATGCAAATTCCAGCTTCACCTCTTACCAGCTGCTGACCTTGGGCAACTTCCCTAACCTCTCTGAGCCTCGGAGGCCTTAGTTATATAACATAGTCACATGTAGCATCTTCCAGGGTATCGTGAGCATCAGTAGTAATGAGCAGAATACCCAGCAGAGCACAGAGCTGGCCACTGGTCAATGGCGGTTGTACCCATGAATGGCATTATTATTATTATCATTGTCATTATTATTTTCCCCACCTCCAACAAGTCCCAAGCTCTCCCCATCCTGTCCCACCTCCCAGGAGATGGTCTGCCCTCCACGGGCTCCCTTACTTGTGGTGTTGTAGCGGACACCGTAGAAATAGGCAGGGCAGGGTCGAACCACCAGCTGCCCTGCGGGGCTCTGGGGCCAGCAGGTGCCAATGAGGTCCACGGATGCATTGCACTGCAGTCCTGGGGGCAGAGACGGCTGGTGAGGCAGAGCAACATCCCCACTGCAGTGTCCCACCCCCCTCCCCACTGGGCCACATTCACAAGCCATATGGGGACAGGACAGGAGCAATGACCCCAGTGCAGAGATGAGCTCCTTTTCTGCAGAGGAGACACCAGGGAAAGGAATCTGAATTTGATGCTATGGCACTAGGGAGACAATGTGGGTTCCAGAGCAGAGGAGAAACAGATGGCTGGAGGTGGTGTTAAAAGTTGAGATCCTGGCTGGCATTTAGAGGAAGGCTGGACGTGCTCCAGGTCCCCTGCTCTGTAGCCTGAGGACACTTCTCTTGGCCCTTTACTTGGACCACAGCTCTTAGAATTCACAGCCTGGGACTTTCCTGGTGGCGCAGTGGTTAAGAATTCGCCTGCCAATGCAGGGGACATGAGTTCAATCCCTGGTCCGGGAAGATCCCACATGCCGTGAAGCAACTAAGCCCATGCGCCACAACTACCGAGCCTGCGCTCTAGAGCCCGCGAGCCACAACTACTGAGCCTGCATGCCACAACTACTGAAGCCCGCGTGCTCTAGGGCCTGAGTGCCGCACCTGCTGAAGCCTGCACGCCTAGAGCCCGTGCTCCGCAGCAAGAGAAGCCACCACAATGAGAAGCCCACGCACTGAAACAAAGAGTAGCCCACACACTGAAACAAAGAGTAGCCCCCACTCGCCACAACTAGAGAAAGACTGCGTGCAGCAATGAAGACCCAACACAGCCAAAATAATAATAAATAAATAAATAAGAAAAAGAAAAAACCCACATTTAATATTAAAAAAATAAATAAAAAGAATTCACAGCCTAGAATGGCTCGGAAGAGACCCAGCCAACCCCTGACCCAGTTCCCTCACACGTCTCTAGAACCAAACCACATCTGTTCTGGACCTGCAGGGAGGAACCAGCTAAAGGAAGCTGGCCCACCTTCCAGCTCACCTGATAACCACTTTTACCGAACATTCGTGCTCTGGTCTGTGCTGGGACCTAGGAGAGGACTGACTGAGAAGGGGACCATGGAGAAAAAAGGGAGGGAGACACCACGTGGGGGAGTGGAAAGGAATCAGTAATCTGGAACCCTGGCTTCAGACTGGGCTCTGCTACTAATTTGCTGTGTGATTGTAGGCAAGTCTCTTGCCTTCTCTGAGCCTTAGTGTTTTATCGATAATGAAGTAGTTGGATCTGATCAGAAATTCTTAATCTCAGTCCACTGGAAGCTTTAAGGGTTCACAGAGACTTTGAAATTAAATGAAAAATTTGTCCTATACATGCAGTTGGGAAAGGCACCATGGCTTTCATTAGATTCTCAAAGGGGTCTGTGACTCAGAAAAGGATGTAAACAACTGGACTAGAGAGAGGATGTCAAAATCCCCTTCCAAATGTTTGCCCTTAATTAAGAGCTTTTTGGAGTGGAGTGTGCGTGTGCATGTGCGTGTGTGTGTGTGTGTGTGTGTTGGAGCAGAGCTGAAGCCACAGTAACACTTCTGGGAAGGTGGGGGGTTTTTGGTCTCCAATGGGTGGGGGCTGGGCTGAGGACAGTCCTGACATCCCTCCTGATGCTGCCCATTCTTTCTCTGCCTTTCCATGCCCCTCTCCTCTCAAGGCTGGCACACCAGTCCTGTGGAGACCCAGTGTGTCCATCACGATGGGAGAGGTTAATAACCTGAGACTGGCCATAGAGTATACAGACAAGCCAGGGAGAGCCATGAGCCAATGAAGGGGTGGCATTTTCAGTCCAGGGCATCAGCAGCTGCCAAGCCCTGGCTGGGGCCCGCCTGCCATCTCCCCGCCCCGCTTAGCCTGTGCCCAGTCTCTCAGGAAACAGCATTGGGTTAGACTGGCATCCTTTACTTGCTGGATGCAGGGCAGTGCTGAGCAACACTTGTACCGAATTCTGGTTTTTCTTTCTAAGCAAAGCTATTCATAGGATGTGTGTGCAAATCTGGGCTCAAGGGCCAAAGGCTTCGAGGCTAAGTGGTTTAATTGAAAGAGAAAGAAATCTGGATTGGGGCTTAATGGACACAAGGAGACGGCCAGCTAGGCAGCAGGGGTGGGCCAAGCCCTGGTGCTGTGCCACAGTGGAGCCTCCACGAATGACATCACAGAGAGGTGATGGGGGTAGGGGAGTGAGGAAATCAGGTTGAGATTTTAGTCTGCCATGGGTCATGCCAGTCGTGCTGAGCCTGGAGGAGGGGAGAAACGGAGGCATGTGGCCATCAGGAGGGAGGGATAGTATTACGGACCGTGCTCTGCTTCTCCAAAGGCCTTCTTCATGTATTTTGTTTGCTCCTCATTCACCCTGCAATGTCATTATTCCCTTTTTTTTGTTTTTAATTTACAGATTCATTATTCCCTTTTTACAGATGAGGAAACTGAGGCCCAGGGAAGTAAGTGACTTGCCCAGGGTCGTGAGTCAATGAGTGAAAGAATTAAGACTCATAACCAGGTGTTTGGGACTCTACATCAAGTGTTCTTTCTATTACAGCACATTGCTTGCCGATAAAGGGAGGAGAACAGTCAAAGAGGCAGCAGGGAAAGGGGGCAGTATTTACTGAGGGCTGACTATGTGCCAGGCACCTGCCAGGTGCTTTACATATACCATCTGACTTCATAACCTTCCTCATTAGGTTGTTCATTCACTCACTCATTCACATTATCTCCTGAGCTAGGCACTGGGAGATTAAATGGAATGTCACAAGTGGTGCCTGGAACTTGCCTAAGGCCCACTCTCAGTGTAGCATCTGCCCTCCCTCACTGCGCTCTCTCTCCTGCCCTGGAAAGTTCCCCAGAGTCCTTTCGGAAAAGAACAGAGGGCAGGGCAGGACTGGGCACCAACCACAGCCAAGACCAGGCCACAGCCAAGGCAGGGACCGGCTGCTGAACCAATGGCCCTCCTGGTCTCAAGGACCAGGTACCGGCCAATGCCCAGAGGCCTGACCCCACCCACGGCTGGTCGGGAATATGCAGGTGGGAATGGGCAGGGTAGAGCTTTCTGCCTCTAGTCCGTGGTACAGATTAGGATTCCATACCACCTACTATGGGTCTCACACCATCTGCCAATGTGGGTGCTAATTCTCCCTGTTTTACAGATAGGAAACCTGAGGCCGAGAAAATTGCTTATCCTTAGTCGCATAGACACTAAGAGGCAGAATTGGGTTTTGACGCCTGCCCAGGGCTCTTCCCACTGCACCACAGCGGTCCGCAGTCTGGGCAACTGGCCTTCTCAGCATTTGGGTGCACGGGTCTCTGTGTCCTGGGTTCCTCCGGTAGTGCCTCCCTCTCTCCCTTCCTCCCGTCCCTCGACGCTCACAGAAGGCTGCGTGGAGGTGGTGCGGGGGAACACTGCATCAGACATGACCTTTACATGAAGAGCCCAGAAAATCCTGGAGGGAATGAAAGTCTTGGTGCGAGACGGGAAGAAAGGGAGAGAGAGGCTGTAAGAATGGAGAAGAGAAACTAAATGCAAGCGGCCGGGGGACAACGCTGCCCCTCCCTCCGAAAGAAAAGGCCCCCGTGTGCTGGCCTGGGCTCCAGAGACTGGGGGGGCGGGGTCCGAGGGAGAGAAGAGCCAAGCAGGGGTGCGGCCTGAGGCACAGGGCCAATCAGGAGCGGCGACCGGGCTACGACGCGCAAATACAGGCTAGAAAGTTCTAAGCGGAATTGGCCTCTTGGTTTTAGGGAGTAGACGGACAAGAGAGAGGTAGGGAGGGAAAAGAGGAGGAAAGGAAGGGTGTACGGGATTTGGGGGGCCGGGGGAAACGGCCTTTGTTGAACACTACTCTGTACCAGGCAATGTGAAGGGCACTTGATGAAATTCATGCCACCCATTCAATTCACTCCATCACTCTTTGAGGAGAAGAAAAGCAGGGAGGGGACAAGGGGAGAAGGAGAGAGGGGGAGAGAGAGGAAACAGAAGACAAAAGACACTGAGAATAAAACAGGGAGAAGCAGACAGAAAGCCAGGAGAACAAGGTACAGAGAAAAATAATTTCAGAGGTGCTGTGGGTGGGGAGGGACTGGATTTCCTAGTTGGGAAGGGGAGAAGGAAGGAAAGGAAGTCCTGGTGTCACTCAGCATGGGGGCTATAAGGACCTAGAGGTCAGGGCTGTTGGACTGTGATTCTCCAGGTCCCACTGATACAAATGTGCAGTCTCTCCTGCTCTCCTGGGGGATATGTTCCCCCTTGGGTAGCATAGCTCTGGGCTGAGGAGCACTTTGGACCAGAGTAAACGAGCCTTGCAAATAGCCGGGTAGATTCACCAGCCAGCAGCACGAAGCCCGAGTTACTATTAGGACCCAACTCCTCCCCATGCAGACCGGTCACCAGGATCCCCTCCTGGTCAGTAAAGTAATAGGTGGGGAGAAATAAAGACTTTGCTCTTTACTCAACAAGTTTTACTGACTACCTAAAAAATGTTTTAGGAGCTGAGGATACAGTAATGAATAAAATAAATGCCCTGCTGTCAGAAATAGAGACACAGATGTAGAGATCAAACGTACAGACACCAAGGGGGGAAGCGGGGTGGTGGTGGTGGGATGAATTGGGAGATTGGGATTGACATATATACACTAATATGTATAAAATAGATAACTAATAGGAACCTGCTGTATTAAAAATGCCCTGCTGTCAGTCTACGGGGTTGGGGGTTGGAGTTGGGTGTGCAGACAGACAGACGTACCTGTTAACCAGTGAGAGATGCTATGGAGAAAAAACAAGCAGGATAAGGAGATAAAGACTGACAGGAGTGCTTTTTTTTTTTTTTTTTTTTTTTTTGTGGTACGCGGGCCTCTCACTGTTGTGGCCTCTCCTGTTGTGGAGCACAGGCTCCGGACGCACAGGCTCAGCGGCCATGGCTCACGGGCCCAGCCGCTCCACAGCATGTGGAATCTTCCCAGACCGGGGCACGAACCCGTGTCCCCTGCATCAGCAGGCGGACTCCCAACCACTGCGCCACCAGGGAAGCCCGGGAGTGCTATTTTAATTTGGTCCTAATATTTAGGCAGAGACCCAATGGAAGTGAGAGAGGTAACTGTGTGCCTACCTGGGGGAAGAGGGTTCTGGAGGGAACAGCAGCTACAAAGGCCCTCAGGCAGGTGTGTGCTCAGTGTGTCTGAGGTATTAACATTCCTGTCACTTGGTGGCTCACCCCCTCACTCATGGGGCAGCTAGATCCCTACAGAGTTTTTTCTGGGGCTGGGGTGGGTGCAGCCGAAAGTAACCCATAAAACTGGTCCTGTATCTTCCTCCTTCCCCACACATGCGCAAAGCAGATGCATGGGGGCCGACACTCCAGGTGTTCATGGGAGCACGGTGGTCAGCCCGCCCCAGATGCCTGCGAATGGAGGGAAGAGGAGAGAGGAACAGTAGGAAGGGCTCCCACCTGCCTCTGAAAAACACCTGCTGAGTCAGAGTCCTGGGGGGAACTGCTTTAATGAACAGAAAAGAACCCTTTGAGGGTGGCCACCACCCTCTGAAGGTGGTTTCTTCCCCCAAACAGATTATATAGTTCGCTTCCCATCAGGCTCAGGGCCAAATGTACTCAGCAAATCTTTCCATAGCAGATAACTTCCAAGAAAGGTTGGAACCTGGTTCCTGTCCCCAGTTATGTCGGGTCTCCCATCAGGGGCTTCTGAATGAACTAGGGTAGGTGGGCACGTGGCAGCAGCCCTGCAGCTGGGAAGCCCATCCCCCTGTTTGGTTTAAGCCCAGGAGGGAGACTCAGCCAAGGCTGCCCAGAGGGGCAGCCAAGTGGCCCAAGGGCAGTCTCTGAAACACACATGCTTGCTCATTCCAGGAAGGTGCTGCTGGGATGAATGGGCAGGGGCTCTGCCTGTGTCACCTGGCATAGAGAGGCCAGGCAGACAGTCCTGCTCTTTGCTCAGCCACTTTGTCATTGGACTGTCTTCTCCTTGGCTGGGCAGAATAGAAAGATGCCTTTGTAGGGTGTGTGATTCATCAGGACAAGTGGGCGGGAGCCTCCGGTCCCGTGGGTCTATGGGCTCTTCAGTTTTGCACCTAGTATGGTGTCAGGCACATTGTAGGTTCTGAGGAACACTGGGAGCTGTGTGTAAACCCAGTATAGGTATGGGAAACTGCAGGGGCGTCTCTGCACCCCTGGAGGACTGACCATAGTGGGCCCTGGGTACCGCGACTTTCCAGGTGACCACATACATGGTGGCGGGAAAGTCCAGAATCAGGCCACTTGATTCAAATCTCGGGGCTACTGCTTAGTAACCGTGTGTACTTGAGCAAATTACGTAACGTCTCTGAGCTGTACGTTTCTCTTCTGTAAGATGATGATAAAAATAATTCCTGGGCTTCCCTGATTGGCGCAGTGGTTGAGAGTCCGCCTGCCAATGCAGGGGACACGGGTTTGTGCCCCGGTCCGGGAAGATCCCACATGCCGCGGAGCGGCTGGGCCCATGAGCCATGGCCGCTGAGCCTGTGCTCCACAACGGGAGAGGCCACAACAGTAAGAGGCCTGCGTACCGCAAAAAAAAAAAAGAAATAAAATAAAATTCCTAACAGTATTGTTTGATGACTGAATGAGATTAAAGCACTTAGAATGGTGTCTAACATACAATAGGCACTAAGTAAACATTAGTTGTTATTATTAGTTATTACATTAATTATTATATTCATGACCTTAAGACAGGAGATGACCCTGAGTCCTTGTCAGTGCTATGATTCCATTTATCTCTGATGTCATGGGTCAATAATTCTATTACTTTCTGGCATCGTCATATTCATGCCATGATTTTATGAGTTGTCAAGTCTGTGATCTGCCACATGATGGAGCCTCAGCCCTGGGGACCCACCTTCTCCCTGCTCCTGGCATGTGAGAGGCCCCCCAAAGGCCCCAGCTCAGTGCCAGCCACCCCGGCCAGACGCCCATCCATCTGTCTCAGTCCCTCCACCCCACCCTCACCATCTGTCTCCACCAGTGCCCATCAGTCTGGGTAGGTCTTAGCGTTGGAAGACAAATAGCCCATTTTCAGAGGCTGCCGTGGAGGGATTGATGGATTGTGTGCCCTGAAGCCAGGCAGGCTGCGCTGGGCTGGGGGTAGGGGCACAGAGTACAAATCATCGGGAAATGAACGACATTCATCACGGCCTGCTGCCTCCAAGGACAGGTGACACCTTCGTGGGCTCAGGGTTGTCACTGCGCAGGAACACAATAAGCGAGTCAGTGGAGACTGACCTGGCTGCCGTGCAAGGGGCTGGATCAGGGGGAGCTTCTTCTCAGGCCAGGCCTCCGAGCAGGTCTCTTCCCTCCCGGTCTTTCTCCAGACTCTTGCTCAAGAACTTTCTGTTCCTCATGGCCCAGCTTAGCCAACTTTGCAGGCAGATGCTCTGGGCTCCCAGGACCTCCCCAGGCTTATTGCTCTCCCCTCCCGACCCCTCCCCTGTTCTTCCACCAAACCCACCTGCTAGTCCTCAGTCAACTCTAGCTTCAGCTCAGAGCATTGGCTCTTCTCTGCCAGTCCCTGCTCAGAGTCTCTCAGAGACTTACCTTGAAACCTCTTCCTTCAGGAAGGCTTCCTGAATTCACACCACCCCAATCTAACCTCCCTGCCACCTCCATTGTAGTGAGCAATTCATGGCAAGTGCCTGCCCCTCATTCCAGCTACACAGTAAGCACTTTAAAAGCCTGTTCTTACCAACAATAATAAATAATACTCAGTAGTGGTGTGGCACTCTACAGTTTGTGAAATATTGCCATTAAACATAGTGCATTTAATCATAACAGATCCTTGAGGCAGGTGTCAGCCCTCCCACCCTACTCTATAACTGCAAAGTGAGGCTCAAGGGAGTCAAAGGCGCACTCACCCCTGTGGCTGCCAGTGGGGGGCCCTAGGGCACACAGGACAAGACTGAGCACCACTATGAGCATGGGAACCCAGTCGGTGCTCCAGGTCTAGTGCTCATTCTCTCGCCCCCCAACCCCCACCCTACTGAGGGAACAGTAGGCCAGTGGGCAGCTGCCTGGAGCTGTGGAAGCCTCCTCTCCCCGCAGGCCCAGGTTCAGAAACCCCCTGCTTCCCTGCTAGCACGTGGTGGCCATTTCTCCAACAGCGCGGGCCTTGCACCTCATAGCACGTGTGTTTGTGCACTTGACTCCCGTACCAGACTGTGAGCTCCTCTTTGTTCTCCCAGGGAACATGGGGCCTGGCGCACAGTAGGTGCTCAGTTAATGAGTTGGATTGAATCAAGGAGAGAGACCTGCAGAGGAAAATGAATCACCAAAGAACAAGCCTCCCAAAGACCCTCAGGTGCACCTCTCCACCTTCGCTGGGCAGCAGCATCCCCAGGACCCTGGTTAAAGGGACCAGGATGAGGGTTCAAGGACCACACCCCAAATTAGAAAAGGCATGGCCTTAGGAGCCCAAAAACCAAATTCTCCCATGCCTCAGTTTCCTCATCTGTACAAATATCTCATCTTAAACTCTTGTGAGGATGAAATAAGATTATTTTACAAAAGCACTTTGTAAATGGTGAAGTTATACAAGTATTAGTAATATTTGCAATTAAGCAGTATTTTCTATCGAGGAGGGCTAGAGCACGGTGATAAAGAACGTATCCGCGAGCCAGGCTTCCTGGGCTCAAATCAGCTCCAGCACTTACTAGTTCTGCTCCGTGCCTCAGTTTCCTTATGTGTAAAAGGAGGAGAACGGCACCTGCCTCAGGAGGTCGTAAAAACTGGGTGAATATACAGATGGTCGCCGACTTACGATGGTTCGACTTTAATGATTTTTCGACTGTACGACGGCTTGACAGCAATATGCATTCTGTACAAACCACACTTCAGATTTTGAACTTTGACCTTTTCCCAGGCTAGTAATATGTGGTACAATCCTCTCTCGTGATGCTGGCGGTGGCAGGTGCAGCAGCTCCCAGTCAGCCCCGCGATCATGGGAGTAAACAGCGGACACACTGACAACCGCTCTGTACCCAGACGACCATTCCGTTTCTCACTTTCAGTACAGTGTCCAATAAATTACAAGAGATGTTCAACACTGTTATAAAATAGGCTTTGTGTCAGTTGATTCTGCCTGACTGTAGCTAATGTAAGTGTTCTGAGCATTTCAAAGTAGGCTAGTCTACGCTATGCTGATCGGTAGGTTAGGTGTATTCAATGAATTTTTGACTTACGATATTTTCAATTTATGGTAAGTTTATCTGGACGTAACCCCATTGTAAGTCAAGGAAGAGCTGTATCTCAAATACCTCAGACGGTGCCCCACGCAGAGCGCCCTACATATTATGCTTCAGGCATTTTTAGCAGCAGCAAACAGCAGGCTTTCTTCCTCACTGATGCCTGAGTCACAGCCCAGCCCTCCGCTCTGTTGTTTCTCACGGCTGCAAGGGCTGGGGCGACTTCCCCTGTTGTCCACCCCAAAGCAGGGAGGATAGCTACTTGGCACGCTTGCCCCGAGCCCCTCTGTGCCCCTGGCTGATGCTGTCACCTAATCGCAGCTCTTTCCCACCACACTTACACCCACCTTCAGGATCCCGCTCAACACAGCACTCCGTGGATAAATGATGGATTGCTTGGAGCCCCAGAGGGGAAATCTCTCCGCTGTTCCTGCCCCAGGGCATGGCTCTGTGTGCAGGCTCTGGGAGCCCTGGGGGTGGGGGGCTGGGGACCTGGAATCTTGCAGGAGGCAGGTGGGGGTGCTCACCAGAGATGTTGCCGGCCAGGGATAGGCTCTCGCAGTGCTGGTCCTGGAGGGAGGCGGAGATGGAGTGCAGCCCCAGGAGGAGAAGGGTCTGTGGGCACAGGGAGGTGAGGGACACAGTTCGACTGTGTCATGAGCTGTCTGGCCTGGAGCTTCCTGGAGTGTCCCGACACACCCACACCCACACCCTCCCACCTGCCCCCCCCAGCACCCCCCCACCCGCATGGGCTCACAGAAGACCCCCATTAGTGAGCCTCCCTCCCTCCCCAGCTGCAGGAGCTCAGGACCTGTGGTTTAATGAGCTGCCTCCCGGGCCCTCATCCCCACCCAGCTAATTACTGGTCACTACAAATCGTGCCTCACCATTTACCAAGTCATTTTATATCCGCGACGGTACTTCATTCTCTGTGGGGCTGGCTGTCCCTGATGAGGAAGCTGAGGCCCAGAGAGGTGAAGGGATAAATGTGTCTGGAAAGATGCCTGCCCTAATCCAGGGAGAATCTTTGCCTCTTACCCTCCCTGGGGACTCTGTGTCACTCTGATTCCAAAATTTCAGCCCACCTGGGGAGAGTAGCATGGGCCTCACACCTAGAGGGCTGCCCACTTCTTCAACTAACACCCGCACATAATCATTGTGTCCCCTCCCTTAAGGTCAACACCTTCCCTGTGGATTTAGAGTCAAAAGAGACCTGGCATCCAGCCCCAGTTTCACTGTGTTGCCATGGGCAGGTTACTTGACCTCTCTGTGCCTCGATTTCCTCACCTGTAAA
The DNA here is from genome assembly GCF_059928025.1 of Delphinapterus leucas. Lineage (NCBI taxonomy): Eukaryota > Metazoa > Chordata > Mammalia > Artiodactyla > Monodontidae > Delphinapterus > Delphinapterus leucas. Next base: position 54,151,802 of record NC_143147.1, on the reverse strand, counting down.
GACGGGTGTAATAGCCACCCCACCACCACTCCGCCAGGCTTACAGGATGCAGTGTATGTAGAAGTCCTCTGTGAGCAGCACAGCTTGATCCAAGATGGGAGGGATTTTGTTTTGTTTATTGCATTCTAATTTGCTGAATATATTAACGAGTTACATTGTGTTTCAGGTCTACAAGAGGCACTCAGTAGGTCACGCTGATTGATTTGAACTTGGTGATTCTTATTTAGTCACGGGTTGGAGGCGAGGTGATTGTTTCCCTTGGGATTTGATTTGTGAAGGGCTAAGGAGCGTGTGGGGGGTTGGGGTAGTGGAGGATTGTAACTAGCCCCCCCTCCAGTTGTCAGGACATGAGAGCCCAAGGACCAGCAGAGCCCTGTCTCCCTGACTTCATGGGAGGCTGCTCTCCGCGTCACCACCCCTGTTCCTCTGCTCTTCCTTCCTGGGGTCCCCTCCCCGGGACCATCTCCTCTCCTCCCCACTGCCCCCCAACCTGCCATGGTGTCTCAGCACCAGCCCATTTCCAAACAGTTCTGCAAAATTCACTGCAGAGCTTCAGACAGGGACACTTCGATCTGGAAGCAGCCTTAGCCATTTCACAGGGGAAAATGAGCTCGTGAGAGAGGTAGGGACTTGTCCGAGTCCCACGTGAGCAAGTTTCTAATTTAGAGTAGAGCTAGGGTGGTGGCCAACACGAGCAGCACACATTCGCAGCCCTCATTTGCAGACCTCAACCGCAGGGCCAGGACTAGGGTGAGGAGACCAAGGCATTCACCTCCAGTGCAAAATTTAAGAGGGGGGGGCACCAGAAAACTTAGTAGTCAAGATACATAATATTTTAATGCAATATTCTTTTAAACTCTAAATTAATGCAAAAAAATCCATGATGAACAACATATCAAAAGCTTTTTTTAAAAAGCCAGGATCACTAACAGTGCTGGGCCATACTGGAGCCTTGGGTAAACGGAAAAATCAGTAATAATATTAAAATATGATTTATCTTGATACTGCACTTTGGGGCAGCTCTTTAAATTCCATGCTTGAGAAAAGTGCCTCACTTGCCTCACCCAAGTCCTGACCCTGTTGCTGCCGTACCTTCTTCCCAAACTGGCCTCCACCCTGCGCCCCAGACCCTCACGACCTGTGCCACCCACCTGCCCACTCCCGCCGTCTGATGACAAAGACAGACCCTGCTCCCCGCTCTCCCACCCAAGATGGAATCGAATGCTCCCCACTCCTGGTCAGGACCTGTTCCACCCACACCTCCTGTAGGAAGCCCCCCCTTTGACCCTGATGACTCCCCCACGTTGTCCCCTCAGTGCTGTGCCCGGGTCCGCAGTGGGTTTGTTTATCCCCTCACTGGCACACTCCTCCTGTCACATCATAGGGGTCTTTCTGCTCTGGGCCAAGCTCCAGGCTCCGAGGTCCACCCCCCGGTCCTGTACCCCCATCCTATGCCCAGCGCTTGGCCTCAGCCAACGGCGCTGGGGTCAGCTAACTCGCTCCTGGGACTCGGGAGTGATTAGAACAAACCCATTCATCTCTCTGGCCCCAAGGAACTTCCAACACTTTATTAATCACTAATTAAACTTCACTGTCCCCGGAGAGATGGCGAAATATCTTTACCCTCCTTTTCCACTTCAAAACGCAGAAGCGGAGAGAGGAGGAAGCCACCAGGCCCGCCACTGGCTCTTGCGTGCCGAGCGGAGAGCTGTGTCCTCGCTGACAGTCAGCAGGGACCCAGCTCTGAGCTGTCCCCAGAGAGGGCCAATCAGCTGGGATGGCCAGAGGCCTCTTCTAGAAGCGGACTAGAGACACCCACCCACGGCTTGTCACCCACCCCTGCCTCTGCCACCTCCCAGCACAGACACACATGTACACACACAGCATGGAAATGGGGCTCCCAGAGGCAGCTCAGCCGCAGGCAAATTAAAGGAACCGGTAACACCCTACGTGAAAATGTCAGCCCTGCTGCCTGACATTCCATCGCTATCCTTCTAAGCCTGAAGCTGTGCTTTGTGTTTCAGTCTTTCACATTCTCCTTGAAAGCACACCACGTTTTATTCACGCTGAATTACTTATTGCTTCCCCAGCATGTGGGGTCCTGCTGGTGTCTGCACACTTTTGCCCCCTCATCACCCTGGCCCACCTGGTGAAGTCTGCAGTCCTCAAACGCCAGGTCCAGAGCCCCTCCCCGCGGCAGCACCTTCTCCGACCCTCCAAAGCAAAGCAGCTCGGTCCCCCGTCAATATGCCCAGGTCCCCTCTGTACATGTGCTAGACCCTGGCAATCAGAGAACTCAGACCAGTCCCAAATGCATGGAATTGCCTCAGTACAATGCACTTACGCCCCAGGATTCTAATCAGATGGCAAATACACCAGCCAGAAGGTCTTAGCCTCGCATCTGAATGTCCTGGGGTTCACAGAGGAGCAGGGCGCCTCCAGATTCATCATGAATCCAAAGCAAATGCCACGGGATGGAGCCTGCCCTTGGCTGGCTGACTGTAACCCTGACCCTTCCCTCTCCTTGGATGTGCTAGTTCACAGTCATTTTCTCCCAATAGAGGGCCGGTTTTGCACTGTGCACAGAAAAACGTTTCTTAAAATTCCCAAACCAATCTCTCCTCTCAGGAAATGTTGGCTCTGTACGAATCTGGGCCTGTGACACCTCTGGCTCTGCGGAAGGGTTTGTCAAGGCTCCTGGCTTATTCCTGAATCACAGTTTCATGAAAAGTCCAGAGTTTTCCTGTGTATTTCCTTCTACCATACGTTGATCTCCTCTTCAACTTTCACTAGTTTTCCAACTCCACCAACAGGAGAGTATTGCCCTGTAGGGACAAGCCCCTGAAGTTTCAAGGTTGTTGTTTGTGTCCTGCTAAAGCTGTGAATTCTTAATCTGGTGTCTGCAAACACACGAGGCAGGGGAGGGGATGAAACCCTATAATTAAATGCAGAATGTTGCGTGTAATGCTGACCATCTTCCTGGGGAGGGTGAAGAGCTTCCTTCACTCTGTGGTGAGGTCTAGCACTCCAAAAAAATATGGCTGGAGCATGTGGTGAGTAGGGTCACATCAGAGGCCTGGGCTTCACCAAACTGGACATGTCATCGTCTCTCAAAGTAAACCAAAAGTGGTTTTGACCTTAAGAATCGCCACTTTCTTGGACCCCTCTGTCATCAGCCTTAGCCGCTGGCTCTCCTTTCGGAACCGTTTTTGACAAACCAAGCTCTCAGGACTTGGTGAGGTGGAGAGAAAACCAAAATGGGACTGAGGATCTGAAGCTGGCAGGCGCTAGGCTCACTCACGAGGTAGATCCTCACTTCTGTGTGCCAGCCTGGCAGCCCCGAGGCCCCCAAATAAAACCCGCACCTCAGCTGCAAATCTCTCCACTTGCCAGAGAGCGAAAGCCGGAATGTTAAATCTGAGAAGGTCAAGGGCGTGCTGTGGCTCGATCACAGCATCACATAAACTGACCGTCCTAGGGCCCAGGGGTCGCTGACACGGAAGCGGCACTGTGCTGTGGAAAGCGGACAGAGCAAGTTCCATGCTCTCCATTTTACAGGGGTTTTATAGTTGAGGTGCCCAAGGTCACAGAACTGTTTTTAGCAGCTGAGTGGAGACTACGGCCCAGTAAGCAGGCTATCAGGTCTGTTTTTCAAGTGGATGAAGGACGGAGGGGGATGGATCAGGGCAGGGCACAGGAAGAAGCGATGGGCAGAGAGGGAGGGAAGGGCGCAGGAGCCACGGAGAGGGCGGGGTGGGCGGGCCGGAGTGTGACAGCTGTCTGCCGGCTCCAGGCTGCTCCAGCTGCTGTACATGCCCCCACCCCCTGGCCAGCACACAGCATGGCTAGAATTGAAGCTGCCATCCCAATTCCCAGTGTGACTTTGGCATAAAGGTTAATCACACCCAGAAAATGCTTATTAGAGTCCATAAATAACTATGTTGCTGAAGCTCAGTTTGGTCTTTAAGGCACAGAAGTGCAATTTCCTTTGATGGGATGGTCTGGTAATTAACCTTTCAGCAAGAATCCTGAAGGGCCACTGGAGGCACCAGGGGCCGCGCTCATCTCCCCAGATTCATGAGGAGCAAGGAGACGGGGGCCTGCCTGCCCTCCCCTACACAACAACTTCTGATGCTCAGCCTGGGAGAGCCCTCAGAGGCCCCAAGAAAACCTTCCCTAGGAGCCAGGGACTGAGCTGGCCCTTGGGCAGAACCACAGCTGCAGCATTTGCGAGCGATCTTTCAGCAAGATTCCTCCCCCTGCTGCTGAGTTCTGAGCCCAATCCTGCTGCTACTAACTGTGTGACTTTGGGCGAGTCACCTGGCCCCTCTGGGCAATGTAATCTTTCTTTCCTGCCTCACAGGGATGCAGGTCACCTGGGGAGGGGGGAGAAAAGGAGGAAGATGCTTTCTGAAATTTAAAGTCTTCTAGAAGCGCCCATGGGGTCACTATCATGACTTGGTCACTCTGGGCCCTTGAATCTTCCTTGGTTATCGAGAAGGTTGGACTAGAGCAGGCTGGTCCTGGTGCTCCTTCCAGGCCCCGGGGAGTGGGGCTGCAGCAGGACCAGGGCCTTCTCCTTCACTCTGTCAGATTGTTCTGCCTTCTCTGTAAGCTTTCCTTTGAAAAGGGATTTTTCAGCTTAGAAGGAAAGTTGTTTTGATTTTTGTCTCTTGTTTTTTTAAACCACCAGGTTAAGTGATCTCACTGAGCCCCTTGCTGAACTGGGATTCTACATTCAAGGAGTCCAGGACTCCTTGATTTGGAAAAAAGGAAAAGAATTCAGAAGAGGCAGGGAAGGACGCACAGACACACAGACACACACACACACACTAAAAGGAGAATGGCAAGGCAAGGTGTTGGTGAGCACAGGGGGACCATGGGATTACAGAAGGGCTCAGCACAAGGTGATGGTGTGGGCAGGCTTCCTGAGGGAGGTGAGTTTGAGAATGGCAGAGTGGGCACAGACTGTAAGAAGGAAAGAGAGGGCTTTCCAGGCAAGGGGAGGGTCCTGAGCTTGAGGAGACTGGACAGGCCATCTGTGGAAGGGTTCAGACACCGGGCTGCGATGGATCCTTCAGGCCTGGAGTGCCAAGGTAGATTCCTGAGCATCAACTTGTCATAGCTGGTCAGTTTCACCATTGGTAGGTATGGAAACGGGCCCAGAGAGGGGAAGTGAGACCTCAGAGGCACCGGCTCAGTGGAGGCACTTCAGTAGCTGGGGATGAACCTGAGCCTGGCTGCCTTCCCTAGCCTAGGAGACTGTGGCAGATCCTGACTTGGAGCACAGAGAGGCCCCCCAACTCCCCAGTGAAGCCAAGGTTGCAACCCTCCCTGGGAGGCAAGACCCCCAGTGGACACTGCCGTCTGCTGGCCGAGGAAGGAAGGCCCACTCCTCTTGGGTCCTGGGGTCCCCTGGCTCCACAACCCGAATATCTGACCATATATCTGACCACAGCTCTGGGCTGTGGCTTTTTTTCCCAGCTTTATTGAGATGTAATTGACGTATAACATTGTGTAAGTTTAAGGTGTACAACATAATGATTTGATATATGTATATATCGCAAAAAAATTTCCACAATCAGATTAGTTAATACATGCATCATCTCACGTAATTACAATTGTGTGTGTGTGTGTGCGTGTCTGTTGGTAACTATTAAGATCTACTCTCTTTGTAACTTCCAAATATATAACACAGTATCGTTAACTATAGTCACCATGCTGTCCATCATACCCGCAGAATGTATTCATTCATAATTGGAAGTTTGTACCTTTGACCACCTTCACCCATTCCCACACCTCTGCTCCACTCCTGGCGGCCACCAATCTGTTCTGTTTCTCTGAGTTCGACTTTTTATTTATTTGCCTCACTATCGCGGCCTCTCTTGTTGCGGAGCACAGGCTCCAGGTGCGCAGGCTCAGTAGTTGTGGCTCACGGGCCCAGTTGCTCCGCGGCATGTGGGATCTTCCCAGACCAGGGCTCGAACCCGTGTCCCCTGCACTGGCAGGCGGATTCTCAACCACTGCGCCACCAAGAAAGCCCTCGACTTCTTTAGATTCCACATATATAAGTGAGATCATATGGTATTTGTCTTTCTCTGTCTCACTTATTTCACTCAGCATACTGCCTTCAAGGTTCATCCATGTCGTCACACGTGGCAGGATTTCCTTCCTTTTATGGCAGAATAATATTCCATTGTATGGATTGACATGTATACACTATTGATACTAAGTATAAAATAGATAACGAATGAAAACCTACTGTTTAGCACAGGGAACTCTACTCAGTGCTCTGTGGTGAAAATCTGGTGAAATCCAAAAAGAGAGAGGGCGTATATGTATACGTAGAGCTGATTCACTTTGCTGCACAGTAGAGACTAACACAACATTGTAAAGCAACTATACTCCAATTAAAAAAAAAACTCTGTTGTATGTATATACCACATTTTCTTTATCTATTCATCCATTTATAGACACTTAGGTTGTTTCCACATCTTGGCTATTGTATACAATGCTGCAATGAACACGGGGATGCAGATATCTCTTCAAGGTAATGATCTCATTTCCTTTGGATACATACCCAGAAGTGGAATTGCTGTATCATATGGCAGTTCTATTTTTAACTTTTTGAGGAACCTCCATACTATTTTCCACAGTGGCTGCACCAATTTACATTCTCACCAACAGTGAACAAGGGTTCCCTTTTCTCCACATCCTCCCTGCCACTTATCTCGGCTTTTTTATAATAACCATTCTAACAGATGTGAGGTGAAATCTTATTGTGTTTCTTACTTGCATTTCCCAGATTTAATTGGATTATTTGTGGGGCTTGTTTTTGTTTTTGGGGGTGTTTTTTTTTTACTATTGAGTTGTATGAGTTCCTTATATATTTTGGATAGTGACCCTTTATCAGAGATGTGGTTTTCAAGGTATAGCCTGTTTTAAGCAAAGCCAAGAGAAAAAAAATCTAAATATGAAAAAGAAGAGGGATCATAAATCAAGATTTCTTTAGAAAGCTGGCTCCCCATTGGATTTAAAAATTAGGATCTGATTTGCAGAAATAAAACATATGCGCAATCAACTCTTCTGAAACCTGTGTGCCTACAGGGGATATATCTGTAGTGAAGGAATGACAATACAGGGGAGGTACAGAGCCCACAGGCAATTGTGCAATTTCTGCCCTGCACAGAGGTGCCAAGTGGAGAGGTCTCTGGGGGCTAGAATTGCAGGCTCTGCATTAGCAGAGCCGGGACCCTCGGGTGGGGGCTGCGTTTTCTAATCCACGCAGAGGTGCTCTAAAGACTAGCCAGGGTAAAACCAGACTTGGGACAGAGGGTGGTGATGCTAGATGTCCTTTCTCAGCCCTCTTGACTGCCCAGGACTTCTGCCCCCAACCACCCTTTTCTCCCCATCCTGCCCCAGGACAGCCTCTTTCTAGGACAGCCACAACCTGTCGCCACCTCAAAGCAAAGAGCCTGTGCTTTCCCCAAAGCGGGTGAGCAGTGAAAGATTATTCTGTTCTAGGCAGTTGAGAAAGAATTTATTGTTCCACTTAATTAACTTAAATCGCTGTTGTGCAGAGAGGAAAAAATGGGAAGGAAGATCTCCTGCCTACATTTCAGGGAGTGGGGCACACCTGGGTGCTCCCACCTTCAGGTCTTCTCCCTGCAGCCCTGGGCTCAGGAGACACCCTGCCCCCTTCCCTGCTACTTCACTCCTCTGCTCCCACAACGGGGCCCCACAGGAGAGCTGAAACCTGCTTCACCCACCCTAAGGGCAGTGAGGACCTGAGACACCCCAGCTCTGGAGTTCACACATTCCCCTCCAAGGGTCCCAGATATGCTGTCCCATTGGTTATAAGCTCCCTGAGGGCAGGGTCTGTGTTTGGCTAATTCTGTACCCTTAGTGGGGCCTGGCACAGAGTGGGCCCCCATACATGTTTGTTGAATGAATAAATGAATGACTGACAGAGTGAATGAATGGATGGGTTTTCATTTTCTGTCCCCTCTGACCATGGGGTCGCACCTGGACATTTTGACGGGTTCATGTTTTCCTGCATCTCTTCCCCCTGCCCACCAGGAGCTCTCTTTTGGCCCTAGTCTTCCTTCCTGCATTGATCTCCACCTTGGACTCCAGGAGGCTGTGCTGAAGGAAAAAGTGTTTTGGGGGTGGAAAGTGCAGGGCTGTGCTCCTGTTCTGAATCTGGCAAACTTGCTCTGTGACCATGGACAAGTCTCCTTCCCTTGCCCCCCCGCCTCAGTTTCCTCATCTGTGAAATGAGGAGGGTAGTGTTTCCTACACTCCTTTCTAGGTCTGAATATGCTCTGACTCCAGGTTTTACAGGAGAGTAGAAATTCAGACCTTTAACTTTGAGGCCAGAGAGATCCACATTGGAAACTTTTATTTGCCCCCTCCTACCCATGTGACCTTGGGTAAATCACTTAACATCCCTGAGCCTCAGTTTCCCCATCTGTAAATGGCGCTAATAGGGATGAAGTATTTATATTCTAAAACTTCTGGAGAGATTCAACAATATGGTGCGTTTCACACAGCACAGGTCCAAACATACGGTAAGCCGTTAACCAACGGTAGTGATTAGTATTACTCGACTATGAATGTATAAGTTGCTTCCTTCCTGACTCCGCCTGTCTCTCCAGAAGCGCCCCCTGACTGGTTTGCCTGTCCACCCAGGGTGTGCACACCCACTTTCCACCACCACTCCATTCCCAGGAGCCAGCAGACACCTGTGAAAGTAAAGTTTGCATCACTGTCGCTGATGCAGATTTGCTGAGAGCAGGGAAGGGAGGTGGGGGGCGGGCAGTGCCCTGGAGCACCGCTGACCTCCCATCCTGGTCTAGCCTCCTTTTCTGCTGCTCACACATTCTTTCTCTCCTCCTCTTGATATGATTCGCTCTCGATTCATTCATTAACATTTTCTCATAGCTCGTGCCTTCTCGGCCTCCCGGTGTCCCTCCTACACATCTTCCTCTCTCTCCTGGTCTTAAGCTCTCTGCCGGTCTCAGTCTTCCCTAGCCTCCATTTTTTCTTCCTCCTCCCCTTCCTTTCCCTTCCCTTCCTTTCTTTTTCCTTCCTCCCTTCTTCCCTCCCTCTCTCCTTCCTTCCTTCCTTTCTTCTTCTAAATTCCAGCTTTGACTGAAGACTTGCACAGTGCCAGACCCTGTGATTTTTCTCATTTAATCCTTCTCAACCCCAAGAAGTGGAGCCTTTACTATCTACCCACCATACAGATGCTCCGATCCTGGGGTTGTACCCCTGGGCAGGTCAGCCTGTTTCCCTGCCTGTCCGGCCTCCCTTCTTAGGCCCCACCACTGCATGGATCCTCCAAAGGAGGAGGGACAGGTTACTTTGCCTCTTGACCTCTACCTCCGGGCCACAGCCTGGATCCCCGAAAGCTGGCAGTGGGAACTGGGGGGTAGACACCAGTGGGGCCCTGTCAGTTGGGGGCTCAGGAAGGGTGGAGTTTGGTTCTCGCAAGGGAATGGAGCCCGACCGGGGCTCTGATCCAGCCCCTGACCCTGGGAACTGCTCAGCCGTGAGCTGTGAGCTTCTCCCAGACACTGGGAACCGGTCCCTGAGGGGGTGGGAAAGGCATCTGCTACTCGGAGAGACAGAGCCGAGGTTGGGGACAGCACGGAGACGCCAGCCACGCAGGTGCCACCATCAGCTGTGCTCTCGCTCAGTCAGCTCTCTGACAAGTGTAAAGTGAGGGAGATTTCAGTGTCAGCAGCAAAGTGACGTCCTTTAAGAAGCTGCGTTTTAAAAGGGATGTGAAGAGGGTCGGGGGGGTAGAGTGAAATGATCTGACGGCTGGAAATTAATTTCTGTTAGAAAACTGCGAAAGGTTTTGAGGCTGCTTTTCCTGGACAAGTGACTGCCTTCCAAGGCCATGAGGGTGGTTTAGAGGGGGCTGCTGGACCACCCAACCCCAGTGAGCAGGGAGATTCAGGGCAGAGACTAGGAATAGCCATCTAATCACCCATAAGCTGGGCAATGGCCCTGCCTGTTTCTTTGTCTGTGAAAGAAGTGAATTAGCCAAAATCAGAAGTTTCACACAATGCCTGGCAGCCAAGAGACAGAAAATTCTGTTTCTCAGGCTTCACCTCAGAGATCTGGGCTCGGCAGGCCTGAGGGGAAACTTGGGAGTCTCTCTGTTTTTTGAATGTTCTCCAAGTGATTCTGAAGTGTCACCAGAATTGAGGGGAACTGCACTAGCCCAGTAGTTCTCAAGTGGGGGCAATTTTGTCCCCCACAGGACACGAGGCACCATCTGGAGACATTTTTGGTTGCCACAGCGAGGAGAAGCTACGGGCATTTTGTGGCTAGAGACCCGGGATACTCAGATGCATTCTCAAATGCACAGGCAGCCCCACAGCAAGGAACTACTTGGTCCCAAATGTCAACGGTGCTGAGCAGCGGAAACCCTGGGTTGGAGGCTTTTGCAGCTCCTTCCCAGCTCGGAAAACGCTCACTTGCCTGCCCATCATGGAAGTTGGGAGTGTGGAAGGAAGATGGTGATGGGAAGGAGAATGCTGGAAAGAATGAGAGGACACGAGGGAGGAGCCTGCAGGACAGGAAGAGGCCCTGATCTCACCCTGTGGCCTTGGACCCGTCATTCCCCCACCTCCTAGCCTCAGCCCAAAGTCAGGAGACTGCTGGGAATGACCCCTCCTGGCCAGGTGGGGAGATGGGAGGTCCTTCCCCTCACTGCTGTCCTGGAGCCCCCAGGCCTCCTCCTGGAGGGTGTGCACAGGAGATGCAGACGAAGCAGGAAGGTGGCCACCTGTGGGTACAGCCAACGCTGGGGATCAAGCAGCACAGGCAGGGCACGTACGCAGCCTTTTCCTGGAGCCGTGAACCAGGGCTTGCCCAGTGTGCCCCCTGGGCAAGCTCCTCAGAGGCAGAAGGCAGAGCTGACCCTGGAGAAGTCGTGCTCCCTCATCTTGGGTGAGTCCAGGGACGAGGGCTAGAACCAGCGTGGGGCTGAGCCCACCACAGAGGAAGGGCTTCCCGTGTCTCACCAGAGCTCTGTGACTGTCATGTGTCTCCCCAACCCCTGCCCCGACCTCGGTGGGTGATAATGTGCGGGTTGATGAGTGAGAACGAAGCGGGGGAAGGGGCCCACCCAGAATCTGCCAGGTGGTAAGGGCTCTGAATAAACCGAAGGTTTCCACCCTCTTGGACAGGGGTTCTTCCTGCTTCCGGCAGCCCAGCCCAGCTGCTACAGCACCGAGTCTTACAGCAGGAGGCGCCCAGGTACAGGGCTGGCCGGCAGCCAGACTCCCTTGAAAAGTGAACCAGAGATTCTGGGCTATGAATCCTGGCCCCAAAGGAGGGGTTTAGATCAGCGCTGCTGAAAGGGCGGTGGGGACTGTGCGGGACTGCAGACTGTTCATTATTGAGAGTGAGCATCTGGAAACGCTGATACGAAGTTGTCTTGGCTGTGATCTCATTGAACAGGGTCTAGACCACTTCAGATGTTGTCCAGCTCTCCAGAAGAGTCACGTGATGCAGGCTGCATGGTTGTCATGCACAACAGGACCACATGCCGTGGACTGGAAAGACCCACGTGGGCCTTCCCTACAGCTAGTTTGAGAAGCCCTGCTTTGGCTGGAGGAGAGCACACGATGGCCAGCTCATCAGGGAAGGCCCCATGGAGGAAGAGGGTCTTGAGTACCAGTTGGGCTCGTGTCAAGGGGAGGAGTCAGGGGAGAGTGGGGGACAGAGTGGAGGCTGGGGGAGGGACCTCACCAGGGAAAGCAGCAGGTCCCACTCATTGAGCTTCAGGGGGGACAGGCCCCTCAGCACACAGGCATTTCCTCCTTTATTCTCCATCATGGTCCAGAGGAAGACCAAGCCCAGAGAGGTTGTGTGACTTGCCCAAGGTCACCCAACCAGGAAGTGGCGGAGCCGGCCCCAATCCCAGGCCTCCTGCTTCCTCAGCTCTAGGCACAGTTCTCCTCCCCCAGGGATGCTCTGCTTCTCAGGGATGTACATGTGCCACTGCATGGGCCCGTAGTTTCACAGCCTGGCAGTGGTGTTCACTGTGAGGTCACTGGGGCCCAGCAATCTGGAGAGAAAGACACCAAAGTCTGCCCCACACCCACCCCTAGGGAGCTAGAGGGTAGGGATGTAGACTGAGAGACAAGATCCCACGGAGGGAGCCAAGAATGGGCTCATTCCTGGGGTTTCCCTGGTGGCGCAGTGATTGAGAGTCCGCCTACCGATGCAGGGGACACGGGATCGTGCCCCGGTCCGGGAAGATCCCACATGCCGCAGAGCGGCTGGGCCCGTGAGCCATGGCCGCTGAGCCTGCGCGTCCGGAGCCTGTGCTCCGCAACGGGAGAGGCCACAACAGTGAGAGGCCCGTGTACCGCAAACAAACAAACAAACAAAAAAAGAATGGGCTCATTCCCTTCCCCCAGTGTCCTCTGCCCACCTCTGCCTTGTCTGGCTATTCCTGCCTTGTAACCAGCAGAACCGGGACAGCGGCGGGGAGGGAGCCCCAGGCTGCCACCAAGCCTCCTCCCCAGCCCCTGCCTGGGGACTAAAGTGCCCTGGACCTGCTCTCTGAGAACCCCAGGCTCTGAGAAAGTTCTTGCATCTCTGTCCTCAGCCCAGCTCCAAACCTGCTTCTGGCAATGTCTCCTACCAGCCCTGCCCGAACCCCTCATGAAGCAAAATGCTGCCCTTGCTTTTTTTTTTTTTTTTTTTTTCCGGTACACGGGCCTCTCACTGCCTGGCCTCTCCCGTTGCGGAGCACAGGCTCCGGACGCGCAGGACCACCGGCCATGGCTCACGGGCCCAGCCGCTCCGCGTCATGTGGGATCTTCCCAGACCGGGGCACAAACCCGTGTTCCCTGCATCGGCGGGCGGACTCTCAACCACTGCGCCACCAGGGAAGCCCTGCCCTTGCTTTTACATGTGGACAAATGCCTCCAGTGCTACGGGAACCAGGGATGGAACGTGGGGCAGGACTGGAATCGCTAAATGTTACTAAATGGCGCCAACAGCGTAGCACTCGATAAGCCATTGCGTCATAAATCCACTTGCAGAGCCGGGGGAATCTATCTGTCTAGCTTGTCATTTCCATGTCTCCTGTCGCCATAGCACCTCCACACACACAGATAAATGTTCAGCGGGGAGATGCCCTCCATTGAATTCAGCATCTATTGTGTGCCTTCGGAGCTTGGAGTACTGGGTTAGGCGCTAGGGACACAGTCTTGTTTTTGCTTTCATTTTTAAGGGAATCCTCCTGACCCGGCAGAGCTCAGAATCTATGGTGGGACAAGGGCTTGGGTTAGGTGAGAGTGACCAGAGGTCCATGCGGGGTCTGGCTGGTAAATGTTTTGAGCATCCTGTAGGGGGACAGACCAAAGAGCTGCAGGGTCCCCTGTTGTTGGAGAGCCCAGGCTCCACCGTGAGCCAGAGGGTCACATGATGGGGAGGAGGGCAAGCAAAGGAACGACCAGGGAGAGATGGACTTAGACTGGAGGGCTTCCTGGAGGAGAGGGTAGTGGTGGTTCAGGGAGAATTTGGTGGACCTATTAGACAGGATTGATGTAGAGAGACTGGGGGGACAGAAGCCCTAGAAGGAGGAATACTATGGCCAAAGGCAGGCGGCGGGCAGAAATGAGTATTCTGTGGAGGTAGGAAGGAGGGCTGGGGCAGAGGGCCAGAAGAGCCGATGGAGAGATGCGGGGAACATCTGGTTTTTTCACCCCTAGAGTAGGAGAGAAAAACTCCATGGGGTCGCGTGTGTGGGCGTGGGCACAGAGGCCGCTCGGTGAAGAGCCAGAGAAGCTGGGCGAAGTGGAGGGAAAGGGCAGGAGGAGGGGGACAGGCAGCGGCTCAGACCAAGCCCAGGACACAGGCCTCCCTCCAAGGACCAGCCTCTCGGGCTCCCAGCCAGGCATGTGCGGCCTGGGGCGTGGTCACGGAGGCTGTCCAACCTGCCATCCACCCCCACTACTGACCCCAGGGCCCTGGGGGCCCAGCTGCTACTCTGGGAGTCAGTCTTCCAGCCCTGGCCCGGGCAGGAGGGCGCTGCCCACCTGTCTCATCGGCCTGACTGTGCAGCAGCCTCTGAGTAGGTAGCAGTTGGGGGGGTGCTATTAGAAACACTGCAGATGACTCCCTGAGGATCCCAGCGTGTGTGCGTGTGTGTGTGTGTGTAAGAAAGAAAGAGACAGACTGCACACTGGGGGCCAGGTAGATCCTCAAAGGCAACAGGCTTTGTTCCTTCTGACTGGGTTGGGAGAGCCCAGCCCTGGGGTCGCTGGAGGGTGTGGGGTTGGGGGGAGCTCCTTCCCGTGGGCAGGCATCCGCAGCCTCCACAAGGCACGCCTCAGAGCATCCCTGCTCTCCGGGGCTCTGCTGACCCTGATGGCTGAGGAAGGCTCCTGGCAGCAGATTAGGGAGAGTGGGGGGAATTCTTGTAAGAAATGGAGAGGGGGGATGGGACTTCGCTGGTGGCGCGGTGGTTAAGAATCCACCTGCCAACGCAGGGGACACGGGTTCGAGCCCTGGTCCGGGAAGATCCCACATGCCGCGGAGTAACTAAGCCTGTGTGCCACAACTACTGAGCCTGCGCTCTAGAGCCCGTGAGCCACACATACTGAGTCCATGTGCTGCAACTACTGAAGCTCGTGCACCTAGAGCCCGTGCTCCACAACAAGAGAAGCCACCGCACCGAGAAGCCCACGCACCACAACGGAGGGTAGCCTCCTCTCGCCGCAACTAGAGAAAGCAGCAACCAAGACCCAACGCAGCCAAAAAAAACAAAGCATGAAAGAAACTCTTAAAAAAAAAAAAAGAAATGGAGAGGGGCGTTTCCTGTAAAGGCCATCTCTGGCCTCAGTACCAGAGGCACACGTTCACTTAGCTGCTAAAGGGAAAGTACTAAACAAGAACAGCCAAAAAAGACACGCAGGTCTTTTTCTTGCTATCACATCTTTCTCTCTCCCTTCCACCCTCCTCCCTTCACTTTCCTCCAGGCCCTTCTGGCCTCATCTCTCTCTCTCATGCCAACTTTAGCCAGTGGTCTCCATCTCTGCATCACCTTTGGTTTCTTTTTGTCTTTCTGCATGTCCATATTTTATATAATAATAAAATCATCTATCCTGAGCAGGCCCATGGGCACCCAGCTGGGCCTTTGCTTCTGACTGTGGGGTCGGGGCCCTCAGTGCAGGGGGGCCTTCTGCCCCTTAGACAGCCCGGGGCTTTCCCTCGACCCTTCCCCAGGGTAGCCAAAGCCCTCCTGGGCCTGGTTTCCATCTCCAGCCTACACAGCCCAGGCCCTCATCCCTGGCCATCCCTCCCTATCCCACCCAGCTCTGTCCGCACAGTGGCGGGGCTGCTCCAGGAACAGCTGGTATCTCTGGAAATCACGGAGCCCTTCACACATCCTGCCAAGGAGGCTGGGGAGACACGGATGAAAGCAGGGGAAACCCTGATGTAAATGGAAATGTCGCAGCCATCGCTTGCCCTAGCCCATCACCCTGGGCAGCCTCCCCTCCAGCTCTTCGGCTCCATGCTCCTGCCAGGGGTACTGAGCAATACATTGTCCCAAAGGCCTGACCTCCCAGCACTGAAAGGTTCAACTAAGTCTCCCATTGTGCCTCCGGGTAGCCTCACTACCTCTTAAAACTCGCTATGGGTGGGCTCCAAATTGTAGTCGGTCAGCCTAGAACAAACCCCCGTCTCCCTGGTTCTTCAGGCACAGAAGCAGCTGGACCAGTCTGGCCAGTTTCTGTCCTGGGCTTTGACCTAGGCGTCCTGGCTCCCGGCCAGATTGGCTGGAGGATGGGAACAGATTGACAGGTGAAGGGGGGGGCCAGGTGTGCACCCCACAAACCTCATCTCTAAGCACCTCACTGGGGCTGCTCCCTGGAGACCAGCGGGGCCAGGGGAGGGACTGTGATATTGCTTGAGTTTATAGGGAAGAAAGAGCACCCACAAACATCTTCATCTGTCCCTGAAATGGATTCATGGCTCCTGGGTGGAGAGTTGCCAAAAAACACATTCGGCTAAAGCATTGAGTCGGGGGTTCTGTGTACATGGGACCCATCTCCCAGAACTGCATCTCAACACACCCATTTCACAGAAAAGGAAGTGCATGTCCATATTCCCCAAATCTTCCTCCTTCCCTTCCTGCCCTCCTGCCTTCTAGCTTCTCAGTTTTGTTGAAGTTGACACCAATTACTCTGAAAAGAAATGGTTAATAATCTGTTGCTTAATGGAATCTAGTTGGTTGTTTTAAAATAATTGTTTGCGTCAGTGACTTAATCATTTTGTATTATCCTCCTTACATGTCTCTTCTTTTTTTTTTTTTTTTTTTTTTGCGGTACGCGGGCCTCTCACTGTTGTGGTCTCTCCCGTTGCGGAGCACAGGCTCCGAACGCGCAGGCTCAGTGGACATGGCTCACGGGCCCAGCCGCTCCGCGGCATGTGGGATCTTCCCGGACCGGGGCACGAACCCGCGTCCCCTGCATCGGCAGGCGGACTCTCAACCACTGCGCCACCAGGGAAGCCCTACTTTTTTTTTTTTAAAGATTTAATTTTATTTATTTTTGGCTGCATTGGGTCTTCGTTGCTGCGTGCGTGCTTTCTCTAGTTGTATGTGGTAAGCAGGGGCTACTCTTTGTTGTGGTGCACAGGCTTCTCTTGTTGCGGAGCATGGGCTCTAGGCGTGCGGGTTTCAGTAGTTGTGGCACGCGGGCTCAGTAGTTGTGGCTTGTGGGCTCTAGAGCGTAGGCTCGGTAGTTGTGGTGCATGGACTTAGTCGCTCCGTGGCATGTGGGAACTTCCCGGACCAGGGATCGAACCTGTGTCCCCTGCATTGGCAGGTACATTCTTATCCACTGCGCCACCAGGGAAGTCCCCATGTCTCTACTCTTAATGCCAAATGTTTTCACATGTCAGAGGTGTTCAGAGGGCCAACAGCAGGCACCTCTGTCCTTTGCCCTTTGAGCTTGGCTGATGGCAGGTGGCCCCATCCCTTCTCCCCAGGGTCTACGAAAAGGACTCTGGGGCAGGAGGAGATTCTACATTGCTAAGTATTCCTTCCTCCACCTCCCTTTCCCTCACCACTCCTCCTTTTGCTGTTCTTCCTTGGATTGATAAAATTCAGTAAAGATTTATTAAGTGACTACTATTGTTAATATTTATTAAGCACTTACTGTGTGCCAGACAATGTGCAGTTGTGCTTAATTTCACACTTGACATCTCATGAAGTCATTATGATTATCCCATAAAGTAGATACTATTTTTCCTCTTTTTTTTTGTTAAACAGATGAAGAAACTGAGGTTCCAAGTGATAACCTAGCTTCATAGCAGAGTCAGGTTTCAAGCTCACATCTGCTTCACCTGATGTTCCCACCCACACAAGAAGATGCTGATTGCCACGCTGGGTGGAGTGAGGGCTGGCTGGCCGAGACTGACAAGTTGGAAGACAAGCATTTAAAAAGGACTTGATGATGTTACTTTCAAGGGACTCTGCTGACAGGGGCCCCCAAGGATCTAAGTAGACAGGAGTCATTTGTAATTAACAAATTCATTCATTGAATATAAAACTGCAGCTAAGACTTGGCCTTAGCTCCAAAATGGGCTCACTCTTCCTTCTTTTGATGCCATGAATGGTTAGGTAGAGTCAGAGCTGGGAGAGATCACCCCACCCTCTCCTTTCACAGAGGAGGAAACAAGAAAGGCCCCAGGTCACCTGCTAACAGCCTGCTCTCCTCCAGACCAGCCAAGGCCCCACCCTCAATGGATTCTCCAAATCACCAGGTGCTACATTGGCTCTTTGTTGCTTTCTTTTCTTTTCTTTTTAACATAACCATAGTGGGCCTAAGGGGGGCAGTTCCAGTCTTTTCTGCATCAGAGGTGGCTTTTCTGCCAGGATGGTTTTGGCATCTCTCAGTCTGTTTGGACAGGACACCTGCACCTCCTGGGAACAGCAACGGGTCCACTCTGATCATGCAATACTAAACTGAAGGAAGCAGCGATAACACCATCCATCCAGCCAACAAACATTTGTGAAACGCTTATTACGTGCAGTTGATTATTAGGCCCAGTTCTATGACGGGTGAAAGATGCAAAAACACTACATGTTGAATGTCCAAGAGCTTTTCCTAGCTGTTTTTTCCTGCATTATTTTATTTTCTCTGAAGAGCAGGCACCTTGCAACTTTTTCTGAAAGCAAACTCTGTGCCAGGTGCTGTTCCAGGCACTTTGTGTATTAACTCATTTCATCCTTACCTCAACCTTTCGAGTTAGGTATTGCCTCCATTTCATAGCTGGGAACACTCAAGCTCAGAGAGGGTGCTTGGGTCCAAGTACTGAGGTCCTGCAGCTGGGAAGGGGCAGAGCTGGGAATTGAATCTGCTGCACCCCATTCTTCTCATATGAGGTTGTGGCCCTAAGGAGTGTTTTTGGAAACAGATCTTGCACAGAGACATGAAAGGTAAAAGAGAATCTAGTCAAATACCCGTTTACGGAGAAACGGTAGCTCGGAGAGGGAGGGTAACCTACCTGAAGTCACACAGCTAATTAGAGGCATAGCTGTGACTGATGTCAGGTTTGCCAACTCCCAGGTTGATGGTCTTTCCAACCCAATAGCTTCTAAAATGATCAGCCCTATACCTAACCCCTTCCTTCTAGGTCACATCATGTCCGGGGCTCAGGCCCATGGGCTTGTAAGCACCACGGGCACTTGGGGTGTTGCCAAGGGCACCTTCGACCCTCCAAACTCCTTTTTCTGTGCAGCTGAACACCACTGATGCTCTCCGAGGATGCAAATGTTAGAGAGGGTGAGAAATGGATTTTCCACTTGAGCTCATCCTCAGGGGCCCTTGGTCAGTGTCCTGCTTTTCCACGAATCTATGCCCTCCTTAAGAACTGGACGGACCCAAGTCATGCCCCTCCCCAGGGCTGGACATATCAAATCCTGACGGCTTGGCCTGGCTGTCAGCCCCCCTCTCCTACTTTGCCCCTGGGCTGTGGCCATGCCAATAGTCCCCACACCCCATGGCTCACTTGTTTGCCCTTGTTTTCCCTCCTGCCCATGCTCCCCTCAAAACCCGGCTCCATATTATTTGTCAAAGAAGCAATTTGGAAACAGCCCAAATGTGCAGAGACACAGACATGGCAGAAGAGCATCCCCTCACAGGGAATACGCAGACGTTGACGATCTCCCTCTGGAGGCTCCGGAATAACATGGGACAGACCTGGGTTGTGACAGTAAGTGAGGGGGCCCAGTGGCCACAGCTGTGTCCAAACCTGCACTTGAAAAAAAGGCCTGCAGGGATTTTTTTTTTTTTTTTTTTTTTTTGCGGTACGCAGGCCTCTCACTGTTGTGGCCTCTCCCGTTGCAAAACACAGGCTCCGGATTCGCAGGCTCAGCGGCCATGGCTCACAGGCCCAGCTGCTCCGCGGCATGTGGGATCCTCCCAGACCGGGGCACGAACCCGTGTCCCCTGCATCGGCAGGCGGACTCTCAACCACTGCGCCACCAGGGAAGCCCAGGGATTATTTTTTAAATGGCAACAATAGCTGTGTTAGGAGGGTGAGACTGTAATAATTTCCCCCTCTGGTTTTCAAACTTTGTGTAATACTGCTAGATTGCTTTTATGACAAAAGCAATAAAACCAGCTCTCTCTTTGCAGAACTCACTTTCCTTTAGTAGCCCACCAGGACTTGCCTTCTCCGCTCTTCACACTCAGCCAAACCCACCACTCTGAGCCACACTTGGGTCTCCCTGCGAGGAGCTGTGGCTGGTGGGTAGGTGACTCGGAGGTGGTCGGTCCCTGGCCCTCCCGTGGGGGCAGAGACAATATTTCACCTGTCTCCTTGGCCTCCACGCACACTCACACACACATCATTTCTCCCTCACTGACATACACAACCACCCTCCCATGCACACACACATTCTCACTCATACACATTCACACACACTCTCCCCCAGTTCTCTGTAACCAGTACAGTGTGAGGCCCATGGTAAGGGCCCCAGAGTGGATCCTTTCCCAACACTGGCTGAGTTGTTGAGGACAGCACCGGATTTTGGATGAACCCCACCTAGATTCAGACTTTGATACCAACAAAACCGCCTGCGCTCTCTCTCATCTGGCAGAAGTCTAGGATGAGATTTTAGTGGCTTAAAAGATTTTCTGATAAAAGCTAACAAAGCAAAGCCTTCGAGCCACACTACCTGACTCTGAATTCTGGCTCCACCACTCACTGGCTGTATCAGTGAGGGACAAGTTCCTTAGCCTCTCTGTGCCTCAGTAATAATTCCTACTTCCCAGGACTGTTATGAGGACTAAGTGACTTAATATTTGCAAGGCAGGTAGAACACTACCCAACAAGCTGTATATGCCACATGAATAAAAGAAAAAGCAATTATTTAATTGAAACCGCATTAGCTGCGCATTCATTCACTGCCTCTCACTCATTCAGTATGCATTTACTGAGCACCTACTGAGTTCATTAGGCCAGACATAAAGGGCACACATCTCACCACCTAGCAGGAAACACAGCAACAGAAAAAAAAAACAACTGTTTTTCCTTTTAGAAGAGCATCATAATTCTAAGAGAAATTTGCACATGATTCTAAGAAAGGTCAGAGAAAGAACATTTACCTATTACCATGTAAACTCAAAAACAAAAACCTACAGTTCAATCCTTTGAGTCCATTTAAAACGCTGAATTTGGTCTAACTGATTGGTGAATTTAGACCCAGGTTTGCTACACTCTAGCCTTTTGGAAAATATACCCGCTCAGTGCCATCTAGTCAAGCTCTCTGGATGTCTCTCCTCCTCTCTCCCTCCCCGGGTCTCCTTCATCACCCAGAAAATAATCTCTGGGTTCACCCCCAGTCCTCAGTTTAGGAGTGGGGGAGGGGCTATGGGTTCAATCAGACCAACCCTTAGTCATTTTTAAAAACCAACTCTTATATATTCGGGAGAGGGAGGGAGAGAATGGAGAAAGCCTCGGTAACTAGTGATGTCTCAACTGACGAGCCGGCTGCTGTTGCAGTTTTAAATCTTGGTTTAACTCAAACCACTCTGTGTGCTGATGTACGTACAGTTGGTTTAATAACTGACGGAAAAATGAAATTCAGTCAATCCGCACCCCTCCCCCCAATCCGTTCAGTTCTTTTGAAGTTAATAGCTTGTAAAAGCGCTGAATCCAGTCAAGCTGGTGTCTGTGCTCTGGTCCCCACTGACCCTGCGGAGTCCGGATCCTCAGGCAAGAGCCGTGCTGGGGTCCCCCGCGGCGGCGCCGAGGCCCACCCACCCCTCCCTCCTCTGCCGCCTCCTTGCCTACACCCCGCAAGCCGAACCGCTTTGGGAATCGCCCGGCACCAGGAAGTGGCAGCTGTCACTAGCGGCGGGCCCGGGTGTCGACGCCCCAGCCCTTCCCCGGGCCCCGGGGCAGGCCCCGCCGCCCCAGAACTTCAGCGGACAGACTCTGGACGTGCGGTCTGACGACTTTCCTAAACTCCGGACGCAGGAATCGCGTCGCCAGAGCCCGGGCAGGAGCGAGCAGGCGCGGGGACCGACCCGCTAGTGCAAAGGCTCGGAGAGCCAGCGTCGTGCTCCTGCGGGCGAGCCGGCGGCGGCGGCGGAACGGTAACTACCGCCGGATGCTCGGTCTGCTCCCCGGAGATTGCGATATTGATCCAGGGCTCGCAGGCACCGGGGACATTTATCTCCCCGGACTTGCAGGGGCAGGAAGGAGCTCCCAGGGACAGGGCGGAGGCGTGCGGAGTGGGGGACCTGATGAGACGGTGCTGGGGCGGATGGGGAACCCCTCTGCCGGGCCTCCTGTCTCGGGACCCCAGTCTACCCGGGAGGGTGGGAGGGGGAACCCTGCGTCGGTTCCCACAGCCTAGAGCGATTCCCCTCACTGAGCTGGTTACCCGGGGGGCGGGCTGACACCCCCCCACCCCACGCCCACCTCCCGGCAGCTTCGCCACAAAGATTTCTTTTTTCGCCAGTGTCGTCCCCCTCCTCCCCCCGCCCAATGCCGGCTCCAAAGGTCTAGAGGCAGGGATTTGGGCTGCTCCTCAAACCCCGGCCGCCCCCGGACCTGGGCACAGTTCTGCTCAGTGACACCTAGTTTTCCGCATCACACCCATAGCCCACCTAGCCCTGCGCGCCCAGAGCTGCGGGCCCGCAGTGCTCGAGGGCTGACCGGCTCGCTCTTACCTTGACAAGCCGGAGCTGCAAGCGCCGTCCCATCCTCGGGCTCGCTCTGTCACCGTCCTGGATGCCTGGGTCCCTCGGGCATCCCAGAGGGGCCGGCCGGCGGGTGAGGGCTCGGGCTGCGTGGGTGGGCGGCCAGGCTCCTGTGTCGCCGCGGGTGGCTGAGGCGCCCGGCTCCGCGCTCCCCGGCCCCGCAGCCCGGCCCGCCGGGCTCTCGCTCTCCCCTTCCCGGGCGAGTCCGGCCGCCGCTTTCTGACTCAGCCCGGCCCGCAGCTGCCTCTCGCCCTCCGGGAGCCCGCCTAGCCCCCGCCGCCTACCCCGCGGTCCGCGCCGCTAGTCGCCTCGGCTCCCCGCCCCTTCGCCTGGGCGTCCCCTCCTCTCCGCTCCTCTCCCCTCCCCTCCGGTCCCGCCTCCGCGCCTCGCCCCTCTGCTCCCTCCCTCGCCCCGCCTCCTCTGTCCCCTCTCCTTCCCGGGGCTGGCTCCCCGCGCCCTCGCGGCGCTGACCCCCTTTTCCCCGAGCCCGGGTTTGCGGCAGTCGGCTGGGCGCGCTGGCAGCGCTGGCGGCCGCCGCAGCCCGGGGAGAAGCTGGGGGGTGGGGGGCCGGGGGCGGGAGAGGAGGCAGCTTCCCGCCCTCCGCCGGATTTCAGGCTGGGGCCTGGGGAGTCCGAGGGAGTCTGAGGGGACTTGGGGGGCTCAGGTGAATCTCTAAGAGCGAGGCTCTTGGAGGCTGGGGAATAGGGCAGCCCGGACTGAGCAGAGGCGCCGCGGAAAGCTGGTGAAGCTGGGAACTGCGTTCGGGCAGTTCCCGCCCTGCGGCGGGCCGGAAGGTCCCCCCGCCCCCACCTCAGCAGGGCCGAGGTGTTGGTCCAGACCCCCCGCGCCTTTGAAACTGGCACGCCAGGTGCGCGCTGAGGCGCGAAAGCTCTGAGGGGGGAACCCTTCTCATTCATTCATTCATTCATTCATTTTCTTTCATTCGTTCGTTCATCCTTCATTTATTGTACAAACTAAGCGCCTGCCAAACCAGTTTGGTCCCGGCAAGGAGCTTAACCTGGGAACCCCAAGAGCAGGGGAGATGGCGGTGCCCTGCTGGACTAGCCGGCCTCTGAACGCCGCGGAGGGGGAAAGTCGAGCGCGTATTGCGCTACGAAAGGGACAGCAGCTAGGAATCCAACGGGCTGGGCGAGGAGGAGGTCACAGCGCCCCCTCTCGCCCTAGCCCTCAGGGTAGGGTCAGCCGGCCCGCCAGGCCTCCTGGCCTCCATCCAGCCCCTCATCCCGCCCCCAGCACTGGGAAGCCGCTCCCGCCTCTCCCAGCTCCTTACACTTTCCCCTCCAGCTCTTCCAGGCAGACAAAACTTTTGACTTCTATCTCTTCCTTCCTTCCGCCAGAGCCGAAGGGGGAGGTAGAGAAGTGACTCTACCCCACTGAGCCTGGGCCTGCAGCGGCAACCGCAGACCCTCCCGAGGAAGCGGGAGCGCTCCGGGCGGAGCACGCTCCCGGAGTGGTGGTCAGCCGGCTTTGCAAGCCAACTCTGAACCTAACCGCCCTGGATTCTGTGCCCTGCCGCGCCCACCTTCCACCTTCGGCCTTCTTCCTTCCACCCACTTCTCAGCACACTGAGCAAAAGCCAGCACATTCATGGGTCCAACTGATTCTTCATTTAGACAGGGAGTTTTTGTTAAGAGGTCTTGCGAGGAAGCTGGGGCGCACAGACAGGTGGTGACCGGCCCAAAGTGGCGTAACAGGTAAGCCTAGTCCGCAACCTCCTGATTCTCAGCTCAAAGTGCCCGGAGGGCTGGACCCTGATGGGGTTTGGGGCTCTGAAGTGGGGGAGGGGCCGTGCCCAGGAAACCAGCTGGTCACACTGGCTTAGCCACACTGGGTAGCACTTTCTAAATGAAGCACACAGTCCGGAGTCTTTAAAAAAAACCGCATTTGGTTAGTGCCCCAGAGCTGGCCGTGCTGATCTTGGCACAGACTCATCCCAACCAATCCCAAAGAGATGGATGCACCAACCAGATTGCCAATTAATTGTTTTCAGCAAAACTTAAATGCAGGATAGTCCGGTATAGTGCAGGTTCTGGAGTTGGCCTGAGTTTGAGTCTAGGCTGTTCCGCTTACAAGCTGTATAAACCTGGGAAATTATTTAACACTGCCTCAAATTTCTCATCTATAAAATGGAGGTAGGGGCTTCCCTGGTGGCAAAGTGGTTGAGCGTCTGCCTGCCGATGCAGGGGACGCGAGTTCGTGCCCCGGTCCGGGAGGATCCCACGTGCCGCGGAGCTGCTGGGCCCGTGAGCCATGGCCGTTGGGCCTGCGCGTCCGGAGCCTGTGCTCTGCAGCGGGAGAGGCCACAGCAGTGAGAGGCCCGCGTACCGCAAAAAAAAACAAAAACAAAAACAAAACAAACAAAAAATGGAGGTAGGACTACCTACCTCACAGGTTGGGTGATTTAAACAAGTTAATGTTTGTAAATGGCTTGGAACAGTGCCTGGCACGTAGCAAGGGCTTAGTGAAGGTTAGCTGTAATCACCACCACCACCATCATCATAACCATCACCGAATGGACCAGATGCTCAAATGCGCAGAGTGGTCCCTCCCTCTAGGCAGTTCTTTATGGAAAGCTGAATTCTCGATTAGAAGGTCACAGCAGCGATGGACTGTGGAATCAGAGGAGAAGAAGCTGGCAGGTCCTAAGGGAAGTTTGCCCAGGCCCCGCAGAGCCCTTTCTCCCCATCCCTGCTCGACCTTGGAGCTGGCTCTCCAAGGACCAGACAGCTCCAGATTTCCAGATTCTGTTTCTCTCTGCTTAATAAACACCATTTCCCCTTTCGGAGCCCCTTTGTTCTCTCCTTGAGGTGATCTTTAAATATGCTAATGCCATCGATCAGGCTGTAATCAAGTCTTGCTCTTCCGGCCTTTTTGGCCTGGGATTCAGACCTTCTCTCTCTAAAAGGACATCTACGGATGGCACATTTCATCCCCCTTTCTCTCCCCATCCAGTTGATTGTGTTGATTTCACTGACTTAACCTCCACACTGCCCCCACCCCTGGGTAGGAGAAGGGGGCCTCCTGTATCACTCCATGACCTACTTATTTATAGTTTTGGCCTTGACCACCTCAGGGGGTTTATGAAAGCCTCAGGTTTAACACTCCTTCTGTAAAAGAATTCCACGTCCCCTTTCATTTGTCCTGAAATTGCTTCCTTCCACCTTCAGGTGCCTTCGCTGCCCTTCCCCCCCATCAACCCCAGCCGCTCCAGCCAACCAGCCCTGATGGCTCAGGACGGTCTCCTTAGCAACCTCTCCAACCCTCCTCAGGACCACCTTCTGCTCCATCCCAGCCAGACCCTTCCCAAACTCTCTTCGGACCCCTCCCTTGCCCTCTCCTTTTCCTGTCCAAGCCCAGACCAGAGTCAGCTTTCATCCATTGAATCTGCCAGATTTGGAAGAAAAGAGAAATAATGAGGAATCCAAACAGGATTAAAAGACAATGCCACGCCCTTCCAAACAGTAGGAGAAACAGATATGAGAATAAGTTGTGATGGGTGGGACCCAGCGAGAGAGGGCTGAGTATGTCCCCTCTGCCATTGGCTTAACCATGGGCATCCCAGTGAGGTCGATGGTCTGGAACTGTATTTCTCAGACCACTTGTGATGAAGAACCAGTTCTTGATTTTTAAATTTCTAATCTGTTGCAGAATGATACCACTGCAAAATATAGTGGGAATGAATTATTAGAAAATAAAAATAAAGACATACAAGCCTAATATTCAGAACATAAGAGCTCAGTAACTGTAATTTTTACAATTTCTGATCTCATGACTTAAAAATTAAATCAAGCAAAAGCAAGAAAAAGAATAAAGACATACAAAAGAAAAGCTCAATTTTTAAAATTATTAGATCCAATGAACCTAAAACTACTCTAAAATTGCTTAAATTCTATTTCTGCACCTACCTTGTTACAACTGGCAACAAATAGTTTGCAGGCAGATCATGCTTGGATAGCACTAGAATGCTTCTGAAAATGGCCTCACGGAGGGAGAAGCTTATAAAATCGCATGAACATCGTGGGAGATGGTGTTAATTACTCAATTCATCTGTGTCTTCATCCAACAAACATTTAATGAGCAGCAACTATATGCCAGTCACCACTGGACGCCGAAGCTAATAAAGATTAATATAAACAGGGCCTTAGCCCTCAAGATGTTCAGACTGGAAGGGGAGACAGCCACTCTAATGAATAATTGAAAGCTAGTGAAATTAGGTCAGTAATAAACCAGGCATCGTGAGCATGGAGGGAGACATATTAACTCTGCTCGGGGCCGATGGGGAAGTGATATGGTGCTGGGGTCTGGAAGCAGAGAGGCAGATGTTCAATTCCATGTAGGCTGCTGGCACTCAGCAAATGAGCTAATCCATGTAAAGTGCTTAGTGTGGTGCCTGGCGCAGAGCGAGTGCTTCAAAAGTCTTAGCTGTTTTTATTATTAAAATCTTATAAATTATTGTCATCCTCCTGATCTTCATCCACCTAGATCTATCCAGCACTTGCCATACCACAAGGCTTGTGGGATCTTAGTTCCCGGACCAGGGATCGAACTCGCAACTCCCTGCAGTGGAAGTTTGGAGTCCTAACCACTGGACTGCCAGGGAAGTCCCAGGAGTTGGATATTGAAGGAAGTGGATGTGGACAGATGAAGAGAGAAGGAGACCTTCAAGGGAGGAGCGTCCGTCAGAGATACAGCCAGAGGCACAGGTATGGAACAGGGGAGGAGACTGGTCTGATGGGGACAGGTGATGGGGGTGCAGTGACTGGGTGATATTATTCATTCTCTCTTTTAGAACAACAGATAATAACAATACGAATTAGGATGTGTGGGCCAGTTTGTGCCACACAGCTCTTTCACAAACATTTTCTCATTTAATCCTTGTAACAACCCTGCGGAAGAGGTATTAATAGCCTCACTTTACGGATGAGTTCAGAGGTTGATAGCTTGCCCGGGGTCACACGGCAGGATTCCAGCCCCATGACCTCAGCTCCTGTTCAGGTATTTCCCAGTGTACTGTGGAGGGGTGACCTGAGCCTAGACCCGCAGGGAGCTGTGATATCACCTAGAGGAGGCCCTGGCTCCAGAAAAACAACGTTCTAGGACCAGTCTTCCCCCAGTGGACAGACAAAAGGGAGGAGCAAAGGCAAGCTACACGACACAGCCTGACCGCAGACGCTGTCTGCTAGGTGGGCCGCTAGGTCACAGAGGCTCATCAGGTGACCTACCCACTCCTCCTCCCAAGACTGAGTCTGTATCAATCAAGGGCAAATGTGCTTACCTTGGCCACAATTACCATATTTTTGCATGCATTAAGTGTGGCCAAGAGGGCCATTGAAGTTGTTTGTCTTTAAAAGAATGTTTTTTAAGATTTTTTTTATGTGGACCATTTTTAAAGTCTTTATTGAATTTGTTACAATATTATTTATGTTTTTTGGTTTTTTGGCCCCGAGGCATGTGGGATCTTAGCTCCCGGACCAAGGATCAAACCCACACCCCTGCTTTGGAAGGCAAAGTCTTAACCTCTGGACTGCCAGGGAAGTCCCTAAAAGAACTTTTTTTTTTTTTTTTAACATCTTTATTGGGGTATAATTGCTCCACAATGGTGTGTTAGTTTCTGCTTTATAACAAAGTGAATCAGCTACACATATACACATGTTCCCATATCTCTTCCCTCTTGCATCTCCCTCCCCCCACAAAAGAACTTTTGAAAGGTGCACTGAAATAAGAAGTGTTGACACCCTGGGAACATTCTGGAGGTGAAAACAGATCAGAGGCACCAGTCAGAAGTGTGGAGTCGAAAGGAAGGGCACACACTCACATATCTTTACAGAGAAGTAGCATCCCTTTAGCCTAGACCAGTGGTTCTCAGCTGGGAGTGCTTCTGTCTCCCATAGGATGTTTGGCAAAGACTAGAGACATTTTTGGTTTCACAACTGAGGGAAAGCTACTGACATTTCGTGGGTAGAGGCCTGGTATGCCACTACACATCCTACAAAGTGCAAGACAGCCTCCACAGCATAGAATCATCTCTTTCAACACACCCACAGTGCTGAGGTTGAGGCACTGAAACCTAGACAAGAGTTTGGTACCATGGACAGCAGAAACCCTGGCTTTCCATGGGGCTATGATCCAAACCCAGACATTCTATTCTGTCTGAGAATCACCAGAGAGCAAGGGTTTCCCACTCTACCTTCCTGAATTCCATCATTTCCAAAACACTGAGGCCCCAGGGAAGACACTGGGGTAACACCAATGGTGGAGGCATCCTGCTTAAGGCCACCCAGTTGGTAGTTGGTAAAGCCAGGACTTGAGAGGACTCTGGGGTCTTCATAAATGTTCCTCGTCCCACCACCAGGTTAGCACCCTGCCCGCCCTCCCCTCCACCTCTTTCATAGGTATAGTTTGTCCCCTTTTTCCTATTCATAAAATCCCATTTGTAACTCGGAGGGTTCTCATAGAAACCTGCTGGTCTGATAAGTAAGGTGCTATGATTTCCATTTTACATATCACTAATTGAAGTCTAGAGGTTAAATATACAATGTTATCTGTTTCACTGAAGAGCTATGAGTTCCTGGAGGGCAGACTTTCCCCATTCATCCCAACAGTCTCAGCCTCTGGCAAAGTCCTGTGTCTCAGGAGATGCTAAAGGAAATGTTTTCAGTTAATGGTCAGTTTTACGAGTGGATTAGACCCCAGGCTCCTGCGTCCAGGGCAGAAGACTCTGTAGGCATCCATATTCTTCTGGGTCCTTCACATCACTGGTGAGGCACCCCCTCTTCTGGGGTTTGACCTCACCGCCCCCCCCCACCCCCTGCAAACAGACAGTTACAGCTTCTTGGTGGGAAACCACAGAACTGAACCTCTGTCTGGCCTTTTCACTCTCTCCCGCCTCTTCCCTTAGAGGCTCAGGACTGAACAGATTCTCCCTCAAGTTTCCTGGGAATGTCTTCACTGCCCCCAGAGAAGCCCACAAAAACTGACCACCCTGACTTTCACTGGCCACTTACAATTCATAGAACAAGACAAAGAGAGACTTATCAACCAACTGCAATATGTGGACCTCATTTGGACCCTGATTCTAACAAACTATAAACAAACAAAAACCCTATAAATAACCAACTGGAAATATGAATTCTGATTAGATATTTTAAAGTGTAATAATGGCATTGTGGTTATATACTTAAAATGAGTCCTAATCTTTTAGGGACACAAACTGAAATAGTTACAGGTGAAATGACATGATGTCTGGGATTTGCTTTGAAGTAATACAGGAAGGGAGAAAGCAGGTGGGGATAGTGACGAAACAAGGCTGGCCATGAGTTGTTAATGATTGAATCTGGGTGATGGGCACATGGGAGGTTATGGTAACATTTTGTCTATTTTTATATAAATTTATTTATTTAGTTTTTATTTATTTTTGGCTGCGTTGGGTCTTCGTTGCTGCATGCAGGCTTTCTCTAGTTACAGAGAGCGGGGGTTACTCTTCGTTGTGGTGCGTGGGCTTCTCATTGCGGTGGCTTCTCTTGTTGCGGAGCACGGGCTCTAGGTGTGCGGGCTTCAGTAGGGTGGCTCGCAGGCTCCAGAGCGCAGGCTCAGTAACTGTGGCACACGGGCTTAGTTGCTCCGCAGCATGTGGGATCTTCCCCGACCAGGGATCGAACCTGTGTCCCCTGCATTGGCAGGCGGATCCTTAATCCCTGGACCACCAGGGAAGTCCTTGTCTATTGTTATGTATTTAAAGATTCACAGCATGTTAAAGCTGTCTGAGACCTCTCAGGGAGTATATTGGCCAGGGTTTCCAAATCATTTTCTGTGCAACCCCAAGATTTTAAAAAGATACTCCAAGGAGTGATGCTGGAGATGGGGTGGGGGGAGAAAGTGGTGGTAAGGAGACTGGCTAGGGGGCTCTGAGGCTGCACTTTTGTTTGAACCAGTTTTAGATACTGGAGTTCTATGGGAGATCTCATTTTGGGAAAAGGGTTCTGCCCAGGAGAGAAGAAATTTTTCCAAGACCAGCTGTGTTGGGGGCAGAGCTGGACACAGCCCAGTCTCCTGCCTCTCAGCCTCCTGTGCTCTGCACTGTACCACACAGCCTTCCTCAGGCCCAGCTGATGCCCCACAGCCCCTGTAAGCCTCAGGAAGACCTGAGGCTTAGGTTTAGTGAGCCACAGCTGAGCTGGGGGCCGGGCCATGCCACCCCTGACCTGAGGTGCCTATGGTATGCAGCCTCCATGGGCCACTCATTGCCTGATTTCCAAAGCGAGGCCTGTGGCTCAGAACCAGCCTCAGCTTTGCTGGCTGCCATCTGGCCAAGCCCCAGTGGCTCAGCTGGGTGGGAGCCAGCACATCCAGTCAGGCCTGAGCCAAAGAAGTGCTGACCAGGGCTCAATCCACTGCACACGCACACTGCAGCTTGTTCCGGAAGAAGGTCTCACGCTCGCTCCTTCCCGAGTCCCTACTGCATGAGAGGACTGGCCTAAGGCTGGCCAGATGTTTCCATCCTCATGTGGTCAGGGGAAAGGGGTGACAAAGGCTGAAGTTCTTGGGTCCTACCGGCAGGCCACGTGGGAAAGAAGCACAGAGGGCTCCTGAGTCATGAGGCAGAAGAGGGGAGGAAGAGGGGAAATTGTCTGTGAGACAGGTAGGTGATCCATTCACAGGAAACAGAGCCTGGTAGGACTCGGGAGGGCACAAAGGAAGAGCAGGGGTGTCAGAGATGAAGGAGGCCATGGTGGCTGTGCAAGCGATCTCCCAACTGCCCCTCTACGCCCACCCTCCACCTTTCCCTACCTGCCGTGCACTCCAGGGCTGACTGGTGTGAAGTGCACCAATGGGCTTCCTCACCCTCCCACTTCCAGTTGGATTTAGCCAATAGGAAGCCCCGGCTGAAGATGAGAGGAAGGGAGGAGCGCGAGTTGGGGTATTTAACCCACCAGCTCTCTCCCTGTGGGGAGGCCATGGGCTAGCTATGTCCCTTGACTGAGGGTCCCCAAGCTCTCATGGCAGCCTCTCTCCATGACTCTCCTTCAGGGTTCTGGTAACCTTCCCCTGTCCCCCAAGATACTGCATGTGGTTAACTACAGGAAACCCTGTGGTTTCCCCATTTTGTGCAAAGTTTTGTAAACAGTCCCTTTAATAAACCCTTCTCGTTTATCTAGATTCAGGTGGGCCATTTATTTCCCTGCTAAGTCCTTGATCGATGCAGGCTGCTCAGAGGCTGAGTTTGCAAACGTGATTGCACAATGAGTCTTTTTCTGCATGTAACCCTAGTGAACTGGAGGGATGGTGAGGCCTCCCCTGGGGGCCTGACTGGACCCAGAGGGCAAAGGGTGAAGGAGGGATGTGAGACAACCCAAAACAAACGAGCAGAGAGCCCAGCACAGGGCATCCAACTGGAGGTGTGGTTGGTAGAGGTGTCAGAAGGAGAACTGAGGGTCTCCCCAGACCTCACTGGAAGGATATTGTCATGGGGCAGGGGAGGGTAAGAGGTGGAGGGGTCCAGGACAAAAAGCAGCAAGGCCAGGCTTTGCCCATTCCTCTCCAGCTGTGCTGAGGAAGGCAGCTATGCACCACACCACTGCAGCAGTGCTCTAGGGGTCTGGGCCCATGGCTGCTGAATTCCCAAGGATGAGCCCCTCTTGCCGGACAAGGAACTTCTGCCCAACCTACCTTCCCCGCCTTGCTCTGGGTCCTCCCCTGTAAACATCCTGAGGGAGCCGGAATGAATCCTGGACACTGCCAAGCTCCCTGCTTTGGCACTTTTCCTCAAGCTCTGCTGGCTGCCTGGAGTGCCCTGACCCTCTCTAGGACAGCTAGACTCTCTCCTGGACTGCCACTCCAGGCCCACTTCTCTCCTCCATCAGTTCCCATCTTACATAGGGCTGTGTCGCCAGACTTGCCTCTCAGCACTGGCCCAGCCATTTACTTGCTGTGTGATTTTAGGCAAGTCACACTTCTTCTCTGGATCTTAGTTTCCTTGTTCATGAAACGGTAGTGGTGGCAGGTGGTATATTAAGGTACCACTCCTGTCCCTTTCAGACTTGTATAAATCCATGGATCTATGTCTTTTGTCCCACTGATGATGCAAGAGAGGAGAGCATACTTCACTCATTCATCCTTGTATTCCCCACGGCACCTAGCAGAGGGCCCAGCTGGTAAGGGTTGTATGGATGGATGGGTAGGTAGGTGGGTGGGTGGGTGGATGGATGATAAATCTCCCCGGAGTGGAGAAAGGCAATTCATTCCACGGCCCTAAATTGACAGAAATGTCTCCTGAGAACTTCCTACCACCTCTGCTCACCTCCTGACTAATCCAGCACGTTCTCATTTGTAACCTCTCCTGTGCAGACCCTCCCTTGAAAGGTGCATTGGGAACAAGCAATAATTGTTATCCTTTAAAGGAACACAAGACGATCGACCATAGTTACTTCTGGGGTGTGAGCTTGGGTGGCTTGGGAGAAAGAAAAAGTATTCATTGTATTCCCTTGTATTCTCTCTGGATTATTTTTAAATCCATGAGTTACTTTTATAA
Organism: Delphinapterus leucas; assembly: GCF_059928025.1. NCBI lineage: Eukaryota > Metazoa > Chordata > Mammalia > Artiodactyla > Monodontidae > Delphinapterus > Delphinapterus leucas. Next base: position 54,118,997 of record NC_143147.1, on the reverse strand, counting down.
TATAACACAAATCTTTTTGAAAAAAAGTCATAATTTTTTTGACTTAAAAATATTGTTAAGTCATGATAATTATTTGTTTTGCTTCCAGTGAGGGGAACTAGGTAGCTGATCATTGAGGCAGGGGTGGGGGGCAGGGAGGAGACCCGTTTGTCAGTTTGAATCCATTGGTACCTTTGGACTTTTGTACCATGTGCGTTCACCATCTATTAAAAGATAAATACAAATTTAAGAAATCACTAACCCATGTATAGATATTCTCACAGAGAAATGAGGCACTTTTACATGCGATAGCTCACTTAATCCTCACCACAACCCTAAGTAGCCATGATTATCCCTGTTTTCAGATGAGGAAACCAAGACTCACAGAGGATTAAAGGTTTGCCCAAGTTCCTTAGTTGGTGTGATGTAGCATTGAGACTCACACTATGGGTCTCTAGGCCTAAAGTAGGCTGCCAGCGAGGCTTAGCTTGCCAAATATACTTCCATTACAGAAAAACAAACTGGCATTTTGACGTATGACTCAGTCTCTGGAAGGTTTGTTTATTGTGAGTCAGTCCCACTGAGCTCTGTCCCATTGGAGACGGCTAAAATAACAAAATTCCCAGTGCTGCAAAGTTGAGGCTGAGACACAGGGCTGAGGCGACCCCACCAAACCGCAGACACGAGGCACCTCCCAGGCCACCTGTCACACGTCAACTCCTCATCTAGACTCTGGAAATTTTACCTTAGACCTCACCCCCTCTAGGAAGCCTTCACCAGCACCCCAGGCCAGCTCTTTGGTCTCCCCCTGGCCGCTCAAAACACCCCTGTCCAGAGTCTGCTTTCCCTGCTCCACCCTCGGCTCTATGCCTTGTTGACAAGTCCACTCCAGAGCACCTAGCCCTGGGCCCAGCACGCAGCAGGAACTCTAGATACTTGTCAAATGAATGAATAAACCAGTGGCCAGGCCCCTGCTCCTGCCAGGTCACCCTACTTGTCTCCTTTTCCAGCCTGTGCTGATCGCAGGTACACAGGGGTGTAGGTACACAGGAGGTGGGCCCAGATGACTCCTGAGGCCTCTGCTCGAAGACTCCGAGTCTATCTCAGGCCGAGAACGTGGCTCATGTGGTCCGTGAATGAGTGTTGTCCCTCCCAGGCTGCCCAGCCCCCAGCTCTGATCTCCCACAAGGCCCACGGACTTGGGGAGGGGGGCGCTCTGGTGGGTGGATGAGCCACTGGCACCTCCGTTCCAAGGGTGGCTGAGCTCTGGCGGGTGGCAGTGGAGGGGGAAGGGGCTGTGGGAAGCCTCAAGTGACTACCTGAGCATCGTCGCGTCTGATATTAACTGTGCCCAAATTGCTCGTTTCTGCGTCTTCGCCTTCTCTCATCTCTCCCTCTCCACATCCCTGCCTCGCCTCTCCGACCTCCTGAGCTGAGCCACTTCTCCCAGAATGACAGGAGGAGACGAGGCAGAAGGAGACTGAGTTCCATTCTCTCTGGAGCTTGTTCAGATTCCCTCTCGCTCGCGCCCTGACACCGCGCCCCCGCCCACCGTCCCTCCAACATCCCCTCCCCATGGGGCGTCACCCGTCTTCCATCCTTCCCTCCTGGCTTCCCCGCCCCCACCCCAACTCAGCAGCGGGATTTCTGCTCCCCCCCGCGGATTTCAGCATTCCGAAATCCTGGGAAACCCAGTCCCACTAATGAGCTAAAGCTGACCTGGTCTCTAAGCCGAGGCTGCTGCATTTATTAACCCCTCGCTCCAGCAGGGCCGTCGTTGACTTCCCAAACACTTTCTCATCATTATTCCAATGCAGCCCTTTATTAGGCACCTGCTATGGACGAGACATTTACAGGGGGAGGGGCTGGGTGGGTGGCTGGGGACACCGCCCTCTTCCTCCTGGATTTATAATCTTGCAGGAACAGCTGCAACCTGTGTGAGAGAAGAGGTCGCCCCTGTGAAGCCAACAGAACTGCAGTCTGGTCTGGGTCTTGCCGCCAGCCAGCTCTGTGACCTCGAGCTTGTCCCTTCCTCTCTCTGGACTTTGGTAATTCTATTTGTAAAATAAGGAGTTCAACTAGGTCGGCATTTTCTAAACTGTGGTTTTGCAATCCATTACAATATGGTGAAATAAATTTAGTGAGTCAGAACCAGGATTCAAAAAAAAAAGGAAAGCAACTATATCAGAATCAGACCATTGCACATAGTAGAGATAAGTAGTACATAAAGAAATGAGGGGACTTCCCTGGTGGCACAGGGGTTAAGAATCTGCCTGCCAATGCAGGGGACACGGGTTCGATCCCTGGTCCGGGAAGATCCCACATGCCGCAGAGCAACTAAGCCCACACGCCACAACTACTGAGCCTGCACTCTAGAGCCTGCAAGCCGCAACTACTGAAACTGGCGCGCCCTACAGCCCACGCGCCGAAAGAAGAGAAGCCACCGCAATGAGAAGCCTGCGCACTGCAACAAAGAGTAGCCCCCGCTTGCCACGACTAGAGAGAGTCTGCATGCAGCAACGAATACCCAATGCAACCAAAAAAAAAGAAAAGAAAAAAAAGACATGGGTATGTGTACATGTGTGTATTTTGTATCTGTGTGTGTTTACATGTGTCTATAGTTGAGTGTATGCATGTATTCATTGTGTGCATATGTGCACTTATGTATGTTTTATGTGTGTGTTGAGTCACAACATGGAGCGGATTTCTTATAATGGGTCACAGTCAAAGTACTTTGGGAAATGCTGGTGTAGATGGTCCCTAAGGCTCTTCTCTCTCTAATACTGCATGGTTCCAAATGCCGGTAGAAGAGGGACCCTGAGGGACTCATTTTCGCCATGGGACAGGGAATGCCTTCACAAAAGGCATTTGTACTTTCAAAAATGGGTAGGGTTTCCACCAACCGAGAAATGTGGTGTGGGGACAGAGGGGAGAAGGGGAAATGGCATTCCAGGCAGAGGCACCATTGTGAACAAAGGCCCAGTGGTGGGACTCTGCTTGGTCTACTCCAGGGAGTCCTGTGACACTGGAGCAGAGCGTGACTGGGAGGTCCTGAGGTTAGACAGGTGGGCTGGGGCCACAGCTGGTGGAGGCCCCTGGCTTCCACATGGGGGCTTCTCATATGGGGTGGTGGGGAGCCAGGCGAGGCTTTCAGTATCCTAACAGCCCCATGAGGGACCCCAAGACTCCATGCTCCTCCTCTTCCAGGAAAGGACTTTATAGGCTGATTTATACTAAGATGTGACTGACTGATAAGACTTCATGAACAAGCTGTTTTATGGGGATAGTTGGTGTTTTACTGTTGGCAAGTCGCTCTAAGACAGAGGGATTTTAGAATTTTTAGCTCTGGACAGGACTTTAAAGGTAATGTTAAAGTTGTTTTTTTTTTTTCTCCCTCCAGGGGAAAAATTAGTGCAATCTGCCTGATGGCCCCTGAGGGAGTTTGCACGTTGAGGTGTTGGCATTTCAGGAGCCTTGATGTTTGTGAGGACATTTGGGACAAAATACTGGAAACCGTGAGTCCACGGTATCTGAAAATCCAATACATAAACAGATGGATTCATTTAATCCCTCCTTCTGCAAATGAGGAAACAGCAAACCGGAGAGAAGGCACCAGGCCAAGGTGACACAGTGGGTTAGAGCCCATTCTTGGTCCACTGAATGGTGGCGTCTGCTGGGGGGTGCGTGGGAGTGTGAGGGTGTAGGAAGAGGTGGCATTTCAGAAGGCCAACTAACGAGTCCTCTGGGAAGGTAGCTGCCTGCTCAAAAAGCCTGCACACTTAAAATAAAACAGCTCAGCCTGGCTCCCCTCTGTCAAAGAAGGCGGCCCCGCCCCTGCCCTGCTGGCTAATTCCTTGGCAGTTACATTAGTTAAAACTGGGTTAACCCTTGACACCCGGCCCAGCTCCAGGGAAGGACCCAGACCCCAGTCTCACTCCCTCCATGGCCCCAGCAGAGATAGAATGTTAAACAAGGAAAGGTGGGCCCACAAGCTAACTATTTTTAGTCCAAGAATTGGTTGCCAGGGACATTAAGCTCATTCCCTGCCGTATATCAGGGAAGCGACAGTGAAGATGTTTGCAAGGGTCTAATTGCGGAGATTTATTGTAAAATGCAGCTCATCAGCTCCATGCCCGGGTTCACTCTCCTAGCTCTGGGGATCTGAGCTCTTTGCTGATTGCTTGGGTGGAGGGGAAGGGAGTGGGGTGCAGAAGGGGCAGGCGCTGTGCCCTGGAACCCTGGGCAATCCTCAGCTGACCTTGTGCGAAGAGTCCTTGAGCCCAGGAGGAAGTAGAGAAGTTAAAACAGACGGGCCAAGCAGGAGGGGCTGGGGCTGCTGCGCCCCCAGTCAGCAAGACTCAACCTTGACTTTCTTTGTGCCTTCAGATCTGGAAAAGCCTCCTGTGGGGACCATGCTGACAGCTTTCACTCTTGCCCATGGACCACAGTACAGGAGGCTGCAGACTTGGGTTATAGTAGGTTGGGTCAGTTAGACAGAAGGAGGACCCCCTTGACATGAGAGTGATTGACGCAGGCAGAGGCAACAACGTCTGGTCTTGGTGCTGGTTGTTCTTCTGCCGAAATGAGGGGGGGCGGGGAGAGCAAACACCTGGCAGAGCCCACTCTGTGCCAGGCACACTGGGGGCACCTGGACAGAATCTTATTTAATCCTCTGCAGAGGAGGACTCTGTGTCCACTGCACATTGCATAGATAAGGAAACTGAGGCTCAGGTGAAGAGAGCAACCTAAGGTCACATGGCAGCCATAGGAGCAAAACTGGAATTTTAAACAGAATGTTTTCAACTCCAGAGCTCTGCTTACTGACCTAGGATCCTAGGAGCTGGAAGGAGGGGGTCCTTTCCCCCTTTGTTCCTCCATACCTGGAATTCTGGGGCAAAAAGACATCCATCCATCCATCCACTCAACAAATGTACCAAGTGCTGCACCAAGCCTCTGGAATACAGAAATAGAACATGGCGTCTGCCCACAAGGAGCCCACGTGGAGAGGTCGTTTTATCTAGCCCCCTGCCTCTCCTCATCCTCTCCAAAGAGGGCACTCTGCATTGCAAATAGCTCAATAAAGGAAGGGCTGCACACTTCCCTGTGTCAGGAAGATTTAGGAAGCTTCTGTCATCCCAGGTAAGGGGTAGGGGAAGGACGGTTTGGACTCTCGGTATCTTGGGGGAAGACTGGACTCAGGCCTACTTTCCTCATTTAGAAACGTGGACTAATGATGAAGAACCACCTTATGGGAAAGCTAAATGAGAAAAGGAAGGTTGAACGCCGCTGGCCATGGGTTCAACTTTCCTGAGACGAGCTAAAATTGGGTTGATCATTATAGCAAAACTCTGTGATCAGGCATCCAGGTATATGGTCATTCTTTACAATTCTTCTTAAGTTGTATGTGTATATATATATATATATTTTTTTAATAGCTACCACAGAGCTTGCACATGATGCAGAAATCAAAAGGTGCACAGGATATAGCCTGAAAATTTCCTTCCCTTCCCTGCTCTCAGCCTCCTAATTCCTCTTTCCAGAGGCTCCACGGTTATCAGTTTCCTGACAGAGATCGCCTGTCTATCTACATAAACAAGCAATTATGGCTGTATATTCTTTTTGTTTCAAACATGATTTTGTTTCATACAAACATGATTTTCTGTACCTTGCTTTCTTCCACTTAATTTATCTTGGAGATGGTTCCAAATCAGCCCATAAAGAGTGTCCCCATTCATTCCTTTTCCTGGTTGCATAATATTCCATGTGTTAGATGAACCATGATCTACTTATCTTGTCCCCAGTGATGGACATCTAGATGTTTCTCATCTTTGGCTCTTATCAGCAGTGCTGCCAAAAAATAACCTTGTTCATAAATCTTTTGGCATTTATAAGAGTATATCTACAGGATAAATTTCATGTCCATGGCCCATGGACATGTGCATTTATAATTTTGATACTTGCCAAATGCATAATTTTGATTATTGCCAAATCATCCTCCAGATAGATTGCAAAATTTACACTGTCTTAGGGTGGGTTTTCCCAGAGGCAGACCCTGGGCTAAGGATTTAGAGCAGGTAGTTTATTTGGGGGGTGATCCCAAGAAGCTTTAGTAGGGGAGTGGGGAAGTGAGATGGAAGGGAAGGAAGCTGAGCAAGTAACCCCTGTGGTGACTGGAGCTTAATCCCACGGAGGAAACTGGGGAGCCTGTGTGGGATGCGTGCCTCAGCGTTATCCTAGTGGGGGTGTGAGGGTAAGATTCCTCCAGAGACATGGGTGTCCTGTTGCCCTACTCCTTCACCAAAGGCACGTGGCTCTTCTGGAAGCCCAGTCCTCTTTCCCTTAATACCCCTCCCCTCACCCCATCCTGCTGCCCTACCCCAGGCTGACACCTGATCATCTGGCCCTGCAGGATCCCTCCCAGCTGCTGAGCCCTAGAAAAGGTCCAGAGGCATGTCTGGGGTAACTCGATGCTAAGCTCCCTAAAAGGAAACTACCTCTGGCACTTCCGTTGTGCCCCGCTCCCACCTCCAGGCATCAGTACAAAAAGTACCCACTCCAGGGCTTCCCTGGTGGCACAGTGGTTGAGAGTCCGCCTGCCGATGCAGGGGACACGGGTTCGTGCCCCGGTCCGGGAGGATCCCATGTGGCGCGGAGCGGCTGGGCCCATGAGCCATGGCTGCTGAGCCTGCGCATCCGGAGCCTGTGCTCCGCAACGGCAGAGGCCACAACAGTGAGAGGCCCGTGTACCGCAAAAAAAAAAAAAAAAAAAAGCAACAGAGTAAAGTGGTATGTGAGCATCATGGGGCACACACTGGTTAATTCTCCCTGAGCGGGGAGTAGAGAAACACCACAGAGAACCTGAGGGCATCTGAAGTGGGTTTCAATGGATAGGTAGGAGTTTTCCAGAGGGACCTCAATGATCCTTTCAGTAAGTCCAGCGCCAAAATTCTATTCCCCAGGCCACCTCAGCATTTCCAAACTGCATCCTACAAACTCTAGTATCTTCAAGATGTAAATTCAGTGCCCTCAGGGGGAAAAAAATGTTTCCATGATGGAAAAGGTTTGGGAAGCAAAGAGTTCAAATTAAACAGTCTCCCTTGCTATGGGACTCCTCAGACCCTTTACTGTACTCACTTCGTTGTGAACGTCTGGGGAGGGGCTAGAGACTAAGGATTTCCCTTCCTCCCTCTCCTCATCTTGAAGAGTTCCATGGAATCCAGTTGCAAAAGGGTTCTCCTGGAGATTTCCAGGTGAGCGCGGACTCCGGCACCTGCACGGAGGCCTGGGCTGGCTCCCAGCCCCTGCCTGCCATGCACATGCTGCGGCTGACTATCCATCCATCCAGACAGGCCTTTACAAGCCCAGTATCTCCAGAGGGCTCTTGGCCCGCTTCCCTCCCCACCTACAGCCAGGCCGGAGGCCCCCATGCATGCTAAACAGGCCTGCCCCTCAGTACGGTCCCAGGATAGAGAGCTGCGGGCTGGTTGGAAAGCCGAGGAGGAAGGCGAAAGTGTCTTTCACCAGCCAGGCCTGTGTCTGGCAGCTGCTGTCCCTGGCCCCTTGCTGCATCTGGCCATGGGGCATTTCTGATTCTACTGGGCAGCACAGGGCCTCTGGAGCGAAGGTCTCGTACCTGGAAGCCCCATCTTGCCTCAAGGGAGAGCAGAGCTGGACAGGAAGGGGGGCTCCAGACCAGGGGAACACAGACTAATGCCACATTCTCTCCTTCTCTCTTCCTTCCCTCCTTCCCTCCTCCTTCCCACCTCCCTCCTACCTCCCTCCTCCCTCCTTCTCTTCTTTCCCTCCATCTAACCATATCCATCTACCCATCCAATTCAAAGTGCTTCAAGCCCCTGTTCTGTACCAGTCACTGTGGGATTCACCAGACGTCTGTTGCTAATAAAGGATTCCTTCCTTTCCTCCCTGCTCCCAAGGAGGAAAGGAAAGAATCCTTTCTTTCTCCTCCCTCTATTCCTTTCTTTTGCCTTTCCCCCTTCCTTCTTTCCCTTCCCTTCTCCCTCCTTTCCTTCCTCTGCCTTTCTGGTCCCATCTCCCTAGGGCAGGCACTGTGTGCTCATGACAGACAGAATTCCAGCTCTGACCATCTAGAGGGGAGCTCGATGCCCACCACCGTGGATGCACCAAACCGAGGGGAAAAGGGTAGGATGCTTGTTCCCAGGATAAACTCTGGCATTTAAGTGCCCAGAGAGGTGGGATGAAGGAGCAGGGCGCAGATAGGGCCAGAGAAAGGAATCAGGTGTTACAGAGAGCTTACTAGTGCTGAGCACGTGCTAAGGGCTGTTACGTACCCTAGGTAATTTTCTTAGCTCAAAAATACCATGAAAGAGGTGCCGGTATCCACATTTTTACCCTTGAGGTAACTGAGGTTCAGGGAGGTTATGCTGTGGACCCAAGATCACACAGGAGTGAGAGGAGACCAGAGGCTGTTGACTCCAAAGTGCCTGCTTCTTGGAGGAGGTGACACCACAGCGGGTGTTGAAGGAAGTGATGGGCGGGACTGCTGGAGAGGCTGGTGAACTGAGGCTGAGGGGCGTGAGTCTGTAGGAGGCTGGCCTGCCTGGGGCTGGGGGGAATCAGCCAGGTTGGGGAACAGAGGTATAATGAGAGGAGAGAAAACTTGCTGAGCAAAGCTGCTGGCAAGACCGGAGGGTGGGGCTGGCTTCATCGGAGACCCCATGACAGAAAGTTTCTGGCAAGGGAGTGGAAGGGACACTGGGGAATCCTTGCAAAAGGCACTCAGACCGTGAAACATAAGCTTCTCTGATTTATCTGCCGTGGGTTATGTCATGGGTATTGATTTTTTTAAAATAAAATTTCATTCTGATGTTTTAAAAAAGAAAAATGAGAACGATGCATGTGGAGACAGGGAGCTTGGTTGCAAATGGTATGATATAATGGTTCTGCGTGGGCAGTCGGGCACAGTCCCCTGGAGGAAGGGGGTTGTCTGTCCACTGGGTGCAGGCGGGTGCCCAGGGCGGGTGAGGGGCATGAGAAAGACACTGGAATGAGGAAGCTCCCCCAGGCTTCAGTCCCTGCCTGACTCCTTCCCTCCCACAATCCAGATAGGGTTGGATCACATACCACTTCTGTCAGTCATGAGTCCTCTGCTCAGACACCTGCACCCACATCCCTCTCCCTGACGTTGGGGGTCATTCCTGCACCACCTGGAGAGACCACATCACTTCTCCGGGATTCACGTTGCCTGCAAAACGAGGATAATGCCACTTTGTGGATGCTGTTCCTATTCTACAGGAAAGTTGTGATCACAGAAAATAAAAGCACTTTGCAGAACCTAAAGTTTCTCCCACTGGCGGGGTGGGGGGGAGGGGCTGTTGATTCCCACCCATGTGCAGGGCAGGCTTCTCCCCAGTCCCACGCCTCCCTCACTCAGACTCTCTTCCCCCACCCCCCATCCTACCCATTTTCTCTTCCTGATATGGGCGTGGCATTGGCGAGGGGACTGTGCCCTGGAGGGGCTGGTTAATTTCTCTTTGGCCACCATTCCCCAAATCAAGTAGACACCCCCAACCAAAGAGCATAAGTCAGAGGGGTGGCTTATTCCTCAGGGGCTACCACAACTCACACATTTCTATTTGTAATTAGATTTTTTTTCATAAAGCAGCAACATTAAAACAATGATACAAATGCTTATCAAACTCCTTTCTTTTGTCCCTTAAATTTAAAATAAAATCTCATTTGGAGCAAGATTTAAAGTACCCCCAACACCTGAGTACAGATGGGTGCCTTCTGTCAAACAAACTATCATCAATCTCTGCTTAAATTAACTCTGGCCCCTCCCTTAGCCTCTCTGGAAATACTTTAGTTTTCAGAATCCATGGTCTGGAACTCTCCATGGACATTTGTAAGCAGTTTTCAATTCTGCTTTTAAAAAAGCCTTTCCCAGTTCCTCTGCCTGCCATGCGAATCAAGCCATCGAGTACTAATTATCCAGACAGGAATTCACATGCCTTACTCCCCGTCGCACCTGTCCAGTTCTTTCTTCACAAGAAAAAATAGGCTTTTTAAAAATATTTATTTATTTGGCTCACCGGGTCTTAGCTGCAGCATGTGGGCACTGAGTTGTGGCATGCGGGATCTACTTCCCTGACCAGGGATTGAACCTGGGTCCCCTGCACTGGGAGCATGGAGTGTTAACCACCAGACCACCAGGGAATTCCCAAATTTGGATTTTTAAAAATAATCATGGGAAGACCCATCATCCCAGGTCCAAGTCTTCTATAATTCAAGCCTTTCTGCTGGGAATACTCTCAGGCCCATGAGACGGCTTCCTTCCAACCCTTTGGAGGAGGAGCCCTTTTCCAGCCTCGTCTCCCACTGCGCCCCTCTTGGATCAGCCTCACCAGCTCCCTGCCACGCCGCTGCCTCTGCTGTGTCCACAGTCTAGAGTGCCCCTCCCCACCATGCCCCGTTCAAGGCTCAGAAAAAATGTCACCACCTGCATAGAGTTTTCCAAATCCCTACAAATGACCATGAATCCTCCTTCTGTTGAGTTCCTTTATACTCTGCCTAGTTACGTGGTTAAGGATCAAACCGCCTGGGTCACCATCCCCGCTCTGCCACTGCTCTGTACAACCTTCATGAGCTGCCTAACCTCCACCAGCTGTTTCCTCCTGAAAAAACGGAGATAATAATAACAGTACTGACACCATAGGACTGCTGTGAAGATTAAATATAAAAGTTCATGCATGTGACCTGACACATGGCAAGTGTTCCTCGAATGTCAGCTGATTGCAGTGGCCCTGACTATAGATAAGGTATAAATGTCCGTTCCCTCCACTACTCAGGCAGCTCCTTGAGGACGTGGACCAGACCTTATTCATCTTGCAGCCCGTTCGTTATCCATCAGGAAAGCTCAGGTCCAACCTCACCCATACAGCCTTCCTTGAATGTTCTAACCCTCATGGTCCTTTCTGTTCCCACCATCCTTCATCCTACCCTTCTCTTTTTTTTTTTTTTGTGGTATGCGGGCCTCTCACTGCTGTGGCCTCTCCCGTTGCGGAGCACAGGCTCTGGACGCGCAGGCTCAGTGGCCATGGCTCACGGGCCCAGCCGCTCCGCGGCATGTGGGATCTTCCCGGACCGGGGCACGAACCCGTGTCCCCTGCATCGGCAGGCGGACTCTCAACCACTGTGCCACCAGGGAAGCCCCTACCCTTCTCTTTATTAGGATGAAGTTTGAGTACAAATGACAAAAAAAAAATAGCAGTGGCTCAAAGGAGATGAAAGTCTATTTTTCATGAGAAGTCAGTGCCTATAGATCCGGGTTGATACGCTGTTTTCATTCCAGGGCCTCACACCCTATTGCTCTACCAGGTGTGAGCTCCATGCGCTCATGACTCCCAACTTCACGCTCCAATATGGCAGCCCCCATGCTCCTGGCAGCCAGTGGAGGAAGGGACAAAGAGGAGGGGTAAAGGGTGCACTGGTGCAATCTCTTAAAGAAGTCCAAGAGGCTCCCAAAGGACCCTTCCACTTATATCCATTGGCCAGAACTTAGTCATATGGCCACATCTGCCTGCAAAGGATGTTGGGAAATGTAATATTTATTCTGGGTGACCTTGCACTCAGCTAAAATTTCTTTTCTTTTTTTTAAATTAATTAATTAATTAATTTTTATTTTTGGCTGCATTGGGTCTTCGTTGCTGTGCGCGGGCTTTCTCTAGTTGTGGCGAGCAGGGACTACTCTTTGTTGTGGTGCGTGGGCTCTAGGCACGCAGGCTTCAGTAGTTGCGGCACGTGGGCTCAGTAGTTGTGGCTCACGGGCTTAGTTGCTCCACGCCATGTGGGATCTTCCCGGACCAGGGCTCGAATTGGTGTCCCCCGCATTGGCAGGCGGATTCTCAACTGCACCACCAGGGAATTCCCTAAAATTTCTTTCCATTAGGAAAGGGGGGAAAGGGAATTCCTTGGCTGTCCAGCAATTAGGACTTGGTTCTTTCACTGCTGGGGCCTGGGTTCAATCCTTGGTCGGGGAACTAAGACCCTCAGCTGTGTGGTGCAGCCAAAAAGGAAAAGAAAAGGGGTGAATGGATATTGGAGGGAAACTAACAACCTCTACCATCCCCACACACAATGTAACACAACTATTTTTATATAAAAATTTTTGAAAATTGCTTTAATTGGGGTAGAATACACATAACATGAAATTTACCACCTTAACCATGTTGAAGTGTACAGTTTAGTAGTGTTAAGTACATTCACATTGTTATACAATCAACCTCCAGCACTTTTTTCATCTTGCAGAACTGGTACTCTGTACCCATTAAACAACTCTCCATTCTCCCTCCCCCACCCCAGCACCTGGTAACCACCGTTCTACTTTCTGTCTCTGCGAATTTGACTACTCTAAGTGCCTTGTAAGTGTGAATCATGGAGTATTTGTCTGCGACTGGCTTGTTTCACTTAGCATACTGTCCCCAAGGTCCATCCATGCAGTCACATGTGTTAACACTTAATTTTATTTGGTCCCAATAGTCATTTCTGCTATTCCTGATGTTGCACTTGCCCTCCCACTAGAATTGAAGATCTTTATTCTTGTGACAGAATTGTCTAGGAAGATTAATATGGGCCAAAAAAATGCTAGGCGCTGGGATGGAGGCTTGGGGCAAGGATAGCGTTTATGCTCCTTTCTGCCGTACGACACCTTTCCAGTGACGTATTAGTTCATACTGCTGCTTAATAAAAATTTGTTCAGGGACTGCCCTGGAGGGCCAGTGGTTAAGACTCTGCGCTTCTGCCGCAGGGGGCATGGGTTTGATCCCCGGTTGGGGAACCAAGATCCTGTGTGCCGCGCACACGCGACAAAAAAAAAAAAATTTTTTTAAATGTGTTCGGTGATTGAAAAGTCATGCTGGTCTCCATCACTATCGTAGACCAGTGACCCCACAGATCACCTCACCACCTTCTCTCATGCCTTTTACCTGCCTGGCTCCCAGCTTTAGATACCCTTCCCCAAGTCCCTCCCGTGATCCCTGAAAGCCCTTCTATTCGGTCTGTTCTCAACAGTGTTTTCCCTACTGTTCCTCACTGTGGGAGAAAGAGGTGAGCTTGAGAAGGGTTTGGTTTCTGGCTCTTGACTGGAGAAAGGACAGCTAGGGGCCACGGAGTCAGATGTGTCCCTCAGGGACACCCCCCTCCCCCAACCCACTTCCTCTCTCTGCCTTCTACTCATGAAGATGAAGATTAAGTGGACACCTATAGGAGGTGTACCTGTATACACCTGGCCTTGTATCTGAATCTCCTGAGGGAACCTGCTAAAAAAAAAACAAACACTTACGAATAAAACCAGATTCCTGAGCCCTACTCCAAACCTACAGAATCAGAATTTCTGAGGATGAGGGACCAGAAATCTTAAGTTCCAACAAGCTCCCCTGATGATTCCGATGCAGCCAGCTTGGAGCTGGGAACCAATGGGAAGTGTTTGTGGAACTGGACCTCCCTAGGTCTAATGTCAATTCCAGCTCTTGTTTGCTGTGCAACCTGATCAAGTTACTTAACCTCTCTGAGCCTCATACCAACACCTGCCTTATAAGGTGGTAGTGAGAATTACATGAAAAGTATTTAGCAGAGTGCTTGGCATGCCCAGACCCTAATAAGTGGGGAGCTGATGATACAGTTTTTATTACATCATTTATTATTATTATTATTATCATTACTCAAGCACCTGGCATACCCTACTCTGAGGACGGTAGTTCCAAAGAGTGCTGTTGCCAAGCAAGGCCCCTGGAGAGGGTGTCTCAAGTTGAAAGCCAGCCAGATAAAAGGAGCTATTTGCTAGATGCTAGGCTCAATGATAGTAAAACCTCCAGGGAGACCAGGGAGATGAAAGGAAGAGACTTGCCATGCTGGCGATATCACCCCACGCAGTACATCTGCCAAACTTGCTCGCCCCAGGTAACTCCAACGGTTTTCTGCAGCAGTGGAAGAGACTGGGAGGAGATTCAGCGCAGGGAAATCATTCAGAGGATGTTCCGCTGGGCTGGAGCAGGGTGCAGCTGATACCACTCCAGAGCACCCTGCTCCTGGCAAGCAAAGGGAGGGATTTGGAGCAAGGTCCATGAAGATAGAAGGATGGAAGGCCACGCTGGACTGGAGAGAGATTTGGGGGGTGAAGTCTCAAGACTTGGTGCCAATGTTATCTCCTCCAGGCTGAGTCCAGGGCTTCTCTTTACATTCCCCCCTCCATTGCCACATCTACCATTCTGTTCTGAGTGTTTGCTTGTCTGCCTCTCCCACTGGAGAGCAACGACTTGTCCAACCTCATTTTGCCCTGCTGTCCCCTCAGTCCTGCACTCCTACTGTGCTGACCTCCTTTCTGTTCCTCAAACCCACTGAGCTGTTTCCAGCCCAGGGCCTTTGCACTTGCTATGCTCTTTCCTGGTTCTTTCTCCTCAGTCTTCAGGTCCTAGAGAGCCCGTCCCTTGATTGCCCCTGTCCAGCTGCTCTCTATCACAACACTTACAGATTTCCTTCACAGCACCTACACAATCTAGAATCATCTTGCTTATTAATTATGTACTTACTTATTGTCTGTCTCCTGTGGAGGGGAACATTTGAGCTCCGTGGAGGTGGGTATATCTGTCCTGCTCACCTCTCTATGTCCAGAGCCCCGCACAGGGCTTGGTGCAGGATGGGAGCTTACTGTTATTGTTGACTGGTTTATTGTCTAGTCATCCCAGTCTCCAACACCTGGCACAGTGTCAGGAGCCTGGAGCTGCCTAACAAATGCTCATTGAATGAATAGATGATGCCGTCAGCCACTTCTGAATTGGTTTATGACCAAGAAATCTCAGTGTAATCCTAGGGCTAGAAATCCATTTATTCAATGATATTTATTGAACATCTATGACATGCCAGGCACTGTGCTAGGCTCAGGGGACACAGCAGAAATCAGAGCCCCTTCATGGTCTAAACTACAGAAGAGAGGAGGTTAGCTGGGGGGAGATGTTCTTCTGGGAGGTGAGTATGGGTACTCGCAACATCTGCTTTTCCTCCCATCTTGTTTTCTGAATGCGGGTTGTTCCAAATGCCATCATCGTTGTGGTTTTGGTTTAGAGGTTTTCTGACAGGTTTTGAATGTTGGAGGAGGAGCCCGAGGAAATTGCTCTTTGCGGGCGGGATCATAGCAGGCAAAGCTCAGCGACAAATCTCCCCTCTCCCCGTCCTTGTCCCTCTGCTTCTGCCCTCCTAAAAGCCAGCCTGCAATCAGGCACCTTCATTACGAAGACTGATGGTACGCAGACGGGGATCTGAGAAAGCTTCTGCCTTGTCTGACTTTCGTGGTGGAAATTTAGCGCCCTCAGTAACCAGATCAGCACGTCTCCGTTAATCTGCACCCATCAGCCAGGCTGAGGCAAAGGATTCCTAGGAGGGCTTGGAATGGGTCCTGGGAGCCGGGGACAGCCAGCTGGACGAGATGCCTCAGAGCGCCAGGGCTGGGCTTTCCGGCCAACATGTGGAGCACTGAGAAGCAGACCCTGAAACCAAACCAGCCCAGGGTGGAAGGGAAGCAGGGAAGACAGGGCAGGAAATGGTGAAATCTTACTTGGTGCAAGAAAGGGGAGCCTTGGAATTGCCCAAAGACACAGGCTGCCTGTGGAAGTGGTTAGAAACCAGAAAGGGCTTCCAGCAACCCTACGTGCTCCAGGGGCTAAGCCACATCACAAGACAAGCCACAGTCTCCAAAATACTAATGCCAGAGTCTGCTTGCTCTAGACTGAATGTATGCGTCCTCCCCCGCAAAATTCAGGTGTTGAAACCGAGTCCCCAATGTGGTGGTATTAGGAGGTGGGGCCTCTAGGAGGTGATTAGGTCACGAGGGTGGAACCCTCATGAATGGGATTAGTGCCCCTATCAAAGAGACCTCAGAGAGCTCCCTCACTCCTTCCACCAAGTGAGGACACAGCAAGAAGACCATCGTCTGTGACACAGAATTTTCTGGTAACTTGAGCCTGGACTTCCCAGCCTCCAAAACTGAGAAATAAATGTTTGTTGTTTAAGTCACCCAGAATGTAGTATCTTTGTTATAGCAGCCCAAACAGACTAAGCCACTGCTACTCCGCCTGGTGCCTGCAAATCCCTGAGGTACAACAACCAAACACACAAATACCCCCTTGAGCTAAACCCTCTATATTTCTGGGTCCCGCCATTCTTGTAAATCAGGCTTTCAGCCTGTGGGGGTTAGTGATGCCCATGACCCTGGCATCCTTCTGTGTCCCCCTCATCCCACTATAGTGTCAAAGCAGCCCCTGGGCTCTAGGAGAGGACCTCTACCTGGAAGTGAGAAATCTCTGCCCAGAAAATCGGCCCTGATCCCTGACGTGCCAGAGCTGGAAGGGGCCTTGAGATCTTTAGTCCAACCCCCTCATTTTACAGAGGAGAACTGAGGCTTCAAGAGTGTAGAGACCTACCCAAGGGCTGGTGTTGGAATCTGGTTTTCCAGACTCTCACCTCACAGTTCTTTTTATTTTACACACTGCCCACTACACAGTGGGTGCTCCATATGTATTGGCTGAATAACTGAATGACTCAGAGGATGAATGGATGGGTGGATGAATGGATGATGGAGGGCGGGGTTGTTTCATATCTTTAGAAAAGGAACAAGGACATCCTCCTGGTTTCCTATGGTGTGGTTAGCGCCACAGGCTGTACCTTGGAAATTTATCTATAAACCAAATGATCAATTAGACACCACCCAGAAGTGCATAACGCACTACACGGCAATGACCAAATTGGCTTTGGGAAGAGCAAACTGTGCCAGACCAATTTAATTTCCTCTCCAGTGATAGAGTGACGGGCTTCATTGGCGAGGGGCGAGAAGGAGCTGTCATCTATCTTGCTTTCAGGGCGGCTGTTGGGTTCTCTCCTACACGACATTCTCATCAGCTTGCCAAGGAAATGCTGTCTGTTCCAGCGTCCCCCTGGGGTGGACAAGCAGCCTGAGGCTTCACGCCCAAGGCCTTGTCCCCATATCAACTCCCCATAGGCACTGGGCTCCCATCCAGACACTGACCTGAGAATGCCTTCATGCAGGGGGCCCTCCCGGGTGTTTACACACTGAAAACGTGGAGAGGTCTGGATGCACACGCGCACACACATACATGTGGGTAGGGACACACATGCACACAACCTCATGAATGCACGCATGTTCTTTGCAAACGTGTGTGTCCTACTGAGATCAGCATGCCAGGTATGGGCCATCCATAAACCCAAGGGCGCTGGCATTTGAGCCTGAGGTTGTAGGGGAGGGTAAGACTGGGCGGGGCTGAAACTGTCAATCAAGTGCTAGATCAGGGGCCTACATAAGTGCTGTCCGACAGAAATAGACTTCAAGCCACATATATAATTTTAAGTGTTCTAGAAGCCACAGATTAAAAGTTTAAAAAAAAGATGAAACCAAAGATTTTTTTCTCTTTGCTCTCTGTATCAACTCAGTATACCCTAAATATGATCATCTCATTTGGAATCAATTTTAAAAATTGAGATACTTTATTCTTTTTAAATTTTGTACAAAATCTTCAAAGTCCAACGTGTATATTACACTTACAGCACATCTCAACGTAGATGCTAAATTCAGACACAAGTGTATTTCACTGGATATATTAGATCTGCGTTTGGATTTCGTTAAATGTACAGTTGAAAAAGTAGGTTCACATACCCAAATTGTTCCAAACATACTTAAAAGTTTTCCAATAACTGAATCCACTATCCGTTTTTAAAACTTAAACTGATGTAAATGAAATTAAAAATTTAGTTCCTCAATCGCACTAGACAGCTCCAAGCATTCAACAGCCGTGGGGGTGCAGGGAACCTGGCTACAAGACCAGACCGCAGGCCTGAAGACCCGGCAGGCTTAGGGTGTGCAAAGGCAGGGGGCTACTGCACAGAGGGGGTCAGGAGCCCCAGAGGGAGGCCAGAGTGGCAGAAGCCAGGAGTTCATGTGCGGACCCTTTGAAGGACAGGCAGTGGTCAAGGCTCTGGGACCACTGGGCCACCGAGGGGCTTCATCCCACAGGCAGTAAGAAGTGACTGGAGGTCTTTGGCAGAGGGGTGCTGTGAGGAGACGGAGCTTCAGAAGAGTGACTTATGGGTGGGGGGAATGGCTGGGCTGGAGGGGGGGGGTGGGGGACAGGGGACCAGAGGGAGACCAGAGCGAGGGATGAGGCAATGACAAGCTGAACCAGGGTCTGACAGGGGGATGGAAAGGACAGGAGGGGTGTGAGGAGCCCTGAAAGCAGGAAGCCACAGCGTTTCCTGATGGCTGCTCCAGAAGCAGTGGGAGGGAAGGAGGCCGAAGGGGCAGAGGAGATTCTAAGACTGGAGACGGCCTTGTTAGCTTCCTGTGGGCATCTCCCAGCCCCCAGGATACAGCCTCAGGACCCCTTTCCTCTCCAGGAGGAACCCTATGACCTTGTCTGGGTTCTGCCCAGCTCCTTAGCCACAGGTCTTCCCACTTTGGCCCATAGCCAGAAGCCTCCCTCCACCCCCGCCTTGGGGTCCCTAGAACCAACTTCCAGCCATTTGAGAAAACTCTTGCTGGCCCCAGCTCTCGCTGGGCAGGTCCTATCCCTGGAGGTTTGGCTGCCCACACCTGGATGGGCCCAGTGACGTCTGCTTCCCTCCAGAAATGGGGCAGGGCGGGAAATAGCCTTAAGGGTATGTTTAGAGAAAGCTCTGGTTTGGGATGTGCTGGATCTGAGGGACTTGAGGGAGGTGCTGAGGAGAGTCCAGCTGAGGGCTGGAAACACTGGACAGGAGTTCTGGAGGGGAGGCAAGAACGAGCTTTCATTTGAGGAATCATTTCCATCGAGGAATCACATAGCCACTGTGCACACGAGACTCACACTGCTTCCCGTCCCACTGGCCAGTCCATCAGGACTACCCTAGAGACAGGCCACACGGAATCTTTGCCATTCCCCCAGTGTTTCCTACCTCTTCCCCAAGCAGCAAATTAATTCTCAAACTGGGCTTCTAGAAGGAAATTTGGTAGGAATCGGGATTAGTCCTGGGGGTGGGAGTTCCAAGGCTTATGAGGGCCATGGAGGTGGAGGTCTGGGGGAGCAGAGGAGATGGGTACTGTCTTTTTTTTTTTTTTTTAATATTTTATTTATTTACTTATTTGGCTGCACCGGGTCTTAGTTGTGGCACATGGGATCTAGTTCCCCGACCAGGGATGGAACCTGGGCCCCTGCATTGGGAATGCAGAGTCTTAGCCACTGGACCACTAGGGAAGTCCTGGGTACTGTTTTAAAGAGGGATGGTTGGGTCGACAGACATACTTGGCACTTACACATACCCCCTGCCCAAGTTCTTATTTATTGATGCATGATACACAATCCAAAAATTCAGTGGCTTGAAGAAACAATTTATGGTTATCATGTCTCACAGTTCTGTGGGTCAGGAATTTAGACAGTTGGACAGGGCACAGAGGGAATGGTTCATCGCCGCTCCAGGGTGTTCATGGCTGAAGTTCAGGTGACTCAGAGGGCTGGGAGCTGGAACCTATGGAGGTGGCCTGGCACGTCTCCCTCTCCTTGCTCAGTCTCTTCACGTGACACCTTGGACTTCCTCACTGCACGGCAGCCTCAGGGAATCTGGTCTTACACAGCAGCTTAAGGCTCCAAGCCCCTAGAGGCTCAGACAGGAGCTGCAAGATTCTTGGTATCTTGGTTAGAAATCCTGAGCGTCGTTTCTGCCACATTTTACAGGTCAAGCAAATCACTAAGGAGAGCTCAGATTCAAGAGGCGCAGATGGGAGAATGGCATATATCCATAGAAAAGGAGGGTGTAGGCAGCAGCCACCTTGGGGGCGAGCTACCCACTACCCGGTGCACCCACCGCGGTAGGGCAGCTGCGTGTTTTACCAGCTCGCCCACATTCATCAGCCCAACAAGCTTCTCTTACTGTCACTGCCTTCTGCATGGAGGCCACAGCCTCGGTGACACATTGGAAAGCTCGTCTTACCTACTTAGCCAGAACATAAGCCCTCAAAGAATTGAGATGCCTCTTTTTTTTTTTTTTTTTTTTTTTTTTAGAGATGCCTCTTTTACTGCCTTGCAACCCTGGCCTTGACTATTTGGGTGCTCCCCTTCCCAAATCAGTGCTCCTCACCTGGTCCCATCAGCCTTATACCGCCCGCCACCCAGCGCTCCTAGAAACATCCTTATTAAGTATCCTGCCCCACCACCCCCGGCGCGGAAAGAGGTCTCCTTGACTCACCACCATAGCTGTGGTGCTGAGACAGACAGAGGAGGAGGACAGAGGGGTGGGATGGACAGAGGGTTGGGGTGGACAGAGGGGGAGGAGAACGACCAGGGAGCGGGGTGGGGGTGGGGGGGCGTGACCGTGACCATGGCAGGCCAAGTCTGGAGGAGCCGTATGTGCTGGTGGCCACCTGGATTTATGCTCTTGTCACAGGCCATCTCTGCCTACCAGGCCTCCACTGCTACATTTCAGTTCAATGTTGTTGCGGCTTTATAATGCAAATTGTGGTGGAGAATTATACCCTTGCCTGGAGGAGGGGAAAAAAAAGATAAACAACAAAAAGAGTGGAGGGGAACAGCAGTACCTTTAAAGAAATTATTTGTCAGAATATTTCTCAATAATATTTAGATGGCTAGAATAGATCTACATTCAGGTCCTTGTGTAGAAATACCTGCACTTGCACTGAGAAAGCAATGTTATCCAACTGTATTCTTCTCGCCCCTGGCGGAATGCAGGGGAACAATGAGGTTGGGCCGTGCAAAGCAGAAACTGGTGATGGAAAAGATGATTTCTGCTCAGGAGGGCAGGGGCTTGCCTCTATCTGGATCCCTTTCATTGCTCCACAAAGAGCCCTTTCTTCCTCCCAGGCTGTACTGAGTAATAACAACCAGGGAGTTTTTCTCACCTTGATTTCTTTTTTTTTTTTTTTTTTTTTTTTGCGGTATGTGGGCCTCTCGCTGTTGTGGCCTCTTCCGTTGCGGAGCACAGGCTCCGGACGCGCAGGCTCAGCGGCCATGGCTCACGGGCCTAGCCGCTCCGCGGCATGTGAGATCCTCCCGGACCGGGGCACAAACCCGTGTCCCCTGCATTGGCAGGCGGACTCTCAACCACTGCGCCACCAGGGAAGCCCTCCCACCTTGATTTCTGAGCCTCTTCGAGCGCCACCTGGTTAACAATCAAATTCATACCTGGAATAGTGTTTTTGATCTTGGGCGAGTCTGCCCAAGTGCCTGGCCATTTTGTGGGATTCTGGGAGAAATAGCTTTGTTTGGAAACACGAAGAGATTGGGGGCTCCCTGAAACATTGGTGGGTCATATCTATACACGGGGCTTTTGTAGATTAAATAGTTTTTCCTGCTGGCCGCTGTCAGATTGGACAAATGTGTCTAGAAGGAATCGCATAAGCCCCCCACCCTGAGCACCCACTGACCACCACGGCCCACCACGGAGGCCTCTCCATGCTTCTTTGCTCCCACGGTCACAGCTGTGTCCCTAGGTGTTGCTTTGCCTGGGTTTCTGTCTGCTTGTTTTCTGATCCAGTCCAGGATCTGATCTTGGGTCCCAGGGGCCCTTTGCCCTGCCCTTGGTCTCTGTTCACCTGGGCATTCCTCACAGCCCTGGCCTTGACATTGGGGTACTTTGCTTCTAGCATCGGTGCTCCTCACCTGGGCCCATCAGCCTTCAGCCACCCATCGCTTGAGTGACACTGTCTCACAGAGTGAGGCGATGGAGAGAGCTCAGCCAGCTTGGAAACGGGGGCTGGATTCGAATCCAGGCTCCACCTCTCACTAGCCCTGGGACCTGGGCAGGGTGTTTAAGAAGATAGAACTTCTGTTTCCTCACCTCTAAAGCAGGGATAATAAAACCCTCCTTGAGAGCTTGATGTGAGGATTACAGTTTTGCAGGGCATGGGTCTGGCCGTCTACAGCAGTCAGTAAGTGACAGCCCATGGCACGCCCTCACCCTTATTGCTGACAGCGGCAGCGGGGAACCTCTCCGTGCACCTTAGCTGTGCGCTGCCTGGCCAGGCCTTTGTCAACAAGCACATTTAGCCACATAACCCAAGGCGCTGATCAGGAGAGGTGAGGGAGAGGAACTCCTACCGTGTCTGGGCATTTTGCTGGGACCTCTGGTTTTCTCATCTAATCCTTCAAGAGCCCTAGGAGGGAGGCACTATTATTATAATCATTTTACAAAAGAGGGAGATGGGACTCAGGGCAGAAGGTAGCTGTAGACCTAAAGGCTGTAGAGCTGGGATCCAGACCCATGCCTGGAACCAGGCCCAGGATGAAGGTCAGATTTCAATGGAAAAAAGAAGGTAAGAGGTGACTTGATTTTGAATCTATGGACCCTCTGACCCTCAATCTGGGAACAGGGTCAGAAGCAAAGCCTGGGGAGGGGGCAACCCTGCAGATGGAGGTTGAGTAGCCCCCCTTGTGGGGTGGGGGAGGGCTGGAGGGGCAGGGAGATGGGCAGGATTTTGGAGGCCTGTGGCGTCTGCTTCACAGTGGTTGGCACAAGTCCTGTACTCAACCCATCTGCCAACTCAGCACGGCAGCACCCAGGCTACGAGGAAGAAGCAGGAGATAGAGGAGGAGGCCAGTGGAAGGGGGCCCTCCAGTCTCTGCGAACAGCACACTTGAGCCTGTCCTGTCTCTCCCGCCACCTACTTCCCAGTCCCCCTTCCTTCTTCCCTCCAACCTGCAGCCACCTCCCCAGTCACTCTTTCGTCTCTCACCAACACCCTGCACCCTCATCTTCCGAAATCACTCCCTCCTTCCTCCCTCTGGGATCTGAGGCCCAGAGAGGTGCCTCACCGGCCTGGAGACACACAGCCAGTCCACTGCCAGGACCCATCTCCAAGCATCTCGAGACCCTGTTCCCTACCCCAACTGCTGCCTCATTCGGAGGGGGGAGTTTAGGCCTGTCTTCTTTTCCCTCCCCCACAGGGGAGATGATTCAGCCCCATAAAATGACAATGTCTGTCCTCCATTTATAGGCAAGAGTGCTGCCTGGCTTTTATAGAACCTTCACAGCCAGTCTGCTCAAGGGAATGCACTCTATCTCCAATCTCCCCAAGCTGTGAAACCAAAATACAGAAACAAAGGCCCTTCCTCAGGGGCCCCTAATCTCCGGCCAATCGTGGTCACGGAGCCCTCTCTCCCTGATCACACTTGCCCGGCTCGGGTTTAAAGCTGAGGGCACAGCAGACAAAGAGGGCAGCGGAGCAGGTGAAGACAGAGCGATTGTGTTGCCTGTTTAGTCTTATGGTCCCAGCCAGCTGGGAGGGGCAGGAGGTTCTGTTTCACCATAGTTGGGCACAAGTTCTACACATCAAGGCTTGTTAATCCACCTGCCGGCTCAGCACAGGGCTCCCAGGCCAGGGGCATCCATGCTAGGAGGAAGGAGTGGAAGACAATGGTGGTGGTGGGAGGGGAATATAATAAAATAACAACTTTAGCATCAATATGGTACTCACTCCCCCCCATATCCTCTGATGGTGGTGGGGCTTGGGGATGGAGGGTAGAGACACTGCAGTCTCAGACTCCCTCCATGAGAGCAGACCCCAGGCCCTGGCTCCCCCACCCTGCTGCCCTGTGACCGGGCAAGCTTCCCTGGAGTCCCCTGGGAGTTCCCGAATGCGTACCTGGGCCTCCTGGTTTGGGTTAGGCGTTCTACTCTGATATGTGCTATTAATGAGGACGTCACAATTGGAGATCCATCTCTGGTGCTGAGTAACTCCCAGGCTTGATGACAGTCATTTGTCACTCTCATTAACAAGTACTGCCTCGTCTCTTGCAGATGCGTGTGACAAATATGGCGGATACAGCCACCCATAGCCCTGGGCAAGGAGCTGCCCGTGGGGCTGGAGGAGAGGGAGAGGCTAGACTTTCAGCTCGGTGAGTTCCCACCCAGCCCTGCTGTCCCTCTTGGGCAGCACCTGCTCTCAGAACATGTAGGGAGGCAATATGGCCGAGGGGTTAACACTGGGCCTTGGCATTGGATGACTTTGGGTTCACATCTTGGCTCTGCCGCTTCCTGTGGGTAACCTGACTTCTTTGAGCTGCCACGTCCCTATCTGTATGAAGGTGAGAATAAGAACAGTTTCACAGAGCTTCCAGCAGATCAAATGAGGTCAAGCTGTAAAGCCCCTGCTACACAGGGCTGCCCGCACATAGAAGTGGGTATTACCAAGGTGTCGCATAAGGCAGAGCACAGAGGGTATCGGACCAACGTTGCCTCGTGAGGATGAGAAAATTCTGGCCTGATGGCACTGCTTCTGACAACCAGGGCAGCCTCTCCCTCCATCACTATTCTTGGAAAGACACTCAGAGCATCTCTGGAATTCCAAGGCACCTTACTTCCCTGCAGAGAAAGGGAGAAAGGAAAGGGACCCGCTTCATGTGCTCAGGAAGCCGGGCTCCCAGCAGGGCCGCAGCAGCAGCAGGGGCGGTCTGCTGATGTGCCCCAGGCAGGACACGCATGTTCCCTTGGAGGAGCTGGAAACGGCCGGATTCCTCTCACACAGACTCTGTAATGATGTCTGGAGCAGATGGCAGGGGTGGGTGTTCCCAGCTGGGGTGACAGAGCCTCATTTGCCTGGAAATTCCCTCCAGTTCCAGGGAATCCCTTCCAGATGTTCTCACCCACAGCCTCGCTGAACAAGAGCAGTGGGGACCTAAAGAGCCAGAGCTGGAAAGCTGAGCCAGCCTTTTACACAGGCAAAGAAAGCAGCCACCCATAAGGTCAGGCCAATGGCCGCCATATGTCCTCAGGTACCTGCCTACCACCACTTATACAAATCCAGGGCTCCACTATTAGATAGCCATTCCTTTGGATAAGGAAATTCTCTTCCAGGGAGAACGCCATCGTTTCATCTCAGGGAGTTCTCTTCCAGTTTTTAATCCCCCTGCAAGGGATAACACATAAAACCTTGCCACTCAAATTGTGGTCCAGCAACACTGGACCACTCTCAGGCCCCACCCCAGAGCTACTGAATGAGACCGAATTTTAACAAGATGCTGCACTAAATCATTATTGTCCCTTAACTTTTTAGAATGCAAGCTCCCAGAGGGCAGGGGTTTTGTTCGTTTTGTTCACTACTACGTTATCAGTGCCCAAAGAGTTCCTGGCACAAAACTCGTGGGAAGATTTTTGAATAAGTGAATGAACACTATTTAGAGCCTAGTTCCCCATAGCCCTGAGGGAGAGGTGCACAGGATGGGTAAGTTTTGATGTGGAGGGAAGGAGGAGGAATTAGAAGGGGACAGTACCAGGGAATGAGGCACTCTGAGGAGAGGGGGCTGGAAAGGAGGAGAGGGCGTGCCCAAAGTATGGGAGCCCCAAAATACGTTTGATAAGTACTCCCAGAACCAGAAGGGAAAACAGGACTTGGGAAGAAATGAGACAAGTCCCTTCTCCCCCTTGAGGTCCTCCTCCTCAATGTGACCCCGCTGGCTACCTCCCCAGGTGGCTTTCTCCTTCAGGAGCCTCCCTCGAAATTCCTGACACCTTCAATGCTGCTGAACATGCCCCATATGTCCTATTCCTGCGAAGGTATGTTTGGACCCTCTGCCCCCTGTGCAGGCTGCTCCCTCCATGTCCCCATGAGGGGCCTTGGCCAATGTGGTGGGTCCTTGGAGGTGGCAGGCCCCACCACTGACTACCTAGGGATTGCCAAGCGGATCCCTCCATCGACAGTCGGGGAAACTAAGGCCCAATGAGACAAAGCAGCATGGCCAAGTTCATTCCGGTAGGAATGGCAGCCTAAAGCCCAGGGCTCTGCCTCTTGGATGGGTGTTCCCTCTGTCCCACCTTTGGACAGCTCAAGTGTCTTTCCTCTGGGTACCCTAGTACCTAGTACCTGGCAACTAGCTGGTGGGAGAATTGTGGAATGAACGAGTGAGAAGAGCCTCACTGGGAGCGAAGAGAATGCTAAGCGCTTTACACAGGTTAGTTCTCTGAACAAGCAACCCTGTGGTGGGGGACACTATTGTTAGCCCCATTCGCAGGTGAAGAAATCGAGGCACAGGGTGATTCAGACATGAAACTTAATCTTGTTGGAGCCGGGATTTCAACATGTTTCTGCCTAAAACTCTAAAGCCCCCGGTCCTCATCAGGATGCCATGCTGCCCTCTTTTTCGGTAAACTCTTTTCTTTGAAAGAGGCCACTGCTGTCTGGATGACTCTGGCACAGGCTCTGAGCCGGATGAGTTTCTAATTCACTTTGATGGTGAGCAGAGTGTGTCCCCACTGGCTCATGCAGGAGCCTGAGACTTCAAGGAATTCTTTTTGAATCCCCCTGGCCACCTGGGATGCTCCAAATCCCCTGATTCACTCCCAGTGGCAGCTTTTATTCAAATACCAGCTCTCCTGCAGGGTTTCATGGACCCTTCGGTCTAAAATAGGACCCCATCCACCCCACCCCTCTCCTGTCTTCTTTCCGAGTTTTATTTTTCTCCATAGCATAAAGCATCGCCTAACCCTATCGCGTAGCCGTGAGTGGTCGTTTGCTTTTTAAAAGTCTCCCCACTAGGATGTGACCTCCATGTGGTCAGGGACATTGGCTAGTTTCCTGCTGTCTCCCCGGGGCCCTGGCTCTTAGTAGGTGCTCAGTACATACTGACCGAAGGAATGTACCGTCACAACGTGATACAGAAACAGTGCTTTTCTAAATTGGTATGAGGTCGTAGTGATCCTGTCAGAGCCGTGCCTCTAGGAGTTTGTTAGTAAGAGTCAAAAGCCAACATTTACCAGAAGTTTACTTTAAAGAAACCACAGTGGATCGTTTGCTCACCCGTGGAACACTTACTGAGCACTTCCACATGCCAGGCATCTGTGAACGAGCCAAGCCCCCTGACCCAATACAACCAAGAGTTGTATTTTAGGGGGAGATGTACATTGAACAATCCCCACAAATAAATATTCAAACTGCATTGTAATAGTGCTGGAGCTGATGGGGGCCCTGACCTGGTTTGTGGAGAGAAGCCCGGATTTGAGGATTTCCCCCGACAAGGTCTAGTGTCAGCGAGGGGGCCACAGCTGCAGCTGGCATGCCCAGAGCTGCGCATGCCCAAGGGTGGGTTTAGCAGGGACAACTCCCATCATGACTGCTGAGGGGAAGACTTTCTCCAGGGAAGGATGGGCCCCACAGGACGGGGGCTCAGCCTCACATCATTAGGGGGTCTTAGAAGTCATCCACAAAGGACCCTCTCAGTCCAGGCTCCAGGAGCCTGCTTCTCTAGCTATAACCATGAGAACAAGACCTGCTTCCTTACAGATGAGGGACTGAACAGGAAGACGCAGGGAGGGATGTAGCTCGGTGCCTGGCTCACAGGAGCGACCTGTGTGCGTCTCTAAATGTGGGACGAGGTGGAGGTTCCTGGGGAGGGGATACAGTGAAGGGCCAATGAAAGGAGAAATCAAAGACAGGGACTGGGATTATTCCATCTGGAGAGCAGATGGCTCACGTGCCTCAGTTTCTTAGCCTATAAAATGGGTCACTGACCAGTTGTTTTCACATGAAGGGCAGAACAAGGAGAAACGGACTTTAACCAAAGCAGAAAGATTTGCAGTCGGATAAGAGGAAGAACTTCTTAAATCTAGAAGAAAAATAAATAACTGAATAAGCCAATGAGAGGGAGGGGTAGGCTCCCTTGGAAACAGAAAGATAAAGCTAGAAGGGACATGTCACCCCCCCTACACACACACACACACACCCCTTGGATTTTAGTGAGACTCAGAAGGGAGGGTGGCCTGCCTTTGGTAAACAGTGGTCAGTAGTAGAGCTGAGGGTGGAACCCAGGGCTCCTCACTCCAGATCCAGGGCTCCCTCCGTCTTTGTGCACCCCACCCCCAATTCTGTTTTTCTGGGAAAGAGCGCCTAACACGGACTAAGTACTCACCACATGCCGGGCACGCTTCTAAGGCTCTCGGTAGAGTGTCAGGATTAATCCTCAAAGCAATCCTGCCTAATAGACACCATATCACAGATAGAGAAACTGAGGCACAGAGAAGCTGAGCAACAAACCCACAGTCATTCAGCGCAACAGGGACAGAGGGAGGATCTGTGCCCGGGCCTTCTGACTTACCAGCTGGCGCTGCGCCCTCTCTGCTCCCCAGCCTCCGTCCCAGGGATGGAGGGGCCTCTTTTTTTGTTGAGGTGTCTATTTGTTCCGGCAAATCAGAGCTTCTTCCCAACCTGTTCGGAGCAGTGACCGCCATGGGTCCGTGTGATCGCGCTCAAAGTCCCCGAGCACTTCAGAAATGACAGTAATTTCCCTCTTCCCAACACCCCGGGGGACGGTTTCAGGTAGCACTTTCATAGGGTCACACAGGGCTCCACACTTAGAAGGAGGCTGCCTTTGGGTCAATGCAGTCGTCATACTTTTTAAACAGGTGTCCTGCATTTTTATTTTGCACTGGGCCTTGCAAAGTATGTCCCCTGCCCTGACTCCGGACAAAGGTCCCTGACCTTCGTCTGAAGGGATAGGGGGCAGTGCTATTACAATGGGAGGATGGCCACCCAAGGTCTTCTCTGGCAGCAGGGGCCTCAGCTCTATTTCCCTCCCTCTCTCTTTCTCTCTCTCTGGCTCACTCTCGCTCTCCTTCCCGCTGGCTGTGGATGAACCAGCAGGGTCAGGCACAGAGGACGCTCTCTCCAGGCTCGGAGGTGACGGCTCACCCTCAGGCTTCCTCGACAGCCTCCAGCTTCTTACTGACCCTGCTGGGCTTGGCTAAAGGCAGCCCATCTGGCTGCCCTGAGACAAGAAAAGGCACAAGAAAGCTCTGAGATCAGGCCAAACAGCATGTGGGAGAGAAACGCAGTGAAATGCTACACGTCGGATAAAAGGATGTGACCTAATTAGATCTCAGACATAAAATCTTGAGTTAAAAGAAGCATTTTGCTGAATGATACGACACTGTGACACTCTTTATGTGAAATGAACCACACTCATATACACACACTCACAAAATACTGTATATTTCCTATGGGCCCAAATATTTTTAAGTGGAAGGATCACACCAAATTCATAGAGTAATTGTTACCCCTGAAAGTGGGGTATCAAAAGGGAGATGATCTGTAACTGTATAACAATTTACAAGGAGTTGGCCTGTGTGATTTTATTTTAAGCACGGACATTCCAACTATGGGGCACAGGAGCGAGGCCAATCCTTTCCTTCCCGGGGTTCCAATAGTGCCCACTCCCATGCTGCCGGTCCCACAGCGCTACTACCTCCCTCATCGTAGGTGATGCCCGCAGTAATGCCATGAGGGGTAGGGCTGTTGTAATTATTATCCCCATTTTACACATGAGGCAACGGAGTCAGAAAGCTTGAGGGACTTGCCCATAGTCACAAAGCCAGGAAGCAGCAAACCAGGACTCTTGGGTCCTCCAAACCGAGTCAGGTACAGAGCGGGTGGCCTGGCCAGGGTCCAAGCAGCCATTTATGCCCCAGGAGCTATTCGGGGTTTGCAGGGTTTACAGTGTCCTTCCAGGCAGAGGCAGCTTCTCCTAGACTTGCTCAGAGTCTCCAAGCAGACAAGGAAGGTGCCCCCTTGCCCGCCCTTCCCTGTCCTTCTTCTCCTGAAACCCAAAGGTGGTCCCCTTCTTACTGTCTCGTGATGCGAGAAGCCACACCCAGACAGTAACAGCCAAACTACTTTGGCTTCTCTTCTCAGAAACTTCTCTTCCTGGGCTCCAAGCCCAGCTGTCTCTCTATACAGACTAAATGTTCCTTCCCCATCAAAACCCAGGCCTGAAGCGTCTGCTTCTCCTCACTGGCTCTCCCTCTGGCTCCTCCTCCTTCCTGGTCTCTGATTGGCTCCCCTCTGGCTCCTCCTCCTTCTTGGCCTCTGATTGGCTCCCATTCTCTGGCTCCTCCTCCTTCCTGGTCTCTGATTGGCTCCCATTCTCTGGCTCCTCCTCCTTCTTGGTCTATGATTGGCTCCCCTTCTCTGGCTCCTCTCTTTCTCTGGACTGGCCTCCCTAACTTCTTTTTTTTTTCTTTAACATCTTTATTGGGGTATAATTGCTTTACAATGGTGTGTTAGTTTCTGCTTTATAACAAAGTGAATCAGTTATACATATACATGTATCCTCATATCTCCTCCCTCTTGCTTCTCCCTCCCTCCCACCCTCCCTATCCCACCCCTCTAGGTGGTCACAAAGCACCGAGCTGATCTCCCTGTGCTGTGCGGCTGCTTCCCACTAGCTATCTATTTTACATTTGGTAGTGTATATATGTCCATGCCACTCTCTCACTTTGTCCCAGCTTACCCTTCCCCCTCCCCGTGTCCTCAAGTCCATTCTCTAGTAGGTCTGCGTCTTTATTGCCGTCCTGCCCCTAGGTTCTTCATGACCTTCCCCCCCCCCCCCCGCCCCCCGACAGAGGCTGCCCGAGGCTGAACTTGCTGGACTACTGGGTTGTGCTTCTAGGGATATCAGTGCCTCGCTGGCCACAGAAAAACCCACCTGAGGAGCCTGTTAAACACCCAGAGATGCTGAGTCATTAAGTCTGTGGTGGAGCCCAGAAATCTGTAGTTAATTTAAAAATCCCAGGCGACGCTGATATTCAGTGAAATTTGAAAATCACCAAACCTTTGAGTCAAAAGTTAGGGAAACCTAGACCCAAAGAGGTTAAGTTGCTTGTCCAAGGTCACACAGCTAATAAACTGAAAGCAAATATTTGGAGGCTACTCATCCCCCACATGACACCCTCTGCATGCTGCAGACACATGTGGCACAGATGCACATATACACCCCACATATCCCCTCCAGAGCGGAGCTTCTAGGCTCATGTCCTGGAACCTGACTTAAATCTGGTCTCTTTACTTCTAGGCCACAGGACCCAAAGTCGGGGCCAGAGTAGTCCCTGTGGAGCATGGAAGGACGGCAGTTTCTTGGTGAAAGGTATCACCCCTCAGGGGCCAGGACCTGGCATTATTCTGTTGCCCAGTCAGGGCCCAGGTAACACACCAAGCAGTGATGAAACTTGAGCTGCCCCTCCCTGTCCCCAGCTGTCCTGGGAGGCTCCAGTGGCCTGGCCCCTCAGCCACCTTCCCCAAGATTCAGGTGTCACACAACTGGGCCCCAAGCCAGGCTTCTGGTTCCCAGGCTCCCTCCCTCTCCCTCTCAAGCCGGTTGGGATCCCAGGAGATTTCAGTTCTCTCTGTAGGAAATGGCTGGGAGGCTCGGAGGGCAGTGGGAGGGTGCTGAGACCGTGGGGCCTACCCTGGGCCCCAGGAGACCCTTTCCCTCTACCAGCAAGCCCTGAGTGGACAGGCTAGGTCTTCCAGGTCCTGCCACTCTGTACTGATGCCCCCAGGCCCTTCACTGCCAGCCTTGTGCCCTAGTGCCCCTCCCACCTTAGCCCTTGTCCTGATTCTCCTTGACATACTTGCTGATGGTCATGCCTTCCTAAAAACTGCAGTCCTGAACTTTCTAGCGTCCAGGGGAATTCTGAGAGCCAGTCCCCTGTTTCTCTGGCTCTGGGAACTGTTTATATTATCCTTGCAACTTTTCTGTAAATCTAAAATTCTTCCAAAATAATTGCATTCTCTGGATTGTGACCACACCCCCTCCTCTCTGGTACCCATGGCGGGGAGAGGGGGGCAGCAGAGACAGAAAGAAGGGCTATAAAATTCTTGACTCACACCAAAAAGAATGGCTAAAATAACAACAACAACAATAATAATAACTGGACAATACCAAAGCCTGGCTGAGTGAAGCAACTGGAACTCACATGCGTTGCTTTTGGGGAATGCAAAATGGTACAGCCACTTTCGAAAACAATTTGTCAGTTTCTTATGAAGCTAAACACACGCTTACCATACAACCCAGCAATCCAACTCATAGGTATTTACCCAAGGGAAATGAAAATTATATACATACAAAAACCTGTGCATGAATGTTTATAGAGATGTTATTCATAATCATCAAAAAACCCCCCAAAGATCTTTCAACTGGTAAATGGATAAACAAACTGGCATATCCATGCAATGGGATACCCATACTCAGCAGTAAAAAGAAATGAAGTCTTTTTCTTTTTTAGATTTTTTTTTCATGTGGACCAGTTTTAAAGTCTTTATTGAATTCATTACAATATTGCTTCTCTTTTATGTTTTTGGTTTTTTGGCAGCGAGGCGTGTGGGATCTTAGCTCCCCGATCAGGGATTGAACCCGCACCCCTTGCGTTGGAAGGTGAAGGCTTCACCACTGGACCGCCAGGGAAGTCCTGAAATGAAGTTTTGATTCATGCAACAACATGGATGAATCTCAAGTGCATCTTACTAAGTGAAAGAAACCAGACCCCAAAAAACTACATGTCGTGTGAGTCTATTTATGTGACTTTCTGGAAAAGGCAAAACTGTAGGGATGGGTCAGTGATTCTCTGGGCTGAAGATGGGGCAAGGGTTGACTATGAAGGGGCAGGTGGGAATTTTGGGGGGTGATGGAAATGTTCTGTATCATGATTGTGGTGATGATTACATGATTGTGTGCATTTATCAAGACTCAAAGACATGTACACAATAAAGGCTGAATTTTACCGGATGTAAATTATACCATAGTTTTTTTTTAAAGCCTCCCTCATCTCCCCACCTCACCTCCACAGTAGCTTTCTGCCACATCCCTGAGGCCTTAGTGCAAAAACCATAAAACTAAACCATGACTAAATGCAGTATGGGATCCAAGATTGGCTCCTGGAACAGAAAGAAGGATATTAGTGGAAAACCTGGTGAAATCCAAATAAATACTAAATCCAAATACTACTAATAGTAGTGTACCAATGTCATTTCTTTGTTGTGACAATGTATCATGGTAATGGAAGGTGTTAATATTAGGGGAAATTGAATGAGGGGCATAAGGGAACTGTTTATATTATCCTTGCAACTTTCCTGTAAATCTAAAATTCTTCCAAAATAATTGCATAATATAAATAATATATCCAATGTAAATAATGTATATTGAATATGTGTAATTTAAAAAATCATTTTGGAATAATTAGTCCCAGCTCCTTTGCATAGAGAAATGAAGACAAGTTCACACAAAAACGTGTACACAAATGTTCATAGCAACTTTAATTATAATAGCCCCAAACTGGAAACCACCTAGTTGTCCTTCAAAGGGAAATGGTTAAACTGTGGCATATCCTACCATGAAATACTAGGCAATCAAAAGGAATGAACTATTGATACACACAACAACCTGGATGAATCTCCAGAGAATTATGCTCAGTGAAAAAAAGCCAATCCCCAAAGGTTACACACTGTATGTTTCCATTTATATAACATTCTTGATACGACAAAATTATAGAGATGGATACAGAATAGTGGTTGACACCCATTAAAGAGAGAGTAGGGTGGAAAGGGAAGTAGATGTGGCTATGAAATAACAACATGAAGATCCTCGTGGTGATGGAGATGTTCAGTGTCTTGCCTGTAGCAATGTCAGTATCCTGGTTGTGATATTCTTGTATGCTTTTGCAAGATGTTACCATTGAGGAGAACTGAGCAAAGGGCACGTGGGATTTCTCTGTATTAATTCTTACAATTGCATGTGAAGGTACAATTATCTCAAGACTGAAAGGTGTAAATAAATAAATTTAAACTTGGGAGAGAGGGGGAAAAAGGAAAATTAGCTGCTACTTCTCCAAGATGAAATAAGAATGGCCAAGGCTTCCAGACAGGCACCTGGACTCACCTAGGATAGACTCGTTGAATCAGAAGAGTGGTCAGCTTCCTCATTCTGCATCCGATCTCTTCCCTTCTCCAGCCTCAGGCAAGTCCTCTCACGCTCTCTCTCTCCTTTCCCCTGCCCAAATGGGGAAAAGCGAAAAAAACCTCTAGCACTAAATCAGAGGTAATTGTTCAGACAGCGAGTGCCTGCTCACAAGAGGATGTGCATTTTAATGGGAACAAGCTCTATTAAGCTAAAAAGTGAATCTCCAATAGTGAAATTGCTAAAGCAGCGGAGGAGGGAAGGCGTTGAAGACACTTGAAAGGAAGGGAGGACTTCTTTGAACTCAGGAAAACCTGTCAGGTTTTTCAGCCAGGCTGATTCAGGCTAGCTGTGCCCAGCAAGCAGAAAGCAGAGACCTGAGCACCTGGGTAGGGGACAGGAGGTGGCAGGATGTAAATTTCAGTAGTGGCACTTCAGTATTGGATGGAAATGATTAGAAGCAGAGAGAACTGGGATTTGAAAAATACAAGACATGTGTTAATTTGTCCAGAACCTTTCATCCCCTTTTTTTTCTGGACAGAGAACTGTCCATTCCTGCTCTAGTTAGGGGATCTGCATGGGAGTGGCCATCTTGCTAAAAATGATTGGTCTGGGTGTGATCACCTGATCAAAGCCTGGCCATTCATGGTCCTTTTCTGCTTCTGGGTCTCAATGATTGGTCGAGAAGGTGATGGGTAACCCAAGTCTGGCCAGTTGGAGTCTTTCCTTGTTTGTGTGTTTGTAGCTGGAATTGGAGAGAAGAGCTTTGGTCCTCAGTGGAGTATTAGGCCTTGGAACAGCAGCATTGGAGGAGGTGTCTGAGCAGGAGGCGACACCCAGGGGATCAGAGATAAGACAGTAGGAGTGAGGCCTGGTGGCCCCAGAGGCCCTGGTTCTAGTCACCGCTGAGGCCGGCTGCATTTCTGCCCAGCCAATGGTTTGGCTACTTGAGCCGTTAAGTCCCCTCCCTCCCCTTTTCTAGAAGCTGGAGCAAAGATGGGTCTGTACCAGGGGGAGGGGGTGGCTTGTGTGTGTGTGCA
The DNA here is from genome assembly GCF_059928025.1 of Delphinapterus leucas. NCBI lineage: Eukaryota > Metazoa > Chordata > Mammalia > Artiodactyla > Monodontidae > Delphinapterus > Delphinapterus leucas. The sequence continues at coordinate 54,084,232 of NC_143147.1, read as the reverse complement.
GCTGGCTCCCCACCAGAAAGTTCTGCGAAAAAGTCATCGGGGCAGTACTGAGGCTCTGAAACCCTGCACACTGGAGAAGAAGATGCCGAGGAAGCCATAATGTAGGGACAATCTTCCCACTTACTGAGTACCTGAGCTGGGCCAGATAGCACACCCTACAGAGTAGGTATTATTAGTCCATTCACAGATGAGAAAACTGAGGCTCACAAAAGTACAGTAAGTTACTCAAGGTAACATGATAGTAAGAGGCAGAGCCAGGGTGGACACTCAGTTATTTCTGACTTGCAAGCCAGTTTCTTTCCAGTTTGCCACCCTATTCTCCAGGAGCACAAGGACGGCTCGCTAAGCAAGTCTCACCTGCTTAGGTTAAGCTTTTTACTATCTCAGACATCTCAGTTACTCTGAACCTGAAAACCAGAGGGGTTCTGGTAGCCCAGCAAGACTTGGTGGGTAAGATTTGGTGTCAGATGGATGTCAGACCGTGTCCAGGCTGGATAGGGGACCCTGGGAAAGTTCCTTTACCTCCCTGAGCCTCAGTTTCCCCATCATCCACTGAATGAATAATAGTAACGCCCTCCTAGGGTCGTCATGTGGATTAAATGTGACAATGAATGGAAGCTTCTTAGCATATAGCAAGCGCTCTGGCAGAGCTCAGGAAGCAATCTCTGATCATTATGAAAGAGGAACCCAGGGCCAGACAGCTCCTGTCACCCTGTCATTCGTCTGACGTCCCCATTCCCCCAGGCTCTGACCTTCCTCCCCTCAAGCTCAGCCCTGCCCAGGCCATTCTTATCTAAACTTTCCCAAATGTCGCTCTTTGGTCTTTTTCTTCTTTATGCTCTGTGTCTTTATCTAGGTGACATTTTTCTTTCCTTCCACAGGGACTGTTATGAGAACAGGAGTGAAAATAACAACAGGGCCTCTGGCCAGGCTCCCTCCAAGAGCAGGAGGATATCTGGGCCTGGAGGCACCCAGAGGGAGTCCCTAGGGAGAGGAGGGGCGGTGCGGGGAGAGACTGAGCTGAGGGAACACTGTGGGCAGCTCCACAGCTGAGTCAAAGGGCAGGCCTCCGTCTCCAGGAAAAACTCCACTGATGGAATCTCTCTTTTTTTTTTTTTTGGCCTCACTGCGCAGCTTGCGGGATCTTAGTTCCCTGACCAGGGACTGAACCTGGGCCCCAGCAGTGAAAGCGTCGAGTTCTAGCCACTGGACCGCCAGGGAATCCCCTCCACTGACAGAATCTTAATATGATGAGTCAATGAAAATCAGCTCTGGAATTTTTGACAAACCTGAAGCCTTCCATGTAGGAACCTGGGGAGCAGATGAAGGAAACTTCTAGCACTTTCTGTCCACATGCAACTGTGATTAGCTCAGTCAGATCAATGCTGTGGTTGGTGGACTCCCTTGTCTTAACAAGGGGTGTGAGGATTGTCGCTATGGCACCTGGTGCCCGGGACACGTCAATTAGAACCTCAGTGAGGGTTGAATTCAGTGACAGAGACCCCTGCTCTCTGGAAAAATGAACAGCAAGACCTTCGGAGAGGAGGTGTGAGTGGATGGCAGACTCACACCTCCCCATCCTCCAGGAAATGGCCACCCTCAGGCCTGGCCCCAGCGTGCCCCAGCTTCTTCCCCACTCCTGGATTTAGCTAATTGGAGCAAAGGAGGACATCTGACTGGAGCTAGCCAGCCAGATTCTTCCTGCCAGGAATTTGAACTTTTTACCCGAGAGGATAGCAGGTGAGAGGCACAAATGGCGGCCCCCGGGTTTCTTACTCCTGAAGCCTGTCCACGGTGAGTCCACTGGGGGCTCTGCTGCTAGTTATCTGCACCCCAAGGCCTGGCATGACAAAGCAGCCACTCTCTCCTTGTTCAGGGGGTTGTCATGACAGCAGGAAAGAGGAACATGGCCTTCCAGAAACAGACCCATGAGCAAAGACGTGCGCACAAAGAGTTTATCTGGGAGGTGTACAGAACACTGGTGTGGAGTGGGAAAATGCAACAGGGAAAGGAAGCCAGCTGCCACTGTGGGTGAATGAACTTAATCCCAATGGGAAATCCCAAGCATGTGGTGAGGAACCTGCCTGCTAAGGGCGAGCCCACCTGAGGGGTGAGAGAGCTGGGGTATTTACATCTCAACTCCCCAGTCACTCATGGGGGCTGATGGGGGTGGTGGTTTGTAACTTCCGGGCGCTCGGGCCTGTTGAGAACGCAGGCAGACTGTCCTTTGGAGTCTAGAGAAAGTGCTCAGGCACCGAGATGCAGACGCTGCAGGTAAAAGAAAGGTCCAAGGGGTATGGGTGGGGCGCTGATGGAGTCCGCCTCCGTGGTGAGTCATACTTAGCTCTTCAAGCTTCCACCTGGAAGTGATGCTATCATTTCCACACACTTGTCATTGGCCAAAGCCAGTCACATGGTCATGCAGAGCTTCAAAGGCATGGAGGACGCAGTCCTACCATGTACCTAGATGGTGGGACGCCAGGGTGTTGGTGTACAGCCTACTGACAGCCACAGGGACCCAGTCTGCACTCTCACTGCTTCCACAGAAAGCGGCTGGACTGACTGTGTCGTGAGACACCAGCAATCTTGTCCACTGGCCACATCTGGTCGCCTGCTGGAACTGCTTCCAGCTCCTCTCCTCCCCCCTGCAGCCCATTTTGGGTTTCCTCTCTCTGTTCTCTCCCTCTCTCTTCTCAGCAAAGTCATTTCCCGGTTGACCCTTAGCCCTCCCATCACAGCTGCCCCAGGAGAATGTCTCAGCTGTTCCTGTCTACCTCTCAGTCCAAATAGCCAAACACTCTGCAATTTTCAAGCTGCCCAGGCACCCACTCCTTCTCCACCTCGCCTCATGTAAGGGGCTGTATCTTCAGTTCAACAGATGGGGAAACTGAAGCACAGAGGGAGTAAATGACCTGCTCAAGGATCCATGGTTCATGGCGGACCTGGGATTTGAAAGGCAGGTCTCCTGGCTCCTAGTCTAGCGCTCAGCCCTCCCCACATGGCTTTTCTGAGGTCAGTTCCTGACTCCACCCACCATCCTAGGGCCACCAATGACGCCTTCCTCTCACCATCCTAACTGGCAAGCACTCCGTTATTCTTTTATTTCACAACTCCATGCCTTCGCCTGTGCTATTCTCTCTTTGAAAGCCCATCTCCATCTCCGACAACCAGAGGGCAATCTTGAAGTTGTCCATCTCCCTCAGGCCACAAGTGCAGGAGCCCCTGGGTCTCCACCCTGCAGGCTGGAAAGGCTGGCAGGTGAATTCCTTCCACCTGTGGCTACAGCCTCTCAGATACCAACTCTGTGGCTTATCGCCTAAAGTGCAGCCTAAACCTCCCTCCTTCCCATCAGCTCACTCCATTAGTTCAATTACCTGCACCGGTGAAGCTCCATGTGTCTGTCAGTGTTGGCAGCTGGCGGCCAACCCAAGGATCCCGAGCTTGCTGGCTCAGCCCCACTCCCTCTCTTGGGAGGGCAGGTGCCATCACACCATTCAAATTTTTCTTTCTGCAACCTCTGCCTTCTATATCCCTAAGGACACTAGAAACTGCACTTCCTGGGGCATCTGTGTGTAGTCTCTGTGCCGCACACTTAACCTGCATCGTCCTCCTCAACATGCACCCCCCATTCTATGGATGAGAAAATGGAGAATGAAATACATAAAGAATCAGAGAGAAGACTGTTCCTTTCTCCACTCAAAGACTATTGATTAAGTACTTAATGATGTGCCAGTCACTGTTCTAGGCACCAGGGACAGACAGACACAGGAGGAGATAGATAATAAATGTCAAGTAATGATAACTGCTCTGGAGAAAAATAGAGCAGAGTCAGGGGATGCAGAGTGATGGTGGAACTGCTTTAAAAGGGTAACCAGGGGTTCTCTCTCTGAGGAGGTGATATTTGTTCAGAAACAACAACTGAAGCCCACGCACCTAGAGCCCGTGCTCCACAACGAGAGAAGCCACCGCAATGAGAAGCCTGTGCACCAGAATGAAGAGTAGCCCCCGCTCGCCGCAACTAGAGAAAGCCTGCATGCAACAACAAAGACCCAACGCAGCCAAAACTAAATAAATAAAAACAAATTTTTAAAAAATTTATTTAAAAGAAACAACAAACCTTTGGGAGAAGAACATTCCAGGAGGAGGGAGCAATGCATGGCAAAGGCACTGCAGTGGGCATGAGCTTGGAGTGCCTGAGGAGCAGCAGGAAGGCCGGTGGCCAGGACAGAGCGAGGGAGAGGGAGAGAAGCGGGTGAGTGCAGAGGGGGGCCAGACCGTGTCGGGTCTTGTACGAGTCAGGGTAAGCCAGCTGCTATAACACATAGTAACCCAAGTTTTAATGGCTTAACACAATAAAGGTTCATTTTTTTTGGCTTGGGCAACAGCTCAATTATTGTCATCAGAGTTGGAGTAGAGGGTGTTTGTTCCACACGCCCAGGGATCCAGGTGCCTCCTATCTTGGGGCTCTATCAACTTCTCAGAGTCCTCATTGGATCCCCCATATCTAGCTGGCAGATGGGGAAAGGGGGGGAGAGGGCACACCCCTCTCAACTGCCTCAGCCTGGGGTGGGGGGCACACGTGTCACCTCCCCTCGAATTCCATTGGCAAAAACCAGTTGCATGCCCCCATCCTCCCCAATCCCCCACTGTGCAAGGAGGCTGAGGAAGGCTGCAGCTCTGCGTGTAGGACAAGGGGAGGACGGATGCTTCAGTGAGCACAGACAGCCTCTGCTGTTGGCCCTGGTGAAGCACTTGGATTTTATTCTAAAAGTGATGAGAAGCTGTTGGAAGGTTGAGGACAGAGGAGTGAAATGATCCAATTTGTGTTTTAAAGGCTCACTCTGGCTACAGGCAGGGAGAGACTAGGGAAGGGGCTTCAGTAAAAGTTACCCAAGCCACTTGGCTAGTTCAGGGCTACGGCTGGCATTTGAACGTCAGCCACTCTCACTCCAGAGCCCTGGGACTTCACCCCTGGGTCTGCCATCTCCTGAAGGCTGGTGTGCAGGTGTCAGCTCTTACCTGGATTGTTGCAGGAGTCAAACTGCCCATCCATCTTTCTGCCTCCCGAAAACACAGTAGGTAGAAGACAGGTTTCAAAGGAAGTCAGAAAGTGACAGGACCTCTATGGCCTGCTCAACCTCCGTTTCCTATAAAATGATGATAATGTCATGTGCTCCTAGGGCGGTTATGAGCTTTAACTGAGACATTGCATATGAAGTGAGGTGCTGGGGCACACTGCCTGCACTAGAGAATCCAGAACCTTCTAGGCCTACTTCTAATAGCCTTGGGAAGAGGGTCCCTGATCCCCACTGTTTGGCTTTCCTTTTCCTGGAAGGCTGGGATCCTGTCCGCTGGGTGAAAGGCTTTGCCTCCTATTACCCTACAAAGTCCCCAAAGAGAGGGGTTACATTCCAAAGTCCCTGTCAATTCCCTCTGGAGTAATAGCTTCAGCAAACCCTCCTGGAAGCCTGCTTGAATGAGGGTCTCAGGGTCCGGTCTGTGGGGAGAGGAGTGGCAACCAGAAGAAAAATGACCCTCAAATTAGGGCCAAAGATCCTCTTTCCCTCTCAGGCAGTTTACCTGTTCTCCAACCCCAGAATTCATTCACATTCCCTGACTCCATTCTGGGGAGAAGTTAGCCAAATTCTGGTCCCTCTGAGCCCATAGTTGGAGCTCACAGGCTAGGACCTTGCCCATGTGAAGAGCTGGGACTGAAGGCTTGGTGTTGATGTTTGGGGCTCTGAGGCTCAAACCTTTGAGTTTTTCTGTTGGATAATGTTCACAATGATTCAAAGGAGGAAAGCTCCAAAGAGATTATTAAAAAGCTCTGACCAAAACCTGCTCCTGGTGGAGCATATTTTGACGTGTTGAATAGTGATGGGTTGAAGAGCCCTGGCTGAATAAAGAGGGATTATGACAAGTCTGTGCAGAACATGAAGCCAGAGGGCACCAACTGGGGCAGTGGAGTGTCTGGGGGTGTTCACTGGCCACATTAAGGAGTTAGAGCTAGAAAACCAAAGTGAGGAGCTGGGGAGAGACAGCCAGGAGCATTGAAGAAACACTGCCAGGATGTTCCCATAGGACAAGCAAAGCTAACAGTTGAGATCTAGGAGACAAGTGTGGCTACAGTGTGGAGAGAAGAAGGAGCCAAAGACTAGGAAGAACACCAGAGAGGAAAAGGGAAAGAGGGGAGGAGTAGGGGTTTAAATAAAGGTGAAAGATGTGGCATTTCAGAGTCCACTGGCCATCCTGAAAACCTCTCCCACTGCCCAGCATCTAGAATGCTAGGCAAAATACCACAAACACCCTTTCAATGAAGCCCTGAATTCAGAGGCAGGTGAGGGCATTCCTTAAAGACCCCAAATTAAGAAAGAATAGGAAGTAAGAATGCTGAGATGACATTGAAGGTGGCAGCTTCCCTTAGGGCATTAGTCCGACCCTTTAACAGAGGGTCTTGAGTTTTAAAATCCACATGGGGACCCAAGCAAGGTGGGAAGTTTTAATCGAGATCTCAACATAAAACCTAGATCCTTGAAGAGCTAAATCTGGGATGAAAAGCTGGCCCCATCAGTGAAGAGAGACTGAAGGAAACATGTCTGTCTTGGCCTGGACTCTGGCTTGAAAAAAATCAGTCTCTCCTAAGAATTTGGAATTGGAGCTCCTCTCTTCTGCTGGTTGAGGTTCACACATACACTGTTTATGTGATTTGGAAAGCACCAAGCCAAGAAATTTATTTAAACTGGGACCAGATTAGTTGCACCTTGGGGTGCTAACGCTAATCCTCTTTGGAGCTGACACTCTTAACCTAGGCCTCCCAGGATTCCCACAGATAAGGAAAGCCCAGGTGAATATGAGCTTACAACCTGCAATTACAAGATATGTAAGAAAATAAGCCAGTGCAAGTGAAAATCAACAGATAAAACCAACAGCAGAATTAGACATCCAGAGAACCTCAGATGTTGGAACTGTCAAATGCAGACTATAAACAAGCATGTTTAAGTTACTTAAAGAAAAATACTTTAAAAGATACAAAGCTCTTACCCAAACATTATTTTGTGTTAGCCTCACAAAACCTCTTTGGGTAAGCAGGTGAAGTTGCATTCACTTTTTTTTTTTTTTTTTTTTGATAAAGATTCAGAGCAGAGGCCAGGAGACCTGCTTCAGATCCCACAATTAGTAACTGGCAGAAGCAGGACATGAAATTCGGGTCTCCTGCCTGCAAAATCGGTACTTCTTTCTCATATAGTCTACATGTTTCGCAAATGCACCCTCAAGGGCCATATGGATTGGGGATGGCTTAGCACAGGTGAAGGGGTCATGGGCTAGTGCAGACAGGGATGCACACCATCATCCTTAGCTCTGACCATCCAGGGCATGGTTGTGCACCCTGACCCATGGTACCTGGAACTCCATCCTGCTCATCCTAAGAGTTCTGTAACAAGTGAGGGAAGAGGTAGAAAAAAGAGTAAGGGCAAGCCATGTGGTGAGGATGAAGGAGAAAGAGGAGAAAAAAGAGCAAGGAAGGGGAGGGATAGTAATTAGTGGATAGATGATGCAAAAAGCAGAATCACATGAAAAGGACTGCCAGAGGAAAAAAGTAAACTTTTGGCTTGACAGCGTTTTCAGAGATCCAAAATCTACTAGTGATCCTTCAGATTTTATATCCCCTTCTTCCTCAGTAATAAAGTGGTGTTTAGCTAGGGACCACATTAAGCAGCCTCCCTTACAGTTAGGTGTGACCTTGGGGCTAAGTTTTCACCAATAGAATGTGAGCAAAGAGAGGGGCTCAATTCCAGGCTAGAGCCTAAGACAGGGGTGTCCCCATGGAAACCCAGGCTCGATTTTTGACCCCAAGGCTGTGGGTCAACAGAGGCACACCACAGAAGGAATCTGGGTCCCTGTATGTCTGTGTGAACAGAGCTGCCACTGACCTGGAATATTCACCTCTTTATAGGAGAGAGAATTAAACTTCTATCTTCCCAGTTATTGTTGGGTCTCTTTGTTACAGCAGCCTGCCTTACCCTAACTAATACACCAAAGAAAAAACCACGGCTGATTACTGCTGCAAACAATTGAGGGAAAGTCAGAAATATGTGTGCTGAGTGACGCGAAGTTCTGCAAAGCTTTAACATGAACCAAAAGTCCATGCAGGTGGCTGCAAGGTCTAGCAGAGATGCTGTAATTGAACTGTTGTTGTCATGTGTGTTTTGCTGCAGGGCTCATGATTTTTCTTAGTTTGGGCTTTTCCTGATTTTTTTTTTTTTTTTTTTGCCAATTTCATTACAAACTGAACTTTGACTTTTGTTTCCTAACTTACATTACTGATTGAATGTACTTCTGACAATTCTCATGTTTCTAACTGGCATGAAGCATATTTTTCCCTCTAAGGAGTCATGAGGGCAAATGCTCTTTCTGGGGGCACCCCATGCTACATTGATGGAGGGAAGTATTGGGGGCAGGAAGTACCCAGCTGTCCTGGCCTGGCACTGAGGAGTGTTTCTGCTCACCTGGCCATTTCCATCCTGGGCTGTCTTCCCCTGCTGGACTGTGGCCCCATGCTGGGTCCCTGGGAGCTTCGTCAGCAGCTATCAATACGTTCCTTCTAAAAATGAGACGTGTGGGAGTTCCCTTAGTGTTTAGGATTCAGCACTTGCACTGCTGTAGCCTAGGTTCAATCCCTGGCTGGGGAACTGAGATCCTGCAAGCTGTGTGACGTGGCCTAAATAAATAAATAAATAAATAAATAAATGAGACGTGTGTTACAGTAAGCCCCATCCCCATGACCCATGACCTGCTGAACAGAAGGTGCCGGAATGCCTCCCCTAGGGACGCCTGAGAGTGTTCCATGCAAATCATGCCAACCCCCATCCCTGGGAAAAGACTTTGAGGTCCTCAACCCTGTCCCCACTGGGGGGCCTAGGACACAGTGTCATGGGACTCTAGCCCTTGCAGAAAATCAGAGCAGGTCAGAGCTGGAAGGGCCTTGAGAGACTCCTTAATCCAATCCCCTCAATTTACAGAGGGGGAAACTGAGGCCCAGAGGGAGGAAGGGACTGCCAGATAGAGCTTAAATCTCAGCTCCTCAGCACGAACATGTTCTCCTAAACCCCGCCAGCTTCCTAGAGATTTGTATTGCTGGCCTCATACCCAGGGCATGTATTTTGTATTAAAAAAGCAAACTGCAAACAAACATTCTATCCACTCTAACTGAAAATGAGCATAGCCCCTCAAAACACTGAGCCCTGAGCTTTTAGAAACCAAGGCGTCCCAGCTCTCCAGAAGGACAACCATCCCCTGCTCCCAACCCCCCAGTCCGAGCGCCGGCAGATTTCCCCAGGAATGAGGACGGGCTCCCAGGGGTGGGATGCAGCATGTGCACCACAGCACACGGGGAGTGGGGGGCCGAGAGTAGGTGGGAGACCTGCAGCTAGAAGCCAGCAGCCTGGATTCTGGTCTCATCAATGATGACCTTGCCGTGTGACTGCGGGACCCTCATCTGCCTTTTCTGGGTGTCACTGTTCTAGGTGGTAAGTTTCGGGGGTGGGTGGCTGTTGGACCTGATGACATTCTGTGATCTCAGCTGCTGAGGAAAGAAACCTTGTTAGATCCTCAGGCAGGAAAGCAGGACTCTACTCCCAGCCCAGCCTAGCCCAGAAGCGAGCAGAGAGAAGAGCCAGCTTTAGGATGGATAGAGGCAGGAGATGGTCCCAGCCACTCTGGACAGGGGCTATGAAGGAGGCTGCTGCAGCGGGGCAAAAGCAGCTCATTGCACATGTCTACAGCAGTGTATACCAACCTGCTTGGGGCAGAGGGGGTCCTCACCCTGGGAGGACTTCCCAGAGTGAGAATTCCTCTGGTTGGGAATGAGTGAAGCCTTGGGCAGACAGAGAACCGTCTGGGCTCATTTCCACCCATGCACTCATCTCCTTCCTCACCCATCCTTTCCCGGAAGAAGATAGGGCTGTGATTGGGGCCCAAGCTCAGGCTCATCCAGCCTCCCTTCTTTCCCCGGTGCTAGCCATCTCCCCATCATGGTGCATTCCGACTCCACACCCCCTGCTCCCAGGACTGAGCTCCTGCTGCCTTCTTTGGTCTAGAGAATCACAGCTTCTCATAAAACTGCAACATCCCCTCGAGGTGCTTCTGTTGTAGCCCAGGACACACAACCCCATCACAGGCTCTCAAAATCCAGCTTCTGATCTCTCTCCATGAGTAAATGTACCCACCTGGTCACAGCAGTCAAGTCAAAACCCCATGTCATGGTTCCCCTGGAGGGAGGGGTCCTGTGTCACCCGAAGGAACATGAGACAGGGCCTCTGGGAGCCAACAGGCCTGGAGAAGCCATTGGGGTTTCTGGCTTCCGTTCCATTTTTGCCCGTCTTCCAGGCAGCCTGGGCAGCTGGCTCACTGAAGGCCAGCCTCTTAACTCATAGGCTGACTGCCTCTCTCTGACCACACTTTCATCAATTCCAGGCCAGCGCCGGCCAGGCAAGGGCCTCCCAGCTGGCCTTGAGCTCCTCACCCACCCACTCCTTTCCAATCTCCGCAAGGAAACCTCTCTGCAGCTTTGATTTTGGTTCCTCTTCCAAGAAGCCTCTTCTGGGTCTGTCTCTTCTTCCTCAGAAAGTGGTACCAGGAGGCCTCTTTTATCCCTTGCTCTGAGATTCTCTGCTACCCCTCCTCTTCCTCCGGAAAGCCTTACCTGAGTAAGGGAGAGAAAGGAAAAAGGAGTCCCATGTAGCTGCCCGGCACCATCGCGTCTTCTCTGCTGGGCGCTCCATGTCAGGACCAGAGGAGGCAAGCAGCATACCACCCACACCACCACTAAAACATCTTCCTTTTGCGAATCAGTCAAGCTCTTTCTAAAGTTTATACAGAAAAATCACCAAGCAAGAATAGGCAGAAACCTAAAAGAGAATAGTGAGGGGGCTTATACCGACGGGATATTTAAAACAGTATAAAGCTATGGTGAGTAAAACAACATAAATAGACAAACAGATCAATGGAACAGAAAAAAAAAAACCCAACTCTATCAGGAAAACAAATAGCAACAGCTATTTTGTATGTGGTGAAGATCATGTTTCAAATTACTGGAGATGAGACGGATTATTTATTATGTAGCATGGAACAACTGGAAAAAAAATTTAGATCCCTGTCTCACACCTTATACTAAAATAAATGTCATATCCATCAAAGGCTTAAACAGAAAAAAAGAAAATGACACCAGAAAAATAATATTGAGATTTTAAACGTTAACTTGGAGGTAGGAAGACCTTTAAAATGTGATACAATACCTAGAAGTCGTAAAGAGAAGGTTGATAAGTTGGACTACATAAAAGTCAAGAATTTCTGCCATGGGAAAGAATACCACAAGCAAACCACAAGCTGGCATCCCTTAGCACCAGGCAAAGGGGTTGTTTTCTTAATATGTAAAGATTCCTCCAAATCCATAAGAAAAAGGAACAGCACTCCAGATGCAAAGTTAGCAAGTGAAGAGTATAAACAGACAGTTCACAAGGAAGGAAGAACAAACAGCTCTCAGACACATGAAAAGATGCTCAACTTCGCTCATGAAAGAAAAGCAAATTAGGCTACAAGGAGATAGCACTTTTTTTCACCTATCAAATCAGCAAAGATAAAAAATATTTGTTAACACACTTTTATATTGCTATATAAAAGAGTGTAAATTGGTACAATCTCTGAAGAAGGCAATTTGACCCTAACAAAATTAAAAATTCATATGCCTTCTGACCCAGAAATTCTGCTCCCAAATATTTATCTCACAGATTAAGCATAGAAGTGGGTACTTGCAGGGCTGTTGTGTTGAAGCACCTCTTGTAAAACAAAAGGTTAGAAAATGATTTAAATGGTTAATAGAGGATTTACTAAATGAATTGTCCATAATATGGAATACCAGCAACTGTCTCAAAACTGTTTAAAAAATGTGGCTACTCTGTGCCAATCTGGAAAGATTTTCAAGACAAGTAAACTGGAAAAATCAAGGGGCAAAAGAATGTGCATAATATGTTACCTTTTCTGGGAGAACAAGAATAATTTCCTCCTACGTGCACTGATTGACATAGACCGTCTCTGGAAGGATCTGTAAAAAAGTGGAGTGGTGACTGCCTGTGGGGCGGGCCTAAGTGTGTGAACTGAAGGTGGCACTTTTCAGAGGAAACCGTTTTGGTAAGTTTTGGATTTTGTTCTGATTCTAACAAATAAAATCATTGAAAACAAAACCAAACCCAGTTCTTTCCATAGTCTAACAGCTTTCCTGTCATGATTGACCCTTATTTCTTGCTCATCATGTGTTGGTCTTCTTATTTCAAAGGCCACTCTGGGGTCTTCCCTGGTGGTCGAGTGGTTAAGACTCCGCACTCCCAAAGCAGGGGGTGTGGGTTCGATTCTTGGTCAGGGAACTAGATCCCTCATGCCACAACTAAAAGAGCCCACATGCCAACTAAAGATCCTACATTACCATGCGGCAGCTAAGACCCGGCGCAGCCAAATAAATAAATATTAAAACAAACAAACAAACAAAAATAACCCCACTCTGATGGTTGGTGCCCATTACTCTCAAAAGCAAAAGCAAAAAAAAAAAAAAAAAATTTCCTGTGGGACCCCACCCACCTCTCGGAAATTAATGAAAAAGTCTAGCTGCCCCTCCCACCACCCCAGCCCTAGCAAATTCCAAACCCCCAGCTGTTTCAAAGCATGGGCAAAGCCAAGGCCTGGACAGATTCGATTCCTTGGTATGTGTGTCTGGGGTGGGATGGTCTGTGGGGAATGAAGGGAATCTAACCACATGGGCGTGAATCTTCCCAGCTGAGAAGTACCTCATCCCCAGTAGAAAATGGGAACAGTTCCCAGGGAGCATGTGATTGCCCCAAGGCATCTGGCAAGGTTCCTGTTTGACTTGGAAAGTCATTCCTCCTTCCAACCATCATGTCCTAATCCCTTGCTTCACCAGCCAGCCCAGGCTGGGGTGCAGGGTGGCACCAGAGGGAGGGGAGCACACAGAGAGGCAGCATGGCCCCTGCTCGGAACAGCAGCCTAGGGGAGCCACAAGGAGTTTAGAAACTAGGCTGATGGTTCCCATGCCTGACTGAGCAACAGAATCACTGGGGGGAAACATTTAAAAATACAGATTCCCGGGAACTATACTCAATATTTTATAATAATCTATGAGGGAAAAGAATCTGAAAAAAAAAGATACATAGGTATGTATAACTGAATCACTCTGCTGTACACCTGAAACTAACACAACATTGTAAATCAGCTATACTTCATTAAAAAAACACCCTTTCATCTTTAAAAAATAAAATAAAAAGTAAAAAAATAGGGACTTCTCTGGTGGCGCAGTGGTTAAGAATCTGCCTGCCAATGCAGGGTACACGGGTTCCATCCCTGGTCTGGGAAGATCCCACATGCCGCGGAGCAACTAAGCCCGTGCACCACAACTACTGAGCCTGTGCTCTAGAGCCCGCGAGCCACAACTACTGAGTCTGTGTTCTAGAGACCGTGCGCCACAACTACTGAAGCTCGCGCGCCTAGAGCCCGTGCTGCACAGCAAGAGAAGCCACCGCAGTGAGAAGCCCGCGCACTGCAATGAAGAGTAGCCCTTGCTCGCCGCAACTGGAGAGAAAAGGCTGCGTGCAGCAACGAAGACCCAATGCAGCCAATAAATAAAGTAAATAAATAAAATTTTTAAAAAGTAAAATACAGTTTCCCAGGCCCCCTCCCCCCCTAGTGAAGCAGATCTTCCAGAGGATGGGGCCAGGAATTTGTATTTTAAAATATTTTTCTAGATGATTCCGATGCAGCCCACCATCCAAGATGTGCTGACTGGGCCCCCAATCTAGGCCAAACCATTTATGGGACAGGTGGGGAAACTGAGTCACATAGCGCAGTAATTCGCCAAGGTCACCCAGAGAGCTGGTGGAGTGTCACCCACAGTCGAGCTTGTGCTGTGTGAAGGTTCAGCACAGAAGTGTCCGGGAACTGATGGGCTGCAGTCTCACTTAAGACCAGCACCATGTATCAGCAGGGTGGGAGGTGGCCTGGCTGAGGTGTGACTGCAGGGACTCTCAACTCCAAAACCCTTAGTGGAGCAGAAAGAGGAGTTCACACTTCATGAGCATCCACCCTGTGCCACGCACTGTGCTGCACCACCTTTGTCCCCAGTGTCCGTGTCCTGATCACCACCACAGGCAGGCGTTCACACCCATTGTACAGAGGAGGAAGTTGAGGCTGAGTAATGCCAAGAGCTTGTGAAGGCCCGGAGCCAGTGAGGCATGGAGCTTGTTGTCAACCCCAAGGTCTGTGGCTCTGAACTCAGTCTTTTCACGGCCCGACTGCTTTTCCCCAGATGGGGCTCTCAGATGGGATCCCACCTTGGACACCCAGGAGGCATTTGTTCCTTCGTTGACACAGAGTGGCTTCCCAGGGCTGTGAGCAAGGGCTGAAGCCACACAGAGCTGGGCTCAGCGCCTCTTATTTGCTGTGTGACTTTGGGCAGGTTACTTAACGTCCCTGAGTCCCCATTTCCTCGTGTGTAAAAGAGGTATAAGTTCAGCTAGTCCATAGGTTATTGGGAGAAGTCATTTCGTCATCAAAGTATAATGATATCTGACAATTCTTGAGCTCTTCTGATGTGCCAGTCACTGCACCGAGCACTTTATAAGCATTACTTCCTTTTGCCCCCACAACAGCCCTAAATGCCAGTGCTATTACTGCCTCATTTGATTTATGAGAAAACCGAGACTCAGAGAGGTTAAGTAATTTGTCCAAGGTCACACAGCAGAGTTGGGGCTCAAGCCCAGAAATGGAGCTCTTAGCCACCACACTTTGAACTACATTTCAGTGCCATGCCTGGCACAAATGAATGCAGAGCCAATCCTAACTATTAGTAATATTAATATCCTGCCTCTGTCCTCAGAACAGAGAGCAAAGTTCGGGGTAAGAGGATATTAGTGAGGACATGTGGGAGAGGAGAACATATCTCAGCCCCTAGGAGGCTGATGCAGGTCACTGTGGCCCAGTTACTGATGTGAAAATAGGAGGTCTGTGCTAAAAAAAAAAAAAAAAAAGTCGCGTGGTCCCTGCTTCAGCAAAACACTCCTCTTGCCTTGTTT
This sequence comes from Delphinapterus leucas, assembly GCF_059928025.1. NCBI lineage: Eukaryota > Metazoa > Chordata > Mammalia > Artiodactyla > Monodontidae > Delphinapterus > Delphinapterus leucas. The sequence continues at coordinate 54,069,098 of NC_143147.1, read as the reverse complement.
TGTCCCTGCCTGGTGAGATTCTATTTCCAGTTCCCTTTTGAAGAGTGATCAAGTCACTTAGGTGAGAGCCTGGCCACGTTATGAACACCAGGTGTAGCTGGGCTGACCCAGTCTGGCCTCGGGTAGCGAAGGCAAGTGTGAAATTGGCAGAGGGCTGAGAAATCCAGACTGTCACTCACTGCCCAGCACTTAATTGCTTTAATTAAGGTTCAGGACTGCAGGTCAAAGGAGCACATGATCATGGTTAAGGGGTGTAAACAGGATCTTAAATCAATTTGTGACTAGGACTTCTCTGTTACTGACATCAGCTATTGGGTCTTTAGCTTGTGATGAATGCATTCCTGGAGAAGAGCTTTGTCCTAAAGGAGGCTCCGGGGCAGAGTGGGGGTCTTGGGAAAGCTGTTTGAAGAAGGTGTGACTTGCACACAGTCATGAAAAAAGATATGTGGGGATGGCAAAGAAGAAAGAAAGAGGAAAACTAGTTTAGTGCCTACTGTGCACCAGGTTCATTTACATTCAGAACTCTGGATCATCCTCCCAATAATACTTGGAGGTAAGTATGTGCTCCCCATTCGGCAGATGAGAAAACTGAGGCCCACAGCTGGCTCTAAATCTGGCCTGAGGTCACAGGGCTAAATAAGCAGCAAAGACAGAACAGAAAGAAGATTAGCCCAGTGCCTCCCATGTCTGCCAAGTGCTTTGCCACTAATGTTTTCACAAACGTAATATTAAGGAAAACCCTACAGCACGGGTGTGCTTCTCACCATTTTACAGAAGAGAAAACTGAAAACCAGAGAGTTTAAGGGGCTTGCTGGTGAGTGGTCTATGTTACAGTAAAATTCACGTTTTTTCCCGGTACCTCGGAGTCTCAGATTGCAAAGAATCCACAAATCTGTAGTGTATCAAACAATGACAGAATAAATACTACAGCTTTTCTGTTTGTGTACTGCTTTTCAAATGTTTGTAAACTGCTGTTATATTGGATAAAAACAAATCAATTTTAAAGGGTAACAAATTCAGCGTTGCTTTTTTAACACTGTGTCCCTCCCCCCAATCTGGTCCCAATCGATGGTGACCAAAATAAAACTGCTGAACCTTGGGGGTCTGAGACATGGGCTGATGATGTAAAAGGGCTTTCATAATGGAAAAAGTTGGGGGAAGTTGCTTTGCCCTCTTTGGTAGGAGCATGTCTGGGAGGAAAGTGGGTACTCTTCCAAGGGAATGCATCTGACAATGGGGGGCCTGGACAAAGGGGCAAGGAGATACTTCTTCAACAAGGGGGTGGAGGCAGAGGGGCTGGGAAGGTGTATTCACTTTTCTGTGATGATGCTGATTCTGTGACAAACCACCCCCCAGATCTCAGTGTCTTATAACAATGAGCTCATGAGTCTGCAGGCCGGCTGTGGTGGGATTCAGCTCTGCCCCACCTGACTCTCATCCCGGGACCCAGGTTGAAGGAGCAGTGGCTGCACGAGGCATGCTCTTCTCAGGGTGCAGGGCTGGAGCCCAAGAGGCCAAGCCATCCAAGCAAGCACATTTAAGACCTCTGCTTGGATGAGCTACAATCTATCGGCAAAGCCACAGTCAGCAGGGCAGGGCTGCACAGTGACACCGGGAGAGTAATATATGTTGAACGTAACACAGTATTCCATAAAGCGTGACTCTGCCTACAGCCACCTGGGCGGGAAGGTCTGGAGGACCATACTAGGGGAGCAGGTCCCAAGAAGCCAGAATTTAAAATCTGCAGTAGTTTTAGACCTGGACACCCGTGGCCATCACCTAACAAATGTCAGGGATGGAGGCCATTTGGGGCCCTTTGCTGGGCCTGATTCTGAACCTGCTCTGCCCTTTGAGTTGTGGCTTCAGGCTTGGAGCCCCAGGATAGCTCAGCCAGTCCCGATCCAAGACTATCTCCTGCCTCCCCACATGCCCATCTCCGGGGATTGCTCCCCAGCCAACTCGTAAAACATTCATTTCCCCTAATTCAAATATTTTCACCCATTAGAAGACTTGTTAATACTGTGTTTTAAGAAGCATTTAAAAGAAGTCGCTCTCTGCTCTGGCTGGAGCCGTGGTTCGTAAATTATTGATTTCTGCCTGCAGGAGATGAGGAATCTCTTCCTTCTTGAACAGAAAAGATACTGCCCCGGCTGGGGTCTCAAGAGAGGCAAGTGGGAGCTGGTGCAGGAAGAGGGTCTTCACCCCCACCCAGGGCAAGGGAAGGAAGAAACATGTCCCGTTCTATCCACCCTAAACGGGGTTCCAGTTCCTGGCTTTTCTCACCCTGGTTTGGGCAATGGGCCTGGCAGAATTCCTGCACTGCCTCTGGCCAGCTGTGTTACCCTGGGCCAGCTGCTTGGTGTCTCTAGGGTGCAGGCAATGTCCCTGTAAATATATAGAATAGTGCTGCCTGCAGCTCAGGGCTGTAGGGAAGTGAGGAACGAATGAGATGATGCCTGAAGGAGTCACCATTACCCCCCAGGTCCTAGTAAGTGTACTTTTCTTCCTCCTTCCTGGGGCTTTAAGTTCCATCGGAACAGGGCACCCTGCACCTGCAGGCACCACACGCAGGCTCTGAAATCAGTGCTGGACTGTGCCTAGAGCAGGAAAAATTTCCAACCTGGGTGCGCCAGGAAGGCCCTCCGTGCTGCCTAGAGGCCCCCGCAGCGCAAGCCAGCAGTGCCCTTGAGCCTGGCTTGTTCACCCAGAGGTAGGAATGACCTTGATGAGGGTGTCTCTGAAGTGTGGGAGCCAGCGCAGCCCGCAGTGCTCAGTGCCAGGGTGGGAGCCTCTGTGCAGTCTGCCTTCTCCATGCCAGCCTTTGCCCCATCCTGTCATCCACAGGGGGTCTATTAGCATCACTCAACTTTTGCAAGGTGTGGTAAATCAGTCTCCCTGTATGGCAGTGTTCACTGGAGACCAGAGAAAGGGATGTGGAGATATGGAAAAAGGCAGCTCAGAGCTGGATCTTCTCCAGCCCAGAAGAGGAATCTGGGCATTTGACCCACTTTCCCTGCCATTGGCCATAGTCTGGGGTTCAGGCAGAGGGAGGTGGCAATGGGGGAAATGGGTGGCAATGGGGTCCCTGGCAGTGAAGGGCATGCACACTGGACACCAGGCCCTGGCCCCGCTTTGCTTCTCCCTGAGTAGACCAGCGCTTGGGCACACCCAGAACGCCAGAATCAGAGCATCTTAGCCCCTGAGTGGAGAGACCTGGGAAGCCTGGAGTTTCTCAAGACAGTGACCCAGGTGCTCAGTAAATCATTCCTAAATGTCAAGTGCAAAAGCTTTGAATGTTGTGATGTAAATTAGGACAGATGCGAGGGTATCCCGGCAATGCCATTTTTGGTCATCGTTCTGATGAGCTTTTTGGAGAGGGGGATAAGGGTTTGTGTTACTACAGCCCCTGGAGTAGTCCTGGAGTAGCCAGAGGGAGAGGCAAGCATGTGCACTCATGGGTGGAAAAAGATAGACTGAAAGTCATTGATCTGGTTCAACCTCCCCAGTTGAGTGAAGAAACCCAGACAAGGTAAAATGTTTGGACAAAATCACACAGCAAGTTAGGACCCAAATTCCTATCTGATTCCTCTTCTGCTTCATCATTCTTGAAGAGCCGTAAGAGAGAAGGAGAGGAGGGGTGGGATCAAGGGGACGGAGAGATTAAGGAAGTATTCTGGCAGGAGATGGGGCAGAACTGAGCTTTGAAGGATGGGTGGATTTCAATCAATGGAGAAGAGCCCGGCGGGGAGACGGCATGGGCAGAAGTGGGCAGGGCAGAGGTAGACATTGAGGGTTCGTGAGTGAGTGAAGCGACAATGAAGGTAAAGCTTAAAGTTCAGGCAGGGTCACTCTGGGAAGGGCCCTGTTTCCTTTTCCCAGGATCTACCCTGGGAGCCCTGCCTGCAAAATGGTGTTGAGGACTTGTACTCAGCCCCAGCCACTTGGCCTTCTCTGCCCGACTGCCTTTCTAAATCAATTCTCCCTGCCCCCTGACATTAAAGGGGAAGCCATACACCCGCCAGCCATGTGCCATGTGACTTTGCCCCCCTCCAGGCCACAGGGGCTTGGATGAGGGGTGGACGAGTGACTGCTTCATCCATAGTCTGATTCAAGGGCACCAGAAATGCTCTCTCTTGAGAACATCACTGAGACACACAGAAACTATGGTCAGGAACGGGGACTGAAACCAAAAAGCTGTAACATGGGGAGAAGGCAGGGGCAGTTAAAATAGCTCTGTGCAAAGTGAGTAGTCTGCAGGGCCCCAGGAGAAGGGCTGGAGTCTCAGACCTTCCAGCTCAGCCTCTGAGGCCCATCTCTGCTGCCCTGAGGCTGCCTGTTTTCTTTGCCAAACAGCAACACACCTAGGCAGTCAGTGAGTTACAGTTCCTGGTAACAAGCATGCCTTAAGTAGAACACAGCTCAGCCAGGGCAAACAGCCTTAGATGTTGTGGCCCCAGCAGAAGCTACCCTAGTCCCCTGCATCTTGAATTAGCATCAGTGGTCCAGTGGGTAAGACTCTGCGCTCCCAATGCAGGGGGCCTGGGTTTGATCCCTGGTCGGGGAACTAGATCCCACATGCATGCCACAACTAAGAGTCCGCATGCCACAACTAAGAGTCTGCATGCCACAACTAAGAAGTCCAGATGCCACAACGAAGACCCAGAGCAGCCAAAATAAATAAATTAAATAATAAATAAATAAATATTTTTAAAAAAATACTTTAAAAGAAATGATCTCCATAGAGGCCCTGCTGCTCTCCCACCTCAAATGGCTTGTTCCTCTTGGCCTTTGCCACTGTTGTTCCCTGTACATTTAGAGCCCAGCTCAAGACTCAATTCCCCCAAGAAATCTCTAATTACACCATCCTCACCTGACGACACCATCACTAAGCCCCAGACAAAATGGTAGCGCCAGAATGAGAGGGGCCATGAGAGGCAGCCCTTTATAATTCACAGCATGCATTTACTTCCATCGCATGGCCTGAGTTTCACAGCTACCTGGGAGGATGCGGGGAGCTGCCTTATCTTCTCTTTACTGCTAGTGGGGGACAGGGCTGGGGCTCAAGCCCAGCTCTCCCAAATCCCATTCTGAGACCTTGTCCACTTCATCTCCTACGGTGGGTAACTCATTGCTGGGCATATAACTTGTCCTAAGAGCACTCAGAATTGTCTTTGTTAATTCACTAATTCAACTAAGATTTATGGAGCAGTTTCCTCATGCCAGGTGCTTTTCTAGATACAGGAGATACTGCCATGACTAAAACCAACAAAAATCCCTACCCTTGTGAACCGTGCATTCTAGTGGATGGAGGTATCCAATAAACATAAGAAATAAGTATAAGATACAGCATGTTAGATGGTGATAAGTAATAATGGGGAAAAAGTAAAGTAGAAAAGGAGGATAGAAAATGCTGGGTGTGGGGTGACATTTTAAAATAGTGTGATCAGGGAAGCCTTACTGAGAAGGTGAAATGTGAACAAATATTTAAAAGAGGTAAGGGAATTGGCCACCCAGATATATTGGGGGTGGGAGGGGAGCCTTCCATTTGAAGGGAATGGCATGTGCAAAGGTCCTGAGGCAGGTGATTGCCAGTCCTGCGTGGCTTGTGGCAATACCCCCTGCTCTTTTTCCTTGTATAGCTTGGCCTCTTCAGTTTCTTTTGTCCTGCTGCTCCTTTCAAGGTTCTGGCCACAGAAGGAAGGCAACATCTTCCAAGATAATATTCCTAGCCCTATTTTCCAAAAAGAGAGGGCCAGACAGGCTATTGCTATGTCCAGTGAATAAGACAGACCCTTAAGAGTCTTTTTCCATGGCAGACTCTGCTCCAAAACTCAGGCCAGGACACTGGCCACTAGCTCCATCTTCTTCTGATGGATGTGCACACAGTTCAGTAGCTTGGGGGTCATTGGCTACAGATTCCCTGAAGCTTCTGTTCAACCTCACTGACTAAGAAGGACTAAAGAGATGAAGACAAAATACACAGGGAAGCACCAAAGAATGCCGATGGGACAAGATCAGGAAGACAATGCCATATACACGAGTGACCTCAAGAGAGACCTGAGAATGTCAAGCCATCAGTGGGTACCCCCACTCCAACACCCCTGAGTTTCCATATTTCCTTGAGCAGGTAAGAATGTGCAAACCCCTTGCCTTCACCCACACTGTATTCCCTTTCCTGAGTCATATTCTCTTCGTCATCTACTCCCACTCAGAGTGACTCACTCATGTCAACAGACCCTGCATGCTTTCCCCACCCTTCCTGCAGTTCCCAAGACTGGCCCCTGGTGCATATGGGGCTGGAGGGGGCAGGGAGTGGGGAGATTCAGCATTGGCTCCAGTGTTGATGCTGCTGGGCAGGGAGCAAGAGGGAGACCTGGAAATGAAGTCTCTGGAGCCCCCGAAAGGGAAGGCTCATGGATTTCTGCTAAAGGCAGAAAATAGGGGAAATGTAGGGAAAAGTAGGGTGGAAACTGGGGCCGGAGGCAATAAGTCAGAGATGGCTGGATTTACATGACTGGTGCAGTCCCGCTGCCCATCAAGATATGGCTGCCTTTCCTCTGAGAAGGGCTTAGACTCTCCCCCAGGTACCCCTCCCAGCATTTCTTCTCCTGTCCCTAGCCATACCAAATGTGGCAGAATTTTCAGGGATGTCTAGGGGACGCAGAATCCACTGGGACAGCAGTTGAGAATAATGAAACTGATGGACTGAAGAGAAAAATATTCCATTTCTCTTCCCCAACCCAGTATTTACCAAACATTGAAGCCCCGTTCTCTTTTTTCCTGGCAGGGAAGCAATTACACAGCCTGACAGCCAGTCCCTGGGGCCTGGGCTGAGTTGGAACTAATTACTAATAAACATTGAACTAATACTCTGGACCAAATTAAAACTAATTTGGATCAAACCAAAATGACTCAAATGAATTCCATCTCCATGGCCTCCTCCACACAAATTCACACACTCACACCAACTTATGTCTGAGCCCTAAAGTCTCCCCAAATTTGGGAGTCCCAGGACAAAAACCCAACCCACAGAGACATGGTGTCAGGACCAACATCTCTCTCATTCTTATTGAAGCAACTCTAGACTCCAGCATGCAAGGCCCTGGTCGTCTGCCCACCCCACAGTCCTGCACCTCACCGGACACATCTCACACTCTCTTCAATCCTTTTTAAAGACATAACTAAGAAACCAATCATATGTTTACATTTCAAACATAGCATTAGCACTTAAATTTAAACTGCACTGATGCAGCCCTCTGGAGCCCACTCAGCTGTCCTGCTCCCCAAACACATTCAACTTGCCAATGACTGCTTCTGTCTTTACAATGTATGAGGACCCCCATCTCTCTGCCAGTCCTGATTCAGTACCTCTTCTGAAAGCTTCTATGAAGAAACCTTCTTGGGGAATCCTTGTCACACACTGAATCAGGGTTTATGTCTTATCCCACATTCCCACCTGCACGAGCCTCCTCTTGGCATTACTCAGTCCCTTCCTGAAGCCATGAGAGTGAAACCTTTGTCTGGAGGGGTGAAGACCTATTCTTTCTTCTCTATTTTCTCCTTCCAAGGTGGTGAGGCTTTGGGGCTGGTCATACCCACTGCCTTTTCTCTTGAGAGTTAATAGAAATTAAAAAGGGTCTTGCTAGTAAGCCTGGCTCTGGTTAAGGTTTCAGGAAAGAGACGGGTGTAGGGCTCCTTTAGGGTCCGTGTTATCTAACCCAGCTCCACTGGTAAGAAACCAAATAAAATTGAAAGCAGCAGTCCCGTATGAGAATAAAGAGCATACCCATGGATGGAAACTTTCCTGAGTATTAGCTGTCAGGAAGTTAGGACCTCAGGGAGTGAGCTCGATGAACGGGTTCCATACATGTCCAAGGTGAGTAACGACCTAGCCAACATTTTCTGATTCACAGACTACAAGGATGAACCAGCAGGAACACTGCTCAACCATCCAGTCAATTCCTCTAGTTTAAAGGAGAAACAGACCAATAGACGTGCGACCTGCCCCTCATTCAGCAAGTTAGGCAGGAATCAGTGTTTTGGTCTGATGAAATACCAACTTTTCCAATTCCAGTGATAGAGCTAAAGCAATTCCTTTCCTCTGTGAGTAGTAGACCTTCACAAAGATACAGTCTGGATGAAGGCATGGGCAAGTTGCCTCCTCCTATCCCTCCTGCAAATGAGTGGGGAAGGCAGGGAGGTCCCTAGCTAAAGAGGGAGTTCCAAGTTGCAGCCTCTCCCCGTTCAAGGCAAGGGAGTTCACATGCTGAGGGTGGAGAAGGGGGATGGGCACTGTCCCCATGGGCCCAGGTCCTGAGAATGCTGTGGGCAGAGGAGGGACTGAGGAGGGACAGCACTCTCTCAGCAGTGCCCTTCTGGAGCCTCCTGCTGAGAGGGACAGCTGGGCGTGACGATGACAAGCAGGACTTGAGACCATGGCTATGCAGTCTGGGGCTGGGCACCCAGACAAAAATTGCCCACCGATCCTTTTTTTAAATTTTTATATAAGTTTATTTATTTATTTATTTTTGGCTGCATTGGGTCTTCGTTGCTGTGCGCGGGCGTTTCTCTAGTTGCGGCAAGCGGGGGCTGCTCTTCGTTGAGGTGCGCGGGCTTCTCATTGCGGTGGCTTCTCTTGTTGCGGAACCCGGGCTACAGCCTCGCGGGCTTCAATGGTTGTGGCTCGTGGGCTCTAGAGCACAGGCTCAGTAGTTGTGGCACACGGGCTTAGTTGCTCCGCGACATGTGGGATCTTCCCAGACTAGGGCTCAAACCCGTGTCCCCTGCACTGGCAGGCGGATTCTTTTTTTTTTTTTTTTCCGGTACGCGGGCCTCTCACTGCTGTGGCCTCTCCAGTTGCGGAGCACAGGCTCCGGACGCGCAGGCTCAGCGACCATGGCCCACGGGCCCAGCCACTCCGCAGCACGTGGGATCCTCCCAGACCGGGTCACGAACCCGCGTCCTCTGCATCGGCAGGCGGACTCCCAACCACTGCGCCACCAGGGAAGCCCGGCAGGCGGATTCTTAACCACTGCGCCACCAGGGAAGTCTCTGCCTACCAATCCTTTTAAAAGACATAACTAAGAAACCAATCATATGTTTACATTTCAAACGTAGCATTAGCACTTAAATCTAAACTGCACTGCTGCGGTTAGATCAACTGATTTTATATCCAAGACCTTTAGGCTTTAAATACTCTAGGGAATGATATGGTGACTAAAGAAAGAACATTTCATTATAAAGTGGGTTTTTCCCCCCCCCTTAAAGGGCATAGTTCCTAAAACAGGGCTTGTCTCAGGGATCCCTTTAACAAGATGGCCAGAGCCCTTCCCCCTGTGCAGTTTTCTGAGACCCATCATTATATGGACTGTTTAGGATTATTCCTGTGTGTTCTCACATGGGTGTTTTATTGTCTCCAGCTTGATTAAAAGACTCTTTATGGCAGGAACTGGGTTCCCTGTGTCCTTTGGGCTCTTCATAGTACACAGCTGAGTGCCGATCCGTGAACAGAAGCTCAGCGGCTAATTATTTCTGTGATTGTTGTTCAGCACCATGGACAGAACCTCTCCTCTCTTCCTCCCTTTCCCAGGCTGTTTGATTTCTTTCAACACAAAGCCTCCAGCTGCCTCCTTGAGGGCTCAGCTCCCCTCAAACACACCTTTCTCCTGGGGGGATTGCACCGGGAGCCAGAAGCCACACCATGCCAGGTGGGAGAAGAAAACGTGGGAGAAGGACCCTGGAAAGGAAGGGATTTCACTACATTTCTTGCTGTGCTTAGAATGAGAAGATCACCTGAATTTTGTGTCCCAGCCAGAGCCACAGTCCCCAAGCACCCCCAAGAGCTGCAGATACCCATCTCAATAGTGCCCAACATGGTCTGTAGTCACGGGGTTATAGGCCAGCAGAACACCTGGCCACCTGGGGTGATGCTGGGAGAGAGCCTGGGCTGGCCTGAGCTGGGGAGACCCTTGGCTTGGCAGGAGACTGACGGGATGAAGAACACGTTTGGAATGCAGATAAGGAGAGACTCAAAGGCTGATTGGGAAGGCAACCTCAGTCATTAAAGTCGGCAAAGGCCTGGGCAGGGGACAAGGCAAGGGGCCAGCAGCTGAGGCCTGCAGGGACAATTCAGAGAAGATGGAAAGTGCTGGTAGGTTCAAGACAAAGGTTGCAAATAATACTATGGGGCTGGGAGTTTCCTCTGGCTTTTTGATATTAGCTGTGGGGTGGAGATGGGTCACCACTTTAAAGAAGGGGTGCCAGGCTTCCCTGGTGGTGCAGTGGTTGAGAGTCCGCCTGCCGATGCAGGGTACATGGGTTCATGCCCCGGTCCGGGAAGATCCCACATGCCGCGGAGTGGCTGGGCCCATGAGCCATGGCCGCTGAGCCTGCGCATCCGGAGCCTGTGCTCCGCAACGGGAGAGGCCACAACAGTGAGAGGCCCGCGTACTGTAAAAAAAAAAGAAGGCGTGCCAGTGGGACACATCACATGGCAGAAGAAAGATAGAATTTTCAGTGGGCAATAATCCAGCACGAGTAGAGGTCAGATAGTACCATTCTAAAGCTGGAATTAGTAAATTTGGTAATCCATGATCATTTCAAAAATCCCTTTGCTTACTGCATCTCCACTGTGGTGGATGCTCCACAGGCTGAGATAAAACAAATACAACGAGCACAACACACACACCAATTCCATTAAATTTATTGCCTCTCCTCCTCCTTTCACATTCTGCCTGCCCTTCAAGGCCCACTTGGAATCCTTCTTCATTCAGGAAGACTTCTAGGGCTAGAGTTAGCCTAGGTGCCAAGCATTTGTTTGCTGAATGGATGGCCCTGGTGAGCATCGAATCTGGTGGTTCTCAATTTTTTTGTATTGTCTTACAATAGGTTACCTGGGAAACAGACTCTGAAATGGAGATCTGTAAATTTCAATAAATTTACACATAGGAAACTTATTGAAAGTACTTTTGGCAGCAACACCTGGGAGTGAGGGCTGGGGAGGAGAGTGAACAAAGTGGGACTGGGCAGAGAGAGGAGTTGAACTGGGCTGAAGCTTCAATAAAATTCTCAGCCAATTCTACAGGGAGCTCTGGAGCTGGGATGACACTTCTGAGTTGTCCTGTCCTGAGGCAAAAGGGATGGGTATTTACATCCCCACATTCAGAGTTGGATGCCGGCTGCTCCCAGGAAGCAGGAAGGTGGCATGACCTTGAGCGAGATGGCTGAGGGCAAGTCCTGGAGAGGGACTCAGCTGACAGGCATCTGCCAACACTCCCAACAGCTAGAGGAATGAAGACCTTGGTCCTGAAGAAGAGATCAGGGTGACACCTCACATCATCCACTACATGGACCAACAACTTGGACCAACGGTTTGGACCACACTGGGTGGAGGGCACATATCAGAATCCCAGGAGGAGGCATAAAGAGTTGTCCAAGATGTTCTGTTACAACCTTACCCCCCACACACAGAGGCCATCATGGTTAGGAACTGCTGATCTACTCCCACCTGCCCTGAGACAAAGGAGGTGATTTGCCCAGGGACACACAGCAGGTGAGCGGCTAGCGTGAAAGGAGCCCAGGTATTTGTGGGCTGCCATTGGGGTATGAGCCGCATTTCCCAAGTGAGCACCAAAAAAGCAGCACCCATGCCGCACCTGCTACTCAGCCTCTGTAATGATCAAAGCCTAGCAGACACCTGGTCCAGAGAAGATGGAGATGTGGTTGGCAGGTGGAGGTGGGAGAGGAGGTGCATATGTCAATACGTTCATGTGGGATTGGATTGGTTTTTAAAAGCAGTTATCATGTACGGATGTGACTTTTGTGCTGTGTATACATGACTTAACCTGAAGAACAAATCCTCTGATTCTTAATTAACCGTTTCATTTGAACCCCTTGACCAAGAAGCAAATGGAGGCTGGTGAACTGGAAATGACAGCCTCACCTCCCGCATGCCCCAACCTGGCCAGCCACCTAGGCTGGTAATTACCTTGGCCAAAGCTGGGAACTTTTTACAGGCTGATGAACAAATGAGCTGAGCTCCTGCTAATAGCTGTGATAACCACAAAGCCCGGTCCTACCCTCCTCTCTTTCCTGATTACCTTCTGTGAAACCACAGAGCAGACGGTAAGAATATTTCTCTCTCTCTCTCCCCACCTCTCCTTCCCCTTTCCCTCTCCCTCTCTCTCATTTCCTCATTTTAATAAAAAGGAGATCATATAGGCTGAGGATCAGGAGAAATAGCATAAGGAAGGGAGACGTTTGCCTGCAGAAGGCTCTCCCCTCAGGAAAACCAGATGCTTCGGCCATGTCCTTTAGCAGACCTGGTGAACGGCTGATGTTTCTGGAGAGTGCCCCTGAGTAGATGTCAAAGCAATTGGGAAGGCTGGCTCCTGGCCCACAGTCACATGGAGCGGGTGTGGAGGTGTCAGCAAGGTCTTTAGCCCTCAGGGCTCCCAGCAGAACTGAGCAAGTAGCAGCAGGGAAGAAAGGGAAAAATCGATGGGACAAAGAAAGGGATAGGAAGAGAAGGATGGGAGAAGGATGCAAGAGAGGAAGCAAAGGTTAGATACAGGGTATTATAGGGGGTCTGGGCATAGAAAACATGTCCTAACAGTGGCCTGGGTCTCTGCCACATCCCCCTGAGTTGGTTTGTTGTTTCTGCCTGGACTGTCTTCCCTGTCTCACTCACCTCAAAATAATTATATTTTGTAGTGATTCTATAATGGTAGAATCACATAAGAGTGCTTACTTTGGGCCAGGCCTGTGCTGAGCACTTTATGTGTGCTATCATGAGTGAAGCTCAAGAAGCCCTACGAGGTAGACACCATTCTTCCCATTTTACAGGTGAAGGAGCTAAAGCACAGAGAGGTTAAGAAATTTGTCCAGGGTTCATACAGCTAGTTCGAGATGGAGTCAGGCTTTGGAGCCAGGCAATCTGACTCTAGAACCTAGCCCTTAATCATTCTGCCCAATTCCACATCCCCCAGAGCTCTGGGTACATTTCCTGTACCCAGATGTGCCTGATGTAACAGAAAGAGCATTAAATTTGAGCCCCAGCTCTGCCCCCACCCAGCTGTGCAACTGTGAGCCAGTTAACCCGCTTGTGCCTCAGCTTTCTCATCTATGAAATGGGTATGAGAATACACATCCCGCTTACTGCACAGTACAGGTGCAGGGATCGAGTGAGATTATATTTGTGAAGGCTCTATGTAAGCCCCCAAGGGCCTTGCGTTTGTCCGCTTCCACTTTGTGAGCTCCTGCCAGGACCATGGATGATCCTTGCATTGCTTATCTGAGCCCCTCTCACATGTGGTGGGTGCTCAGGAATTGTATGCTTCCTGTTGAGCAAATAAAGAAAGAAACAGAACACCCAAATCCTCTCTCCTTCCTCCTCCTGCCTCTCCTTCCTCTGCCTCCTGACTCCCCTCACCTTCCTCTCTTCCCCTTCCCCTTCCTTCCTCCTCCTCCTTTTTCTCCTCCCCAAACCCCAGCCCGGCCCAGTATTCACATTCTAATGGGAAGACATCTGCCCTCTCTTTCCAATCCATCCCACGCTTTGCTTTGAGACCAAATTTTCAAAAGTACAACTGAGACCCCATCACAACCTGCTCAAAATCCAAAGTGCTCCGAGGAGACAGTCTGAGCTTCTGAGCCTCTGCAGTCGGGCCCCACCTCTCTTTCTTGGCCTCGTTTCTCAAGACTTTTTTCCAGGATATTCCAGTCCTCACTCGCTTCTACTGTCAGTTTCTTCACCTGTAATAACATCATAGGTAATGAGCTAACGGTGCCCGACACATGGTTAGCGCTCAATAAATGTAATCAAGATGTTCAGTGAGGGCTTGCTCTGCTGTTTTGGAATCTCACCTGAGGCCCCAAGGCTGAGGACTTGAGGTGTGAAGTGCCCACACGTTCTGAAGGGAGATGCCGAGCCACCTGGGTAGGACTTGTTAAGACTGGCCCCATGCTGGTTCTACAACACTTGCCCCATTATACATTTCGGCCCATGTGGAAGAGAAGGCTAGAGATGGAGGTGATGGGAGGGAGGTGGGTTTTTTTAGACTCCTCGGCTAATGGTGAGAGCTGGCGTAACCACGGACCCACCTGTCTCCATCTCCCCAAGCTAAGTGAGGGCACTCCATTGGCCAGACACGACTGTGGACCTGGAATCAAAGATATCTTAGAAAAACTTGAACTGTGACCTCCCCTCCCCGCCAAAGCTGAGAAAATATAGAGACTAGGGCCCAACTCACCCCCGAAAAAGTCTAAAGTCAAGAGACCTACTGGAGCAGACTGTGTCAATTAAGAGAGACCATTGAGCAGGGAACAATCCCCACCTGCCGAGTTTAGTGGGGCAAAGATGCCAAGTTTCTCCGAGGACCAGGTGGATGCAGGGGGAGGTGGATGGACAGGACCTGTGTTGAGACGGCGCACCCAAGAGGCCCCAAGGACCATCTCCTGGGGCGGGGAGGCAGCCCTGGCAGGAGGAGGCTATGTGAGTGACGAGGGGAGGAGCTTCTGGGGAGTCACAGAGTGGTCAAGGACCAAACCCCACCCAGGGTGGTAGGATCGCTGGTTACTGTTTATTTATATTATCTTTTCCAGCACTAATTCTCAAACCTCCTCTAGAGGAATGCTCCAGGTTAGACTAATATCCCACTATCTTCCCCCACACAGAGTGCATTTCCCTTTGCTTATATTCTTTCCCCTGCCTGGAATGCCCATTCCACTCATGTCTACCACTTAAAATACAATCAGTTTCTTCAAGGCCAGGTTCAGTCTTGCTCCCCTGATGAAGCCCTCGCTGATCTGGCCACCTAGATACCTGTCCTTTCTTTGAATTTGCTACTTACAGTAGCCATAGCTAGTTGCCTATGCCAGTATCCGCTGTCTTCTTATTTAAAAACAAAACCTCTTAGTTTTAACTGGGCACATGGCCACTCAGGATAAAGGCTGATTTTCATAGCCTTCTTTGCTGCTAGGTATAGCCAATTAGATATAAACAGCAGTATTTAGAGCCAGCTTCTAAGAAACTTCCTTAAAAGTCTGCCGGTGTGTGTCCTTTAGCCCTGTTCTTCTTTGTTCCTTTATCCTTTAACATGCCTGGAATGCAGATGTAAGGTAGGGAGCTTAGCAGCCATTTTGGACCATGAGATGACCTTGGGGAATGGGAGCTACATGCAAGGATGATGGAGCAAAAGAAGTATGGGTTCTTGACACTATGGGGCTATACTACAAGTTCTGGACTGCCTACCTATGCATTTTAAAAGAGAGAGAGACATACTTCTATCCTGTTTAGGCCACTATTATTTTCAGTTTCTTATAGGAAGCAGCCAAACCCAATCCTAATTGATATACTGCCTAAATTACACACAAGCTAACACGGGTGAAAGTACCCAAAATAGTAAGTCCCATATGACAGCATCTCAGTCAATCTCTTTTCTCTCCTAACCTGTGACATCTCTGATATCATAGATTTACACAGTCTTTATACTGTCAATCAACTATGCATAGGTTTGTGTATCTCCAACTGTCTAAATATAGCTCCTATTATATAGTGCTTTTCAAAGTTATTTTCCTCCCGAGCTTCTTTAATCCTTCAAAGAATACATTATTTTTAACATATCTTACAGATGTGGTTCTGCAGGCTCCAGGGGAACCGAAGCAGGTCAGGTACCCAGGTCTGCTCTCTCCAGGTCCACTGCTGTTCCTCCTACCTCATCCCTACAGCCACTAGAACTAAGCTTCTTGATTTATTGTCATGTTTTTTCTATTACAAAGAATGTGAACATTCTCTGGTATGCACACAGTAGGTGTTCAATAAATATATTATATGAAACCCCAAGAAGTTAAGTGATGCATCCAAGCGAGTTTCCGAGATATATCTCAACCAGGGGCTGGCAAACTGGCTTGCAGGCAAATCTGGCCCACAGTCTGTTTTTGTAAAGCCCATGAGCTAAGAATGGTTTTTATATTTTTAAATGGTTATGGAAAAAGGAGAAGGAGAAGAAGAAAAGGGGGCAGGGGCAGGGGAAGGAAGAGGACAGGAACGTGTAACAGAGACCACAGACATCCTGCAAAGCTTAAAGTTATCTGGCCCTTTACAGGAAAATTTTGCTGCCCCTGGGCTACTCCATCCTCGTGCAGCTGGGTGTTTTATCCACTAGCAGCGCCTTCACCAGCTGCTGTCCCCTGAGAGACACGATGCCCAGAGAGCTTGGAGATCCTGCACAGAGAGCCTGTGGGATTGATCTTCAGCCCTCTTGTGCCGGCCCCGGACGGAACCCCCAGGCCTTCTCTCTCCGCAGCACCACCTCCTTCGGGATAGATGGGGATGAATGTTCTATCCCCCTCAACCACCCTAAGACTTGGAAACCTTTCTGATTCACTGGTCAAATACTCAAGCCCAATTTATTGAAAATTCATTGGCTTTTTTCCTGTAAAAAGAATAAATAAGTAAGCAAACCTCCTGGCTGAGGCTATAAACTGAAGTGTGAAAGCCCAAACAGGCTGAAACATCACAGGAAAACCCCTCAGCTCCACAGCATTTCTATTTCCAAAACTACCAGCCCTCTAGAAAGGAGGTTGAACGAGGTTGCCATTCCCAGTACCCCTGGCAGCGTGTCCCCCATCAGATCCCTCAGTTATTCACTCAGTAGATGTTTCAGTGGTTAAGAGAACGGGGTTTGAAGTCAGACGATTTTTACCAGCTGTGTGGCCTTAGCTGAAGCACTTAACCTCTCTGAGCCTCGGTTTCCTCATCTGTAAAATAAGAATATTCACATTTACCTAGTAGGATATGCAAAGCACTCAACAGAGTACCTAGCCCTGAAGTGCCCACTAAATGGAAGGTATGCATGTGATATTATTACACTGACCAGCCCTCACTCTTTCTCCCCTCCGTCTTCCAACCCTCTTCTTTATTTCTCCCTCTTAATCACTCCTCAGTTACATGCGAAACCCCATCCTGGAAAGCAGTCCAACCTACCTCTCTAACTTGGCCCTCTCCTTTCTGGCCATGCCCCCAGCCTTGGCACCAAATCTTCCTTAAGCAGGCTCAGACCATCATCCTCCAAGCCTCCTGCCAGGGGTCTCTCCATTCTTCTTTTCCTGCCTGTTGTCCAGGCCACCTTTTTGCCCTTTGCTGGCACATTGTAAATCTAGAAGCTAAAAAATCCATCTTTTATTTGACGTAGCATCTTGAGAAATGCGTCCGTTTTGAAAGCAGGGATTATGCCTTTCTTATTCTACTTACATCTCTGGAGCTGGGCCCAGAGTAGGGGTTCAATGAGCATTGGCTGGTAGCCTGGCCAGGAGAGCAGACAACGACCAGCTCGTGGCCAGAGTGTCCCTGTCCCGTGACAGGTGTGAATCCCAAGAACCACTTGGACTTAGGGACTGGGCCAGACCCAGACAAAGTTGTCCAGTTGGAGGGCTGCCTGATGTAATAGAAAAACATGTGGATTTGGAAGTGAGACATGTCTGGTTTGAATTTTGGCTTCACCTCTGTCTGTCTGAGTGTACTTGGACAAGTTGCATCACCTCTTTGAGCCTTGATTTCTTTATCTATTAAGTGGGATCAGTCTACACTGAGATGCCTATTTACACCCACTAGGATGGCTATAATCAAAAAGACAGGTAATAACACACGTTGGTGAGAATATGGAGAAACTGGAACCCTATACACTTTGAATGGAAAATGGTGCAGCCACTTTGGAAAACCATCTGGCCATCGCTCAAAAGTTTAAACATAGAGTTACCATATGACCCGGCAGTTGTATTCCTAGGGCTCTACCCAAAGAAATAAAAACATATGATCACACAAAAACTTGTACACAAATGTTTATTAGCAGTGTTATTCATAATAGCCAAAAACATGGAAACAATTCAAATGTCCATCAACTGATAAGTAAACAAAATGTGGTATACCCATATAATGGAATATTATTTAGCCAGAAAAAGGAATGAAGTACTAATACATACTACAATATGTTTGGGTTTTTTTTTTTTTTTGGCTGCACCGCAAGGCTTGTGGGATCTTAGTTCCCCCACCAGGGATCAAACCCATGCCCCCTGCAGCGGAAGTATGGAATCCTAACCACTGGACCGCCAGGGAATTCCCTACATGCTACAACATGGACGAGCCTTGAAAACATTATGCTAAGTGAAAGAAGCCAGACACAAAAGATCACATATTGTATGAATCTATTTACATGAAATGTCCAGAGCATGCAAATCCATAGAGACAGAGAGTAGATAAGTGGTTGCCAAGAGCTGGGGGAAGGCTGGGGGGCTAAGAGTGAGGAAAATGTTCTTTTTTGGTGGGTGATGGAATGTTCTAAAATTACATAGTAGTGACAACTGCACAACTCTGGGAATAGAATATAAACCGTTGGATTGTACACTTCAAAATGCTGAATCGCATAGTCTGTGAATTTTAGCCCAATAACGCCATTATTTTTTAAATGGGGTGGGCAAGACCTCCCCACCCACCTCTCAGGGTTCTTGTGAGGCTCAGAGGAGGACGTTGTGCAGGGTCTTAGACACCGTGTCATGTTAGTACAAATAGGAAGGCTGGGGCCATGGCTCTTCATACAATGGAGCAGTTTGCTGCCCTCCCTTCTTTTCTGCTCTGACTTGGGACCCCCCAGGGTGAGAGTTGCTAAGGAGTGACACTGCCATCTGGCAATGACAAGAGGAGGTTCTGGGCCTCCAATATGTCCATCCACCCCAGAGCCGGGGAGGCAAGAAGTGTCTCCTCTCACACTGCAAACTGGGAGGGACCTGACCCCACCAGGACACTCTTTTGTGTCCCAGGGCTGCCTCTCACCTCATCAGAAAGCCTCAGAGCTCAGCTTTCTACCGGAGGAGGGAGGGGCCCGTGTAACTTCAGATCTGGGAGTAACTAGGAGCAAGGTGGGGGAGAAGGGGAGAGCTGTGGGTAACAGACCATACTTTGTTGTTGTTGTTGGCTGCACCGAGAGGCTTGTGGGACCTCAGTTCCCCGACCAGGGATTGAACCCAGACCCTCGGCAGTGAGAACACAGAGTCCTGACCACTGGACCTCCAGGGAATTCCCGACAGACCGTAGTTTAAAGAAAGGTGGCTTCAGCCCTCTGAAACCTTTAGCAAGCATCAAATGCTGAAATAATGATGACGATGACTAATAGTTACCACGTGAGCATTTACTAACTGCCAAGCGAATACACATGTATGTAATCATCACAAAGACCTTACGAGGCAGGGACATTGTTGATTCCAGTTTATAGAAGAGAAGACTGAGGCACAGAAGTTTCAAGTGAACTGCCCAAGATTGCACAGCTAGAAATGACAGAACCAGGATTTGAACCCTGGTAGCCTGGCTCTACTTCCTGTTTACTCATATGCTCTGTTAGACTGTGTAAACCCTATAGGCTGCACACAATGGAAGACCAAGGTTATTACTAAGCCTGCTCAATGGCCCTCCCCTCAAGGAAGTAGGTCTCAAACTTAACCAAGCATCAGAATCATCTGGGGGTGTGTGTGTGAAAAATACAGAGTCCTGGGCCCACCCCAGCGAAACTGATTCACTGAGCCTGGCAGACCAGGAATCTGCATTTGTGACCAGTATCCCAGGTGACCCCGATGAAAGCTGTTCCGGACATACTTGGAGACACTTGACCTCCCTGAATCAAGAACCAACTTTTGGGCCAGGCTGGCTAGGTCTGCCCCACGAGGTGGACTCTCTCTGCTGAGGCAACGCCACACTTATCCCAACTCCACTGCCCTCATCCAAGTCCTACCCATCTTTAAAGGCCCAGGTCGAGTTCTACATAGTGTCCTAAGCCCTCCACAGGAGTAGCAGACCACTCTGGTCTAAGTCCTTAACCCCTTACAGAGGAACCCGCACTGCTTCAGAGCCTCATTCTAAGCTGCCTGATGTTCCTACCTCAGCATCCCGTGGCTACAGGCTTTTTCTGATGAACTAGATCATGGCATGTGCCTTAAATGTAGAAGCTTTTATTTTCCTTGTGTGTGTCCCCCACAGCTCATAGTAGGTTAGCGTTCAGTAGAGACCTGTGGATTTGGTTACAGACCTCAAGTGCCATACGCTCCTATTGCAATGATTAGCATGACCAATGTGCACAGCTGGCTAGTTCAACATCTGCCTGCCCAGGGTCCCAGTCCAAGGGTCTGGATCCTTCCTCCATGGGATCCAGGTGATTTCTCCACACCAGGCACCATTCTAGCACTGTGGGTCCAGAGGATGCACCCTCTCTGAGGGCTGACACAACCAAACAGCTCATTCTAATACTGCATCTTTGGGTGCAATTTTGCCCCCTGGGGACATTTGGCAGTGACTGGAGACATTTTCAGTTGCGACAACTGGCGTGGTTGGGCTACTGACATCTAGTGGGTAGAGGTGAGGGATGCTGTTAAACATCTTACAACGCACAGGACAGCCCTACAACAAAGCAGCCCCCAGCCCCAAATAACAGTTCCGAGGTTGAGAAAGTCTGCTCTAACAGAGTATGCCAAACCTGCAGCATAGCAACGACTGATGTTAATAATGAGAACCCAGAGGAAGGAACGATGAACTCCCAGGGAGTACAGGGGTGTTGGAAACGGATTCGCAGAGGAGATGCTCAGTACATATGAACGGATTGATGAGCGATGGATAGGAAGATTTTACCGGGCAGAGGCAGGCAGGAAGGAGAGGGTGTTCCTGGCTGCGAGGTGTAAGAGTGGCTGGCAGGTTTGGGAAGCTGTTGCTGAGTACAATGTGGCCAGAGTGCCTGGTGCTTGTCACCCAGCACATCTGCTGCCATCTTATTCCCTCACTCATTTGATCGGCAAACTCTGACAGAGTGGCACGGGCAGCTCTGGCCCTGCTGGAATCATCCCCGATTCCGAATTAGTGATCTCTGAGCAAACAAGGTTTACTTCAACGGGTGTACAGGGTTGAGCTGAATGTGGCCATTTAGCTGCAGTGAGAGGTGAGACCCCCTAGGTCTGCGGCTGTGAAAACACAGCAGTGGCATCATCTTAAAAGGCTACCATCTGAGGTTGATGTCTTCCTTCCCAGAACAATGAACGAGGGGTTTCCTGCTGTGGCACGTGAGGAAAACGGGTTTGAAAGAGTGTACGTGCTTCTCAAAGTTAGATAGGAATGAAAACACATTACAAAGGAATTCTGAAGAAAAAGAATTAATCCTGGTAATGTTTGTCTCTTTAAAAAAAAAAAAAACCCAACTGTAGATGGCCCTGTTTATTTTGAATAGGTGTTTTCCTTGATGAGCTCAATTTTGCCATCTCCTCTCATATCTCTCTTTAGGTGTCTCTCTCTCTTGCTTTGGCTTCTCCACCTCTGTCTCTCTTCACATTGAGTGCCTGTGCGTGTGCATTGTGTGTACACGCTTCTCTTTTTTTGTCTGCATTTTTGTGTTTCTTTGAATCTGTTGCTCGCATTCTCTCTCTCTCTCTCTCTCTGCCTCTCTCTGAGTTTCAATATTTTTCTTATTTCTAGTCACCTGTTTCTGAGTCTGCTTCTCTCCCCCTTCCCCATTCCTTGAACCTCTTTCTCCTCCTCTGTCTTTAGCCTCTCTCAATAACTGACCACAGTAGATAACTGAAGTATATTTCTATTACTGGTTGTATTTACCGACTAGAGTTACATGCTCCCCATTCTTGATTTTTAAAAGCAATTGATGGAAACGTTTTCTATTTCTCTCACCCTAATGTTCCCTGAAGGAAGCTGCATTTTACTTTCATCTTCCTCCATTGATTTATTTTTCTATTCTGTGGGTCATCCCTTGAGAGGAAAAAAATACAAGTTCTCCACTGTCCTTTCACTGTATTTCAGTGACGAGCTGGCCCAGGCCCAGGGGGTGTGGAGGCACCAAGGCGCGTAACGCTGGGGAGACAGCAGTGAGGCTCTGGGCTGGGGGTGCCCCAGTGCTCTGCCACTGAGGGATTTTCTTGGTTGATCTGATTTTATCGGAGCCAAAACGTGCTTTGAGTTTAACAGGCAGCTCTGGAGGAATATCTACGGATTCCTAATTCATCACCACAGACTCCCTCTTCAGTGTTGTCTGTAGTGGCCGGAGAGGGATAGAATATGATTGAAGATAGTCTCAGGGAGCAAATCTTTTACATCTTAAAAGGAGAGAGGGGCTTCCCTGGTGGCGCAGTGGTTGAGAGTCCACCTGCCGATGCAGGGCACGGGGGTTCGTGTCCCGGTCTGGGAGGATCCCACATGCCGTGGAGCGGCTGGGCCCATGAGCCATGGCCACTGGGCCTGCGCGTCCGGAGCCTGTGCTCCGCAACGGGAGAGGCCACAGCAGTGAAGGGCCCGCGTACCGCAGGAAAAAAAAAAAAAAAAAAAAAAAAGGAGAGAGATTTTCAGCCTGGCAGGAACATTGAACTAGATCCGGGAACTCTTCGAAGGTTTGCACTTTCCTCTTTGGCTCAGACCTTTGATACGCGGGACGCCTTTTTTGCTAGGTTATCGGGTCCAGCGCTCCATTCGACCTCTTGCTGGAATTGACTTCTCCATCTTTCTGTCCTGGCCCTCATCCTGTCACTCCTGGACTCTCCCAGGGGTCATGATAAATAGAGTCACAGGACATGGAACATCGGGGATGAAAGGGCCCAGGCTAATTGCCTCACCTGATAAAGGAGAAAACGAGTCTCAGAGGATGGAAATGATTTGCCCCAAAAGCACAAGGCTACCTGGTGGTGGATGTCCCCAGTATCCCCTACTTGGCTGGAGTCTGTGGACTAGATCCCCATCTCTGCTGACAGTTCCAGGATCTGGGGCACACGGCCAGCCTGGCAGCATGAGTGGGTCCATATGGCAGCCCTCAGGGACCATCCCAAGGCATACATGATGCTCACCCCCCAGAAGGATCACAGATGACCCCCTGCCAAAGTGAAGGGGAAGGAGGAGGGGAAACTACTGAAGCAATCACTCCTATGTGCACTTTCAGTCTCATTGAATTCAATTTCATTTATTGATGTATTAGTGTAAGCCAGGCTCTTTGCTAGAACTGGGGACAATAGGAAGTTGAGAGCTTTAGGCTGTAATACTGAGGTACATGTAAGGTGACAAAGGGGCAGAGAATCAGTCCTCTCTCCCAACTCAGTTGGGTAGGGGGGTGACTCCAGGAAGGCTTCCTGGAGGAGGTGATGTCACGAGAAGTAACTGGACTAACGTTCCATTGGACCCTTCCTCCGTGAGCTCCTGGTCAGGGCCTTCTAAGGAATACCATGGAAATGAAAGGCATTTTGACTTATTAGCAATTCAGATCAAAGCACTTAATGTTTCCAACTCAGTCTCCAGATTCACTCACCAGCTGTGTGGCTACAGGCAAATCACGTGACCTCCTGAGTCTCCCTTGAGTGCTCTGGGGCTGGGGTGAGTGTCCAGCAAGATGCGATCTGGGAATGCAACTTGCACATTTTAAAGTGCTCCGACATGTGGGCCATTACAGCCCTTAGGATTCCATTTAAATCCTCTGGCCTTGGAGTGCAGCTGAAAGCAAAGCCATACCCCTTCCCTGGAGGGCACGACAAAGGAGCAAAGAAGTAGGGCCTCAGACCTAGTGTCCTCGGACTCACCCTGAGCCTCTCCTGGCCTCCATTTCCTCACCTGAGAAATGAGGGTGTTGGTCTTTTCCTTTAAGGTGCCTTCCTTCACGCAGAGGCCTGCGTGACCTCTGACCCTGACTGCCACCTCAGGCTAAGCCCCTAGCTCTGCCACTCTGGTGCACCACAGCAGAGCAGGGGCTCTGCTCCATTCAGGAACCAAGATGCTACATATATACAATAGAATATTACTCAGCCATAAAAAGACACGAAATTGAGTTATTTGTAGCGAGGTGGATGGACCTAGAGTCTGTCATACAGGGTGTAGTAAGTCAGAAAGAGAAAAACAAACACCGTATGCTAACACATATATATGGAATCTAAAAAAAAAAAAAAAAAATGGTTCTGAAGAACCTAGGGGCAGGACAGGAATAAAGACACAGATGTAGAGAATGGACTTGAGGACACGGGGAGGGGGAAGGGTAAGCTGGGACTAAGTGAGAGAGTGGCATGGACATATATACACTACCAAATGTAAAACAGATAGCTAGTGGGAAGCAGCCACATAGCAGAGGGAGATAAGCTCCGTGTTTTGTGTCCACCTAGAGGGTGGGGTAGGGAGGGTGGGAGGGAGGAGATATGGGGATATATGTATATGTATAGCTGATTCAGATAAAGCAGAAACTAACACACCATTGTAAAGCAATTATACTCCAATAAAGACGTTAAAAAAAAGAACCAAGATGCTGGAAATGAGCTCCATCCCCAAAAAGAGAGTGCAAAGGAAAAAAAGATCTGCCATTTTCCTCAAAATAAAAACAGAGGCAGATGGCTGGGAGGGTTTTCATGGCTAATTAAATATGCTTTAGCCTCTAAGTTAATTATGAAATGGTTCCTGCAGGGGGAACTCTGCTTTGCATGGAGTGGGTTCAGGTAAGTAGCCTGGGGAGGCTGCAGGGGCCCCCTTTGCATCTCTCTCCGACATGAATAAAAGGTCCTCCTGTCTAGGCCTCAGAGGCAACAGCAAAGGCCACCAATTCAGGGGGTGACAGGAGTCACTCACTTCCCCAGGGCATTTGTAAAGAGAGAGGTACCAAACAGCAGAGCTGGGACTCCATAATTTCCTTTCGGAGAATTTCTTCTAAGGCCATTATCAGAAACCCAGATAAAGATTTCCTGGACGAGAATATTTGCCACAGCACCATTTATAATCATGAAAAATAGGAAACCGCCTAGATGCCTGCAAATAGAGAACTGGCTACATAAATTCTGATACAACCAGACAATGAAATATCATGTAGTCATTAAAATGGCGTTTTTGAAAACTAGATAATGACATAGGGAAGAGCTCTGGTTGTATAAAATGAAAAGAGCAAGATGCAGAATTGTATATAACGTACCACCTAATCTTATAAATAGTTGTGCACAGGAAAAAAAAAAAAAGGGTGGCACGTTAAATGCTAATAATGATTATTTTTGAGAGAGAAGATTCTGGGAGCTTTTACTTCTTTCCATGAGCACCTTTCTGTATTTTCTTAATTCTTTGCAATGAGCATGTATTACTCTCATAGTCGGGGAAATAATAAAATTTTGTAAATGCCAGAACCACTTATAATGGATTTCCGAGTGGGCCTGAACAATTTTTCACACCTCCTTTGAAGTCAATGAACTTTACTAAAATGTGAGATTCCAGGATCGATAAAGCTGGGCAAGAGTTTATTTTCTAGAACTCTCGAGGGCAGATGCTTTCAACGGGCAGCACCGCACATGTTAATTGCCCATTCCCACTAGTGGAAGGAATATGACATGGCGTCTGGCTCTGTCAGCTATGACAAATGTCCAGGGGTCCGGGGGAGAGGAGTTAGGCAGGAGTTCCTGGAACCACCTAATCTAAGGACTTGTGGCCTTGGGACTAACGAGGTTGGCAAGGATACAGCTAAGGTGTTCCGAGTAGGAGAAATCTTTACGGTCTGGAGAAGCATAAGGATGAGAAGAAGGTCAAGGGTGAAATCCCAGTCTGGCTAGGACCATAATACTGGACTCTCCTTGGTCTCTGGAACCTCCTTGGAGTCCCCAGAATTATGTAGGGACAGTGGTAGCCAGGCTGACCTGTAGAAGCTGAGAAGGTATGATTGACCTCACATGCCTACTGGCATGACAGGCATAGGGGATGGAAATAGAAAAAAAATTCACAAATGTTCATATGATCCAAACACCACTTGACATTATGACAGTTGCCATCCCTTGTCAATCTAGCAAGCCCCAGTCACTAACACAACTCACATCCCAGAATTTAAAAGTAGGGGGTGGGCTTCCCTGGTGGTGCAGTGGTTGGGAATCTGCCTGCAAATGCAGGGGACACGGGTTCGAGCCCTGGTCTGGGAAGATCCCACATGCCGCGGAGCAACTAAGCCTATGAGCCAGAACTACTGAGCCTGCGCGTCTGGAGCCTGTGCTCCGCAACGGGAGAGGCCGTGGCAGTGAGAGGCCCGTACACCGCGATGAAGGGTGGCCCCCGCTCGCCGCAACTAGAGAAAGCCCTCGCACAGAAACGAAGACTCAACACAGCCATAAATAAATAAACAAATAAATAAATTTATATTAAAAAAAAGTAGGGGGCATTACCACAAGAGGGGAAGGAAGGAATTCTGTGTTTTGTCCTTATGAAGCGCTCTCTGGTGATGGTACTCCGTCTCTGGGCCCAGTGGTTGCTTCTATATACAAAGCCATCCCACGATTATGTGAAAGTCTCCATCAGGACTCTCTTGATGTTTCATTGCCACTCATGCCGCTTAACGTCACATGTGTCTTCTCCAGCTTCTAGAATCTAGCCAAAAAAGTAAGGAGAATACCAAGATCACATAAACCCTAATTGTGAGGAGAATGGAGAACTCCAACTCGACCTAACTAACCACAATCACAGGAGAAGTCAAAGAAATGAGGGATAAAAGAATTAGAGATGTTAGTGAGAGTTATCAGCTATAATGCAAGACACTCTCCAGGGGAACAAAAGAAGGGAGGGGTCCAGGCTACAGTGAGGAAGCAGCCTTGAGTATCTGCTGCCCCCTGTAACTTCTTAAGCAGGGTGCACAGCAGAACTCACCACAATTCCACTTAAGAATCACCTCCTTTGAAGCTTCTGCTACAGGAAGGAACAGCAATTATGAAAAGCACTCTCAAATCTCTCTCCCCGCAATCCAGCAAGACATAGACCTGGTCCATCACCAAAACTTTTCAAAGTAGTCCATTTTCCTTTGAAGACCACCTTAATTTTAAAGTGAATTTTTTAAAAAATATGACATTTTACAAATGGTTGCTTTATAGCCAGCTCTCTTGGAATGGGTCTTCTATTAAAGTGAAGGCTACCTGTCTCCAAGTTCATGGTAACAAATTGTCCTTTCAACAAACAGATCATGACCTGAACCCAGAAACGTGTACCAGCCTCAGTGGTCTTTACCTCTCGAACCATTGCCATCATCACATTACATTGGACTTTAACATTCCTAAATTGATTTTCCTTCGCCAGATTCGGATTTTGCACGTATATTGGCAAACATGTTGAGCTGTTATAAGGTGACACAAACCACCAGCCAACAGTCCCATTCTTAAAGCATCCCCATTCCATTTGACCTGTGCCATATGACATGTTGGTGCAATTGTTTGAATATGTTGTTGTGTTTATTGATGCAAAAAATGAGCAAAACCAGGAAATTGAAAATGCAAGTATTAGTAATAAAAAACAGAAGTTTTCACAAACTTAAGATAATTTTGAAACTAAGATGAAAATCGTCAGGATGCTGAAAGCATCAAATCTTTAGGTTCAATGAGTGTTTATTGGTCCTGAGCCTATTGATTGGATTCACACGTGAGGGAAAGAAAACAAAGTCTTGGGAATTCCCTGACTTTGGTCCAGGGGTGAGGTCTCAGCACTTTCACTGCCAGGGCCCGGGTTGCTTCCCTGGTTGGGGAACTAAGATCCTATAAGCCGCATGGAGCAGCCCTCCAAAAAAGTCTTAGAAATAAATTGTCATTAATTGTGTCTTAGAGGCAAGATATAATTAGGGAGTCGATCATTCTTTTCAGCTGAGTAAAGAATCCACCTTAAAACATACAACAATCATTAACGCACAGAGTGCAATAAGATTCTGTTCTAAGGCTTTAAGTGTATTCAGTCACTTAGTTTGCACAAGAATCCTTCAAGGTAGTTACTATAATCATTCTCATTTTCAGAAAACTGAGGCACAGAGAGCTCTCAGCCAAACGCCAAGAAGTGGCTGATTTATGCCCATGCAACCAGGGTGGCTGTCCGTGTTCTGAACCACTAGACCACGTTGCCTCTTGTATAGAATAAGGGCATCATCCAACTTTGATACATTTGATATTCATAGACGCTTTCAGGAATTTGTTCCATGTAAAAAAAATAAGGTAAAGTTCTACTGGGACAGGGCAATCCTTGAGGAAAGCTCCCTCTTTGCTGCACTTGGCTTTCATGAGCACGCTGTGGTCAACTTTCAGACCTCATATCAAAGCAGAATTGAGGAAGAATTTAGAAAAGATCAAGACAAAAGTCATTTCTGCCGTGATCAAGGCCATTAGCCAAAGAACAATCCTGTTTATACTTCATGTTAGGGAGCTGAGTTCAGGTCCAGAAAACATACAAGAACTCCTACACAACGCAGAACCCATGCATTTAAATTAGATTTCTAAAAAGCCTTTGAGAAGGGGCTGCTGAGATGCAGGATGTCTGCAGGGGGCAGATGACTTCCCTGTTGCTGGGAACACTTCCTGTAGCCTGGGGTGTGGCTGGAACACGAGGCTGGTCCACTTTGAAATGCAGGGAAACCTGTCTGCCTGGGAGGGTGAGAAGGATAGAGGATGCACCTGCCGGGCAGGTCTGATCTCAAATCTCCCAAAGCAGGTTAAGTGTTAGGGTTTCAACGTGAAGAGGTGAGCGCTTCTTCAGGGTGAATGCTGACAGCCCTTAAACTTGGAAACCAGATTTGCTGGGACTAAACATACATGGGAGCCCAGTCTGGATAGCCTGGTACCAAGGTGGGCCCTTTCATGGGTCACAGACCCCCTTCGAGAAGCTGCAGACACTCTGGGGGAAAAAAACGTACGTGCGCACATACGCATAAGGTTTCACATACACCATGCATCCCAGAACCACCACTCCCTCCCCAGACAAATCCATGTCCCCTCCCCAGACTGAAGAGTCCTTGCAGAGAGAAGGGGCATTTGGGACGTGAGCTGGGAAGGCTAAAGGGACAGAGCAACTTGGGTCACGTGACCTGTCCGCTGGTTCAAGGCCAGGTCCGGAAGGTTACAAAAGGTCTCCTCACCAGGCCCTGCCCGTCAGAGCCCCTCACAAGCTGCTCTCATTCGCGCTTTCAGCATCTTGCGAGAGGCATGGGGCGGCAACCTCATTCCTCCTGTGGCCATTCAGGGAGAGGTGAAAGCCGGATGCCTTGTCCATCCGTCCATCCTGGGGCCTGCCCTACCCGCCTGTCTCCACACGTCACCCCCCACAAGCTGTGCAGACACCCCTATCCATCTGCCTTTCTTCTACTCCTAGTGTGGCAGTGGGTGCAGGGGAGTGGGGCTGTCTACAGGAGGGGTTTCAGCCCTGGGAGCGACCCCGGACTCAGCCCACTTGGAGAGAGGCTGGTGAAGAGGACGATGCAGTACGTGGACTGGGGAAGAGCGGAGGGCTTGGAAGAGTAGGCGTAGGGACCCGTGGGGGCGCTTCAGGAAGAGGGTCGGGGGCAAGGTGGGGTGGGGCTGCAGGAAGCTCCCTGGGGGAGCTCCACTACTTGTGAGCGTGGAGCTAATGGGGGCTGTCAGCCGAGGGGGTGAGAATGTGCGCTGGGGCGGGCAGGGGGGCGCTGAGATGGGAGCGGGGGTTGTGGCCAGGATGGAAGCTGTGGATCAGAGAGACATGGCTGAGGAGTGGCCCATCGAAGGCCTGCATGGAGCTGTGGGGAGGGGTCCTGGAGTGGCATCTGTCCTGGCCTGCAGAAAGAGGTGTGGAAGAAAGAAGTCAGATGCCAAGGGTGATGGCCAGGGCCCCAGGAGATGGACGGAAACTTCTGGCAACTGCTAAGCAACCTACTTCCCGAGACTGCCCCAGATCCCTGTGCTCCTGACCTGACTCTTCAGGAGAGAGCCCACCCCTGAAGGCTGGGTTTGCCCCTCGGCCAATGCTTCCCGCGTCGTGTCCCCATAAGTGGTGAGAGCCTCACACCTGAGGGTCCAGGTGACAGGATGGCCTCAAGGTTCATCACCCCAAGCACATGTTTCTTGAACAAGTGCCCGCTGTTGGCCTCTGTGTGGATAAAGGTGACCAGAGGAGCTAGGCCAAGGGCAGGGGATGATGCCTGGGTGCGGGTGTCTGTGTGTTCAGCGGGGGGAGGCAAGGGTGGGTTAGAGGGTGCTCTCGAGGGCTGCTGCGAGTTTGCATGGGGCCCCCAAAGCCAAGCTGCCGAAACTCATCCTTGGGTCACTAGATCTCTAGCACACAGGGCCACCCTACTCCGGGGCACCCTACAGAGCGAAGGCTGTGTGAGCCTTGTGCACACACCTTGTATCAGAGCATTGAGGGCCAGGGGGCAGTAGCTTCAATCTTCTCATGGATGTGTAAGCCGCCTGCTCAAATTCTGTGCAAAGCTCTCAGAAAGGGAGGTACTTGCCCAAGGTCACCAAGATCATGGAAGCAGCGTGGAGGATGAAAAAGCACGGCCAAGGGCAGACAGACTGCTCTCAAGTCCTGGCGCCTCCACTGACCAGCTGAGCAGCCTTGGTTAAGTGATTTGACCTCTCTGAGCCTCACGTGCACAGCAGGCAGGATAAGAGCCCTGACAGCAAAGGAAAGGGTGCACCTAAAAGCGCTGATCTTCAGCCCTGCAAATGCTGGTTCCCTGTCCACCAAGCAGTGGCAGGTCTTTCGGTATCATACCTGCCTCAGTTCTCTCACTACCCTCTCAGCTTGTAGAGGGTCTTTCTGCTTTTGCTTTGTGTATTAGTTATCTATTGTTGTATGAAAAAAAATTACCCAAGGGAATTCCCTGGGGGTCCAGTGGTTAGGACTCCAAGCTTCCACTGCAGGGGGCATGGGTTCGATCCCAGGTCAGGGAACTAGGACCCTGCAAGCCGCATCCCATGGCAGAAAAAAAAAAATTACCCCAAACTTAAAACAACTGTACAGGAAAAACACACATCAAGCAAGTGTCTGACAACAGCTGGTGTCCTACAATTTCACTCAATTCTGGCAGGATCTACCTGGAAAGACCATCAGATCCCACAAGACTGACCCCTCCCCCACACACACCTCCAGAGGCTGATTGCAAATCCCAAGTTGTCTCCTGTACTTCTGACAAACTGGTCATAAATCAGGGCTCCTAGGATCTCCTTCTTGGTCCCCATCTTCAATAATTCGCTAGAATGGCTCACAGAACTCAAGGAAACACTTACTTGCATTCACTGGTTTATTACATGGTAAAGGATATGGTAAAGGGTACAGATACACAGCCAGATGAAGAGATATATAGGGCAAGGTCTGTATTACATAGTAAAGGATATGGTAAGGGTACAGGCACACAGCCAGATGAAGAGATATATAGGGCAAGGTTTGTATTACATAGTAAAGGATATGGTAAAGGGTACAGATACACAGCCAGATGAAGAGACATACAGGGCAAGGTCTGTATTACATAGTAAAGGATA
This sequence comes from Delphinapterus leucas, assembly GCF_059928025.1. Taxonomy (NCBI): domain Eukaryota; kingdom Metazoa; phylum Chordata; class Mammalia; order Artiodactyla; family Monodontidae; genus Delphinapterus; species Delphinapterus leucas. The sequence goes on along the minus strand of NC_143147.1, from coordinate 54,037,814 downwards.
TGGTAAAGGATACAGATACACAGCCAGGTGAAGAGACATACAGGGCAAGGTCTGTATTACATAGTAAAGGATATGGTAAAGGATACAGATACACAGCCAGATGAAGAGACATACAGGGCAAGGTCTGGAAGTGCTCAGAGTGCAGGAGCTTCTGTCCCCATGGAGTTCGGGTGTATCACTCTCCCAGCATGTGGATTTGTTCACCAACTGGAAAGCTCTCCAAACCCCAGATTTTGGGGATTTTTATGGAGTCTTCTTCACGCAGACACGATCGATCACTAGGTCAATCTCCAGCCCCTCTCCCCTTCCTGAAGGATGGGGAGATGGGGCTGCAAGTTCCAAACATCTAATCGTGCCTTGGTTTTTCTGGTGACCAGCCACCAACCTGAAGGTTTCCAGGAGCCCACCAAGAGTTGCCTCATTAGAACAAAAGACTTTCCTATCATCCAGGAATGTCCAAGGGATTTAGAAGCTCTGTGTCAGGAACCAGAGACAAAGACCAAGATATATGTTTTCCTATTATTTCACAACAAACATTTATTATCTCATAGTTCCTGTGAATCAGAGTTCAGAAGCAGCTTGGCTGGGGGGTTCTGGCTGCAGACAAAACATTGGTCTGGGCTGCCGTCATCTGAAGGTTTGACCAGGGCTGGTGGCTCTGCTCCAAATGGCTTATTCACGTGGCTATTGGCCAAAGGCCTCAGTTCTTACTGGCTGTGGCAGGAGGCCTCTGTCTCTCACCACGTGAGAGCTTCTGGCCTTCTCTCCACTGGGTGGCTTGAGTGTTCCCACCACATGGCAGTCGGCTTTCTCCCCGAGAAAGAGAAGGCGACCGTGGCGCCTTTGCTGACTAGTCCCAGAAGTTACATACTGCTGTTTCCACTTTCTTCTACACATTGAAGGGAAGTCACTAAGTCCGCCCACACTCACGGGGAAGGGAATCAAACTCCACCTCTACAGGATGGAGTGTCAAAGAATTTGCATACATATCTTAAAACCACCACATCTTGGCTTTCCCTACACAGACCACAAACAAATGAGCTAGGGACCCTCCAGCCAGTAGGAGCCCCTCAGCATCTGGAGGACTTGGTTGAAGTGGGGATAAGATATCCAAATATCTGAGGACATTTGGAAGGTCTCTAATAGCCCTCAGCAAACATCCCCTGGAGGACACAGCAGAACTGGCCAGAGTGGGTGAAGGCCCCACCCACACCATCCTTCCAGCCCCTTCCTGATTTCCTGAGTCAGACTGGGGGTGAAATGTTGCTCATCCAAGTTTCAAGGGGCAAATTACTACTATTTTGGGCATAGCTGAGGCAGCCAGTCAGGGCTGCACCTGAAATGCGGGAGAATCCTTGCACCCAGTAGGGGTCCCTCTAGTCAGTATTTCCCATCATCCCTGATGATGAGAATCACGTGTGCCCCAGCTCTAACCTACTGCGTCAGAATTTTCAGAGCAGAAGACCAGTGATCTAGAGAGTTGACAAAGTACCCCAGGTGACTCTTACCATCAGGGACATTTGGGAAATTATAGGGCTGATGGAAAGAGGACAATCCAATGAGGAGCCACAGCTAACTTCAGTTACTGAATCTGTAAAATGGGAATAACCAGGATTATGTCAATTGCCTAAAGGCAAGCCTGGAACAAATGGTTTCTTGGGGTTCCTTTCAGCTCGGGACCAGAGCAGAGAGGAAGTGTGAGAGAGATTTTGGCAACTGGAACCAGTAAACTCCCTCAGGGAAAGAGACTGTAGTTAAGGCAAATGAAGCAGGCATGCCCGTCTTTCTCTTGAGTGCTGAGACTCATCTGAGGAGTTGGTGTCACAGGGCCTCCTGGGGCCCCTGGGGGCTGCCCACCCACTCCGCAGCTCTGGCAGGGGAAATCTGTCAGCTGGGTTTGGCAGCTCTCCCAGCACCAACCCAAGAAGGCTCTGAACAGAAATGAAATCTGCCTTCTCACTCCAGAGGATGTACTCTCCTCTCCCCCGTGAGTCAGCCACACACATGCAAACCCAGAATATTCTGGGTGGACAGATGAAGGGAAGATGGGAGGGAACCCAAACCAGCCTGTGGGGCAAACTGGCAAATCCAAGGACTTTGGTAGCAGAGAGACCTGGGTTCAAATCCTACCTCTACCACCTCCTGGCTCTGTGACCTTGGGCCAGTTTCATGGTCTCAGTTTCTTCCTCTGTGAAATGGGAATAATAATATCATTGTGGCCGTTACGAAGAGAGGTAACAGAGCATAGTGGCCAGTAGCTCAGCTCTGAAGCCAGACTTCCTGGGTTGAATCCCAGCTGTACTACTTACTACCTGTGTAATCTTGTGCAGGTCACCTAACCTCTTTTTTTAAAAATAACATCTTTATTGTACCTAACCTCTTAAAGCCTCAGTCTCTCTAACTATAAAATGGGAGTAATGATAGTTCCTACTCCAGATGGTTGCTGTGAGGATATGAGTTAAGTTACGTGAAGCACTCAGAGTACAGGCACACAGTAAGTGCCACATACGTGCTCTCCGTATAAAGGAAGGCTCCGGGATACATGGAAACTGCTTTCGGTCACCCTAGAGCATGGATGGGGAAGAAAACTGGACTTGACTGAGCCCCAGCAACAGGCCACTGTGCTAGGTGTTTCCACATCCAAGTCTTCCTCCTGCTGTCACCTCCCTCCTCTTCTGGTTGCTTTCCATTCCACTACTCACCCCCCATGAAGTCGTCCCCTCCTCCTGCCCGCCTCCTGCCAGAGATGGGTTACTTTGACAAACTTGAACCAAGGTCCTCTCATATCACGAAGCCCCATACAGAGTCCCCAGGAAAGGGCCAGGGTGCTGGGGGCTTGGGAGGTAAGACGAAGGAAGAGAACAAAACCCAGATCTCAGGGAGCAAAGGACATCATCCTTGGAGAGGCAGGTGTGGCAGTAGGCCAGGTGGCAAGCCAGTGACCATGCAAATGGTGACAGCGCTCTAAGGCAGTGCTTCTCCATGCCGGCTGCACCTCAGCTTCAGCTGGGGAGCTTTAAAAATGCTGAGGCCTGGGCCCTACTCCACAGGGTCTAATGTAATTACCCTGGGATGTGCCTGGGCACTGAGAACTTTGAAAGCTCCCCAGGTGATGCTCTCGTGCAGCCAGGGCTCTGGAACAGTGGTTCTTAAACTTCAACATGTATAAAAATCATCTAGAGGTGGGCTTCCCTGGTGGCGCAGTGGTTGAGAGTCCACCTGCCGATGCAGGGGACACGGGTTCGTGCCCCGGTCCGGGAAGATCCCACATGCCACGGAGCGGCTGGGCCCGTGAGCCATGGCCACTGAGCCTGCGCGTCCGGAGCCTGTGCTCCACAACGGGAGAGGCCACAACAGTGAGAGGCCCGCGTACAGCAAAAAAAAAAAAAAAAATCATCCAAAGGGCTTTTTAAAATACAGACTGCTGGGCCCCACCCCTAGAGTTTCTAATTCTGTAGGTCTCAGGAGTGGCTTAAGAAGGTGCATTTTTAACAAGTTTCCAGATGCTGCTGATGCTGCTGGGTCCCTGGGACTACATTTTGAGAACCGCTATTCTAGGGCAGGGGTCAGCAAACTAAGCCTCTTGGGCCAAATCCACCCTGTGGCCTGTTTGTTATAAATAAAGTTTTATTGAAACACAGCCACACCCACTCATCCACATATTGTCTGTGGCTGCTTTCATGATACAACAGAGTTGAGTAGTAAGGACAGACTCCATATGCCTTGCATAGCCCCAAATGTTCATTATCTATCTCTTTACGGAAAACAATTTGCCACTCCAGTTGTAGAAGCCACGGGTGGTGATCCTGGGTCCCTGAGTGACTGCCTGGAGAAGAGCTTTCTTACTAACCTTGGGCTGTTACATGAGGAAGAAAGAATATCAACCAACATTGTTTAAGCCACGGTATGTTGAGGTCTCTTTTTACAGTAGCTCAGCTTCAGCTACATTCGTTTTTTAAATAAATTTATTTATTTATTTTTGTCTGTGTTGGGTCTCTGTTGCTGCACGCAGGCTTTCTCTAGTTGCAGCTAGCGGGGGCTACTCTTTGTTGCGGTGTGCAGGCTTCTTATTGCGGTGGCTTCTCTTGTTGCGGAGCACGGGCTCTAGGAGCGTGGGCTTCCGTAGTTGCAGGACATGGGCTCAATAGTTGTGGCTCGCGGGCTCTAGAGCGCAGGCTCAGTAGTTGTGGTGCACGGGCTTAGTTGCTCCGCGGCATGTGGGATCTTCCCGGACCAGGGCTCGAACCCGTGTCCGCTGCATTGGCAGGCGGATTCTTAACCTCTGCACCACCAGGGAAGTCCTGTCAGCTATACTCTAACTCCTGGTTCCAGCACTTCCTGGCTGTTCTATAGCCTCTCTGAGCCTCAGTTTCCTCATCTGTAAAATATGAAAAATAATATCAACTTTATGGGTTATTGGAAGAATTAAAAATATGAATCCCTGGCTCATAGAAGGGGCTCAACAGATCCTAGTTCCCTTATCCACTACCCAGTGTACTTGGGGAAAGCAGGTCACAATCTGACACGTCAGAGAAAAATTGCTAAAACCTCTACGTGCTTGTTTTGCTCTTAAACCAAAACACACTCCATTTCCCCACTCCCTGCTGCAAATGCATACAGTTTTCTTTTATTTGGAGGCTGGCACAGCTGTTCACTTGCAGAAGTGTCCTGCTCTACTCCAATGAGCCGATCTTGGAGCTACTTTAACATAACAGTCTCTCCAGGTGGGAGACCCTCTGACTGGGCTAGAGGTTGAGGAAACTGGCTTAAGCGGCCACCCATAGCTCCGGAGGGGGCTGCATGGGAACACTTCATACCAAGGTCAGTAATTACACAATTTCTACTTGGTCCCACTTAGTGCCAGTCATGGAGTGGGGTTGCCTTTCCCCACTACTGGTGGAGAGTAGGTTGGTTAGTTCAAAAGCATGCTTTGATCATATGCTGATTGTTGGATACGGTGCCAAGGAACTGAGGAGGAAGAAAGAAGCGGGGATACAGTAAGAAACAGACCAAGAAGCACCGCTGTCAGCAGCGCTTTGCAGGAGCCAGCTAGAAGCCAAGAAGTAGCCAGACAGGAATACTCAGGGATGCCTGGGGCCCTGAGTAAAGTCCATTCCACACCTGGCTGCTCACCTAGTCACTTGGGGAGTTGTTAAATATACAGATTTCCAGGTCTACCCTGGTCCAACGAGGCAGATTCCCTGGGGTGAGGACCCAGGACTCTTTAGTTTTAACACACTCCCGGGGTGATTCTGGTGGTACCAGCATAGCACTGGTCTGAGGATAGATTTTTTTTTTTTTTTTTTTGTGGTACGCGGGCCTCTCACTGTTGCGGCCTCTCCCGTTGCGGAGCACAGGCTCCAGACGCGCAGGCTCAGCGGCCATGGGTCACGGGCCCAGCCGCTCCGCGGCATGTGGGATCTTCCCGGACCGGGGCACGAACCTGCGTCCCCTGCATCGGCAGGCGGACTCTCAACCACTGCGCCACCAGGGAAGCCCTGAGGATAGATTTTGAGGAAACACTACACTAAATGTAATAGGAAGGAGGACGTTGATGCCCACAGATCTGGGTTCAAATTTTGGGTCCAAGGCACAAAAAAAAGACCAAGCATAATAGAAAAAAGTGATGAGTTGAGCTATATAAATTTTTTTTAAAACTTCTACCATTCAATTATTATTATTTCTATCTATTATTATTTTCGTAATAGATACTATTATGAAAATGAAGAGACAAACCACAGACTGCTATCTGCACACAGCACCTGCTATGGGCCAGGCCCTCTTCGAAGGGCTTATTTAATCATCACAACTTTCTGTGGTAGGTACAATTATTGTCTCCATTTTACAGATGAGGGAACTATGTTCCAGCAAGGTTAAGCAACTTGCCTGAGGGTGCACAGCTAGAAAACTGGCAGAGCTCGTCACCAGGACTCTACACTGCCTCCCAGCTCAAGCATGATTAACAACCAGAGCAGCTTGTAGGTACCCATTATGGTCAGGATTGGCAGAGGATACTCCAGTTCTTTCCTTGATTGAAGTAGAATTTGTTCTTTGTTTTGCAGACCTTGGAACTCCTCCGGGACCCCCAAGCTGTTTTCACCATACAGGAAATTTGGGCTTTGGCATTGTCTCCAGCCCTTTGTTGCTATTTGCAGATGGTCTCGTCCTCTGTCCGCAGCTGCTCAAAGTTCACCTGTGCAACAGATCCTCTAGTTACAACGTTCCTGAGAGGTTGGTGCCTTCTGAGATACAACCTACAGGATGCCAGCTCCTGAAGGATGCCAAAGCGGTGGCCCCCTTCTTGGTGCCCAGTCGATGTCACATGCCTGTTCTCCCTTCAGCAGTAAGTAATCGTGGGAGGGGACTGATGATCGGCTTCTTTGGGCAGCAAGAGTAACTCCCTGATTGAAACAGACCCCCCCACTGGACAGAAAGGTGACTGTCTCAACCTTTCCCAAGTAGCATCATTAATCATCCCCCAGATTCAATAGTCCAGGAATGTTCAACAGCCCAAGAACGTCCTTTCTTAGCCTGGCGAGGAGTGCCATCAGTCAGAAAGGCAGGGAGGGGTGGGTATATCAGAAGACCTCTGGCGCCTTCATAACTGCATGAGTAGCAGCCAGCTGGGAGTGGTCCAAGGGGGCTGAGCAAAGGAAGCAGGCTGGATAAGAGGGTAATACAGTGGAGGGGCAGTTTGGAGCCACTGCCTCCAGAACCTTCTCTGAGTCTGGCCCTATGAAGAGTAGAGAAGGAGAGGGGAAGAAGAGAGGCCTCAGATCTCAGCAGCAGCTGCAGCTGGTCCTTCCCATCCAAGGGGCCAGGATATTCTAGAACTACTGAGCCTACCCAGGAAAGGTTCAGAGGCTGGTGATGCCCCTAGCGTGAGAGCCTACTGTGTCTACGTCTTTGTCCAAGGCAAAACAACACCATCTGGCTGGGAGACGAGACGTGTATTCAACATAAGAGCTGAGGACTCAGGGAAGGGCTCTCTGGAGGGGCTGCAGGGAAGAAGTAAGCCATGAAAGAAATGACACTTTGGCCATGAGGAAGGCAAACACAATCCAGACAGAGAAAAAAAAAAAGTTCATTCATCCATTCAGTGAGCACTTATTGACCTACTATGGTCGGGCACTGTTTTAGGTCCTTGGGATACAAAGGTTTACAGGATGTGACCTGTCTCCTGAGCAGGCCAGGTTTAGGGTGAGGCAAGTAGGCAGCGAGTGGGCAAAATAAGGAGTTACTTACTCACAGGGGCCAGCCCTGCCCTCTCATGACTCTGAGAATGAGAGCCTCCTGAAAGTTTGCTCCCTGGGTACCTTGCCCATCTCACCCCATTCCCAGCCCTCCTCCTGGGGGACTCATAGTTCAGGATGAGCAAAGGTCTGAAGGTGGGATGCTGTGACCTCCTTAGCATGGCATTCAAGGCCCTCAGGATTTGGCCCCACCTACCGTTTGAGGACCATCTCTTGCCCTCTCTCCTTTAAGCCTTTGCCCAGCCAAACCATGTTTACCTTCTGAATACGGTGTGAGCCTTCGCACCTCCATCCCCCACCCGGAATCCCCCACCCCCAATCCCGCATTCCCTGGCCAGGTCTGGCCCCCTTCAGGACTCAGCTCAAGCAGCACCCGCTCTCTGGTGCACCCTCAACCACCGGAACCCTTGGTGCCCAGGGCAAGAACAAAGACCAGCTTGGTAGCCCCGGATATGGCTCAGGGGTGGGGAGCAGCGTATTATTAAGTATATGCACCTGGAAGCTGCCTATTTTAAATTACCATTCTTCCTACCAAGTGTCTCGCTGTGTAGGAGGCATGTCCTGTCATCAGGTAAGTATAGTAACATTTTTCATTACAAAATCTAAAATCATTTTTTCCCCAAATATCACAGTCTCTCTATTTTTTTTTTTTTTTTTTGTGGTACACGGGCCTCTCACTGTTGTGGCCTTTCCCGTCGCGGAGCACAGGCTCTGGACGCACAGGCTCAGCGGCCATGGCTCACGGGCCCAGCCGCTCTGCAGCATGGGGGATCTTCCCAGACCGGGGCACGAACCCGTGTCTCCTGCATCGGCAGGCGGACTCTCAACCACTGCGCCACCAGGGAAGCCCAGTCTCTCTATTTGACGAGTCTGGGATTCCAGCCCTGGCAATCACTCCCCACGAGAAGTGAGGGTTTCCCTCTATGAGCTCTGAGGCCCCCTGTGAGCCCAAGCATCCCGTGTCAGTCTCGGAGCCTCCCCTCCCGCCCAGGGCAGCCAGCTGTGGATCTCCAGACAAAGCACAGGGCCTGGCGCAGGGTCAGAGAGGTGACTGAGCGGGGTTCAGGGGTTGTATCGAGGAGACCACCTGGCTCAGAGCGTGAAACAAGATTGTGACCAAGACATAGGCAGGTGCCATTCAGGGCAGAGAGGCCTGAAGGCTGCGCGGGAATCAGCCGGAGAGGGAGGGAAAGACCACAGGCCCCGAAAGGGCTCCCCTGATTCAGAGCAAAGCCAAGTGCCTCGGAGAGGCGGAAGGGGCTGTGAGGCTCAGTCACACCTGTGAGGCTGGCTCCAAGTACAGGCCCTGCCGGCTCTGATGAGAGTCTCCTCAAAGCATGCCAACAGATGTCTTGTGGAGGGGAGAAACCGCAGAGAAATTACCACCCCAGTTGTGACTTCTCCCATGGAACTAAAAACAGCACATCTACCCCATGCTCTCTGTCTCCAGATGGATTCTGAAGCCTCTCTGCCCTGAGGGGGCTGGAGGTGGGGCAGACACTAGCCTGGGGAGGGGTCCCTGGGGGAGGACAAACCTGGGAGCTCAGAGAACGAGTGGCACCCCCAGACTGGGTCTATGGCCTTGGAGGAAAATCACAGTGTGCTCCCTGTACCAGCCCCATGACACCCTGATCCCAGGAGGAGCATGGGAGAGCCGCAGCAGGGGTCCTTGTGCCCCTTTATTTGGATGGGGTAGGTCAGGCACGGGTAGATTAGGGATCATAAGCAAAAGGTGAAAAGCCAACACTTTTCCCCCGGTGGCCCACCTGGCAAAACATCTCCGAGCCCCGAGAAAGCAAGTAGAGAGGCTAAGACACGGCTTGAGAAGCCTAAATGAGCAAGTCATGGGAAAGCACTTTGTCAACACTATTATGCTGTTATTACAGATGCACAGGGTGACATCGGGATTCTGAATGCAGCTATAACCGCTTTGGCTTGGGTGGACCCCGAATCACCCGTAGCTGCTCCCCCTCCAGACCCCCTAGCTCTCCCACTGCTGAGACCTGCCTGTGAGGACACAGGGGAGCCCTTGCCTCTCCCTAGCCGGTCCCCTCCTTCTCCTCCCCGCCTCCCTGGGCCGTGGGCAGGCTGCCCAGCACTATCAGGCAGGGTGGCTGCTTTGGGCTCAGACACCCTGGGCCCAGCCTTGGCAGTGAGCGAGGGGATGGATTGCAAGCTCTGGGGTAGGAGCTGCTGCATCAAACACACGCGGAAGGGTGTGACCATGATGGGCAGGGAGCGTTCCCAGCCCAGCCTGGGCCAAGGCACGTTTCCGCCCAGAGCAGCTGGCCTTAGGGGCAGAGAAGTACAGGGTCCCCAGGAGCCCCTGGAAGGCTCCTGTTTACAAGTCTCAGCTTGGCCAACCACGGCTTCCTGTTTCCCACAGCGTCGGATGCGAGCTCTCTAGCCTTCTCGCCACGGCCCTCCCTGCCCTGTCTCTCTTTGATGTTTATCAGAAGTCACTTTCTTTTCAGCCAGACTGGCTGTACCTACTGTGTGCCACGCAGGGGCCTAGGCACCTAGGGTGCTACCAATGTAAACGGCACGCCTGCCCTCACACAGAGGCCATTTCCCCAAAGTAACAGAAGGCAGCGAGAACTCCACCCACAGCTGAACAGAGCTCAGGAACTGGGATGGGGGAGAGGTTCTGGGAGGCAAATTCTGGAGGTGGGCAGGGCTGGTGGTATCTGAATGGCCCCTCAGAGCCAGATCTCATCACAGCTCAGTCACTCCCACCTTGGGGCCTTTCCTCAACCATTCCCCGTGCCTGAAATGCCCTCTATCTTCCTATTGGGTTCCTGCCTCTCGCTTTGCTAAGAATACCCCACATGACGCTATGAACGGCTCAGAAGTGCATCTAATACCAAGAGGAGATAATACTGTAATAGTGCCTGTTGTTTAGCACTAGTTCTGTGCCAGGAATAACGCTAAACATTTACATGCATAATCTCTTCTAGTCCTACAACAGTCTCACAAGGAAGGTATTTTTGTCCCCATCCTATAAATGGAGAAAGTGTGTCTCAGAGAGGTAAAGTAACTTGCTCAAAGTCACACAGCTAGTCAGTGGAGTTCTGTTTCCCGCTAAAGCCCGCATTTACAACTGCCGCCTGTGCTGCCTCCCAAACTGGGTAAGCTTGAAACTCCGCTTCTCCAGAGACACCTCAGGGTGTCCCCTACATCACACCTTCAACCCAGTTCATAGACAGGCCATCTAAATCATAGCAGTTACAGACAGACAGCAGATGCCCTCTTTCCAGCCCTGAGAGTCTCCTCGGGTCACGGACAGAGGGCTGACTAGAGTCAAAAAACTGGATCCTGATGCTACTTTGCCACCTTGGATGAGTCCTCCAACTCAGACTGACGGTGTCAACGTGGACAACGTGCTTATTCTCCCTGGGCTCTGGCTTCCTGCAATGGAAGATGATGCCGTTGGATTGGGGCAGTGGTTCTCAGGCAAGACTGCCTCAACCCCCCAGTGAGACCCAGGACAAAGAAAGGTGCTTTGGCCCCAGGTCCGCCTCCCTCCAGCCCCCAGCCCCCCTCGCCTTGAGCCGCCCTCTCTGCAAAAGTGTGAAAATGTGAGCAATTCTCTCAGCAAGGCAATTTCCCTCGGCCCCTCCACATCTTCGGAACTGCAAGGCAACTTCCCTCGGCCCCTCCACATCTTCGGAGCTGCACTGCAGGCTTTTTCTTCACTGAATGTGCTGCCCGAGCCCCAGCTCAGTGGGCAGCGTGCGGCTTTGAAAGGGGGCCTTACCCGAAGGCTGTCCCTCCCTCAGCGGGATCAGCTGATGATAGCGATGGGGGAAGGGCACCAACAGTTTTTTCCACTCCCGCTGGGGACAGTGAGAAGCATGCAGTGAGGTAAACAGGTGAAGGGCTCTCCTGTGAACAACACCCCACCCGTGTATATACCCTTAAGAGTTCTTCTATTTTAAGAACTCACTGTGAAAAAGTATCCATTTTGTCCCTGTATAACTATGCCCCTTCATCTCAGCAATTAAGATCAGTGGCTAAAAGTGAACTTTCTGAAATCAGCCTGTCTGGTTGTCCAGCTCCCCCACTTTCTGGCCTGGCTGTGTGACCTCAGGCAAGTTACTTTACCTCTCTGAGCCTCACTTTCCTCACCTGTAAAGGATGATAATTGTACAGCTTGGCAGAAGGGCTCGATGAATTGTAGCTTTGGTGACTCTCTTACTGTGGGAGACACGGAGACTTGCCACCCAGAAACCCCTTCGAGGAAGGGGTGGCTGCCCAGCTTCAGGGGGCTGGGAGGCGGGGTGTGCCGGGTAAGCACACAGCTTCAGCTACAGAGAGCGGCTTTGCCCCAGGTCAAGCCCCTCCCAGGGCAGCCCTCATCCGGTAGCTGAGCAAGAAGGGGCTCCATCATGTTTTGGGGTGCAGGGCACGCTGACTGCTTGCTTCAGAGCCCCACCCCACCCCGGGTTGGCTGAAACTTTGTCGGGCCTCACAGTCCCAATTCTCCCTCTGCCTGGCCCTGCTGCTTCCCCTTCCCTCTATGGTTGATCCCCAGTAAACTCTGTCCCAGCCTCTGCTTCTGCAGAACCCAACCCATGACATATGTCATTATTCTGTGCTAATATAACCAGTGCAATAGGCCCTGGGTCCAGACTTGGCCACAGCTCCCAGTTTCCCTGGGTTATCCCAGCAGGTCCAAGATGTCTGCAAACCATAGTGCTGGGGCCGTGGGGACCAAGGCAATGCCAGTGGTTGATCAGATGGTCATTGCCTGCCTCAGAAATGGGCACCACGTGCCAGATTAATCAGCCCCTCACCGGAGTTCAGTGGAGCCCTTCCTTCCCTCTCTCCCTCTTTCTCCCTTCCTTCCTCCCTTTCCTCCTTCTCCGACCAGGCATTATGCCAGATGTAAGGGCTCTGGGATTATTAGGGCAGGGAGCTTACAGTCCAACATGAAAACAATTCAATTCAGCCTGATAAGCATTCAGCTAGAGGGTGCCATGGATGCTCAAAGGGGCACCCAGAGCATCAGGGGAGGCTTTCTGGAGAAGGAGATGTCTTCCTTAAGTCCTGAAGGGCAGGTAGGAGCTGGGCAGCCAAAGAGGGTGGAGGGAGATGTTCTAGAGAAAAGGGGAAGCTCACGTCAGCCTGAACCAGGTACCCATGCACTTGCTGGGATGCTGTCCCCTCCCGCCCAGGGCAGCCAGCTGTGGATCTCCAGACAAAGCACAGAGCCTGTCGCAGGGTCAGGACTCAAGTTCAAAGAGTCAGCAGAGTCGCCTTTGGACATGGCCCACTTGTTTCCTGAAGATGGTGTTAAGTCACCCTTTGAGCTTGCCTTCTTCAACTCATAACTCAATGGCTTTCATCTTTCCCTGTAGGTCCTCATGCTCTAGCCTGTCCCCTTTCCACACACCCTACCTCTGCAAACACGCAACAGAACAGAAGTCCTTAATGCTCCTTCCAGCTGGGGTGGCAGGTGATGGGTTCTGGACACTCTGCTCCAAAATACGGCACCTTGGCATATCAAATATTTCAAGCTGAAAGAGTTTGAGAAAAACATCAGAAGAGGAAAGTATCTCTGACCTTCCCCCGTCTTTCTCCCCTGAATCAGGTCCTAAGATCCTCCCATGAGAGGTGCCCTCCCTATACCCAGAGGAAAGGAGCATCCTTATCTCCAAGACAGAGGGACGCCGAGAAGAATCTGGACGAATGGGCCTTGCTAAGTCTCCCCCAGTTTACTACACTTGTTCATACTCTCTGACCTATCATATTTCAACATGACTGTCCACTCTTCAGCAAACCTAGCACGAAAACACCCAGGCTTAACGTTTCTTTGGGTCTTCATTTCCTTATGAAGGTGCTGGAATCATGTAAACCTTAGGTTAAATAAATTTTTATGCTTTTCTCCTGTTCTGTCTTTGTCAGTTTTGTTTTCAGACCCAGCCAGGGACCCTAAGAGTGTAGAAGACTTTTTCCTCCCTCCACAGGCCTGGGGCTAATGTTCCCACACCTCATGTGGTACCTGTAAAGAGCCTCCACATTCCACATGCCTGAGACCCCGGGTCCCTCTCCAGGCTTAGAGGGCTTGCTGTCCTAAAGTTGGCCATGCAGTGAATTGCTGCAAACAGAATCTTATTTTCTGCACAGAATCCATTATAAAGTCAGAGATAATTTCCAAGGGAGGTGGAGAAAACCTTAACAAGTTGGTTTTTCAATGGTCTCCCATCGTGGTGCCCTGGCAGCTTTATAGGAAATGGGAGATATTGCCACCACCTAGTCAGTCACAGCACCTATCCTTAATACAGGATCATCCCTCCTTTTTTTTTTTTTTTTTTGGCGGTACGCGGGCCTCTCACTGTTGTGGCCTCTCCCGTTGCGGAGCACAGGCTCCGGACGCGCAGGTTCAGCAGCCGTGGCTCACGGGCCCAGCCGCTCCGCGGCACGTGGGATCCTCCCGGACCGGGGCACGAACCCGTGTCCCCTGCATCGGCAGGCGGACTCTCAACCACAGCGCCACCAGGGAAGCCCCATCCCTCCTTTTTTTCTTCCTTTTTTGAAACAGCTTTATTGAGCTATAATTCACATGCCATACAATGCACCCATTTAAACTGTATAATTCAATGGCCTTTAGTGTATTTAGAAAGTTGTGTACCCATCAACACAATCAATTTTAGAACATTTTCGGGGAGTTCCCTGGTGGATTTGGTGCTTTCACTGCTGTGGCCTGGGTTCAGTCCCTGGTCAGGGAACTGAAATCCCACAAGCCACATGGCCAAAAAAAAAAAAAATTTTTTTAAGAACATTTTCATGACCCCCCAGAAGAAACCCTGCACCCTTTAGCCATCAACCCCCAAAACTCCCCACCCCCTCCCCCAGCCCTAGGTAACCACTAACCTATTTTTTGTCTCTATTGATTTCCCTATTCTGGACATTTCATGTAACATTCCTCCTTTTTTTGGCCATTGTCTAAGTCATCATCCTCATCACCACTATCTTTTGCAGAGCCCCTTACAACTTGCAAAGTCCTTTCATATATATTATTGTTGTAGACTAATTGCAAAAAACACAAAAACAAAGACAAAAACTAGCCCAATTTTTCCTCCCTCCCTTTGTTATTCAAATAGGCTCCTGCTTGCTTTGGCCAGTGGGATGTTAGCCAACAGGAACGAAGCAGAGGCTTGAGAAAGTGCTGCAAGTTTCCACTTCCCCTCCTGCTCCTCTGCTATAGCTGGGCTGCCCTGTGGAGAAAGAGAGGTACGTGGTCCAGCTGCCCCATCACCTCAGCAACAGCCAGCCAACCACCAGCCCTGTGAGGAAGCCAGCCTACATCACGAAGGCACAAACTTGCGAGCTAAAGAAATGTTTATTGTCGTGTGCCGCTGAGGTTTTGTGGTTATCTTTTACTACAGCATTATTGTGGCAATAAAAAACAATTATCTCATTTGTTTCTTATCACAATCCTGTGAGGCTGGTAGAGTAGAAAAATAAAATCTAAAATTAAGACATGAAAATACAGAAGAGGGAGGAAACCAGCACACATTGAACACCTACTCTGAGCCAAGTCCTGGGCTTGGAATTTTCCCATATATTATGATCTCATTCGATTCTCACAACGAACCCGAGATCGCTGTGTTACTGGAAGGAATGCTGCGGCTGTAGATTACAGTGTGTCTGCTAATGTCTTATGGAATAAAGCTTCTTCACCAGATCAGAAAAGAAGTCTGGAGAGATCCCAGGGTTGATGCAACATCTCAACAAAGTCATCAACAAAGTCTCCATGGATAACCAACAAGGACCTACTGTGTAGCACAGGGAACTCTGCTCAATGTTATGTGGCAGCCTGGATGAGAGGGGAGTTTGGGGGAGAATGGATACATGTATGTGTATGGCTGAGTCCCTTTGCTGTGCACCTGGAACTATCACAACATTGTTAGCTGGCTATACTTCAGTATAAAATAAAAAGTTTAAAAAAAACAATAAAAAACAACCCAGCCTCCTATCTTTCTGCCCCACCATCCTTGCTGTGTTAGCTTTCCTTTCTCAGGCTTATTACTTTATGGTTGCAGGATGGCTGCCACAGCTCCAAGCATCACATCAGCACCCAATCTCATTCATGGCAGGAAAATGGGAGCAGGACTTCTTGGCATGTGATGAAGAAAAATCCTCCCCAGAAGTCCCCCAGTAGCCTCCCCTTTATATCTCATTGCCTAAAACTGGGTCACATGCCCACCCTGAAACTAATCAATAACAAAAAGAAAATGACATGACCATGCTTGGAGTAGACCAATTGTACTTTATCCACTGAAATTTCAGGAGGGACCCTCCTTCCCAGAGCATGTTCCATCTAAACAAAATCTAAGGAAAAAGGAGAGATTAGGTTTTGGATGGGCAACAAACACAGTGACATCCACAGGTATTATTATTTCCCACTTTACAGATAATGAAACTGAGACTTGGGAGTTCAAATAAGTTGCCCGAGGTCATCCAGCTGAGAATTGGTAGAGCTAAGATTCAAATCCAGCTCTATCTGGCTGCAAAGCCCTTTCTTCTACGTGGTAAGGGCCTTTGACCAAATTTCCGCAGTTAAGGAATGCCAGGGCAGGGCTAGAACCTGGGTCCTGGCTGGGAGCGTTATTCTCACCACAGCTGCCTGTTTCTCCCTTGCCTGGGCACTCCCTTCATACACACATTCCTGTCATCCAACTCCCTTCCTCCTTCTTCCCTTTGAATATTTTCAGTGTCTCCAGAGTGGCCATGGTGCCACAATTTATGGCGAATCACAGGAGGTGCTCCCACGCATAATATATTCCAGCCTGAGAAGCCTTCAGTTGCAGCTTCAGGGTCTGTAAAATGATTTAGCCCTACCTCTCTCTCACGGGCAATCCAGAAGACTGTGCATCACATTCCCAGGAATAAGGATACTCAACCTTATGTACCTGAGCCTGGTAATAGATAGCTCCCCCTGACTGCCCCGACCCCCTGCCTACTCTTCTCCAGGAGAAATGGCCTCAGCTCCTTCAATTCAGTGAAGTTTACCATCTTCCTACCGCCTTTCTGGCTCTCAAAGAAGTATTCCACGGATGCCTTTTTCTGTCCTGATGACAGCTCTTTAATCATGCTTACTGGCTGCCCTGTACCAACTTCACTCGCGGGAGGTCAGTTTGATATCCAGAAAACACCCTCATGGATGGCTCCCCCTCGACCTTCACTCTCACCCTCTCACCATCCCTGGGCCTGGGAGTCTGCTGGTTTCACACAGGCCTGTCACAGGGGCTGTGAAATGGGCTCCTACTCCTTTGCAAATGGCTTCTTCTTAGTAGAAAACACAGACACGCGCACACACACACACACACACACACACACACACACACACTGACAGGCTCTTGGTGTCCACTCAAACCTCCTTCCGCACCCCAGCCCCTCCCACCTGGCCTGGAGACGCCCCCCTAAACAGATCAGTCAACTGGAACAGAGGCCAACCTGCCAGGCCTGCCCCCCACATCTGTCCTGGAAGAAACACACTTCCTGAGCACCGAATTTCAGAAGCTCAAGGAAAAATCTCAAGGTGGAGTCACACACAGGTTGGACTTGAAAAAAGATACAGAGGCCAAAGAACTACAGAATATAGAAGATAAAACCAGAATGGGGAGAATCTTCAAGATCATCTAAGCCGGTGATTTTCAAACTACTTTTCAGCAGCAGAAATTTGGTCTTCCAAATGAGATTGAGGCAGGAAATAGATGGGCCCCAAGCTGAGCAGCTGGAGTGTCCCCTGTGGACAGATACTCCAAGATGAAGATAATAGCAAGAGTGAGAGAGGAGCTGAGCCCTGCCCGGATAAGAGACCACGTATTTCTCATTCTCAAAGTCAAGGATCCCCGACTACACATGAGCAGAAAGGCTCCTTGGAGGTCAAAAAGGGAGGGGACGTCAACCTCCCCCATAGTAAGTGTTGTCAACCTACCCATAGGCCTCTTCGTTAGAATCCATCTTGGCTGAGAGATGCTCATGTACACAGGGGAGGATCCTGAGATAAACCAAATATGGACTCAGAACCAGGCAAAGCAAGATGATTGGCCAAAGGAAACCCAGAAGAAATGCCCCATATAAGTGATTCAAACTACCACGAGGGTGCAACTCTCTCTCTGAGTCGCCCCTGTGTGTCTATTCACACGTACCCATTTTCCTTCTAATAAACACTTTACTTGTTTCACTACTTTCTGTCTCTTTGTGGGAATTCATTTCTACAAAGCCGACAGGTCAGGGTGTCGTCACTGGCCACTGGTCCCTGGTGATCTGGTGGCTAGGATTCAGCGCCCTTGCTGCTGCAGCCTGACTTCAATCTCTGGCCAGGGAACCGAAATCCTGCTTCAAGATGCTGCAGGCCGAGGCCACTGGAGATCAAGATGTTTATATAGAACCCGAAGACATAAAGGCAAGTGAGGCCACTCTAATTAAGCAGAGGTGAAGGATTTGACACATACCTTGACCCTCAGCAGAACCCTGGGTTCTGTGGGACACGCTTTGAAAACCATTGCTGTAGTCGAGTCTTTCGTTTTACCAATGGGGAAACAGAGGCCCAAATAAAGGAAGTGATTTGTCGTGCAAAGTGGGCAGCCAGGCTGGAGCTGAGATGCCGGAATCTGTTTGCCAAATCCAGGAGCCAACAGTTGGTCAAGGTCTCCATGCTAGAGTTGGGGGGAGGGGAGCCCAGATGAGAGGCCCTTCACCCCAGAAGAGAGGCCAGGCTTTTGGTCTTTTTCCCTCACACCAGGCCCCGGGGGAGTATTCCCAGGGCAATCTTCATCACACTCAACTCCCAACAGCCATTTAACACACTAAATGAGATATCAGTCTCTCACCAAGAATAGATCCAAAGTGGAAAGCCAATTGAAGCTGATCCAAGGCTACACTGGGACCTCAATGTTTGTGATGCTGTCAGCCAGGGGACACTCGCTTTCTAGATGGAGCAGCGCGGCTGGGCTGAGGGTCTGAGAACTGAGAAGAGGAAGAATCACTGTCCTCCTGTCCCCTCCCCTCCCCACCCCCAGCCTCACAAGATCTGGGGGAGGGGGAGTTTAAAGTATAATTGAGGTATGGGGGTGCTACTGTTATATAAATGAGGAAGGGAAAGAACAAAGCAGGGACCTCCTAGGACAAAATGTACAAAGTACTACCTTGAAGCCTAGTTCTCAGATCGGTCCCCTGGCAGTAGCGCCAGCACCAGTTGGGAATTTGTTAGAAATGCATTTTCCAGGGCCGCAGCCCAGACCTACTGAATCAGAAACTGTAGGGGTGCGGCCCAGCAGCCTGTGTTTTAACAGCCCTCCAGGGGATCTTGTGCAAAATTTGAGAACTGCTGCCTTAGCGCCTTGTTCCTGAGTTACTGCAGCGACACTTGGGCTGAGGAGACTCGGGAGTGAGAATGGGGCCATTTGAGATCAGGCCCTAAGGAGAACAAAACGTGCTGGGGGTGACCCTGCAGGGGCCGCTGTTAGAAAGGAAAAAGAATCTTGTTTTAAAAATCACAAAATTTGGCCAGGATGTGAAGAAACTGGAACCCTTGTACTTTGCTGGTGAGAATGTAAGACGGTGCACCCTCTGTGGAAAACAGCTTAGTAGTTTCTCAAAAGGTAAACCCAGAGTTACCATTTGACCTAGCAATTCCACTCCTAGGTATATCCCAAAAAGAACTGAGGCTGGACACAAGGTGGGTGAGAGTTTGGTCCCTCACACAGTGTTGCAGTGAGCAGCTCCCATCACCTCACACTTCACCATGTCCACGGCACCCAGACCATGTCTCCTGTGTCCACAAGGCCTGAGATGGAGCCCTGGACAGGCCTGGGCCTCCCACCTCAGCTGCTTGACCTGAGGGGAAACCAGGTGGCCTGGGTCACTGAAGACAATGGCTGCTCGGAAGGAGAGTGGCCCGGATGTGAATCTGGGGAACACGTGGACACCCAGCGTATCACCGGTCTGACCTTACCCAGAAGACCTCCACCCCAGATCATGTGGGCTTTAAATTCAAGCTAACCCCCACCCCCTGCCTAGATCCATCCAGCACCTGCTAGGCTCTGAGGCTTCTTTCTGTGGTCTAGAAAACACATCCCTTCCTTTCAAGGGCTTTAGTTTCCTGCTCTATAATATGAGGCACATCTCCAGAGTCCCTCCTGGCTCTGACCTAGGACTTTCAGAAGAGGATCATGGCTTATGCGGGGCAGGGGTGGGGAGGCTTGGGTGAGAATGGGGGCGGGGCAGGAATGAACTGGAACCGAAGGTGACAGGAGGCCTCTGGTGAGGGGGTTGTCCCAATCTCTTCCCTTCACATGATCAAATGATCGTGAGTTAATCCACAGACACCATGCGGGGCCTGGCACGTAGGAAGCTCTCATTCATTGTAACCGACAATTATTATTATTGCCGGTAGCCCTATCTTATAAACAGTCCTCTTGCTTAATCACCAGTATGCACAAATGTTTGAATTGCTGCATCATCGAATCAAGAATTGCTGAGTCACTGAATCCACAGTGGGCAGGACCATCAAAAGGGAGCAGTCTCTCCAAGTGGGACGCATTGCTGAGTCAGTGCAATGTACCCTCCTGAGCCATGCCTCTACCCATGCTGCCCTTGCTGCTCCTAGGTCTTTCCAAAAGCCAAATCCCACTCTAAGGTCCGATCCAGGGAGGTGCTGCATGACCACGACTTCATCTGACTCTCTCAACAACTCTAAATAGTTCTCATTACATCCCACTGAAAATGAAACTGAGGTTCTCAGAGGTCACATAGCCTGGTCTCACACCCGTCTTTTTGGCCCTAAGGCCCATGGTGCTCCCACTTCTAGGTGGCCTTCCAGCTTCCAGACTGAGCTAACCTTTCCTCCCTCGGTGTGGCCTGACCTTTCTTTACCTTCCACATCGCATTGTCATTTCTCTGGGCACCTAGGCCCCTAGACTTGAGAGTCCCACACAGGCAGACAAGAACCATGTCTAATCTTCCTCCCGTGCTCCACACCCAATACAGTCCCAGGCTCACACTGGGTCCCAGTCAGGGGCTCTGAATGGGTCCATACATTGGAGGCTCTTGCTACTTGCCAGGGAGCGTCACTGCCACAGGGGCAGGCCTCTTAGAGGAAAATGCGTTCTGAGGTTCAAGTTTCCATCTTCCTTTGGGTACCCCATCTCCCTCTAAAGTTGGGAGTGGCCTATATTTCCCACCCTCCCAGTGACCCAGCTGCCCGCTTTCTCTGGCCCCCAGCATGGTCTAGAGCAAGGGTCCCCAACCCCCAGTACTGGTACCGCAGCCTGTTAGGAACCGGGCCATGCGGCAGCACGTGAACGGACGGCAAGCGAAGCTTCATCTGCCGCTCCCCATGGCTCGTATTACTGCCTGAACCATTCTCCCACCCCTCCCCAGTCTGTGTAAAAATTATCTTCCACGAAACCGGTCCCTGGTGCCAAAAAGGTTGGGGACCACTGGTCTAGAGTGAGGGTTTCTGTCCTGGGTCCTGACCCGTGGAAGAATCGGGAGAAAAGTCAGGCCCCTCTTTGCAGAAAAAATTCGAAGCCCAGCCACGTGAAACTTTTTCACGTACAGGAAATTTGCATATATCGATGGTTTGGCATCTCCCAAAGTCCATCAATGAAGCCCCAAAGTCATTTAGACCCCAAATTAGACGTCCACCCAAGAAGTCTGGGAAGAACTAGTGTAAACAGCAGAGGGCAGGGCTCTGAGGCTTCTGGGTAGAAATCGGTGTCATAGTGAACCCTGGAGGAGACCCCAAATCAGCCTCCCCACGCCTTCTCTGGCCACCCTGACATCTCCCCCGCCTCTTCCTCGGCCCACCTTCTCTGGCTGAGAAAACCTCTCTTCCTTCCCTAAGAGTCCTCTTCCATGGAGGTATATCTAACGTGAGTTGTTTTGCATTTGCTTCATCAGGAAGGCTTTAAAAATGCATTTTCGGGTCTGTTCAGTACAGTGTGTCTCCATGTAAAAATTTCCAAGCAAGTCACTTTAAGGAAGTTGATTGTTTTTATTCCTTCCGTCCAACCTTGCCAGGCCACGGCCCAGTGCAAACCATGTGAGAACGTCACAAACCATAAAGCAAATTTGGGGCTTCCAAGAACCCTACCTGCCCAACTACCTCCATTCTACCTAACTGATTGGGACCCCTGGCTAGCACCTGTGCGGCTGGACCAAAGGATAAACTATGAGATGTCAATGTCCCCTCCTGTCCCCCAGACCCACAGTGACATTGGTCACCATGACCAAAATCACCTTTCACGGGGGTTATTTTCTCAATTTTACAGGTGAGGAAAAAGAGGCCCAGGGAGATGAAAGTGTCTGTCAAGTTGTCCAGCAAATCAGTGGCCTGGTCTTCTGACTAGAGAGGGGGCCTCAGAAACCACTGCTGGCTTGTGACTCTGTTGGTTAAAAATTCTAAGAGAAAAGAAAACACTTGGAGGTTGTATACAGGACTTAGCATTGCTCTGGAGTTTCCCAGACACCGCAGTTTGATCAGCTCAAAAAGGCCCAGACAGTGCTGGGGACAGCAGTGGGGACAGGGCTGACAGCTGGGCTCCAGACCAAGTGTCTGAGCGCAGACTGCTGACTCTTTGCGGTGACACTCTACTCCAGCCCCTGGGGAGGAGTGATGTGTCTGACAGGGGGGCCGCAGGAAACAGCCGAGCCTCCCAATCCACAGCAGGCTTCTGCAGGAACATTTCCTTTTAGAAGCAAGACAGAGAGCAGCATGGATTTCTCCTCCAAGCACAGGGCCTTGACGTCCACAGATGAATGCCCTTGTCCCCAGGTCACACGTGGCCCTGCTCTCCCTTCTGGCTTTCTGTGCCCGTCCTCCCCCTCCTCCTTTGCCCTGATGCTGCCTGCACAGACCCAGGAGCCTCTCAGATCAGGACCGACACCCCCTGGGCTGATGCCCAACTCAGCCCTGTGACAGAGGCAGATACTGAAGGGCCCAGCCCAGTGCCTTGTACACGGTATGCATTCAACAACTTTTTGCTGAGTTAAAGAGCTGGGAAAAAATCATGAGGGTGATCTAGAATCTGGAAGAGCAAGTCTGTTGGGGGCGGGTGTGTTGGAATCGGTTGGTTCCAGTGAACAATGGGCCTCTCCTGGCCAGAGGAGTTTATGCTCGAGGCCCTCTACTTGCACCCAAAGTGGTATAAAACTTCAGGCTTCACAAAACCTGGATCCACCCCTGGTCCTTGTGCTCCAGCTTTACAAACTCTGAGACCTGCATATTTGAAAGTAGAATCCCAGCATTAGGTGGAATTCCAAAAGATTATCTGGTTCATCCCGCAAGCAGGTAGATCCATCAACTCCCAGGACCTCTTTTCTCAGGAATCTGCAAGGGTAGATGTCACCTCCCAATTGCCTTTCTAATGTTTGATTCCCTTAAAATCAAGAAAGTTCTCTTTAAGTCTGACTGCTGCCTCCTACTTTAATTGAACATCATTTCCTCCTTTCAGGCTTTGTGGATACAGAGACCATACTTCCCCTTCCCCTAAGAATATTGGCATCTCCCTCAGAAAACCTAGTAGACAGATGGCAAAGACAATGCAACGTCCTTACCACACTGCGTCCTCCTCCAGAGCACACAGGAAGACCTCCTTTCCCATCCTTCCTTACAGGTAACGTGGGGCCATATGACAGAGTTCTGGCCAATGGTTATGGGTAAAAGTGATATACACCCCTTCCAGTCTCAGCCCTTAAAAACATCTTGCATGAACTTCCAGTTCTTTCTCCCCTTCTGCAGAACCTTGGGAAAAATGTGTATTCCAGACGATACAGCTGTGAGATGGATGTAGCCCGGGTCCCTGAGCCACCTCTTGGAGGGAGCTACCAAGCAGGGACGAGATGGAGAAATTACGGAGGAATGAACTTTTACTGTGTTAAGACACTGAAATTCCAGCATTGAATTATTACCGCAGCGTAGCCTAACCTATCCTGATTAATACAGTCTTGGTCTCTCCCCACAGCCCCCACTCTCTCAAGTTTAGGTTGCCTCTTCCATGGCAACTTAGAAGTTCACACGAACACAAAGTAGGAGAGCGGGGGATGCATCACGACAGAAATCACTTTAAGGAAAATGAATTCAAATGCATCACTAAACCATCCCTGAGCCTCCTCTCCCAGTTAAACATCACCAACACCTTCAAACATTCCCCTGGATCCAAAGTCCATCCCTTTGATCATCTAAGGCTCCTTTTTCAGGATTTCCCTCAGATTCC
The DNA here is from genome assembly GCF_059928025.1 of Delphinapterus leucas. Classification (NCBI taxonomy): domain Eukaryota; kingdom Metazoa; phylum Chordata; class Mammalia; order Artiodactyla; family Monodontidae; genus Delphinapterus; species Delphinapterus leucas. Next base: position 54,014,329 of record NC_143147.1, on the reverse strand, counting down.
CACATCTTTTTTAAGAACCAGTGACCCAGATTAGAAAGATCGCTCTGATAAGAAGAGACTCTGTAACATATTTGGTATAGAATACAGGAGACCTCCTCTTGTTTTTTCTTATGTCTATAGCTGCAAAAACACAATATAGCATGAAAAATCTTTAATCCCACAGGTTAAACCTGGCAAATCAAGCACATGGATTTATCATTGTTTCTTTCTGAAAGTCCACTAAAATGTGCGTCAAGGTATAAAAAAGGTATAAGCCCACAGGAATGAAAAGAATAAGAGAAAAAAAAACTAGCAGAAGACAAAAGATGTCAACAGATTTTTGGAAGATGGAAAGCAGGTGGAGGAATTATCAGAGCTGAGAAATCTGAATACCATGTGCCTACACAGGGGGGATGCTAATGAGAATGGAGCCAGTTCAAGCTGTGGAATCTTGGCAAGACAAAGGGATTGCAGGTACCGACCGGGGACCGCAAAAGACAAGGATGAGTTGTAGAAATGGAAACTGGACGAGTTCAGCCCAACTGGAAACTGGGGGATCAGTAGAAAGATGCCCAAGGTCCCCACACCCATTTGGTACAGCTAGGTGATCACCTTTCTATACCCCAGCAGGGGGTTTATTCAGTGGAGAAACTGAGAGTCTAAAGCTCAAATCGGGACTTCCCTGGTGGCACAGTGGTTAAGAATCCACCTGCCAATTCAGGGGACACGGGTTTGATCCCTGGTCCGGGAAGATTCCCACATGCTGCGGAGCAACTAAGCCTGCGCACCACAACTACTGAGCCTGAGTTCTAGAGCCCGTGAGCCACAACTACTGAGCCCACGTGCTGCAGCTACTGAAGCCCACATGCCTAGAGCCCGTGCTCAGCAACAAGAGAAGCCACCGCAGTGGGAAGCCCGTGCACCTCAATGAAGAGTAGCCCCCGCTCGCTGCAGCTAGAGAAAGCCTGCACGCAGCAACAAAGACCCAACACAGCCAAAAATAAATTAATTAATTAATTAATTTTAAAAAATTAAATACCTCTTAAAAAAAAAAAAAGAACAGGAACAGTAGAGGAGAGAGGCACCAGAGGGAAAATAGGAGGACTAAATGAAACCCTACCTACAAATGGTTGTACCCCCAGGGCCACACAGCTCCAAGGATATTGGCAACTGATCTGCACGACACCACCCCATTCATCCACCCCCACCCCAGAGAGGCAGTTGCTGGATTCTTCTTTGGAGAAATTGAATGGCCCCTAAAAAAGACCTGCTACTGACATTTGGGGAACCCCAAAGAAATGGCCTCTATAGAGCTCCTATGGTGAAGCTCATCAACTGACAAATGACACCCGTGCAGAGAATGTCCAGATGCTTCTTAATACTTTACTCTTAAATATTAGTGGACTGCAAAGGATAACCAAGAACTTGAGAAACATCAGCAATATGAAGGACAGGAACTGAAAGCAGCTGATTACCAACCAAAGAGAGGAACTTGGAGGAAAGAAAACATAAAAGAAGTGGTCACGGGCTTCCCTGGTGGCGCAGTGGTTGAGAGTCCGCCTGCCAATGCAGGGGACACGGGTTCGTGCCCCGGTCCAGGAAGATCCCACATGCCGCGGAGTGGCTGGGCCCGTGAGCCATGGCCGCTGAGCCTGCGCGTCCGGAGCCTGTGCTCCGCAACGGGAGAGGCCACAGCAGTGAGAGGCCCGCGTACCGCAAAAAAAAAAAAAAAAAAAAAAAAAAAAAAAGAAGTGGTCATGAATATCTTCAGAGAGATAAAAGGACATATTTCACCCATGAAACTAGAACAAAAGACTATACGAGAAGGAATAATCCAAATTGGATTGTGGTGATGGTTGCACATTTCTGTAAATTTACTAAAAATCATTGAATCATACACTTAAAATGGATGAATTTTATGGTATGTAAATTGAACCCTCAAAATACTGTTGTATAAAAGAGAATAATCAGGAAAAAAAAAGGAGCAAACCCTTGGATATTGAAAATATGATAGCAGAAATAAAATAGTCAATAGAAGGGTTTGGAAGATAAAGGCAAGAAAATCTTTGAAAGTGGAAAAAAATAAAAGTATGGAAAATAAGAGAGAGAAAAAATAGGGAAAGCAGAAGATCTACCTGGGAGGCCCAACAAAAGAAAGAGAATAGAGAAAATGGAAGGGAATGTATTATCAAAGAAATAACACTAAAAAATTTCCCAGGACTGAAGGACCTGCATTTCCAGATTTTGAAAGTCCATTGAGCATCCAACACATGAATAAATGGAGGCCCAGACTTCTTTCACGGTGATGTGTATGAAGATAAAAGAAGATATTAAGTTTCCAGAGGGGGGGGAGAATATCAGATTGTAAAACAAAGAGATCAATACTAAGAATGGCATCAGACTTCTCATCAGCAACTTTTCATTCTAGAGGCCAGAAAACAACAGAGGAATACGTCCAGAATTGCCCCCTCCAATGGTAAAAACCACAAACAAAACTAATTTCAGAAAGCAAGTCTTGGATGAGATCAAACGTGTGTGTGTTTGTGTGTATGTGTCTGTGTGTCTATGTGTGTGTCTGTGTGTCTATTTGTGTGCATGTGTGTCTGTGTGTATGAGTCTGTGTCTGTGGGGGTGTGTATGTGAGTCTGTGTCTGTGTGTCTGTGGGGATGCGTGTTTCTATGTTCATCTCTTCTGGCTTTCTCGAAGACCCTCTCTCTCAGGCCTCTCTCTTCTTTCACGTCATTTTTTCTGCACACTGCCCTCCTTCCTCTCCCCTTCCTGTTCTCTCTTCCTCCTTGTCTTTCTTCCTTAACTGACCATCACAAAGAATGGGAGGAATTTTTTTCCTAATTGCTTCCTTCATTTGTTGTCATTTTCTGTTCTCTCTTCTCCATCTTAAGATCAAACATACGGAACACTTTATGTTTTTGATTACAAAGTTGAAATAAAGCTGCTTTTTGTTTTTTCCCTCTGTAGTCTGTGGGAGGACTCTCCCTGGGTTTCTGCCTGGGAGATCCTGTCTCATTTCCACCTTTGGTGGGTGCAGTTCACGTTTTGTAGGTCACCTCAGATGAGAATAAGAGGCTTAGCTAGCTCTGAGCTCAAATCCATCGTGTACATTTGGAGACAATTCCAAACGGGTCTCTCCTAGTTCATTAGGAAAAAAGAGCTTAAATTTGGTCCTCAATAGGAAAAGATCCCCTTGTTCTAGATCCTTCTATCCAGCTGGCCTTCCAAACCCCAACCCCTCACTAAAGCGGTTCTGCGGCTCTAGGCCAGGCATCAGGCAGGGATTGGATCCTGCTCAGTGTCGAGACTGTGCGGGGTGGATGGTGGCAGCAATAACAATCCACTCCTCAGCACACACTTGTGGAGTGCCAACTATGTGCTCGGCCCTGGGATACAGAGAAACCTGAGACTTGGCCCTTATTCTTAAGAACTCACTGTGTGTGGCAGGGGAACAAACACCTAAACAAATAACCATCACTCACCATGACCACTGTGGACGCCAGAGCAGCGCAGAGAAGGTAGGGATTCCTTCCATCCTGGGGCACTGAAGAAGGCTTCCCAGAGGAAGTGACCCGGGAACCGAGTCTTGAAGGACACGTGAGTCACCATCGGATGGAGAAGGCCCAAGGGAGGGGAGGGCAGGCTTGGCAGAGCGAACGGCCTGTGCAAAGGCACTGAGGTGTGTAAGGACATTTCTGTGTGACCCGATTGGGGGGAGGGTATCCCAACTCTCCCCTCGAGCTCCCCAGGCCCCCGTGACATGTGTCACCCTGTCAGGGGAGAGACAGCCATGTCTAGTCCTGCATGATTCCATGGTGTCCTGTGAGTGACAGCTCTGTCATTAGCAGGGCAGAGGCACGCTGTCCCTGGATGAGGAGCTCCGGATCTGACGGCCGTGCTGTCAGCCACCAGCCCCATTCATTCCCAGCCAGACGTTTACCTCCACTGCCCCCTGCCCCTCCGCAGAATCGCCAGCTCTCCCGGGAGGCTAAGGGCGGGGGCAGCCCTGTCTCTGTGGGGGCTGGGCTGGACCAGTCTTCAGGGCCAGGGCGACCGGCTCCATGGTAGCAATGGTAAAAACAGCAGCAGGGTGGACAGATCACAGCTTTGGAGAGTCCTGTCCAGGACTCACTGTGTTCCATCTCTGTGGCCCAAAACCCTCCCCTCCCCAGTGTCTGGCATGTGGCAGGCCCTTCATACGTGTTTGTTGAAGGAAAACTGTGCTAGGAAAGGGAAGAGGGGAGTAAGAGAGACAGACAGAAAGATTGATTTTCAGATGGGAGAGAACGAGGTGAGGTGTTGAGAGCACCGAGGACCCCGGGCACACAGTGGTTCCGGATCACACATACGGGGCACGTGTTAAACTCCAGGCCCTATTGCAACACCTTACATGAATAAACTCCACAGACCCTCACAACAATTCCATTTTGCAGTTGAGGAAATTGAAGCCAAAAGGGCTAAGTAACTTGCTCAAGGTCAACTTGCTAATGCACAGGGGAGCCGCCTGGCCTCAGAACCCGCTCTTCTAACCGTGCAGTGTGAGAAATGCCGCAGCCAGGGAAGGGAAGGATCTTCATGGAACACAGAGTAGACGGCGCCCCTGGGGGACGGGGATCACTGACCAGGAGGGTGAGACAGTGCACTCGCGGTTTGCTCAGCGCAGGCTCTGGCCCTCAGGCCTCTGCACGGGCTTCCTGCAGACCCGATCCTGCGCCCAATGGCTCCTGCAGTCTGCTGGCCTGAGCGTTCCCGATCAGGAGTGTGGTGGTCTCCAGGGGGCCTTGGCCTCCACTGCCAGTTGTGGGTCAAAGGAGCTCGGCTCTCAAAGCCTCGGACACCATCTCTTTACAAAAACAGCTGGCCAGACGGTCAGCTCACTTTGCCCGGTGCCCAGATCCCAGCCAGCCGGGCTGCCCCCAGGGGGGTCAGCTGAGTGAGGGAGGGTTCCCACAGTGGCTTTCAAAGGCCACCAAGAAACCCTCCTCTCCAGAACCCACTATCACTTCCCTCCCACGGTCCTCCCTCACTACCTGGGCCTTGTATTCTCCCTGGTCTGATGCCCCAAGCCATCACCTCTACTCCTCACTGAATAGTAATCACCCTCATTTGAGTATCACCTTGTGCCTGGCACTCTGTCGAGTCCACTGCGTGACTCACCTCGTTGAGTCTGTTACCGCATCCTAGAGGGCAGGTATCACTCTCTTCTCCGTGCAGGAGGGAAGGGAGGTGTAGGGCATCCCCTGGTGGGCTGGGATTCCAACCTAACCTACCTGTTGGAGCCAAGCCATGCCCTTCAGCCTTTGTCTTCTTAGTGACGCAAGGGGTCCTGGGGCCCCTCTCTTTTAGCACTGGCTTAGATACCTTCTCAGACTACATAGCTTCATCTCAGATGAGAAATGAAGTCCGAACAAGGATGTTTCCAAGAGCAGAGATGGCAGCCTCTGTCACAGGGGAAGGAAGCCCACGGGAGTCATCTAAGTGCTAAGATGCCCCAAAGGGATCGAAGGAGCTGCAGACACATCATGGGCTGCAGGGGTTCACAGGGGTCAAAGGGCATGGCCAAGTAGGAGAGGCAGGGGCAGAGGGGGCCGGGGACACCCACTGCTCCATCCACTGGAGAGGAAAGAAAACGAGAAATAGAGGACTGCTGATTTTAGCAGATAACTGGCCCTACAAGAAAACAAAGGTGGCAGTAGGAGACATTTCGTGCGGGCACAGATTCAGGATGTACAGGAAGTGGAAACCCAGGCTGGACTCACGGATTGCCAGACTCCCGGGTGTGATCCCACCTGCCCTGGTTTATCACTAGCACCACTCTCAGGGCCAGAGTGCCATCTACAGGGAACCCTACATCAACACGGAGGCTACTGGGGCTGATCTTAAGGGCTGCTGATCATCAGTCAGTGTCTGGTAATGATTGTGGGCTACAAACCAGCGCCCAGGCAGCTGTCTAAAGCTTAGGGCAGTCACATAGTCACCACTCCTTTCCAGCAACCTTCTGAGTGATTCGGGAGGATATTACTGTACCCATTTTATGGATGGAGAAACTGAGCCTCAGAAAGCTAGAACCTAACTAGTTGGCAGTGGAGCCAGGCATGGATTCCAGCTCAGACCCTTTGACAAAAAACTCTGTGCACTACAGCTGTCTCTCTTGTCACAGAAGAAAGAGAAGAAGTGTGGTGGATGAGATGGGATGAATGAAGTGAAAATCTGCTGGTTGGAGGGGTCAGAGAGCAAGAATTGGTGGCTTGGTTCTGTCACAGGCAGAGAGGACCTTGAACCTGCCAAACCATACCCACCCCAGCCAGGGAGACAGCCCATTCTCCTGGGTCTGTCAGCAGATTAAACACATGAAATTGAGCTGTTTAAGTGGGATTGTTGAGGGGGGTGAGGTGGAGTTTTTAAACACCTCAATAACTGACAAGATAATTGAGAACACTCTTTTTTACTCTCTTTGGTGCCTGTCTTCACAGCAAATCCTCGTCAGCCAGAACTTGGAGGCTGAGGCTGTCTGCCCTAATGAGGAGAAAATACTCAAGTTGTCTAAACTCACTGATTTTTCTGAAATTTGAAACTTCTAACTTCCTGAGCCATGTTCTGTTAATTGGCCATCCAGATTCTCGAGCTTGTGTTTAAGTGTCATTGACACAAAACAAAGCGACCCAGTCAAATTTACTATGACAGTTGTGCTTCCATTAGCCACTTGGGGAGGGTTGACTCAGAAGTGGTTCACAGTGAATTTATTTATTCCTGGGACAACCTGCTTTTACCACCCAACTTAAATCCCCCAGGAGTTTGTCCCAAGACTAGAAGGTAGCTGCTATAATATCCCAGGCTAATTGCAATATTATCCTAATGGAAGCCAATTACAAGGAAGATCGGCCTCGCCAGCCAACGCTTCCTCTCCTACACCCAGAGCTCACAGAGGTAGATTCTACTGTTCTGGATAACTTTGTCATCTGCTTATCTATAATGCAGCTCTTTTTCTTTCTAATTTCCACTGTTGCATATTTATACTCCCTAATTAGTCACCAAGTATTTATTGGTTGCCTTCTGCCTGCTCATCCCTATGATGTTTGCTTTGGAATGGGAAGTCCTAAAAGAGAAATATTTGCTCCTTTGGGGCGTTAGCGTCTTCTGGGGTCTTTAGTTAGACGAACAAGTAACATATATTGAGCAGTCTTTGTGTGCAAATCACTTGCCTGGAAATCCTCACTTCTGAGAATGGATCCGTTGTGGAGAATTTCTAAGGTCGTTAAAGGAGAAAGAACTAGAAATGATATCGCCCTGGGACTTTTATCTACACGACCCAGCCAGAAGAGCAAAAGGAGAGCACTTTGATTTCATTCACTAACTCACCAAATATTTGTTAAACACCTACCCAGTGCCAGGTCCTAGGAGGCAATTTCTCAAAAACAAAGGGATTGCAAAAAAACGGGCCCTTATCTCCAAGAGTTGACAGCACAGCGAGGAGGCTCTATCTTTAGGGTTTTTTTTAATGCAAATCACAGCATGGAACAGAGTCAAGATTCAGGAGTGGTGAGGAAATTCGGCTCTCGGGAAGTCATAAGAAAGACTCATTCTGCTAAAAGTACAGCGTCCTGTAAGTTTCTACCTGTTTATGGCCGGCCTCAGTCCTCAGCAAGTTGAGAAAACAGTAGAGAGAGCCACTCCTCTGGACTCATTTCTGACCCTCATTGTTGAAAAGAAGAAATGATGGTGCAGTGGGGTTCTCCAAAGAAATAGAACCAGTAGGATATACAGTGATATATGAGAGAAAATTTATTACGGGAATTGACTTACACAATTATGGAGGCTGAGATGGGCTGTGATCTGCTGTCTGCAAGCTGGAGGACCAGGAAAGCTGGTGGCATAAAGAAGGCCAAAGGAGCGTCAGCCTGGTGTAAGTCCTGGAGACCAAGGCCAAGAACCAGGACCTCCAATTCCGATGTCCGAGGGCAGGAGAGATGGATGTCTCAGCTCAAGAAGAGAAAGAATTCGCCTTTCCTCCACTTTTTGTTCTGTTCTAGCCCTCAATGGAATGGATGATGCCAGCCCACACCAGTGAGGATGAATCTTTTTCACTCAGTCTACTGAGTCAAATGTTAATCCCTTCTGGAAATACCCTCAACAGACATACCCAGAAATACCGTTTTACCAACCAGCTGGGCATCCCCCAGCCCAGTCAAGCTGACTAGTAAAGTGAACTTTCACAGATGGGCTCACAGAGGTACAGCCCCCATCTGGAATGATGTCCCTCCACTTCCTGACCACGCCCTGCTTCCCAAACTTTAACCTTTGGACTCATTTTCCCTGCATCCTAGAGCCTAGGTCCTGATGCTCAACCTACCTCTCCATCTTCTGCATCCTTCCTTGGTTAATTTTTAGCTTCTCGCTTCTCTTACAAAGCCAACATTTAGCCTGAGTCGTGACCTTGCATCATCCCTTCAGCCCCAGGGAACCACCCCTCCTGCAGGTCTTGGAAGGCAGGACTCCTCCCAAACCCGGATCATTCCGGCTTCAGAGGCAGGACCCACCCATCCACGAGAGGGTAATGAGACGCAGCTTTTTAAGAAATGCAAGTGGGGAATTCCTTGGTGGTCTAGTGGTTAGGACTCCGCACTCTCACTGCCAAGGGCCTGGGTTCGATCCCTGGTTGAGGAACTAAAATCCCACAACCTGTGCAGTGTGGCCAAAACAAATAAGTGAAAAAAAAAAGAAAAAGAAAAGAAACACAAGTGGTTGCACCAGGAGCTCACGGCTAAACTCAGATTTTAAGAGGCTGCAAATGAGAAAAACTAAAGGACAAATTATAAGAATGGATAGTTTCAGAAATGTTTACTAATGAGATGAATATGTGTAAGTCATTTAGCACAGTGCCTAGAATGCAGTAAGTATTCAATAAATATTAAGTGGTATTCATATTAGTAGTAGTAGCATTGAATTCCAGAATGATGAGAGCTTATAATAAAATGCAAATGTAACAAAAGCAGCCTTTAAAAGCTAAAATTTTTTTTCAGAGCAAGAATAACGGTCCAAGGCGGATGATGTGATGTTAATAAAACACTGAAAAAAGTTAAAGCCTTATTTCTCCTAATTTTCTTCCACTTCCTTTGTTAAAGAAAATAATATTCAACCTGGAAAGGTTAACAAACATGATTATGGAATAATGGGGACCCAAGACAGACAATGCAGCACTCAAGGAGAGCCTTGCTGCTTTGCATGAGCTCTTGATTCCAACTAAATATATCTGAAAAATTTCCAGTATGATATAGAACCCCTACTGGTAAATCTTGAGAAATCAGGAGGCTGAGAGGGGTGGGGAAAAATTGGAGATGCCCAGATTTGACAGAGAAAATGGATTCCAGAAATTATAGATTGGTATGTCTCCTGTTGATCTGTAGTCAGCTAGGTTTTGAGCCCTTATCAAAGATGGCAGGCGTTACTGGTGGCCAAGGTGGCTTATTAAGGGTAATTGGTCAAATTGACCTCATTTCCATTATTAATAGATTGGTACATGGAGGCACTGCTATACAAATTGTATACTTAATTTTAGCAAAGCACCTGACAGAATTTTTCAGGATTTCTGATGGGCAAGATGAAGAATAAGGGCTAGGTTTAAAGTATGACTACCAAATTGTAGGTGGCTGAATATCCACATCTAAAGAATTAAACAGGGACTTCCCTGGTGGTGCAGTGGTTAAGAATCCGCCTGCCAATGCAGGGGACACAGGTTCAAGCCCTGGTTCAGAAAGATCCTACATGCCGCAGAGTAATTAAGTCTGTGTGCCTCAACTACTGATCCTGCACTCTAGAGCCCATGCGCCGCAACTACTGAGCCCACGCACCACACCTACTGAGGCCCTCGCTAGAGCCCATGCTCTGCAACGAGAAGCCACCGCAATGAGAAGCCTGCACACTGCAACGAAGAGTAGCTCCAGCTCGCCGCAACTAGAGAAAGCCCACGCACAGCAACGAAGACCAAACGCAGCCAAAAAATAAATTAAAAAGAAAAAAAATCAAAGAGTGCCCAATCCAGAGCACATTCTAGGTGCTCAGTAAATATTTGTTTATTTATTTATTTATACAAATACATGAATGAATCAAACTAGAGGGAGGTTTCTGATGGCATGCCCTAATCTCATTCAATATGTCTTATCAGTGATTGAGATGATGACTTATGAGTCATGATATCAAATTTGCAGAAAGTCAAACTTGGAGGGAGAACTGATACATTCAATGGCAAAATCCAAGATTCAAAATGAAGCCAACATACTCCCTCTCGTGAGAGCACCGGAATCACAACTAGCTGTGGGACAATCATCGACAGGAGGACACTGGAACTCACCAAGGAGGACACCCCACATCCAAAGACAGAGGAGAAGCCACAATGAGACGGTACGAGGGGCACAATCACAGTAAAATCAAATCCCATAACCGCTGGGTGGGTGACTCACAAACCAGAGAACACTTATACCACAGAAGTCCACCCACTGGACTGAAGGTTCTGAGCCCCACATCAGGCTTCACAACCTGGGGGTCCAGCAACGGGAGGAGGAATTCCTAGAGAATCAGACTTTGAAGGCTAGTGGGATTTAACTGCAGGACTTCGACAGGACTCGGGGAAACAGAGACTCCACTCTTGGAGGGCACACACAAAGTAGTGTGCACATCAGGACCCAGGGGAAGGAGCAGTGACCCCTGGGGAGACTGAACCAGACCTACCTGCTAGTGTTGGAGAGTCTCCTGCAGAGGCAGGGGGTGGCTGTGGCTCACCGTGAGGACAAGGACACTGGCAGCAGAAGTTCTGGGAAGTACTCCTTGGCGTGAGCCCTCCCAGGGTCCACCATTAGCCCCACCAAAGAGCCCTGGTAGGTTCCAGTCTTGGGTCGCCTCAGGCCAAACAACCAACGGGGAGGGAACCCAGCCCCAACCATCAGCAGACAAGCGGATTAAGGTTTTACTGAGCTCTGCCCACCAGAGCAACACCCAGCTCTACCCACCACCAGTCCCTCCCATCAGGAAACGTCCACAAGCCTCTAAGATAGCCTCATCCACCAGAGGGCAGACAGCAGAAGCAGGAACTACAATTCTGCAGCCTGTGGAACAAAAATCACATTCACAGAAAGATAAACAAGATGAAAAGGCAGAGGGCTATGTACCAGATGAAGGAACAAGATAAAACCCCAGAAAAACAACTAAATGAAGTGCAGATAGGCAACCTTGCAGAAAAAGAATTCAGAATAATGATAGTGAAGATGATCCAGGACCTCGGAAAAAGAACGGAGGCAAAGATCGAGAAGATGCAAGAAATGTTTAACAAAGACCTAGAAGAATTAAAGAACAATCAAACAGAGATGAACAACACAATAACTGAAATGAAAACTACACTAGAAGGAAGCAATAGCAGAATAACTGAGGCAGAAGAACAGATAAGTGACCTGGAAGACAGAATGGTGGAATTCACTGCTGCGGAACAGAATAAAGAAAAAAGAATGAAAAGAAATAAAGACAGCCTAAGGGACCTCTGGGACAACATTAAACACAACAACATTCACATTATAGGGGTCCCAGAAGGAGAAGAGAGAGAGAAAGGACCAGAGAAAATATTTGAAGGGATTATAGTTGAAAACCTCCCTAATATGGGAAAGGAAATAGCCACCCAAGTCCAGGAAGCACAGAGAGTCCCAGGCAGGATAAACCCAAAGAGAAACACGCCAAGACACATAGTAATCAAATTGACAAAAATTAAAAACAAAGAAAAATTATTGAAAGCAACAAGGGAAAAACGACAAATAACATACAAGAGAATCCCCATAAGGTTAACAGCAGATTTCTCAGCAGAAACTCTACAAGCCAGAAGGGAGTGGCATGATATATTTAAAGTGATGAAAGGGAAGAACCTACAACCAAGATTACTCCACCTGGCAAGGATCTCATTCAGATTCGACGGAGAAATCAAAAGCCTTACAGACAGCAAACGCTAAGAGAATTCAGCACCACCAAACCAGCTCTACAACAAATGCTAAAGGAACTTCTCTAAGTGGGAAACACAAGAGGAGAAAAGGACCTACACAAATAAACCCGTAACAATTTAAAAAATGGTAATAGGAACATACATATTGATAATTACCTTCAACATGAATGGACTAAATGCTCCAAACAAAAGACACAGGCTCGCTGGATGGATACAAAAACGAGACCCATATATATGCTGTCTACAAGAGACCCACTTCAGACCTAGGGACACATACAGACTGAAAGTGAGGGGATGGAAAAAGATATTCCATGCAAATGGAAATCAAAAGAAAGCTGCAGTAGCAATACTCATATCAGATAAAATAGACTTTAAAATACAGAATGTTACAAGAGACAAGGAAGGACACTACATAATGATCAAGGGATCAATCCAAGAAGAAGATATAATGATTATAAATATATATGCACCCAACATAGGAGAACCTCAATACATAAGGCAACTGCTAACAGCTATAAAAGAGGAAATCGACAGTAACACAATAACAGTGGGGGACTTTAACACCTCACTTACACCAATGGACAGATCATTCAGACATAAAATTAACAAGGAAACACAACCTTTAAATGACACAATAGACCAGATAGATTTAATTGATATTTATAGGACATTCCATCCAAAAACAGCAGATTACACTTTCTTCTCAAGTGCACATGGAACATTCTCCAGGATAGATCACATCTTGGGTCACAAATCAAGTCTCAGTAAATTTAAGAAAATTGAAATCATATCAAGCATCTTTTCTGACCACAACACTATGAGATTAGAAATCAATTACAGGGAAATAAAAAATAAAAAAAACACAAACACATGGAGGCTAAACAATACGTTACTAAACAACCAAGAGATCACTGAAGAAATCAAAGAGGAAATCAAAAAATACCTAGAGACAAATTACAATGAAAATACGACAATCAAAAACCTGTGGTATGCACCAAAAGCAGTTCTAAGAGGGAAGTTTATAGCAATACAAGCCTACCTCAACAAACAAGAAAAACCTCAAATAAACAATCAAACCTTACACCTAAAGGAACTAGAGAAAGAAGAACAAACAAAACCCAAAGTTAGCAGAATGAAAGAAATCATAAAGATCAGAGCAGAAATAAATGAAATAGAAACAAAGAAAACAATAGCAAAGATCAATAAAACTAAAACCGGTTCTTTGAGAAGATTAACAAAATTGATAAACCATTAGCCAGACTCATCAAGAAAAAGAGGGAGAGGACTCAAATCAATAAAATTAGAAATGAAAAAGGAGAAGTTACAACAGACACTGCAGAAATACAAAGCATCCTAAGAGACCATACAAAGAGACTCTATGCCAATAAAATGGACAACCTGGAAGAAATGGACAAATCCTTAGAAAGGTATAAACTTCCAAAACTGAACCAGGAAGAAACAGAAAATATGAACAGACCAATCACAAGTAATGAAATTGAAACTGTGATTAAAAATCTTCCAGGACTTCCCTGGTGGCACAGTGGTTAAGAATCCGCCTGCTAATGAAGAGGACAGGGGTTCTATCCCTGGTCCGGGAAGATCCCACGTGCCGTGGAGCACCTAAGCCCATGCACCACAACTACTGAGCCCACGTGCCACAACTACTGAAGTCCATGCGCCTGGAGCCCGTGCTCCGCAACAAGAGGAGCCACTGCGATAAGAAGCCCGCACACCGCAGTGAAGAGTAGCCCCCACTCACCACAACTAGAGAAAGCCCATGTAGAGCAACAAGGACCCAACGCAGCCTAAATAAATAAATAAATTTTAAAAATAAAATAAAATAAAAATCTTCCAACAAACAAAAGTCCAGGACCAGATGGCTTCACAGATGAATTCTATCAAACACTTAGAGGAGAGCTAACACTCATCCTACTCAAACTCTTCCAAAAAGTTGCAGAGGAAAGAAAACTTCCAAACTCATTCTATGAGACCACCATCACCCTGATACCAAAACCAGACAAATATACTACAAAAAAAGAAAATTACAGACCAGTATCACTGATGAATATAGATGCAAAAATCCTCAACAAAATACTAGCAAACAGAATCCAACAACATATTAAAAGCATCATACACCATGATGAAGTGGGATTTATCCCAGAGAAACAAGGATTCTTCAATATACACAAACCAATCAATGTGATACACCATATTAACAAATTGAAGAAAAAACATATGATCATCTCAATAGATACAGAAAAAGCTTTTGACAAAATTCAACACTGATTTATGATAAAAACTCTCCAGAAAGTGGGCATAGAGGGAACCTACATCAACATAATAAAGGCCATATACGACAAACCCACAGCCAACATCATTCTCGGTGGTGAAAAACTGAAAGCTTTTCCTCTAAGATCAGGAACAAGACAAGGATGTCCACTCTCGCCACTATTATTCAACATAGTTTTGGAAGTCCTAGCTATGGCAATCAGAGAAGAAAAAGAAATAAAAGGAATACAAATTGGAAAAGAAGAAGTAAAACTGTCACTGTGTGCACATGACATGATACTATACATAGAGCATCCTAAAGATGCCACCAGAAAACTACTAGAGCTAATCAATGAATTTGGTAAAGTTGCAGGACACAAAATTAATGCACAGAAGTCTCTTGCATTCCTATACACTAACAACAAAAGGTCAGAAAGAGAAATTAAGGAAACCCTCCCATTTACCATTGCGACAAAAAGAATAAAATACCTAGGAATAAACCTACCTAGGGAGACAAAAGACCTGTATGCAGAAAACTATAAGACACTGATGAAAGAAATTAAAGATGATACCAACAGATGGAGAGACATACCATGTTCTTGGATTGGAAGAATCAATATTGTGAAAATGACTATACTACCCAAAGCAATCTACAGATTCAATGCAATCCCTATCAAATTATCAGTGGCATCTTTTACAGAACTAGAACAAAAAATCTTAAAATTTGTATGGAGACACAAAAGACCCTGAACAGCCAAAGCAGTCTTGAGGGAAAAACATGGAGCTGGAGGAATCAGACTCCCTGACTTCGGACTACACTACAAAGCTACAGTAATCAAGATAATATGGTACTGGCACAAAAACAGAAACATAGATCAATGGAACAAGATAGAAAGCCCAGAGATAAACCCACACACCTATGGTCAGCTAATCTATGACAAAGGAGGCAAGGATATACAATGGAGAAAAGACAGTCTCTTCAATAAGTGGTGCTGGGAAAACTGGACAGCTACATGTAAAAGAATGAAATTAGAACACTCCCTAACACCATACACAAAAATAAACTCAAAATGGGTTAGACACCTAAATGTAAGACCAGACACTGTAAAACTCTTAGAGGAAAATATAGGAAGAACACTCTTTGACATAAATCACAGCAAGATCTTTTTTGATCCACCTCCTAGAGGAATGGAAATAAAAATAAACAAATGGGACCTAATGAAACTTAAAAGCCTTTGCACAGCAAAGAAAACTACAAACAAGACGAAAAGACAATGCTCAGGATGGGAGAAAATATTTGCAAACAAATCGATGGTCAAAGGATTAATCTCCAAAATATATAAACAGCTCATGCAGCTCAACATTAAAAAAACAAACAACCCAATCAAAAAATGGGCAGAAGACCTAAATAGACATTTCTCCAAAGAAGGCATACAGATGGCCAAGAAGCACATCACTAAGTATTAGAGAAATGCAAATCAAAACTACAATGAGGTATCACCTCACACCAGTTAGAATGGGCATCATCAGAAAATGTACAAACAACAAATGCTGGAGAGGGTGTGGAGAAAAGGGAACCCTCTTGCACTGTTGGTGGGAATGTAAATTGATACAGCCACTATGGAGAACAGTATGGAGGTTCCTTAAAAAACTAAAAATAGAATTACCATATGACCCAGCAACCCACTACTGGGCATATACCCAGAGAAAACCATAATTCAAAAAGACACATGCACCCCAATTTTCCTTACAGCACTATTTACAATAGCCAGGTCATGGAAGCAACCTAAATGCCCATCGCAGATGAATGGATAAAGAAGAAGTGGTACATATATACAATGGAATATTACTCAGCCATAAAAACGAACGAAATTGGGTCAAGTGTAGAGATGTGGATGGATCTAGAGACTGTCATACAGAGTGAAGTAAGTCAGAAAGAGAAAAACAAATATCGTATATTAACGCATATATGTGGAACTGAGGAAAATGGTACAGATGAACCAGTTTGCAGGGCAGAAATAGAGACACAGATGTAGAGAACAAACGTATGGACACCAAGGGGGGAAAGTGGCAGGGTGGTGGTGGTGTGATGAATTGGGAGATTGGGATTGACATATATATACTAATATGTACACAATGGATAACTAATAAGAACCTGCTGTATAAAAAAATAAATAAAATAATATTCAAAAAAAAAAAAATAAAGCCAACAGATTGGGATGATGGGCCAGGGCCTAGAAGAAATGAAAAGAGACAAGTGTCATTAATGAGGTTCCTGAAAGCAGCTGAACAAATGTAGAAGAGGGATGTGGCTTCACTGCAGTTCATGGAAGAGATCTGACAAAGAGATTGGAAATGATCAGAAGTTAATGTGTTACATTAGCATGAAGTATCTGCCAAAGCACAATGGCAACCTTCGGCTATACAGGAGTTTCGAGGAAGAACGGTCCCAGCGCACACTTCTCCAGCAACAACAGCTCGTATTTATTGAGTGCTTACTGTATGTCAGTACTGTGCTGTGCCTACATGAGTGATTTCTTGATACTTCTTGTATCGTTTTGATCAAAAAGGATGTCAATCATCCTGGCAGAGGGAAAAGGCTGTTTGTATGTAAGACTGAGCAGAAGTATAATGTGTGGGGTCCGTGAATTGAGGGCAACATCATAAGAGACAAACAGTGGTGGTGGGAGAATTAGGGTGTTTACATTCCTGGGACCCTCAGGGGGAGGTGAGCAGTGAATCGAGTTAGATTTCAACCAAATGGAGCCATTGACCTAAGGCTGAATTATGTTGACCCAGCCTAGGGGTCTCAGTGTGGTGTCCTCTTCCTCAAGTGAATGCATTGCAAAGAGAAAGGGCTGGAATAACAATAACTAAATTGTGGAGCAACACATTGTCCAGTGAGCCCCACCCTGGGGGTTGTTTGGGAGAGGGGTTTGTGCAGTGGATAAAGGGTGAGATTAAGAAGACACTCTCTTGAAAAAAATGCCATGGGGACTTCCCTGGCGGTCCAGTGGTTAGGACTCCATGCTTCTACTGCAGGGGGCATAGGTTCGATCCCTAGTTGGGGAACTAAGATCCCGCAGGTCGCACGGCATAGCCAAAAAAAAAAAAAACAAAAAAAAGCCAAGAAAAAAGAAATAGGTGGACAGACTGCTACAGCTTAAAAGAGATTAAAGAAACATAAACAGGGACTTCCCTGGTGGCTCAGTGGTTAAGAATCTGCCTGCCAATGCAGGCGACACGGGTTCGAGCCCTGGTCCGGGAAGATCCCACTTGCCGCGGAGCAAGTAAGCCTGTGCCTCACAACTACTGAAGCCCATGTGCCTAGAGCCTGTGAAACAAGAGAAGCCACCACAATGAGAAGCCCGCACACCACAACGAAGAATAGCCCCCACTCGCGACAACTAGAGCGCGCAGCAACGAAGACCCAGCGCAGCCAAAAATAAATAAATAAATAGAAATTTAAAAAAAAATAAACAAATGTAATGGATAAAACTTGATTGGATTCTGGTTTGGAAAAAAAAAAAACCTGCTATAAATGACAACTGGTAGACAATTGAGGAAATTTAAATATGAACTGGAAATGAGATATTACGAAATGAGTACAGCTTTTCTCAGGTGTGATAATTGTCTTGTGTTTATGTTCAGAATATCTTCACGTTTAGGAGATCTGGGCTGAAATTTTTAGGGGTAAAGAGTCGTGGTGGGGCTTCCCTGGTGGCGCAGTGGTTGAGAGTCCACCTGCCAATGCAGGGGACACGGGTTCGTGCCCCGGTCCGGGAAGATCCCACATGCCGCGGAGCGGCTGGGCCCGTGAGCCATGGCTGCTGGGCCTGCGCGTCTGGAGCCTGTACTCCTCAACAGGAGAGGCCACAACAGTGAGAGGCCCGCCTACCGCAAAAAAAAAAAAAAAAAAAAGAGTCGTGGTGTTTGCATGTTATTTTCAAATGAATCAGCACAAGAAGTGTATATAAACAGAGATCTAAAGAACCAATGGAACAAAGTGAACAATTGTTGCATCTAGGTGAAGATTTTCTAAATCCTGCTTTCAACTGTATGTTTGAAAATTTTCAAATAAAAATGTTGAGGAAAGAAAAAGAAGGGAGTTACAACTATGTAAGGAAGTAACTCCTTGAGCGTCTGAGTCAGGCCCATCAGCTGATGTTGGTTCCCACTCCTTCCCCATCGCCACACCCCCTCTACCAGGGACCAAAGCTCCTTGGGAGGAAAGCCCTGTAGGCAGAGATGGCAGATCCCCTTCCCCTATTGGTTTGTGTGTATCCACTGGGCTGATTAGCAGTTGTGACAGCTTGCTATTTTGGATTGCTGTCCTTTACTCTAGCCATCACCAAGCCAGGCCAAGCCCACCTAAAGGGGTTGGACAGCAGAACCCCTCAGAAAATGAGTCAGCACCACTCTGACAATAATTCAGACGGAGACATTGAGGCTCAGAGAAGTTTGTACTTTTAACCATGGTCATACAGCTGGCCTGTAGTGGAGTGAGGAGGATTTGAATCCAGAGAGCCTTAACTCTAGGATCCAACCTGTTAACGATAGTACTGGGCTGGCATCTGCAGAATATCGGGCCCACCACTGGCCCCGCATTTTAGGAAGGATGCTGACAGATCAAAGCAAGTATGGCAGAGAGAGCCACTAGAAGAACAGGAGAGGCTGGAAATCTTGTCCTATGAAAAACCTTGGGGACTTCTATACAGGATAAAAATGACTTGGGGGGAATGCAACAACTGTCCTCAAGCGCTGAAAGAGATGGTATATGGCAAAGCAAAGAGGTTTATTCTGCACAACAGGCTAAGAGATAGACTTCAACTTTCTAAGGATTAGAGAGAGTTCTCTCAAACTAGAATGGGCTGCTTTATGAGGTACTAAGCTCCCTGACACTGAAAGCGTTCAAGCAGATGCTGGACAGCCATTGGTCAGGCTTTCTACTCTGAGATGCTACTCCCCCTCTCTTCTCAAAGTGCCTACAGCACTGCTGAGACCTGCCGAGTTGGCACCCTCATCGCTATTGGTTTCCTGATTATAAACTTCATACAGCTTTACTGAATATTCATATATCATACAATTCACCCACGGTAAGCAAACAATTTGATGGTTCTTAGTAAATTTATAGTTATACAACCATCGCCACAATCCAGTTTTAGAACACTGTGATTATCACTTTTGCTTCCCAAGAACATTATCAGCATCCAGGGTAGGTCCGGGTCTCCACTGGCCTCAGCGCATGTCTGTGCCCTGGCTCTTCCCCTTCATCCACTGCTCATTCCCCTGGCGTGTCAGCTGACACAGTTCTGCACCTGCTGCTCTGTGTCCCTCCCCAGACGTCTCCACTGGGCACTTTTGCTGCCTTCCCTCCACCTCTGGCAACCTCTGGAGGCCAGAGCCCACGGCAGTAGTATGTACTGGAAGGACATGGGCCCTGGTGCCCCAGACCTGCATTTGAATCATGATCACGTGGCCACCAGCAAATCACTTTGTATCCTTGAACCTTGGTTTTCCCCTTTGCAAAGCAGATACAAGTGCCTTGCTGGGTGTGATGATTAGACATGATGTGTGCAAAGTGCCTAGAAGAGTACCCAGTATGCTCAGTAAATAGCAGAGATTGCTGCTTCACGATTACAATTGTCGGGGCCACCTTTATAATTATTGGCAGTCAATTCCTGGGTGCTCTGGGTGCCTACTTTGTCTTTCTCTTCCAGGCATATCCCTGGCTGTAGTTTTCTGGGTCACTCTTGGTGTCCAGGCAAGAGGATGGATTCTCCCACACTTGGGAACCCCGGCGACCCACCCCGGCAAGGGCTGCGGGTCAGTCGGGTGGCGCAGCAGTACCACCTAGTGGCAGTGAGCTGCAGCAAGCTATTTACTGACCAAATTAGTAGCTGGTCTAAGGATTTGGACACACCTTGGAAGTCACCTAGTTCAGGGGTCCCTCCAAGGCTTACGTGTTGGTCACAGCATCCTCCTAGAAGCCTTCCCATGCCGTACATTAGAGTAAAAGAATGAAAGTCAAAATAGGAGAAAAGTTCTTAACTGTGGTACTCCTCCAAGTTCACCTGGTGGTAAAAAGCAAAGTTTAAAAAGTGTCCCCACCGGGCTTCCCTGGTGGCGCAGTGGTTGAGAGTCCGCCTGCCGATGCAGGGGACACGGGTTCATGCCCCGGTCCGGGAAGATCTAACATGCCGCAGAGCGGCTGGGCCCGTGAGCCATGGCTGCTGAGCCTGCGCGTCTGGAGCCTGTGCTCCGCCACGGGAGAGGCCACAGCAGTGAGAGACCCGCGTACAGCTGGAAAAAAAAAAAGTCCCGACCAAATCTAGATAGAACGCAGACCAGTGGTTAGTAATGGCCTACGGCCGAGAGGTATGAAAGAAATGGGGAGTGACTGCTACAGGCTGCAGGGTTGCATTTCAAGGTGATGAAAATGTCCTAAAATTGACTGCAGTGATGGTTGTACAAACCTGGGAGGATACTATCGAATAAAACCAGCAAAGTGTAATGGGGGAACTTTATGGAAATGTGTCTCAGTAAGGTTGCTGCCAGAAAGGGTGAAAAGAATATCAAAAATTTCAAAAGAAAAAAGTGTCCTCAGAGCATATTGTCAGATTTTCTGTGTACTGTTTGACAACCTCCAGATACCCGTGGACAAAGGAGTCAGGTCACTTCAAGATGTCATGCTTCCTTTCACTTGAAATCTACCTCCACAGGAGTATAAAGCTACCTGTCTTCAGAAACTCACATGCAAATATTCTCAGCCCTGTTCAGGCGTTTTAAATAGATCAAATTACATGACCCACAATATATAGAATTGACTCACGGACCTCCCCGCCATTAACCCCATATTCTTGGTATTCACACAGAGCTGTACCCCAGGTAAGCCTGGGAACTTCCTTTCCAGGCAAGGAAACTGGGAGTCAGAGGTTGAGCCCAGTTGAATCCAGCTAGTGAACGAGCAGAGCTCGAATTTCAGCCTTGGCCTTTGATTCCAGATTCAGAGCTCTCGCCATTCTGATTGACAGGGCAACCATACATCCCCTTTTATGCCCCGTGTCCCTGCATAATTATTAGAAGCACCTCTTTCCCTCTGACGGTAATAAATTCCAGTCACCTAACTCTGGGGCAGTCCCTGGGGCTCTGCCTCATCTGTCATCAAGCTGATGCCTCAGGACTGAAGCTGTGTTCAGGCCAACAGCACCTCAGCACTTCCCAAAGCACCCACCAGCTCCCCAGACCCCTCACCTGCCCAGAATAGGTGAATCCATAGAAATAGGAAGTCAATTAGTGGTGGCCGGGGGGCCATGGGGAAGGGAGGAATAGGCACTGGATGCTCAAGGATCCAGGGTTTCTTTGGGGGATGATGAACAATTAGTAGGGTGGTCACACACTCTGTGAATATGCTAAAAATCACACTTAAAAAAAAAAGAAAAACGGTGAGTGTGGGACACAGCAATATGGTTTTTCAAACAAGCATCCCAAATGGTCTTATTAGCACTTCCCATGGTTAGAAAAGGACAGGGGATTCAGCAGGATTAGGTGAACAGAGTGGGAAAGATTAAACACAGCCCCCCATCCCACCCCACTTAACTGTTCCTGTAAATAATACTGATCAGTTAGTTTGTGGCCAGCACTGCTTTTCACACCTTAGACATCAAGATATTCCCAGGGAAACACCAGGCAAGGCATACAAAGGGCTCACAACCCTATGAGGTAGGTATTGTCCTCATTTAACAGTTAAGCGAACTGAGGCTCAGAGATACGGAGTCAAAGAGTAACAGGCCTGAGGCCAAGCAGCTGGGATGTGAACATGGCTTTCAGGGACCCAAGTCTTTGCTCAAACCCAGTACACTGAAGTGCTCCCCCCCATAAACCCCAAATGACCAGCTCCAAACTCACAGAAAGAGAAAGACAGTAGTTGAAAGTGTCATGTAAGGTAAGAATGGGGAGCACTGCTGAAAGCAGAAGGGCCGGGACAGCACCTCTGCGGGCTCTGCCTTTTGTACCAAGTGCCCTGGGAGTTTTCAATAGCAAGTCTGCTAAGATGGAGAGGGAAAGGGATTTTAAAGTAGTAGCTCGAGACATCCAGCACATGGCTGTCCTCTCCTCCTCCAGAGCAAGTTCTCTACTGTCCAACCAATCAACAAGTGTTTAATGAGGCACAGCACCGTACCACATACACGGTACTAAGCAGAAACACAAAAGTCTAAGACACAGTCCCTGCCAATTTGAGGCGTACAATCTAAATCTTTCTCAGGACTTAACTCCATGCTTAAAAATCAAATCTGGACTTCATTGCCAGTATTGCAAGGAACATTCTTTAAAGTCAATGTTTTAAGGAAAAAAACTCCACATTTATCATGGCACGAAATTTCTTCCTAGTAAGAGCAACTTCACTGTTATCAGTAAACAAGGTTTACTTTTGTTAAAATTCATCTTACATTCTCCTCCTCTGTAATCTGAAATGAAGATTTTTTTTGAAAAAGGAATTTTAAAAGGTAGTAGTGGAACAGCTTAGGTACAAATGTGGCCAACAGGTGTCTGAGCAAAAGAGCTCTAGACTATTGAGTGAATCCAGCTCATTTCCAGGCCATTGTTACAATTTTGAGGATAACATAAAGCACGTTTCCACGGAAGACATTGCTGCCAACCAGAAGAAGGAGTCAGTGCCACGGAGAGTGGTCTGGACGAGACATTCTTCATAGCGAAATTTAGCACCAACCAACTCGGCTGCTGGGAGTCTCGTTCCCCGAATGAACCTCTTGATTCTCTCACAAACTCTCAGAACTCACAGGTGTGTGGTTCTGGGAACACAGCTAACCTAAACTGCAAGTTGGGCTAAGATACTGTACACGGTGACGATTCCAGCCCGGGAACGAGAACACTCAGCGCAGAGGCTTGGCGGCAGCAGCCTCAGGACACAGCCATGTAGGGACACAAACATGATGGCGCCTCCCCTCCTTAAAGCGGCCCTGCAAGAGCCTTGGCCGTGCACTGGGTTCCCACCCCCAAAAGGGTCTCCATTTGGCAAATACGAGGCAAGGAAGGGCAGGGCTAGATGATTTCTACTGTTACGGGGTCTAGTGTTATGGGGGTTTTTTCTAATGAAAAAAGATCACTGATTCCTCCCAATGAAGTACATTAAACCAGGGTGTCTGGGCTGGAAAATAACTTAAGCTCAGATCTTAACATCTTAACATCTTAACAACTTAACATCTGCAGTAAGCAAGGGCCTTTTTGTCTTTGAGGATCATTTGCTTTAAAGCACTGAGAAGTGAGCTGCTAGCTCTGGCAGTGATGGGAAAGAATGACAGTTCCTTCCTTTTTAACGAAAGGATGCCAAGTCTGACAGGACCCCCAGGTATGCAGAGAGCCCACACCTGGACTAGAACCACACAAAAGAAGTCAGTCCACGGCCCACCCTCCCCCTTCTTCCCACCACGAAGACCACTCTGGCTATCGGGCACCAGGGAGCCCTCGGGACTCCTCCATCGACTGCAAAACTGGTCACCAAAGCTATGGAAATGGAAGGTGGCATATAAAATGTAACACTGGCTGTTTGTACCATGTAGGACTGGTTTCCTTAGAGGGCGTATAAGGCACCATGTGGGAAAGCTGCTCCCACGCCCGGCCACGAGCCCACACTCAGCTCCTCACACGCACACACGCACACAGCAGAGGCCAGCTGACTTTGCCACGACGCACAGGGAACGCAGCGCTGCCCGTCACTTCTGGGTTTTGAGCTGGTTGGAGAGCCAGTCCAGGCCTTCGTAAAGCCCATCTCCACTGGTAGCACAAGTAGCCTGAATGTACCAGTTTCTCTGGCGGAGGGAATGTAAACCAAGCTTGTCCGTTATCTCTGCTGCGTTCATAGCATTGGGAAGATCCTTGAGAGAGAATATTCAAAAGTCAGTTGACAAATGTTATATCCTCATAATGGAACATTATGCTCTTCCCCCAACATCTGCCCTTAAGCCATAGTCTTATCTCTAGCCTTCCAGTGGCTCAGGCTCCAAACCTTGAAATCATCCTTAATTTTTTTTTTTCTCTCTCTCTCTCCTCTCACAAACTCCACATGAGGAAATCCCACCAGCTCTACCCTCAAAATATATCCAGAATCTGGCCACTTCTCGCCACCTGCACAGCTATACCCGGATCCCACCACCATCACTTCTCACTTGGGTTTTACTGAAATTACTTCCAAATTGGTCTCCAAGCTTCTGCTCTTGCTCCCAGAAAGTCTAAACACAACCCAGCAGTCAGTGAAAGTCAGTGAAAGTCATTCTTCTATCAAAACCCTGTGACATCTCCATCTCTCTCGGGGTAACAGTCCGAGTCCTCAGGATGCTCTGCAAGGCCTTCGTGACCTGAGCCCCCGTGACCCCTCCTAACTGTCCTGCTCTACCTACAGCCCTCACCACAAGTTACTATATTATAAAATTGACTTACTTAGTGTGTTTATTATCTGCCTCTCGTAACTAGAATGCAAACTTTACCAGGGCAGGAATCTCTATCTTGTTCTCTGATGTGTTCCAAGTGCCTAGAACTACGCCTAGCACGTAGTAAGCTCAAACCAAATTTGAATAAATTAGCATTAAAGAACAAGGTAGATCTAGACGCAATGATTTGGAAGGACATCAAAGATATGCTAAGTGAAGAGGCAGGTTACAAAACAGAATGCAGAGGGCTTCCCTGGTGGCGCAGTGGTTGAGAATCTGCCTGCCAATGCAGGGGACACGGGTTCGAGCCCTGGTCTGGAAAGATCCCACATGCCACGGAGCAACTGTGCCCGTGAGCCACAATTACTGAGCCTGAGCATCTGGAGCCTGTGCTCCGCAACAACAGAGGCCGCGATAGTGAGAGGCCTGCGCACCACGATGAAGAGTGACCCCCGCTTGCCACAACTAGAGAAAGCCCATGCACAGAAACGAAGACCCAACACAGCCATAAATAAATAAATAAATAAATACATTTGGGGGGAAAAAAAAGTTATATAAAAAAAAACCAGAATGCAGAATATGATCCCCAGAATTTAAATATGAATACAATCATATAACTGCTCATATAGGCACAGAAAGTTTTATCTCTGGAAAGGAATATAAGACATTTAACAATGTTTTACCCTGAAGAGTGGGGCTAGAATGTTTCACTTGATATTGTGAACTGTCTGCATATTTATACCATGAGCATGTTCTGCTTTTATAATTAAAAAGAACAAATGTCATTTTCTTTTATGGAAGTCCGTTGTGTTCACTAGTGAACTTCAAACTGACATCGAATCTAATGGCCGAGTGAATGATGATCCACCCACCATTTAAAACCATGTTTACAAAGGGCTAGATGACAAGAGAAAATGCCTTCAATAAAGGGACAAAACAGGATGCAACACTGTCCAAACAGTACGATCTCGATTACATAACGAATGTACGCATGGAGGAGAAAGTGCGGGGACACACATCAAAACATGCCCCTGGTTTATCTCAGGCTGGTACATTCCACAGGATTCTGCCTTCTTTTCCACGCTTAGTTCAGCTTCCTGAGGCTGGATGTTTCTACACCCTCCTCCTACTCCTCTTTCACTGCTTTTGGTTATATTTACACAGAAGCCGAGTTTTCCCAAGGATAGACCCCAGATGATCCAATCTCATCTCCTCCTTTGCTTCCCCCCATCCCCAATCCCATCCCAGCTGCACGGGCTGCCTTCCTGCCGGCCTTCAGGTGTCATCTTATCAGATGTCATCTTATCAGAGAGGCATTCTAGTCCTTCCCCACATCTGCCCCCTCCTCCACGACACTCCCCCCAGACATATTACCTGTGGTTAATTGACTGACTCTCCTCCCACTAGAACATAAACTCCATGAACACAGGGATTTTTGTCTGTCTGGTTTACTGCTATATCTATATCACCAATACCTAAAACAATGCCTAGATCTTAGTAAATGCTCAGTCGATATTTGTTGAGCGAGTGAATGAATCTAAGACATGCTAACAAAGAGGTGGAGAGAAAGGCTAAGGACAGGAGAGAGGAAGGCAGGCAGCTAATTAGATATCTCCGTTTTTAAGTGAGCAGCTGGCGGTACCTTTCAGTCCCAGGATTCGGAAAGCCAGCGACATACCTGTTTATTTACAAACACCAATAAAACTGCATCTCTGAGCTCATCTTCGGCTAACATTCTGGTTAGTTCTTCTCGGGCTTCATTGACGCGCTCTCTGTCATTACTGTCGACCACAAAAATCAGACCTAGAAAGAAAGCACAAGTGTGTTAGTAATCTGAACCTGGGAAGGCAGCTGTTTATGTCCTTACAGCATCTCCCTGCTTACACATGTGGTTTCACCGAAAGCAATCAATACAGAAGGATATATAATCTTTAGAGTTGGGAAGCCTCCTGTACACCCAACTAGCCTTTTTCAGAGGCATCATAGCCCTTCACCAGATTAACAATAATAAGAATAGAGAGAGAAAAGGTTAGGCTTACTTTTAATCACTTCATTTCTACATCATGCCTACATGATGAAGACCCAATAAAAATCTATGGACATCCAAGTTCAGATAAGCTTCCCTGGTTGGCAATGCTCTGCGTATGTCACACAGCGATGTGCCAGAAGGGTAATGCATTCTGACCCCATGGGAAGAGGACGATGCAAGCTTTTTGTGTGGTACCTCCCAGATCTCGCCCTATGCATCTCTTCCTTTGGCTGCTCATTTGTATCCTTTTGCTATAACAGAACTGTAATTTTAAGTATAGCGCTCCCCTGAGTCCTGTGAGTTGTTTTAATGAATATTGAACCTGAGGGGATATTTGGAACTGCCAAATCTGCAGACAGCTGGAAAAAAGTGAGGGTGGTCTGGGGAGCCCCGAATTTCTAGCTGGTGTCTGAAGTGAGGGAGTCTTGCGCCCTTAACCTGTGATGTATGGCCCAACCCCAGGTAGTTGGTGTCAGAAGTCTTCCCAGCATCCCACACTATACAGCAGCAGAGAAATCCCAGGAAGCAAAAGACAGGTCAGAGAAAGGGACCACCACACTGTATCTGAGCAAAGGTGGCTGAAACCTGCACAGATCTGGTCACTGCCACATTGGCTGGAGACAGAGGCGGGGCCAATAGGATCTCAGAGGAGGTGCCCAGGAGGGATCCAGCACACACTCCAGACACAGGATGCAAAAACCTCTCTTAACAGTAGTCCACGTGACATTAATCGTAATAACAACTGGATGGTTAGCTGACAATAAGCCTTCTGTGAGACAAAAATGGGAAGTGGCTGCCAAAAGAACAAACTTGATCCTAGGCTGTATCAACAGTAGTGACAGCAGCTCAGTTTCTAAAATATGGGCAACAAAACGCCGATGCTACAGTGCGTCAGTCAGAACATCCTGGGAATGTTACGTGGTTGGTGCTGGACCCCACACTCTAAGACACAAGCGAACTGGAGGGACAAAGAATGACTAGGACGGCAAAGGAATTAGATACCGTGTCATATGTAAAACAAATTTATATAACTGGAAATATTTTGCCTAGAGAAAAGATTCATTGAGGGGACTGACAGCTGTCTTCAAATACCTAGAAGCTGTGACATAAAAAGGTTCGACTTGTAAGTAGATGGAAGATCAGTGGGTAAAACTCCAGGAGGTCAAGGTGATACAGAGTCAAGAGAAATGCAGGTGCAATGGGCTGCCTCAGGAGCGTGCCTGTCACTAAAGATGCTTGTGCCCAGCTTAAGTGGCAGCTTGTGGGGACACTGCAGAAGGGATTCTGCTGACGGGAAGGGCAGTGGAATGAGAGGACCTCTGGGTTCCTTCTGACACTGAGATCGCACCACCATGTCTAGGAGGGAAAATCTGTGCTGGCCCTCGGCCCTTTCCCTCTGTGCTTCCCAGGCCCACCCAACAGCTGCCTGACCAGCTGTCTGGAGCAGCCCACTCTGGCAGATAGGAGTGCCCACAGCTTCTGAATGTCTGGGGCTTACATGAGACTCAAAGTCATGTCTGTTACATCACATCAGACCAAAAAATGAAGAACATTCAAAACTCCCCCCCAAAGATTTGACAGGCTGCCAGTAAGTTCTGGACTCTGATCATAACTAAGCAAACGAGGTTATCCTGAAATTTGAGGAGATCCTTAGTCTCCAATGCAAAACTGACAGGGTGGAAGGTGACATATTATCCCTTTGCCATTCCTAATAGAAAGAAAGGTTTATAAATATT
The DNA here is from genome assembly GCF_059928025.1 of Delphinapterus leucas. Classification (NCBI taxonomy): domain Eukaryota; kingdom Metazoa; phylum Chordata; class Mammalia; order Artiodactyla; family Monodontidae; genus Delphinapterus; species Delphinapterus leucas. The sequence goes on along the minus strand of NC_143147.1, from coordinate 53,985,882 downwards.
AGGTCCCATTTTATACTGTTTTTATTTAGATCCTTATGTGAGAAACAAAAGAACCTAGCCATCAGACCTACTACACTTCTGAACTAAGAAAACCTAGAAAAGGTAAATTTACAAATGAATAGTATGCTGTAATTTGTTTTTAGAAGTGGGGAGAAGAAAATTTAAATTAAAAAGGACAGCCTGGGGCTTCCCTAGTGGCACAGTGGTTGAGAGTCCGCCTGCCTGCCTGCCTGCCTGCCTGCCTGCCGATGCAGGGGACACGGGTTCGTGCCCCGGTCCGGGAAGATCCCACATGTCGCGGAGCGGCTGGGCCCGTGAGCCATGGCCGCTGAGCCTGCGCGTCCGGAGCCTGTGCTCCGCAATGGGAGAGGCCACAACAGTGAGAGGTCCGCGTACCGCAAAAAAAAAAATAAAAGTAAAAATAAATTAAAAAATAAAAAGGACAGCCTGACTGTTGGGAAGTTGGCAGGAAAAATAGGGGCAACATGCAAGATTACTAATGGCTGAAATGTTTGGACCCACCAGACAGCAAATCCATTCTTCAAAAGTCCCCATTTGCTAATTTCATGAAGAGTCTAAACCACCCACCACAAGGTCCTAGAATATAGCCAGTTAGTTCTCCACCATCACAGCAGTAGTTACTGAAACTCAATAAAATTAGGCTTGTTATAGGACTCCTTTGATGTAATATAACTCACATTCTAACTGGATCACTCTGACTCCTTTGTGAGGAAGACCTTAAAGGGTCAATGGAGTGAAAAGGAGCTCATTTAGGCAGCTCTGCTGGGGTCCAGGGGACTGGAGGGGCAGTGGTGGAGATGTGGTCAATTTTGAATATAGTTTGGAGAGAAGCCAACAGGATTTTCTAATGTGTGAAGAGTAAAAGGAAGAAATATTACTCAGCCATTAAATAAAAAAGAATCTTGCCATTTGCAGCAATAGGACGGACCTAGAGGGTCATGGTGATCATTTTGTAATGCACAAAAATATTGAATCACTATGTAGTAACCTGAACCTAACATAATATTGTAGGCCAATTAATAAATAAAATAAAAACGAAAGGAAAAAATATGAATTTATCTGTAATAAAAATCACCTTCCCTTTGGCGTAGGGAAGGGGCATGGAGAAGAGAAATGTAGTAATCCTTCTGATCCACGTTAATTATGACCACAAGCCCAGGGAACTATACATCCACAGAAAAATGTGGGCAGCACTTTAGTATTATGCAATTTTCAGGGACAGCAAAAAAAAAAAAAAAATTAGGCTTGTTATAAATAGAAGATTGAAAACAAACAGGCATTTCTACTTGGTGACTGAGTGTGACAACTCTTAATAAGGTGGGTAAAGGGAACCCTGCCTGAGAATGAGGACAAAAAACCTCTAGTAATTTGGACTCTGTGACAGTTAATTTTATGTGTCAACTTGACTGGGCCACAGGGTGCCCAGACACTTGGTCAAACAGTATTCTGGGTGTGCGTGGGAGGGTGTTTCTGGAGGAGACGAACATTTGAATCAGGACACTGAGTACAGCAGATTGCACTCCTCAGTGTGCTCTAGTCCAATCCAATGAAGGCCTGATTAGAACGAAAGAGAGGACGAGAGAATTCACTCGTCTTGGAGCTGGGACATGCACCTTCTGCCTCTGGGGTGGAACTTAGATGATTATCAGCTCTCCCGGGTCTCCGGCCTCTGCCCACTGCAGATCCCGGGACTCCTCGGCCTCCACACCATGTAAGCCAATCCCTTATAAGAAATCACATACAAACACACATATATATACACAAGAGCATATGTGCAAACATGTATGGATAGCCATCCATCATACTGGTTCTGTTTTTCTGGAGAACCCAGACTAATATAGGCTCCTGAGTGCCCACTACCTTCCAACCACAGAACTAAGCATTTTATAAAATTAATCTCATTCAAGCCAAATGATCCGGCACAGTAGGTATTCACCTCCATTTTATAGATGAGGAAATCGAGACAGGAAAGATTACCTAACTTTCCCAAGGTTTCATAGCAGAGCTGTGGTTCAAACCCACACTTTCTACTTTTATCACTGGTGAGGAATTACAATAGTTTGACCAATATGGCAAGTGCCAATCCAGGTTAAATGGACACTCTGAGTATCAAAAAGCGTATTGTCTGCAACGGATTGAAACACAAAGACAGAAAAATCTAAGAGTCATCATGGAAGGTTGCTAGGGTATCGAGTTGTTTCTCTAAAAAATCAATAAAAGGAAAGAATTAAATATTTTTCCTGCCTTTCTCATATAAACTATATTTCAGAGAAAGCAAATACCTGATGAAGGGATTCTTTGTTTCGAAGGATTTCAGCTTAATAGACTCAGATGGAATGACAGAAAAAATGGAGGGATAAACTGTTGGAGAGTAGCAGATGACTAAAGAGACATAACAGTGAACGGCAGCGTGTGAACTCTGATTCCTTCGCAAACAAATCAAATGTGAAAAGGACATATTTGATACAACTGGAAAAATCTGAATAAGGACTGGGTACCAGATATTAAAGAAAGAATGTTAATTTTGGAAGTGTGATAATGCATGGAGATTATGTTTTAAAAATGTCTTTATCAGTTTGAAATAAACACTGAAGGATGTATGAGTAAAAGGCATCATGTCTGGCATTTGCTGTAACACACTCTGGGCAAAACGCTGATAACTGTTGAAGCTGGGTGATGAGTACATGGGGATTTGTTAAGTATCCTCTTCCTTTTTTGCTTTAAATTTTCCACTAACAAAACTGAAAAAAGAAAAGATAAACGCTCTATTTTGAGGAAAGACATTCTAAATCTATAGGCTAAGGAAATAAGTACAAATAGAGTTAAGTGTTAAAGGTAATAGCTAAAATAATGATACAAAATATAAAGGGACAGTCGACTCGGGTATTTGGTCTGAAAATATCAACAAATATGGGTCTTTACTATGAAACACATGCAATGAAAACACCATAGGTAGTAGAATCTTCAAAATTAAGAGTCCAAATAAATTCTAAAATAAGTATGTAGATGCCAGGTGGTTATGATTCTACGTGAGAATCAGGGTGTAAAAACTATATGAACAGCTTACAGATATCTTGACAGGTGATACTCTGTAAGGTATATCATTTATCCAAAATATAATCAATGAAAAAAACTCAAATAGATTGATAGGGGACTGGGACACGTTAAAACCCCAAATTTTAAGAAACCAGTGATAAGGAAATAAGGTAATGATCTGGGATATTCATGCTTATTCCAGCACTTGTAGAATAACAGCGCAGTAGGGAGGCACTGTGGCCACAGAGGATGCTGGGATTTGGGATTCCAGCCATCCCTGTTCACTTCTTTCTCTCCATAGGGATGATTTTCAAATATTCTCCACAGGTTTAAAAGAGTGTACTGAATTCAAGTTCTTCAAAAATTGGTACTTCATCAAAGGCACATACAACCTTCAATTAACCAAAAGATGAAATTCATTAGAACAACCATTTTCTAACTGTTCTGGATTAAGAGGAGATTCCTATATAAGGCATTAACACCCAAGTACTTTTTCAAGGAAGGCAGGGACCACTTCTCAAAAAGAAACCTCCCCAGTAAGTGTAAGTGGGTCAGCAGAAAAGAAGGAATGACTGACAGTCCAAATAAAGCAGCGCGCCACAAGGTTTTGCTTCAAGCATCGACCTTTAGGTGCGTTTAACAGAAATGGTTGCAAGGCTAGAACTGGATAATCTTTACCTTGTGTGTTCTGGAAATAATGTCGCCACAAAGGTCTGATTTTGTCCTGGCCACCAACATCCCAGACTGTGAAGCTGATGTTTTTATATTCTACCGTCTCCACGTTGAAACCTAAATTGGGAAGATGGAGAAAGTGTTTAATGAAGACTTCTCCTGGTTCAACAATTCAAAATAATTTCAGCTAACATTTGGACAGTACTTTTCATTTACAACGCAGCTTGCCGGTCAAAGATCCATAGCTTACAAAACAGAATGTGTTAGTCAGCTTTCTCCCCCATGCATTGTGACAGGTGTCTCCAACCTTCTCCACTCCCTCCAGCCTCCCTCCTCACACCTCCCCTCCCCTCCCCTCCCAGCAGCTCTTCCTGCATACTTCAGAGCAAACAGGAGCCATCAATGGGACTGCTTCCACTTCCCACCACACACTGTAGAAACCCAACTACATCTTCACCCACCCTTTTCTCCCTCCCTCTTGGAGCAATGGAAGGGGGCAACTAGTTAATGCCAATCCCATCCCCCCATGTGCTGGATCCAATTCACCCACGCTGTCCGGAATCTTCAAAATCTCCAACCTGTTTAAGTCCTTTGCATCTTTCAAAAAAGATGACTCCACACCTTCACGCGCTACCACCCTCTATTTTCCCTTTTAAAGTCAAACTTCTCTAAGACGTTTAGCTACCTTCACTGTGCCAACTTTGTCAGCTCTCACCCAATACACCTTAGTTCTACTTTACCATGTTTCGCTGGTTTTGCCAAGGTCAGCAAGGTCACCATGTCAATAAATCTGACAAATGCTTTCCAGTTTTTATGTTATTTGATTTTATATCTGACACTACTGCTCACTCCCTCCTTGAAACTCTTCCCTGGCTTCCCATTTTTCTTCTGTTTCCATGGCTGTACCTTCTCAGTCTCTTTAGTGAGCTCAGCCACATCTGATTGATCTTTAAATGATGCTTAGTTCAAAATCATTTACATAGAACTGTTGCACATAACCTGAACATCCATCACTGGAAATTTGTTAAACATATAGCCACATAATGGAATACTATCAAGTTACTAAAATTTCACGTTGATCTGTACTGATTATTAAGCCCCCAAACATAGTGGCTTAGAACAATGATTTTCCCCCCTACCCAATTCTGTGGGTTGCCTGGGCTTCCTCTTGTAGATGCATTCAACTATTGAGTCCTTTGGGGGCTAGGCTGGACTTCTCTCTCTCCAGGTGGTCTTTTTATTCCCAAGGAGCACTGAGCTTCCTCACGTGGTGGTGGTAGTGTTCCGAAAGAACAAACCCCAAGACACAGCACTTATCAACTCTTTGTGTGAATCACATTTGCTGATGTGCCCTTGGCCAAAGCAAGTCACATGGCCAACGAAGCTCAGTACCACTGTGGAAGGGGACTGCACAGGGGTATGGCTACTGAGTGGCATGATTCATTGGGCACCATTAGTTTAACCATCTACCACAAAATCAGTATCCAATTCATTCACCAAATATTTCCTGGACATCTATTATGTGTCACGCATTTTGCTAGGCGCCTGGGGACAGTGGTGAACAACGCAGACATGATTCTTGCTCTTATTCACACTTTTGGAAGAGAGACAGTGAGCAAGCAATGACAAATGTGCTCAGAGTTACTAAGAAGTTCAGGTTGCTATGGAAACTTACAACAGGGGAAAACCCGTCCAAGGGATCAGGAAAAGCGACCCTGAGAAATGATGCTTAAACTGAGACGGAAAGAATGAGCTGGCATTAGCTACGTAAAGGGGGGGAGGGGGAGTAAAAAAGAAGGCAGGAAAGCATTCCACAGAGAGGAAATGACATAGAAAGAGATCCAAACACATTGTTTAACGCAGAGTAAGTTGGAAGACAGCATGCATATGACTTCACAAAGATATTCACCAAAGTCACAGTGTTTTTTAACACTCGTTTAGATTTTTTTTGTATGTATGACATTATGGAAGCATGAATTATTTTTATAATTGGAGAAAACCAAGTAATTATGCTCTTTCATTTTGGACTAATAACATTTTTAAAATTATGGGTATGAACACTTTCTCCATCTGGTTTCCTGTTCCTTTAAGTGCTGCAATCTCTGAAGCTAACTGCCCAAGTTGGAAGTTGATCGGTTGGCTCCTGAGCCTAATCCACCATTCGGAACACTACCGACATTCACATGCCATCCTGGGGAGGCTATTCTCGCTCAGGAGTCTGGATCTGGAGGCAGCTGATGAGGCACACACTAAGTTCTGTCAAAACTGCCTTTGAGGGGCTTCTCTGGTGGCGCAGCGGTTAAGAGTCCGCTTGCCAATTCAGGGGACACGGGTTTGAGCCCTGGTCCGGGAAGATCCCACATGCTGCAGAGCAACTAAGCCTGTGCGCCACAACTACTGAGCCTGCGCTCTAGAGCCCGCAAGCCACAACTGCTGAAGCCTGAGCGCCTAGAGCCTGTGCTCTGCAAAAAGAAGCCACCACAATGATAAGGCTGTGCACCACAATGAAGAGTAGCCCCCGCTCACTATAACTAGAGAAAGCCCTCGCACAGCAACGAAGACCCAACGCAGCCAAAAATAAATAAAATAAAATAAAAAAATTTGTAAAAAAACAACAAAAAAAAACCCTGCCTTTGCAAAAGTCTTAAATAGCTGACAAAACACAGTGCTGGTTCGCAGGAATAACTCCACCGCCAGATAGTCCTCCAGCATTGGAACAAATCAGATTCTTCACTTGACCACCAGCTCAAAAAAAAATCATACTACATCTTTAAACACTAGGAACGTACTTGGTATGGAGAGATGCTTCCACTTAGAAAGGCCAGCTGGAAGAAAGATGGATTTTAATAATCATTATCTTTTTTTTTTTTTTTGGCCAAGCAGATAGGGTTAAACTTGTTCCACCTAAATGTGTTCGTATGACTCCCCTGTAAACCTAGCAATGTGCCAGAGATGCCAGGGAGCAATTAGGAAATTGTATATTACCTGGTTTTGGTCTCAAAACCGCTCTTGGGGCGGACAAGATTTTCCCCCAAAAAATTCAATAATGCAAGAAGTATGTAAAAGTATAACATACTAAAGTGTAAACTGGTCTTGTCATAGGTCGTTAACATACCTATCGTAGGGATGGTAGTCACAATCTCTCCCAGCTTCAATTTATACAAGATGGTGGTTTTTCCAGCGGCATCCAAACCCACCATAAGAATCCGCATCTCTTTTTTCCCAAATAGACTTTTAAACAGTTTTTCAAAAACGTTCCCCATTGTAACTGAATTCTGTGACCTGAAGGAAAAGAAAGGCAACTCAAGTAATTGTTCTTTGCAGAGATATAGAAACATAAATACAAGATATATACATGAAATACAAGTCTCCATTAGAGGTGGCTCCTAGTAAATACTGAACAATTTTAAGTATAGTTTGGCCAGTAAGGAGTAGAGTATCTTGTTTTCACAGGGAAACTCAACTAAGCCTTTTGATGCCTTGCCAAAAAATTCTCTTTTCCACTGCAGCATCCAAGTGGGATACGTGAAGCACAGTCTCAATGGTGGCAGGCTTTAGTCATCTTAAGTATGAAAGCAATGTCACAACAGACACAACTAACACTTCTGAAAGGAGAACTCAGGACGTGGAGAACCAGTTTATTTTACACGATGTGAAGCAAAGTCTTTCAGGCTGGTTAAATATCAGTACCTTTTAGAAATTCAGTAGTTGCCTTTGGCTAGCAAACAGTATCAAGACCCAGAAAAGAACCTAAAAAACTTCAGAGGTGAGGAAATACAGCACTGGGAAACTGCACTGCTAACAGAGAAATTAACTAGGCAAAGAGTAGAGGAGATACCATAGCATCCAGCATCGACCATCACCTTACTCTTAATTATTTTTAGCTTTTTTGGAAACAATTCACGCACATATAAACATAAATGATAACGTACAGTTCAGTGAAATGTCATGAACCAATCAAAAAAAGATGATTACCAGCGACCCAGATCTCCTTGTGCCCCTTCCCAATCATTACTCCCCAAAAGGTAATCACTATCTTGATGTCTAACTGCATAAATATTCAATATTTTTCAGTAGAGTGCATGATAGATTCTATAAAGGAAGGCAATAGTAAAGACAGATTACGCACTTCCCTGGTGGCGCACTGGTTAGGAATGCGCTTGCCAATACAGGGGACATGGGTTCGAGCCCTGGTGTGGGAAGATCCCACATGCCAAGGAGCAACTAAGCCCATGCGCCACAACTACTGAGCTTGCGCTCTAGAGCCCACGAGCCACAACTACTGAGCCCGCGTGCCACAACTACTGAAGCCCGAGTGCCTAGAGCCCGTGCTCTGCAACAAAAGAAACCACCACAATGAGAAGCCGGAGCACCACAACAAAGAGTAGCCCCCGCTCGCTGCAACTAGCGAAAAGCCTGCACACAGCAATGAAGACCCAACACAGCCAAAAATAAATAAAAATTTTAAAAACAGATTAGCTCTGCAGAAATTTATTCTACATCTTAAATTTTAACAGATCAGCCTATTTGAAGGGTGAACTTGACATTTTAATTAAAGACTTAAAAGTAGTATTGTCGGGCTTCCCTGGTGGCACAGTGGTTGAGAGTACGCCTGCCGATGCAGGGGACACGGGTTCGTGCCCCGGTCCGGGAAGATCCCACATGCCACGGAGCGGCTGGGCCCGTGAGCCATGGCCACTGAGACTGCGCGTCCGGAGCCTGTGCTCCGCAACAGGAAAGGCCACGACAGTGAGAGGCCCGCGTACCGCAAAAAAAAAAAAAAAAAAGAAAGAAAGAAAGTAGTACTGTCTACAACTCTAACCTTGCTCTTGGAAGTCTACAAAGATTCTTCAAAGAGAAGTAAAAAATCCTTGTTTCCCTTTAAACTGCTAACCATAGGAAAACTTTATTCCTGGGCAGAGCAGGGTTAAGACAGAACAAGGACAGCCCATCTCCCATTCATTGGGACTCTAGGGACCTCAGAGGGGAGGTCACCAAGTTCCACAGACCCACCTCTGAAATTCAACTGTGTCCTACAGTAGCTTAACTTCATGGATGATGTCTAAGCACACACCATTTTATTCTACGACCTGAGAAAAAGAGCAGAGCATTTATCCTGTACATAAATTAGGTACAGGGGAACTGCTACAACCAAAGAATAATGATGAATGTTTTAATCATTCATAGAAGGGCCATATAGAAAGTATATAGAAGTCCAATGCACTATGGCACTCAAAATCTTGTTGGGCGACAAAACTAAAGATTCCTTATCTTCGTTTCCGAAAAAAGATAAATCTCACAGATTAGAAAAAAACAGTGAGGAACATTCTGGGGGAGGGAAGGTACTTCCCACTTAGATGTCCTATGAAGCAAATACTTGATTCCTCCTCCCAACTACAGCACACCTCCAAGGTTTTCCCTCCTGCTTCTCTTTTCCTTTTTCCTACTCATCTGCCAGAGGCGGCCAGAGCCCGCTGCTTTGCCAGAGACCCTCTGGAAGGCGCCGGCGACCCTGGCGCCTCTTTGGCACGCTCACCTCCCCTACTACAAGCACCAGCTGTATATCAGGGAAAACTGCGTGGAGATCTCCAGGACACGAACCAGAGCGGGTGGCCAAGTGGGCGTGCGCAGCGGACAGGCACGCGCGCTGGGTCCCCGGGGAAGGCGTCCGAGTGTCCTTTCTGCCCAGCCGCCAGGCCGCTTCCTCTCGACCTCCGGACCCCGGGGAGAGCGGAGGGCCCAGCGACGGACGAGCCAAGCCTCTCTCGATCCCCGCAGCCCCTGGCCTACACGAGGGCGGAGAAGGGACAAGATCCCTTTCTGCAAGCCACCCGCTGCTCTCTAGCTTCCCGACCTCTGAAGGTGCGGAAATCCAGCCAGGCCTTGAGTGCCGCAACCCGCCCTCCCCAGTCCGCGACTCACCGGTCCCCAAACTGACCACGGGTACCAATACCGCGGCCTTTAAAGGATTTCTGATCCTCTCTGCGAAATGGCGACAGGCTTGGGGCGGGAACAGTAACCAACCAATCACCCTTCGCCTCTTGGAGCTTTTGTACCAGTGAGCACGAGGTTCCGTGAGTGACAACAAATCTTGCCAATGAAAAGGACAATAGGAGCCGGGGAGGGAGGACACCTGCCCCTCGCGACCTAGGCGACGGCACGAAGCTCTGGAAATGCCGGCTTAATCTTCCAATGACAGCTCACCGGGTCCTGGCGAGACACGCCCATATGCCCCGCCCCTAGGCTGTTCACGACCAATCAAAAAAGTAAAAAGATTTCCGGTTTGCTCTGCCAATCAACTCGGAAAAATTCAAAGGGTCGAACTAACCCCATTCGGACCAACTGGGTAGGGGCATGTGGGCGGGGCCAAGCTCATAGTGCTATTTAAGGAAATTTGCTGAGGTTGAGCTAAAAGTAGAAACTAGTTTGGGGCGTTGTTTTGTGTGGGAAACATCCAGACAAGACACCGAAATTAGGCATAAGGAAGGTTTCCTGTTCAGTCTGAAGCTAGACAGCCGCCCTGCTTTTGAAGAGGTTTTCAACAGTTGGGGAAAATACTAGCCACCTGCACCTGCGTTCAGGAGCACAGAACCACAGTCCTCAATTCCTGAGAAATACTCTCAGTAACTCAGCCCCCTAATGCCAACTTGGTTCGCTAAAAAGTTTACAAACGCCCGTAAATGGTACATAACTGTTCCTAATGGTACATAAACAGAGAAACTAACACCTATTGAACGTGGTATGTGCCAGGAAATATGTTAAGGACTTAACCTGCGTGACCACAAAGCCCCGTTAGTTGGAATCTACTATTATTCCCATTTTACAAAGGGGAAAATTAAGTAACCGGTCAGAGTTTTAAGCCTAGGTCTGTCTGACACCTTAATCTTTTTAATCAAATGCTTTCCTGATCACAATGACTGTATATATGAGGGTAAATATAAGTACATATGAGAGGTTTTTCTACATGACTCCTTTAAAATTATAATATTTTTTCCTAACTATAAAAAAAGTCATTTTAAAAAATATAATGAAAAAAAAGACACTTCCCACCAGAGAGAGAGAGGAAAAAGAGGAGGAGGAGGAAAAAAATTGCCCATCATCCTATCATCCAGAGGCAATCACTGCTACCATTTTGGTTTATTCCTTTCCAGTCATTTTTCCATGAAATTTTTACATAGTTCAGATTATGAATATGTACAATTTTGTCTTTTTCACTTAATATTTTAATTTGAGCATTTTCCAGATTGTTTAACATTTTTCTTACAAACGTTTTTGATAGCTGTGTGATATTCCATCATATGGATATACTGATTTATTTAATCATTTTCATGTAGTTGTCGAAGAAAAAAATTAATCGGTTGATCTAAGAAAGACATGGACAATTTTATTAAAGCCAAATTAAGGATCATAACCCAGGAACAGCCCCTCAGAAAGCTCCAAGAACTGTTCTGCCCATTAAAGGTCAAAGCACAGTTATATAAATTTTTTGAGACAGAGGGGGCTGTACATTAAATGACGTATTATTTTTTATAGGTTTTAAAAATAAATTTATTTATTTAATTTATTTATTTTTGGCTGCATTAGGTCTTTGTTGCTGCGTGCAGCCTTTCTCTAGTTGCAGGGATTGGGGGCTACTCTTTGTTGCGGTGCCCGGGCTTCTCATTGCTGTGGCTTCTCTTGCTGCTGAACGTGGGCTCTAGGCACACGGGCTTCAGTAGTTGCAGCACGAAGGCTCAGTAGTTGTGGCTTGCGGCCTCTAGAGCGCAAGCTCAGTAGCTGTGGCGCCAGGGCTTAGTTGCTCCGAGGCATTTGGGATCTTCCCGGACCAGGGATCGAACCCGTGTCCCCTGCATTGGCAGGTAGATTCTTAACCACTGCGCCACCAGAGAAGTCCCTAAATGACATATTATTGACAGTTTACAGAATCCAGATCTACATGGACAAAGCGAGTAGTGGGTCATGGGTCACGGTGGCCCCTTATAAAATTAAGCAGAGAGGGGAGTTGTCTTGCTGACGCTAGGAGAATGTTGCTACTTATGGTTGAGCAGGTATTTCTGCTGATAAGGAGGTTTGGTGAATGTGTAACGCAGATACACAATCCCTAGTAGAGGGGAGAGAGGAGGCCCAAGGGCAGAGAAAAAGAAAATTTTTTTTGGCCGCGCCACGCAGGTTGTGGGATCTCAGTTCCTCAACCAGGGATCAAACCTCGGCCCTCGGCAGTGAAAGCTTGGAGTCCTAACCGCTGGACCGCCAGGGAATTCCTGAGAAAATAAGTTTAAATTTTCCTTGACTTGCTTTAGAGTACAAATTTGTATTTCATCATAGTTCAATATTTAGATTAAAAAATTTTTTTTTCTCTTATGAATTATACTGCAGCTAACAGTTTTTTCCCTTCCTGCATTCCTTGCTAATTAAAAAAAAAGAATTCCAAAAGTTCAATCACTCAGTCAAAACATTAAAATTGTTAAGGTTCTTGATACATATTACGTGCCAAACTATTTTCTGAGTATATTATAAAAATTTCCATTCCCATCAACCAAGTGAAAGCCAAATTTACTTACTTCATCATTAGGTAAGCTCTTTTTAAAAAGAGGGTTTTTAGTGTTTTTGTTTTGTTTACTAACTTGATAACCAAAAAAAAAAAAAGTATCTTATGTTGGTTTAATTTTCAATTCTTTGATTACTTGGTTTATTTTTCCCCAAATGTTTACTAGTATTTTTATTTCCTGTACTATGAATGATCTATTTATGTCCTGATGACTTGCAAGAAAAGATGTAAAGAAGTTTGCCAGCAACTATGAAGTTTGTTTGCTCGAATGGAGTCATCATAACCTAAAAAAAAGGTGAAACAGCAAAGATAAGATTTTTTTTTTTACCTACCATTGTTTGTGCCTACAGAAGCAATGTTTAGGCTGATAACAATAGAGCTTTTTGTCTCCAACCTTCACCGCCTGAGAATATGCATTATTTTCACATGAGCTGCATCAAGCCTGTGAATAAAACAAAGTCCCAGTCCATATGGCACTCAATTGCTAAAGGATTACAACTATGTAGGTACATACATACACATATATATGTTTCATACATGCATATATATTTCATATATATAAACAGATGGTCCCCAACTTACAATTTAAAAAAAAAATAGGGTCCATTTATTTATTTATTTATTTATGGCTGCGTTGGGTCTTTGTTGCTGCACGCGGGCTTTCTCCAGTTGCTGCGAGCAGGGGCTACTCTTCGTTATGGTGCACGAGTTTCTTATTGCGGTGGCTTCTCTTGTTCCGGAGCACGGGCTCTAGGCGCGCGGGCTTCAATAGTTGTGGCTCGCGGGCTGTAGAGTGCAGGCTCTGCAGTTGTGGTGCACGGACTTAGTTGTTCCGCAGCATGTGGGATCTTCCCGGACCAGGGATCGAACCCGTGTCCCCTGCATTGGCAGGGGAATTCTTAACCACTGCACCAGCAGGGAAGTCCCCCAACTTACAGTTTTGACTTACGATTTTTCGACTTTACAATGGTGGGGAAGCAGTACACATTCAGTAGAAACCATAGTTCAAATTTTGGATTTTGATCTTTTTCTGGGCCAGTGATATGCCATACATTTGGGCAAAATCATCTAACACGAAGCCACACAGCTCCCACAAGGTCTGTGGGTCATGCACACGTTCACAATGGTAAACAACTGATATACTTAAAATCATTCTGTACCCTTACAATCATTCTGTTTTCCACTTCCAGTACAGTATCCAATAAATTACATGAGATATTCAACACCTTATTTCAAAATAGGCTTCGTGTCAGATGATTTTGCCCAAATGTAGGCTAACGTAAGTGTTCTGAGTATATTTAAAATAGGCTAGGCTCAGCCTAGGTAGGTAAGGTGTGTTAAATGCATTTTCGACATGACGATATTTTCAACTTATGATGGTTTATAGGGACATAACCACATTGTTAGCTGAGGGAGAGCTTATTTTTTTAATAAGAACATGCATGGGGGTAGTTCCCTGGTGGTCTAGTGGTTAGGATTCATGCTTTCACTGCCAGGGGCCCGGGTTCAATCCCTCATTAGGGAACTGAGATCTCGCATGCCGCTGGTTTGGCCAAAAAAAAAAAAAGAATATCCATGGGACATGCATGGGAGGAGGCTAGAAGGAAAAGAGACCTAACTTACTAGTGATTGTATTCAGGAGTTGAGGTTGTGATTTTTTTTTTTAAGTGATTGTGAGAAAATGTTGTACTAACTTTATAAGGCAAAACAACTTATTTTTTAAAAAACACAAAATTTTGATAATTATGAAGGAAGTGTAATAGAATAATAGAAATCATGATTGGTACTCAGGGGAAATTTAACAAGCTCAAACTCTGGCAACTCTATAAATACAAATTGCTTATGGTGATATTGATTGAGTGGGTTTTTTTTTTTCTTAATAGAAAACACTTCTCATCAATATAATGTTATTTGTGCAGCACGGAAAGTACAAAGTGCTGTTGGGAGAAGCAGAGAGATAATTTCATCCTGAGAAGCGTATTATGTGGAGATAGCTCCCTGCCTCTGAGTTCGACTTTAAAATTGGTTAATAGTGTTATTAGTATTAGTTTTAGCACTCTTGGTAGTGGTAGTTAGTATTTGCCTTATAATTGCTGGGTCAGGTGCTTAATGTATTAGGTACTGTATGATAATTACCTCATCCAGTTCTCACATGAATACATTTAAGTTTAGAGAGTTTAAATGCAACACAGTATACCGGGACCACCTCCCCTCAAGTATCACTAAACTTATCCTTCTATTCTGGTCATGCTCCTGCTGGAGAGATGTATTTTCCCTCCCTTGGAAAGTCCTGCTGTACATACTCCTTGCCCTAGAAACAAACCTCTCCATTAAATTTGCCCTTAGGAGAAACCTTAAGACACCCTTCACTTTTTCTCAGGAGTCCTCTGGAGAAAATATAGTCACCCCCAATGTGGTTTGTGGGCCTCTGGTGTCTTGAAGTTCTAGGCAACTCAACCACTCCCAGGAGACTGTGACTTCCTTCTCTCAAGATGCATAAAAGCTCATCAGACCAGTATCTGAATGATTCTTTTTCAAAGAGATGCAGGCAGCTCTCTGGACCCACGATGTTTATTATGCAGGGTTATGCAGCCTGGCAAGTGCATTGGGGCTTGCACTAAAGGATCAGCTGGTTTCCATAGCAACATTCATTCCTTTCCACGTAGGAGTCTATCATCTCTTCTGCCCACTGAGACTTTCCAGAATGAATTGATTTTTGTGAATATAGGTGTTTGTCCTTGATCCTCCAAAGAGAAAAGACATACTCATCAAAATAAATAAATAAATAAATAACCCAACAATAAAATACCTGACTGCAGCTAAAAGGCTGCATTGCATCAGCTGGTCTTCCTTCTTTTAAATAAAACCCTGTATTCTTTCTCCATTTTGCTCTGTTCTCTAGCCTTATCCATCCTTTTGGGAACTAGTTTTCTCTGACAGAAAACAAACAGATGGCAGCTGCATCTTCCTAAAACTGGCTATGATGGGGCCATAATATCAAGTTTTCAACAGGGCTCTCTGAAAGCCTGGGCTGAGGACATGGGTGGCTGACCCGTGGGTTATGATTGGAAGGGCAAGAATAAGGATCGCTGTCCACATAGAGATGTCCCAGTCTCTGAAATTTTGCCCTTAGAGATTTGTTTTTTTATTGCTCCCCAGCAATATTCTCTTAAATTGCATACACTCCTGGAAAGAGTAATATATTAGGTTATTAATGGTGAAAGAACTTGGGAAAGAGGAGGAGGGTATCAAAGGATTTATTAAGACCACCTTTGTCTGCTTCACAGGGATATCTTCTGCAAGGGGTCAGTGCAGGTCCTTGTCACACACACACACACACACACACACACACACACACACCCTGGAGGATACCCTCTGACAGTCACAATGCAGTGGTGAATTCAATGCACAGCGCTGTTCCCCGAAACTCCTGCATGCAGTCCTGTTGGAAGATCTTTGAAACCTACACCTTGAAGTGATTAAAACTCCTTTCTATCCCCAGTGCCATTTGTTTAACCCTAGGCTTCCACAGACTAGTTTTCCTTTGACTACTGTGGAAATCAGCAAAACATCACATTGCTTTGTTAAATAAACTGGATAACAGTGAATCAGTTCACTTTTATGTAGCTTACTATTGCTCCCACTCCTCAAAACACAGAAGAAATCTACTTCCCCCTAGTTAAGCATCACTGTTACAACCAGAATGTCCCAAAGTTACTCAGCCCCATTCTAATGGAGCACTTGTTAAGTGATATTTAACTGGATGTAATTTGAACATATCAATAGAATTATATCCATGGGGTTTCCAAGACTTTGAATTGGGCCTCCACCTATAGATGCCCGTTACCTAACAGGGTGCAACAGGTGATACCAAGTTTCACTACATAAAAGTCTGGAATCACTTCCTTGTCACTGACAGGAAACATAGTGTATTAGTCAGGGTTCTCCAGAGAAACAGAACCAACAGGATGTGTATATATAGAGAGATTTATTTTAAGAAATTGACTCATGTGATTGTGCAGGCTTGACAAGTCCAAAAATCTGATGGGGGACGCTGGCAAGCTGGAGATTCAGGAAAGAGCTACAGTCCAAGTCCAAAGGCAGTCTGCTGGTGAATTCTCTCTTGCTCTGGGGAGATGAGCCTTTTGTTCAATTCAGGCCTTCAGTGGATTAGGTGAGGCCTCATGGAGACCAATCTGCTTTCCTCAAAGTCCATTGATTTAAATGTAAATCCAAACCCTTACCCCTCTCCCCACGTGCCTCACTGTTCTTTATCCTGGGCACTGTTATCTCCATTTCATCATGTCGTCATCTTCTCTCCTCACCTTTCAGGTACCTAGTCCCCTTTTCCTCTCTTAGTCTATCCCTAGTCTCACCTCACCAAGCTCCTCTACCCCGAAAAATCCCTCCAGACCTTAGAAAATGACCTTAGACATTTGCACTTTAGGTTAAATTTAAATCATTGTAAGCTGTCTTACCTATTTTCTCATCACCGTGAGAGGAAAGTATATTAAGGATTTCAGGGATCAATGACAAACTGAAGGAGTTTCGTTTAGTTTTGCTTTTTGTTTTTTGAGGAAAGGAAAGACTGATTAAGTCACAGAAATCAAGACAAAGAGAGACAACCAGATTTTGCCAAAGACAGAAATCAGGTAAATTCCAGGTCTAGATAATTAGTGGATGGTCTTTTCAGAATATCACCATTGGGGTAAATCAGCTCTTGCTATTTTCTGTCTTTCTTCCTCAGGATGGTCCAGATTGTAGTTGCTTGATAGAGAGAGCATCTGATTGACTGAGCCTGGATTCTGTGCTCCCTCCTAGGCCAGGGGACGGCAGGGTGCATGGTCTGACAATGCTTTCAAGGCTGCATGAACCAGGGTAGCTGTGACCAGAAAAAAAGGGGAATGAATTTGGGGCAGCAAAAATATTTGTTATCTATCAACCATAACTGCAAGGATTGCTCAGAAGGTGACGCAGAATCAGTTCCACTCTCTAAGACAACCTTGAATATTAGAGCAAGGCACAGATGGGACGCACAGGCATGTGACAACCTGGGGTAATGTTTCCCCTCCAGCTGGTTGCTAAGCACCCCAAGGGCAGGAGCTCATGTCTGCTTATGATTTCTTTGGTAGGCCCTGCAGAGGGCTGTGTACATGATTCTAATGAATTTATACCACTTGTGAGAGGATACAAAGAGTCCCTTATCGTGCAGAGATATGCTTGTAAGCTGACACAGTGGAACCTCTCCAGCATTCAGCAAACCTGTCTTTCCTACATGATAAACACTTCTCGGTGTAGAGATTGAAGACATTTTCACCTGCAATCTAGTTTACCTAGCAAAACAAGACAACAAAGCAGTGGTAAATACGTTTGCTTATTCTCTGGCCTTGAAAATAACGTCAGATCATTGTACTGAGAGCCAATGTCATCTTCTGGATCTGGTAATTATTTGGGCAAAATCTCTTGATTTATAGATTCAAAGTATCAAAAAATGTAAGACAACCTGTTAAGCTCATCAAATTACACCTCTCACTTTCCAAGTAAGGAAACTGGGGCTCAGAGAGGTGAAGGGAGGTGGGGAGTTAGTGGCAGAGAAAGGAAAAGGACGAGAATCTTCCAACTCCCCAATCTATTTAAATTATTTTTATAGCTTTTCCAAGTTAATAGATCAGAGTTCAACTAGTTCCCTGTCCTTCCTGATAAACTCTCTGATCCATCGATGATTTAGTTAACATCTGATTTGTCCAACAGCACACTCTGGTTCTCAGGTACAGTGTGAGAGTTTACGAAACTTACCTTTTTCTTCTGTCCCCCTGCCCATCTTCAGGTCACTTATTGTTATTAGTTTTCCATTTTAAATCGCTAAAGCCTGCCCAGCTCTTCTAATTCTTTCTTTCCTTTGCTCATATTGGAAAAAACTATTTTTTTCTAATTAACTGTTGAAAAGGTAACACGTCTGATCATTTTTTATTGTCTTGTGTAAATATAAAGAGAAATATAAGATAGTAGAAGCAATAAGATCATCAGAGACCCTATTTGGGAGAACCTCTCCTCTTGTAGAGAGCTGTTATTATTATCTATTCTGAGGAAATGGTATGGTAGAAAGGAAACATCAAGGTCAAAAAAAAAAAAGGCCGAATTTAGGGCACAGTTTATTCAAATTCCACCGTGTATATATTGTCTGAAATGAACACTGGGAATTGACAAAAGTTGTTAGACACAAATTACCTTTATTAATAAATATATTTAATAATAAACTAATATATAAAGATATACAAACAGTCACAATTCACTTACACATTTGAGGAAAATCTTTTTTTTTTTTGCGGTACACGGGCCTCTCACCGCTGCGGCCCCTCCCGCTGCGGAGCACAGACTCCGGCTCCGGACACGCAGGCCCAGCGGCCATGTCTCACGGGCCCAAGCCGCTCTGCGGTATGTGGGATTCTCCCGGACCGGGGCACGAACCCGCATCCCCTGCATCGGCAGGCGGACTCCCAACCACTACGCCACCAAGGAAGCCCCTGAAGTAAATCTTAACCTGAGTTTTCCAGGCTACACATAAGCTAAATGTAAATGCCAAGGCCCATCACTTTCAGGAGCTAGGAAACACGTCCGCCTACAAACAAAAGCCTGAATTCACGCAGAATTTGAATTCAGAACCAACTACACATTACTGATCTTCCCAGGGGCGAAGGCCAGTAACCGCGCTGGGTGCTCTTACGTACATTTTCACACTTAAGTGAGTCTGGAAGCATAAAGTTAAAAGGCCATTAAAGGGCAGAGATAAGCAGGGGCTCAGTGATTAAAAGCATCAATGTCCTATACTTCCTATAAAGTCCGGCGCAAACGGCCAGTTGTGATGAGATTCACAAAAGGAGCCCTGGACAAAGTCAGCAGCTGACAATTACGTAAAAGACCCAGAAGCCCCTCCGCCCCGGAAGCTCGCGTTCAAAATGGCGCCACCGCCCCGCCCGCCCCGGGCTGCCGTCGAGTCCGCGCGTGCACTGCAGGGCGGGGGCGGCGGGGCGCGTGCGCGGCGTCTAGACGGCTGCGCGCCTGCGCGAGAGCGGGCAGCGAGCGCGCGCGCGGCGGGGGCGGGCTCTTCAGAGCGCCGAGCTGCAGCTGCCGAGCCGGACGTGTCCGCGAAGATGGCGGGCAGGGTGAGTACGGTTCGCGGAGCCGCGGTTCGAGGCGGGGGTGCCTGGCTCACGGACAACTGGAGGTTCAGACAGCCCCAGGGGAGGGGAATGAGCCTGAGCAAACGGGGCGGTGGAGGGGGGTGGAAGGCCAGAGAAGCTGGGAAGAGGGAGCGGTGGCAGGGGATTAGCCCTCCTCAGAAACTCCGTCCCCGTTAGACGCTCGAGGGAGGAGACCACCTCGCTACCCGGGTCTCCTAGGTGTCCCTTAATCCTCCCTTTACATCCCTTGGGGCTTGTCCCCCTCTCTTCTCAAGCTAGCGGCAGGCTCGTGGCCGTCCCAGGCCGGTCTGAGGGCTCTAGGGGTTTCTCCGCACTCTCTTGCGAGGGCTTATTAGGTGCCGCCTCTGGAAAAACTGCGGGGGATCCGTCCGCTGCATTGGGGCGAGGGCTGTGACAGGGACCAGAAGGAACCCATTTCTGGTTCTTCACAATAAAAGGTCTTGAGAAAGGAGGAGGGGGTGCAAATGACTTTTAGTGTTGAACCCCGGCCATCTGGGGGACGTGTCACTGCCGGCTCAGGTAGAAATGCCTTGAGCTTGGAGTGGGGATGGATTTGGAGTGTCGCGTTTTCCTTTCATGAATGACAGCCGTTTCGAATGCAGCAGGATATGTTGTAGTTTCAGGGTTTAAAATTTTACTTCCTCCTTTAGCCTCTGAGATCGCGGGGTAGTATGGGTTTGGCGAGGGGAGATAAGGCCTGTTCTGGGGTGTACTGCAGTGTGCGTTGAGCAAAAACCTCTTAGAGGGATGGATCCTGCCCAGAGATTACACTGGTCATAAACCTGGGGACGTTAACTGCGTCATTAGGGGATAAGGATGTGCTTGACTGATTTATTTCTACTGGAATATTTGAATAAATTTGCATAGATTATGCATACACGCAAATGTTCTCCCTAAAGGAAATTGTTAAGTCGGGAGATTCTAGAGTGAGAAGAGACCTTAAAGGTCATATAATTAGGCCTCTTTCTCTTCTTTTCCCCGCAACCTCTCCTTTTATCTACGGCTACTCCAACTGTGCTTCAGATTCTCTTTCCCCCGCTTCTAAGGAGCCCCATTCCTCTATATTCACCTGCTCCCTCTTAACAAACTCAGGCTTCTCCCATCGTAAACCCTCTCTCCACTCCCACAGCTGTCACCTTTTCTCTTCCCACTTTACAGCTAGAAATCTTGTCTCCATTTATTTGTCTCCCATTTGCTTGCCACCTACTCACGCCTCAACCCACTGCAGCCTGATTTCTGGCCCTATCATCACACTGAAACGTGCCCCTAAACTTAACTGACATTTTTCATTCCTTGTCTTACTTGATATCTCAACAGCGTTGGACATTGTTGACCGTTGCCTCCTTCATGGAAAATGCTCTTCCCTTGGCTTCAGCCTCCCTCCTGTTTTTAGTCAGACTGCTCTTTTGCAGACTCACCCTCCTCTACTCTGTTATTCAGTGCAGATATTCCTCAAGGCTGTCTCCTCACTCTGTTTTCTCCCCAGGCAATCTCTTCTAAGCCCAGCTTCAACTACTATCTAGATGCCAACGATTCCCAGTATCTTACTCCCGGTGCAGACTATCATTTAAGTTTCAGATCAGTATGTCACACTGACTATTTAAAATCAAGGCACCTCAAACTCAACTTGTTCAAATTCAAACCCATGGTCTTAGCCCACCTAATTAGTATTTTTACAGGGTTTCTTATTTCAGTGAATGGCATCACAATGCATTCCACTTATAATAAGCTGGAAACCTGAGGAGGGGGGGAGTGGGTCATTCTTTATACTTCTGTCTCTTACCATATCCTCTGCCCTCAAGGAAAATTCATCACTGAGTTCTGTTTCCCCCCTCAGAAAAGGGTATTATTAATTATTAGGACCAAAGAATCCGGGTTGGGCATTACTGCTTTAAACTGTATCCAAAACACCCACTGGACTACTCACATGGGTTCTGTCATTTTAACATCCTAAAAGCCTCTCCAATCTGTCAACCTCTCTACAACTTCATTTCCACCCCCTTTTCCCAAACTACTATCATTTCTGGCCTGGACTACTTTGGGAAGCTCCCAAGTGGCCTCCTTATGCCATTCACCACATTGATTATTCCTTCCCGTGCCCATTGCTACTTAAACCCCTCCCTCAGTAACAGCTCATTACTTTTGGGAGAAGACTAAATCCTTAACTGGGCCTTGAAGGCCCTTTGTGGTTCTGCTCCTGCATCTCTACTCACTGCCTTACTCTCTATGCTCAGGTTATGCCTTTCAGTTCCTTGACCCTCTTACCACAGGGTCTTTGCATGTGCGTTTCCTTTCTTTGTGATGTTCTGCTCCCAGCCATTTACCTCTTACTCATAGATCACTCAGCTCCTCAAGGGAGGCCTGTTCTGATCCCCCACTAAGTCAGGATCCTTTGTTAATATGCTCCTGAAGAACTGAATTCCTTTCCTTAGATATTTATGTCTGTCATTTAAAATTTATTAGTGTGATTGCCTCTACCACTAGACTTTGCTTTCCATGAAAGCAGAGACCATGTTAGTTTTTTACTTACTATCATCAGTGCTTTGCACCTGCCTGGGGCCTAGGGTTAGTGCTTTGGGTACCGTTGCTTAGCTACAAATGTATCTCATTTAATCATGACAAAACCACCCTGCAAGATAGGTAGTATTAACTTTGTTTTACTCAGAGAGAGGGACTTAGTAACTTGCCAGGTTCACAGCCAGCAAGAAGCAGGGTTAGCATTTGAATTCAGGTCAGTTCATCAACTTAGTTGCAAGGGTATAAAGGAGAGTAGGTTTACCTTACCTAGAACTTATTAGAGCCTGCTGTCAAAGTTTAATTTTCAAAAACTACCTTCTATCTTTCGGAAAATTTAAGCACCTTTGGCCCATCTTGAGTGGTCTTATCTTTTCTTCCTATAGCCATAATTGTCTAACAACTACCTATCCATGTTTAACAAATACAGTCAGCCTTGTTGTAATTCTCTTTTTATGGGAGAAAAGCTATTTTGAGTTTTTACTGCTTTTGATTGGTTTAGTTAATTTTGGCATTCTGACATCATCTTGTAAATGGTATTTATGTTCACTCTGTAATTGAAGATTTGTATCAGTGTTGCTGATGATAGCATTAGTAACCTGTGTATCTTGGCCTTTGCTTTTCCTGACCAAAAAAGAAAGCATCATATTTAGTCCATCTGGGAAACTGAAGAATAAACTGTGTGATGTTATTCAATATAGCATCTAGGTCATCAGAAATTGGTTAATCCCTAAAATACTTTGAAGCCCCTAATCTCAAAACTAAAGAACCTAAAAGAAAATAATTTTTGTCATTATTGTTTTAGTGTATTTATTATAAGAGAAAAATATGGAATGACAAGTTGGATACATTTTATAACACGATCAATTAATTTAAACGTATCTGGTTCCTTTTGGCCTTTCAAAAGATTCAATTAGGTAATAGGTTTTTCTCAGCTGTTTTAAATTTTTGCTAGTAATAAATCAGATTCTAAAGTTATAATTCTTATTACTTACATTGACTATAGACTCTTATTTATAAAAGACCTCCACGTACAGATGGCTGCCACTGCCCTAGGCCTCCACACCGTCTTTCAGAACTCTCGTGCTGCATTTGCTCTGGAATCAGGGAATCAGAAGCAGAGGAAAGAATCTGAAATGTAGCCTTAATAGCTGAGGAGAGCTGACTCTAGGCAGGGAGAAGCTCCTTAGTAAAGCTTCTCTGTTTGGTGTTGCTTTCCAGACCCCTTAGACTACCACTGTCACCCCACTCCTGAAGAAAAAGGAAAGAGAAGAAGATAGGCTTTCCACAGTGCCTGAACTTTTTTGTACTCTCCCTTTTAAAATTGCCAGAAATCTCACTTACTGGAAATTTAGCAGTCCCTTTCTGAAAATACACATACATTAATGAAAATAAAACCAAGGGATTGTTTTCTTCATAAATTCTTACATCTAGTGGAGGTAATTTGTTTTAAGAAATAGGAGTAAGATGATGTTAAATAGGAATCTAAGAGAGGGAACTCTCTTAGCTGTTGAAAGGGGTTTAGAAGGATGTTAGAGGTAAGTTTTACCTAATCTGGCTGTTTGTCTAGGTCAGGCTAGTATATTTAGTATCAGTATATTGAAAAAGTTTTTGTAACCTAGTCCAGAAACCTAACCATTTATAACATTTTTATGGGTGAATGACATCTTTACCAAATAACCAACCTTCAGATTGGAACACAAGTCCTAGATGGGGGACAGCTCACGGGCAGTACCACAAGTCAAAACAAATAATATAAAATGTCTTGTAGTCCCATTTCCTAAATCAGAGTTTTACTGTCCGGAACATATCAGCTCTCTGCAATCTTGTATGCAGTAGTTATTGCTTTTGTGTATCACTCTAGTGGAGATTTTATAAAGTATGTTCAAATGCAATACATTTTAGAAAATAAAATTGAACTCTTTAAGCACTGTCAACTAGCTCCTTTCTGAAACCCAGAGGAATTTATGCTTAAGATGGATGTATTCTTTTTTCAGGTATTTAAGTAAGGGTGCAAAGGTGTAAGGTGAAAGTATATTATTTTACTATTGAAAATTCTTGAATTGTTAGAGCAGTGAATCCTTGGAAACAGCTACATTGGCAATACATTAGTCACTTGCTATAAGGCTGTTCTTAAGGGTCCATACTCTGGGTATAGTGTATAGGTTAAAATCTCTTAATGAGGTCCTTTATCCTACTTCAGTATTAATGCCCTTGAATGGGCTCTGAGACCTACCTTACACTGCCTTCAATTTCCTAGTGATTTAAACTCATTTTCAACTTATTTTTTTATGATGCAAACTAAATATTCCTTGTGTGACTATAACTATTTCTAGCTCTATGCACTTTAAACAAGAATAATTCATATGCGCCTTAAGAGATTTCAAGCATGATGAAAAGTACAGAAAATAGTATAACATACATATATCTATGTGCCCATCATCCAGATTGTGTCTACATATTGTGATATTTGCTTTGTATCTTTTAGAAATAAAACCTTATAGATCCAGTTGAATCCCCTTTGTATCCCTTCTTTTTATAAAAAAATTATTTGTTTTATTTATTTAGTTTTGGCTAGGTTGGGTCTTCGTTGCTGTGCGCGGGCTTTTTCTAGTTGCGGCCAGCAGGGGCTATTCTTCGTTGCGGTGCACGTGCTTCTCATTTTGGTGGCTTCTCTTGTTGCAGAGCTTTAGGCGCATGGGCTTCCATAGTTATGGCACGAGGGCTCAGTAGTTGTGGCTCGCGGGCTCTAGAGTGCAGGCTCAGTAGTTGTGGCGCCTGGGCTTAGTTGCTCCGCGGTATGTGGGATCTTCCCGGACCGGGGATTGAACCCATGTCCCCTGCATTGGCAGGCGGATGCTTAACCACTGCACCACCAGGGAAGTTTACATACTGTGAAATTTGCTCTATATCTTTTAACTTTTAGAAATAAAACCTTATAGATTCAATTGAATCCCCTTTGTATCCCTTCTTGATTCCACTGACCTTTTCCAGAAGTAACCACTACCCTAAAGTTGGTATAAATCCTTTCTGTTCACATCTACGTATGTTTGTGCCCATAACTAATATATTGTTTTTTGTGTTTTAAAAATGTATATAGTGGTGTCATAATGTATATTGCCTTCTACAGCGTGCATTTTTTCATTTAAAATTGTGATTGAGATTTAGTCATGTTGAAATTACATAGAGCTAGTTAATTCTGTTTATTGTGTAGTATTCTATTTTGTAAATATACCACAATTATCTGTTTTCTTATCAGAGGACAATTTAGGTGGTTTTCAATTTTATTTCTCCTGGTGCACACATTCTTGTATATGTCTCCTTACATATGAGTGTAACAGTTTCTTTAAGATGTATGTCTAGAGACGTGGACATGTACCCTATGTAGAATAGCTACATAGAATTGCTGGGTGATCAGTGACCTTTATCTTTACCTAGTTGTAACAGTTTGCAGTGTTACCAGCAGTATATGAGTACCTGATACTCATGTCCTCTCCAGCACTTAATATTGCAGACATTTTAATTTTTACAATATGATAGGGGTAAAATAATATTATTGTTTAAATTTGCATTTTTTTCCTGATTACTAGTGAGATTGAGCATTCTTCATATTGGTCTTCGGAGTTTCCTCTTCTGTGAATTATGTTTGCATGTCCTTTGCCCATTTTTTTTCTTTTGGGCTGTTCAGTGGTGATCTTTTCATGTTTGCAGAGTTTTAGATTTAAATTTTATTTTAGTTATAACTACCCATTTTTTTAAACCTCTATAATTAGTGTACTTGTATGTTTTAAAACAGATCGTTTCCCACTTTGAAATTAGAAAGATTTTCTTTTAAAAGGTTTTGGTGTTTGATTCATCTGGAATTTATTTTTGTGTTTGGTGTGAATTAGGAAGCTAATTTTATCTTTTCTGTATGTATAACCAGTTGCCCAATGTCATGTATTGACTCCATCCTTTTTCCCACTGATTTGTAATGCTACCTCTGTTTTATATCCACTGTAAGTCTAGACTCTATTCTGTTTCATTATTCTGTTTGTCTGTATGTGCACCAATACCACTGTTTTAATTACCATAGCTTTAAAATTATTCTTGCTATCTGGTAGTGTTAGTCCCCCTCATTTTTCTTCATTTGGCATTTCTTGCCCTTTTCCATATGAAGTTTATGAGCAACTTAATCCCTCCTTTAAAAAAATTTTATATTTAAATTTATCTTTTGCCATTGATTTACATTTTTCCTTATAGTATTTTATAAGGGCAGATACAAAGATCATTTCAATAAAATTTAGCTGAATTACTCTAGGAAGCTGATAAGCTGATTTTCTTCCCTCCCTCCCTCCCCATCCTTCCCTCCCTCCCTCCCCATCCTTCCCTCCCTCCCTCCCCATCCTTCCCTCCCTCCCTCCCCATCCTTCCCTCCCTCCCATCCTTCCCTCCCTCCCCATCCTTCCCTCCCTCCCCATCCTTCCCTCCCTCCCCATCCTTCCCTCCCTCCTTTCTTTCCTGTTTTTTTGCCATTAAGCAAAAAGTGCTAATAATTTATTGCAACTTCGTGCCCTATAGATTTGCAATCAGATGAATTAGCATTAGCTGTTTTTGAGTAATGCAGGGTGTTTTGGTCCTTTGCTAAATTCGGAATGAAGTGCTAAAATTCTGATGTATTTTGCACTAGCTATGTAGATCTTTGGTAATGGAGAAAATAGGAAAATTATTAAAGTAAGAAATAAGTTGTCATTTTTGAAATCCAACATTCACTTCTTTATAAAACCACTAAATATTAAAGAGAATTTTAGGATTTCACTGATGGGTTATTATTTTTTAATTTGTTATTAATTTATTTATTTTTGGCCAAGTGGCTTATGGGATCTTAGTTCCCCCATGAGGGATTGAACCCGGGTCCTCGGCAGTGAAAGTGCAGAGTCCTAACCACTGGAGCGCCAGGGACTTCCCATCGCTGGTGGATTTTTTAAAAGTGTAAAGTGTTTTTAGTGTTATGGGCATATGAGCAAACATTTTCTTACTTGGTTTGACAAGCAATGAAAATAAAACTTATCACTAATTCTGGGTCTTCCAAAAAAACATCTGAGTGCGGAGATTAAAACAATTTAGTTATCCTAGTTACTTTTCTCCTAGAGAATAATATTGACAAAATTTTTTGAGATGATAGCAGACTTACATCCCACTGTTTAGAACAAAGCCTGGCATGAAAGTGTTATTTAGTAAATGATTGTTGAATGGGTGAATGTTTATTTCTGTATACCTTAGTAAATTATCATTTTGGACAGTGTCTGTAGTTGGATTTTAATGTTATGTTCTCTGCCAATTATTGAATACTGTTGTTTATTCTGTTATCCAAATCATTAATATAGCATAGATCTAACTTTAAATAGCTGCTGGCCTCCGATACAGTCCTTTTCTTGATCTGCAAATATTGAGTCTGATAACTTTTTTGTTTATATAGACTTCCAATCAATTTACTACTTATAAAGCATCAAAATAAACTTAACTATAAAGTTTTACCAAGTTAAAGGATGAAATGGACCAAGAGCATTATTGAAGTCTCTTTTCCGTATTTTCTTCTCTTCTATTGTAGAAGGAAATGAACCTGCCATTATTTCTGTTTTTATGAAGTTTATTTCTCTTAGTGCAATGATTCCCAAAGTGGAATCTGCAGACCAGCTAATCAGCATCACCTGAGAACTTGTTAAAAGTGCAGATTCTCTTACCCCACAGAGGTTGATTAAATTAGAAATACTGGAGGTGGGGCCCCTGCAGTCCCTTAACAGTTCTGAAGATGTTGTATGCTAAAGTTGAGGACCATTGACTTAGGATTTTGAGCTCTCCAATTTACTTTAACAAATTGTTCGAGATTTTTTTCTCCAGATTTCCTTCCAAATGTATACTCAACCTTGTTATTTCTAGATTTCAGCGTTATTGTCTTACCTTTCCTTTAATACCTTCTTCACCTGTATCCAATTTCAGACGTTTAAGAAAGCATAAGTTATTTCCTGCAGTATGGAGAATTAGGTACCTTGACTGACCTTTCCATGGAAAATATTTGCAATGCTAGATAGCATGGTAATTATAGTTAATTAAAAAATGTTGTATTCTTGAAATTTGCTAAGACAGCAGATCTTTCTTTTTCTTTCTTTTTTTTTTTTTGGCCGTGCTGGGTGGCTTGTGGGGTCTTAGTTCCTGACAAGGGATCGAACCTGCGCTGCCTGTGTTGGAAGCGCGGAGTCTTAACCACTGGGGCGCCAAAGAAGTGTGCTAAGACAGTAGACCTTAAGTGTTCTTACCACACACACACACACAGAAGTAACTTTGTGAGGTGATGGATATGTTTATTAGCTTGTTGTGGTAATCATTACACAAGGTATACTTATATCAAAACATCACTTTGTGTACCTTAGGCAAAATTCCCTAAGGCTGAACGTGTGCATGTATGCGTGCGATCCAGCAGTTCTTCTGGAGTGGGTGTATGTGGGGGTGGGGGTGGGAGTATAGCTATCCAATTGAAATGCATACATATATTATTCAAAAGACATGTAATGTTATTAGTGACAGTATTCATAATTAAAAACTGGAAACAACTCATGGATAAATAATGGTGGTATATTCATATAATTATATACTGTAAAAAGCAAGGAAAATGAACTGTTGCTACATGCAACAAAATGGATGAGTGTTGACAATCATAATATTGATGGGTAGAAGTCACACACAAAATAATACAAGCTACATGATTCCATTTATATAAAGTTTTCAACAGGCTAAACTCTGATTTCTATCTCTGGTGGTAGAAACAAGATAGCAGTTATCTGTGGTTGGGGGTGAAGAGCTAGTGATTAGGAGGGGGCAGTATGGGATGTTGGTAATGTTCTCTTTCTTTAACTGGGTGTTGGTTACCCTGGGTGTGTTCACTTTGCAGAAATTCTTTGAGCCAAACACAATGTGTGTACTTTTCTGTATCTATGTTTTCTTTAATAAAAAGTTGATTTAAAGAAGTGGTAATGTTCTTTGCCTTAAACTAGGCGGTAGGAACATGGTGATTGTTTCTTGGTATTTTATATCTTACGTTTTTCATAAATATTTTATTTTTATTCAGTATTCAAAAAATATAAAAAGTAGTCACTACTTCATTGTTAATTGAACATCTCCTGCACAGAGCACAGTGCCTGGAACATTATAGGTATTCATTAAATATTTGTTCCATTGAACAAAAGTAGGGTAGTAATTCCTTTTTGCCTTCCGACAGCCAATATTTTACTCAATTATTTATAAATAATTATTTCTAAATAACCAAAAAATATAAATAATACCATTATATTATTCTTATACTATCAAGCTGAGTTTATTAAACAGAGAAACCTCTCAGTATTACAGGCACTTGCATCATGAATTATTAGCATGTTTAATTATAGTGACTCAGATTAACATCAGCAATTTAGATTAATATGGATGTAAATCAATAGATTTTGCAGCTTTGAAGATGTGAAATTTAGTAGACTTTCTAATATTTTCGGGTATCTCACTTTTTTTCTTTCTTTTTTTTTTTTTTCTGAACAACTGAAATCACAGCTAACTTTTTCTACTGAAACTTGTGTTCTACCTTCTGTACCATGCTGCCTCTTGCTTCTTGCCTGCCTTGCATCTCTAACTTTCTGCTTTCCTGAATGCCCTGTGTCTCGCTAAGGGAAGAGCCCAGAGATATGGGACTTAGGGGTTGGGACTGGGGAGAGGCTCTAAGGCCTGGGATCCTTGTTCTGATTCCTTCTCCAAAAATTCTTCTCTCCTTCTTCACCCTTCAAAAGAACGTAGGTGCCAAACTTTCATCAGGATGTTGGGAATAAAAAAAAAAAAGCTTCACAAATACTGTTTTGATTTCTTTAAGAACATTTGGAGTAAACTTTTCAGAGTAAGAACACTAAGTTACTAAATAAGAATATCTTAAATTGAACGAATGGTATTTTACAGTTTTGAAAACACCTTCACAGATCCTTTCTTGTTAGACTCTCAGAGCAACCTTATGAGTTGGCACTCTCAAAATTCAGTTCAGCAAATATATTTCAACTAACACAGAAACCCTCAGCTAACATCATACTTACTGGTGAACACTGAAAGCCTTCCCCTTTAAGATCAGGAACAAGATAAGGATGTCTGCTGTCTTACACTTCTATTGAACACTATTTTGGAGGTTCTAGATAGGGCAGTTAAGCAAGTAAAAGAGTAAAAAAGGCATTCAAATTAGAAAGAAAGAAAATTATATCTATATACAGATGAAAGAATTTACAAGAAAAAAACGTAGAGCTAAAAAATGAATCCCATAAAGTTGCAGGATACAAGATCAATGTACAAAAATCAGTTGCATTTCTATACACTAGCAATGAACAATTTGAAAATAAAATTAAGAAAACAGTTCCATTTACAATAGCATCAAAAAGAACAAAATGCCTATGACTAAGTTTAACCAAAGAATTGTAAGATTTGTTCACTGAAAACTATAAAACACATTGAAAGAAATTAAAGATCTAAATACATGGAAAGACATCTTCTTAGAAGGAAACGTAGATGAAAATCTGTTCATGGATTGGAATACTCCCCAAATTGATCTATAAATTCAGTGCAGCCTCTTTCAAAATTCCAACTGCTTTGTTCCCAGAAGTGGACAAGCTGATCCTAAAATTCATATGGGGTTGCAAAGCCATTTTAGCCACAACAATTTGAAAAAGAAAAAGAAGAGTAAAGTTGGAGGATACACTTCCTGATTTCAAAACTTATAAAGTACAGTAATCAAGATGATATAGCACTGGCCTAAGGATAGTCACATAGTCATGTAAACCAGTGGAATAGAATTGAGAGTCCAGAAGAAAACCATACATTTATGGTTAATTGATTTTCAACAGAGGGCCGAGACCATTCAGTGGGGAAAGAATAGTCTTTTTAACAAGTGATGCTGAGACAACTGGATATCTACATGCAAAAGAATGAACCTGGACCCTTACCTCACACCACATAAAAACATGAACTCAGAATGGGTCAAAGATCTAAATCTATAAAATTCTTAGAAGGAAACAAAGGTGAAAATCTGCATGACCTTGCATTAAACAGTGATTTTTTAAAAAAGATACGACACAAAAAGCACAAGCACCAAAGGGAAAAATAGATAAATTAGACTTCATCAAAATTTAAAATTATCATGCATCAAGAAAGTGAAGAGACAACCCACAGAATGGGAGAAAATATTTATAAATCATATGTCTGTTAATGGTGTAGTATCCAGAATGTATAAAGAACCGTTATAACTCAACAATAAAAAGAAACTCTATTTTAAAATGGGCAGAGGATTTGAATAGATATTTCTCCAAAAAAGATGTGAAAATGACCAATAAGCACATGAAAAGATGTTCAGCATCATAGTCATTAGAGAAATATAAATCAAATCCCACAATGGGATACTACCTCACACCCACTAGGATGACTATAGTTAAAAAAAAAAAAAGTGTTGGTGACAGTGTAGAGAATTTGGGACCCTCATACACTGTTGGTGGAAATGTAAAATGGAGCAGCCATTGTGGGAAACAGTTCGGCAGTTCTTCAGAAAGTTAAACATAGAATGATCCAGCAATTCTCCTAGCTATATAACCAAGTGAGTTGAAAATATATGTTCATACATCAACTTGTACATGAATGTTCATAGCAGCATTATTCATAATAGCCAAAACGTGGAAATAACCCAATGTCCATCAGCTAATGAATAGATAAAACAAATGTGGGTTATCCATACAGTGGAATATGATCACAAAAAGGAATGGAGTGCTGTCACTTGCTACAACATAGATGATCTTGAAAATATTATGCTAATTGAAAGACGCAATCACAAAGATGACAGATTGTATGATTCTATTTATATGAAATGTTCAGAATAGGCAAATCCATAGAGATAGAATGTAGATTAGTGGTTGCCAAGGGATGAGGGAGGGGAGAATGGGGATTAAATAGCTAATAGGTACAGGGTTTCTTTCTGGAGTGCTAGAAATGTTCTGGAATTAGATAGTGGTGATAATTGCACAATGTAGTGAATATACTAAAAATCACTGAAGTGTACACTTTAAAGTGATGAATTTTATGTTATATGAACTTGTCTTAGTCTGTTTGGGCTGCTGTAACAAAATACCAGAGACTGGGTAGCTTATAAACAACAGAAATTTATTTCTCACAGTTTTAGAGACTGGAAGTCCAAGATCAGGGTGCCAGCATGGTTGAGTGAGGGCCCTCTTCTGGGTCACAGACTTCTCATTGTATCCTCACCTGCTGGAAGGGACAAGCTAGTTCTCTGGGCCCTCTTTTATAAAGGTACTAATTCCATTCATGAGGGTTCTTGACCTACTCAACCTCCCAAAGGCCTCACCTTCTAATACCATAGCCTTGGGCATTAGGTTGTCAACATATGGATTTTGGGAAGACAAACATCAAACCATAGCAGAAGTGTATCTCAAAAAATGCTAATAAGCACTTCAACTAACGTTGCATATACTGGGTGGCACAGGCATGCCAGAGCTTAGAATAGTGGTACCCAACTAAGTAGTTTAAGGCAGCTGGTGATAAGTAGTGATAAGACTGTTGGAGAAGCACAAATAATAGAGATATGGGAGATACCCAGTCTTACTAGGAACCAAATAAAGAGTTGTATAGACTTGGCTTTGTAAGATGGGTAAGATTCCATAGGTGGAAGGGGTTTGGAATAGGAAATTCAGGCAAAAGGGGTAGTATAAAAGAAAGGTATGGAGTTAGGAATATGAAGTATCAATACATGGGCTTTATTATTTAGGAGTCACATTTTTAGTTTTAGGTCATGTCTGGTGGCAGACAGAAGATTGAATTGGAGAAGAGAAATTAGAGTCAGGGAAACCAATTAGGTTATCGCAGTTTTTTTAGGAGAGAGGTGATGTTGGCTGAAATAGATCAACAGTTGTGAGGATGGAAGGGAGGAATCAAATGCAAGTTACAGAGCAGAAGTAAAATTAATAGGTCTTGGCCCCAATTTGTGTGTGTGTGTACACGTGCGTGAGTGGATTGGATGGTGAAGGGGAGAATGACCTTGAAATTGTGAATTTGAATGAATTGAAAGGATAATGATGATGTTAGGACAGCCAGAGAAACAAATTAAAATGAATACTGAGGAGAGGGAGATACCACTGAATTTCTCAATTAGAAAGGCATTGGTGACTTGGAAGAGCCATTGCAGTAAAGTAGTTGCTGGAGAGGATTTCAAAGAAGATTGCCAGAGGATGAGAAGATGGGAGGCAAGGAAGGGAGACTTGAGAAATTTGGTTGTAAAGTGAAGAGAGAAAGGTTGATAATTTGAGGTAAGAGAATTAAGGAACTTTTGCTTTTTAAGTCACTATGAGGGGTGTGGACCTTCCTGTGGAATGAGAGAGGCTTACTGTCAGTGACCCAAGAGGCGAAAGACCAAAGGCTGGATAGGCGGGTTGCCATCAAACCTACAGATGAGGGATTCTACCTCCTTATACATTTGAGATATGTGCCTTAAGATGCTTCTGTAAGGTTAAGAATAGAATGCTGTGATCCTTGAATGTGACCAAATGGAGCTACAGTACGAGCTTGAATCAAATTAGAGGTAGCTATAGGATTAAAACACACAATCTTTAGTTTATTCACTTTAAAATTAGATTGTTTATCTTCTAAGTATACAAAATTCAGAATGAGTCATATTTTAAAAATCATTTAGAGAGAAGTAATTTTCCTATGAGAAAACAAAAATGTTAGCTAGAGCGAGGGCCGGGTGTTTGCAGGTGTGTAAAGCTTTTAAAACAGCGCCTGGTGTGTAATAAGCTCTCAAAACACATTAGCTATTATTATTGACACTCCTGCAGTCCAGCCACCAAGTGGATAATCATTCACCTCAGTGCCATTTATTGAATAGTTCAGCTTTCTTCTACTGATTCTAAATCTCACCTAAGTTCTCACCTGGTTCTATATCTGGATTGTTTGTTCTACTCCATTGAACTGTTTCTGTACTAATACTACAATACATTGTTTTACTTTATTTAATTTTAGTTTTTTTTGGCCACGGGATCTTAGTTCCCCAACCAGGGATTGAACCCTGGCCCTCGGCAGTGAAAGCGTGGAGCCTAACCACTGGACTACCAGGGAATTCCACTAAATTGTTTTAATTACTGTGTACGGCATGTTTTGATGTCGAGTAGGGCCAGTCTCATTCTTTGTGAAATTTTTCTTGGCTACTTTCACAAATTAAAAAAAAATTTTGTTCCCTTCTCATTTTGCCTGTTACATTTATAAAACTTTGCCAGTTACAGTTTAGATTGAATTTGCTGAAGTCCCACTGGATTTTCTTATAATTACATTAAGTTTATAGGTTAATTTGGAGTTGATGATATCCTTACAGTATTGAGTCATTGCATAGAATGACATCATATATCTCTACATTTACTTGGATATTCTTTTTTTTTTTTTTTTTTTTGCGGTACGCGGGCCTCTCACTGTTGTGGCCTCTCCTGTTGCGGAGCACAGGCTCCGGACGCGCAGGCTCAGCGGCCATGGCTCACGGGCCCAGCCGCTCTGCGGCATGTGGGATCTTCCCAGACCGGGGCACGAACCTGTGTCCCCTGCATCGGCAGGCGGACTCTCAACCAATGCGCCACCAGGGAAGCCCTACCAATTTTTTAATTCCACAAATATTTATTGAGTGTCTATTATGTGCTAACTATTGTACCAGGTACTTCTCCAAATTTTAAGTAATGTATTTTGAGGCATTAATGAACTTTCCCAAGTTAATGCAGTCTTGGAGAGGAAATTATTTATCCACAGAGCCAAGGATTTAGTTAACTGGCTTATGACTTGGTGTTCATTTTGATACTCAGTCATTGGTTAATCTGCCCAGTATAAATAAAATTTTAACTCTTTGTATATCTATCAAAAGATTCTGTGTTTCAGACCATATCTTGTAATTTCTTACAGAGTTTATTAAAAAGTATGTTTTCTTAATTTATATACAGAAATCTTTGCCACACTGTAGTCAAAGAGAATTAGATTTAACCTATGTGGTTTAATTATGAAGAAAAAACACACATAAGCAAATTATGAGACCATGTCTTATATTTCATGAATAATGACAGTGTCCTTTTATTAAGCATGTCCTTCCAGTTATTTTCCTAATGTGTGAGGTCATCACTGTCTATGCAGAAACAGAGGTCTGAAATGAAATATACCATCAATTAACTTTAATACAAAAATTTTAATTTGGGTAGTAAAATAGCAGCTATCTATATTTTTTAACTTGGAAAATGCAGAAAGGAAGAAAATAAATCACTCATAGTCCCACTGTCCAATCACAATTGTTTTTTACATTTTGGTGTGTTTTTTTTTTAAATTAATTTATTTATTTTTGCGGTACGCGGGCCTCTCACTGTTGTGGCCTCTCCCGTTTCGGAGCACAGGCTCCGGACGTGTAGGCTCAGTGGCCATGGCTCACGGCCCTAGCCGCTCCGCGGCATGTGGGATCCTCCCAGACCGGGGGCACGAACTGGCGTCCCCTGGATCGGCAGGCGGACTCTCAACCACTGCGCCACCAGGGAAGCCCTGGTGTGTTTTTATTTAATTTCTTTGCTATACTTAAAAAAATAAAACTATAAAGTGAAATTTATATATATATATGTATATATATACATGTATACATATACTATCCTGTGATTTGAATATTATGAGGATATGATATTTAATTAAGTGGATATGTTTTAGTTTTCATTGACCATCACTTTGAAATAGGACTTTTAGTTTGCTTCTAATTCATCACCGTTAAAGTAATCCTGTAGAGGAAAACTTTGTACATAAAAGTTCTCTATATTTAAAATTATTTTCCTAACATAAGGGTTATTTATTGTAAAAAACAATTTATTGTAAAAAACAGTTCCAACCATTCAGAATTGTGAAAAGCAAAGGTGTTTCATTTATACCTTCTTGTTTCACCTCAGTGGTAACTAATTTAGTGTGTATCTTTTTTATTAAAAACTTACTCTACATGCTATTTTATTTCTTTTTTAAAACTTAATTCTATATTGTGGACATTTCCCTTGTCAGTACATACAGAGGTACCTTGACCTTTTAAATGGCTGCATAGTTGTGATACTTTTAACCATGCGCCTATTCACGGCATTTATTTAGCTTTAGACTGATTTTTTTTTCTATTACAAATAATTCTTTACTGAATATCTCTATGATGGTCATAATAATAGCTGAGATTTATTATTTACTCTATATCAAGTAAATAAGAATACTCATTTAATTCTCTTGTGTATGTTTGGGTGGTTGTGCATTTATTCCTATGTCCTCCTGTTTCCATTCCTGCCCATAGGGAGAGTAGAACTTTAGATCAAATTCCCTTGCGTCTTAGTGGAAGAGTTATTACAGGGAAAACAAACAATCTTACTTTTCTCAGGAGGAAGAATTGCCAATCTGATGGTTAGTATGGGACATTCATGCCAGGAGATGTAGGTTTTATACTTCCTCTTTTTACATCCTGTGCCCAGGACTAGCAGGCCAATATGGTCAGCAACCTTAGACTGGCCTTTAGAGGTAGATCTGGCCATTCTCCTAGTTCTGTTTATTCCTACAGCTTGGATGAGGACTGGTTGAGGAGAGAACTGAATCTGTTCTGCAGACCTAGTTGGCTCTCTTTTCCAGTAGGCCTACCTGAGTACAGATGTACCAAGGTCTAGGTCTTTGTTGCATGTGTGTATGTACCTTGTACCTAAACTATGTTTTCTTGTTTGAACATTTATACTGTCTTTACATGGGAATTATTGGTGATTGCCCAGCCATTAAAAAATCAGACCATCACTTCTCAACTTTATTGAGGTATAACCTGTATACAATAAAATACAATCAAGATATAGAACATTTCTGTTATCTCAAAAAATTACTTCATGCTTTTCTGCTGTTCATTTCACCCCGGCCCCAGGCAATCACTGATTGTGTGTGTGTGGTTGTTACTCTAGATTAATTTTGCTTCTTCTATGATTTCATGTAATTACAAGGTGATGCAAAAAAGAGTTCATCCTATATTATATAAGCATCTGGCTTTACTTGGCATTATGTTTTTGAGGTTTACTCATGTTGTTGCATATATCAGTAGGTGGTTTCTTTTTAATTGCTGGGTAGTGTTCCATTGTATGGCTGTGCCACAATTTGTTTATCCATTCAACTGTTGGTAGATCTTCGTGTTATTTCAGCTTTTGACTATTATGAATAAAGTTGCTGTGACCGTTTGTGTACCAGTAGTCGTGTGGCTGTATGTTTTCATTTCTCTTTGCTAAAAACCTAGGGGTGGATCTGCTGGGTCACGTTAACCTTATAAGAAACTGCATCACATCTTTGCCACTATTTAGTGCTGTCAGCCTTTTATATTTTCCTTTGTGTTTTTTTTTCCCCTCAAAAAACCAAAATGGGAGCTCAGTTTTTTTTTCTTTTTCAATATAAGTTTGTAAAGGCATTTTAAGGCCCTAAGGGATGTCACCTATGTGAATAGTTACTGATTTGAGATGGATAATGTGAAGGGTATCCCTCCATGCTCTTTGCAAGATTACTATAGGACACACAAATTTAGCTTATTTCTATCCATCACTTCTAGTCCCACAGGACTTCACAATTTTAATAGAAATTATTATTTCAGGAGTTTATAGCAGAGTGGTTCCATAGGCCTGAAGACACGGATTACTGATGGCCTTTCTCACACTGCTCTAGACTAGGACCATCTAATGAAACTTTCTTCAGTGACAGTTAATAGCCACATGTGGCACTTGAAATGTGACTAGTGCACCTGAATTTTAAAATTTTAATTAGTTTTAATTTTAATAACCATATGTGTCTAGTGGTTACTTTATTGAATAGTGCAGTTATAAAATGTTATTTTTCAGGAAGCACAAAATTGAGTGAGACTTGTTAGCTGAGCTGGCTCTGGGGCAAGTTCGTATATTCTGTCCTACTTCCCTTTCCTGTGGGGGAATTTGTGTCTCTAGACAGATGTAACCTAGGCCTGAAGCACCACAGAGAAGACCAATGGATTCATGAGTGCTGCAGTTATCTGTAATGAGGTCTTATAATCAGGTACTACACGCTTTGGGTTTTTCTATTTATTTTGCCCTACTGAGTTCTTTGGTAAACAATAAAGCATATATTTTAAAAATCCAATTTTTAAAGTGGACCTTTGGATGAAAGTATGTTATTTAAATTTGAAAACTATGCAGTGATGCCCAGAGGAGTCCTGATTACCCGCCCCCCCCCGCCCAATTTTTTTCTTTTTGATGGGAAGAAGCCAGTTCTCTTTCTGCACTTTAAAGGCTCTCACGTAAGTAATGATATAACTTTTTTTTCCTTTGGCATAAGGATTATATATTTAAAAAAATTTTTAATATTTATTGATTGAGTCATTTAAAAATAACATTAAAGCCCATTACAGGTTATCATAAAGAACCTATCTTTAAGCAGAGGCTGACACACCATTTTAAAGCAAGTATACTCCAATAAAGATGTTTAAAAAAAAAGAACCTATCTTTATGAAAAGATAACTATAGTTTACAAGGCAAAAAAAAAAATAGTGAGTGGCGCTGTTTTACATTTTTGCAAATCTCTGACTTAGAAGACAGCTGTAATTCTCACACATCTGCATCTGCATTCAATCTGTTGTCTCATGCAGATATGTAATTGGAAAAGAAAGGAGTATTTTTAAAATTTTCACTGGAGTATAGTTGCTTTACAATGTTTTAGTTTCTGCTGTACAGCAAAGTGAATCAGCTATATGTACACATATATCCCCTCTTTTGGATTTCCTTCCCATTTAGGTCACCAAAGAGTATTGAGTAGAGTTCCCTGTGCTAAACAGTAGTTTCTCATTAGTAATCTATTTTATACATAGTATCAATAGTGTGTATATGTCAGTCCTAATCTTCCAATTCATCCCACCCAACCCCCTTTCCCCCTTGGTATCCATACGTTTGTTCTCTATGTCTGTGTCTCTGTTTCTACTTTGCAAATAAGATCATCTGTATCGGGCTTCCCTGGTGGTGCAGTGGTTAAAGAATCCGCTTGCCAGTGCAGGGGACATGGGTTCAAGCCCTGGTCTGGGAAGAGCCCATATGCCGCGGAGTAACTAAGCCCGTGCACCACAACTACGGAGCCCACGTGCCACAACTACTGAAGCTTGTGCACCTAAAGCCCGTGCTCCGCAACAAGAGAAGCCACTGCAGTGAGAAGCCCATGCACCACGATGGAGAGTAACCCCTGCTCGCTGCAGCTAGAGACGGCCGCACACAGCAACGAAGAACCAAAGCAGCCAAAAATAAATAAATAAATGTATTTAAAAAAAAAAAAAAAAAAGATTATTTCTACCATTTTTCTAGATTCCACATATATGTGTTAATACGATATTTTTTTTCTCTTTGTGACTTATTTCACTCTGTATGACACTCTTTAAGTCCATCCACGTCTCTGCAGACGACCCAATTTCATTCCTTTTTTTTTTTTTTTTTTTTTTTTTTTTGCGGTACGCGGGCCTCTCACTGTTGTGGCCTCTCCCACTGTGGAGCACAGGCTCCGGACGCGCAGGCCCAGCGGCCATGGCTCATGGGCCCAGCCGCTCCGCAGCACGTGGGATCTTCCCGGACCGGGGCACGAACCGTGTCCCCTGCATCGGCAGGCGGACTCTCAACCACTGCGCCACCAGGGAAGCCCTCATTCCTTTTTATGGTTGAGTAATATTCCATTGTATATATGGACCACATCTTCTTTATCCATTCCTCTGTTGATGGACATTTAGGTTGCTTCCATGTCCTGGCTATTGGAAATAGTGCTGTAATGAACATTGGGGTGCATGTGTCTTTTGAATTATGGTTTTCTCTGGGTATATGCCCAGTAGTGGGATTGCTGGGTCATATGGTAGTTCTATTTTTAGTGTTTTAAGGAACCTGCATAATGGCTGTATCAATTTACATTCCCACCAACAGTGCAAGAGGGTTCAAAGTAATGATATAATTACTTCTGCTGAAGTTTTCATTAAAGATTTGTTGAGATTTTCATTCTTTTGCGTAGCAATGAGTTAATAATTTTTTACATTTCAAGTTGTTAATGAAAACATTTTATAGCCTTCAGACAGTTAAATATTCTAGTACCTCAGATAACTAAACTTATATAAATTTGCCTGTCAGTTTCGTATTTTCATTTCATAATAGCTATGTGGCTGTCGTGGCTGGGCTTTTATCATTGTTTCCTAGAGGCAAGGTCAGTGTTAGAAAAATTGTGGAATGTTCCCTTGGCATTATTGTGATAAGGAAACAGCTACTATTTATAGGGTCTCATATTTTGATGAGAAAATGAGATACCGTGCTTGGCTTACCATAAAAACACAGATGCTTCTAGACTCCAGTAGGGAGGCCGTTTGCTCACAGCATCTGTTTTAGTTGGCCAGCCAGATGACTTTTACAGATTTTTTCACTCTTATTTAAAGGACATCAACTCTTTGACAAGTAAACAAGTTTACAAATGAAAAGGTTAACTTAGCATTTTGTAAATTTTTACATAACTTTGGCTATATCAATTCTGTGTAATTTTGAACTATTAGATAATTTTATTTAAATTATATCACTTCCTAAGTAACCTTGAAATGTCCTTTGTGTCCATGTTCTTTGAATTGTTTATTCTGAAGTTGGGATAGATTGTATTGATCTGTAAGTTCATTTATTCAACAAATGTTTAATGAGCACTGACTGTGTGCTATGCCCTTTCTTAGCCCTGGGAACCATAGATCCGAGCAAGATGTAGTCTCAGTCCTTGAGAACCTTATGTCTTTTACGCAGTGTAAACAGATAATAAAAATACAGTTAAGTTCTTCCATTTGACCTTTATCTTATATGAGGAGAAGATATCTAGGAAGGTCTTCTAGAAAATGTAATGTCTGAGCTGAGAAATTGTAGAATAAGTAGGAGTTGGCTGGACAAGGGGCTCAGAGTTAGGGAAGAGAGGAATATAAGAGAAAGAAGTGGGACTTCCCTGGTGGTGCAGTGGTTAAGAATCCGCCTGCCAATGCAGGGGACACAGGTTCGAGCCCTGGTCCAGGAAGATCCCACATGCCGTGGAGCAACTAAGCCTGTGTGCCACAACTACTGAGCCTGCGCTCTAGAGCCTGCGAGCCACAACTACTGAAGCCCACACACCTAGAGCCTGTGCCCTGCAACAAGAGAAGCCACCGCAACGAGAAGCCCGCGCACCACAACGAAGAGTAGCCCCTGCTCGCTACAATTAGAGAACGGCTGAGCGCAGTATCGAAGACCCAGTGCCGCCAAAAATAAAAAAATTTATAGGATTAAAAAAAAAAGAACTTGAATGTCATAGAAAGCAGTTCTGGATTTTGCAGGGCCTCGGGGTTAAAATATTGAAAAAAAAAAAAAAGAAAGAAGCTTGTAGGTGAGAGAGACCCCAGGGTAAGAGGGAAACAAAGTTCTGCACAGTTTGGTCAGGTGGCTGGTCAAACGGTGACCATGGGCAAAAATACTATCTCATTCGGAAAGCAAACTTATGACCTTATTTGTGTCATGTTCTAAATTAGTGATTTCATAGATCTCATACACAAAATATGTTTTGATCCTATATCCCCAGTATATATACCTATTTATTTTTAAGTGATACACTAATGGTTTATATACATAGTAAAACATACACAAAAAAGGATGAGCTAAAGATGAACTGTAGAAAATTTTCTTAATTTTATTTATTAATAATTCAGAAAGCAAAGTGATGCTTTACTATTCTTTAAAATCTAGGTTTAATATTTTGTGATACAGCTATTCAGAGGTCTATTTCTAAATTCAGGTTTTTAAAAAAAATAAATTTATTTATTTATTTTTGGCTGCATTGGGTCTTCGTTGCTGTGCGCAGGCTTTCTCTAGTTGCGTCGAGTGGGGGCTACTCTTCACTGCAGTGTGCAGGCTTCTCATTGCGGTGTCTTCTCTTGTTGCGGAGCACGGGCTCTAGGCGTGCGGCCTTCAATAGTTGTGCCACGCAGGCTCAGTAGTTGTGGCTCTAGGACTCTAGAGCACAGGCTCAGTAATGGTGGCGCATGGGCTTAGTTGCTCTGTGGCACGTGGGATCTTCTCAGACCAGGGCTCAAACCCATGTCCCCTGCATTGGCAGGCATATTCCTAACCACTGTACCACCAGGGAAGCCCTAAATTTAGGGGTTTTTTGTTACTTGATTTTAATGGCCATGAAAGTATAGATAAGAATGGGGGAAATTTAGCTGTACTTTTGAAATTCCCCCAGATTGTGTACCATTTATGGAAATGTTTTATTGAAATGTGTGAAATGTGGTTGGTAAATTTCCATCTATTAGTTTTTCTTGCAGACTAATCAGAATGTATTGTACTTTTATAGTACTAATAAATGGGTTCAAAAATCATTGAAAAATCATTTAGATGGTTTTTTTAAAGATTAGAAAAGTTTGTTTCTAACTTTTTAAAGCATGCAGATATGAGAGTTTTTATTTCTTGCTTGTTTTTAGGTAATATACATTGTTTTCAATAGCAGAATCGCTTAGCAATGGAAATGTTTCTAAGTAACCATTTTTGAAATGTGCTCTATTCGTTAGCACAAGGTATTTTTTACTTTTTGTTTTTGTTCATTTTTATCTTGTAGGAGCAAGGTGAATTTTTCTTTTCTTTTTCTTTCTTCTTTCTTTTTTTAATATCTTATTGGTAACACTTTACCTTTTGGTAACCAGTGAATCCCTATATGGTTTACAAAAAAAAAAAAAAAGATTTTACACTGCTTCCTGGCCTTTTACAGAGTGTAGGAAAGATTCTATATTGTAAGGGTCTTGTTTTGATAAAGTTGACCTCAGTGACATCATGAAGGACATGTGCACACCTTTGGCTCTGACTTGTATGCAGCAACAGTTTACCTGTGAATGAAACAGTGAACAACTTTCACTTAATGTGCTGTCTTTGTAACTTTATTCTGGAATTATTCTTTTTATTCCAGTCAAA
Organism: Delphinapterus leucas; assembly: GCF_059928025.1. Classification (NCBI taxonomy): domain Eukaryota; kingdom Metazoa; phylum Chordata; class Mammalia; order Artiodactyla; family Monodontidae; genus Delphinapterus; species Delphinapterus leucas. The sequence continues at coordinate 53,942,818 of NC_143147.1, read as the reverse complement.
ACAGCCATTCCATCAGTGGTTACAGTTTTCCCATAAAGCGTATTGTTTCATTTATAGTTTAGACTGTATCTTTTTCAGTACTTCTTTCCTTTAGTACTGTATTTCTTGGTGTGTTTTGCAATTACCTAGCAAATCTTCTAAGATGAAAGAAATAACTATATTTTGATTCAACTATATAGCAGACCTCCTACACTCTATAATATGTCCTGATATCTTCAGCTCTTTAGAGTTTTCTAAGAGATTTTGGCTATATTTACCAATAAAAGAATACTAGTTTGTCACCATTTTATTTTCCATGTATCATTTTAGTCATTTTTACTGTGGGTCATAGCTTCTTGTCTTTTCTCTCAGGAAACCTTAGCAGTTTCAACAGTTATTTAACTTTAATACAATGCTGTGAATTGCTAGATTCAATAGGATGTGACTTTAAACATAGGTGGAAAAATTAGAGAAGTTTATCTCTTCTGTGAATACTGAATTTTTAAAGGCCTGGCAGATTATGAAGACTTTATTAGTGTCATTAGGTTATATCTTAAGGCAGAATATACACTTAGCATGGGGTTCATCTTTAATAAAAATGGGTATAAATAAATATAAATAGAAGAACTGATATTTTCTTCTTATACCCCAAAGGATTATCCAGCAAACCCTTCAGGTGCACATACCCCACTTTAGAGACCACTGCTCTGAACAACGGGGATAGCTGTATTGAAACTAGCCTTTTATTAAAAACAAAAGCAAGGCAAAGAGTAATTTATTTTCCTCTATAAATTTGTATTTGGGAGACAAATTTAAGAAGAATCAGCTTTGGCTTGAGGTTTGAAGAGTGAGTACGTTAGTCATAAACAGACTATGAGTGTCATATTTCAATAACTAGGAAACCCTAGAGGATGGTGGAAGGATTATTGGTTACATACATTATAAGAAGGAATGTTTTACTAGTAGCTGTTGATCAGTGTTAATCAAAAGGACTGTTAATTGCTATTTTATTTTAAATATACCTGTAATTATTTTTGTTGGGAGGTATTTGGAAGATAGCTTTTCTTAGTCTATAGAAGAAATGGTTCATAGCCACTTGAGATCTCTTATGAAGAGATACTTTCTCAAATGTATTGAAGTTACATCATTGCATTTTTATGTCAAAATCTTTTTTTTTTTGGAAGAAATGGAAAACCAACTCAAATAAGCTTGAGCAAAAAAGAGTTTATTGACTCAACCAACTTTCAGACTGGTCTCAAGGGTTTTAACTTCGTTGTCAGGTCTGAGTCTCAAGGTGTCTGTCTGTGTCTCTCTCACCTTTGCTTTCTCTGCGATAGTTTTCTTCTTTTAGAGCAGAAAGGCTTGCTTTGTGTGGTGGTGATGCGAGGGAGAGTGCCTTTCTTCTAGCGCCTGTCTATATAAAGTCCCGTGGATGGGATAGTACTCTGTGTGATTGCACGTGTGCTGTGATTGGCAGGCCCACAGAAGCACGTGGAATGGGGAGGGAGCAGTTTCCGAAAGGCAGGGTTTATTGTTACCACAGAGTTAGGGGTGCTGGGGGTCAAAAACAGTAAGCGTTTACTACAGGTGATGGGGAATAGAGGACAGGGAAGCATAAAATATTCTTTAAGAAAATAAAAGGTGACTTAATTTTATTTTCCTAATCATTGATTCTTACAGAGTATGCAAGCTGCAAGATGTCCTACAGATGAATTATCTTTAACTAACTGTGCAGTTGTGAATGAAAAGGATTTCCAGTCTGGCCAGTGAGTATCTGACTTTGTTTTCTTCTAACCTGCTAAATGGTATTTTAGAAACTTCTAGAGAGTCCTTAATTAATTAATTTATTTTGGGAAACGTTTGAGTATAATTTTTTAATTCCTCTTGCTGAATTGGAAAATGGGAGATGAGAAAGAGTCATGTATTTACTGTATCAAATTTTGATAAATGTTTTCTAAATGATACATAGTTTTTTATATATAACTTTATTTTTCCATTGGTTTTCTTAGCAGAACTAAACATACTGGATATATGAATCATATATAGCGTAGTCATTAGGTTTTTGGCTTTGGGTCAGATTGTCTGAGTTTGGATCATGGTTCTGCCAATTATATACTGGGTGACCATGGGTAAGTTATATACCCTGACTGTGCCTCAGTGTCCTAGTCTGTAAAATGGGGACGGTGGTACTATCTTCCTCAGGGTGTTTGTGAATATTGAGTTACACAAATAAAGCACTTAGAACAGAGTCTACCACATTAATAAGTCCTCAATAAATATTAGCTGTTTTGATCATTATTACTATGATAATCCAAGAGATATGAAAATTGGAAGATGCACAACAGTTGTAGAATCTTTACAAGCATTTTTCACTGTCATTTATTTTTAACTGATTCACATCACCATTGGCAGAACTTCTAAGTACCCTGCTACCAAGTTCATTGCCATCCATGTGCTTCTAAGGTTGGTGGAGATAAGGACATGAAGGGGCTGTTCCAGAAGGCAGACTAGGGAAATGAGGAAGGAAGTGGGAATTTAACTGAGCCTTTTTCTGTTTCTAAAGCTATCTGAGAAATACATGAGTTTCACAGGGTTAGAACTGCTAATCATCTGTGGTTTTCCGCCTCAGAGTAAAGGGCTATACTGCATAATTGTATTAACATTGTTTCCAGTCCTAAAAATTCTGTGATTCTAAGTTGAACATAGAACTTTCTACATATAAACTGCACTACAGACAATCAGTGTGAGAATATGCTTATGGAATACTTTTACGTGTTAGATGTTCACTGTACACATGAGGGGGTTACTTAAAAGTATAGTAGATACAAGGAACTTGTGTCCTACTGACAAAACGATATGTATAGAAACATTAACCATTAATATTTTTAAAATTATAGCATTCTAAAAGATAACTTTTAAAAAGATAGTGCTATTGTAGCAGAGTTTGAAGCTTCTATCTCACACACAGTCCTTGGTAGTTTCTTGGTATAGGAGATGATCATGAGATAACTATAGTTCATCTGTTTACAGGTAACTTCTGAGCAGGGTGAATTAGCACAAAATGCTTTGAAATAGTAAATATTGATATCTATATGGAAGCTGATATATTTTGTGAAAAATTTTCATTTTTACCACCTTTTTAATATTACAGGCTGTTACTATTTCAACCTGTTGTGGGAATCTGCAAAGAGATTTAATGAATAGTCCTAAAAACTAACTTTTTCTTTGACTGCTATATCCTGGCTTTATTCTATCTTTGGTTCCCCTTCCTTTAGTCTAGTTAGAATGTGAAATAAGTCTCAGGAGAGGAAATTCATCTAATTTTTACTTAATATCAAGTAAATTACTGTCTTCAGTTTTATGTAAACTGGAAATGCAATGACGTTGAGGTTTTGGATGGTATGTACTCTCTTGAACTTGGTCCTGATTCTGCTTGATGTCTGTTTGGCCTGAGGTGGTCCTTATTCCTGGAAAACGTTTTGAATTGCTGACAATTTTTGGAAATGAAATTTGTGGTCCTGTTTCTTCAGGACTCATATAATGCCATGTTTCCACCCAGTACTCATCAAACATCATTTGTTGGAAATGAGCACATTTGGAATTGATGTTCTTTATTTCCTTTGACGTGGAGTATTGACTGTGTTTCTGTCCTTTAGGCACGTGATGGTTAGGACCTCCCCCAACCACAGGTATACGTTTACACTGAGGACCCACCCATCTGTGGTTCCAGGGAGCATTGCATTCAGCTTACCTCAGGTAACTCAGGAATTTATTCTCTTCTATTCTTGAAAGTCGTAGAAGAATCAATTCATTTAAAGCAAGCTGTGTCACACTGTAACTGTATTGATTCATATTGAGGAAAACCATCTAGGTATTATGTAAGGGATTAAAAGATATATTCTTAATTGCCAATTTTTACTGTGTCTACCTTTTATTGCCTTGACTTTTTCCCCCTAATTTAAAAGAATTCTGCAGTGATATCAGCTATCAAAGTGTCAAGTTATTTTAATGTTAGCTCACAGGGTAACAGAAAATGTATAAAATATATAAAAATAGCATTTACTTCTAAAATTGACATCTAATAGTGATTTTAAAATGCAATGATGTTAGGCTAAAGAATGTGATATGAGTAGCTGTTATCTCAAATTACAACCTAACTTGCTGGGCTTCTGTAATAAGTGAAAGGATTATGATTACATTTATAACCGTTGGTGGATTC